>NC_139762.1:127644793-130044793 GCF_965231275.1 Zosterops lateralis
TGCCACACTTGCTCTTTCTGCATGTCTCTAGCAGCCAGAAAGCGCTGTAAAGCGCTCTTTTGCCCGAGAAAAGCAACTCTCAGGGGGACTTCTGTAACTTTGCTTGCAGCAGCACCTTGGTGTGTTTTCTGTGTTCTCCAAGTGAAAATAAGCCTGTCAGGAGCCCGTGGTAGCTCCAGCTGCTTTGGAACACATTCTGCCACACTTGCTCTTTCTGCATGTCTCTAGCAGCCAGAAAGCGCTGTAAAGTGCTCTTTTGCCCGAGAAAAGCAACTCTCAGGGGGACTTCTGTAACTTTGCTTGCAGCAGCACCTTGGTGTGTTTTCTGTGTTCTCCAAGTGAAAATAAGCCTGTCCGGAGCCCGTGGTAGCTCCAGCTGCTTTGGAACACATTCTGCCACACTTGCTCTTTCTGCATGTCTCTAGCAGCCAGAAAGCGCTGTAAAGCGCTCTTTTCTCGAGAAAAGCAACACTCTGGGGAAACCTCTGTAACTTTGCTTGCAGCAGCACCTTGGTGTGTTTTCTGTGTTCTCCAAGTGAAAATAAGCCTGTCCGGAGCCCGTGGTAGCTCCAGCTGCTTTGGAACACATTCTGCCACACTTGCTCTTTCTGCATGTCTCTAGCAGCCAGAAAGCGCTGTAAAGCGCTCTTTTCCCCAGAAAAGCAACTCTCAGGGGGACTTCTGTAACTTTGCTTGCAGCAGCACCTTGGTGTGTTTTCTGTGTTCTCCAAGTGAAAAGAAGCCTGTCAGGAGCCCGTGGTAGCTCCAGCTGCTTTGGAACATATTCTGCCACACTTGCTCTTTCTGCATGTCTCTAGCAGCCAGAAAGCGCTGTAAAGCGCTCTTTTGCCCGAGAAAAGCAACTCTCAGGGGGACTTCTGTAACTTTGCTTGCAGCAGCACCTTGGTGTGTTTTCTGTGTTCTCCAAGTGAAAATAAGCCTGTCAGGAGCCCGTGGTAGCTCCAGCTGCTTTGGAACACATTCTGCCACACTTGCTCTTTCTGCATGTCTCTAGCAGCCAGAAAGCGCTGTAAAGCGCTCTTTTGCCCGAGAAAAGCAACTCTCAGGGGGACTTCTGTAACTTTGCTTGCAGCAGCACCTTGGTGTGTTTTCTGTGTTCTCCAAGTGAAAAGAAGCCTGTCCGGAGCCCGTGGTAGCTCCAGCTGCTTTGGAACACATTCTGCCACACTTGCTCTTTCTGCATGTCTCTAGCAGCCAGAAAGCGCTGTAAAGCGCTCTTTTGCCCGAGAAAAGCAACTCTCAGGGGGACTTCTGTAACTTTGCTTGCAGCAGCACCTTGGTGTGTTTTCTGTGTTCTCCAAGTGAAAATAAGCCTGTCCGGAGCCCGTGGTAGCTCCAGCTGCTTTGGAACACATTCTGCCACACTTGCTCTTTCTGCATGTCTCTAGCAGCCAGAAAGCACTGTAAAGCGCTCTTTTGCCCAAGAAAAGCAACTCTCAGGGGGACTTCTGTAACTTTGCTTGCAGCAGCACCTTGGTGTGTTTTCTGTGTTCTCCAAGTGAAAATAAGCCTGTCCGGAGCCCGTGGTAGCTCCAGCTGCTTTGGAACACATTCTGCCACACTTGCTCTTTCTGCATGTCTCTAGCAGCCAGAAAGCGCTGTAAAGCGCTCTTTTGCCCGAGAAAAGCAACTCTCAGGGGGACTTCTGTAACTTTGCTTGCAGCAGCACCTTGGTGTGTTTTCTGTGTTCTCCAAGTGAAAAGAAGCCTGTCAGGAGCCCGTGGTAGCTCCAGCTGCTTTGGAACACATTCTGCCACACTTGCTCTTTCTGCATGTCTCTAGCAGCCAGAAAGCGCTGTAAAGCGCTCTTTTGCCCGAGAAAAGCAACTCTCAGGGGGACTTCTGTAACTTTGCTTGCAGCAGCACCTTGGTGTGTTTTCTGTGTTCTCCAAGTGAAAATAAGCCTGTCAGGAGCCCGTGGTAGCTCCAGCTGCTTTGGAACACATTCTGCCACACTTGCTCTTTCCGCATGTCTCTAGCAGCCAGAAAGCGCTGTAAAGCGCTCTTTTGCCCGAGAAAAGCAACTCTCAGGGGGACTTCTGTAACTTTGCTTGCAGCAGCACCTTGGTGTGTTTTCTGTGTTCTCCAAGTGAAAAGAAGCCTGTCAGGAGCCCGTGGTAGCTCCAGCTGCTTTGGAACACATTCTGCCACACTTGCTCTTTCTGCATGTCTCTAGCAGCCAGAAAGCGCTGTAAAGCGCTCTTTTGCCCGAGAAAAGCAACTCTCAGGGGGACTTCTGTAACTTTGCTTGCAGCAGCACCTTGGTGTGTTTTCTGTGTTCTCCAAGTGAAAATAAGCCTGTCAGGAGCCCGTGGTAGCTCCAGCTGCTTTGGAACACATTCTGCCACACTTGCTCTTTCTGCATGTCTCTAGCAGCCAGAAAGCGCTGTAAAGTGCTCTTTTGCCCGAGAAAAGCAACTCTCAGGGGGACTTCTGTAACTTTGCTTGCAGCAGCACCTTGGTGTGTTTTCTGTGTTCTCCAAGTGAAAATAAGCCTGTCCGGAGCCCGTGGTAGCTCCAGCTGCTTTGGAACACATTCTGCCACACTTGCTCTTTCTGCATGTCTCTAGCAGCCAGAAAGCGCTGTAAAGCGCTCTTTTGCCCAAGAAAAGCAACTCTCAGGGGGACTTCTGTAACTTTGCTTGCAGCAGCACCTTGGTGTGTTTTCTGTGTTCTCCAAGTGAAAATAAGCCTGTCTGGAGCCCGTGGTAGCTCCAGCTGCTTTGGAACACATTCTGCCACACTTGCTCTTTCTGCATGTCTCTAGCAGCCAGAAAGCGCTGTAAAGCGCTCTTTTCCCCGAGAAAAGCAACTCTCAGGGGGACTTCTGTAACTTTGCTTGCAGCAGCACCTTGGTGTGTTTTCTGTGTTCTCCAAGTGAAAATAAGCCTGTCAGGAGCCCGTGGTAGCTCCAGCTGCTTTGGAACACATTCTGCCACACTTGCTCTTTCTGCATGTCTCTAGCAGCCAGAAAGCGCTGTAAAGCGCTCTTTTGCCCGAGAAAAGCAACTCTCAGGGGGACTTCTGTAACTTTGCTTGCAGCAGCACCTTGGTGTGTTTTCTGTGTTCTCCAAGTGAAAAGAAGCCTGTCAGGAGCCCGTGGTAGCTCCAGCTGCTTTGGAACACATTCTGCCACACTTGCTCTTTCTGCATGTCTCTAGCAGCCAGAAAGCGCTGTAAAGCGCTCTTTTGCCCGAGAAAAGCAACTCTCAGGGGGACTTCTGTAACTTTGCTTGCAGCAGCACCTTGGTGTGTTTTCTGTGTTCTCCAAGTGAAAATAAGCCTGTCCGGAGCCCGTGGTAGCTCCAGCTGCTTTGGAACACATTCTGCCACACTTGCTCTTTCTGCATGTCTCTAGCAGCCAGAAAGCGCTGTAAAGCGCTCTTTTGCCCAAGAAAAGCAACTCTCAGGGGGACTTCTGTAACTTTGCTTGCAGCAGCACCTTGGTGTGTTTTCTGTGTTCTCCAAGTGAAAATAAGCCTGTCCGGAGCCCGTGGTAGCTCCAGCTGCTTTGGAACACATTCTGCCACACTTGCTCTTTCTGCATGTCTCTAGCAGCCAGAAAGCGCTGTAAAGCGCTCTTTTGCCCAAGAAAAGCAACTCTCAGGGGGACTTCTGTAACTTTGCTTGCAGCAGCACCTTGGTGTGTTTTCTGTGTTCTCCAAGTGAAAATAAGCCTGTCCGGAGCCCGTGGTAGCTCCAGCTGCTTTGGAACACATTCTGCCACACTTGCTCTTTCTGCATGTCTCTAGCAGCCAGAAAGCGCTGTAAAGCGCTCTTTTGCCCGAGAAAAGCAACTCTCAGGGGGACTTCTGTAACTTTGCTTGCAGCAGCACCTTGGTGTGTTTTCTGTGTTCTCCAAGTGAAAAGAAGCCTGTCAGGAGCCCGTGGTAGCTCCAGCTGCTTTGGAACACATTCTGCCACACTTGCTCTTTCTGCATGTCTCTAGCAGCCAGAAAGCGCTGTAAAGCGCTCTTTTGCCCGAGAAAAGCAACTCTCAGGGGGACTTCTGTAACTTTGCTTGCAGCAGCACCTTGGTGTGTTTTCTGTGTTCTCCAAGTGAAAATAAGCCTGTCCGGAGCCCGTGGTAGCTCCAGCTGCTTTGGAACACATTCTGCCACACTTGCTCTTTCTGCATGTCTCTAGCAGCCAGAAAGCGCTGTAAAGCGCTCTTTTGCCCGAGAAAAGCAACTCTCAGGGGGACTTCTGTAACTTTGCTTGCAGCAGCACCTTGGTGTGTTTTCTGTGTTCTCCAAGTGAAATTAAGCCTGTCCGGAGCCCGTGGTAGCTCCAGCTGCTTTGGAACACATTCTGCCACACTTGCTCTTTCTGCATGTCTCTAGCAGCCAGAAAGCACTGTAAAGCGCTCTTTTGCCCGAGAAAAGCAACTCTCAGGGGGACTTCTGTAACTTTGCTTGCAGCAGCACCTTGGTGTGTTTTCTGTGTTCTCCAAGTGAAAATAAGCCTGTCAGGAGCCCGTGGTAGCTCCAGCTGCTTTGGAACACATTCTGCCACACTTGCTCTTTCTGCATGTCTCTAGCAGCCAGAAAGCGCTGTAAAGCGCTCTTTTGCCCGAGAAAAGCAACTCTCAGGGGGACTTCTGTAACTTTGCTTGCAGCAGCACCTTGGTGTGTTTTCTGTGTTCTCCAAGTGAAAAGAAGCCTGTCAGGAGCCCGTGGTAGCTCCAGCTGCTTTGGAACACATTCTGCCACACTTGCTCTTTCTGCATGTCTCTAGCAGCCAGAAAGCGCTGTAAAGCGCTCTTTTGCCCGAGAAAAGCAACTCTCAGGGGGACTTCTGTAACTTTGCTTGCAGCAGCACCTTGGTGTGTTTTCTGTGTTCTCCAAGTGAAAATAAGCCTGTCAGGAGCCCGTGGTAGCTCCAGCTGCTTTGGAACACATTCTGCCACACTTGCTGTTTCTGCATGTCTCTAGCAGCCAGAAAGCGCTGTAAAGCGCTCTTTTGCCCAAGAAAAGCAACTCTCAGGGGGACTTCTGTAACTTTGCTTGCAGCAGCACCTTGGTGTGTTTTCTGTGTTCTCCAAGTGAAAATAAGCCTGTCCGGAGCCCGTGGTAGCTCCAGCTGCTTTGGAACACATTCTGCCACACTTGCTCTTTCTGCATGTCTCTAGCAGCCAGAAAGCGCTGTAAAGCGCTCTTTTCCCCGAGAAAAGCAACTCTCAGGGGGACTTCTGTAACTTTGCTTGCAGCAGCACCTTGGTGTGTTTTCTGTGTTCTCCAAGTGAAAAGAAGCCTGTCAGGAGCCCGTGGTAGCTCCAGCTGCTTTGGAACACATTCTGGACACTTGCTCTTTCTGCATGTCTCTAGCAGCCAGAAAGCGCTGTAAAGCGCTCTTTTGCCCGAGAAAAGCAACTCTCAGGGGGACTTCTGTAACTTTGCTTGCAGCAGCACCTTGGTGTGTTTTCTGTGTTCTCCAAGTGAAAATAAGCCTGTCAGGAGCCCGTGGTAGCTCCAGCTGCTTTGGAACACATTCTGCCACACTTGCTCTTTCTGCATGTCTCTAGCAGCCAGAAAGCGCTGTAAAGCGCTCTTTTGCCCGAGAAAAGCAACTCTCAGGGGGACTTCTGTAACTTTGCTTGCAGCAGCACCTTGGTGTGTTTTCTGTGTTCTCCAAGTGAAAATAAGCCTGTCAGGAGCCCGTGGTAGCTCCAGCTGCTTTGGAACACATTCTGCCACACTTGCTCTTTCTGCATGTCTCTAGCAGCCAGAAAGCGCTGTAAAGCGCTCTTTTGCCCAAGAAAAGCAACTCTCAGGGGGACTTCTGTAACTTTGCTTGCAGCAGCACCTTGGTGTGTTTTCTGTGTTCTCCAAGTGAAAATAAGCCTGTCCGGAGCCCGTGGGAGCTCCAGCTGCTTTGGAACACATTCTGCCACACTTGCTCTTTCTGCATGTCTCTAGCAGCCAGAAAGCGCTGTAAAGCGCTCTTTTCCCCGAGAAAAGCAACTCTCAGGGGGACTTCTGTAACTTTGCTTGCAGCAGCACCTTGGTGTGTTTTCTGTGTTCTCCAAGTGAAAATAAGCCTGTCCGGAGCCCGTGGTAGCTCCAGCTGCTTTGGAACACATTCTGCCACACTTGCTCTTTCTGCATGTCTCTAGCAGCCAGAAAGCGCTGTAAAGCGCTCTTTTGCCCGAGAAAAGCAACTCTCAGGGGGACTTCTGTAACTTTGCTTGCAGCAGCACCTTGGTGTGTTTTCTGTGTTCTCCAAGTGAAAAGAAGCCTGTCCGGAGCCCGTGGTAGCTCCAGCTGCTTTGGAACACATTCTGCCACACTTGCTCTTTCTGCATGTCTCTAGCAGCCAGAAAGCGCTGTAAAGCGCTCTTTTGCCCGAGAAAAGCAACTCTCAGGGGGACTTCTGTAACTTTGCTTGCAGCAGCACCTTGGTGTGTTTTCTGTGTTCTCCAAGTGAAAATAAGCCTGTCCGGAGCCCGTGGTAGCTCCAGCTGCTTTGGAACACATTCTGCCACACTTGCTCTTTCTGCATGTCTCTAGCAGCCAGAAAGCGCTGTAAAGCGCTCTTTTGCCCAAGAAAAGCAACTCTCAGGGGGACTTCTGTAACTTTGCTTGCAGCAGCACCTTGGTGTGTTTTCTGTGTTCTCCAAGTGAAAATAAGCCTGTCCGGAGCCCGTGGTAGCTCCAGCTGCTTTGGAACACATTCTGCCACACTTGCTCTTTCTGCATGTCTCTAGCAGCCAGAAAGCGCTGTAAAGCGCTCTTTTGCCCAAGAAAAGCAACTCTCAGGGGGACTTCTGTAACTTTGCTTGCAGCAGCACCTTGGTGTGTTTTCTGTGTTCTCCAAGTGAAAATAAGCCTGTCCGGAGCCCGTGGTAGCTCCAGCTGCTTTGGAACACATTCTGCCACACTTGCTCTTTCTGCATGTCTCTAGCAGCCAGAAAGCACTGTAAAGCGCTCTTTTCTCGAGAAAAGCAACACTCAGGGTGACTTGTGTAACTTTGCTTGCAGCAGCACCTTGGTGTGTTTTCTGTGTTCTCCAAGGGAAAATAAGCCTGTCCGGAGCCCGTGGTAGCTCCAGCTGCTTTGGAACACATTCTGCCACACTTGCTCTTTCTGCATGTCTCTAGCAGCCAGAAAGCGCTGTAAAGCGCTCTTTTGCCCGAGAAAAGCAACTCTCAGGGGGACTTCTGTAACTTTGCTTGCAGCAGCACCTTGGTGTGTTTTCTGTGTTCTCCAAGTGAAAATAAGCCTGTCCGGAGCCCGTGGTAGCTCCAGCTGCTTTGGAACACATTCTGCCACACTTGCTCTTTCTGCATGTCTCTAGCAGCCAGAAAGCGCTGTAAAGTGCTCTTTTGCCCGAGAAAAGCAACTCTCAGGGGGACTTCTGTAACTTTGCTTGCAGCAGCACCTTGGTGTGTTTTCTGTGTTCTCCAAGTGAAAATAAGCCTGTCCGGAGCCCGTGGTAGCTCCAGCTGCTTTGGAACACATTCTGCCACACTTGCTCTTTCTGCATGTCTCTAGCAGCCAGAAAGCGCTGTAAAGCGCTCTTTTCTCGAGAAAAGCAACACTCAGGGGGACTTCTGTAACTTTGCTTGCAGCAGCACCTTGGTGTGTTTTCTGTGTTCTCCAAGTGAAAATAAGCCTGTCCGGAGCCCGTGGTAGCTCCAGCTGCTTTGGAACACATTCTGCCACACTTGCTCTTTCTGCATGTCTCTAGCAGCCAGAAAGCGCTGTAAAGCGCTCTTTTCCCCGAGAAAAGCAACTCTCAGGGGGACTTCTGTAACTTTGCTTGCAGCAGCACCTTGGTGTGTTTTCTGTGTTCTCCAAGTGAAAAGAAGCCTGTCCGGAGCCCGTGGTAGCTCCAGCTGCTTTGGAACACATTCTGCCACACTTGCTCTTTCTGCATGTCTCTAGCAGCCAGAAAGCGCTGTAAAGCGCTCTTTTGCCCGAGAAAAGCAACTCTCAGGGGGACTTCTGTAACTTTGCTTGCAGCAGCACCTTGGTGTGTTTTCTGTGTTCTCCAAGTGAAAATAAGCCTGTCAGGAGCCCGTGGTAGCTCCAGCTGCTTTGGAACACATTCTGCCACACTTGCTCTTTCTGCATGTCTCTAGCAGCCAGAAAGCGCTGTAAAGCGCTCTTTTGCCCGAGAAAAGCAACTCTCAGGGGGACTTCTGTAACTTTGCTTGCAGCAGCACCTTGGTGTGTTTTCTGTGTTCTCCAAGTGAAAATAAGCCTGTCCGGAGCCCGTGGTAGCTCCAGCTGCTTTGGAACACATTCTGCCACACTTGCTCTTTCTGCATGTCTCTAGCAGCCAGAAAGCGCTGTAAAGCGCTCTTTTGCCCGAGAAAAGCAACTCTCAGGGGGACTTCTGTAACTTTGCTTGCAGCAGCACCTTGGTGTGTTTTCTGTGTTCTCCAAGTGAAAATAAGCCTGTCCGGAGCCCGTGGTAGCTCCAGCTGCTTTGGAACACATTCTGCCACACTTGCTCTTTCTGCATGTCTCTAGCAGCCAGAAAGCGCTGTAAAGCGCTCTTTTGCCCAAGAAAAGCAACTCTCAGGGGGACTTCTGTAACTTTGCTTGCAGCAGCACCTTGGTGTGTTTTCTGTGTTCTCCAAGTGAAAATAAGCCTGTCCGGAGCCCGTGGTAGCTCCAGCTGCTTTGGAACACATTCTGCCACACTTGCTCTTTCTGCATGTCTCTAGCAGCCAGAAAGCGCTGTAAAGCGCTCTTTTGCCCAAGAAAAGCAACTCTCAGGGGGACTTCTGTAACTTTGCTTGCAGCAGCACCTTGGTGTGTTTTCTGTGTTCTCCAAGTGAAAATAAGCCTGTCCGGAGCCCGTGGTAGCTCCAGCTGCTTTGGAACACATTCTGCCACACTTGCTCTTTCTGCATGTCTCTAGCAGCCAGAAAGCGCTGTAAAGCGCTCTTTTGCCCGAGAAAAGCAACTCTCAGGGGGACTTCTGTAACTTTGCTTGCAGCAGCACCTTGGTGTGTTTTCTGTGTTCTCCAAGTGAAAATAAGCCTGTCAGGAGCCCGTGGTAGCTCCAGCTGCTTTGGAACACATTCTGCCACACTTGCTCTTTCTGCATGTCTCTAGCAGCCAGAAAGCGCTGTAAAGCGCTCTTTTCCCCGAGAAAAGCAACTCTCAGGGGGACTTCTGTAACTTTGCTTGCAGCAGCACCTTGGTGTGTTTTCTGTGTTCTCCAAGTGAAAATAAGCCTGTCAGGAGCCCGTGGTAGCTCCAGCTGCTTTGGAACACATTCTGCCACACTTGCTCTTTCTGCATGTCTCTAGCAGCCAGAAAGCGCTGTAAAGCGCTCTTTTGCCCGAGAAAAGCAACTCTCAGGGGGACTTCTGTAACTTTGCTTGCAGCAGCACCTTGGTGTGTTTTCTGTGTTCTCCAAGTGAAAAGAAGCCTGTCAGGAGCCCGTGGTAGCTCCAGCTGCTTTGGAACACATTCTGCCACACTTGCTCTTTCTGCATGTCTCTAGCAGCCAGAAAGCGCTGTAAAGCGCTCTTTTGCCCGAGAAAAGCAACTCTCAGGGGGACTTCTGTAACTTTGCTTGCAGCAGCACCTTGGTGTGTTTTCTGTGTTCTCCAAGTGAAAATAAGCCTGTCAGGAGCCCGTGGTAGCTCCAGCTGCTTTGGAACACATTCTGCCACACTTGCTCTTTCTGCATGTCTCTAGCAGCCAGAAAGCGCTGTAAAGCGCTCTTTTGCCCGAGAAAAGCAACTCTCAGGGGGACTTCTGTAACTTTGCTTGCAGCAGCACCTTGGTGTGTTTTCTGTGTTCTCCAAGTGAAAATAAGCCTGTCAGGAGCCCGTGGTAGCTCCAGCTGCTTTGGAACACATTCTGCCACACTTGCTCTTTCTGCATGTCTCTAGCAGCCAGAAAGCGCTGTAAAGTGCTCTTTTGCCCGAGAAAAGCAACTCTCAGGGGGACTTCTGTAACTTTGCTTGCAGCAGCACCTTGGTGTGTTTTCTGTGTTCTCCAAGTGAAAATAAGCCTGTCCGGAGCCCGTGGTAGCTCCAGCTGCTTTGGAACACATTCTGCCACACTTGCTCTTTCTGCATGTCTCTAGCAGCCAGAAAGCGCTGTAAAGCGCTCTTTTGCCCGAGAAAAGCAACTCTCAGGGGGACTTCTGTAACTTTGCTTGCAGCAGCACCTTGGTGTGTTTTCTGTGTTCTCCAAGTGAAAATAAGCCTGTCCGGAGCCCGTGGTAGCTCCAGCTGCTTTGGAACACATTCTGCCACACTTGCTCTTTCTGCATGTCTCTAGCAGCCAGAAAGCGCTGTAAAGCGCTCTTTTCCCCGAGAAAAGCAACTCTCAGGGGGACTTCTGTAACTTTGCTTGCAGCAGCACCTTGGTGTGTTTTCTGTGTTCTCCAAGTGAAAAGAAGCCTGTCAGGAGCCCGTGGTAGCTCCAGCTGCTTTGGAACACATTCTGCCACACTTGCTCTTTCTGCATGTCTCTAGCAGCCAGAAAGCGCTGTAAAGCGCTCTTTTGCCCGAGAAAAGCAACTCTCAGGGGGACTTCTGTAACTTTGCTTGCAGCAGCACCTTGGTGTGTTTTCTGTGTTCTCCAAGTGAAAAGAAGCCTGTCAGGAGCCCGTGGTAGCTCCAGCTGCTTTGGAACACATTCTGCCACACTTGCTCTTTCTGCATGTCTCTAGCAGCCAGAAAGCGCTGTAAAGCGCTCTTTTGCCCGAGAAAAGCAACTCTCAGGGGGACTTCTGTAACTTTGCTTGCAGCAGCACCTTGGTGTGTTTTCTGTGTTCTCCAAGTGAAAATAAGCCTGTCCGGAGCCCGTGGTAGCTCCAGCTGCTTTGGAACACATTCTGCCACACTTGCTCTTTCTGCATGTCTCTAGCAGCCAGAAAGCGCTGTAAAGCGCTCTTTTGCCCAAGAAAAGCAACTCTCAGGGGGACTTCTGTAACTTTGCTTGCAGCAGCACCTTGGTGTGTTTTCTGTGTTCTCCAAGTGAAAATAAGCCTGTCCGGAGCCCGTGGTAGCTCCAGCTGCTTTGGAACACATTCTGCCACACTTGCTCTTTCTGCATGTCTCTAGCAGCCAGAAAGCGCTGTAAAGCGCTCTTTTGCCCAAGAAAAGCAACTCTCAGGGGGACTTCTGTAACTTTGCTTGCAGCAGCACCTTGGTGTGTTTTCTGTGTTCTCCAAGTGAAAATAAGCCTGTCCGGAGCCCGTGGTAGCTCCAGCTGCTTTGGAACACATTCTGCCACACTTGCTCTTTCTGCATGTCTCTAGCAGCCAGAAAGCACTGTAAAGCGCTCTTTTCTCGAGAAAAGCAACACTCAGGGTGACTTGTGTAACTTTGCTTGCAGCAGCACCTTGGTGTGTTTTCTGTGTTCTCCAAGGGAAAATAAGCCTGTCCGGAGCCCGTGGTAGCTCCAGCTGCTTTGGAACACATTCTGCCACACTTGCTCTTTCTGCATGTCTCTAGCAGCCAGAAAGCACTGTAAAGCGCTCTTTTGCCCGAGAAAAGCAACTCTCAGGGGGACTTCTGTAACTTTGCTTGCAGCAGCACCTTGGTGTGTTTTCTGTGTTCTCCAAGTGAAAAGAAGCCTGTCCGGAGCCCGTGGTAGCTCCAGCTGCTTTGGAACACATTCTGCCACACTTGCTCTTTCTGCATGTCTCTAGCAGCCAGAAAGCGCTGTAAAGCGCTCTTTTGCCCGAGAAAAGCAACTCTCAGGGGGACTTCTGTAACTTTGCTTGCAGCAGCACCTTGGTGTGTTTTCTGTGTTCTCCAAGTGAAAATAAGCCTGTCCGGAGCCCGTGGTAGCTCCAGCTGCTTTGGAACACATTCTGCCACACTTGCTCTTTCTGCATGTCTCTAGCAGCCAGAAAGCGCTGTAAAGCGCTCTTTTGCCCAAGAAAAGCAACTCTCAGGGGGACTTCTGTAACTTTGCTTGCAGCAGCACCTTGGTGTGTTTTCTGTGTTCTCCAAGTGAAAATAAGCCTGTCCGGAGCCCGTGGTAGCTCCAGCTGCTTTGGAACACATTCTGCCACACTTGCTCTTTCTGCATGTCTCTAGCAGCCAGAAAGCGCTGTAAAGCGCTCTTTTGCCCAAGAAAAGCAACTCTCAGGGGGACTTCTGTAACTTTGCTTGCAGCAGCACCTTGGTGTGTTTTCTGTGTTCTCCAAGTGAAAATAAGCCTGTCCGGAGCCCGTGGTAGCTCCAGCTGCTTTGGAACACATTCTGCCACACTTGCTCTTTCTGCATGTCTCTAGCAGCCAGAAAGCGCTGTAAAGCGCTCTTTTGCCCGAGAAAAGCAACTCTCAGGGGGACTTCTGTAACTTTGCTTGCAGCAGCACCTTGGTGTGTTTTCTGTGTTCTCCAAGTGAAAATAAGCCTGTCAGGAGCCCGTGGTAGCTCCAGCTGCTTTGGAACACATTCTGCCACACTTGCTCTTTCTGCATGTCTCTAGCAGCCAGAAAGCGCTGTAAAGCGCTCTTTTGCCCGAGAAAAGCAACTCTCAGGGGGACTTCTGTAACTTTGCTTGCAGCAGCACCTTGGTGTGTTTTCTGTGTTCTCCAAGTGAAAAGAAGCCTGTCAGGAGCCCGTGGTAGCTCCAGCTGCTTTGGAACACATTCTGCCACACTTGCTCTTTCTGCATGTCTCTAGCAGCCAGAAAGCGCTGTAAAGCGCTCTTTTGCCCGAGAAAAGCAACTCTGCACACACAGAGCTTGGGGCCTCTCAGGGGGACTTCTGTAACTTTGCTTGCAGCAGCACCTTGGTGTGTTTTCTGTGTTCTCCAAGTGAAAATAAGCCTGTCAGGAGCCCGTGGTAGCTCCAGCTGCTTTGGAACACATTCTGCCACACTTGCTCTTTCTGCATGTCTCTAGCAGCCAGAAAGCGCTGTAAAGCGCTCTTTTGCCCGAGAAAAGCAACTCTCAGGGGGACTTCTGTAACTTTGCTTGCAGCAGCACCTTGGTGTGTTTTCTGTGTTCTCCAAGTGAAAAGAAGCCTGTCCGGAGCCCGTGGTAGCTCCAGCTGCTTTGGAACACATTCTGCCACACTTGCTCTTTCTGCATGTCTCTAGCAGCCAGAAAGCGCTGTAAAGCTCTCTTTTGCCGAGAAAAGCAACTCTGCACATAGAGCTTGGGGCCTCTAAGGGGGGGTTCTGTAACTTTGCTTAATAATAAACCACTGCCCCCTGCTCAACTATTCTTTAGCATCTACTCCTACATAGTAGGAGCATCTTCTCTGACTCTCCATTAATGATTGATGAGTTATTTTTCCCAGGGCCACTGGCCTGCATGGTGTGGCATCCTCCTATGTGGAAGTGGATGCCAGCTGCTCCAGGGTGCCAGTGGCTCCTCCTGCTCAGAGGCCCGCATGGTCAGTGATGAGTTGTGCCCATGGGAGGGAAATGCCACCAAGAAACCTGGTGTCTGCTTCCCTCCCTTCAACCCCTTGAGCAGGGCTTTCTGCTCCTGTCCTGGATGACAACCTGCCCCTCATCCTGATGGCCTCTGGGATGGGTGCTGACCATTTCTTCCTGCCCTTTTGTGCTTTTGTGAATCACTTTTTTGCCCAGAGAGGCTCCCTGAGGAAGCAGATGGGTGCTGGTGCTGTAGCACTGGGATGCTTTATGCACTGCTTTTGGTTTTGCAGGGGCACTGGGGTATAAGGTAGAATGGAGCATCTCTGCTGGGCAATCATTCTGTAATGCAGTAAAATTTTATTTGTATTTCTGCCTACACATTAGCATGAATCTTGCTTTAGGAGTCTAATTAGTGTAAGTTATGAGCTGGGGTGCTTGAGGCAGAAGCTGACGTGGAAGCCAACTCTGCAAACACCGGAAGAAGTAAATTAGAATAATCTTGATGTGACCTATTTTAATTTACACCTTCTTCACATCCTTGCAGCTCTCTTCCAAACCCACAGAGTGTCAGCCACACAAGTTTAGGCTGCTGATTAAGAAAATTCAAGGAATCTGTTATATGAAGAAATCAGAGGAAGAATGCACTAATTAAGTGTGTTCCCTTGGGATACACAATATCCTCTGGACTTCTGTTAACACCCAGACTGCAGTTCCAGATGATGTTCATTGCACAGGACTCTAGCCTCGAGCTAAGAAAAATGTCATGGAGACCAGGATACTGGTGGATGTACAGAAAGTTTGACCCTATAAATATCCTGGTTTTGCTGCAAGACCTGTGTTGTCCAACACTAAAGTCAGAAGAAAAGAGAAGCCATAGAGTTTTCAGAGTCTTTGAAGTCCCCTGGGTAAACTTTGCCATTCCTGAAAATGGCCTGAGGGAGCAGCTCAGTCACGATTTCTGTGTTAAAAGCTCCAAAGGTGAATCATGAAAAGTTTCCCAAGCACACTGCTGAGTAGGAACTGCAGATATCAAGTGCAACAGGCAACTACAGTCGTGGCTGCTTTGTAGCCACTGCACTGCCATCATTTGTTTAGCATGTGCATTCTCCTTCTCTTGTTCTGAGGTTATGGGGCAACCTGGCTTGTGCCCATGGGCTACAGTCTTCTCCCCTGCACCCCACAAACCATGGTGGTTTGTCTGTCTCTACCAGAAGGCTCTGGTCCAGAGCAGCAGCTAGAAAGGTGCTGGTGTGGCCAACAGGACCTGGCTCCATGCTGGACGGTTAAACTCTGCACATGGATGCAGGATAGTGCTTGAAGTTGTTTCATCACCTGTACACATAGAGACATAGGACCCAAATGTCTGGTGTTGGCTCAGCACCAAAGCTTGCCTTTCAACCTGTGAAAGTGGCTTCCTGAGGAACAATTTGGGTTAAACCACGAGATACTGGGCCTGACTTGGGACCTCCTGGGAATGGTTTTGGCCAGTCATACTGGAAATTGGAGCAGATGATGAATTTATCAGTTCATGATGAAGAATCTCCAGAAGCAGAAATGGTTCATGACAATGATTCCGAGGTTGTCACAGTTGAGAAAACACTTGGTAGATGTGAGGGATAAAATAATGTTTTGCTTCAGCCATTGAAGCTAGTCACAAGAACATGTGCCCATGTCACCTAGGCAAAGGTGTAACTAGCACAAAGCCAGGCCTTGTGAGTGTGAGGGGGAGGAAAAGGGGAGTGAACCCATGCCAATTGCTGGGGGCAGAAGGGGGAAGAGGAAGGAGGTGTTGGATTGAGAATAGTAGATGGTTGGAAAGAATGTGGATTCCTGAGTACCCAGTCCAATGGAAAAAGGTACAGGGACCCCCATGGGCTGGGGAAGGGCATAAAAGTTTGTGCATTTTAAGGGGAAGTGTGCCTCTTCAGTGAGATGCACCTGACTCAGCTCATTTATATTAATAAATAGTCTTGCTTTCATGACTTTGTCTTTTTTCAACTTCATCAGTGAGTGAGCATTTCTCACAGTAAATCCCCAGCTGCAGGTCCCTTCTGAGGACCACCAAATCTTGAGTGCAGTCTTGTATCTCTCAGGGAGCAGGACCTAGAGGAAGCCACTTTCTACCATATTTATCTCATGGCTTTACTTAGGAGGTAGAGTATTGCTCTGGAGATGAGTTTGTTGTCTCTGCCCTGCAAAGCAAAGAGTGCTTTTCAAGGAAGAAGAAAATCAAACCAGTATGAAACCTCTTTTTGGTTTTCTAAGCTGGGCCCATGCAAGGCGAATCCTCACTCTCCAGTTACCAGCTTCACATCTTGGTTCATTACCTCTGTCGTATCTGCCTTATTTGGTCTGTCAAACCAACCTCTTGGGATGACAGATTTGCCTCTGCTTGGTGGAAAGTGCTCAGGAAATTTATTTTTTTATCTTACATGGCCATCAGTGCCAAAAAGCCTGAAGTATCTGATCTTTTCATGTGCCAAGTGTGTCTCACACTGTGGTGTTAGGAGCAGCTCTTATTGGTCTTAATATTTCTTCCTATATTTTAGCACAGTTTCTTCAATGGCTCCTGTGTTCTGGTTTGCTCCTCTGGGGCTGGAAGGGGAACTGGCACACCCTCTGTAAGTGATGAGTTAGCTATCCTTATTTCATATTGTCACATCCATCTAAGTAAAAAGCTCAAGTGCTCCCACCTTCTTGGAAGGTGGAGATATCAGTGTACTATATACTATAGCAGGAGAAAATAAATGCATGTAAGAGACATCAGCTGGGACCTGGCAACCTCTCATCACACCACTGTAAGCTGGCAGAGAAGGTGATAAATGCAGGGGATGTTACAGGAAGGGATTGATTTCTTCCATGTGGAACTTCCATTCATATGCAAAAAAAAAAAAATCAATCCCAGCTCTTTTAAAAACCACATACATTACTACAGAGTCATATTACAAAACTCCAAATGTAGTGATGCGTTTGAATTCTCAGATGTTTGTTATTACAGTCTTGGTGTACTGTCTTTTCCTCTAAAGTATCCTTTTTGCAAACAATGCCTTTCCTATCTCTGCATGTCCCTTTTCCTTCCCAGCTCCATTCCTTGCTCCTAACATTGTTGTCTGGTATAGGAAGCACTAGGAAGATACCATGAGCAGGCACAGATTCTCTGATGTTGTTGGGATGTTTGCAGGAGTGAATTTACTTTAGTCAATTGAAAAGGGTCTCATGTAAGCGAAAGCTGTCTCTAACAGTGAGGAATTGACTGCTTCACCTGGTTGTTTCCTCACTGCCTTTAGGCTGGGACAAGGCAGTTTAGTTTTGCTTTCAGGGTCATCCTTGTTACCATTCACACAGAGCTATGTGAAAAATACATTCAGTAAAATAAAGTGTATCAAAGAGCTATAGTTCTTTCCATGGTGGGTTTTAAGGTAGCAAAACCACTCTAACTTAGAGCATAATCTCCATTTAATTTTTAATAAACGACATCCATTTAAAAAAATTCAATGCCTGTTCTTGATTAGGTTTTGGAAAACTATGTGTACTGGGTAACAAGATGGAATTGCATTAACATCCATAATTTAATTTCTCATCAGACTTCAAAAGAATGTTCTGCTCACGTGAAGCAAATTTTGAAGATGTTATGGTTCATCTTCAAGAGTCCCATTTTTTTGAGGTTAGTGTAAAAATGTATTGCACAGACCATGGGACAAGCAAAGTATGGTGTAATTTCAGCATCTTCCTTAAAAAGCCGTAGAATTTTTACTTGTTTGAGAACAAGCATGTGCCTAAAGGAAAATCTTTTGGCTAACCTGAGCAAAAATATTTATTTATATTTATCCATTTTACCTAAGTTGTTTTGAAATATCTTACAAACAGGCTAAAACCAAGGTATTTTGAAGTAAAACTGTGTTAGTTAAAATGTAGCTTCATCAGTAAAGTGTGGCAAAAATATTGAATTCTCCAAAAATGTAATTCAACAGTTTAGTATTGGTCTGAGCTTTAGTTGCTGTCAGGAAATTTAGAGAGGTTCAGGAAGGAAGGCCTTAGATACAATTTCAAAGGATTAAATCTGGGTTTCCCTGGTTTTGCCAAGTTTCCAATGGGTGTGTAACAACCCTACTGGATAAGAATGTGTCATTGCTGATGCTGTCATGCCCAAAACTAATAACTCTGTGGTTGTAGTATATTAAAGCTCTTATCTGTCAATTGCTATCTTAAAAAACAAAAGTACTTTGTTCTCAGCAATGTTCTGAGGTACAAATAGATGACAGGAAAGATAAACAGGCTTGGACTGCAATAAAATACTGTGAAAAAGGAGAAAAAGACCTTTTATTTTGAAGGAAATAATATGGGTGGAAAGAAATACATAAAAGAAAATAATTTGAACACATTTGAAGGGTTATCACTGCAATTTGTTAATATATTATTCAATGGCTTAGTCTAAAGGCAATGTCCAAACCCATAAAGTCTGTAATTGGAATTTATGGGTTGATTGAGACCTATTTTGGTCTGTAAGTGTGAACTGCTCTTGTTGTATAGAGAAGATAAGATTATTTGAGAACTCCTAACAAGAAGACTCATTAAAATAATTCTAACTGGCTCTAAATAGCCAAGAAAACTTACCAAGATAATTCTAGCTGGCTCTAAATAACCAGGGGTATGCTAGCTACTTTGCTAATAAATGTCATGACGATGAAGTCTTCTGTAAACTTTAATTGAGCATGAGTCACAGAACATTAAATTATCATTACAAGCAGGTTTGTGCCTCCTAAAACAAATTATACAGTGATTCAAATTTCAGCTTTGGCTACACAGGCAGGCTGTGCACATGCAGCATGGGTCAGTCACTGATGCTGCATCGTGGTGGTGTGGAGAGGTGGTTTAGCTGAGAGCCAAGGTGTGGTGGTACCACATGGAGCAGGGTAACAGTCCCTTCAGCAGCCACTGGGAAGTTCTTCAAGCGCATCAGCACAAGGTGAATAATCAAAAGCCTGGTCCTTGTGGCATAAAGAATGTGTGTTTTGAAGCCTTCAGGGTTTGTTTCATATGAAGTCCAGCAAAACCTGCTTGATGCATGATCTCATTTGTCTTGAAAGCATTATTTGATTTTCTAGACATGTTATGTTTAACTCCCTGGGATAAATAAACACAGAAATTCTCACTTTTCTTGATCCTGTGGTGAACATTTTTCACTCTGTGGCTGTATAAATCTTTTGGTTTTGTGAAGCTCACCCATTCCATCTTAGGCTGCCAGGCCACACCTACAGTACTAAATTAAATGTACCCATGTTTTTTAGCTGTTCCAAGATCAAGTAGAATGGGGCAGCCTGGTCTTACACTGTTATCATGTCACCCTTGGAGCAGGGCTGCATCCACAGGACCTGCTGGGACAGCACCAACTCCCATGTTTGGGGCTTGTTTGGAAGAGTATCACATGGTGTGGTCCAAGGCCCTGCCAGGGACTCCTAAAATAATTGAATATCCCATACAGTGTTCAGAAGGCATGCCTCATGAAAGTGTCCTGACATTCTTTCTATTTCCAAATAAAGCAGCAGCCTGTCAGTCTGAAAGGGAGTGGTCTGGAACAAGGCAAAGATCAAAGAATGGTCAAACCCATCTGAGGAGAAATGAGGTCCAACTCTTGCAGTGTTGCATCAATGATGTTTTCAGTTGCTGCTTAATGAAAGTCAGTTTTGTATGGTATTTAAGGCATTCCTCCCACCTCTCATGTTTTATGTATTTGTGTATTTGCATACATGTTTGTGCCTTTTTTGTTTGATTTGCTGTCTATCAGATTCTTTCTGATGTCTTCCATGTACAGACTGGATTTAAAAAAAAAAAAAGTATTTAAGGCATTTTTTCTTTAATCTTGTTAAGTCTTCATCACTGCACATCTTCCTCAGATGTTTTGGTTGGTTTAGCACATTACTTAAACTTAATAAAAAAATAGATTGTGTTAATAAAGATATGAGAAAGAATAGCTCAGCTGGACATGGTGCAGAGCACCCTGCTCTGTGTGGTCCAAGCAAGGTCTTCGACCAGGTGACTTCCAGAGGTCTCTTCCCACCTCAACCATTCTGTGAGTCTGTGAGGGCATGTGTGTGGGGATTAAACTTCATTATTGCACCCCAGATTTGGCATGGCTGATTTAGGTCACAGATTGACATGTCCTGGGGAGAGGATCTTGGAAAGAGTTGAAAGTAGCCCAGTTCCCATCAGGCTTATCCCATGCTGACCCCAAGTGCTGTTGCAGGTCAAATCCTGTCTTCCTGGTAGAGACACATGGCTTCACTGCCTACTGATTGCCAAAAATGCGACAGGGTTTGGCCTCATTTGACAGCCTTGTGGGTGATTATGCTATATATATATATGATTGTGTGAATAATGACTATTTCTCCATGTTTTATTTTGCTCTGGACTGCAATCTGTTTCCAGTGTGTAACAATATTCTTCCACATAGGGACTTCCTATAAATACCTTTCTGCAAGTCTTTTCTACAGTGCAAATACAGCAGAGTTCCCACTGGTATGCTGGCCAGTCTCTGATCACCAGAGGCTTGATTTTAATGCAGTTCAGATATGGCACAGAGAAATATGGCAGCTTAGGGTCAATAGTCAGGAGTAGGATTATCATTACTGTAACTGGGCAAAAGGGACCAAAATAACTATTGTGAGATATGGAAGAATAGGACTGGCAGGGTCCCCAAGAGACCACCCCAGCCATTCCTGTTGGCTAAGGCAGCATGAATCACACTTCTGTCAATCTTTATATGATAGCCAAGCCTGTACTTGACAGGATAATCCAGGCTCCAGTGCTGGATCCCAGCATCATCCTAGGCAGTGAAATCCAGTGCCTCACCTTAGCCAGTCTCACACAAGCCTTCCTTCACAACATTTTAAAATTCCTTTACTTTCTCCTCATCAGGAATGCAAAACAAACCTCCAAAACTGTAAGAAGTTAACTCCTTGCCGCTGTGTGTTTTGTGTTTGAAGAACATTCTGAATAAGATGTCCAGCCTTGTCTTTCTTGCCTTTCCCCATGGGTTATGGTGAAAGACCCAGCTGTCTCAGCAGTCCTTCCTAGTCCCCTGGCCATGCCTGTCAGTGTTTGGTAAATCACAAACTATAAGTCTTAGGGATAAATTCACAGATGGCATTGCTCAAGACATCTGGCTCCTTTCACCAGCACTGACAGTGCTCTGCACCATATGCTCTGGCCATGGTGGTTGGGACCCATTTTCTGTTGGCCATTACCAGAAGAAGCCTTGGTACAAGAGAAAAGGACAAGTAATTTTCCACACAAAACAATGAAAAAGACAAAAAATCAACAGGGATGGAGGAGAAAAAGCATCTCAAGTTTAGACTGCCCAGAATGAGTTCCTCCATAATTACAAGTGGTCTAATACTGGTCCTAGGGGAGCACCTGACACCTTGTGCTGGTTTTCTTGAAAAAAATGTACTTTTCTGGGGAAGAGAGTGCCCTCTGTTGAGATCCTGGTTGGAAATTGAGGGCATTTAGGCTGCTTCAGACAGAAATTACCATCCTGTTATTGGCTGCTCACCACTAACTTAGTTCTAAAGCTGACTGGTACTTCTAAAGCCATTGGTACCTCACAAACAGAACGCAATAAAAAACCCTAATTTTTAGGTATTTTTCTGTAAGGATTTCTGAAGAAAACTCCCAAAGGCCTTCCTCTGTTCCCATCTCTGCCCCTTGCACATGGACACCAAGGTAACTTTAACTTCTGTGCCCTGGCACTTTTACCAAGACACCCTGATGGCTGGAGTCAGGCTGGGTTCCAGTGACACACACAGAGGCATCCTTGCTGAATCCAACCAGAGCTGCACCACTGCCATTGCACTGCTGTGGTGGCTCAGGGATGCTGCTCTGGGCAGGGAGACCATGCTGCACATGGTTTACCAGCAGCTTTTGGAGAGGGCTCTCAGGGAAAGCACCGTGTGAACATGTGTGGGGCTGCTCTGGGGGGTGTGCCACTCACAGCCACTTTGTTTTGTCATTCCAGGGACGCTATTGGAAATGACATTCATTGTAATGTGTTCATCTTACTGGATTTAATTAGAAACATTCAGCTTTAATTAAGTGTTTGTTTTGCAGTCCCAGTAGTTCTATTTTGATAAGGCTCTGTCATGCAAATGCTAAATGAAGCTGAGGAAGTAGATTATTGCATGTCATAGTTCCTGAGTAATGGTTAAAGACAATGCAGTGTGATATACAGTAGCTGAGAGTGGGAGGCAACTCTGGGCTTTTCTTCAAGTGTTTGCTCCATTGCTTCATGCTTTCCAGGAAATTTCCTGTACTATTAGTTCTCTGTGTCTCCTCAGACTCATCCTTTGCTTTCCAGCATCCTCCTCCCATGACTTTTTCAGGGACTGACAGGGGTGCAGTGGGGACGGGGAAAGTTATGCTGTGACACTGACTCCTCCATCCTTCCACCCAGGACAGGGGGAGCAGGAACAAAACAGAACTCCATGCCAAAACCACAGGCCTCTTTTTCTCTCTCCTTTTCTCAGTAAACCTACAATTGTTCCTTTTTAGATAGAGTATGGGTGCTGATGCTGCAGCTGTCTGACTTGCCCATGCATGGGCCACTCCTTATATATAAAAAAGCTGCGTATTCTGTGGCTGCTGCTTCTGTTAATGGTTTTATGTACTTACTTACAGACCTTTATCTTTTGAAGTGTAACTTGAAGCTTAGCAGAGAAATAGGTTCCAGTTATAATTAACACATAGGGAACACACCTAAGCAAGAGTTTTCCCACAAAGTCACACTAATGCATGAACTCTTGCTTTACAGCTTTACCGATGAAAGATGTTTTTCACATCAAACATCATAAATACTAGTTTGGCAGGGTTTTCTGAGAGTGTAACAGTGAGCAGAGAAAATAATTCCAGGCCTCAGATACAGGAACATAAATCAGCTCCGACTGAGGAATTTCTACCTGTGAAGAGCCACACCACTCTATGATGACAGTCTCTCTTTCCCTTGATTAGGTCACCAAAAAAATTAACATCCCTTTATTGTTGGCTGGTGTCCTCTCCCTCCAGAAGTTCAGTCCTAAAGGAGGTGAAAGATTAACAAAGGAAGACAAATCACTCAAACAGATTTTGCAGACAGACTGTGATTTGCGAGCAGATGAAGCAGCTTTGTGCAGAGCTTCTGAACGTCTGAAGAATGCTTTCCTGGGGAGACAGAGCAGGTTGAGCACCCAGGGCAAGACACCCTCCCCACTGCAGTGTCCTGAAGGGGAAGCTTGCCTTTCCCTTGGAAGTCCCTCTGTCTCTGGGTAGGTACACAAGCAGATTGTGATTTGCCTTCTCTGCTCTCTCTTTTCTGTGCTAACAGCCTCTCTCCTAGTCTTTTACTTCCTACTCTCACCCTGTCCTTGAATCTCTTCATTTTGCTCTTGGAAGTTTTTCTGCTTTCCTTCTGTCCTTTCCCTTTTCCAGCTTGATTTTCCCAAGGTGATCTACCTTCAGTAAACAGCTGCTAAGCTCAAGAACCTGCTGTTGTTCCTGGCAGAGACATCCCATATAAACCACAGGCGGGTGTTCTCCAGCCAAGCAATTTTCTCAGTAGGAGCTTTTTGACATTAGCCAGAGCCAGATCTCCAAATGTTAAGATACTCATGCAAAAACTATAGTTTAATACGTGAAATGTTAATACTATTTACATTTTATGCCGTAGCATAAAAAAATGTGCATTTTAAGGAATGCAAATTGCCTTCCCTGAGTTTGTTGTATCTTCTGTCCTCGAACAATCTATCATGAGAAGCAGACATGACAAACAGCCACAGAAGTTCCCATGGTGCTTTGAAACCTGCTAAATACACCACACACAGCAACAGAAGCCTTTAGAAGTCAGCTTTGTCTCCAGATTTATAAGTGTCCCTTGTTCACAAAGCTCTCTGCAGTGCTGCTGGCTGGTCTCCCAGCCCCACTGGAAAGCAGCCTGGTATGGGTTACATGCAGAAGCCAAGCAGTAGCTCCTCCTATTGCAGACTATGGTGGAAAGAGAGAATCTGCATGCATGAAGTGTTGGGATGAACACAGGGGCTGCAGACCATCCCCACCTCACCAAAAGTCATGCCAGGAAAGGAGCAAACCTTCTTGCCTTGGCTGTGGCTTCCCTCCTCACAGGCACACATTGAGAAACAAGCCACACTTTGTCTCTAGAGTAGAAAGTGAGAGAGAATGCTTTGAAAAGTGGGAAGTGAGGGCTACCACACAGCTGCTCTGCCAGCTCAGAAATGTTTCAGTGAGATAATAACAACATCCTTCTGAGTGAAGCCTTTCCCTGGTGTAGCCTGAACAACTGAGCAGCTGGTCTGGGGAAATGGAGGAAGGACAGGCCTGGCCATGGGCTTGGGCAGGAATGTCTCCTTCCTTCTCACAGAAATTGTGATGCTGCAAACCTCCCTGGTGGGTATGTTGAAGCTTTATGAGGGTGCACCATGGTGCATTCCAGGGGTCACAAATCACAGGTGAGACACAGGAGGGGACCTTTGCCACAAGGCAGATCAGACCCTCTGCTACTTAGTGAAAGCAGTGAAACTGACAGGGGACTTGCATGGAGGCTAAGAATGTGCCACCCAAAGTGCATAAAACAGTCATCCTTTCCCACTTCTTTCCACTAATTTGGGGGATGAGTTCTTGGGCATGACTCATAGGAGAGGCACAGGCTGTGTGGCTCTGTGGTTCCAGAATCTGAAGCCCTGAACTTAACAGTGAGGGCAAGTAAAACCTTTCTAAATAATATTTGTTGTCTGGAGCTGACAAGTGATCTGAAAAAAACATGAAGCCTTATATAACTCCATCTGGGTAGGTGAAAGTTTTCTCCCAACTCCTGCCTAAGGCAAATTGCTTGCCATTTACTTTCTTTTTGACTTGACAAAATAGCTGTTATTAAAAGCAGATCTTAACCATGAAGAAATGCCCTTTGCACTATTGTCTACTCCTTCTCATGCTGCAGAAGCTGGATGGGATTTCAACAGCATGTTTTGGGATTCTGGGGCACTGGTAACATTAGCCTGTCTCTCCCTCCTCACGTTGCCTTCTTCTGCTTGTCTGTGGGATACACTTTCCATAGCACTTCTTCCCACACACTTCAGATTCACTCTCCCAGCATTGTAGCAGTGATTTATGTGCTTCTATGCTCGCAGCCCACCACTGTGTATTGGTGTGCTTACATAAAGAGGGGTGACAGGGAGAGCTCTTAATCACTACATGAAAAAAGTATTTAACTGTTACCTGTCTCGCCATGAGGAGCAGTGCTTTTGAAGCCCTCGTGACATTTCCATGCTTCGAGCTCAGAATTTTATTTTAAATCTCCTGTCATCACATATGAGCCTTGATATTTGCTACAGGAATTAAAAATATTTATGTATCACCTTTCAGGGGAAGAACATGCAGAGTGTTGATGGCCTTTCGAGTTCAGGTTTTGGCTCCCATTCTGAGTTCCTATTCTTTCTGGATGTCCTGTATCAAAAACAAAGTCTCATTTTCCTTTAATATTCACATAGATACACACAAACACTAAAAAGCAGCTTGCAGAAGTGAACTGACATGCTGCCTGTTTATGAATACCCATTTCTCAAAACCATTCTGGAATAACTTCCTCTGTTAACTTTTATTCCAAAATAGTGTTTATACCAGTGGATTATAACCAAACAGCTAAAATATGGCAGGGTGTTCTTTCCCCTCATGACAAGACTTAAATATGCTCCCTGTCTATTCCCAATATGATTTATTATATTCCTAAATGTACAGCCTCCCCCCAAGGCAGACACCTCATCTTATTTTGTATCTTGAACGCACAGCAGATGTTTAGGAAGTAGCAAACTTATAGTGCAACAGCAAGAGCTAGAATATAAAGATATGTGATTGTAATAAATGTTGTGGTAACAATATTAGATTTTCGTGGTTTGCAGTTTCAACTTTGACTTTCAGGAAGCGACATTTATATGCACACTGGGAATGGGATAATAATCTTAGTACTCCAAAGTAGTTTTCCAGTTTGAACAATAATATAAAGCAAATTAATTTCAGTTCTTAGATTAAGCATCTCCGCTTCCCTAGATGATAATGAATCAAAGCTACTGTAATAAAATTTAATGTCAGCTGTCCTGTTTGTGAGGTTTTTCCTTTAGCTCATATGCATTCAGGAAAAATATAAATCCAGAACTACTGATTAAAGGTCTTTCCATACAAAACTAGCTCCTAATGTTGACCATTCTGTGCACTCACAAAGTAATTATAACTAGTGTTTAAGAAACAAACCAAACTAAACCAAAACAACAAAAAAAATTATTGGGCCACATCTCTGTTTGCACAGACTCCACTTTTTCCCTTTTAAAATATTTACAAGGACATTTTCCATTCAGTATTTTCAGTGGAATGCTGCCCAAGAAGTGGTGCAGAACCCAGTGGGTGTTGACTGCAGATGCTACTGTGTTTGATGAAGGTGGAAGACAGGGTAAATGCAAAGAAGACTGATGGGTGCGTTACTGGCTGGAAATAGAAAGTCGAGTTGAAACATTGATGTTCTTTAGCCTCTCATCAGAAAATTCAAATCTGGAGCAGCAGAAGAGATGACAAAAGTGCCCTAACAAAGTATCCAGATGACTGTGTTAATGATCTGATCTTGGTTTCCAAGGAAGTCTTTTTTGTTTCAGTACAAAATGCTATCGGAAAGAGCATCATAAAATTGTTTCATTAACAGAACTCCATTCTGGAATGAAGTGTTCTATCCTGAGGAGAAATTCAGAGGGGATATCTTTAGTCTGGAGACTCTGTGGGGAAAGGATTTGTCCCAGAGATGTTAAGACTCGGAGCTCCTACCAAGAGAAGCACAGATACTTTTGAGTGTCTTTTAAGGTTGTCACATATACACATAGAGCCTTGGAATCCAGTGCTCACTTTTGGGCCACTCACTACAAGAAAGACATTGAGGGGCTGAAGTGAGTCCAGAGAAGGGCAATGGAGCTGGTGAAGGGTCTGGAGTGCAAGTCTCATGAGGAGTGGTAGAGGGAGCTGGTGGTGTTTAGCCTGGAGAAAAAGAAGCTCGGGTTGACCTTGTTGCTGTCTACAATTATTTGAAAGGAGGCTGTAGCCAGGTGGGGATCAGTCTCTTCTCCCAGGTAACAGGCCATAGGACAGGAGGAAATGGCCTCAAGTTGCACCAGGGAAGGTTAAGGGAAGAAATTCTTAATGGAAAATGTTGCCAAGCACTGCAACAGATTATTCAGGGAAGTGCTTGAGTCACCATCCCTTGAGTTACCCAAAAAATGTGCGGATATGGCATCTGGGGACATGATCTATTGGTAGATTTGTCAGTGTTGGATTAACAGCTGTACTTGATGATCTTAAAAGTCTTTTCCAATCTAAATCATTCTATGATACTGTGAAAAGATGCTACTTTGACGTTGTCTTTCTGATGTGCTTCCCAGTATAAAAAAAACTTGTTTATCAGCAGAAAGATGAATATTGAGGGTATTTTATAGTCATAAAGAAGAAGCTTAGCTACATTAATAAACACAAGTATCCTAGCCAAGGCAAACAGGGAAAGCCTAGTGTTTTGTTTACGAAGAGATAGCTGCCCTTCAAATATTTACAAAGAACGAAGGCAGATTCAAGAGCTGTTGGCAGAAGGACTGGAAGCAGTATTGAGGATCTTCATGCAAGCCTATTATTCTTGGGGCGAAAAAAGACTTAGACTTTGCAAGGATAGTTAAGCCTGAAATTTTGAATTTAACTATGAAAAAAAAAAGAATTTAAATACAACAAATGCCAAACAAGTTCTGGATCTGTAGTCACATTACTTGTTATTACTCTTTCAATTTCTTTAATTAAGGAAGATTATGTGCCTGAGAGAATAAGTCCTTGTGTTAGCAAATGTGAGTTACAATGAGGTTAGGAATGTTCACACCTATCTGTGGACAAGGACAATGTGTGCTACATATTTTATTTAAAAAGGCATGGCAGATAAGAAGAAAGGAATGTCTATTTACCTCAGCCTGGCTGAACGGGTTGAGTTTCCATGCCTGGGTAAGGAAAGATGTTCCTCAGCTGGGAGAAGTGTGGGTAATTTAGGAGAGGGCAGAGGGGAGTTGAGAGAGTGAGCAAACAGGGAACTCAGAGTGTGTGGAAGGACCAAGGGACTTGGGGAAGAGAGGACCATATCTTGGCCTCTGAGATGATTGAAAGGAGGGGGCCTTCTTAGGGGACCATGCAGACTGAACTGCTGATGGACAGAAACCAGGACATTTTCATCACAAAGCCAGAATGGACTGAGAGAAATTTGTTTTCTGGTCTTATTCATTCAGCATTTTGCTTCCAGCAATTCTGGTTATTTGCTTGTTGTTGTTTTTGTTTACAGACAGCAACTGTTTGCCTGGCTCTAGTTCATGATTTTGCCTTGTGATGAGTCATTCCTGCAGATGTCAGAGGCATTTCAGTGTGCCTGTTTGAAAGTACAGGTGAGCCAGCTCTGCCTTGAGGCTCTGGCCAGCACAAGGGCTCATTGTGGTGTTTTGGCCATGCTCTGCTACCTTGTGTGCAACTTGGCAAACCAGGTGTCTGTCTTACTGTGTGTGTCTTGCAGTTGTGTTCTCTTTCAAAGACTGCACCATGAATAAAGAGATTGAGAGTTATCTGCTTTCCAGCTCACATGTAGATTTTCAGGGCTGTTTCTGTTCTGCTTTGAATGTGAGTGGAAAGTGCTTGGCCATCTCATGTAGCTCAGGTTGAGCTTTTTTATATAGCAGTGTTCACTGGGGAAATGTCTGCATCTGATGGCTCTTCATGGTCTCATGAGCATGAAGAGCTGATGGCCACAACTTCCTTCAGTTCTAGCTTGTGACAGAGGAATTGTCAGTGCATCCCATTAGTCAGAGACTAGTTTCATTTATGTTGTTTAAGGATTGTTGGATGTTTTCCCCAACAGATTTAGAGGAAGAGCTTCACCTTCCTCCTCTTGATTTCCTTGAGTTTAAATTGTTGGAATGAATTAAGGACAGAAGGCATATTCCTAAACATTTAGTCTGTGAGATTAGGTCCTTTGCCTCCGTAGACTGTTCACAGTTTTGCTAGTGCCAGATACTCATGACTGCAATGGTTAAAAACTCAATTTCCACCCTAGAACAATTTGAGGCCCATTTATAAGCATTTGTTCTTGTTCCAAGGCTGTCTTCCAGTTTGAATAGCTCTTTTCACTCCCTGGTATTCCCCTTCCTCGAGGCATATTTATAAAAAGCTCTCCTATCACCTTTCAGCTTTTGCTTAGTTAGAGGCTGAGCAAGGTCATCTTTCTTAATCTCCCCTGACAATTCTGGTAGCGTTTTTCCTGCACCTCTTCCCATTTGAACTCTTCTGGGATATGGCTGATTGGACTGATCAGCAGCAGTTTATTATCTGAGCTGCTGTAGATTGAGGAGTGCTTGATTTGAGATCTGTCTGCTAGAGCTGTCTATTCACTTTGAACCCCATTGTGCAAGTAACAACAAGAGTTCTGTGGGAATAAACAGCCCCACTCACTGCTCTAGGGCAGATACATCCATCTCAGGTATTGGATAGGGGAAAGAAGAAAAACGAATGTAATACAGCTGACAAAGCAGATCTTCACAAAAACATCTTGGAGCCATTGGATCTTGCGAAAAAATTATCTGAAATCCGCACCCTGATGAGCAACCCTTGGGTAATGCACTTGATAAACAAACTAGATGTGCAGGCCTGTCTCATCTGACTGGAAGACCCAGAGGTCTGAAAAATCAAGCTCCTAACATAGGGCAGCTCCAGCAGCTCTTCCCCTCTGGGGGTCATGAGCATACAACAGCCTTCTTAGGTAAATAACTAATAAAGCAGAGATCTGCCATGGAGCAATCCAGACGTGTTTCCCACTGACACCACTGCAAACACCAGAAGTCCTGTCAGCAGACTGTACTTTGGCTCTGCCCTTGTACAGTGGGTCACTGTGTCCTGATCCAAAGGAAGAGCTGCAAAGATCCAGCAAGACCAAATCATCCTCTGCCATAGATATATATTTTCAGAAAGCATTTCATGTACTGAGCTCTGAAGGTACAGCACCATGGCCAGATGATCACCACTGCCCTACATCCTATGCTCCAACATATCCTTTTCTAGCGCTTGGCCTTTGCTGCTCCATGTCCAGCTGCCTGTTCTTGCCACTGTGCCTCAGCTTCATACCTAACACTTGGTCATGCAGTTATGGACCCATCCAGCCACTGCATGGAAGTCAGGTTTGATGTTGTTAACAAGTGGGATATAGGCCAAGGTGGAGAGTGATGTAAAGACCACTGATGACATGTGCACTTGGAACAGGCCAAGCTTCTGTTTGGCTTTCTGGTGCTCAGTTGTCACCTTGGGATGCAGCTGTGCTTGGTCTAGTATTTGGTACCAATATTTTTCAAGGTTTCCTTGTGCCCAGAAAGCTACTGTGAGTGAATTTCATACTGTGAAAGAGATACCAAACTCTGTTTTGAGAAGCTGCCAAACATTCCAATTTAACTACTGGATCAGTCCCCAAATTCAGGGGACCTAGGCTGTAATATCTGTTCAGTTGGTATTTCCCCAACCCCCTCTGTGGAAGAAATCATATTTGCTAGGGGCACAGTGCTGCCAGGTAATTGAAAAACAATGTTTTCCACTGCACTATGCAGTATGGACTAAGTTCCCACTCTCATTGGGATCTGACGTACCAGAGATGTGCAGATATTAAACAGGCTGATATCTACTCTGATATCTGCCCATTCATTACTTTCTCCTACTTTCTTCCTTGCTCTTTGTCTTTATGTGCTGTATCTTTCCACTCTTTTCTGTGTGTCTATGACAATTTGTGCTGTCAACCTCCTCTTCCAGGTGTGTATTCTCTCGTCTTTCTTGTCTTGCTTTCCTCTAGTAAATTAACATTCGTTTTGTTTGCCTTGGTGTCCTTCATTACACATAATTTCTTGGTGTTCTCCTCTTTCCTTTATGCTCTTTTTTATTTTTGGCTATTATTTTTCACACATTGAGGGATCTGCTGCTGACTGCTCCTGCCACACTAATTTACCAGTTCCCATGGGTATCTCCTTGGATGCTTTTTACAGAACTTGTCATTGACCACTGATTTTGTAGAAACCTTCTGTTCCAACAGCAAAATCTCTGGCTGTCTCTGCACTGTTCTAGCTTGTGGATGGTCAGGCACCTCCCTTACCCTGCAGGGGCTGCTCAGGGCACTGCATCAGAAAGCCAGAAATGGGGGGAATAGAGAGCCCTTATGAGTCCTACCAGTGCATGGCAGCACCAATTCTTCCAGCAGCATTCCTGTTGTCTGTAGGTGCTGCTAGCTCTGTTCACCCTTTGCCAAGCTGTTTCACAGGCTGACACAGTGAATGATTTATTGCCAAGAGACAGACTGAGGGGAGAGAAGAGGCTGTGGGTGGTGGATGAAGGATACTGGAAGAAGGATGGTAGAGAACAGCTTGTGAGGGTCCTGCCTGCAGGACCGGGTTGCTCTGGAGCCTTATTTCAGGCAAACAGAAAAATAAAAGGATAACTCTGATCATATTTATAGAAAAAGCCATCAAGATGGAGTTTTATTGGACAGCATGTTGGATAGATGTTGGAGTGGGAAGTCTGGTAGTAAGATGTTTCTATTGGAGATGTGCAAAAATATTAAGTTTGCTAGAAGAGACACGTTCCCACAAGGTAAAGACCTGCAAACTGGTGTGCCTGCTGTGCAGAGTAGGTTTTCTCTTCTGTTGCTGTTTTTCTTGACTTTTTCCCTACCTGTCTTGGCCTCCACCCTTTGCAGCCCTTTCTCACACCTTATCCTGATTGCTAAAGATGAAATGTTGTTTCACATAAGCCTGTGCAGGTGCCTTTTGGTCTTTTCCATTCTGGTTGCTGTTTCAGATGGAGTGGACATAAAGTCTTGACAGGGAATTCATTAGAATTGAGGTGTGGATAGAAAATGTTCATTGGCTTCAGGGCAAATCTAGAAGCAGGATCTACTGGGAGATTTCAGTCTGGACATGAGTGTGGCCTGTTCCTGAAATGGATATTCTTGTTTCTGCACTACAGTGAAGGTGACTGGTAATGGTAAGACTGGGAAAGTGAGTATTTTTGGTGTAAAGTAGCAAGCCTGATTAAAACCTGTGGATAGAATGGGATTAAACTTGAAATGGTCACCTGAATCAAAACCAGGAGGTGTTGCCATCATCAGTATTTCAACCCAGTCCCTAAGAGTGTGTGGCAGATCCAAACTGAGATATGCATCTGATTTTTTAACATTTTAGCAGAGACAAGTGGTTTTCAGATATTTTTTTCTGATTATAGCTATCTGCTATCTGATATCAAGGTTTTAGTTCTGTTTGTTCTGAAAAAGAAATGGTGGACTAGAATATGAGATTTTTACCTGTTCCCACTGTTTTTCATTAAACCTTTGACTGAACTCTTGCTGTTATCAACAGAAACTGTCTTTGGGATTGCTCCAGCCATTTTTTATGAAAAATGCTTTATGTTTTCAGGCCAAAGTATGACATGAGTCATGCTAAAAAGTCTAAACTGCCATAATTTTAATAAGATTTCAAGGCATTAATCATTTCACCAAAATTAGTAAATAACATAAGAAACATTCATGGTTTTACTCCAAAATGTCATAAAACTGCAATAATTCCTTCCAGTGATTTCCTAGTGAAAACACCCCAAAGTTTATGTATTTGTGCTCAAATCCCTACATTTCAATATTCCTGATGCTGTAATACTGTCTGCACCAATTTAAATGTGGGAAGACTTTCAGATTTTATTGTGACAGCTTGGGAGCTTCCAAGTACAGTCTCCCAAGAAAGGTGAAGCACTTCAGGGTCTCTGTAAAGCTAATATCTTAGTTGCCCTCCTCTCTCCACAGAAGCAGTTGCAGAGAACACACATTACCAAATGTCCAGACACATGAGGTTAATTTCTGACATATGCAAATGGACACCAACTTTTCATCTTGCTAGTCTCTGAATCTCACCAATTCTTCTGAAGCTGGCGTAGGCACGTGGTAATTAGTGAGCATTTTACAGCACAAAAAATTGCCTGCACGCCCTATTGAAATATCAGTTAGGCAAAAATGTTCTTAAAGAGAAATATCTATTAATTTTGATGCTTTAATGTAAACTTGCCCATATCTGCCAGTGTCATCATGTGATTGTGGTATTTTGTATTCTAAAATCTGGCAAACTGAAACATAAAGCATTTGAAGGTTATTTTGATTTAAAAGTTCTGGTAATATTTTTAGGAGAAGAAAAAAAAACAATATCCTTTAAATCTCTATAAAGCAGGGTTATGATGGACTTTTTTATCCCCCTTTTGGCTCAAAAGCCTTTGTTAGTATAGGTAGGTTCTAAAATCTACCTAAAAGTTTACCATTTTTGTATCCTCCTGGGAGAAAGGACAATCTGACAGTCTGAGTGCACCAAAAGGCTCTGGATAGGGGAAATACCACTGTCCCAGAAGTTATTAACTGTGAGGTGGGCATGAAAATATGTAGGACTGCACATCAATAGGGATTATATAGTTTATAAATACTGTCACTAACAGGACTGGATTGGATCTAGCTCTTGATGAACAAAAAGAGAGTAGAAAAGTAAGCAAAATTCTAGATTCAAAAGAGTTTTTCAAAATATCCAGATCATCGTGCCAACCCATAAATTCATAGGACACCTTCATCTAGAATACTTGTTTCAGTTCTAGTAGTCCTCAAGAAAAAATATACCAAACCCTTCTGGGCACTTGCAATGGAGGTGGTGAAGATTATTTAAAAGGCTGGAGAATTTTTTATGGAATCAAACTGGACTTTTCAAATGTGAGTTGCACAAAGAAGGGCTTATTAAGGATGCATAGAAGAACAGGTCATAAGGAGAGGCAAACTACATCCAACCTTCATGAAATGGAGTAGGACAAGGCATTATATGTCAAAAAGAGGGTAAGAAATACAGAACCTGATCTAACTGTGTGTTTGTAGCATTGTGCTGTTGATGAAAAGTATCTGCTCTTGGTTGTTATGGCTTGAGACAGAGTGTTCACAGTGAATGGGCAATAGAGCAGAAGGGAAGTGGGAAGGACGAGCAAAGTCCCACAGCATCCCTTTGTTCTCATTTTCCTCCTTAATGAAACTTTGAATATTTTATTGAATTGCTGTTATCAAATCATAGCAAATGCTATGTTTGCCTGTTTTGACAAATGTGTGCATGCATGTACATGAATCCACTGTAAGCTCTGGCATATTTTGTCCCCATACCAGCTGCTGCAGCACTGGAAGTGCCCCTTCTGGCAGGGTATCCCCACCTGCCCATTTGAGAGCTCATGTCTGATTCTGGCTCCTTTCAGGAGAAAGGTTACTGGATTAAATGGACGAGTAGCAGGGTCTGTGTGATGATACGATAAAAAGAGGAGTGGGGGGGTGCTACAACAGGAAAGCCTTTAATCAAAATAAATATATTTCAAGAAGTTTTTCCCCTGCTCCTGATTGCAGCTAAGCCTGATGAGCTCTCTGAGTGTGTGTGTGCCTGTGCACGCAGGCATGTAACATTCACTCTGCATCAAGCAAATTGCCTTGGCAGCCTCCTGACAGCTGTGGTCCCTGTGCCTCTGAGGCTAGGTAAGAAGCCTGTTCTGTGCAATAGCATCAAGGGTAGACTTTCATTAGTTTCTACTAAAAATATCAATGGCTGCCTACAGGTAGTGGTTGTATCCAGTCACACATGAGTTTTTTATCCAGCTGTTTCTTCCTGGAGTGGATACTGGCTGGATTCTAAATTTATATAGTTTATATTATATAAGTTTCTGTGTATGGGTCTCTGAACTATAATACTGTTTTCCAAAGTGTATTTCTTTCTTTCTTTTGTATTATGAGAAAGGTTCTGTACAAAAATGATAAATACAACTTTTTAAAGATAATTCAAAAAATATTTTTTATTTCCTAACTTCTACATTTCCATGTTCAGCCTCCACATCTGTCAATGTATGAATAATGTATAAGTAGTGTAGTATTAACAGTCATGGGCAGGAATGCAAAAGCAGAGCTAGCAGCAAAGGGCAGCTACTTGCTTACTGACCTAGAGCCCTGACAAATTCTTAGTTTTCCTGGGCCTGAAAGATACATTTCTTAAAAAGTGGATGACCAGCACTGAGGTGTATAAGATGTTTGCTCCCAACACACTTCTGCTTCCCCATGCCTGTTTGTAAAGAACATATCTGGAGAAGACAGAAATTAAGCCACCAGTGCCTCTCTCTCCTCTTTCCTATCTCTCCCTGATCTTCCACTCCCTTCTGCTTTTCCCCATGGCAAGACCAATGGACTGAGAAGCATCCACTGGTCTGGTATCTGCCCTGGTGCCTCCCAGTGTCACAGAGCAGTGTGGAGCCATGGGCTGAGGTGTGCTCTGGCTGTGGGGAGCTGCAGTCACCTGGCTCCCTGTCTTCCCTCTCACATTCCTGGATGCTCACAGGCAGCTTGTTTCCCTGCCTATGGTCCCCAGAGCCAGGCAGAGAACTGTCCTTAGCTGGCAATGACAAAGCAGTGCCTGCAAGGCAGCATATTTTTTGAAAAGTTAATTAACATCTTCCTATATAGGGTATTTTAAGCTACTGTGTCTGCCAAGTGACTCTCAAAGCAGCTTAACCTTCAGTACTGCTGGGGATTGAGGATTTCAATTTAAAAGGTTCCAAATACCATTTTCTGCCACAGAGCTCTACTATCCCACAGGTATATAGTCATTGTTTTGACACTACTGAACATAAAGCAAAAAAAGAAAATTATTATTTCTGAAATTTTTTTTGAGGGATTTTAGTCTGGAAGAGAAAATGCAAGGGAAATCTTCCTTTTGCTGTTTGGTAGTATGCTTCCATGGCAAAGAATAAAGATGTGATCAGGCTTTTGCAAAGCATATGTATGTGATCAGGGAGCAGAGATGTTGAGAGGAAAATATTATTAATAGACATAACATGGGAAAAACTCAAATTACAGTTTCTCACTTAAACATAAAGAAATAAATTAGAGGAGACTGATTAATATCTTACCCAAAATTGAGAATCCGATCAGACCAAATCTGTCTGAATCCACAGTTCAAGCAAAAGAAAATTACATGCCAGGAAGTCAAACAGCAGAGAACGTATCTGCCCGAGTTTGCACTATTTTTAAGCAGCAGAAGCCTCTACAGGTACATTCTCTATGATCACTTCATATGGCATGTTATCCAGCTTGGAAGAAATGCAAAGAGTGTTTTTGGGAGGAGCAGAGCATCTGGCAGGTGTCTCAGAGCAGGGATGGAGGAATCCCTGTAGGGAGGGGCAGCGTGCTGCTTCTCCGCTTCCCCTGTGGCACCAAGACAAACCACGCTGGAGATGAGCTCTCCTGATATCCCAGCAGGAGCCTGCCTGGCAGCCATCCCTGTCTCTTCTGGACTGCACAATCAGTCTGATGCATGGCCTGAACAATCAGGTTTAGATTATGAACATTAGAGATCCTCTTTCTGTGTGACACTAGATCAAGAATGAAAGATGATGGGAAGGAGTGAAAGGCAGTGTATTCCACAGCTTATTGCACTTCTCCTTTGGGTGACGTTCTTGTTAACCCACATAAGTGTCACTCCATCATTCAGCCCTGTTTCCTAAGGCACTTACCAAACCCATTTATTTCTTTATTAACTCAACGAAGAATTGTGAAAACTGTCGTCTGGGGGCTTTTTGTTCCTTAATGACAGGTATTCGTTCATAGGAATCAGAGTGCTACAGAAAGGAAGAATTTGTATATATCAAGTCTGTAGTTTTTTGGAGCCAAAGACCTGTAAATTGTCTCATAAACTTTTAACCACATAGATTAAGTGTGTAGTGAGAAACAGTCTTTCACCCTGTCTAAAGCAGCACTTGGTTACATACCTGTACCAGGCAGAGGTGATTTAAGCTGTTCTTATGTGCCTCAAGCCTCTTCATGGGGTGGGATTTAGTTTTTCTCTGACATAATATACTTGAGAACCCTGTCTTGCCTGCTGGTGGGACAGGCCAAGTCTCTACTGACAACTGCTAGGGGCAGAGCTGGAGGTGTGGGAAACCTTTCTCTGACACAGACATCACATCTGTGTATCCTTTCTGGAATTTCAGTTCCAATCATCTGCTGACACAGTGTGCTTCTCTCTCTGAAACATCATCTGGTTTTGTCATCAAAATGATACCTCGCTCCCTTTGTGTTTTGTCTGCTGGCTGTTAATGAAATAGTTAATTACGATGACTCTTGGCAGCACTCAGTGCCCTGCTGAGCTGAATGGCTCCATGTCACAGAGCTGTGGTGTTGGTTAGTTAGTAGCTCCTTCTGGGCTTTTACACCTATCTTTAAGAATCTGTTCCAGAAACCACATATTTTTCACAATTATTACTACATGGAGCACAAAATTTTTTTACCTGAGTACAACTCATGGAGAATCCTATGTGTAAACAGGCTGTTGACAAAATCGTTTTCTTCCTGTGGTTCCTGTCTCTACACTTGGAATCAGATTTTTTAAGACAATGTTTGGGAAAAGTACTCTAGTTTGATTAAAGGCCAAAATTCCCACATGGAGTTTTCTGCATCAGATAATTGTTGCCATGCTAGAACAGAGCAATATATTCAGAACATCATTTAAGGTAAATGGGATACCAGCTGGGACAGCAGCTAACACATTGCATTTTCTAGTTAAGTACTTATTTTGTGGTTTATTACATCCTTAAAAGGAGATGCTGAACTTCCATGACTCCAGCTGTCTATGGCACAAATTACAGATACTCAACAATTAAATTTAAACTGGGCTTGCTCCATTGCTGGGAACAAACCGTTTGCATCATTCTTCTGCATCTTTTAGTGTGAATTGTGAGTGAATCTTTTAGTGTGAATTAGTTAAACTGGGCTTGCTCCATTGCTGGGAACAAACATTTTGCATCATTCTTCTGCATCTTTTAGTGTGAATTGTGAGTGACAGTGCTTGTGGTTGGATGCAGTGTAGCAGGGCTAAAACAGCACACCCACGGTTTTGAACCTGACTGTGACAAAAGACAGAGAGTGTTTCCTTGCAATGGTTGGTCAAGTTGTGTAAAATGATCAAGTCAATTATTTGAAATGTTTATTTTCTGGCCAGACAGTGGCTCCATTTTGGCATGCCCAAGGGAGAGTAGTACCTGAAGATAAATGAAAGCTACCAATAACACTGGAAAGAATTCAAACTAGGTAATTATAACAGTGCATTGAGTTGTTGTTACATCACAGGAAATTCTCAGGGGAGTGGGAAAGGCTTGTACCTGGCCAAAAACCCAGGGAGAAAACTGGTCTGTGAGGAAGTGTCCTAAACCCATGCTCACCCTTAGATGAAGGTCTGGTCTAAAGACTGAAAGCTGTGCAAGGCTGAAGAAAACAAGGTGGAAATCCTAGAGCTGAATATATGTTTTGAAAAAACATTTTGTCAGTCTTCAAACTGAAGTAGGTAATTTAATTCTTTACTTCCCCATAAGATTAATCTACTGCTAAGATTCCTTAAGACACCTTTCAGAGAAGGTGGTAACCTAGGATTTTGTATGCAAGGTGAGGCGAAGCATAGGCAGAACTAGTGCAGTTTCTTGTTGCCTGCCATTCTTACAAGGTCAAGGCTATTTCAGAGTGAGAGGTTTTCCTCCAACAACCAGCACTGTGGAAGCTAATCATCACTTCTGAAGAGATGTTTTCCCATGACAAGCATTTACTAGACTTTCTCTGACATTTAGCAAAACGTGAGAACTGCTCCTGACCTCTGAAACTCCTTCTTACCAGTTTGTGGTTGAAAGTCAACAAAATATACTGTAGCAAATAAAATCAGCAGATTATTCATAACAACACTAAGACATTCTCCTGAGCCTGCAATATTTTGAAAATCTAAATGTGTTTTTTCAGTAAATACGTTCATATTTCATTTAAGTAACTGGAATAACTGGCCTGTTAAAATATGTATATACAGTTACTTCAGAAGGCTAGTAATATGTAATAGAGCCTAGAGTTTGTTGATATATGTAAAATCTAATTTTTGAGACTTAGTCTTAAAAATAACTGTGTGAAATACATTTTACAATATTAGAAGAGAATGAAGTGCTTTGCAGAGTAAAGTTTTTTCCAGGGAATTTATGAGCTCACATGTTATAGTGTATTAATAATGTAACGTGCAGATGAAGAGGATGCCTTGGAGTGGCTACATAGAACAGAGGCTAGACAAGGTTAAGAGAATAAAAGCAGGTATTTATTAAAGGCCTTCGATAGGTACACCTCGGGCAGTCAAAAGCCTCTGAGAGGGGCTACATCCAAGAAGGACAATGGTCATGAGTTTTTTGGTAATTTACATATCAGGGGTTAATCCTCCAATTACAGATTCAGGTAATGAAGTCATATTCCTCCAGTTTGTTCCTCTGCAGCTCACTTTTATTTATACTTTTTAGGGCCTGAGGCAGTAGGGTGTCCTAGAGTTTCAGGCCTAGAGGAATTGTTTTGTCTGGCCAAAATGTGAAGACAGTAGCAAACACTCTACGTAGAGTTTAGAGTTATACAGTAAAGCAGTACAGGATTTGAAAAATATGACAGCTAAATCCTAAGGTATCAAAGACTGCAGTACAAATAATCTCCTAAATCATTTATAGACCTTGGTAAATTAGCTGAACAAAACTTGCATTCCATTTGCAGTTCTTATGATACTCAGAGACCCTTTCTTGGCATTTTATTAGAGACACTCCTAGTGTGTTATGCAGACATGCACATCTAAAGCTGGATATTGCACTGTTTCTCGTGTTCTTCCAATGGTGCATTGAAGGTACAGGAGGAGCAAGGTATCTCTGGATCAGAGCTCCCTAGCACTCAACAGCAAACAAGCATGGTCTAATGAGACTGGATAACTCTCCATCAAGATTGCAGCTCAGTTAATGTAAATTCAGGTAGTCAGTTGTTTTGCTGATTGATTTTATTTAAAGCCTTTGCTCTAAGTGATATCTTTCCTGCACAGGGCAGACCATGACTGGCTGCTGTGGTTAGATCCAGTGAAGAGTGTGATGGTGCTTTGCAGATGAGTTGGGTTCCTCATATACATGCACATGCTATGTGCTTTCTTTGAGCAGCATTTTTATTGTAAGTGTGCACAGCACTCCTGTCATGACACATTTTTCCCTTTGCAAATGGAGCACCTTGGGATCTTTCTATGAGACAGCAAATCTGTGTTAGTTTTAAAGCATCTTTCTGAACATAACCAAAGCTTGCATGGCCTTTTCAGCATGGAGTTCCTACCAGTCAGGAGCTGTTGGGGGCATTGCCTCTTCAGCTGGACATAATCTAAGCAAGCAAACAGGAGTTGTGTGCCTGGGATGTGTAGACACTTTATTTCTATTTTTACATGACAGCCATTTCTCTCCTGACAGGGCAAGTTCAGACGTGAGGCTCCTCCTGTGAATGCATCCTCAGGGGTCTCCTACAGGGCCTGGGAAGTTCTCAGGCTGCTGATGGGCTCCTATAGGGCTTTGGGCACTCCAGGCCAAGCTCAGCAGGAGTACAAGGAAGAGCATCACTGGCTGAGATCAAAGGAGCAGTGTCTGCTTACAGCCTGGCTCCACCTGGCCCACCAGCCAGAAGCCCCAGAGAGCAGCTGTGCTTGCCCAGAGCTCTCTGAAAAGTGACTACTTGTGCTGTAGCTTTAAAAATAGGATTTTTGTCATTATAAGTCTTTATTCTGCACTGTGTATTACGGATAAAAAAATATTAGTGCCAAAGGACGTAAAGGGCTAAAGGAGGAGCCCTCTTCAGAGTTCTATTTCTCCTGTTCCATCCCTGCCTCCCCCAGCATGGAGCATGGAAGAATACTTAAAAGCATCTCTGTCTCCTGGGAGAAGCACAGGGGTGCAGTAGCCATCCTGAAATCCCACATATGTCTCTGTGTGGGTGTTGAGAGCCCTGCAGGGCCCTGGGAGGTCTCTGTGCTGCTGCCTGCAGCAGGCTGAATGGCAGCAAGGAGAAGGTCAGCTCCCCATCCAGCTGTGACAGGCTCCAAAGGTTTTCCATCCTGCCAGGACAGGAACGTGAGTGACAGCTGCATTTTTCTTTCATTCAGAGGTTGATAGTCCCACATTTTAATTTCATGGAATCATGGAATATTTCATGCTATCGTTTTTATGAGTGTCAAAGTTCCATTGTGCATCCTAGTGAGTAAATAAAATGCTTAAGCAAGGGATATGCATTTCATATCTTACATCACTTCAGATACTTTCAATGGGAAAAAAAAAAAAAAAAAAAGTGAGGCAAGGAACCCTAAACATCTCACTCTCTTTACACAAAAATTACTCTAAATTTAACTTTAGAGAACAACATAATAGTTTAATATTTTAATCTCAGTTTATTGATACTTTTCAGCAGAGATTAGAGCTCCCCAAAAGTTTCCTTAACTACGAAGTGTTTTGAAAGCTTCAGTACTAACAATGTTTTGAATGTTATATTATCTGTGTCACTGTTCATTATTTTGAATTTGCTCAAGCTGCATGCTTCCTCACTCTCAATACACTTCTCTGATGTGCAAGCATTGTTATCAGAAATATTCAAATCAGTAAAGTACTCAAGTGTTGCAACATGGTTTAAAGTCACCACAAAACCACCAATCCCAACATGCAAATTCATAGCTTTCAGCCTTCTCCATACCATGTAGCTCTGTGATGAAGAATAAAAATCTTTTTTTTCTGATCTGTTTACTCTTTAAAAATGCCTAGCTGGATATTTTAATAGAAAATGAGTACTTCTGAAGTGACTCCTAACCAAGTCTACTTTTCATTATTTACAGAATAGATGCTCAGAGACTAAAATAGACACTATGCTAAGTTAGAGAAACCAAAGCCATGTGCATGCATTTGTATTTTTCTTTTCCATTTCTGAAGGCAAAGAGCAAGATGTTCCGGTTCCTTAGCTGTCCTGCAATTATTTGAGCAGAAGAGCCCAGGCCAAAATACTACAAGTCTGGCAGAAAAATCTCAGTATACAGAAGCAAAATTTGTTTTCTTCACAATGAAGTGAAAGCAAAGCTCTGACCAACGTCACAGTAGCCCTGACCCCTGCTTATGCTGGTGGAGATCCCTCTCACTCACCAACATGAGGTTGAGCATTGTCTTTGCAATAAAGATACAACAGTGAGAGAGAAGAGGCAACACAGGAAGTGGGAGTGGGGGTGCAAAGTGAAGAGCTCTAGGCTGTAGTTCAGCTTGCATCATATTCCTCTGGATGTGTGAGGTGTCCATGGTACATACAGTGTGGATGTCCAGGATGATGTGAGCACCCATGTCCTGCTAGTTGCCAGAGATCTTATTTGGGAGCTTGGTAGACACAGTGATTATCCAAGTGGTGTGAAAAATTCCACCAGGATATTGTGTTGGTGACACTTACACAGAGACCAAAAGGGACTTGCTACTCTAAGCTGTAAAGCTGTGCCACAAATTTCCCACATTTCAATGTGGCTATTGACTTGGTGGGTCACTTTGCTCATTATGCTTGGTGGCACATGGAGGTGCCTCATGAGCTGGGATGTAGCAGACTATTTGCCAAGTGCATGCAACATGCAAGACCTATTGGAATATGTCTATTGTTTGGAACACAGAATGTGAAAAAGCCTGCAAAACTCTGTTAGAACCCTGAAAGCTGAGAATTTTAGGCTTTCTGTACTAACAGGCACAGACTCTCAGGAAAACACTACCTTTGACCTGTGGCCATGGAACAGGCTTCCAAAATTGAATGATAGCACTGGGATGATGGATGTGTGGTCTGAATAGAAGTGTGTAATATTACAGGGTAGAAAACTTTAAGTTTTAGTATATGGTAATATATATAAGGCTACATAGAGATTTTAGAGCATAGGCTAAGTCCTTTTTTTTCACCTTCTTCTTCATGTTTTTGGGTGGTTTCTTGTAATTGGGTAGAATAATCCACATTGTAGACCACGGGTGTTTGGTTATTGGGTTAAAAGTAAAAATAATTTAGGTGTCCTTTCATAATTGGACCATTTGTGCTTAAAAGGCCTCAGAAAGAGAAAGAGAGCCATTTTTCACCTTGTAGCTGGAACTCACAACTTGTGAGACTGTACTATAGATAAGAATTAATAAACAACTTAGTCCGAACACAAAAACTACATCTCCCAAGCATTTAATCCTGGCTCTAACATAAGAAGATAAAAAATCCCACAAAACCCCTCACAGGTTGTTTGGTTATTAATAATGTCCTCTACTCCTAGAATTTCTACATTTCGTCCTTCTGGGTCATTTTCATTATTCATATGTCATTAGCTGTGGGAAGGTGAGGTGGGAACCACTTGAAACATCAGGATTAACCAGGAGAGAAAGTATAAGGTGAGCTGGTTACTTACACAGAGCATTTGCCATGGCAGTGTGGTGAAGATGGTTTATTGCTGCCTGGGACCCTTCTCCAGCCTGTCTCACTGTCATGGGACCTGAAAGAGTGGAAATACTTCCCATATGGATTAGGATTTTTGTTTTCCAACTCCCTTGCTGACAAAATAGACATAAAAATATTCAGATCCTGATCTTGACATGATGTCCCAGTCATGATAAGGGACATCTGCTGTAGATTCTCTGGACACAGAGGGGCTCGAGCCATTCACTTTTGCACATATTTTAACCATCCTTTTTCCTTCGAGATTTTTTACCTTTCTATCTTTTCTGACTTACCAATTTTGAATGGGAAGTTGTGAAGGAATCATTAAAAGGAGTGTTACCAGAAATGCCCAACATATTTTTTTTGTACAGGGTCTCTTCAGGCCAGACCCTTCTGAATAGCTGGCAAATAGAATAGGTTTTCTATTGAACAGCCCCACATCCACTCTGATATTTCAGCCCAGGCTTTGTATAAATATACATCCAGTGGAGGCGTCTCTAATGAATTATATTTTTTTTCCAAATGAGAAATCTGTCTCAAGAACTGATTTCTCCTGCAAGTAGCTGAAAGCCCATTAAACAGTGTAATAATAGTCATTAAGTTACACTATGTGTTGAGGTAGACCTGCTAATAAGTAGGATTTTGTGTGGACTAAAACATCCCATTTTAGTGGGTTGTTCTGTGCCTATATGTCCTTTCCTGTCTCAAGCGGCAGGCTCTGGGGGACTGTTCTGAGAGCTTCATTAAAAAATGCTTTATGAAAGCCCTCTGATCTCAGCAGCAGGCAGGAGAGACCATGGCTGTATAACCTTGCCATTTGTACAGAGCAGGGGATAAGCACCTCTCCCTAATGTCCCCTCCTTTTAAGGCTTTAAATAGCTCTCCTTGACACATGGCAATGAAAATGGCTTACTGACATGTTTCTCTTAGCCCTGTGGCTATAAAGTCTGTTCTCTAAAGAAAAGTAGATGTGCAGACCATTTGGCTTAAACCCCCTTAAGCAAGTGAATAAAATTAATCAGCTGTCTTTTAACTCTGATTCATTTTTCCTTTAATTCAATTTACAAAAATGCGCAGGCAGAGTCTGAGCCTGTGGGTATATTAACATTAATAAAACATAATTAAGCAAATGTTATTATGTTGCCAGCAACAAAAGGAATGCCCCTGAGTGTAAAGCTTCCCCTTGCTGGAATAAATATGCAGATACAAGAAATGGGTCTGCAACCCATTGCTTGAGGTGTACTAAAACCCCAAAATACTCACTTTGGTTAGTACAAAGGCTGAGTTAGCTCACCAAGGCATAGCTTCCTAAAAAGGAGAAATAAGAGAGACAGGTAGGAAAGTTTTGCCTTTTGTAGTTAAATTTAAAGGTTTGGACTTGATTGATAAGTGTGATATACAGAGCATTTAACTGAGACCTTTGAGAATGATCACATTTTCTCATTTCTTCTAGAGCATGCCACAATCAAAACTCCACTCCCAGCAAGAAGAACAGGGGAATAAAAAACTAATGAGCTAAGAAATCAGGCACATTAATAAGCAAAAAGGAAAACATACTTTTTTTGTGAAAATTGACTACCTAAAGTGACCAAATTATATAAATATATTTATATGTGTCTACATTCATGTATTTGGTATGTTTTAGAAGAATAAATAAATAAATTTATATATATATGTGCAAACACACACATATATATATGAAAGTTAATTTTTTTACGCTACTGCAGACTTTGTAGCTGCACAGTAAGTATAAACATGCTGTGTAGGATCTAGAAGAGCCTTGATTTACCAAACTCAATAGTGAAGTCCATTCATGGTTATCCCAATAGCAAGAGTTTACACAGTGACACCCCTCTTCAAAGCACTGAATTAATTGTTGTCAGATGACTGTTAAAAATATCAACAAATTTAAACATCTGGTCAACAACATTAAAGTGGTTTCTTTGGCATTTTGTTTTGAATTTGAAAATGTATGTTTCTAAAGACTAGGGTCGACAGCTTGCATTGAGCAGTGAACCTTTCCCCAGTGTTTTAACCCCACGTACTGAGGTTCTCTATTATTTATTCCTTTCTTGGACTCTTTTCCTTGTTACTTCCAGCCCTGCCAAGTTAGGATAAAGGTTTATGCTAATCCACTGGAAGACTCTGAGTCCTTTTATTGTTTCATCAAGAAAAAAGTGATTCATTGTTCCTGAGGAGGGACTAGGGACTTTGTTTTGCCAGGATGCAATCTCTAAAGGCATTCAATTTTAATTCTTTCATGAGTTAGTCTTTTGGAGAAACCAAAATCCATGTATGGGTGCCCCTTCCTGCAGTCGTCACTGCCAAGGGCAGCTGAGGGCTGCCATGGTGTCCTGGTGCTTTGTTGGACTGAGGCAGGAAGGACACATCCCACTGGGACCCCAGGGCTCCATATGCAAAGAAGCAATGCTTGTTATCCAGAGGATAAACTGACTGGACTGGATGCAAATCTGGCGACAATGCTGTTGGTCTGGGCACATTCCATGGACTGACCAGGTGGGACTGCAGGGCTGGAGGCAAAAGTCTACACAGGGTCTTGTTGCCTCCAGCCCCACATTTGCCCTTTGCTGGGGAGAAATGGGATCTCACACAAGGAGAGTGTCCACTCTGGGTGGGCAACTCAAGCCTTTGTTAGCTCCTGTTTTTCTGGTGGTGAAGTTTTTTGTAGAAAGGCCAGAAGTGAAGATTGATCAGCAACAAGAACAGCACCAGCAACAAAAAGGGCGTGACCCATAGGAGGGAAGAGGAAGAGGAGGAGGAAGAAAGAGAAAGAGAAAGAGAAAGAGAAAGAGAAAGAGAAAGAGAAAGAGAAAGAGAAAGAGAAAGAGAAAGAGAAAGAGAAAGAGAAAGAGAAAGAGAAAGAGAAAGAGAAAGAGAGGAAGTCCTCTGTGTCCTGCAATACCTGGAGAAGTGATGGCCACAGACCTAGAGCTATCTCTGCCAACTTGGATTGTGAGGATGCTTTTACTCAACATGCAAGGCAAGGAGTATAAAGAGTTGGAGAAAGAATCCAAAAGAAATAGGAAGCAGGCCAGTAAAGATGTATGAACTATATAAGAAAAGCCTGAGTTCTTTATCCAATAGAAGATTGATACATGATAGCCATTTCCAAGTACATCAGAAATTCCTAAAAGAATGTATATTTTTCTTTATGTCTGCTCCACTACATCCAGCAGGATTGGAACAAGAGTGGTTTCCTTTGAGAAGAAATTTTTTACTATGAGGACAGTGAGGCACAGAACAAATTGTCCAGAGAAGTTGTGGATGCCCTGTTTGGGAAATGGTGGAAATGTGGAAATGGTCAGGCTGGATGCGGCTTTGAGCAACCTGGTCCAGTAGTGGGTGTCCCTTCTCTTGGCCAGGGGAAGTTGGAACTAGAGTATCTTTAAGGTCCTTTCCAACATACTCTGTTCTATTCTATTCTATTCTATTCTATTCTATTCTATTCTATCCACGTTAGAGATTTTCCAATATTTTGTAATTTTTGTGAGAGTCAGACAACTGAGCAGAGTGCCAAGGGAAGTTGTCTACTGCTTAGGTTTGCAGGTTTTGGGAAACAAGCAAAGTGTTATTGATAGGAATGGTTTATATATAATTCATCCTTATGTGGTGCTTGTGGATGGACTAAACAACTCCTTGAGTCCATTCCAGCCCTATTTGCTGAGATTTCTGTCTTGTATAAGCTTTAGTGTAGGTCTGACCTAGCTGGAATGTTTTTGCTGTTAAGCAAAACAAAAGGCTTACAGATGTGAATATCAAATTAAGTACAGCAAATTAAATCTCTAAGTAATTTCACATGGCCTTTTCATATTGTATTTATATTAAATGAATGTTATTTTAGTTCACTGCTTATAAATAACAAGTTGAGAATTGCTGTCCTTAATTGAAACCATCTCTACTTGTCTATGAGAGAGATTACCATTTTTAACAGACTCTTTGTGATCCACCAGGGTTATTGGAGGATTTCTTTGCATTGTTGCTAGGCAGCTTCCTCCATGCCAGCAGACAGATACTGCTGGGTATGTCATGGCTAATTAAAATTCTCTATATTTCTGAGTATACAGCAGCCCAAGTTTTCAGAGCTTGCTGCTCAGGATAAGGTCAATTTAATTGGTATGAAGACTGATGAGACAAAATAATAGCAATTGTGCCTGTTGTAAAATAATTTGCTGTTTAGAGTCCCCTGAATTTTCAGAGTGAATGAAATGGCAAATATCTAAATATTTATTTGGGAGTAAAGAGAATTGACCTGAACTCTTTTGACATTAGCTTTGTACACGTAATATCAAAAAATGAGCTATCATATTCAAATATTAGAATAATGAATATAAGAATATTTAGCATGGAACAATCAAAAATTTTTAGAGGGACATAAATTATTTCATTTCTACAGTGCCATTTGCCACGAAAAAGCTGTTTCAAGTTATTACCAGCTTCACAATGGCCATGTTTTTTGAATATTAGGCAGCAGACGAGGTAAAAGTGCCTGTGCAGAGTGATCTGAGGGGGTTTTATAGCAAGATAGATTAGTGCTAGGTGTGCCTGGGTGGCCCCCAAGCAGGGGATGCTGCTGGGCCACCTGCAGCTGTGGCACTGAACTGTCTTGTGCAGGGAAACAAGGCTGCACTGTTCACAAGATCTAAAGCCTTAGGTAGCTTTCCTTCAGGTGACTCGCACAAGGTGCAAGTGCATACAGTAAGCAAATATTAGAGAAGAGTCTTTGTATGAGTTAAATGTGTACAGGATCAGGTACAATTGCTTTGACCTCCATTCAGCCTCAAGAGAGCATCAGAAACTTATCATTTCTGCAAAGAGGAATATAGGTCAAGGAATAAATCTTCATTTAATCTCTTAGGAAGTTATCATTTAATAAAATTATTGAATGGCAGGCTGAAGTATGGGGATTATGGGAACCAAGAACACCTGATAGAGATACAGAGATTTATTGGAGGGAATAGATTTAATAGGTGCTCAGATTGTCTTTCTTCTTTGGAGGGATTGTTTTTAATCTGGATCTACTTCAAGAAAATGAATAGACTGAAAGAAGCTTTAAACTGCTTCTGCATCTAGGAAAGAATTAGATTTGTAGGGATCTTTGTGGAAACTTCTGAACTCTTTACAGATGCCTTTTACATAATGTAGGTGAATAGTCTTACAAGAAAACTTTGAACAGACAACAGAAGCTGTCACCTTCTCTTCTTTAAAACCTTTTTTAACCAGTTGCTTTTTCTGTGCCCTATCCCTTCCTCCCTAAGTATATTGCATTTCTTTAACCTGTTCATGTAAAACATATTTTGAAGGAGGCACAGTGGTTTTCCCCAGTTGTATGGCAGTTGGTCTTTGTGCCTGGCACCACTTTCAGGGTGGAGATCTGGACTGCTGACCTTTCTCTCCTTGACAAAGGTTTATATTTTAACTGTTGTGTCTGCCACTGGTCTCTGAGAGAAGAAAGTTCAACTCTCTCAAAACAAGAAATCTGTGTTTAAGCAGAGCTTCCTGGTTTCTTGGGAATCCCTGATGATTTTAAAAATAGAATTCATGTGAACTGGGTCTACAGAGAAGTGTACCCTCAGTCCCAAGCCTGGATTGGCCTGACATGAGGACAACTTCAGCAGTGGCTGACACAAGGAAATTGAATGGGGTCAAGCTCATGATAAAGACACGATGCCTAGCTGAAAAACAGGAATAGCCATAATCAGTGGAGCAAAGATTGCATGTATCTTTTAGCTAAAAACATGAGAACATCCTTGCTTCACCAGTGGTGTTTTGGAGGAGCCAATGCATGTCAAGGCATTGCCAATGAGGATCCTTTTCTCTCACCCCAGTGCTGCTGTAAAGTGTGCATGGATTGTGGCAGTGCTCCTGCAACCCAGGGGGGATGAATTTACCCTGGAAACCACTGAATAATTCAGAAGATATTGCGTTCTGTAGGAGTGCAATTATAGGGCTTGAGGGATGCTCTGACAGCACCTTTAGGAATTATACAAAATGGCTGTGGTGGAATGGCCCCTGCAGGCCCCCCACCCTCCCTTTGCAAACTGTGGTAACAACGCAGGAGCTGGCAGTACCAGCAATGGGGACAAAAACAGGCTTGTTCAGAAAGCCTGGTGTCTTCTAGAAGGGAGTTTGGGCTATTTTCTGCACCACACTCTAGCTCAACACACATCCATGGGTGGGGGAAGGAAGGGCAGATGGAGTGGAAAAGTGTAATAGAAAAATCTCTGCTTGTTCAGGAATTTGTATGTCCATTGGATTGTTAGAAGTGCTGAGGATATAGAGTTCTTCTTGCCATGAAGAGACTGTACTTATATTCACTGTTTTTACCATGTGAGGAAAAAGCATTTATGCTTTTAATATGTTATTATGTATTATGGCATACTCCCCTTTCTGCATTCCTACAAACATATTTACCTCCACCAACATAGGTATTCAGCTTAATGTTTGTGGGGTTTTTTTACACAATTCTGCTTTAAATGGCACTTATTGTTGCTTTCCCATATACTTTTTCTCCTCAAATTCTTCCTCTTTCTCTCCTGTTGTTCCTAGAGGAAAAAAAAATAAAAAACCCTTCATTTTGTCCTGGGATTATTGACTCTGAATTCCTGCAAAACTCCTTTCTCAGCAGTGAGGCTGAGACCTGGGAGCTGGAGGATGGTTTCTTGACACACTGTCGCTAAGGCACTGGGGATCTTTTCATGCAGAAGGATTTTTACAAATAAATGTATAAATCCTGTTAGTATTAAATTACTGCAGAAAGTGCTCTCTCAAGTTCATTTTAGGGCAGCCTCTGAAGATTTAAATCTCCTGGCAGAGATCTTTCACATCCACTTAGCAGGGCAGTCTGTAATATTTTGGCCCTGTAATGACTCTCTTTCACATCTTCAGCACTGCACGCTGTGCACTTCCTCTTCAGAAGATGCTTCTGAAGGAGAGTCGTGTGGTACTGACTTCCTCCAGCCTCTGAAGCCAATCCCCAGAAATATCTCTGACCTCAGAAGTGGTGCAGGCAGTGCTGGAACTGCCCTGGCAGTGCTCTCAACATGCAGAGAAGGATGAGGAAGCTTAAGCACCCCATCACTGTCAGCCCAAACACAATTTTGACTAATTTGGTGGGTGAAATAGATCCAGGACAGCAACCCTGTTACTGAAGGGGTGTTTGATGTCCCTAAAATCTCAGTAAGAGGCAAAAAGGAACCTAATTATGTTAGGACATAATTTAATTACAAGAAGAATGCTTTCCAAAATCAAAGACTGGCAATTCTCAGTACATTTATTTAACATTAGGGTCTGTTTTAACTTTCACTGTGGAGTGAAGGATGGGTTTAATTAACTCCCTGATTTCTTATGTTAAAAGAAATTAGATCTTCTTAAACACTATGGGGAAAAAAAAAAAGCTACCATTTTATATATCTCTAGAGTAGTAAATTATTCATATGAATTTCATTTTGATCAAAACAGATTTTGCCCAAACTGAACAACAGCTCTCACGTTATGCACTTGCCTGTGTTTGCTGGGATGCATCAGATGGTGTTGTATACCCAAACTGAGCGTTCCTTCTCCAGCCAGTTCCACGTCTGGCAGCACCCACACGTTTGCTGACAGCCACAGATGTGCCTGGGCTGCAAACCCAGCCTGGCCAGGGAGGCTTCCACACCAATGGCATCCCTGTGTGTGCAACCAAAGGCTCCTCCAGCAAAGGGGGTCTAGACCACCCCTCTCAATGACAGCCCCAGAAACACCCCTGGGTTTGATCCTTGGTAGCTTGTGGGGCAACGGCATGACAAAGTCACAGGTGAGCTTTCAAAAATTGGTCCATAATATTTCTTTGCAATGGAGTGTCTAAAATCAAACAGCAGAACTCAGTTTTCTATAATTACACCAGTTTATAGAGCTGTCATCACCATGTCAAGACAGCTAAGAAATTAGAGTTTGGCTTTTATTTCTAAAGGGAAAAAAAGTCTTTTAAGGAGTGTGTTGCCTTTCAAATATTAAAAAAAAATCAGAACAATGCCAGGATAGAATGGGCTGCCAGTTGTTTTAATGACCTGATTTATCTTTCATTAAATACTGATAAGAATGAATACACTCTGTCCAGATTTCATGAGTTAAATAATTTTTTCTGCCTTAGTTCTACCTTTTGCAGATATACAGTTGGAAAATATTAATTACAGCCTTGTGGCATTATAACTGGTGAAGCAGAAGTCTGCACATTTTCTACATTGTAACATGACTGAAAAAGTCTAACAACTGTTGTCCCATCATCAAACATGAGCCCATTTCCTTTTATATATTTTTATTTATTATAATATTATATTTTCATTTTATTTATTTTTATTATATCTATTTATATATTTATTATTCCACCTGTACATTGGTGATAGCACCAATGGGAGTGTGAATGCTAGAGATAATAAATAATTCTCCACTGAATTGCTAGTTTTATTTATTTTAAAAAACTGGTTTTACCACATCAATGAACACTTTGATGAGGACCTTTTTTCCTTGGTTTTCTTTTTTTTTTTAATTTATTTTTGCTGAGAGGATCATATTATTTAGAATACTTTGCTTTAACTTGTTGAATTATGTCAAACAGAAAAACTCAACTCTACAATGAAGTGAGGATCATAATTTGAGTCTGATACACCCACTCATCTCTATTATCTGTGCTCCTTAGTTGATGATACTCTCTCAGTAATTATGCTGCTAATTTTCCCTCTCACTTTTCTTTTTAAAAGGCTAACGCAGAGTTATTTACAGAACAGTAAGATGCCATGTTTGTGAAACACATTCCAGGAAGGATATCTTTCTGTAAAAATGCAGCAGCTGGAGTTCCTTAGCTAGGGGTAGTCTACTGGTTGTACTAAGTGGTGGGATTTGTACGCACAAGAGTTAGAAAGCCTCCAGATCTTTCATGATAATGATATGAGGACAAAAAACAAAAAACAAAAAAACAAAACAAAACCAAAACCAAAAAAAAAAAAAAAAAAAAAAAAAACACACAAAAAAAAAAAAAAAAAAAAAAAAACAAAAAAAACACCAAAAACAAAAAAAACCCCAAACAAACAAACAAACAAACAAACAAACAAAAAAAAAAAAAACCAGGATAAAAAGAAAAAGGTATGCTTATACCAACAAGTTCCTCAGTTAGACGAAAGAATGGATGAAAAGGATTAATAAGGTGGCGGCATGTGTGGAAAAGTGATGGTGTTCTTTTCTTTTCTCCTTTCTTGCCCCACTTCTAGCCTGTTTCTTGCTGTTATGTGCTTCTGCCTACCTCTGGGATGGAAGGCACAGTGCAAGACTTGGAGAGGCTGATACCCCTTGTCTCTATCACCCGTTACCCAGAATCAGGAGGACCACAGCCAAGCACAGCTCACCTACTGTCCTTGTGGGACCCTCAGAGCTCCTGTCCTCTCTGCCCAGCAGCTGCTGGGAACAGCACAGCTTGCACTACAGGGCCAGGAGAGCAGAAGGTCCTGAGCCTTCTCCTCCCCCACTGCCTACACAAATGAGGCTGTGCTCATTGGGCAGGAAGGGAGCAGATGCTGCAGAGGGGCAGACATTGTGCTGCCCCTTCTGATTCTGCAGGAGCAGTGGTAGAGCAGTTCTGTGCAGACTGGTGTCACACCTCCACAGACTCCTAAGTTTTGCCATGGTTCCTCTCATAAGCTCTGTCATTAGTTGCCACACCAAGGGATGTGGAGGAGGATGGGTAGAGGTTAGGTTGAGTTTTCAGAAATGTGAGTGGATAATGCTACAGCACAGAGTTCATACTGATGCTAGCAGTGAATCACAGGATCATCAATGTTGGAAGAAACCTTTGGGATCATCCAATCTGACTGTTCACCCAACACTGTCACTGTGACCCCTAAACCTCATCATACAGAGCCAGATCCAGACAACTCTTGGACACCTCCAGGGATGGTGACTCCACCATCTTCCTGGGCAACACATTCCAATGCCTGACCAACTTAACAGAGAAAATTTTCTTCCTACTATTTAATCTGAATCTTCCCTGTCTCAATTCAGGGCATTTTCTCTCATCCTCTCACTGCAGGCACAGTAGAACAGCCTGACCCCCACCTCACCACAACCTCCTTTCAGGGAGTTGTGGAGAGTGATGAAGTCCTCCTGAGCTTCCTCTTCTCAAGACTAAACAAACTCAGCTCCCACAGCTGTTCCTCGTAATGTTTCTAATAATTTATCTTGCTGCTTTTTCTCACTACATCTTACATCATAATCCATGGAGGTGCCTGAATTAAGGACACACTTTAATACACTACCAGAAATTTTTTTCATGAAAAGGAAAGATCTGTAGAGAGATGCTTTGGCAAGGAAGCAGCCAAGAAGTGTAGCAATGAGGTGAAGGGGAGGGCAGAGGAGAACTGAATGGAACACAAGAGCTAAGAAGGGGCAGAAAAATACTTGTAGTGCTGTAGAAGTCATGGCATGTGTCTGTTGCTGCAAGTTAGAGTGTGGCTGCTTCGATGTCCAAAGAAAGTGTGGCTATGAACCACAGACTTTGAATTTGGTAATATTATAGTCAAGGGCTCCAATATAATTCCTGCAAGCAAAGCTCCTTAGGACAAAGTAATTAAAGTGGGGAAATGGGAGAGCTTAAAGTAACACGTCAGTACAAGGAGATATTTTAAGAAAGTGCTTCATTAAGGGAGTACTATTTATAATGTAAACAAGGCATTTTTCCAGCACAAATGCATATTTGCAAATATACCAAAAGCAGTCTGTTAAAGCATCAGTGCATGTTCCCATTTCCTTGACTCAGTCAGGAGAGTGATTTAAAAAGGCAATTGTGGATAAGTGGAAGGATACTCTGAGTATTTGAGTGGAAGTCCCCATGCAGCCTATTCCCATCATGTACAGGTGGGCCCATTGTGTGCCTGAGGCCTTGGAGAGTGTCCTGGGAGCAGTGCCTGCCACTCAGGGCTCCAGCCCCTGCATCCTTGCATGAACTTTTTTGCAGGTTGGCCAGGGTTGGCTTACCCCTGAAATTTCAGCTGCTGGATGCCAGACAACATCATCTATTTTTTCAGAAATGCAGATCCTCTGTGCCTGTGATCTGTAGTGCCAAGAATAGCCATAAAATCTGGAGTGTCCACTGAACCGAGGTCCAGCTGAAGAGTTGTGGGTGGGTTTCACAGCCTTGGAGGTTAGTATCGGTCTTTTAAGATTGATTCCTGGGATTTTAGCCATTTAAATAAAAATATGTTATATATTAAAACCCCACACCAAAACCACAATTCTATCAGAAATAATCACAATTTTTCCTGAACTTCAGCTGCCTCCCAGGTACCACAACCTGCTTTGGGTTTGTGTTTCAGCTTTATTTGTCAATGTCTGTTTGCTGCCTCCCAATAATTATGAGAAAAATTACTTATTAACAATGAAAGCACTAACAGTGGAGTTATTTGCTGTTCAAATATCCCAAAATACTCTGCCAAAAGATAAGTAGAAAATAATTTAATTACCAACTCAAACCAATTGCTCCAGCCTACAGGAAGATTATTTGTCTCTTCTTATGTAGAGTTTCTTTCTCCTGGGTCTTGTTACTGGATACCATTCAGCAGAAATTGGTAGTGAGATCCCAGATTGTCTTCAACCAGGATATATCCCATTTGATCTGAATAATTAGATGCTGCTGGGCTAAAACTTCCTGATGCAGTTTCAATGGAAAACTACTTCCCTAATGTCTAACTCTGATTTATCACAAAATGTCAAGGATGATACTCATTGGCAGGATGAACGTGGTGGGAGGAAGACAGATTTCTTATCTAATAAGCCTAATGTAGTATATGAATTTTAAAAAGCTAGCAGATTACAGCATGTTAGTTTAGAAAAATGCTTGTGATCCTTAAAGTGATCCTCCCATAAGAAGAGAGCAATAGGAAATAAGTTAAGATGACAGGTACTTTTTCAACAAGTAGATAAACTGATTGAAGTAGGTCGTTCATGCAAGGAAGGAATTAGACTTTGGAAACACTTCTTTTTCTCATTGTGAGTTGTGTAATGATATGTAATGAGTGCATTATTTTTAAAAATGCATGATGTTTAAGATTTGCTCCAATCTTACATATTTTTCTAATAGAAGACTCTCTGGTGATATGATCTCTGTTTCTACCATCTCCCCAATAGTTTGTCTTTGTTTGGTTGGTTTGTTGTTTTTTTTTTCTTGTTTTCTGGTTTTGGTGGGTTTTTTTCTTTTTTCTTTTTTTTCCTTTTTTCTTTTCTTTATTTTGCTTTATTATTAATATGCTAGTGATTGGATTAAACAAACCTGAGGGAAAGAAGTTGCTGCTGCTAGATATAGAAGCATGGCTAGAGGTAGCTCTAGTAATTGTTTTATATACACTTACCATGGAGACTTGTCTATGTTTTTTAATTTGGTGTGACTGGTATATGAATTACAGATGCACCACAGCAGAGTTGTCCATGATCACAGGCTCCTTTTGGGCAGCCAACATAGCTGCAGAGCCCTGTCTATGGAAGAGCTGAAACCAGGATGTGGTGTCAGCAGACACTCCTGCACCCATAGGCTTTTGAACTCTCATGCTCTGCTTGAGTAAAAGCTGGCCATCCCTCCCTCTCCACTCTGGGAAAAGAGATCTTTTTTGCCATACACAAGTTGAAAAAACAAAACTAAAATAAAATCTGAGATTTGGGGACAGTCATCTGGTGGGTACCCTGCTGGAAGGAAAGGATCAGGGATAGGTATTGTGGTAGCTGGATTTCATGGGATATCTGGCTTGAAAGGGAAAAGAAAAGCTCTGGATAGGAAAGTGTAATTAAGCTGGCTGCCAAGGAAAAAGGCAGTGAGTCCTTGGAGGATTTACCTCAAGCTCCTGGACAACTGAGCTGGTGAAGGATGGTGCTTCCAGGACAGGTCCAGGTAGGTCTTGTCCCTTCACAAGAAGGGTGAAGCGATTCAAAGAGAAGCAGAAGTGACTCATGGCTGGATGCAAGACCTGTGTGACAGTCTGATGCCACAGGCTTCTGGAGGACATGGGCTGCAGATTTGGTGGCCTGGTGGGCTTCCTGTGTGAGGGTTGTGCTGTCCAGAGGTGTGGCTGCCACATGTAGGGCTGTCACTGCAGATGGGCTGAGAGGACCAGTCTTTGCAAAAGGATAAGTGAGAAATAAATAGTCTGTGTTCAGGCACACAGACAGTCTTCCTGAAACAAAAGAAAGAAGTGCAAGTTGTTTAAGGACCTGAGCATTTTGGTAAAGGATGGATTTATTGTTTTGAATCTGCTGCCTTCCACCTCACCCCAACAAAACCCAAAAGCCTACTGACTGGAAAATGTAATTCCTTTCCAATTTATAGAGAAATTCTTCCCCCTAATTTTTCAGTAGAAGGGCAACCTGAAAGATCACTTTGGACTGGCTTAAACTGCATCACTCAGTCAAAAATTAGATTCCTTTTGCCATGCCACAATTTAAAAGTAAATTTTTAATTGAAAATTGCCATTTTTAATGAAGTCAAGTCAACTGTATAATTAACAAAATGAGACATTGCATCCTAAAAGTGCTGAAATTAAGTGGCCTGATGCTCAGTCTCTTGGGGTAACTGATTCTTGGGGGTTTTTTCTCTCCTATGGTAATTCCCTTTGCAGCTGTACTTATTGAAACTTTTCTACATGCTCTAACTGTACTGTAACACATCAGTCTTTTGAGTGCCCAAATAGTGAAGTGTTACTGATATCTCACGACAAAAGTATCTTTGTTTCTCATTTTTTACTGTTCATAGAGGACAAAACAACTGGAATTCCTAAAATTAGGCAATTTTTCTTCTTGTTTATGACCAGCTGTGTAGTTACTCTGTATATACATTGCTTAAATTATATTTAAATCCAAGTTTTTGAAACTGTGCTTTGGCCTCTGTCTTTAACAGATAAGGAGGTAAAAAGTCAGGTGAATGATTAATGTGAAAGTCCATCAAGCAGAAGTGAAGAACCGTAACTATTATTTTCCAAGTAAAATTAGAGAGAATTTAGCAGTAGTATAGTGCCATAATATTTTGACACTATATAAAAAATACAGAATAAATAATTAAACCCTCTAAAATAGGAAGAAGGATGATGAAAGATTCTGTGACTTACTAGGAGATATTTTTCATTAACCAAACCAGTAGTCCATCCACATTAGACTTAATCATTTATTAACTGGAAAGAATGGGTTTGTAGTTGAGTCCTGGCAAGTTTCATGATCTGAGGTTAATTACTTAATTTTTCTCTGTTCCATGTGCTCAAGAGAAATTTCATAAAAATTTATAATATCTATGATAGTGATAATATTTACCTGCTGTGAAGAAACGCTTTAGAACTGGGTTAACCATTTTGTAAATAAACTTGAAACTGTTGAGAAAGATGGATTATGATCAGTTTTGGCAATCTCACTATTGACTTCAAGAGATCTTAGGGCTTCACATTTTAGGAAGTTTTTTTCCTGGGGAACATTGAGCTGGGTTCTTTTAATCCTAAATCTTAATTTGTAAGTGTCTCCTAAATATTTTTACACACATTATGAAGTCGTTAACTGCTTCCCACCTTTAAATTCACTTCAGAAAATGCCTCAAGACAAAAGGTAGGATAATGGTGAAGAGAAAGAATGTAAATTCATGGTGACAAATTTATCACATCTACAAAAAGCAAAAAACATACTAGTCAATATGCTGCAAAGAGAAAAGCAGTTGTGGCAGAGGTAGAGGAACATTTAGGCACCTTCCAGATGCAAACCATCATGCTACCGAGACCTTCCCAAACATGTTCATGTAAAGATCAGCCAAAAATGCTACCGAGACCTTCCCAAACATGTTCATATAGAGATCAGCCAAAAATGGTGAGAAAGAAAGATGAGAGAGATCAACAGAAGACAAGAAATATTTAAAGACTTTTGAGAAGAAGCTTGCTGCATAAGGACCCCAGGAAAAAAAGGAATAGCACCAGTCTCAAAAGATAGATACCTTGTGTGAGATCTGCTTCAGAGTGGGCAAGGAGGTACTGATCCAGCTGGCCTCTTCATGAGCAGGTATGTAAATGTGGGCTTAAAGGAAGTGAGTGCCTTTTTTAGAGGAGAAAGAAGACGGGGGCAGAACAAAGACTCTGTAAAATTAGCTAGACCTCCTCAAAACCAGTCCTGGAAAAGGAAGCCCTGAAAATATATTTGGCAGCATCCACCCCATGGAAGCAATAGTGCTATAAATACAGCTTCATGAGCAACATTTGATCTTCCATGCTTCCATGGAACTTCATTTTCCAAGATGTAAAAGATCATGAAAAGTTGTGTTGATATGGTAGCCCTACTTCATGCTGCAAGCCAAATACTAGGAGAGGCATTGGGAAGAGAAATATTGTGAGCAGCAACAGAGTCCAGGCTAGAATTATCAGAGCAGGTTCTACCACAGGCAAGCATCTGGGTGTGGGGCTGACTTCTTTTAGCAGAGTGAGGGAGACAACCCCTCTTGGGGATGCTGGGAAGCAGGTGTTGTCCTTCTTTCCCACCAGCAGCAGCACAACCATCCGGGCTCTACAAAGGTGTGGGGCAGCAGTGACAGCTGTGGCTGGGGCAGCAGTGACAACAGCGCCTGGGGTGGGCACTCCATCAGACAGAGAGTGACTGAGAGGGGATGAGGTGCCACATTTGTCACAGGCAGCCATGGCTGCAGCCCTGTTAAGGAGCCACAGACAGCACAGGCAGCTGCCTGCATGTGTGTTCGAGCCGCCAAGGCTTGGCAGCCCATCCCACACCCAACAATGCCAGATTGCAGGGATTTGTCAGAGTCTTTGGAATTTGATTCACTTGTTTAAATTCATCCTTAGGATAAATCCACCAGTCTCAGCTGGGTTATGTAAGAGCTTAGCTTGGCTAAGCATCTGAGGAAATCTCACTTGCAGAAGTAATTCAGGCTGGCTTTTATGTGAGCAGTTTGCAGTTTCTTGTTGATTGAAAATTGGCTGAGAAATTGTAAACAATGTGTAGTGATTAACAGCAGTGAAATAAGCCACACGGACTGGCCAAAGGGACTGGAGTTTTGTCTTCCTCTGGATCTTTAATCATAATTAAAACAAAAATTTCAGGGATTGTAAAGTCAGATTTCCACACAATAACCAGTAGCTATTGCATTACCCTACTAGAAGAATATTAACAAGATGTAAAGGTGGGTCAAAATTTAAACAGGATCCATATCTGAAAGCACTAAACTGGCTCCTGGGGAAAGCAGTTTGAAATGTTTATTCATGAAGAGGTAGAAAACTTAGGAATGAGTCATTCACCAAAAACCTCCTTGCAGTGCAACAGGAGTCTGCAAACTGATGGTGACAGAAATCCAACATGATTTTGGACCTATACATGTATATATATTTACACATACACATATATGCACAGAGCTCACATGGAAACTTCCTCTGCAGGACTGTGAGAGGCCTTTTGTGCAAGCACATGCCATATACCTCACCTCAGGTATTAGAGCTCCCTTGGAAGCTGCTGCCTAGCAGTATCTAAATGTTCTTCTACCTCTGCCACATCAGCTTTTCCCTTTGCAGCATATTTACTAGTATTTTGTATTAATTCCAAATTAGCTCATTCACAGTACCTTTGGTTTGAAAAATAACAAATAAAATTAAGACAAGCTCTGGGAGAGCTTTGCCTGAATTAAGATAATCAGTTTGATAAGACAGATCTTTCCTGACCTACTTCCCTGGCAGTCAGCTGTGTTTCCAGGTTCCATGCCTTGGGACCAGAACAATGCACGTGCACTCACCATACAAACCTGCCTCCCATGTTTCCTGCAATGAGGTTTGACGGTCCTCAAGCAGGTTTCTGGGGCACTGGGGCATGCAGCCTGCCCTGAGACAAGACACCTCAATGCTTGTGGTCTGCAGCTGCAGAGGAGGAGGTCTGGAGTCCTGCCTCTAGGTCAGCATGGCCTCTGCCTCTTCAGATCTTTAAATCAGAGAATGGTTCTGGATTGGAAGAGGCCTCTAAACATTAATTAGACCAACACTGTTGCCATGGGCATGGACATCTTCAACTAGATCAGTTTGCTAAGAGCTTGGTCCAACCTGACCTTGAATGTTTCCCAGGATGAGGCATCCACCACCTCCCTGAGCAACGTGTTCCTGTGCCTCACCCCTCTGATAATAAAAATTTTCTTCTTTTTTAATACTCTGAGTCTATTCTCTTTTACTTCAAAACCAATAGCCCTTGTCTTGTCACAAAAGGCCCTCCTAAAAATTTGTTCTCATCTTTTTTATAAGCCCTTTTTAGACACTGAAAGGTCCTCTAAGGTCTCCTTGGAGCCTTCTCTTCCCCTGGGTGAACAACCCCCACTGCCTTAGCCTGTCTTCATAGGAGCAGAGGGATGGAGTGGAGGCTTCCAGTGGTGCCTACCAGCACTAGTGACTCTAGGAGCCAGGAGCAGCTGCAAAAGGCCTGGGTTCTGTAGAATGACTAAAAGCTTCTCTTTGATCAGTGGTTTTATCTACATGTTCAGGGCTGTGGGCTAGTCTCAAAAAGGAAGGAAGAGGATGCTTGGTGCATGTTTTCTTTCCTGCCACCAGCCAAAGAAACAAACTCTACAACACCTTCTGTAATTCCCTGCCTTTTCCACCCTATGGCATGGATGGTGGGGATGGGCCAGGCCAGAGCGTGGGCTCTGCACAAACTCATTGCATAATGTGGGCAGCACAAAGGCACGACTGTAGAGGACTGAGTGTTGAATTAGAAACTGTATCTGTGTTCAAGTCCATGTACATTTGATTTTAAAGCCCTGCATAGTCACAGTGTATCACTGCTTTTCCTGATTTTCTGCTGGGATATGTTGAGAGCATTGTGAAAGGTGAGATAAGTGGCAGTGCAGGGCTGCTTGCTATTTGTCTAATGTGTTGTATAAAAGCTGAGGACAGTGCTACTGAATGTCCTTAAACTGGCTGACATTCCCCAGTAAAGGAGAAGGCAGCTAGGACTGGAGCAGGAGAACCTGTGTACCACACACATGAGGGCTGAAGCAGGGTTGTGCTGCTCAGTGGGTGAGCTAGTGTTTCCTGGCATGATTTCTGCCATCCAGACTGTGTGTCCCCAGCCACATGTAAACCATTGCGTAATCCTGAATGAGTTTATTTGAAGAACAACTTGTGAAAGGTGAAAATTAAAATGAAAATGAAGGGTAAAGGTGGCAGAAATCCAAACACTCATTCCTAACTCTGGCTGCTGGGAGTGGGTGGAAGCTTGTCCTCTGAGCTGCACTGCTTCGTGATTTCAGTGCCTGCATTTTCTCTAGACATCTGGTAGTGGGCTTCTGACTTGATATGACACTGCAGCACAAGTTTAATGAACTTACTATCTGCCTCTTTTTCTTCTCCCTCTCTAGTGTGAAATCCTTCTCTAGCTTTCTTTATCATTGCAATGGGTGGAAACCCACAGCCATGTGTAAATTCTGTCCATGCAGCAATGTAAGGCATAATGTGAATTGTTGGTATTTTCCCAGCCCTGTGAGGAGGTTTCAGTTGCTGACTGCTGTTGCCAAAGGAGGGAAAATCACAGAATCATAGAATGGTTTGGGTTAGAGGGAATCTTAAAAATCATCCAGTTCCAACCCTCCTACCAATGACAGGGACATTTTCTAGGTTGCAGAGAACAGGTTGCTCAGGACCCCATCCAACTTGATCTTGGTGTTGCAGGGATGCACAGGAGGCTGAATAATTGTACTGTCAAAGGAGATGAGGAGCTTGGAAGGGTTTGTGGAGGGAAAGAAGGGGAGGAGGGGGGAGCAGGAGGGATGGGTGCAGCTAAGTCAGAAAGCCAGCAGGGGTAAGAGAATTGGTGCAGGCTTTGGCTGCTGATGAGGCATGACTTAGAGATGGGGCTGGGATGGGATGGGCAGCTTAATGCCAGAAAAATAGAAGAATTCTCAAGGACTGGAATGATGTTTGGTGGTCATGTCTGAGCCTGGGGAGGTCCCAGTTTGGCCACTGCTGGAAGATCAGATGGAGGTGAGCAAAGTTCTGGCAAGTTCTTTGGCATGTCTTTTCCTTTCTCCTGTGTTGAGAGACCCTCCTCAGTGCCTCTGGTGGAGTTGGGGGAGCAAGTTTTTCTTGTGTACGCCTGGACAGCTCCTGCAGAGGTGCTGGGAGGTGCTTGGCAGTGCACTGCTCTGTCCCAGCCCCACTGTGCTGCTGCTGTGCTGGTGCTGCTGCCATGCTCCTGCAAAAAACACACCAGCTGGGAGTGCAAATGGCTAAACCAGATGTTGATAAATTAAAAGGAGAATGGCTTTTCAAACATTACAATTATATAAATGTTGTAAAATGAGCTTTAATGCTTTGTTTCTGTGACTTCCAAAATGAATTAAACAAATTGCTTTTTTTCCCACCCATGGAACAAGGGTTGATTAGTTACAACTCCCTTCTGTTTCAATACATATTATGATTGTCAACAGCATGTGTAGGGCTTTTGTTTGATGACGAGATAACCAACTAGTGAGAAGCAGTTGTTAAATACTGAGAGCCAAGAAGAGTAATTTTTTCCAAGGTCTGTGGTGCTCATGCACTGGAATGAATGGTTTTCAGGCCTAATGAACACATGAGGTTTCCCACTGGTGAAAGGATGCAGAGTCATGCTGCTGGTGGAATGTATATGTCTGCAGCCAATCTCCCTGTGATGTCCTGGCAATGTGCTGGGCATGGCACCATGGAAAAGTTTTGTGCAGGGTATCAGCTGGAAATGGGAGTGCTAAAAATGTGCTTTACTCAAATAGCTCTAGAGAACAGGCTCTCTTCATGGGCTGTAAAGCCAGATTACAATTTTTGTGTGTAGTATGCACTAGACAAAATGAGAATATCATCTATCTGACAGCTGACCCCAGCTGACCAGAGGGAAATCTCACACCATATGGCACCATGCTCATCATATAAAGCTGGGGAAAGAAGGAGGAAAGGGAGGATGCTCAGAGTGATGGCACTTATCTTCTAAAGTCCCCCATTACCCATGATGAAGCTCTGCTTACCTGACTGAACACCTGCCTGTCCATGGAAACCACTTTGGTATGAATGCCTTGTTTTGATTTGGTTGTACATGTGGCTTTTGCTTTCCCTTTTAAAATGTCTTTATCCACGAGTGTTCTCACTTTTTTCTTCCAATTCTCTTCCCTATCCCACCAGGGGAACGGGTGATCAGCAGTATGGGGCTGAGTTACCATCTGGGGTTAAACCACAACATGTGTGAGTCTTAAAAGCTTCTGTTCATTGTTTTCTTGGATGGTGACTTGATGATGTAATATGCAAAAACAAGAATCCTTGTGTTTATTTTAAGAACTTGTCCAAGCCAGCAACCAGCATCTGCCACTTTCTGTGTCTGCTTGAGCAGCGGTTACCTGCAACATGACCTTGCCGACTCTTTCAGATGAGTGGCCATACCTTCATAATGGACTGATGTTTCAAAGAGAAAACAAGCTATTTTCTTTGCATTTATTTTCCTTTATGCTAAGTATTTACTATCCTTTAGTGATCCTGGAGAGCAAGGAAACCAGCAGAATTTATCTTCATTTTTGTCTGTATCATCTCACCATTTTGCAACCTCTGTGCCAGCTGTGATGTGCTCGCAGGCTGAGAGATCCCATGGAGAGATGAGCCCCTGCTGAGGAGTGGGGACATGGCCGAGGGCTGGCTGCACAAGGGCCTGGCTAAGCTCCCTCACAGTTCATGCCCCAAACTGAGCTCTGCTGTTGTGTTCAAATGCAACACCCTACTGCCCTCTGCCCTCAAGGCAGAAATAAAGTACAGGTGTTGGCTGTGGAGATTTCATCAGCTTGAACCTCCTTTCTTCAAGAGGGGCACTGTCTCCCTCCCAGCCCAGGAGAAATGGCCTGGCAGAGCTGAAATAGGCCATTAGATTCACCCTGCAGCCCAGATGGCCAAAGCATGGGTTGAGCTTTAAACTGCTTAGAAAAATCTGTGTGGTGGTGTAACACCTGCTGGTGTCCCTTTTTCCAATGTATCACCTTATCCTGATCTCCAGCTCCATCTCAGCTCATGGGAAATTGCTCATTTGGAGTCCAGAGTCTGGTGTGGGCAGCTGTGCAGAGTGCTGCACACTTGGGTTTGCTGGTGTGGCAGAGCCAGGCACCCACTCCCCAGCTGTGGGTTGCAGGAGTGTCCAGCTCCCAGGGAGAAACAGGAGCAGCCTTGGTGCCTGCAGAGTGCTATAGCACAGTTTGCTTTGCTTAAAAAACACCCAGCTCTTGGCTTTAGTTAAGTAAGGAACGTTTTTTGGAAAGACTTACTTTGTTTGTTTTAAGCTTCAATTGACTGCCATTTAGGAGATTATACATGAGTGAAGGAAGAAAAAGCTTAAAAAATGCCCCATTGCATGGAAATACGTCTAGACTGTTTACAAGTGCTCTTTATTTTGCATTCAGAGCCCAGATCTTTGACTTCCTTTTGGACTATTCTCCACTGGAAATGAGGATTTGCTGCCAAAATAGTCCACCTTTTCCTGAAAGATTTGGTATTAATAGTTTTGACAGAACATCTTGTTCCTGTGTAAACAGGAGTCAGTCTAGCAGTTGGTCCTGATCAGAGGTATAAATATGGTTGCATAACTTTTATTTTGAGATAAAATATCTGCAGTTTAACAGAAAAAAGTCTGAGCCTATGACAACATGCATCTTTTGAAGTTAGGAGGAAAGTGTTGGTGTTAATGGTGTAGCAGATTACTGTTCTTGCTATTGTTTAAGGAAATGAGTAATTTTTATTGAAATGCAGTGTGTGTGATTTGGAGTATTTCAGAAATGCAGTTGTGGTGCTTCAGGTCCCCAGGGAGGGCTTTTCTCATCCTCCCCTCAACACCCTGAACACCCTGCCTGTGTGGGCATCCTCAGTGCTGGCTCCTTGCTGCCTATGGCACAGGGACTGATCTGGAACCCCAGCACAGCCACAGCGAAGGACCTCTGCTGTTGCCTTTACTGAAGTACTGTCAAACTTAGATGCTCTTGACCTAGTACATGTAATATGAGCAATTCCAGACTTGGCTAAAAGCTCCTTTGGAAAGGCTCATGACATCTTCTAATTTATTCCTGCTTTCCACTGTTTGATTTTGGTTGCTATTTTTAATGAGCAGCCACTGCAGGCTTATGAGTGGGAATGAATTATCTTTGATAATGATTATTTGTTACTTGTGGTAGACAAAAAAAGGCAATTTATATTCTTTCCAGACTTTTCCCAAGCAGAGCTCAATAATTAATGCTGCAGACTGTAACACACTAAGTGAAATGGCTTTTTGTAACACTGACAGCTCCTGAATGTTTTGAGATTACTTTACTTTGCCCTGTACGTGTGATTGCTGGATGGCCATATACAATTGTTGCTATATAGAATTTGATTTTTCCAGCAATTAAACAATATCATAATTTATTCTGCTAGGCAAAGATTTCTCTGCTTGTACATAAAATCATGTTTGTACATGTCAAAAATGCATTCTTTTCCCACACAAAAGATGAAGTGTAATTGTAGAAGAATAGTTAATAATGGCTTTAGGGGAATAGAGTTTTTACCAATCTCTGTGACTGGAAAAATTCCAAAATGTTCTTCTTAACACTGTTGCTTAAATTTACCTAAATTAATGGGAGGCACTAATCCATCACTTCAGTCAGGCTTCGAGCTGTTAATAGTATGTGTTAAAGAAAATGGGCCCAGATGTTTAGGTTTTTGTAGAATTTCATTTTTTTTTAATTCTCTCTTTTTTTAAGACATAATCACTCTATCAGTGCTACTACCAGTTTGGGACTGGGTTTCTGTTGTATAAGTAAAAATAAGTTCCTAATTCAAACAGAATTTTTTTTTTGTATCTATTCATTGAGCAAAATCAGAAAGAGGATACTTGACATTATCAAAACTAAGAACTAAAAATTTGCTTTAGCAACACGAAGATGTAATCCTTTTTTCCTAGCATGAAGTTTTATTTAGAAAGAATCTTTTCTAAAGAAAAAACCCTGATAATTACGTTGAAAAAAAAATTAAAAAACATCAAGTGCCATTTGAGAAGGAGTATAAAGTGGATAAGGAGTGAGGGTAGGGGAAAACCATGCTTGGTTCTGCTGGTAGCTCTCAGGTTGTTGTGTTGATTTTGACCTTGTTTCTGAAGAAGAGGACAAGTGGAGAAGAAAGCACACATAGCAGAGAGAGGGGCAGAGCATGAAGCACAAGGCTGCACTCTGGCTCTGCTGTTTGCAGTTCAGCTATTGCAGCTGCAGGAGGACTATGCAGGTTTCCAGCACAAATGCCCATGGCCCCAAAATTCCCTGCTAGGGTGCTGACCATCGGTGCCATCTCTCCAAAGATTTGCCAACTGATTTGCAGAAATGCAGAATGACTTCAGGAATGACAAATTTGTCTGGTCAAAATAGTAAAAATATATTTCTCCAAGGTCACACTGTAAATCAGAAGGTGGAAAGCAAGGGGAAATCTGTTCCCAGGAGTTCATGATGGGGACAAGAGAAGCTCTTACATTTCATGTTTTAAAAGCAATTGACAGTGTGTAGTCACTCCTAAGGGTGTGTTGGAGGCCTGCTGATGAAAAGAGCTGCAACCCTGAATCTTCACCTTTTCATAATCACACCTGAGAAGTGGCATTTATTTTTCTACTGTGTGCAGCACAAAGCAGAAAAAGTGTTTGTAGTTTTTCACGAACTAGACCCATGTTTGTAGCCCTCCATACATTTGTCTTACCTTTTCTGTCTCTGCAAATAGCTCCTGAGCAGCACAGGGCCAGTGTAGCCCAATGGTTTACATAACACTGTGAGTATCCTGCGCCCAGGGATAAGAGCATGTATCGCTGCTGATTTCACTGGAAGTCAGGCTGAGACCAGACAGAAAACAGCAGGATCAAGCAGATCTATTACATAAAAATGGTGCATCTTCCCAGCATGGGAACAAAGTCTCAGAAGGATTTAATTGATGGCAGTGAGTGAATCTCCTGTCTGTCCTGGAGTGCCTGCTCGCTTGGCAGGGCATGTTTTGGAGGGGATGCAGGCTCCAGGGCAGGGTTTTTTGGAGGGGATGCAGGCTCCAGGGCAGGGTGTGTTTTGGAGGGGATGCAGGCTCCAGGACAGGGCATTTTGGAGGGGATGCAGGCTCCAGGGCAGGGTGTGTTTTGGAGGGGATGCAGGCTCCAGGGCAGGCTTGGTCCCACCCACCTCGGGGCCGGGGCTGGGTGTCTATCTCAGATAACGCTGACAGAGAAATGTTGTTTCCCATCCAGCAGCAGCCAGCAATGAGGAATGGAAGGAAGATTCCTGGTGGGAGTGAGAGAAGGTGGGTGGCAGCCCAGCAGCAGACCACGGTGCTGTAAGTGTCTGGAACCGACACGAATCATTTCCACCCATGTGCTGCCTGGGGAATTGTGCATTGTCTGCTTTAGTTTTTAGAAGTATTGTTGAATTGTGAAAGCACCTATAAAACCTGAGAATCTAATTTTTTATTGTTTTCAGTAATTTTCAGAAGCATCAATCTTTGATAGAACCCTATCAAGTTTCCTCACAGCATCTCCTCTTTAACTAGGATTTTTTTTCCAAAGTCAAGTTCAAGTAATTCTTTTCTCAAAGTAAAACTTCCCATCTCTCATGACTTTTTATTCAGCTTATCAACAAAGAGATGAAAGAAGCTAACAAAACCGTCACCATATGACAAAGAGAAGAAAACAAAGAGGATATTTATTAGTTAACTGATGTATGAACAGGTAGGACGAGATTGCTTTAGTCTAAAAAGTGAGTGTCTTGGCATAACAGTAGCCAAAACTCTTTGCTGTCTGCTTCCCCAGTGCACAACAGCTCTGCAACATGGCTACTAGGGAATGCTGTTAACAGAGTTTAAAATATTATTTTTATCTGTTAAGTTAGATGGGAGTCTGTCTAGTCAGGATTTTATTACAGTTATAATATGAAATAAAATAAAATATGCAATTTCTGCTGGAGGGAAGAATCCTTTGACATCCGCATGGTTCCACTCAGATGTGTGGGGGATGCAATCAGGCCAGAGATCCCAGCCTGCAGAGCAATACGAGAGTCCAGGCACTGCTTGGTGACAGTGATAAAGCTCACTCCTAGTTCTGAATTGTCTGCAGAGGAAATTGTTTTCCACCTCAGGAACAAGAAAACCAAGCAACTAAACAATCATTTTGGATTCATGTCTTCAGACAGATACTTAGATTCATATACACATTTACCTATAAAGGGAATCAAGTAGAATGTTCAGTCACACTGAGACAAGAAAGTGACAAGGACACTGATGCTGTCAGTAAATAGATGAGAGATCACAGTGAAAGACAGTTATTCGGGAAAAGACAAGGCCAGCCTTGTATGAGCTGTTGTAAGTAAAGTAGACATTAGAAGCATGTTTGTGAGCATCAGACCAAGCCACCCAAACTGTTAACAATGCAACAAGGATTTTTGCAATGTAGAAGCTGCAATGCAAGGTAGCAGCCTTGCTAAGTTGGTCCCTTTCAGTCATACAACTTATGCTTCTAAATTTCAAGTAATTCATGTATTTACACACTACTTAGGCCTATATATTTGCATATTCTACCATTCAGTATGTGATGGCATCACTTGCCTTCCCTCTGTAGGTAAATGTGTGTGTGGATACATGCACCTGTCTGTGTGAAGGACGAGAAATGAAGGATACTGCCACTGCAAATGTTTACATGTTTATTTTTAATGTCACAAAATTTTAACTCTCTATCTGCTGAATTGAATGTCTTTCTTCTGCAGCAATAAATACTCATTTTTTTGTAACACTCTGGCTGACAAGAAGGAAGGGTAACCACATCCTGCACTACTTTTAAACAATGCCCTCTGGCAAACACTGCTGAGCACTCTGGCTTTACATATGTCAACCTCTCTAAGCTATAGATGCTGTAATTAGTCATTAGTCCAATGGGTCACTTTCATTTCCTCATCCAATCTCTTTTTCAGTTATTTTTTAATTTACTTGCACATTTCCTCCTATCGCAAGGGTGGATGCTCTTTCTGAAGTCTGACTACATCCCAAAGCCATAGCTGCACAAATATTGGTGAGGAAAGAAGACTTCTCTGACTCCAAGCTGAGTTTTCTCTCACAGATGTTTTATGAAAAATCTTTCTGTTTCCGTAGCAGGTGCTTGAAAATTAAAAATTGGCAGAGAACCCTCTTCTAGCTCATGTCTTTAGATGACTGGTGAAAAATGCAGTGTGTTAGATGTTTGTCATATGTTCCTTAAGATACAGTTTGAAAAGATACTTTTTGATGAGGTGCTGACCCTCTCTGATTACCATCCTGATTATGGGATCCTTGCCCATGGGTGTGCTGCTGGGAGCCTTGTGGGGAATCACAACTCCTCTCATCCAGCATCAGCAATGTGCAAGAAAGTACCACAGGACTGCAGGTGTCCTGCTTCTGAGAAAGCCATTACCTCCTTCTCTGTTGCCACACAAAGCGTGGAGGGAGGTGAAGTTGGGTGTTTCACTCCACTGAGATAATAACTCTAAGTCGGCAAAATATTAAACAGTATCTTTCATGTGTGTGAACAGCTCTGTTAACTAGCAAGATGTGTACAAAAACCACTGACAGGATTTGAAGCTTAAGAATGAGAGTATCAGTGTCCAGAAAAATTGAAGTTAAGGTGGTACGTTTTTGTTTGGAGGAGAACAGGAAAGAGAGAATGTGAAAGAAACAACCTTGCAGTGAATCCTTCATTTTCCATAACTGCCACTAACTATTTTTCTTTGATTTAACTGTTGCTGATCTGAATATTGGTATGTATAATGCTCATCTGCTAAAACTAGGTTGGAATCGAGTTTGCTTCCCTGCAGATAGGCATTGCATGCTTACATCTTAGTTCTTCCTAAATAGATGAAAAAACTATGATTTCTGAATCGTTGCGTCATTCATGTAATGTTTGGATGTGTTTGCTTTTATTACAACACTGTTGATGTTTCTGTTATTTTTATTCTCCAAGTGTTGTGTTACTCCTATGCTGCTATTTCCTATTTTGTCAGTTCTTTCCTGGAGGAGGTTTCTCTGGAGTCTATTTATCTTTCAATTAGAAATGTTTTCTTTGCAGCCCTACTGATTAATTTATTTTGCTTAAGCATGAAACAAGTTGGATATGCAGCATGGCAAATGGAGGAGTAAAACAGCTAAGACACTTCAGAATATTTTTTGAGCTTCTTTATCTCAAATAGAAATTTCCTGGATCACAAGGGCAGGATGCTGGTTTTGTAAATTTGTGGATCTTGCACCTCATAATGCAGAGTGCAGTGGCACCTGCTGTGGGAGAGCTGTGCAGGGCCACTGCAATTTCATCAGTAGTCGTTCCTGTGACATTTCACTAATAAGGATATTAATTACAGTGCGGCAATGATTCAGTTTTTAAGACATATTTTGATATCTGGATGTGTGGATATGAAACCCTGTAAGCTCCTACACATCTCATGCAGATGGGTTCATGGTAGGGAGGTGCTTTTGAGAGGTTCAGGGAGTGCATAGCCCAATCTTTAGCTATTAGCACCTTGTTTTCCATGCTTAGTCACAGGCAGTGAGGAGCAGGGCTTCTGCACAGCTGCACACAGGAGCTCATTGGCTTTGATACTGTGTGTTTTGACTGCCTGAACCATGTAGATGGCCTTCCATTTGTTGACCCAACCAAGCCCTTCAACCAGGCCTAGTGCAAGGGATAGGTTTCAAGCCTTGCAAAACTTCTCTGATTTGGGATATTTGGAATCTTTAAAAAATCAGTGTTGGCAGGACTTCTCAGGACCCTGTTTTTCTTTAGATTGCTCTGACATAAAAAGTGCCCACACAGCCTTAGTTTGCACAGTCACTCTTTGCCTTCCTTCCAGGTCTTCTCTGGGCCATGATTTCAATATCCTACCACTGAATAATAATAATTTTAAAAAGTCATGAAGCTATTCTAATATCTGTGGATTCAAAGCAAAATCTGGCCTGAAAACTGCTCTTTGCAGGGACATCAAAACTATCACAGCTCTACCTGTCCACACAGTTCAAGTGTAATCTTGCTAGCATTTGTCATCACCTTTATTTCCATCCAGATTTATTATAAATAGCAGTGCTCCCTTCTAGAGCAATTTGTACTACTCCTCATCTCTGTTTCAAAGGCATTTTGAGTAAACAACCTTATTTTAACAAAGCAGATGGAAACCTGTGAGGCACAGGCAGTATATGCACCCCTGAGCCAGCTCTGTTCTGCAGTACTTTTCTCTGCTGTACTAAGGAAATGGCTGAAGTCATTAAAGTGTTGAATATAACCCATTCCACTTCAGATAAGGTGGATTTTCAAGGTTATAATATTGCTGAATTAGTTCTACAGCTACTCCAGAGGCACCACTGAGAGATTTATATTGATTTCTCTGGCTTCTTGTAAGAAGCTGTTATATGAAAGCTGGGAGTAAAGTAAAGCAATCAGACTTCCTTGAGAAATGCACTGGAAAACACTGAGGCTCAGGAATCATGTACATGCCTGCATTGTGATGGTGCCTCTGTGCTGGCCTGGCCATTGCTCCTTCCCATCTGTGGTACAAGGTTCCCTTCAAGCTGCATCTGCAGCAGTGGCAACTGGACAGTTGGAGTCTCTTATTGAGTGGCCACATTATTAAACATGTCTGAATGGGTTATTCTAGTTAATCCCTGCCTCATTGCACAGGTCCTTCCTAGGTAGATGACATAATTTTGAGCAAAAAAAGAAAATACCCAGAAGAGAATACTTCTCATACCTCTGTGTTAAGTCAAATATGATCATGGAGCAATCCCCAGAGCTCTGGTTTGGGAATTCTCCCTCCTGCCCAGCCTGGAGTCCCTTTGGTGCATCCCAGGAAATGCTTGGCTGCCATTCTGAAGTCACAGGAAGAGTTTGTGGCATTAGACATCAGCACCTAGTGAATGGGTGTTTTGGAAGGTAATTTGAAAAGTGAGGGAGTTGTAGGGTATGTGCTCCATGGGCAGTAAGGAAATGAGGGGTTGGGAACAAGTCACCATAGCTGTGGGGATCTCTCAGTGCTGCTCTGGCCATGCTTGAGCACCTGAGCACCTGAATTAGACAAACTGCTATTATGTGACGTCTAATCAAATCCCTCTTTTAGCAAATTTATCAAATGACAAGACACAATTGACATTCAGGTTCCCTCTCATTAAGCTCCTTCTGTAATTTTTCTGCTTCAAACCCTTCAAGAGAACTGATGTACATCCCTGAGATCTCTCAGTGCCAGGTTTAGTTGGAGTAAATGCTCTTCTGTTTCTGAGGCTAGGATTTAAGTTAATCATCTGGCTTGCATTTGTTTGAAGTGAAAAGACAAAGGGGAAGATGAATTAAAATTGTTATTTTGTCATGTGAAGTGACTTCAGGTAATTTCGATGTTTAGTTTCTTGCCCATTATAGGAGCATTCATGAATTCCCAGCTTTGTCAGGAAAATATAACTTTTTTCATTGCTGATTACTTTCCTGGTGTGAACTGCATAATTTCTTACTCAGAAGAAGATTATTGTAGCCATGTATTTTCTGTTTAAACAGGTGTAAATAAAACAATTACACTGAAATGATTGAATTTTCTCTTTAACACATGAAACACAGATGCAGAGTCCATTTAAAAAATGTTCTTTCTTCCAATCAAATTTATATGAGAAAATTATCAACAAAAATATATGTTTTTTGCTCTCTGTTTGGGGAGAAAAGCAGAACAAGGCCATATGCTGAATATGTTTCCACAATTTATGGAGAATTCATGCAAGATAATGAGCTTCTGCTCTGTGCTAGGGGATGTGGGGTTGACCCTTTATTTCCACTGAGGGGCTTTTAGTGTTCACACTAATTATTCCCACTGATAAGGAACCTCAAGGAAGCTGAGCCATGAATAGCAGTGTGGGTACCACAAGGGTTGCATTGCTTCTGTTTGGAAAGAAATAGGGGAATGAGAAGGGGGGTAGGTAGGAACCCCCTGTGCTGGTTGCTCCAGGGCTGAGCACATTACAGATCCATCCACTGCAGAGCTGCTGTGAGTGAGCAGAAACCTAACTCACTCTGAGCACCCAATTACACATCTGCTTTACTCCTTTGATGAAGGCTTATATGGCTTGGCTCTTCTTCTTTTGATGTCAAATTAATTCTCATTGGCCTTTTTTTGTAGCTCAGGGCAACAGACATCAGTTCCTTGCAGGATGATAAACAGCAAGCAGCCACAGTTGCTCCTGTGCAGAACCTAAATCAATGGCTGTTCTGCAATTGTGGTTAGCTAAAGATGCTGTCCTCTGGTTTCTTAACAAGTAGTTTTCCCTTGGGGGGCAGAAATACAGAATTCCTTAATAAATTTTTTGGACCCCTCTTCAGTAAATCAAGATGTGAAATTGACTGTTCATGACAAGTTTCTGGGTAGGTGAGAAGCTGGTGACATTTTCTCTGCCTGTTAATTATGTGAAATGTCTTCTTATCTAAAATTTTGCCAAAGTGTTTATTGGTCTCTGGAGATTTCAACTAATGGTGAGCTTTCTGGAAAGCAGTGCTGATGCCTCCCTGGTGTTGAAGGGTCATAAGCAATCAATTCACACATGAATTATCTGCACTGCTTGTCATCTGGGATTCATTAGCATGAAAATATTTAAGCAATAAAGTAGACACACAACACATCTCTTGCCTTTCCACTTCAGTGGATATTTTGGGTTTTCCACCTGCTCAGTGGATGACATGGAAACAAATGGCCATTTACCCTTTGTCTTGCTCCAAGTATTCTCTCTCTCCCTGCTCTCCAGCAATCATGAAATTTGATTTCTTACTTTGAGGCTTACAAAAGACATTTCTAAGAGAGTGAAAACATCCAGAAAAGGTTTTGCCATTGCTATGTGCATCATTATTTTGTGTTTTTCTAACAGCTGTAATCAGCTTTCATACTGCTGAAAAAGTTGTACATAAAATGTGTGAGATAATACATATATAAGTACTGTCTTCTGTCAGGGCCTACTGACCTACCTGTGCCCTAAGAGACCAGCACTGGAAGAAGGTATTAGACTAAGGATCTTTCAATTACAATTACTTATATAATTTTTCAGACACTTCTCTAGCTGTGTTGGAAAAGGTAAGCTAGAGTGCCAAATTACACCTTTACAGAGAAGTGTTCTTTACCTTTGGGTGCTGTATTAAATAGAATTATTTTAATCAAATCTCATGAATGCCAAACAAATGTGCAAACATTGAAAATGCGGGAAAGGAACTAACGGCTTTGAGGGAATACACAGCTTCCTGCAGGTCGTGAGCTTTTCCTGATCCAGAGCAAAGACCTGACTTTTATACCTGGCTCTGGGGTTGGTTGCAGGCACCCTGCTTCAGTTCCAGCAGCAGCAAAAGCCTTTCACTAGGCTGCCCAAAGGACTGTGGGAAAGGCTGCTCAGATGCACTAAGAAGAAGAATTGAATAATTGTTTGCTCTGGCCATTAAAGCTGGCTTCTATTTGGGCTCTGCTCCATCAGGCAGATGGATTTAGGCATTTGATGAAAATGTTTACTTACAAAGAACATACACATGGGGGCTTTTTCCCAAATGAAATAGGAATAGAGGCTGAAACAGAGGTCAGTTTTATTGCACCTGCACCCAGGTCCTACTTCTGTCCCAGACACCTCCTCATCCTCAAGATGCTTTACTTTGTTTTCTGTCTGAGATTTATTCCCAAGTCTTCTCCTTCACTTGCGTGACCTGATGCTGCTCTCTGTCTGCAAAAATCTTGCCTTTATCTAAAATATTTCTCACCTGCCTGTGTGTCATCTGTGTTTTGGAGGCAGTTCCTTGGTTTGGATTTTTGTATCCTACAAGACAATTTTGACTGCATCTTTCATTCTGGTGGGATGAAGCCTTGCTGTCATGAAAGGTCTCAACTACAACAGGCCTGCAAGCACAGGTCCTGTTAAGAGTCATGTTTACCAAAAATCAGCAAGGATTGCTCATTTGCATGGGAGGTGAATTTGATCTACTCACCTACCTACACTGGCAAAAATTTAATTTTCAGGCATATTGTCCCTTTCTTTTTTATCCTATCCTCTCCCCCTTTCATTTAACACATTTGCCATCATCCTTCCTTATGTCCTTTCTTCAAAACCAGCATCTCTCTGTACACCCCACTCCCTGTAAACAACCAGGGCTCTAGAAAGGGCTCTGGAAGCACCGGCTCAACTTGTGCATCTTCCTCCTGGACACCTATAGTCAAGCCTTCCTCCTCCTTTGCCACCCCTCACTCCACTCCTCCCACCCTTCACACAGCTTCCTGCACCCCATTTCTGCTGGGAAGTTTACTTACTTTACATCATGCTCGCTTTTGTTTCAAACCCCTCTGTAAACAGACTTCCCCACTGCAGGGTGCAGTGTAGCAGGCTGAATACATTTTCACCTCCCATGAAACCATACTAAAAGCTCTACCCCTTTTCTCTCCAAATCACTCACCAACCAAGTCCCTGGTGTATATCCTCCACAAACACACCAACAGTACTCCTCCTCCGCTCTCAGGGAGGCAGGCTGCTTAAAACAGGAATAATAATACAAGAAAATAGGTCATCTGCTCTCTGAGAAGATGGAATACAAAACCCAGCCACTGAGTGCTGGGTGAGCACAAAGAAGTTAAATCAACTATCAAATCAAACTGATAAGGAGCAGAGGTTTCCCTGCATTTTAATACAGAGCTTTTCTCCTCAGCAGTCCAGCAGTGCTGGTGCTGGCAGGGCTGAGCTGCCCATGGCTCCAGTGGCTCCTTCTCTGCTCTGCTGACTGGACTCAGCAAAAAACACTGTACCATGGATATGGATTTGAAGGTATAGAGTTATACTGCATTTTACTACTTCTCAGCATTGCCAAGTGTTTTTTTAAAAGTATAATTTGCTGCTCTTTGCCTCTTAATTTTGCTGGGGAGCATTCTGCAATATAACATTTTAAATGTGGCCAGAACCACTGAATTTTCCTATGTAGAAATGATAGGAAAGGGGAAGGAATATACTATACACACACATTGCAGTCTTTCTATTCCAGCACCATCTCTCCTAAGTCGATATGCTTCTGAGAAATTAGAAAAACCGTGAAATAGTCAGAAATGGAATAATCTGTCCAGCAACAAGGAGCCTTTCTAGCTTTCATTACTTGGCAGGGACTTATGCCCTAAAGCTTGAAGCTTTGTTAAGGTGTATGTGCAAGGAGTTGGAGAAAACTGTGCTGCCTTTAACAAGGCTACAATTTTACCACCACGCAAAGTAAGTACAATGTCATCATGTCTGGCCAAAGAGTCCCAATATTGTTGAAAGAAATTATAATGAGTGAATCAGTGAGCACCTCTCCACTGTAAGCCTGCTGTGAACCTTTTGAAAAGCATTTAAAGGACTTTGGAGATGGATTTCCACTGCTGTGTTATCAGTGTATGCCTTTCCCTTTTTGCTCTCTATCTGCTCTTCTTTCTGTTGCCTTTGTCCAGCAGAGCAGCCACATTTCCCCACAACTCATATTTGTGCCCCACTCTGCAATCTTTTTCCTTTACAATGTCCTCTGTGTTTTTTTTTAGTTTGTACTGTCCCCATCTCATTTTTTGAAATGCATACTTTCTCTGTTTCATTGAGCTCTGAGGAATAAAGGAACTTCTGATGTGATGGTGCAGTGTTGTAACAGCCGAGGAGATGTGAACAGTGTAAATGATCAGACATGAAAGGGGCAGAGAAGCAGTTGGCCTTATTTTCATGCTTTCATCATATTGCACATACTGTCATTGACTGTATTTTCCTTGGGAATTGTGTAGAGAAATGTTGGCAGCATGAATGAAGTTACACTTCTTTTGTGCAAAGCAGGAGCTACAGGAAGTAAAATTAATGCTTATTGCATCAAATATTTTGCTGGAAGCTTGATGACTCACAATTCCTAGTCTTATTTTTTTAATCCTAAAGATGTATAAGCACAAGGCATGCTCTAAGTAGAAACCACTATGATACAGGAATAATACCCTGTGTCTTTGGGGATGGTCAATATGTTGTTCATTGCAGGTTGCCATAGAGATGCAGTATTATTTTCTTAGCTGAGTTATGTGCACTGCATTATAATGCTTTCATAGAAATGGCACAAGTTAATAAAGTTCTTTATAGTTCAAAAAAATCCTTCAAATAACATTTGAAATCAAGGGGTTTATCTAATGCCCAGTTTCCCTCAGTCTGACTCAATGTGGTGACAGAATAACATAATTAAATCTATGCAGCTGTGTTTAAACATTCTGCCACGCATTTTCACTTCTTCTGTGAAGGATGCTATTGCACAAAGGTGCTCTGGATTCGTGATAATGGGCAGCAAAGGGAAAGGAGGAGTGAGAGCAATGGAGAATACAAATCTATAGCATTCCAGAACAAGAGTGCTTGCAGTTCTTTCCATGTGGCCTGAGATTCCATATGGCCAACCACTCTCTAAAAGCCTGTGAACAATGTTCAGTTATGGACATGAGTCTCAGCACTCCTCATTGTAAAATCACAGCATGACAGAATGGTTTGGGTTGAAAGAGATCTTCAAGATAACCTAGTTGCAACCCCCTTGCAGGGATGTGCAGGGACATCTTCCACTAGCCCATTTGCTCAGGGCCCCATCCAACCTGAGCTTGAGCATTCCTAGGGATGGGGCATCCACAGCTTCTCTGGGCAACTTGTTCCAGTGCCTTATCCCTTGCACAGTAAAGAATTACTTCCTAACATCTAATGTAAACCCGGCCTCTCTCAGCTAAAACCATTGTTCCTTGTCCTGCATCTATTTGCCCATATAAAAAGTCCCTCTCCCTCTTTTTTATAAGCCACTCTTGTTACTGGAAAGCTACAGTAAGGTGTCTCCAGTGTCTTCTCTTTTCCAGTCTGAACAACCTCAGCTTTCTGAGCCTGTCTTCATAGAAGAGGTGCTCCAGCCCTCTGAGTATCCTTGTAGCTCTCCTTGGAACCTGCTCCAACAGATCCACATCTTTCTTGTGTTGAGGACCCCAGGTCTGGATGTAGCACTTCATATCAGCCTCATGATGGCAGACAATAGGTAGAAAATCACCTCCCTCAACCTGCTGGCCATTCTTCTTTTCACAGAATCACAAAATAAGCTGAGTTGGAAGGGACCGTCAAGGATCATCCAGTCCAACTCCTGGCCCTGCTCAGCACCATCCCCAAAAGTCACACCATGTGCCCAAGAGTGTTGTCCCAACACTTCTTGAACTCTGTCAGGCTGATGCTGTGACCACTTCCCTGGGGAGCTGTTCCAGTGCCCAACCACCCTCTGGGTGAAGAATCTTTTTTCTGATATCCAACCTAAAACTCACTGACAGGACTTCAGGCCATTCCCTCAGGTCCTGTGACTGGGCACAAAAGAGCAGGGATCAGTGTCTGCCCCTCCTCTTCCTCTCACAAGGAAGTTGTAGACTGACAAGGGTCAGCTAGGAGTTATCATTCTCATAGTCATGATCCTCCAGCCCAGGGCACTGGTACCCCTTGGCCTACCATCCATGTCAAAGACATAGGTAAAGAATGCATTAAACATTCCTAGGGGTTTGTGAGTTAACCATCCTCATACTGTAATGGGCTAACACAGCCCAGGATACAATACACCTTCTCTGCTGCAGGCACATATTGCTGGCTCATGCACAGCTTTTCATCCACAACAACCCTCAAATCCTTCTCCATGGGGCTGCTCTCAATGACTTCTCATGTCTGTATTCACTGATGAAGATATTCAAGAGCACTGGTCCCAAGACAGAGCTCTGAGGGACACCACTTGTCACTGGCCTCCATCTAGACAGGGTGAGTGACCAAAACACTCTGGCTGCATTCATCCATCCATCCATCCATCCATCCATCCATCCATCCATCCATCCATCCATCCATTTCCTTATCCACTCAATAGTCAATCAATCAAATTCATGTCTATCCAATTTAAAAATAAAGAAGGCATGTGGGACCATATCAAAGGCCTTACAGAGTGTAGATAGATTATATATGCCATCTTCCCATGTCAACTGTTGCCATCACTCCATCAGAGAAGGCCACGAGATTGATCATGATTTGCCCTTAGTAAAGCTGTGCTGGCTGCCTCAGTTCACCTAACCCTAACCTTTGTCTTTAATATACCTCAGCATATCTTTTAGGATGATCTGCTCCATGATCTTGCCAGGCACAGGGGTGAGGCTCATCAGTCTCCAGTTCCCCATATCTTCTGTTCTCTGCTTTTTAAATATGAGAATGATGTTTCCCTGTTTTTTTCCAGTCACCAGTGACTTTGTCTGGTCACCATGACATGGAGGTGATAGAGAGGCTTGGCAACTACACCAGCCAGCTCCCTCAGGATCCCAGGATGCATGTCATCAGATCCCATAGACTTGGGGCTATTCAATTTTATCAAGTAGTCCCAAACCTGTTCTTCACTTACAGTGGGAGGGTTCATGTGATGTCTTGAGTGCCAACTTTGAAATTGCTCCCTGAAGTTATGAGTGAGTGCAAATAAAATCTGCTGCTGCTGGAGTGGGGGGTCCAGAGGCAAGCACAGAGGTCTGGCTGGCACCCTGTGGTGGCACATACAACATGGCAGGGATGAGGCTGAGGTACAAAACTCCAGCACAGCTGCAGATGTCAAGCACTGTATCCTTACCTCAAAAAATAAGGAATGAAGGAAAGGCTTTGGGCTTGTCAGAGCCAAAACTGTGGTTTAAACACATTCTGGTGATAAATCTGAGTGAGAGGAAGGTGCAGAAAGCTCAGGCTGCTGAAGGCACATCTCTGAGGACTGAGGAAGATTCCATGGATGTTCCTACATCTTCGTTTGCTGAAATGAAGCACACTGGCTGAACATTAAGAGAGTGCAGATAGCCATTACTGAACTTATAACTTCTGCATCCACCCATCCCTCATGGAAATATTGCTCACAGAAATTCTCTAAATTGTTGTGCACCACAGCTGCCATGGTTACCTGTGTCTGCAGCTGCCTGGGGCAGAAGGCCTTGAGCTAAACAGTATTAAATACTGACTTTTAATTTGCAAGAGTAATTAGAAGAGGTATGAAATGAATTTTTAGATAACATTGAAGATACTGCCAGAGCAGGAAACACCAAAATATTTCTTGGCAAGAAAAATCTGCACATCACCAAGCAATTTTTTTTCCAGAAAACCACCAGTCTGAGGTTATCAGCCCATTTACTGTGTTCTGCAGGGTTGAAGGATGCTGCAGGGAAAGGCTTGCTGGGGTTTCCTGCTGGGTGAATGAGGCTGGTGGGATCCCCTCACCATAGCCCATTATGGTGCCACTCAAGCATTTGTGTGTAAGTTTGGCAAGTTAGATACAATCCAGTCAACACAGTGGGCAGATTTGGGATTTTCTGTATGTGGCCAATGAATGCCTCTGCCATGGAGCACAGTGCTCTGCATGCTTTGGGAGGACTGAGTGTCCCACATCAGACCATGCCACAACCAGCTATTGCTGCAGCCTGGCCACAGGCTTTAGGTGCTTTGTCTTGTTCTTACATATTTCTGTAAAGCCACCTGTGTTGTGTGCCAGATGGCAAGCAGAGGTGACAATCACAGTGTTTGGTGGCATTTTTGTGAGACCAGATGTTATCCATGAGAGAGTTTTCTCCTTTCAGGATGCAACAGTGCAGGGTGCTGAGCTCTCACTTCACTCAAGTGAAGATGCTCACAATATTTCAGGAAATTTTTTGACCTAAATAATTGATTTAATAATTTATTTTTAACTATTTGATTTAATATTGAATTACTACATCAGAACTGGACCACACTGGCTGCTGTATAATGGCCAGGTCACTCCCTGCAGGTTAAAGACAACCTGACCAGAAGGAAAAGAATGTAAGTGTATTTTATTCAAGGTCACACAAATGTTTTGGTAATCTTATCTTCCCCTCTTGTGTGCCAACCTAAGGCTCTCTTCCCCAGTACGTTTCTGCAGAAAGTTTCCCTTGAAAGTTTTTTTAACAGGTGAGCAGACACACTCTGTACCCTTTCCTGAGGCTCAGAATATATATATATATCTGATGTAAAGAAATTATCTAGTCCTATATGCAATGAGAAGTCCATGGAAAAGTTGGAGTTGGTTTTAATATCTATGTGTTCTTGGTCACAAGAACATTATTTCTCTGTATTAGAACTGCCGACATTTGTTTAAGTGTTTGCATACCAACTTAAAATTCTCCTGGTAGTTATTGCCAGAATCCTAAATGGTTAAAGGATGGGGCTTAGTCTAGAGCCTAGACTATAAGTGTAGATAGGGTGGTAGGTTTTCTGTTTCTTTAAAAAGCTTTCACTTGTATCAGCTCATTTAACTTCCTTTACAAATAATATCAACCCTCTACTTTTTTCATAGGGGATGAAATATTGGCAGTGTCTGGACACCAGTGCTACTTCATATTGGATTGCTGAGTTTGTTTACATTTTTGCTTGTGAAATCATTTGCTAGGAGGATGCTTGACCTTTTTTCTGGTGGTGACCTAACTCAAAAGCATGAGGCTTCACAAATATGAAACCCCAGGTGATAGTTGGTGTGTCTTTGCTACAGGGAGTTAAATTTAAAGAGTTACTAAACCAGAAGTATTTTAGGAATGCAAACTCAGGTTTATAAGCTCCACATGATCTAGCAATGTGTTTTTTCCTTTGCATGAGTCAGAGCTGCACTTTCCCTCCCTGGAGCCTGTGAAACATCCAGCAGCACATGAGCAAGCAAAAGCCATATTGTTTTTGACTAAAGAAAGAGGTCCCTGGTGAAGGACACCCCATAAGTATTCATTCTTGGGTGCATCATCCCCACGCACCACTTTGATATAGTTTTTCAAATGGGCCCCACCTTGAGACTCTTCTTTCACTGTTTTGAGTACCCTCACTGCCTCTGTGGGCTTGGGAAGAGCTCAGTACCCTGCAGTGGGTTCTCAAAGTCCAGAGTATGCTCTTCACTTGGCTGTTTCATGGAGGATGGGTGTTGTAAAGTGCATGCTCCAACCTGGTGTCTGTGCCACATGCTGGAGCCCAAGGCTTGCCCTCGCCTGCTTAGTGGGAGCAGGTCCTTGCTGCTGGGAGCTTGCTGCAGGCTGCAGGGATCACTGACAGAAGCTTAGCTCTAACTTTTTAAAGCTGACTTAGCAGCAACAGCTTCACTCTCCAGTGTACATTAATAAAATTAGTCAAGGCTTGTATCTGACCCAAATCTATGTGACTGCTGCAGAATTGGTGCCCACTTGCATCAAACAAAGGCTTGCACTGCTGCATCCAGCAGAGAGATCCCAGATCAGCTGAGAAGCCCAAGAAGTTGGCATTTTGGGTGCTTGTGTACAGGATACAAAAGGCTTAAATCCTGGCATGGCTGAGACTTGGCACATCAACTGCAGAGAGACACCTGACCTCCTGCTCTCCCATCTGTGTCCCCCTCCACAAATCCTTCCCTGTGACATCCTCAGGTTGCACACCTGAAGATGTCCATGCTGGCCCACAAGTGACCATGCTGGGGAAGTGGACATCTCTCCCACCTGAGGTTTCATCACTGCTGGGTAGGAGCCAGCTGAGCTGTGTTTAAGCCTGCTGGGAAAATCAGATGAAGTAAAACACATCTGTCTTTTGCCAATGAGTTCAATTGGTAGAACAATGGCACAGGGAACAGAAAGCCTGGAGTTTACATTAAGAAGTCTTAATGAGACAAAAAACATTGCCAGTAGGTAAGCCAGATGAGATCTCTGTAATTGCGTATCTCCTTGTAGATCCAGTCCTAGGGCAAAACTGACAACTTCATATCAGTAATCTCTGTGGCAGTTTAGAAACAAAACTAAACACTGAGTTGACCTGAGAGTTTGCATCCCAAACCAGAGGGGGACACAGCTGGAACTATGGTGGAGTGTAAACACTGCCTAACACTTTCCACTAAAGCATCACAGTTTCTCTTTCTTTTGACTTTGCCAGCTTTCAGCTGTTGGGGCCAAAATTCTGCATACCAGGTGTTTGCCTCAGGCTGAGAGAATCTAAAAAATTTCAGCTAAAAAATGTGTTCCTCTTGTGAGGGGATGTGGTAAAGGGAGAACTCGGGTAAGCTGCCCATCCAAGAAATTTTGGAAGGGTTTCCTCTGTGCCAGTCTTAGAACCTGACCCTGGGAGCCGGGTCTCCATCTCTGCCATTCCACTATGTGTCAGGGAGCAGCTTTCTGCCCGCCACAGTACAAGGACTCAAATAAGACCAAGTCTGTGCCCACACTCCCATTCCAGCAGCTGAGGCAGCTGAGATTTCCCAGTTGTGATGGACACCAGTCTAATTTTGGGAGTGCACAGTGATTATGTGCTTCTCTAGGTACCCCAGTGCCCCAAAACAATGCAGGAGAAACTGTTTGACTCTTCCCTTGCCAGACACCATGCAGTGCCAGGAGGAAGGCACTGATCTGGGAGGAGGTGCAGGAGATAGTGAGCAGCAGGTCAGACCAGTGCATGGATTTTGTTTCCAAGACTTCCAGAAAAAACTGCTGTTCCTCATCCTATCCTTCTCACCTGGTGCAGCATGGGCTGTTATCTTCAAAGAAGAAAACAGAAAGTACAGACAGGGCAACCCAATTTGGTTCTCACTGGTTCTGCCCCATGAGCAGCATCCAGCCTATGTCCTGCTTAACTCTTCAATCACTGCCTTCCCACTTCCCTGTATGATGGGTGAGGTGGATGACTGCTTCCAGGTGGCAGAAAGGTGGCAGCTTTGAGCCTTCGGATACCAGAGAGTACCACAAGTAGTACTCAGCCTCCTTCACTCCTCCTTCTGTGCACCCACGTTTTGAACAGGCGACCTGTCCCTTGCCTGGGCACCCCATCTGCAGTATTCCTGCTCAGTGTGGCAATTTCCCAGAGCAATGGTGGGAATAAAAGAGAGAACTGTTTCCTAATATAGATAAAAAATACCATTATCAAATCAACTGAACAGTCTGCCAGCATGGATGAGTTTGGCAATAAGCTTTATCTTGTTCTTCCTGTTTTTCTTTCCTGTTTCCCCATGACTATATCTTGGCTGAAATCCTGCATGGTGGGTTTTGGAGGATGTCAGTACTGCATCCAGCCAGAAACAAATGCAGATATGACCATGGCAGTTATGGGCTGTCATCAAGGGGTCAACCCAAATGCCCACTGCCAGAAAGCAGCAATTTGCACTTTCAGAGGATGCAGATTGTTTCAGAGGATACTGAGAAGACATGGCACCAATGGGAACCCTACAGCTTATTCCTCTGTGTAGATATATGCACCCCCTGAATGTGCTACTGAGTCCTTCTACTGTATGTAAGAGTGCTGAATGTTGCATCAAACCCAGCTGAGGAAAAAACCAGAAAGAGAGATCATTAGAGTGCCCAAGGGCTTGTTCTCAAGACTCTATGTGCTCTTGCCTTCCTCTGTTTCTTTTTGATCTCTTGTCAGCTTCTTAGGCTGTGCTGTCAGTTCAGCCTTGCTCATTCACACACTCATAGTTTATCCAATTATTCCATTACTGGCAGTGAGGAAGTGCAATAGACTCTTTCCTACCCACTGAGCAAATGGCAGGGGAAAGTGTGTGTGTGTGTTTTGTGTGTTTGTGTGTGTGTTTGAATGCAGACTGCTTGGAACATTCTCTAAAGCTGAATGGTAAATTACAGAATATGCTAGCTAGGTAAAAATGGGTAGGAAGGGTAGAAGGGTATTTTCTTGCTAGAAAGACTACTTAGGGAAAATGAGCTGTATTAATTAAAACACATTCATTAGTGGGCTTTTGGCTGAGTTCCTTACAATTTATAACTTGTTTCTTCTTCTGCAGAATGACCCTTTGGTGCAGAAAACTTTCCTGATCAACAATTTTTTTTTTTTCTAAGAGATCCTGGAGAATCACTGGTACAAGCTCCTAATGCTCCTCCTAATGCTGACCACACTCCAGAGCTGAGGCATCATCCCTCAAGTCCCACTCTAATACAGACCTGCCTCAACCTTCTCTCCCACTTGCTTTTTAACATCATTGTGATCTCCAATTTTGGGTTCAAAACCTGCTAGGGGATGGTAAAAAACAAAGAAGCTCATCAATTGCTTGACTGTGCTTTGATAGTGCTGCTGAAATCACTTTCTAAACACAATTTCTTTGCTTTGTTTTGGCCATTGCTGCATGGACTGGTGGGGTGTTATGCATCACTGACTCTGGAATCTGAGTAGCAACCTTTGCTTTGATTCAGTTTCTAAAGTGCTTCACTTTTGGGCCTCAGGGACCCTTTCTCACCCAGGCTGTGCTATTAACAGCCTGCTGGGACTGGAGGAGGTTTCAACCACCACCACATTCACATAATGACAAAGGGAGGTGAGGAAGCACAAAATAACAATGCCAGGGACTTCAGCTCCTTCCCTGGCATTCTCTCCTACCCTCTGTCTCTGCTGCACTCCTGCTCTGGAGGCCAAACCCTGCAGCTGAGGTGCCTTTGAGGTACCCAGTGCCCTTTCTGGAGGTAAACCTGCATCTCATCTAAGCTCTGCCACTGCAGAAACTACAGCTTCTTTGAAACTGTCCACAGAGACCTGTTCCCTCTGTGCCCACCATAGCTCTGTCTGACTGAGATTTACAAAATCTAGCTCCTCTAGTGCATTTTCCTCTGAGTTGGGACCTTTTCTGTTAGCAGCTGATGACTAGAAGAGCTAACACACGCACCTGGGGCTCTGCTGCTTTCCCAACTCAGGTCACAGGTTCTTTACACCACTTTCTTTTGACCTCAGAGACATTTTACCAGTCTCACAACTTGGGAAATTTGTCCCTGAGCTGGCCAAAGTTGCATGACCAGAGGACTGGGATAGATACTCCATGGTTTCTGCCACCAGTAGGATTCTAAGTGTTCCTGTACACACGTTAACAACAAATGTTGGCCAGGCGAGATGCCCAGATCCTAAATATGTGGAAGAGACAAATCCTGGCAGGATTTTCCAGTGAGCCTTTGTAAGGTCTCTTTCTGAGCACACCTCTGAGCTTGTGTTTGCAGAGGAAACACCTTTGAGGCACTGAGGGACAAAGTGGGGGGATGGAGTATTTGCTTGTTTGCAGTATAGAGTTACTGTAACCTGTGGTGTGATGTGAGCAGGCAAAGGGGAAGATGACCTTTTGATTTTGTTTTTCTTACAGCTGCCTGCAGTATTTTTCATTCCCATCTTACAGTGTGCTCACTTTATCTTACACTCTGCTCACTTCTGTCTGAAAAGAAATTGAAAGTGTATAATGGAAGAGCTGGTTGCTAGCAAGGTGAAGTCTTTATCTCTGTCATCTCAGAAGAAAAAAAAATCTCATCTTAAAAAATAAATCTGAAATGCTTTGGGATAAATTATATTCTCAAAAAAAAAAAAAAAAAAAAAACCAACAATATATTGTTTAAAGGATCCATTTTTTTTAATGGCAGAGTTAAAAATAATTTAGATGTTGGTCTGGCTTGTGGGTGACAGTGAGAATTTGCAGCTGTGGGAATTAAATCCCAGAGGCCAGAAATGATACTTGCAAAAAAACTAATCTGAAACAAGAATGTATATAAGGAGGCCAGAATGAGGCTGAGGTGAAAACCAGATTTCATGTCTGATGACATTTTAGGCTTCTGTCTTTTCCAGGAGAGAAAAGACCAGTGAGTGCAATGGCAACTGGTAGATCTCTCCTGGCCATTTTAAAGTATTGCTGAGCTCTGAAGCTCTTAAATAAGATTTATTACATCTACCAGAGCAATGTACAGTGGATCCTCTGCAGAGGATTTACATGTCTGTGGAATATTTCGTCAGTTATACAGTTATCAAATTGCTAATAGAAAAAAAAAATGCTACCCAGTCAAAAGCAAACACCAACTAGCTTAGTTACTGCTGACAGAATTATTTGAAAACATATAATTTATCTGTTAGGGACTATTTTGTTTTGGGTGATTTAGCATGCAGAGCATGGTTCCTGATTCAGCAGGAAGATCAGTATCAAGAACTCATTTTGGAAAACAGATCAGGTGAAAGCAATAGTCTTCATTTTAAGCAGAAATGGCAAATATGATACAGGTCAATATGACCAAGTACTGGACACTCCTCTAAAAATAAGACATTTTGCTAAAGTTTTATCTTGTCAGAGCTTGGGATACATTGAGAAAAATAATGTTGTTGCTTCAAGACTTGCCAAATAATTTTCAGACAAATGTTGAAATCCTCAAGGGCTCTGTTAAACTCTCATAATTTCCAACACTGAAATTGCATCTTGCAGAGGTGAAATTGCCTTCAATCTGATGAGCATCTGGTTTCCTTTGATCTAAAAATAGCCTGTCTGAGCCCCAGGCACCCATCACCCTGCTGCTTCTTCTCCTGAGGCAGACAGATGCTGGAAGGGAAAGAGACACATCAGTGCTGGGGGACAGGGGACCCCTCTTCCCACTGGGCAAGCAGGCAACAGCACCCTGCAGCCCATCTGCCCTCCACAGGGAAACCAGCACCAGCTCAAGGTCACATCAGTAGCTGGTGTCAGAAGGAGTTTTTTGTGGTATTGCAGGATGCCAGCTGTGTGTCATGAACAGTCACTTACCAAAGAGTCCTTGGGTCAGAATGAAATATGGAGTCTTCTGAAATGTTTTCTGATGTGAACGGATGGGGCTGAGGGTGAGCTTTCTCACTGCAAGGGTCCCTGAGCATCCCCCTGGGAATGCCTGTGTCCTAGCCAGACTGTGCACCCACAGCACCAGGTCCCACAGACATGACTCTGCCCTCTTCTAGGCTGTGGGGACTAGGAGCAAGCAGGAGGTTCAGCAGGACATGAGAAGCACTTCTCATGGGTGTTGGAGTCAGAGTGAGGTCTCCTACTGCACCTCCATGCCATTAGGAACCCTGCACATTCCAAGTAATGTACATACTGATCTGTGAGTAAGACAGCTTCTGGGCAAGGCTGGATTTAATCCTGGGCTGAAACTTTGCTCTATTGACTATTCTTGCCAGCTAGAAAATACCAGAGAACTTCCTTAATGATTTCTTTGGTTATTCTACTTTTCGTGACAAACCAGGTCACAAATCTGTGACTTCACAGCAGCTGGACCACAAGTCCTGTACTTTTTCCTGTAGGTAAAATACCTGTATTGATTTCTAGTATATGCTTTGTTCTGACAAGGAGATTTCCATGGTCATTGAGCTGTCCAATGGATGGTGCTTTTTTAAACAAATCTGATTTTGTTCTCATATCCCTATTAAAATTGTTGATGAAGATGAAATCTACACTAAAGCAATTTCCAGAGAACACCAGCCTGGCCTTGAGTCAGCATGTGGGTGCCAGGGCATTTATTCCTGATGCTGTCCTGCTGTAAGAGGTTGGTGCCTGGGACTGTATTTTCTAACATCTGTGAATGTTGTTTTCCTTGACAACTTCAGTAAGTGGACCGGAACACTGCTTAGACTTAGGGAGACAAAAACTGTACAAAACTAATTTTCCTCCAGCATTTCTGCAAGACAATGCTTCCTCTTCAAGTCAGTTTTATTCAAAGCTCTGGAAAGAGATAACCTACCAATTGTTTTTAGATTGCAGCTGCTAATGCAAAAAAACCCATAAATAAATAAATAAATAAATAAATAAATAAATAAATAAATAAATATGCTGTATTTGCTAATTTGGAGCATAGGAGTTATGGCAGCAGCCCATTTTTGGGTGTGTGCCCTTAGCTGAATGGCACAGTACAGCACTCACCCTCTTTCCTCTATTTTGTCCCTGTGAAGCCCTTAAAGGTTTTTTTCGTCAACCTTTTGGTAAATTAAGATGTCATTAATATTTTTTTCTCTAGTCAACTGTATCCCTTTTACTTCTGCCAGTAATTCTGACAAAGCACACTTACAAGCAGGTAAATTTGCTGCATGCATTTCTGCTCTGCATTTCATCTCTGCAAGATGCTTGACAGTTGCCTGTGTATGGAGCTTGGTCTCCTTCCTGCTTGGTTAAATATGAGGCTTGTACCTTGTCTCAGGCACATCTAAACAGCTGCTTTTAGAACTAGGAGATTTACCTGCTGAGAGGTTTAGATCAGTGCTTGTAATTGTGGTGTGCTAAGTGTTCATTTTCAATAATTTTTTTCAATAACAACAATTGATTGTTTAAGATAGAACAAGATGCTGTTTTTCCAAGATGCTTGAAAGAGATAAGCATATATAATTGCAGTTGATGTTATTGAATCACCTTTGCTCTTAAGCCTTGTCTTTTAAAAAGAGCAATCACATCTTCAAGTATTAACTAAACGTGAAATATTTTGTCCCAAATAGTGGTCATCACAAATTAAGTTTAAATAGAATCAAGTTCTACAGCAGAAAATGTTCCACACTGTCATCATATAATGCTATACACTACCTGCTTTTGGCTTAGGACTCTAACAGGGCAGAAAAGGCTGGGAGCAGTGGCATTTCTGTGCCTGACTGTCCTAGCAGAGCCCAGCTGATGTCTTGTCACTGAGTCACTTGCTCTGCAGCAGTTGTGAGGCAGTAGGTTTACAGGATGTATTTGCACTTTGAATTAGAAAGCCACAACCTGCTCTGTCTTGTGTGAACAGCCATAGCAAGAGCAGGATCCTGTGTGATCCACCAGCACACAGATCCTACTGAGCAGTGAGTCCATGAAATGGTTTCTCATTAATATCATTTAACCAATTTATTGTGTTTGCATGGAAATATAAAGCCTTGACAGGAGAGATGTGAGACCCCTCATTAGTTCTGTTTGACTTGTTGCAGTAGCAAAGAGCTTCAGCAGTTATCTTCAGGCTGAGATGATTGACTGGAAGTGATTTTTCACCAGGTGACATTTGCAATAATTACATGGTGCTTTACTTGCTTGGGAGGAAATAATCAGCACGACCTTCAAAAAGATCTACAGAGAGCAGGTCTTGTAAAAACAATGATTTGAGCCTCCTACTACGCCAGCTCTTGGTATAGCTAGGAAATGAGGGGAGTGCACTGTGTGTATGGGAGCTGCCAGTGGCTGCCAAAAAGACAAGCAGAGCCAGGAGGGAGAAGTGGTAAACTCGAGGGAAATCAGATTTCCTTCTGAAATCCTGTGTCTTTTCAACATCTGCTTCTCCCTGCCAGGCTGCAGGTGGTGAAAAAATCAAAATGAGTGGCTGGGAAATGAGGTTTTATTGCATGGGCTGGAGCAAGGCTGGAGATCTGACTCCCTGCTCCATCCTGTGGAAGATTTTTTTTTTTTTTTTGGTATCCACTTATTCAAGATTTTACAGCATTATATGAGACAAATAACTACCTTACATGCTTTCTGCCCTGAGGACAGGACTTTCTCCATGCTCCCCCATCCTGTGGCTGTGTAAAACAACCCATTTGTACCATGGTGAAACTGGACAGCTTTCTGATGCATGATCTTGTGGGGTCAGCATCCTCTATCATGTTCTGGGACACAGCCTGGTCATTTGTGTGCACCATCTCCACTCCAGTAAATGTTGAACCCAGTGTGTGTTTTCACTCTTCTTCCATGCCAGTGGCAGCCCAGGTCTCGCTTTTCTGAACTCATTCCTCTTTTAAATAAGGTAATGCCATATAAAAATAGCAACCTATGGCTAACTGGATTATTGAAACTCCCAGAAGAAACAGTTAGCAACAAAGTTACCCAATATAAATAACTTTTCTGACATTCCCACACCCACTTTCTTGCTGTCAAATTGAGACCAGCCTGGAATATTTAAAATGAGATTTTTTTTTTTTTTTAATGAAAGTATACTGAATTACTTCTAAGTAAAAAAACAAGCCATAAAGGCCAAACAACAACAAAAATCTAAAGAGACTTTAAATAAATAAATAGAATAATAGTTATTATTCTCCAGCCAAGAGGAAGTTGGGAAAATTACTCATTTCATTTTGGGTAATCCTGAAAAGGAAGCCAGAAATCCTGTCTCCCTTTTCAGCCAGTAAAACATGCTGTCTCATCAGAGAAATCTAATTAAATTTTGCTTTAAAGGAGGTTATCAGACATTTGTGTCTAACGTGTTAGGGATGTGTGCATGGCACCAGGGCCTCATCACCCCCCTCACTGTCCCTACCTCAGTTTCCCAGAAGAGGTGCCAGGAATCAGCCTGTCCTGGTGCAGTGGATGGACAAGGGACATCGTTTTGGCTTTTCAGCTGTTTGAAAGAAAGCTGAGTGCTGCCTTAGGCCTTCCTGGGTTTTGCACATCTTCTGGAAATTCCTGGAGCTGGTGAACGGCTGTGCAGTGCACTGGGAGCTGCTGCTGGTCCACCAAGCCATGCCAGCACCTCATTTCACCAAACCCAGGTGTACCACCAAGTCAGCAAAGCTAAGGGCAGCTGAGGGGTGTCAGGGTAGAGATTTGGATGAGGCACTGTGTGATTTCCACAGCATCCATCCCTGCAGGCACCCTTCCCATCACTAGGGCTGCTGGCTGCAGAGAGACAGGTGAGGGAGTTTAGCCACATTCCTGGCTTCTTGCAGCACTGGGACAAAGTCTTGCACAGTTCTCTGTTTGCTCAGCTCTTTGGAGAGCACTGGCTGTGTTTACTTACAGCTGCCTTGTGCAAAAGCTGGCTGCATTCCAGCAGGAGTCCCCGAGCTCAGCCCAGGGTGTGCCCGCTCTGCTCCCTGGGAATTCCCCCCTTCCTTGGGACTGCAGACTTTCTCCCACTTCAGTCTCTGCTTCATTGCACAGATCCTGAGGGCCAGATGAGTTGCTTTTACCTGCCCTGCAGGTAATGCAGAGCCCACGTTGGTGTTCCCTGCTGCCTAGCATCTCTGTTAGTAAGAGTGTTGCCTATCAATTTCCAGGGAGCACACCCTTGTAAGGCAAAGGATGAGGTCTGTGAGCGTGCCAATGCTTGGAGTTAAACGCCCTGCACCTTCTGAACTGCAGCCCAACCATCTGCTGCACAACTGTGGATTGGTCAGAAAACTGCTGGTGACTCAGTGGAGGAAGCAGAGGCATGGCCAGTCTATTTTTAGCTGTCAGTAAATGTACTAAAGTGGCTTACTGCTGAGTTGAAGAAAGGACAGACAATCCCTGCTTGCCCTATTTAGGGAATAAATGTGAAATACTTGCATCCATTTCTAAAGTCTAAATTATAGGTACTGCTGGGGAGAGGTGTGCTGTGGAGGACCAATTTCTGGCCATCCCTCAGTGTGGCTCAGGACAGGCTTTGCTTCACAATGCAGCAGCAATTTAAATGGCAACCAGCACTTTTGCAGAAAGAAAATTAGAGGAGGAACATGGGCACACACCTAGCAATGTTCTGCAGCTACCTGACAGTGCTCAAGTCTGCTCAGCCCCTCTTGAAAATAAATAAGCGATGGACAGCAATGAGCCCAGGGGGACTGTTAACTTTTTCTTTTACAAAGGGAAGCAGTAAAAAAGAAAAATGTAAAACAAATTTTATATATGTGTCTTGAATCAAAGATAATAAACATACATAAAATAATCATATAATGATAGAATATACAGAGTTCAAAGGGACCCACAAGGAGTATCACAGTGCAACTCTTAGCCTGCACAGGACCCCTCTAAGAATCCCACCATGTATGTACATGTAAAAAAGCTTGTGTTCACTTTGTACCAGAATATGAGAAAATATTTGGGGAAGCTAAGGGTTTGTATATTCACAGCCAGCAAACATGTTTGGCTCATCCAGTGAAGAATTGTATGCAGATACAGGAAACTTCAAGAATATAGTAAGGTTGCAAGGACGACGAGCTATTAGTGGAAATAAAAGAACACATAGAGATGTTAGTAAATTTTAATAAATCCCATTTTTGCCTGAAATGCCTTCTGCTGCCGTAGACAGTAACTCTGTCTTTGATTGAAATGGAGAAGAAAGAAGTCACTTTTCTTTGTATGTGGCCTTGGCACAGTTCCTTCTCTGGTCTTTGTTTTCAAGGCTTCCACACATCCTTTCAGACGGGGTAAGAGCTGACATTCGAGGGATGGATGTTGGCAGGGATAAATTTGCCTAGAAAAATGTGCTGGCCATGGCTGTTGCTGGGATAAGATGCCATGAAGGAATGACTGGACCAGTGTGGGAAATGAGCCAAATGGTAAGGACAGCAGAAAATAGGTCTCAGCAGGGCATCTGCATGTGGGTGTCTGGGGCTGGACCAAGCTCTTCCTTCAGGAGGGGTGTGCCTGATGGGAGCTGAGACATAAACTGGGGGAGACACTTGCAATTCGCTCTGCAGATTGTTGTTGCCATTGCATCAGTTCTCTAAAAAGAGACTAAGAAAGCCTATTCCATCTCCATCTGTCAGAGGCAGTGGGAAAGGCTGCTCTGCCACAGGCACTGCTGCTCTTTAAAAGCTTCCAAATGCTCCTCTGCTGAGATGTTCCTGAGGTTTATTTCCTTGTGGTGGCTGTGGTCACAGAGCAGTGTGATGGGCTCACAGCAGTAGGAGGCAAAGCATCTGTACTGAAATAACTTCAGCATGGTAAAATTATTTGATACATGGGAAAAAATAGCTGAGGGTGATAGAAAGAAAGAATGACCCCTAAAAGTGAAAAGGAAGAAGATAAACAGCCTCTTGGGTTTTATTCATTATATTCTAAGCATTAGCAGTTACTAATGGAGGTCTAGGGGAATCTGTGCAGATCAATATTCTAGGGGGAGGGGTAATTAAAAAGACATATTTTCTCTTTGGTGACATTATGTCCTGAAGCTGCAGGGATGGTCTGTTGGCTCTCCAAGACTATTCACACACAGTCACTTGCAACTCTTGCAGAGACTGTAGCTTTTCCCAGCAGGTACCTGTGTCTGACCCCTGACAGTGTCCCTGCAGAATTTGAAGTATGAGTGTAAAGAGCTCTGCCTGTGCCTGACTCAACCATGTCCAACCCCATGCTGTGCTCCTGGGACATGCACTGCGATATTCGTCTTGGCATCTTCCTGTTCCTCATCCTCATCTGCCTTCCTCCCATGACCTCTGTGGCTGGAGGAATAGGGCTTGCTTGTCTCCTTTGGCAGAGGAAGGCATAGGAGCACTCTGAGTTTTCCACATTGCATTATTGGTGTAAATGTCAGTGAGAAACCAAAGACTGAATGTTTAAAAGCATGGGAGGTATTAGAGCCACATGGCTTTGGTGGTTGAACCACCCCAAAATAATCTTTTAACTTGCTGGGCAGGATAAAAGTCACATCTCTAGGAATGCCACATAATAAAAAATCAATTTAAAAGTCAATATTCTTAAGTTTTCCCTGCAGAGAGCCTGTCTGGATTTGCATTTCCTCACAGTTGGTCTTTATGTGCAAGATGTTCTTCATGCAGAGCTGCAGCTTCTGCTCGCTCTGTGCTCCCAAAGCTCCAGCCCCAGGCTGGCAAGGCAAGGCACTGGTGCTAAGGAATCTTGTGCTGCTGAGAAACATGACATTTATAAAGCACCAGTTCCGTCTTTTCAAAATCAGCCTTTGCAATCCTTTTCTCTCCACATCTGTAGAAGACATGGTGCTGGAAGTGAGCAGGCTCACAATGCCCAGTTGCTGTACATGTCCCTCAGACCTCGCTCCCTTCCCTCCTGTGCATTCAGGCATTTGGGTCTGAAAGTGTACAGGGTTGCTCTGCATCTGATTCCAATTGCTTTTTGTAGGTGGCTGCCTAAAACAGGAGCACTTGAATGTTCACATTTTTTAGAGGATGATTTTAGCTCTGACCTGAGCCCTCAGCTCTGATCACCTATAATCTTTATTCCTTGCTGGATCCTGAATTAGAAAGGATTTCCTTGTCATTTCACACTGGAAGAAATTGAGCATTGGTAAGAGCAGCAATTCTGGTCAGTGATGATGGGAGAAATGGTCTCTCTTCTATTGCTGCAACTCTCCTGGCTTCCCTCCAGTTTCCATCTGTGCAAAATCAGAGGGAGGACTGTGAAACACCCCAGCATACCATAAGCAGTGGTGAAAACATCTTCTTCTCTGGGACTATGGCAATTTTGAATTGAAACCTTGGGTTACTCCAGTGCTGGACATTGCACAGGCCAGCCTTATCTCTGCTGATATTTCAGTTCCTGTCTTAGACCGAGCAAAATCATCAAACTTCACATTGCCCCTGGGATCTGTCCTTAGGGGTATTTTTGACTTTGAATCAGTCAGTCTCATAACTTGGCTCTTCTCTTGCACTTGTCATGAAGTTGCATAATCTAGGGTTTCTTACACTGGGATCTTTTCACTTATGTTTTCCTTTGGCTTTAGTTTTTGTGCAGTTTTATTTATCAAACCCTTCATGAAGCTTCCTGCTACTGCAGGCAATAATTATTCTTGTGTGTACAGACACTGCACTAGAAAAATTTCCATTGCCTCTGAACAGACCTGTTTAGTATTAAAATATGGAGTTTTGCTATTTTTGGCAATTGCCTCATAATAGTCTTTGCTGCAGAGTAGTTTTCTGACCACTGATTTTATAGTCAATGCATCCTTCTCTTAGACCCAGATGTTCTGTTGCTCATGGGTTTGTATTTTACTATTGCCACATCTCCATCTTTAGACATTCATTTCCTTCTATAGCTCTGAAGAGCAACACTTTATTTAATTATTTCTTTCTGTTACATGGAAAAATGCTTCTTTGTTGATTCGAGCACTTGCACTTTGAAACCTTTTGCCTTGTTTTCATTGTTTTGTTATGTCTTGGCTGAGTCAGTGTAGCTCATCAGCTTTAATTGGGGAGAAAGCACAGGGTGTGTTTGCTTTTCCCTGAAAACCATTTTTTGCTTCATAACAATTTTTAAGGGCCTATAAAATTAATTAATAGCCTGTCTGAGTGCAGCTGGTGCTGAGGGGAAGCACAGCCTGCCCTGTCATGGAGCAATAGGGAGTCCACCACCCTCTTCCCCTTTTCTAAAGGCACTGTGTGTGTTTTGGGGCTGGAAATAATCCAGGAGTAACACAGCGAGCAGCTGACCCTCTGCATATCAGTGGGATTTCTGCTTGGAAGGAGAGGTGGAGTGTCTCCAGGACTGGATACAAGTTGTCTTTCCTCCAGCAGCCCCTTCACATCTCCATCACAGGGCTGGGGGACCAGCAGGATTGTCTGGAGGGGAGCAGGAGCTCCCCTGTGGAGGCTGGCAGTGAGACAAGATGATTTCAGTTCTCCTGGGTGTTAAAGGAACAGAATTTGCCTTTATTTTATTTTGGCTGTATCTGAGCCTCTGGTGCTGCCAGTTTTGCCCATGGTGTGCCCATACAATCACAAATTGCTCATGAAAGCTTCACAGGAAGGGATGGTGGCTTTGTTCCTTGCCTTCCTCTTTCCTATACTGCTGTGGCCCCACAAGCCCCCGTGGGTCTGCTCAGGCTGGCTCTGGACTGGGCTGTGCACAGGGCCAGCCCTGGACAGGCAGCCCTACTGCCTGCTGCACCATGGGGCAGGAGTAAAGGATGGTGGGGCAGAAGGGAGAGATGCCTGCTGGGGAGGAAGCTGGCCTCTCCCTTATTGCAGACATAGTGCTGAATTTTTGCCCTTTCTGATGAAGACACAAGAATTTCCTTCTGAAGTAGAGCAACAATAAGAGTTTTGGACTCCTGGTTTAGTGTACCAAGGATGAGCACGTTAAGCAGCTGTGTTATGGCCTGTTGTGGGCTGAGTTCTCTTTTATGGCCTTGGTCTGTCTCAAAGGACCACAGCTCCTCCTTTCTTACAGACATTATTTATTTCCATAAATGTTTACATTCAGGAATTACTGTTGCAGTCAGTGGAAAGGTCAGCAACTTTAACACTTTCCTCTGGAATGCAGATGGAGGAGTGCTCCAGCCCCTGCACACCTTCTTCCACTGTGTGAGAGATGCACAGTTTCCCCAGGCAGGTCTACAATGGTCTCTTAGTGTCTTCTCCCTGATTTATCCTGACTCCAAAATCTTTGCTATTTTCTTGAACACTTTGTCTTCTCAGGCACCTTTAGGACTTTTGACTATGAAGTTGTTTCGAAGTAATAATTTGCTCTGTTAAACATTAAAAATAGCAAAAAAAAAAAAAGGCTGCAGTTGACTTTCTTATTGTGTGACTTGCAGAAATAAAATCAAGCACAGGCTCATCTGAATCTAAAGAGATGTGTTCCTGGCTGGACAGTCCTGAAGGGTGATGCAATGGGTCTGCAGAGCACTGCAAGTAAGTGTAGGGCTAAGGATCAAGGCAGGTGTAAGTACAATAGGAGGCACAGAAAGCCACCCCTACTTGACTGTCTGCAGCTGCTGTACCACCTGTGTGATGACCCAGGTACCACAGAACTGAATATGGATATGTACTTCAGGAGATCAGCTGTGAATTCCTGAGCTGTCCTCACATGCTCCTTATGAGAGGACAGATCCACCTGAATGTGTAATATCTGGAGCCTTGACTGCACCACGTGTTGCAAGGTGTTCATCACACCCTTCATCTCTCCTGCTGCTGAAAGCCCCACAAGCATTTATCTGGGCATACATGTGAGCTAAGTAATAGCCACAATTAACGCACCTCTGTGTAACCAGAGAATACCACCTGGCCTTGCCTATGAGGCTTGAGCAGAAGCCAAGCTGTGTGGGTGGAGGGTTTCCCCAGAGGTCCTGGCAAACGCGGGGCCAGGCGATGGATTGATTACAGCTGTGTGTAAGAGGGTTTAAAAATAGCTCTCCAACTTTCCAGAGGAATGTATTTGTTATGGAGTCACTGAAAGGCTGTAGTAAGAGATCCAGCAGCAGCCTTTGGGAGCAAGCCAAGAGAAAGAGCTTCTTCTGGGCACGGTGCTCCCTGGAAAGGCAGGCTTGGGCTGCTGAGCAAGGAACCTGCTCCTGTTTGTTTGCCCTCTGTGTTCAGGGAAACAAGACTCTGTATACCTCATACGATAAATAAACATTGCTGCACCAAGGATATGCCTGACATATCATCCATTGTATTGTACTGGAAACAACCTGGCAAGACCTCACTTACTGGCTAATCCTCAGGCCATATGGAGGCAAAAATATGTTTCAAATGTTAATTAACTACTTTATTATGTGTCTGATTTTCTGGTATTAAACAAATAACTTAGAAGGCTTGATTAGCAAATATGTTTACTGGTGCATCCTGGTTCACTGCTCAAACCCTCAAGATCTCAGCCTTAACAGTGAAATTTTTAGCTTGGGTGTAACAGCAGAGCTAATCACTAACATGTGGGGAGCACAGAGCCAAAAATCTGCAAATGGACAAGGACCATGGCAGGGAACTGAAAAAAGGGACACACATTCTGCCACTCTGCAAGAAAAAGAGGTTTCCATCTTTTGGATACACAGAGATCCTAATTAACTGTTCGTGATGGTGATGCATTAGGATTAAAGGGGCTCCCACACTCCATGAGTGTGGAAATATTGCACAGGTTGGGGTGAGTGTTTTCCCAAATAAGATCCCTAAAGCACATCTCCAGCACATACACTAGGATGGATGGGAAAGAAGCAGTGACATTCAGATTGGTTAGGGAAGGAAATGTGTATGGCTTCAATGGAAAGGGCAGAAAGAGCAAAATAAGAAAGAGCAAAATAGAAGCAAAGGTTATGATGAGGGGGAAAAAAAAGGAGATGGAACTGTTGTGCAGAGCGGGGGGAGATTGTGGAGGTCAGGCCAGGGGGGATCCCGGTACAACATCATGGATCTGCAGGGTTTGTAACCTTAGTGCTGTGATAAACTCCAGTGAGGTGCAGACTTGACAGCACAGAGGAGCAGAGGCATTGGCTGTGTGCAGTGAAAGGTGGGTTAGTCCTGTTACGAATGAGAACTTGTTGAGACACAGGGGAGTTGATTCAGATCTGTGGTTTATCTTGCATGAATCCCTGGAGTTACACCAGCCACACCAGCAGACATGAAAGACCTGGTTGGACCTAGGAGGCATTTGTTGGAGGACAAGTTGGGTTTTTATTTCAGAGGTAAGTTTTTGGAGATGGTCATGAGGAAAATAACTAATTGCAAGCAGTAGGCTTGCAGAACTCTCTCAGTGCTCTTGAACATGGGTTTGCAGATGATAATCTCATCTTTTGGCCACAGCATGCTGTGGGTTTGCCTGCAGCATTACATATGTTCAGGAAATGACAGGGAGAAAGATGTGTAGAGATGTATCTCACTGTGTTGACTAGATGCAGGGAAGCATAAGGATGTCTGAAGGCTTTGTGCCTGCCTTTTGGGACCCTCTGCTAGTGGACAAATTCCTCCTTTTTGTGCATCTTACATCCCAGCTGGCACAGAAAGCCAAGGCAGAAAAACATCCATGCTGTAAACTGCACAACCTTCCAGCGGCACCAGCCTAGAGCTTTTATTTAGTCTCATATCCCAGATTTGCCTACTGCAAGGAGACACACGGAGGAAAGGATTTCTCATTGTTACAGGAAGATAGTCTTCATCAGATTCCAGACCTGCTGTAAGGAGGTCAATTTGTAAGACACAAGGAGAAAAACGAGGTCATATTTTTCCAAAGAAGAGATGTTTTTTGAGTCTTGTATGATCAAGTAAGTGCAGAAATATGATTGTTTCTTCTCAGGTTGAGCCTTGACTTCTATTTCCTGGAATAAGCGCATGCTTGGAGGTCTAAGTGCTCCAAGCTAGGTGACATAACCTTTTAGCCTATAAATCAGCTTTTTTGTGAGCACTGCACCAGATTTGTTATGAGAAGAGCCTTTGAGCTGTCTCAAAGCTATAGAAATATTTCCGAATCATTATTTTATTTTCTTATTTTAAAAACGTAACATTTGCTGCAATAAAATCAGTTGAATTTTGAGACTCCGGTGGGACATGTTTCTCTCTTTCATGGCTTTTCCCAGCATCCTCCCATAGTGTGAACAGAACCTTGGCTCTGATGGCTCCCAGGAGCCCTGGCAACCACCCAGCATCACTGGGTGAACAGCGGGAGCATCCCCCCACCATCCATCCCTCCTCTTTTTGTCCTTGAGCACCAAAGGAAAGACACATGTGAGAAACATACCTGGGTACACAGAGAAGCAAAATAGTACAAGATGTAATTTTAAGACATGAGTTAAACGGTCCCAGGGTGATTAGCTCACACTGCATTTCCATAAGCAATTGCACTTTCACCCTGAGAAACAGACATCTGGCATGCTGGCCAGCAGAGCTATATCTATCCTGGAAATAGGGGTGACAACAGGTTCAAAACACTAGGAATAGCAAGTACAAGTTTACTTTAGGTGTATCAGTGACTAGATATGCCATGTTTTGGAAACATTCAGAAAGGCAAACTTTGAGAAGGAATTTGTAGGCAAATATGTAGCTGCAGGTTATATTTTTCTGGAGTGTCCTTCATCCTATGCCTTTTTCTAAGGGAAAAAGGTAGAAATAAAGACAAAAATAGAAGTTTTATGTTGACTAGACAGGCCTGAAAGTGCTGGAAGAGAAAACCCAAACAGCAGAAGTATTGCTTAAAAAAAAATTTAATGATATTTCACAAAATCTGAATTTTTCCATTGCTGCCTTCAGTTGCATAAAGGCCTTTCATATACCCAGGTCTGTTATCTCTGATAAAATTGCACAAAGGAGGCAGGTCATTAACTCTCATTCTGCACTGAGCATGTTTTGATGTGCAGATTGCTGACAGCACAAAAAAAAAAAATCCTTTCTGGCTGCATACCTAGGGATAATAGCAGTATTGATAATGGGCACCTGCTGCAGGCAAAACACAGGGGATCCCCCATCTCCTCAGCATTTCATCTCAGGAGTAATGACAAGGGGATGTGAAGAGTGATTGTGGAGTTAAACATAATAGAAAGCTCCTATAATTGAAAGCCCATTACAGCCTCTCAAGTCAGACTCTTGAAATAAACACTAGCTTTTAAAAATCCCTGCCATTACTAGATAGTTATTGATTAAAATAATGATACATTTTGTTTTTGCAAAGGTTTTCAAGCTCTCTTGTGTACAGAAGACTTCTCAAACATTTAACTATTCCAGGCATGAACAGTTTATTCGAACATTTAGCTTGCAACATTGGAGACTACAAACAAAGAACCCTTGTGTTGGTGTAGGGAGGCAGAGAGCAAAACTAACTCACCTGCTTCCATCAACTAAACTGGATGAAATTAAACAGCATAGGTGATAAGAAGGTACATTTAATGGATAATTTTTTTTAACTAGAAGATGTTAGACATCAAAGCATCCCCTTTAAAAGGGAAATCTTTGGCAGCACTCCTAAGTTCATGAATGATGGGCACGCAACTTTGTGGTTGTACTTTGATTTCTTTCTCTCTGCTCCAAAACCATGAAGGATCATGGAGAGATGTAACATGGCCCCATTAGAGTTAAATGCTAATGTTCACTGAAAGAACAAATATAGAAAGCAAACAACAAATGCATTGCTATGATGCTTTGGGTGCTTCATTGTCCTAGCTAGTGTCCTTCTCTCTCCCTAAACTAGGAGAAGATGGTTTCAGGCCCATTTAAGGTGGGATCAGTTTGCTTCTGTAGATATGAACATGATGGCCCTGTAGCCATAAAGAATGGCTGTGTAGTTTTGGGGTGGCTGTTGCTGAGCCAGAGCTAATCCACCCCTGAGCTGCTGGGCCAGCAGAAAACACAGTCTGCCCTTCCCTCTTCCCTGCACTGCCACGAAGTCAAACCCCAGGAGTATCCACATCAGCACCCTGTGTGCTGAGAGGCTTGTGAGGAGGCACACCTGCAGGGAGTGACCCTGGGAAGGGAACACCACGTATCAGGAAGTGGTGATTGCACAGGGACCTCCCCAGTCCCTGGAAATCATAGTCATGCTGGAGGCACAGCTCTCCAAGCACAGCTTGGGAACAGCCTCCCTTGCTCCTGCTCACAGCCCTTGCTGATGCCCTGGCACTTGCTCCAGGCTGGCACAGCCCTGCTGCAGCCATGGCAGCTTGGGGAGACAAACAGCCAGGGTCTGCATCTGTGCTGCCCACATTACCAACTCAACTGATCCAAAAAACTTTGTCTCTATGAATGGCAGTCAAAATTAGACCTAAGGAAAGTTCAACTTTAATGTCAAGTGCCACTGTTTCATTATGTGGATTTTTCAGAGCTGCAGCCAAATCCGTCCAGTGCTGCTTAATTGCTTAATATGATAAATGCCTTTTGCCAACTGCTTGCCTAATTATGTATTTTATTCCTTGTAAACATCATCTCTGAGACGATGGAAGGGAGGCTGTGCAGAGTTTCCAGAGCCAATCTGATGGGCTGGAGTACAGCAGCCATTTCTGCAGCTATATTTATCTTCCTCTCATCAATGTGACTGACATGGACCTCCAAGAAGTTATCTTTTTTACTCCACTCTTCAAAATGAGAACTCTCTTTGTCACTTCTCCAGGGAAGCTGTTTCTGAATCTATTATAAAAGGTTGTTTATCTCATCTCCCAAGGATTTGCATGCTTTCACAAAATACCATTTGGCTTCTTGCCCTGTTTTCAGTCCAGAGTGTCAGAGGCCAGGCCAGCTTCGGGCAAGAACTGGGAGGCTCCTCTCTCTCTGAACTCCTCCTGCATCACACCAAGACACATAATTTTTGGGGATTATTTGTGGATTTTAGTTAGGACCAAGCAATTCTGACAAACTAGAAAAATACTGTTTCTGAAGCCACAAAAAGTTGAATTTCATGTCTGACCAACTTTTTCATGTCTGACTTAACTTTTTAAGCTGGAAATGGAGGGACAGGTTGCAGGTGGACTGCACATGATGGTGCCAAGCACTCAGGAGTCCAGAAGGGCAGCAGCCCTCTGCCCTTGGGAGCTCAAACATGATATCTGTGAGCAGAGGGACTCTGCCTGTGCCTCTGCTCCGGAGGAAGGGGCAAGGGTAACTAACTGTGGTTCCTGTGACCTCAGTGCACCTCCAGCCCCATTCCTCTTGTCAGACAGCTGCTCCAGAGTAGCCCTGGTCTAACAGGCAGGACCAAGTGTGTGCCCACCATCACCAAGCCTCAGGGGTTTGCTTACATCACTGCAAAACACTCCCATCCAGCAGTGCCTCATGAACAAAATACAGCTGTCATCTACAGACACTCTATTGAGGTTCATACATATTAATGTTCATATACTGACTGTTCTTTCTCATCTGCTTTAATGGAGAGATAAGCTGAATTTCTTATTTTGCTCTGCAACAGGAGTTATATTTAAAGTAGTGCATTTTCCTGCTGTGCTCCTACTATGTTTGAATTAAACTTGGTCACAATAGTAAAAAGAAAGCATCAACCTCTACATAAAATCTATTTGTACCAAGGGAGGTGTATAATGCTGTCTTTTAAAATGATGATCATTAGAAGCAATTATTTGGGACATTACAGTTGAGGAAAAAAGCATCCAAGTCATCTGTATCAGCACTGTAAAATATAAATGTCTCTGTTCCATTTCTCAACTGCTAAAAACAAAAGGTATTTAACTTCACAGGATTTAATATCAGTCTAGATTTTTTCCTTCTGATAGTGCACAAGATGAACCATGCCTGGGTGAACTTTGAGAGCACAGTTCCCCTCTTGCAGATACACTGTACTTTGTTAAAAGAGAGCAGATCAGAGAAATGAAGACCAGAGCTCCATTTACAGAAGTCTGTATACAAAATCTGGGCAAAACTACAGTAACAACTATCAGAGTCACATGTGACAGCTGAACAACCCTGCACATGATTGGGATAAATGGGCAGTTCCCCCTGGGCAGCAACTGCATGATGGATGGCTGCAGCTTGCTGCACTGCAGCTGCACAAGAACCTTTAATATCTCTTTTATGCACATTCATTTCATGTGAACAGAGGCCACACTTCCTGTGTTGAAAAGAACATTAAAATATACTTCCACAGAAATTCCAAAATTATGAGATTTATTCTTGCATTTTGTGAGTGATATTTATGTTTCCCAGCTTTTTTCTTCTTTCCTCCTTTTGTCTCTTTTTCTGTAGGAGCTGAATAATTCATCATAGAAGGAAGCACATGGATTTTCATTTTTTATTTTAGTATAACAATACTTCAAAGAAAGCAGTGTCAGAGATTTGCTCATTGTGACTTAGATTTATGGAAAATGTAAAGACTGCAAAGTCTCTGGGATCTCATTTTAGCATGGACATATTTGTAGGTCTACTCTCCGTCTTATGTTTTCTCAGTTTAAGCTTCCAAAAATTATCTTCAAATTTAAGGAATTATGGAATTATGCCACTACAGACTCTGTACAATTTGACCAACAAACATCATAAGATTATGTATTTTCATCCTCTGGTCACTGCAGAAATTTTTTTAATATTGTATTGGCTCTCTTTTTTTTTTTTTTTTTTTTTTTTTTTTTTTTTTTGGGGGGGTTGCATTAAGTTCATGCTGAATAACTTAGGAAATTTCATCAAAATCAGGTGAGAACTCTTCAGCTGAGAAACTATGCATTTTTAGAGACTCTCTTAGCAATAAAACTGCCAATGCAAGATTCAAAAGCTTTATCTTTTTGATCTCAGTAGCACTTAAAAAGCAAGCTGTGTTTGTAGGAGAAGATCAGGAGTTCCAAAACTCTCGGTTTAGAAGATTGACAGTTCAGTTCTTCACATGGGACTAACACCAAAAGCAAAACGTATCATCTTCAGAGAGGCTTTGGTGAACACTGATTGACTTTGAAGTGCTTTTCACTGCCCACTGTGATATTTAGCTCTTAAATCTGTCTGACATTGAGGTTCCCAACAACCTGCTATAAACTTATAAGCCACTTGGAAAGTGTAAACACAGTGGGTCCCCACCAAAATCTAAACCTTGTGCATGTAACAGGACTAGCTGGAAAAGGTCTGGGGGAGTGAGGAGTGACACACAGACACAGGAGGGAACCTCTGCTGATGACTCAGGCTGAGAAGCACTGTTGTCAAAGCTTGCACAGATGAAGTATATGGCAAATTGTCCAGAAAGGCAGGGTGTGCATGGATGAGTTTTGCTCATTCTGTGTCCCACAACAGAGATGTACAATTTGGGTAGGAGATGCTATACAGGTAGGAGGGTCTTAATCCAGCCTTTCCTTAGAGTTTTTCCTCCTGTTTGCCATGCCACAAGATAGTCCTGCTTTTAAAACATTCAGGAATTAGATCACAGTCCTGGAGTCTTTGTTGTGTAGCTCTTCAAGACAAAGTGTCACACCCAGAGAGAGGTCTGAAATAATGTCTCTGCAGCAGTAGAAATTATTCCTTCGACCTCTGCAGCCCATGAGCTGTGGGATGACAAGCACAAGGCATGCTTCTGGCAGGGAGAGGCTCTCACAACAGCCTCTCCAGGTTCCACACAGTGCCTTGGCAAAGCTAAACTTGACGGGGACCAGCTCAGAGCCTTGAAGGGTAGTTTTGTTTGGGTTTTGTCCCTGCTGCTGTCAGGTGAGTACAACATATACTTAGGAACTCATTGCACATCATAGGTACCATCTCTTTTTTTGAGTATTTACCTTTTAAACTGTGCTGTTTAAATATGTATTTTTTCTCCTAAAGGGTAGCAAATTCTGCTTACCTCCTGCTTCTTTGGGCATTACTGGCAATTGTCAGGGATCTGACACACTCAAGTGCATTGCTCTTCAAGGCACAGAGATTTGGCTCTCCACTGAGGGCTATTATTTAGGGCTCAGTTAATCTTTTGTCCATGTTTTGCCTTCAGCAGCTCAGCAAAGCTCCTTGCAGTGCGCGCTGTGCCATGTGGTGGATTGTTGTGAGGACTGTGCTGGCCTTTGTCTAACACACCAGATTGTCTCACTCTCTCCTGGATTATCTTCTGACCCAGCAGTTCTTATCCAGCCATAGCTGTCCCCAGGAATTCTCAGAGCCAGCAGTGCATATGGTGTTTATATAGGCTCAGAGGGGAACCCACTGTTGTGAGTTCATAGGGGTTGAAAGGGCCCTTTTTGTCCTCCTTATGCTTTGCATGTGAATTTTGCATTGTTTCCAGACAAAGTGAGACTCAGTTGTGTGTGGCTTCTGAAGCCCAATACATTTTTCCCTTTCTTTCTCTTGGAATTGCAAGGTGAAAAATGGTTAATGCCCTTTTTAGAAGAAGCTGAGCTGATTTATCTGACATCAGTGACGTTACGTGGGCAGTGAATGGAGCCCCTTGTGCTTGCAGAGCAGTGGAGGGTTTGGAGCAGAGCTGCAGGCTCAAGCCAAGGCCAGCTGTGACCAACCTTGATTTTTCTCACCCAACAAACTCTCTAGCTACATCAGCTGGTATTTTTTTAATAGAAAATTGGATTTTTTGTGAAGGTTCAGCAGTACATTTGAGGGATGCTTCTTACCTCCTTAAGGAACAACTGAAGCACATTTTGAAGCAAATACACTTCAGCAAAGTGCCCACAAATACTGCAGTGAGAGAAGAGGCTTTAGAAAATCTAAATTTGGATTGTTAAACTTTGGTTTGGTGTGGCTCTTACTTTGAGACTTACCAAGAAATGAAGGCAGTGTGGGTGGTGTTTAAAAAAATGTCTTTCAGTAACATTTAAAAGCTTCTGAATTTTTCCTTGTAAAAGTAGATCATTCATTTTCTTCAGGCTGGAGTGAAAGCTGGGTTAACCTGAGCCAAGGGTGGCAGCTGGGCAAATCTCCATGCCACTTGTCATCTGACATCAGCAGTACACCTCAGTGCATTCCTTCTCAGGTGAGTGGAACTGGGGTTTGGCTCACCTGTTGCATAAACAACAAATCAATTAAATATTTGACTGTGGCAACTTCTTGAATTGTTTGTAAGCTCATGCTTCTTTTCTGACCAATTTCATTCATGTTTTATGCAACAAGCATAAAGAAAGCAAAAGCATTTTGATGTATCAAGCTGAGATGAATGCCCTTCCTCATGCAGCATCCAGAATTGTCTAAGCCTATTAGCTCTTTTTTGAAATATTGCCATCCTTCTTACATAAATAAATACCCATGAGAGAATGAGGGAGGTAGGGGACAAAAAAATATTTAGGTGTGGATATTCATGTAGAAATTCTTAAGGGTGCCTTTGAGGTAGGGAAACATGCAATTCCTGATTACCGTTCCCTCTGTTCTCTTGCTTGAGGCTTGTTTCCCCTTACTTACATGAAGCACAGAGCCTAAGCCATAGACTAAATGTAGCAGAGTGGGCCAGAGAAGCCAAAAAATCTAGAAGAGAGTTGGTCTGGCTTGTAATGCCCATGGGAAATCAGTATGATGGGAATGATAGTTCTTCCCCTCCTTGCATTGCCCAATTGCAAGTGGCCCCATCCTTCACCTCCTTTGTTCTCAGTTTGCTTGATAGACAAGACAGCAGGTTCTGCTTCCCCAGAGGGTTCTGGCACTCCCACCAAGCCACCTTCTCCTGGGCTTTGCCTGCAGGAGGGAGCTGAGCAGGAGTGCTCAGAAAATGGGAGACAACACAAAATGTTGGGAACGTGTCCTGTGCTGAGCGTAAAAGGGGATTTCCAGTTTCCCTAAGGGCATGTGCATTCTCTATGCCTCAACATAGAGGAATAATAGAAAATACAGAATATACGTAACACAGCCACCGTGTGTGTGAAAGGGAACAATAGGCTCCCAGTCTTGGGGATGAAGGCTCCCCAACCTCTCTGTGGTTGTGCTTGATGTCACCAGAAACCACCAGGGCATAAGATCAAATGATGCATCTTGTGTCCAAACTATTTGTGGTCAATAAAGAGGGCAAGAGGCCACACAGAGACTCCTGTAGGAGGAACACAGAGAGGAAGGACATTCTTGTGCAAGGGGCCAACACCAAAAGCAGGTTCTCAGCTGTAGTCTCACTTCAGAGAGGTGTGTTGGTAAAGAGTGGCTCTGCATGCCAAGGCTGACGTTTGCTTCTCCTTTTGCCTCTGATATGAATAGCTTCCCCCATTCTAAGAACAGCCAGCTCCTTTGAGAGATCCCATAAGCCCAAGGCATATTTACTTTTCCCAGGTGCCAGCCCTGCAGCTGGATATAAGGTGGGAAAGAGCAAGGACTTTCCTTGCCTTGTCATCATGGGCTCAAAACCAGCACAGTTGACTCTTATGGATCTGATAAGAGATCCACAAGATCTCTACTATCTCTGACTTATCAGACTGATCTTCCAGCAGTGAGTTTCACCCACCCTGGGAGGCCCCTGTGGAATGGACATCAGCCTGGTGGGATGGGATGTGTTCTGGGGGATGGAGGTGATCTCTTTTGCTTGGCTTGCCGTGGATGGCAGCACGAGGGAATATGGGGAAGGGTGCAGCCTAAAACAAGCACAAGTTAACCCAGATACTGCCTGTTCATCTCCCCATCCCACCTCCTAAGCACCAGCCCTGGCTCTGGACCAAACTTGGCTCTGCCCAGAGGAACCTTTCCCAAGCAGGAAAGGTCTCCCTGTGTTAAATAGATGCCTGTGAGCCCTGTGCAATGCTTTGTGTGTCTGCTGTCACAGCTCTTTGGTTCCCTACTTAAATTAAGGTAGCTGATGAATACTCAGACTCCTTTGATTTTTCTATTTCCCTGCTCTGTTTTCTCCTTTGTTCAAAGCTCTGTTAATTCTCTGTATCATCTAGTCCCCTGAGCAACTTCTCATTTCATCTTGGGAAGGAAATCAATTTAGCAGTGTTTTTATAATTCTTATCTTATGCCTGATAATGTGAATAATGTATGTGCTAGCAAAGCCATTTGTACTTAGTTCATTGTGCTGCTAAATAAAATTTTAGGACCCAGGGTTTTGATAACAGCAGGCAGGAAGGCTTTTGGCAAGTAGGAGGGCTTTTGTTACTGATTTTTTTTCTGTGCTTCACTTTTTTGGTCATATGCTCTTTATCTCTGGTATTGTCTGACTGGTTGATATTTTCCATTTCTAAAGAAGAAAATCACTCTATGAATCCATGATAAACAAAGGCCTCAGATAAGTGAATTTCAGTGTGTAATTATATCATATTAGCAGTAACAAAAATGAAATCCAAATACCCTCACTCATTCAGATGAGGTAGTGCCTGGGTGAGTGAATATCTGAACCTCAAAGTATGCCTCTGTTTTACTAAGAAGTCTTTGAATTCTGTTTGATTATTTTAAATGTTCTGGTTTATTTCTCATAAGTTCATAACATATTAAAGATCTTTACCAGTCAATTTTTGTGTTTGTTTTCTTTCTCTCTCTGGTCTGGATTCTGACATCAAGACACATTTGTGTGGGCAGTCTAAAGCCTCCTCTGCAGCCAGCCATTATCCAGGAAATGCTCTGAGAAACCTTTCCTGATAAATAAAAAAACATTTATAATTCCAAAATGGCCTTTTCAGTTCCAAGAGAGCAGTAAGTGTTTTAGGTACATGCTCCATTAGCCCAGTTATGGTTATTAACTACACTAAGACTAACAGCTTCAGCTAATAAGATGCAAAGTTTGAGCCTCAGGATCATTTCTAGTAGTGAAGAAAATATGAATATTTATCAGGGGGAGACTTAGCTTTTCTAAAAAGAAAAGAAAGAAAAAAAAAAAAAAAAAAAAAAAAAAAGGCAGCAAATCATGTACCTGAGGTAAAATACTGACCTAAATGGCCAGGTTTTTACCCTGAATCTTTTGCCCCCTCTACTTTACCTGTATCAGGGTGGTGGACTTTATCTGATGAATAGCACAGCACTGCCAGCCTGTTCTAGGGCCAGAAAAGAGGTGTTTATTGCTAAAACCACTTGTCCTGCTACACAAGCAACCTGCATCTCACTCTGACCTTTGGGATAGCATGTGTTAAATTGGTTGTGAAAGGCTGAGCAGGGACAGGGAAGAGTTTTAGAAAGTTGAAGACCAGCTGGGCACATTTCCACGTTCTCCCATTTGACATCCTGATAGGAGGTTTTTTTTTCCATGCCCTGATCAGATATGCTGGCTAGTTAATAAACTCAGGTGCAGGGCAGCAGCTTGCCTGATGAAAATGAGTAATTATGTTTCACTTTCCCTAACTGGAATTTTGATTGCCACAGACATGATTAATGGGATTTTCTGACCGTTGCTTAAAGAAAGCTTTAACTCCTAGGAAATCATTTAGTATATGGGAATTTTAACCAGGCTTTAAACCATGGGCAAAGATGAGGGATAGTGTGAGACTGAGGGAGCAGTATCATGAGAGGAGGTCTGGCATTTTGTAATTGTCTTAGAGAATAAGCTGATGGGAAAGGACACAAACAGCCTGGTGACAAACTGGACACACAACACTGCATCAGGTGGAGCTACAAGGCATGGATATTGTTCAGAGGACTGGGAAATAGCTTCAGATCTGCAATATCTTGGAGAAGTAATGCCACCCCTCCTTTTGGAGGATTTGGGGAGGAGTTAACCTGAGCCAGATGCTCGTTTACCAAATAACTTTATTACAGCAATCAAATACAGTTGAATAAACCATAGCTGAGTGTTGGTATACCAAGCATGAAGGAATTGTACTGTGTTCTCAGGAAGCATTTTTGAAAAATAAGCACTTCATCTTCTGCATGTTTGAAATATCCAACACTCAGTTTTGAATTGGCACTGTGGGAAGAAACAAGACTCAAGAATAGAAGTTCTGGGGACCATGGTTTCCATTTACAGCTGTGCAGTTTTCCCATGCATGTCATGTTGCATCTGGGGAAGTCTGTCTTAACCCACACAACTCCAGTGGCTGTGGAGCTATTCAAGCCTGGATTTTGAGGAAATAGGGCCTTGCAACAATCTGATTTTGGTAACCAGGAAAGGGCTAACTTTGGCAGGAGCTTCCCCTTCACTGGAGGTGCCCATAGAAAAGCAGGAACCCTGAATCACTGGAGATCTCCTGGAGGGAACAAGCAGCCCTGAGTGCTAGCTCAGACCTCCTGCCTGTGTCAGGGCATGTGCCACACTCCCATCACCCTCCCTCCATTCAGTCTGTCTCATTGCATCTGCAGTTATGCTTTAAAAACCCCTCCTCAATTGGTATCTTCTCCCTATTTCTTGGGCAGGCAGATGAGGAGCAGTGGATCAGTGCAATCAGCGCCCTTCTTTCTTCTGCTTGGCAGGGGAAATTTCTCTTTAATGACACAAGGAAAATCCAGGAGCTGCATTTCAGGAGACTTTAATTCCTTGATATCTTTCTCTTTCACTATGTATTTGGATGATTTTTTTGCCAGGAGACGTGGCTTTAGACAGAGTTCTTGCTTGTACTTTATTATTTTGGAGATTCTGCATTTGTCCGCAGAGATAATTTTTTCCTTTATTCTCTTCTAAAGGTGAATCTTTCCACCAGCTTCAGTGAGTTCTCAGACCATGTCCATCACTTCCCACCCATCACATTCCACTCTTGCATCCAAGCCTGCTTTCCCTATGGTGCTCCTTCCTCCTCAACTGGCCACTCCTCCCCACACCTCTCTGACTCTCAGACTTCCTCTTCAGCCTGCTCCTTTATGTCCCCACCTCCATCCATTTTCCTGCATCCCTCTGCCCAGATGCTCCAGGATCCTCTTTCATCTCCTGCTGCAAATGGCTCACTCCCCCTCCTGCTCCTGCTGCCACTCCCTCTGTCTGGCATTTATTCACCAGCCCTGGCAATTGCTCCTCCTCAGCTGCAGCCAGACACGTCCATCCTTCAGGAGCTTTCAGGTCATGGAAAAGACATGACAAAGAGACTCCTAGCTCCTCTTTTCAGGGCTTGATTCCAAGGGGCTTGCCTGTTCCTGAAGTGCCTGGTTTTCTCTGTACTTGTGGAAGTGCTCCCAGAGAGGTCACCAACATCTGCATCTGGATGGGGCAGGAAGCAGACAGGAGCAGGAGTCCACCCAGCTAGGACAGGCTCCCAGAAAAACTTTAGCTGTTGAGACCTTGCAGTTTTTCCTAAGAATGTGCAAGTGTGGTTTTTCAGGCAGGCTGGATTTGGAGCTCTGCATAGGTAGGACTCAACCCAGAGTTTATGGGGCTGGTGATGGCACCTCCAGATGGGTCATGTCTCCAGCCAGAAGGGCAGGAGGGTTAATAGTCTTATGGGAGAAAATACTTGAAATTTTAATGCTGGAAAACAGTTTTGTCATTTTCTTGTTTATATTGAAATGGCAAGAGTAGCTTAGGTTTATTTTCCTAAAAAGAAAAAAAAAAAAAAATCAACCTATAATAGCTGGAATGGGAATCTGCAGCCCAAATGGACAAGCGTTGCCATTCTTGTAAACATCTCACTGTGGCACCTCATAATGAGAATTCTGGGCAGTGTTAACAACATCAAATGTACTCAGGCAATCTCTCAGTGGGATTGGGTGTCGGCTCCCCAGTCTAACTGTGGGCCTTCAGGAGAAGCCTCATGAATATGTCTAAATAGCTGGAAATACGCTGTGACACTCAGTTAATTCTTCAAAATGTAGATAATTGTGCAGTCAGGGTGAAGACTGATAAAATGTATGATTACTTGGAAAAGAGAAATCAATTGTGAATACTCAAGCTGAGTTAGGCACATGAGATGATATGAGAGAGTTTCCTACTCAATAATAACATTCTTCTCCCAACTTCAGCTATCCAGTATCAGTTATGGAGGCTCCATGATGCCTCCGAGACATTTATCTGAATTTCCTGTGCCAGATAAAACACTGCTGATAAAATATTGAACTATGTGTGGGAGCACTTTAAATATGTCTCTGTAAGACCAGAAACAAAATACTTCAGTAAACAAAAGTATTTTCTTAACCATTTATCACTGGATAGAATGGAGGTAGTTGGCAGGGGATATGTATGGGTGTGGCAAGGGCAGCATATGTGACTGGGGGAACTGGAACCATTACAAAAAGGTTTGAAAATTATGAAATTAAAAATCAGTTACATTTCTGCAACCTCTTGTCACTGTGCCCTTCCCAGTTGGTGGCCTTGTATGCTTGATTAGAACAGTTCTGGAAATGCAGAACTCCTCTGAAATGCAGTATTTATTCAAGAAGCAATCACAGGCATCACCAGTCCAAAGATGTGGTGCAACACCCCTGCAGTACTTAGTTATTGTGAAGAAATTTGCCATTATTTGGTATTAATATATGTCTTAAAGACCTCTTTGTGTATCCTGTAAAATTACCAAAATGCTGAAGTGAGGGACAAATAGATAAAAATGTTGATGAACAATTCTATGGGATGGTCAATTGTACTAAAATACTCTCAAGCTGAAATTCCTCATCTGAAATTCCTTAAACTGCATCAGTTTGAACTCTGCTGAATGAAATTTTGTAACGATCTTTTTTTAATCATTCCTTCCATGTTGTGCTATAAACTGATATTTTTCTGGAACAATTATGCAAACTTCACAATAAATAGAAGTTGTAAAATATTAGTATGACAGCACCTAGGAAAGCACTGTGCAGTTTGCCAAGGTTTGAAGGATAACTCTTGTAATACAAGTTTTTAGAGGAGGTTTATGAATTTCTGCTGACTAGGTTAATTATTTTGTATCACACACTACTCCACTTTTCTGAGCAGCTTTGATGGGAATGCAGCAGACTGACCTTGGCCTTTCACATATGAGACTGAAGTGTTTAAGGTGCTGCTCTGAATGACTTGTGCTTTCCACACTATACAGTCAAAGTTTTTCAGCTTAGTGACTTGGGGGAAGAGCTCTCCAGAGTCTGCCCATCAGTCTGTGCCTGGTGTGGACACAACCAGAGGGCTGTGCACTGTGTATGTCAGCACACAGATAAGCCATTGAAGCCACAACAAAAAGAGGTTTGTTCTCCAAATGTACTTATGCTCTTTGGTTTTAGTGCATTTTATCTGGCTTCTTTGAAACACAAATTGTCCGAGAGCTACATGGAAGGGAGACAGGCTTGTTCATCTTCTAGGAAACCACGTGAATGCTTGTGTATAGGAGAACAGCTGATACAGGGTGAAGCAATCCATATTGGTTTTTGGCAGGCTTGAAAGTAGGTGGTTCTTGCTATGAATACCAGATGTGTCACCAAGTGTTTCTGTGTAAAACCAGCCATCAGTCCTGGGGCCATATCACCACTCTCTCTTGGCAAACAGATTTACATCTGTTAGGTCTGTCTGGCTTTAGCCCATGCCATCTGAATTTGGAAGACAGAAGGTGCAGAAGTCTCACCTGTAAAGACATTTCTGCCTTGCTCTGGACCATTTTACTCTCCTAGCCATCTTCCCAAAACCTTTCCCTATGCAAGTCTCCAAATGGGCTTGCTGAGGTTCATTTATTGACTCTCCTGTGCTCCCTTGCCTGTCCTTGGTGAGAAGAACCATCCACACCAATCTATGTGAAGCTTACCTATAAATGGAGGAAGGCAGTGTGTTATCTTGCAGGTACTGGAGAACATGTATGGTTAGAGCCAACCCAGCCCAGTAAGTCCCAGTAAATCAGTTATTGGTAAACCAGAGTGTGTTATTAAGGTTACTTTCATTAGCCAGTGAGAATATGGGATTGTGGTTGGAAAGTTCCAAAAAAAGCCTCTTTTCATTTGTGGTGCATGGGGACAATTGCCTTCTTGCAACACCAAGAAATAAAGCTGCAGTCTGTATCACATTTTGTGAATTAAAAATGTGGCCAGAGCCTGGACTAGAGAGAAATACAACTCAATGGGAAGTGAAAAGAGTGCAGAAGGCCTTACTTTTCTGGACGCTTTCAGAATTTTCACTGCCCTGATTCTACTGTAGGGTTTTCCCTACATCAGGATCTTCTGAGTTGGCTGTACCAGTAGATTTGACTCCCTTTCCCCTTTGTTCTTATGGAGGTGGAATAGAGCCTTCATTTATTTCCTTGGAAAAGGAGCTTGCTTCCTGTTGATGGTTACATAATACCAATATTGGCTTCTTGAGCTTTTCTTTCCCCAGACTCACATCTCCATCTGTGATATTCAGAAGAGTGTCCCTGGGAATTACAGAAATGTCCTTAACTCCTGACATGTGGCTGACACAGACTGGCTTCCTTGGCATGGTGCATTTGGGTACTCAGGGTATGGTGAGTCTGGCTGGTATCTGCCAGGGCAAGTCTGGTTTTGAAGGTGGCCTTTTCCCTGTGCAGTTGGTGGAGATACAGTGACACCAGCAACCAGTGCTGAGTGATATCTCTTGTATGAATTGGACCCCGGGAAGTTTTTTTCCACAGCTGATATATACATTTCTGTTTCAAATCTCCTTGCTCTAATAGTAGTAGTATCTCTAGTCTTGCCAGCAGCACAAGTTCAGAGATTTTGGTCTTCTCCTTAAACTGCATCTTCTTCAGGTATTGGGCATACATCTTCATCCTTGCACTTTCAGTCTGGGCAGCATCCTCAGGCTGACTGTCTCTAAAGGTCCTCATATGCAGGCAATTCCCACATCTTGCAGATTATTTCAGTGTAATTTTTCCACATTTCTGTCTAACTATTCTCTATTCTAATAGTCTCATCCAGATTTTTATATGTCTCAATTATTGCAAGATTATTCCCCTACCAATATATCCATCCAGATCCTGTTAAGATGATTGTTTTCCTAGCTTGCTGTTTTGAACATGCCAGCTCTCTCTATCCACCCTATCATCAGCTTCCCTTCTCTCCTACAGTGCTATTCCATTCCTCTCCCTGGCATCATCTCTCATATACTGTCAAAACATCCGTGCCTGCCCCAGCAGGATTGCCTCCCACCCTTTCTCCCACCATCACTCACTGGTTCCGTTTTTCTTACAAGCACTTACGTGTTGTTTGTGCTGGAAGAAGCTCCTCACAGTCATCCAAAATGCTTCTTTCTCACCCCTGAAAACTTTCTGAGCAATCTTTAATCTTTTTTTTTCCTGATACTTGTAACCAGCTTAGGACAGGAAAGTGGCTAGGATATGGACAGAAGAGACCACTCCCTGTTGTACTGACCAACACTTTCAGGCTGTTTACCTGAATTTATCTTTTTTCCTATGTTTAGGGGCAGATGTTAGAGCTGATGTGATGCTAATGGCTCAGGTCCACACAAACTGGCCTTTTGTGCCAGTAGATCACTTAAAACAGTGCTTAATTCTTCTAGGCACAGTGTTAATACCGGTGAGGAGAGCAAATAGCTCTCCAAACACACCCCTTCCCTGACACATTTTGAGAACTGCCCATTGCTTCCCTCCAGCCCTCAGCCACAGGCTGGCCTTTTCCCTGCTTTGTGAGGCAGCATCCTTTGGCTCAGAAAGGCTTCAGTCGGGATTTTGGCTACTTACCACTCCAGATGCACTGGCTCAGCACAGATACAGAAGGCAGTGTGAGAGAGAGGGGTGTATGTTCATGCTGCAAGGCAGCTGCCCCTCTCCTCCTCTCTTAGCACCAACCATGGTGTGTCCTCCTGTGTCACTCGGTGGGGCAGTGGGACTGCAGCCCCCAAACAAGACAGCCCCCTCCCACATCCCCAGGTCATCCATGGCTCCCCCCAGCCTTGCATAAAGGGAGGATATGACAGTGCTAGGAATTGTTAAGGGTACACATAGAATTATTAAGTTCATCAAGTCCCACAATTAACCTCACACCACTGTTATGAATAAAAATGGGCGGAGAAAATATTAATCTCCATAAATGCCTTTATTGATCAGCTTTTTCAATATTTGCCCGAGGGGTTTTTGGCTGCCCGTGGTCGTCGTGGAGGAGGAGGGCCTTATCAGCTCTGCTGCAGGCAATTCAACAGAGCTGGAGAACCTGCCCTCGCTGGGAGCAACCCCACGGTTCTGATAGTTCTTTGTTTTCTCCTGTGGTCTCATCTCTGGTTTGGTCTTTTTAACTTACAGCTAGTAAGCAAAACCGGAGAAATTAGCTCTTTTGATCTTTCAGGGTCTACACGGCTTAGAATTGGTTTCTGTGCGTTTCAATTTTGCTTGGTTTTTATTTTGTGAGGGTGTTTTTTTTTTTTTTTTTTTTGGTGTTAAACTTCATCCCGAGATGCACTTGGAGTCCTTTATTTGCATGCGGGATCAGCCGGGGCGGGCGGTTGGAAGCTCTTGTGGCCGCGTGGCAGTTCTGCCGCAGCCATGACGTCTTGGTCTCACACTGCTTCACAGCGGCGGCACCATTTGCGGGGGTTTGGGCCGGTTTCTTGTGAGGTGGGGGATGGAACATGGCGGGCGTGGGTTTCTTTCTTTTGAAACGGGGCGGCGGTTCGGCCCGGGGCGGGCAGCATGGCGGCTGCGGCGGCCGGGGCTCTTCTCGGCTCCGGCACGGGGAACGGCTGGGGTTTGGGAGGGGCTTCTCCGCGGTGAACCGGGGGGGCGGCCGGGGTTTCTCCGCGCCGAACCGGGGGGGCGCGGCCAGCTTTTTCCTCTCCCGCTCTGTCGGCGGCAGAGCCGGCAGCTCCGCTGGTTCCTCCCGCTCCGGTGGGGGGGCGCAGTGCCAGGTGTCTTTGAAGGGAACGGGTTCTTTTTGTTTTTAAGGTGGTCTGGGAGGAAAGGTGCCACGGAGGTGGCTTTTCACTGTTACATTACAGGATAAACATTTTAAATTTCATTTTTATCACCACCATGTCACCACTAAACCATATCCCTACAAGCCACCTCCACGTGTCTTTTGCACACTTGCAGGGATAATGATCTCACAGTTTAAAATTGGTTAGAAGACCTTTGGGTTTTATGAACCAAGGACAAAAGTACTTTGGCTGTGTAAATAAAAAAAAAATCATGACTAGATGGAAAAAATACTCTCCTTTTCTTTTAAAATATCATCCTTCTAAAACTTAATGTTTGTTAATACTAATAATATTGTGAAAAACGAGGTTCACTTTTTAGTAAATTTTAAGGAATATGTTTAATAAAATAATTAAGACAATTAGGAGATAAGAAAAAACCAAGAACGGCCGGCCGGGTGACTCGGCATTCAGCCAAGTCCACACCTTGCTTTCTCAGAGACACTCGTTAAATACCCTTCTCGTTATATCGATATATGAAATTCCATCCATATTCCAGGAACTGCCCTGCATGGTCCTTCCTTGGATCCGCCTTTTTAGAGCATGCGTGTTTCGTGGCTGTGTCCTTGTTATCGCGTCCAGCTTGGGCCTTGGTCGGTGCCTTCTGCGGGTGGTAGATGCTGATAGTTGGTGTTATCAGTAGCAGAGTCTTCTTTACATGTTCACTGGATGTTATCCCAACCAAACAGACAGTTTAAGCAGCTGCTACATCAACTACTCCCTTTATATTTAGTCTTACCAATAGCAGAAATAAACTTTATATCTTTATATCCTTACTATGTTATTATTCATATAGCATACATCTTGCGAAAAGCCAATTTTATAATACACACATATAACAATATGAATTAGAAATGGCCAAGTGTTGTAAATAAAGTGTCTCTAAGAACATTACTCTAAACCCTCATTGAGAAAACTTTTTAAAATACTTCTGTTGTTTATGTCTGCATAGCTCGCAATATATTATGACATCTGGGTCATCTCCTGGCCATCACAAGGCCACTCAAAGCACCAGCCAGTGTCACTCTGTACTAGTGCTCTGTGAACCCTGGACAGAGCTATGCAGAGCAGCCTACTTTGTTTTTCACAGTAACTGCTCTAAGCCACCTCTTTCCCCATGGTTTAAGCAGTGCCTATTTTCAGCACTGCTGGGGAAGGTGACACCCTTGGGACAAAGTAGCATGCCTGACTCCTCTGAGTCATCATGGTCATAGGTCCTATGGCTGAGTGGTGACTGAAGCCACAGCTCTGCCAACATGAGACTTCAGTACTGGTCTGAGCACCCCAGCTCAGACATTAGGTCCCCATGGTGTCCTGCAGTGCTCTTTAATGCTGTGCATGAGAGATGAAATCACAATTAGCAAGGGGGACACTAATCACCTAAATAGCTTCATTATCTTGATTAGACCTGACCACAGGCATGGAGTGCCTGGCAGTGCAGTGAGGCAGGTCCAGATCAGATGGCAGGGGAGAGGCTGCAAGGGCTAACTTCACACTGGGTGTGTCCCAAGCCCTCTGCTCCGTGAATGAGCTTTTATCAGATGTTTGTAGAGTCAGAGGTACTTCTGTTGGGGGCAGGAGAGCGGGGAGGACAGGAGTGGGGGGAGGACAGACTGAGTTGATATGGCTTGTCAGTTTGAAAATGGGGGACAGGGGTGTGTGATCCTCTGGTGAACACCTCCTGCTTTGGTAATGTATAAACAACAAAGCATATCAAATACAGATACTAAATGATCAGATATTTGATACTGAATTAGGTATGGGATCTCATGCCTTAAATTTGCCCTCCTATTTTCATCCTGCAGGCTGGACTGATGACTTAAGCGGGGATTTCTCCTTTCACGTTCTAAAAATATAACCCAGAAATACAAGTAATGTCTTTTTTAAGGGAATATTTCTGAAGACAATGAAGCTTGACAAAACAAGAGAGGGCGTATGGTATGGCTTGTGTTGGAATATCAGTATATTTTTGATGTGCATATATTTTGTTGCTACATTGTCTTCTTGCAGCAGAGGAGTCTCCATTGGTGTGCTGGTTTACATGCATTCTACTACTTCAAGAAATCAGACACACAGTAGGTTTTGATGGGTTTGTCTTATAATGAGGACTTGTTTCTAGAATGAATCCCTCTTCTAGTTTAAAGGTAGTAGAAGTTGATCCTGAATTTTTGGGCCTCCCTTAGCAGTAACAGATGCACAAACTTTGAATATGTTGCTATATAAATTACAGCATCATGTTGGTACTTCTTGGGAATTGATACACAAAGGAGAGAGAAAACAGCCTAATACCAATGTAAAAAATTGCTTCATATAGCCTAAATTTCCCTTTTGAAGCACATTTTATTTTTGATATTACAATGGTTATTTCCAAATATAGACAGCGGCAAAATGCAGCCAGAGGAGAGAGAAATGAGCACACGCATTTGACTTTCCTGCCCCTGTTCCATGTTGGTGCTGCTGGGAGTGAGGCACCTGTCCTGCTGCTCCTCTGGTTTCTGTCCCAAAATGAGCAGCAGATCTTGAATCTGCATTTTGCACCTGCCCTGTGCTGGGCCCATTGCTCCCATTCTACATGTATTTGAAGGAGGTTGAAATGCAGTGCAAATGCTGGCAGGGTTGGGAGAAGGAATGTGTGGCACAGGGGTGATATTTTGGCACAAAAACCAGTGAACCAGATATGCAATGAGAAGTAATGTTCCTCCCACCCAGAAACTGGTGGGTCCCATCCTGCTTCCCACAGGGCCTGGTGGAGGAATGGTGTCACCCTGAATGACTTCACAGGCAGCAACAGCTTTGGACTTTGACTTCAATTATACCAACCTTTGCTCTTCCTTGGGACAGACCAGCCATTTGTGTGTTCTGCTTTCTCTTGCCTTCCCGCCCCAGCAGCTTGTCTTATCCCCTGGCCCAGCAGCTGCAGCCACTTTCATGCATTCTCTCACACCTTCAGCCACATCAGCGGGACAGGGGCCCAAGGGGAGGAAGCATATTATTTCTCTCCAGGGCAGCACCTGCCTCTCAGTGAGACAGAGGCAAGGTTTACAGGGCTTCAGGAGGAAGTGCAATGTAGTAATGGGGGAGGGAAAGCCTTTTGTGGGGTTTTTTACCACAGGGCACAGCTTCAATTGGAGCATCAGAAAATATTTCCTCTACCTTGCTTGTCCATAAGCCAATGCTGGAGATTTTCTTGGGAAATGAGCTTTCAGCCTTTCCATCCAGCTGGCATTTTAACACCAGGGATGGATTGAAGTTCTGCCTGGAGAGGTGTCAGACTTCTGTCTGTGTCCCTGGTGTGGGTGAGCAGAGCTGCATTGGATGGGCAGAATGCTGAGCTTCAATACTTGCTCTGGTACAGGTACCACAGGGACTTGAAACTGAGTTTCTTTCAGCCTCATAACAATTTGGCCATGCAATATCATAGGCAGCTCCTCTTGCTCATTTTTGTCTCTTTGTGATGGGAGTGCTGTGCAGGCTCATGAACCAGCTGACCAGAGCAGTAGCACTCTATAAGCTGCAGTCCCTGGCCTGGCTCAGGGGCTGCAGGCAGCACTGCTGTGTAGCATCCTGAGCTGTGGCTGCTGGTTCCATCAGACATGTGTGGGAGGCCTGGGAGAGCCAAATTTCGCTGGGAGAATCAGAAGGGGAGGACTCTTCTTATTATTAGCCATGTCACCCGATGACAGCCGCACCTCAGACGTGCTCCCACATCACTTCCTACTCCTCTGAACCAGCTGCTCAGCTTGGCTCCACAGGGAAATGCTCAGCCAGAAGCTCATAATCCATATCTGACTCCTCAGTGTAAAATTAAACCACCCTGCTGTCAGAGCAAGGAGGAAGGCACAGCTGGTGCTCAGCTTGGGGGGTGATGGGGAAGAAGGGCTCCTCACGACCATAACTGAAGGGTTCAAGGGCAGCCGGTGGAGCAGTGACTTTTCTGGATATCCATCACAGCAAAGTCATTGCTGAGCTCCTTGTCTCTTCCCTGCTCTGATTTCAACTCACTTCTTTTTGTTTTTTGTTTTTTTTTTCTGCTGCTCCTACATTTAAACTTATGTTCAGCCTTGCACTTACCTCTAGGAATTCCTCAGCATTTGGGATGACATCCAGGATAGCTCTTTTTGTTTGCAAATTGATTTAGTTACCTCTCAAGTTCTTAGCATAGGGGTTGTGCATTAATTGGCAATGCTACCTGGGTTCTGCTGGGGAACTGCAGAAAGATGAGAAACTTGAGGTATTTCAGGAGCTGTCCATGCAGAAAGCCTGGGGGACCATCATGGCTATAAAGTCTAGTGAGTCTTCCCCAGTGGCCTTCTAACACAGATTTTTTTTTTTTTTTAAAACAATTCATATTTAAAGTTTCCTTGAGCTCCCCTTATAATGGTGCTGGTGCTTCTAATCCTGTAGGCAGGTATCTCTAAGGGAATTAATATTTCTTAAAAACTCAGTTCTGCATGACATCATGCTCTTCTCCTGGAAATCTCTGGAGTGTAGGCTATGGCAATCCAGGGGCATGGGGTAATACAGGCATTTACAACCATGACAGGCAGAAGAAAGGAGCCTGATCGTGACCTGATCCCAGAGAACACCCCAGAATATGGACTCAGAAGCTGCTAAGCTCATGCTGCTAAAGCTCCAAGAAGACATGGGGGCAGCAGAAGTCCCTTCCTCTATTCTCATGTCACTTGTATTAAACCTGCTCAGGAGGCTGTTTAAATGCTAATCATTAGCACTGAGCCCTTTAGTTGCAACTGTCTGTGCCATGCTCTGGAGGATCACAGATCTCACCCTTAAACAGGGTGGGTCTGGGTTTCTCCTGCTGCAAAAGTCAATGTGTGGTTTGTAACTTTCTCCTTGCAGTGACTCTGCTCCTCTCCTGGCTCCTGGACCAAATGGTGTTTTCATCCCTGAGAAGGGCTTAGCAGCTGCACCTGGGCCTAATGAATAAACTTTTATAATCTATTAAGTATTTTGGGGATTTTACAGTATTTAAGTTGTGTAAGGTAAATCTGTGCAAGAAGGAGGAGCTCTACCACCCAAGTTCAGGCTGCCCTGGGCAGTTTTGTTTGCAGGTAGGAGATGCCACTGGTTCAGCTCTTTGGAGCAGGAAAAAGGATTCCTGCTGACCATCAGCCTCAGGTTTAGCTTCTGCTAAAGGGTTGGCAGGGAAAAGCAGTCCCTTTGACAGCCCTCTCCTTAAACCTCCCTCCAAGGTGAAACTGCTGTGGAGAGAAAGGCTTACTTAGCTCCTGGTGAGTTACAGCAAAGACTTAAGAGACTTCAAAATGATCCCTGCCACTGTCTGGCTGCCTCATCTGAACAGCAAGTAGATTTTCCTAATTGCTATTAACAATTTGTCATTTGACATGGAAAGTCCAACTGAGGGATCAAATCCGTGTTTATAGTTTGGATCTTGACTTGACTGCTTTGAGCTCTGTAATTTTAATAGCTATTTGAAGTTTCATTATTGGGTTATTTTATTCTATGCTATGCTATGCTATGGTATTTTAGGTGTTATGACTGGTTATGATTTTGCAACCTTGGATGTATGGCAAGATAGGCATCCTGTCTAACACAGTGCAGGTGCCTGACACCTTTCCTGGAGGGCTTCAAGGCAGCAGAGACATTTTCCTCGCAATGCAAGGGTCTGCACCAGGCCAGAGGACAACGGCTTTATTTTAACAGTATGAATTCCTGGTTGCAGAGGCTGTTCAGTGCAAGATGTGTCATTAAGCATGAAGGTGAAGGTGGTGTAGGTGGATGCCAGCACACTGGTATCTGGGGCTAAGGAGAGGTCACCCCAGCACATGCTGAGGATTCCCATCAGCTGGCAGAGTACCTGGTCTGCCTCACCCCCATCTTGACCTGGTTCAAATAAATCCTCAGCCAGGGATTGTCGTGGCTGCTGACTTTAAATAGCAATGTCTTCATTTACTTAAGCCTTCTCTTGAGCTTTGTGGCTGGTCTCTCTCTGAGCCTTTTCTGTTACTCCTATCTCCAACTGACAGACCAATCCTTCTTATGCGTGGTGCTAAAGGCTCCAGGCTTAGGGGGATAGTTTAAAGCCCTGGTGTGTGATCCATGAGCAGCAGAAATTTGCCCTAGGAAAATATCTCCAAGAGTCTTCAAAGAGGAGCAGACATCCATCCTTCCTTCCTTCCTTCCTTCCTTCCTTCCTTCCTTCCTTCCTTCCTTCCTTCCTTCCTTCCTTCCTTCCTTCCTTCCTTCCTTCCTTCCTTCCTTCCTATTGAGCAGCTCACCATTCCCTGTGGGAACCTCCACTGCCTGAGACAGGAAGATGTGATCAAGGCTTTCCAGGAACCTCCTGGACAGTACATGCTTTGCTGTGTTGTTTTTCCAAAGGATGTCAGGGTAGTTAAAGTCCCCCACAAGAACCACTTCCTGTGACTTTGAGGCTCTTTTCAAGATGCCTGTAGAAGGCCTCACCCAGTTCCTCCTCCTGATCAACTGTAGCAAACACCCACAATGTCACCCTTACCAGTCTGCACTTTTATCCTAACCCATAAGCTCTCAGTTTGCTCATCATCCTCCCCAGGTCAGAGCTCCAAATCCCATCATTATACGTGTGATTTCCCTGGGGACAGGGCGTACTGCCACCAGGTTTGGAAAGCCATAGCCATTTTCAGTGTTAAGAACTGCAGCCTCATCTCATCCACTGAGAGTTTTGGGAAAGGGGGGATTGATCCTCAATCCTGCATGGACAAATCCATTAGTCAACACTGGCAGGCAGAAACACTGGCAGATATGGATCACCCTGACCATCTCCACATCACCTCTGAGGAGGGTCATAAGACTACCCAACCACCAAAAGAAGCTTGGATGGCCTCCAGTGAATGGGCAGAGTGAACCCTACAGCTCCCTCAACTCTGAAAGGGAAGCCAGATTTCAGCACAATGCCAATTCATATCCCCTTAGAGATCTGACCTATAGTGTTTATATCTGTGCTAAACTGCCAAATAACCTCTCAGAATATTGACTGGAGAGTACAGAGCCACCTGCTGAGATGGGTAAGTGCTGTAGAAATGGAATAATTTAAATCCCTCTTTGCCAGAGTGAAGCAAACCGACAAAAAGCCCATTCATCTCTTTAATAAAATCTTTTCTACTTTTTTGTAATCAATACAGCTCAGATCTCTTTTATGTAACACAAGGCTCTAATTCAGCTGAGTAAAAGGTGTAATGTAATTTTGAGAATCTATAAGAGCTCTAAATGGGATGTATTTAAAACCATGTATTTTGACTAAGTAGCAAGCAGAAAAGTTACTTATATGACCATTAGGGATGGAGTTTACTATTCCAGAGCAAACACTAGTAATTATATCTCCCATATATTGGCAAATTCAGTGCCTTCCAACAGTGTGGACACATGTTCCTTAACCCTTTACTATGTTGAAATAGCCTTTAAAATAGAACTTTTGAGTCAAGGCATTATCTGATTCTTTCTATTCTTCTTCAAATGCATTCACACCCAGCACTTCTCAGTAAGCTAACTTGATCTGGAACAAAACAGATTTTTGGTAATTATGAAAAGCTCAGTTTCAAGACTGGAGAGCATTTTACTCCTAAAGCATAGCAAATCAGTCAGGAGAAAATGGAAGTGGCTCTGGGCAATCTTCCTTTCTCAGGGTAAGTTACTTTAAATTAAGAAGAAAGAGCTGTTTATAGACTCCCTGCCATCACCACTGGCTCCATGACAGGCTCTTGGTCCTCTGAAACCCCAGCCAATAATTCAGTCTCTTTCCAAGGACTCTTCAGAAAAGTTGGAGGTCAGGGAATACTGCAGCTGTGAGCAACCCTCTGGAGCTGGCTGTGGCTGGGTCTGCTTCTCCACATATTTCTTTCCACATGCTGCATGTAAGACATCAGCAGAACCCTGTGAATCTGTAAATCCTGGAGAAAACCAACCTAGCTTGGTTTATTCCCATTGCTACAACCACTGGGTTTTGCAAACAAGGAGATTCAATTCCCCAGCTGAATCCATGCTGCAGTTTTGTCCTGTCTCTCTTGCTCTCAACTATGGCTGCGGAAATGGGGATGAACTGCAGAGCTGCTCTCAGGGCAGGAGTGCCACCACCAGCACTGCAGAGATGGGCCACAGGGGAGGCTGAAGTGTTTCCCTATACATCTTTGAACAGACTTCATAATTTAATTCTCATTCCTTTATAGTTATTCAAACATCCAAGGAAGTCTGCTGTGTCACTAAACAGCTGCTCAGTGCTGTGGGCTGTACCTTCCTGCAGCTCCTGGCCATCGGACACAGCATCCCAGCCAGAGGTGAGTGACACCTCATTGTACAGCTCATTGTGAGGGCTTTGCTAAGTGGATATAATTAATGGCCGGAGAATGACATTTAAACATGTGTTTGATACTTTCTCCTAGAATTAGGACAGAATTACACTACTTTGCATTCTGATTAATTCTTTTAGCCTGCAACTGACTTCAGATTTGCATAAGAAGTGTAGTTCATGCTTTCTGCTACCAAAACCCTAAAAGCAGGATGTTTTTCAGCTATTATTTTGCTTTCAGTATTTCACATTTAATTTCCATGGTGCATTCGCCATCGTTCAAGAACATACAATGCATTGCCAGCTCTATCATTAATGCCAGCTCAATAGAATAGTGTCAGAACAATAATGAGATCTTGCTTGCATGAATTTCAGCTTTTCTGATAAAACTAAAAAATTCTGAGCCTTATGGGTAATTTTTTCTGACCCTGTATGTTGCTTTCTGCCCTACAGACCATTTTGTTTAGCCTGTGAAATTCTATTTATGAATTGCCCCACCATGGGGATGGTCAGCCCCAAGTCGGCTGCTGGCACATTTGGTGCTCACAGTTTTAAGACTGTTAATGCAAAACAGAAGCTTGCAGCAACCATAATAAAAATATCACAACACTACAGTGAGAGGAATCAGAGATGGAGCTCATGCTCTCTGCAGGCTCCCATGATATGCTCTGGAATAACTGTATCTGGCAGTCACTCCCTGTCAGGTAAGCAGGGTAGAGACAAAAGCACAGGCAAATTAACTCAGGAAAAGGAAGACACTCTTTTTGCCCACTGATTCGAAGTTCTTGTCTAGAAAAGGCCTCTTTCACTTGTCCCAATTCCTGGTTCATGAAATGCTTCTCCTTTCTGCCCCATGACACACACACTATTCTTCATTATGTCACCCACAAATAAATCCTCCAGAGAGAAAATATTTTCTTTATTTGGAAAGTGTAATTAAATGGCTGTGATGTAAAGCCACATTTCCATATGAATCTTTTGTGCTTTTATCCAGACATACCACTAAGCCTTTACCTGCCAGGGAGGAATGAGAGAATCATTCTGTATTTTTCTGCTGGAGGACAGATGCTTTCCAGTAAACAGCAATGGGTGCTCAGGTGTGGAACTCTGCCTGTTCAGACTGTTATTTCTGAATGCTACAGGATTACCTTGTTTTGGGATGTTACAGTTGATATTTCAGTTCCAGTTTAAATGCCAGTGCTCTGGAGGTCCACACAGTCCCTCTGCCCCTCTGTGCTGGCTGTCAGGGTCACCTCGTCAGCATGGGATTCATACGGATATCATGAGACATCTCCTGGTTTTCCCATGTATCACAGACAGAGACAGATGTTCCAGCTGTAGGATCCCACAACTGGTGAGAGTGTCAAACCTCCCTGTTTGCCCAGACAAGTATATCAAAAGTAGAATCATAGAGTGGTTTGGGTGGAAAGGGGCTATCTATTTCCAACCCCCTTCCATGGGCAGGAACACCTTCCACTAGACTAGGCTGCTCAAAGCTCCATCCTAAGGGTTTTGAACACTTTCAGGAATGAGGTATCCACAGCTTCTCTGGGCAACCTGTTCCAGTGCCTCACCACTCACACAGTGAAGAATTTCTTGCTAATATCTCATCTAAACCTACCCTTTTTCAGTTTAAACCCATTAGCCCTATGGAAGTACTCACAATGAAGGAAATCTTAGCAATAATTACCTTGTTTACACGGAAAGGCAGAGTTAGGTCATCAGTAAAACAAAGTTTCCTTGCTGTAGTGCTTGTCCTAGAGATCAGCAATACAGGGCTGCAAGGCATCAATGCATACACAAATCAGAGAGCACAGTCCCCACAGTCCATTCCCCACTGCCAAGCCTGGAAGAGCACTGGGCAACCCAGAAAATCTTTGGCTTTGAAGAAAAACTTGCAAACAGCAAGGAAGGGACCTAGCTGTGTTGCCAACCAAACCCTGTAATCTGGAAATAAGTGAGACTGTGGCCAGCAGCAGTCTCAGAGCAGGAAAGCAGGGAGCTGGAGAGCAGAGGTACATGTGATCCTGCAGGTCCATTGTGGGCTGTGGGAGAGGCAGAGAGGGATGAACACAACAAAAAGTTGATGTGGTCTGGGGATGATGAATCAGTAAAAAAAGGTGCTGCTTTGGGGCATTGAACAGAAACAGAAAAGTGAAAAATGTCAAAACAGGAGCCATGTGAAACTATCTCCTCAAAAGTGCTCTGAACACAGTGCACACCCTGACTAAACAGAGTGGATCTCTTCTGCTTTTGAAGTGTCAGCAGACTTGCTGTGGCACTGCAGTCTTGCTGGTTATATGCTCAGTGTGGATGCTCAAGTTCACACCACTACTACCATGGTATTAAAAGTTAAATACCTCTTGCTGGGCTGCAAATCACCTGGCAGACCCAATCCTCAAACTGTCCCTGCAGATGTTTGGATGTAGTGAACAAGAAAGAAGCTGAAGCAGTTTTATCCAGAAGCTCACACTGACATTTTTATCCCATTACAGTCACACACACACTCAAAGAGTCCAAACACATCAGGCCAAAGGGCACTACAAGAATTCAAACAGTTTCAGTCTCTTCTGCAACTGCTCAGTCTTGTTATATCTCAGTGTTATCCCTCACTGAGTATTCAGGCCATAAATTCAGACACAAAAGTTGTTTCTTCCCTCTCCTCCCCTGATTAAGCAGCATGGCCAGATTAGGCCTGTGTATGAATGTTGTAATTTCCATGGGTGACTATCAACCTTTCCTGAAGAGCAATGGAAAGCTGTTGGGCTGTGTTCAGCCTATTTTCTGAGCTCTGAATTTACAGTATAGTTTATCAGATTTCTCAATATTTACACTTGGTTCCCATCTCAGTAAACAAATGACATATTATATGATACTACTGCTCAAAAACTCCAAGGAGATGAAAAGCAGAAACTCTTTGCAGCAGAAACCCACAAATGCAAAAGATGTGGAAATTAGCTTCCTTCCAATGCCTTTTTCTTTGTCCATTATTTATAGATAACGTGCAGTTCATATGTATGTAGAGCACAAGCACTGTTAGAAGATAGGCATTGCATGATGGGTTCAGATTCTGAGTACTTTTAACTAACACAGTGACAATTTCCAGATGCTTCAGGAGAAAGATTTCTGTAAGGAATGATAGTAGGAAGACCAGCCCCTAAATCAAATTCTACTTTACTGAAAAACTTGGTATGTGACAGAGGATGAGGAATATACTCTGCATTTTCTGAAGCTCAGTTGAATGGAGAATAAGAAAATGTCCCTATTTATACATCAATTCCTGGCCCCGTCCAAATCCTGCATAGTTCTGGCACATATTAATGCCCACAATCCCTGGGCATTGAGTTACCCAGGTGAGTGTCTTTTGATTAATGTGTTTGAGATTTTTCTTCTTTTACTAGAGTATGGTACTGGCCATATCTCTCACTTTGCTTTGTATCTTTTTTGCAAGATTTCTTTTTTTCTCTGTTGGCAGAGCGTGACCAACAGCACTTGGTGATGCCATTTCACATGAGCTGTCCATTTTCCTGTCCACCTTCTGCACAGGAAAGCCCTTTAGTAGCAGCCCCAGACAAAACCTCTCCCTTAAGGGTAGTTCATCTGCACTATAAAAGCAAGGAGAACAGTTCGTGATATAAGGGAGTATTTCCAAATTTGTGCTGCATCCTGGTTTTAACTGCAGTCCCTGCAATGCTGTTGAGTCTGAGTGGTAGCCCAAGTCCTTCCCTGGAATGGAAAGGCTGCCAGTGCCCCAGGGAGGTCTGTGAACCACACAGGATAATGCTGGTGAGCACAGCTTCAGAAGACCCAGGAACTGTAAAAGCAAACAAGTCTCTAGCTGGGATAGGACCATGGTATATGGCTTTTGCCTTGGAAAGAGAAAATCCCTCTTACTTTATTGAGGGAAAGCTGTTGTTACTTCTGTATTGCACTTTCCTGTTTTTAATCAAATTGAATAATTTTACATAATAAATGAAGAAGTTCACCTGCAGTAAGCAATGTAGATTGGGCAAAATGTTGATTTTAATTATGCTAAGTTTATTCAACCGTGTTAATGCCAATAACTCCATCTGGCTGGAGCAGCAAGCATAGTTTAGCATTTATTTCCAGGTATACAAAGCTTTGGTTTGTGCAGACTGAAAAGAGATGAGCCATTGAAGGGAATTTGATTGCAATGTTCTATTTAGCAAATTAATCTTAAGTTTCAAGAACATAATAATAGCAAATAACACTATATGATCTTCATCTACATCAGAGTTATAGGGGGACATTTCCTGCATATAAATTACCTTAATATGGCACCAGTTTTGGCAATGGTTTTAATTCTGTAATCTATACCTCAAAGAGTTAAACAAATTAGGAGATTTTGAAGATTATATTTTGTTGCATATTAATCTGATACTTTGTTATAATACAGACTAGCTGCTAAGATGTGATAATTCTCTTTTGTGTTTCTTGGGTCATGCTAATCCAGTTTTTGTTAAGAACAGAAGTTTTCTTCTTTTCTAGAGCACAGAGGAAGACAAACCACCCAAAGACAAGCATAGTTTCAGAGGCTGCAAAGCTGTCAGTACAAACTCATTCATTCTGCATTTGGACTTTGAAGAATGTGCACAGCAATGAAGGCCCTATCTGAAAGAGCTGTGTGCTACTTTTTAAGGGAAAAAGCAAATGTACAACCTCATTAACATGAGTTACTGTTGTTAAATAGCCAGGAGATATGGAAAGAAGCTGCAAGTTGGCAGGCCCTTGTGTTTCATGTGCCAAATGAGTATGGAATTGAAGAGGTTGCCATGAAAAGGAAACTTCTTGCATAGTGATTTACAGTGCAAGTGCCTAAGCATAAACCAGAAATACTTTAGAGGTTAGGAAATACTGAGATTTAATATGTATTTTTGTGATGATTAAATAAATTCTTCCTTTTTAATAGCATCTTCCATAAAGCTGCCTTTTAAAGAGGTCAGTGCACTAGATACACAGCAGATATGGGATATGAAGAGCTCAGCTTCCTAAAAGCTACTCAGTTGTAGTTCCTAGTCTTGGTGTCCGTGGCTAATCTCAGAAGTATTTACACAGACTATGCCTGAGATGTGAGATTTACAATATAAACCATAGTAGAAAATAGTCTCTTTTTCAGTCTGAGATTTGCCAAAAAAATATAAATAGTTACAGTGCTTCATTCTCAGCTGATTTTGTGGAAAACAGAAAACCCAGATACCCCTGGTCTTCAGGTTCAGCTGATTTCACACAAAGTTTCTACTCTTTCATTAGAGAACCCCAATGTACAAGAAGCAAGAGCTGAATTGCTTGTCATAATTAGGGACATAGCTGCAAGCAAACAAATCCCCTCTGCTGACCAGGCTCTCCTGTGCAAGGCATTATTCAGACATGTGCAGGATGGGACTGCTTTGTTACAAAGAACTCAGCAGACCTGGGAAATGTAAAATACAAGGTGACTGCTAAGAAATAGTAAACAGAGGGATGTGTACATTGTGTTGCCAGTGCTGGGCTGGGCTCAACTTCACTGCTGAAATTATACCCCTAACAGATGTCACTATGAAGGGAAATGGTGGAAAAATAATTAGTGTTAATGGCAGCTCAGTAAATTAAACTTGCAGACTCAATTACTTGGTTTTCCTATCTTTGTAGGTGCTGTGAGGATCCCTAGGATGGCAGATAAATGGGTCTGGATCATACAATCACCAGCTGATATTTGAGTTGAAATGCAAAAACAAAGACACAAGTCCAACCACTGTGGCAAATGTGGCATCCTCTCACCACAAATTTTGGATATTAACTTGTAGGTCACTGTGGTCATTTGGCCCTGGCTGGACCAGGTGTCAACTAAAGCTACTCAGTTACTCCATTCCTCACCTGGACAAGGGAGAGAGAATATACCTGTCTTCGTTTGAAAAGACAGGAGTCTGTAAAGGAAGGCAAAAGCCTCCTGTGAAGTGGGAAAGGTAAACCCCCTCCCTCCCTCCGAATTACCACAATTTCAAAATAAAAAAAACAGCTCTCAGGCAAAGGTATGGGCATGGGAATAATAGTTATTTACTAGAAAAAACTAAAATAGAAAAAAAAGAACAACAGATGTAATTAGTACAAACAAAACTACTGATACAGTCAGAAAACCTGACACCCTGAGGAGTCAGGGTGTTGGTAAAAGTCCAGTTGGATGGTGGCTGTGCCTCCTGCAGTGGCAGATGAAATGCTGCTGAAGCAGAGATCCTGTAGAAGGGTATAGTTCTCTGTGAAGGTCTGGTGATAGAGTAGATGGGCCTGGTCCTCCTCTGGGAATCCAGCAGGGAAGAAGCTGCTTCTCTGGGAATCCAGCGAAGATGGCTGCTCCTCTGGGAATCCAGTGAAGAAAAACTGGACCGATGGCTTAGACCAAGCTTATTTTATGCAGGTAGGAATGCTTGGTTCCTCCTTCTGGGTGGAGCATCTCACAATGGGATGATGTACCTTATCAGTCATGCAGTGAGTCACTTAATGGCCCATTAGCAGGAGACATCTCCCCGGAGGGAGACATTGTTCTTGGAAGAGATAAGATAACTGCCCCCCACCTCCAACAGATGGCAAATAGAATACATTCTTATCTCACAAATCCAGGACAATACCTAAGGGCTCATGGGTTGAGATAAGGATAGGGAGATCTCATTCAGCAATTATTGTCTTAGGCAAAACAAAATCTATTTGAGAAAACTAATTTATTGTCAATCAAAACCAGAGTAGGATAATTAGAAAATAAAAAGCCCTAAATTTTAAAACACCTCCCTCTCACTTCTCCTTTCTTCCCAGGTTCAACTCACTCTTGAGTTCTTTGCCTTTGCCCTCCCAGCAGCACAGGCGTATAGGGCATGGAGTATGTGGTCAGTTCATCATAGGTTGTATCTGTCATTCCTTCCCCTCAGGTTGTCTCCATCATTCCTTCCCTTGCTCCAGTGTGGAGCCCTTCTCATGGGAGACAGGTCCCAGTTATCCAGTGTGAGTCCTTCCCACAGCTCTTCACAAACTGCTCCAGTCTGAGTCCCTTCCATGGGGTGCACCCTCCAGGCACAGACTGTTCCAGTGTGGGTCTCCCATGGGGTAACAAGTCCTGCCAGCAAACCTGCTTCAATGTGGGCTCCAGTCTCAATGGGTCCACAGGTCTTGACAGAAGCCTGCTCCAGCATGGTCTTCCTATGGGGGTCATGATCTCGTTCAAGCATCCACCTGCTCCACCATGGGGTCCTCCACAGGTGGAGATGGATCTTTGCTCTATTATGGACTTGCACAGGCTGCAGGGGCTCAGCTGCCTCACCTCAGGCTGCACCAAGGGCTGCAGGGGAATCTCTGCTCCAGTGCCTGGAGCACCTCCTATCCCTCCTTCTACACTGTCCTTGGTGCCTGCAGAGTTGTTTGCTCACATATTCTCACTCCTTTCTTCTGGCTACTGTTGCACCACCATTTTCCCCCTTTCTTAGATACATTATCCCAAAGGCACTACCACTGTCACTAATGGCTCAGCCTTGGCCAGTGATGGGTCCATTATGGAGTCATCTGGCACTGACTCTGTCAGACAGATGAAGCTTCTACCAGCTTCTCACAGAAGCCACCTCCACTACCAAAACATTGCCATGCAAACCCAATACATTCAGGGACCAGGGAGACAGCTTCCCACCCTGTGGTGTATCTCTGAAGGAGCAGAGAGGGATGGAGGATGAGGGATGAAGGACAATTCAGAGACTGAACTACATCTCTGAATTAGGATTGGAATACAGTGCCATAAGAGGCAAAGGATAATCTGTACATCACTGTCTCTCGTTTGAGAGGGCAGAGTGTCCTTCTCCAGTGCAGCATGAAGTATATGCAGGAAAAAAAAAATTGAGAGGAAAGAAGGGGTCTGGTTTGGATCATTGCTGTGACAAAGCCTACAGAAAAGGACTGGCATTGTGCTGGAGGACAAAAAATAATAAACCCCTGTTTGTCTGCCTCTGCAGAGCATAGAGAGGGAGTGGGAGCTGGGCTGCTGCCCAGGCCCAGCATGTCCCTACATAGCCTTTATTCAGATCCAGATCACCCTGGAGAGGACAAGAACTTTCCCATCTACTCAGGGTGGTGGCCATGCCAATGTGCCCCGAGGAACATGGTAGCCCTGGCAGGGCAATCAGGACAGTGGGGCAGACATCCAGGGAGGAGAGCTTCTGGTTTTCTTAATTTGGGTGCAGGTTCTGAGGGACTATTCCTGTCTATCCAAGGGGTCCTTTCCATTGTGAGACCTCTGTTCCCTGCTGGAATGAGCATTCCTCCCTGTGCCAGCTGCATGGTACACACCAGGCACTGCAGCTTTGCCAGTGGCAGCCTGACCCCAGCAGCAACTGCACTCCCTGCTCCAGGGCCCTCCCACTGGGATGGGGTTGGTGCCCACGGGGCTGTGCAGGGATGTTGTGCCCCTTCACTCAATATGCGTTTTCCAGAGCAGCTTTATTTATAGGAGGAGATGTAGAAAGAAGGAAGATGAGCATTTCTGGTGGCATTGGGCAGGTGGTTGCCTGTTGAGACATTGTCCTATACTTTGGTGCTCATTTTTTAATATATTGCCCTTGTGTGTTTATTTTACAGGTGTTTGTTTTGGATAGGGCTCTGTTTACATTTCTGTTTTTACGTGGAGTGCACACATGTTGAAATTTGCTTTGCTGGGACTTGGCATTCCTCCTCCTCCTCCCTTCCACTCAGCCCTCACTTTGGGCAAGCCACCGGTCATGGCCAGCAAGTTGAAGGCTCCTTTTGCTTTCAGCCCACTTTCCACTCACCAGCCCTTGGGCTCCTCACCGAGTCAGCTCTGACAAATTGTGCTTCAAAATCCTTCGGAGCATGGCTGGTACTAGCACTCCCCATCCCCTCCACTTCTCAGTGCACCAGAGGAGGACAGATGTGACATTTGTCACATGTAAAGCATCTGAATTACACCACTGCAAAAGGCTTTTCTGCCTCTTCTCTCCTTGCAGAGCGACCTGGGCTAGGCATGAGCTTCCCATCCCCCTGGGCCATGTCTGCACAAACCCAGCTGTAGTTTTTCCACTGATTTGTGCTGAGGTGGTGGAAAAGCTGACAAATCAGATCTTTCCTGTCCAGCCCGTGAAGTTAGGTAGGTGGAGCTTAACTATTTCTTCAGAGGGAAGGAAGCCACTGAATGCGTTGTACATGAGGTTTCCCCCTCTGTGCCAGCTAAAAAGGCAGAATGAGGATGCTCTACACACTGACTGAGCTCTCACTTACACTGTCTCTCTTACCAAAAACCACAGATGAAGCTTCTAGAAAACAGAGAATAACATTCACTCAGCCTTCACTTGTGGATGAGCTCACTCCTTTTCTCCAATTTCTTTTTGCAGCAAGCTCCTGTCACTGTTTTGCTGGCAGCTGGTTTGCATATCTTTTATCGGAAGTTTTAGGTTCTCCGCCTCTTGCCTGATGTGTGGACTTTGCTCTGTAGTCCCCTTCTAATACCATGCCACTATTCCTGCCTTTTTACAGCAGCCCTCACCAGGTTCACTAGAGCTCTTAGGATGGGAAATCCAGCCTGGTCACTTGAGGGCATTGCAGTCCTCTTCAGAGCAAACCCTTGAAGTGATGCTGAGGAAGGGCTTTGTGAAGTTTGCAGCACAACAGATCAATACACTGTGACTCCTCTGGAAGAAAATCCATGACATTTTAATGAATCTTACAGGTGGATGCTGAGATGTGACAATTAAAAACTTGTGACCTCTTGCCTATTTTTGTGTTTTTATATAATTCACAGGCAAGAACTGTGTGTGCGTTACATGTACTCAAAAAGTCATTCAACCGAATGTGCATCTGTCCTACAAATTGTGTGCACATGCATTTGATACCACTTGAGCTAGCAAAGTATTAATATCATTTGAGACTTATTCCTCTGTAACACAGCTGATTAACAAAAAAATGAAAATCTGATGGGAGAACTCTGTTCTGACACCCTCTGATGGCCAGACAGGACAGTCACAGACCTCAGATCTGTACTGAGCTTCTCACACTGAAGGTGGCAGGTGACATCAGTTACTGCCTAAGAGGTAACTCCTAAGAGTGACCTCCTATCCTTCAGGTGCCACAACAATAGCTCTGGTCAGGAAAATTGTGTTTCCAAGCAGAGCAAGACTGAGGAACAAATACAAGAATCCTTGAGAATGACACCTTTCCTCAGTTCTCTTCACATCTGTTGGATGCCTGCAACCAGGAGATTCATGGGAAGGCAAGAGGTGAGGAGCTGTTGTGGAGTTCTTGCAAGAGACAAGGATGAACTTGGGTGAAGGAAGAAGGATGAATTTCTGGTTATGGAAGTACCTAGAGTGCGAGGCCAGGCTTTGGGTTTGTGTGCTTTAGGAACATGAAGGAGTGACAAACTGAGGACTGGTGGATTCTCCCTTGGGACAGGGAGAGTCTTGGAGCATAGAGCACCCAGCATCAGTCCCTGCTTCACTAGCATTATCTTCCTTACACTCTCTCTAGGGCAGAAATTCTTTTATAAAAAACAAGGTCCAAACCCATTAAAATAATTAGACATTTGAAGTAGTCCCTAACTGGGAAGTGGATACCTGGATCCACAGTTTAGGTTCTCCAGACTACTCTTGGGCTGCCCCAGTCTGGAGGACACTGGAGGTACACCAGCACCTGAGTTTTTTCCATTTGCACTGCCAATTGTGCCAGATGCATGTGCATTTCCAGAGGCCTCATAGACCCTTGTGGGCCCCACTGAGTGTCTGGTGCTCAGAGAATATGGGCTCATCTCTGTGAAAATCTTCAGGCTTGTTCTTTTCCTGACAGCCACTCCATCAAGGTGGGCAGAGGCTGAGTTACTGCAGAAAAGTGCAGGTCCTGGAACTTCTTCTGTCTGCCCAGTTTGGTCCATTTCTGCCTGAGAGCACACAGGTACTGAGACCTCCTGCCTCAGGAGGTATCACACAAGCCCTTCCTCTCTTCTGGGCCTGCTCCACTTTGCCTGGCTCTCTCAGAGCTCTGCTGGTACAGGAGCAGCTCAAAGGCCTGGGAAAACTGGTGTGTGGAGTTTTCACTTAAAAACCCTCAGCCACGAAATACTTATGAACAAAGCCCAGGAAATGAATAAAATATATATTGACTAAACTATACAGACAATTTATGTATCTTATGCCCAGCTGTTCTTTAAATACTCCAAGGTCATAGAAATCCTTAGAATTGGGTATTTGCAGAGATCTGACTGTTGACTGGCACATTAAAATTCTTTGTTTAATTTTGCCACTGAGCTCATGAGAAAAACAGGAGGAAATTTGTATTCACCTCCCTCCTGTCCTTGTCTGCTCAGAAGTGCAAGGATGTCAGCTTCTAGGAAATACAAGAGTAACGAGTTTAGGATGTGAAAACTATATGGGAGTTCATAGGTGAGAGTTATAGCTCCAGATCCTGATGCCCTCATGCAGTGTTACAGTAGTCTCAGTTTCTTGGGGAGGGCTCATAGGTCTTTGCTGCCTGGTGAGACACTGCTGGTAACCTGATGCTGCAGGAGTGCCCACAGTGTAAGTCAGAGCCCTAAAAATGGTCTCCAGAGGCTTTTAAACCGTAGTCAGTGCAGAAACAAAACAGGGATTGCTCTCAAATACAGAAGATGTGGTGCCTGTTCAATCATAAAGACACAATGAAAATGCAGCCATATTCAATGATGTTTTATGAAAAAACATTGATTAAAAAACCTGCCATTTCCTTATGAAGCATGAAGTCCAGTGCAAAGACATGTAGTCTGTGGCTCCTTCACATGGTGCTGTGGCATCCTGCTAGAGCAGGTGTCCCTCTGCCAAGCCTGAGACCCCCACAACCTCTGCAGCCTCAGCAGAAGCCCTCAGCTTCTGCTGCTCCAGCCACTGCCTTGCCACTCCACACCAATGCCATTAGGGAGGACATCCCTGTCTCCTGGGAGACCCTGCATTTGGGAATCCTGCCAGGCCTCAGCAATTCCCAGATGACACCTCCTTTGTCACAGCCATCATGTCCCCTGCAGCCACCAGACCCCTCAGTTGGCCCCCCAGCAGCAGAGTTGTGCTTATTGCAAGAGGCCAGGGGGTCATTCTGAAGGGCCTGGTGACCTCTGAACCCATACTGGTTTCTGTGTGTCTTGTGACATACATAGGGCACAGATGAAGTCAAAATGCTTTTAGCTTCACTGGAAAGGGACAAACCACTCCCTGCAGGCACCTTTCTCTCCTCTGTGGCTGTACCAGGGGCTGAGGCACCTTGCTTAGCTGTAATTAAGCACATTGTATATAGTTACAAGGTTATATACTCATATAATTAAAAATAATTTCAGGCTATTATTGGGGAGCTCTGATACTTGAAGATCTTGAAAAAAATCTAAGTTATGGTGGTTCTAGACAGAAGGGATGCCAAATTCAGGATTTTTAGTAGAATTTCTCATTACACATTCTCTGACTTTGTACATTATGTTCACAACATCTGATTTCTTTTTATTTTAATATACTTGCAGAAATACTTGTTTCCTTTTCTCTGCATGCCTCACCTGCATTCAGACAAACTTTTTTGGCTTATAAATGGGATCATTTTTGGTTCTCTACTACAGATTCAGCATGTTTGCAAAACACTTAGTGACAATAGACATATTTTAAAGTTAATTACTAAATAGAGATTGAAAAGGGGTTCTTTTCATATTGCTGCAAATATGCCCCACGCCTCTATTTCAAATATTGTAGTTGTTAGTCACTTAGGCCCTTGTCCAACAACTTTTAATATCACTGGAAAGACTGACGCTGGCTGCAGGGACTGCTGGACTAGGCATTACAGCACAATAGTTCTGACACTTGCAAGACTTTTAAGCTGTTTTTCGTCATATTATTGCAAGGTGTGAGGCTGGTTGTGTTCCCAGCTCCATGTATAAGGGGGGAGGGGTGGCTCAGGGGGGAATCCTGGCACCATGCTCCTCATTGCCATCCAGTTTCCCAGCTTCTCACTTCATGGTAATTAAGAGGTTTCATCCTCACTGCTCAAGTGGGGGCTGTTCCTAGCCAGCTAAATGATATAAAATAAGCAGATATGAGGCCAGGCATCTTGCAGGGCAGCTGGCAATGACTGGAAAACCTTTGTAAAGACTCCTGCCACTCCCATCCCAAGCACTGCTGTAAATCAGTGATTAAGTGCTCAGACAGCAGATTAAGAGAGGCTGCTGGGGACAGCTCTCCTGAGCTGCCACTGGCAGCACCAGCAGAAGTGTGAACAGGCACAAGGAGCAGGACGTGTCTCCTGAAGGGCTGCAAATACGTGAAACCAGGTTCTCAAATCATCACGTCAGTGCCTGAACACACCAGAAGTACTTCTGTGTGACAACACAGGCTGAGTGAGAAGAAAAGTGCCTCCAGGTCTTGAGCCAGCTTTTGAAAAACACCCCCAACCAGGCACTCTCTCTGATGCCATGATCCCTGCTGAAGCAGGACTCCCCTTTGCAAACTTGGATCATCCTCCTTTTCTGCCTTTTCCTCCTGCTGTTTCTCCTGGCTACTCATTCTGGGCATCCCACCTCCCAGTTCTCAGTCACAGCCCTCCTCTCCACCCCCATCCTCAGAGTCAGCTGATATTGGCAGTACATCCCTGCTCCTGACAGGTATTAAGCTGATACCGATTTAGAAAATGTTCCTAGAATTTAACTTAAATCTTGATGTTTTGTATTTAAAGAGGAAACATGGTACTGCAGAGCAGCTAAAGGTTGTGCAGCACCCCTTTCACACAGAGACTGGTCCAGGATATGGGATCTCCCCAGGATGCAGAAGGCCATTCTTCATATTTGGGTACCGGCCTCTGGGTGAAGGAACAGACTGGTCAGAGATCTGGGCAGGAGCACTCACTCATTTCCCATCACTGTTTGCAATGAGTTTGGGTGCTGGGCCAGGCTGGGCACTTGTGTCCCACATGCCCCTTGGCTGCTCAGGCTCCAAGTGTGTGGGTTATTTGTCATCCTTCCTGCCCTCCTGCTCCTGTGACAGCTGCTGTTGCCTTTTCTTCCTGGGATCTGTTGATCAGGGCCTGCTTCTTGTTGGAAAGGATACAGGTCCACTTCTGATTAGCACTCAAAATAGTAAGGCAGGGTTTTCGAAGGCATGGTGGGAGGATTAGAAATAGAATAGTAATAGAAATAGAAATAATAGAAATAATAGAAATAGATACCTAAAGTTTTGCAGAGTAGGTAAACTTTCAGTAGGGCCAAGGCCACTGAGGGGGGGATGCCATGTCTATGATGTTTGCAGTGCTGGTCACACACATCTGAAAACAACTCCCAGTCTCCTGAACTTGTTAAGCATATCAGCACAGTGAAGTTGGCCTGAAACATTTTTAATAGTCTGACTCTGGATACATTTCCATGCTTCTTGGTCCAAAATCTGTCTCTCACTATGGTGAACGAAGCGGTATGTGTCTGAAAAAAACAAATAGTTTCCAAATGTTTCAGGCTTGTTCACGTAAAGAAGTCTCTCATAAATATCACTGAGACTTTAGTACTAACCTCTGATATAATTTATTTGCTGAAATCAGGGTCTGACTGACAGGGCCTGTGAACCACCACAGATGTAAAATATTCAGAGGGAGTAACATCCTTCTCAGGTGTCTGAGAGTGCTCTCTCAGGGTTGTTTTTGGCTTGGGGTATCAATCTCTTCAGAGGAGCAATATGCCCTGCAACAGCTGTGTTGCTGTCCTGGAACAGTCTTTTATCCCCCTTTGATTACATCTGGACAAGCTTCACTGGGTAGGAAAACCCAGAAAGAGAAGGAATTTGCTCTGTGTGTTGACGGGCAGGAGGTAGGAGCTGCATTAAAATTACAATTACAATTGCATTTCTGTAACAGGGTCTCTGGTGGTACCACTAATGAAAATAACTACCCTATTTAAAGCTTTGGTATATTTTCCTCTGTTCTACAGTAAAGGTCATGTATCATAACAATGTGGAGGGTGCAGGAGCCTTCAGGCTGCCCAAAGTCTACTGGGTTTAGTCCCATTCAGCCCTAGTTCCATGTGATGCAATGTAAGTCTGTCCTGGATCCAGCTGCTTTTTGGTACTCCAGGGAACCTCCCGTGATCTGGGAAGAGTTTCTTACACCCACGTAAGTAGGAATGGGACTGCAGATGATAGATTTACTGGTTTGTTGGGGTTTTTTTAAGATGATGGAGTAACAGAGCCCAAAACAGAGACAGCTTTGGTGATAGTTAATACTAGACTTTTCCAGACTTCTGACGTAGTTTACAAGCCCTAAATTCTATAGTGTCACTAGACCTCCTGTTCAGTAGGATGCAGTGTGAGCTAATCTCAGCACACACAGGATAGGTAAGAATGCTCTCCAACCCAGGTCCCAGTGCTGGTGTTGCTTTAGGTGATGAGCTCTCAGTGCTGAGGCAGCACATGAACAGGAAGCAGAGAACTGTGAGGTCCATCCCAGCACGTTTGCAGGTCTGTTACCTGTGCTGTGACCCAATTATATGGGGCTATTTGGAGAGAAAGTAGCAGGCACTGTTATTATTATTATTTGGAGAGACAGTAGCAGGCACTGTTAAGCTTTAACTTGAAGACAAAGAGGGTGGAGCAGCTCAGGACAAATTGAGGTCAACACAAGTTCCACAGGCATTGAACAGGACACCTTTGCAGAGAAATCCCCTGAGAATAGATGCTTGAGCTGAAGATGAAAATAGCCACCAAAGTGAGGAAGTTTATTTGCCTGGAAAGCTGTAAAAATTATAAATCACTTTTCATTGCCTCTTGCCTCTTTCAGAGGGGGTTAAATGACCAGCTTGTGCAAGATGCCAAGGTGATGGAGCCCTTTCTTGGGTGCAGCAAAACCACCTGAAACTTAGGAATTTTGCCTTGAAGAGAGACCCAGACAACATGAGAATTTTTTCTCCATGCTTGACAGAGGCTTGATGTAGTCCCTGGGAGTAGGGTTCCTGCCAGAGGATAGTCCAGGGACATGCAGCAGGTTGCAGGCCCCAGTGGTGTCCGTCCTAATTCCAGAGTGGTTGTTCTGTGACTGGAATGGAATTAACTTCCTCCAGTCAACCCACCACAATTATTAATGGGTTCCAGAGTCCCTATGCACAGCGGAGAAAATTAGGCCAATAGTTTCCCCAATGTGCAGAGTAGTCCAAGATGTAGATGGTTTTTGTAAAAGTTGCTGCCTTTGTTGTATTGCCCTGCTGTTGAAAGTGCTGTATCCCTCTGGAAGATTCACTTTTTTCTTGCCAGCTTGCCAGTTTCCACAATTTTGACACTGTGAAGCTTTATTCATAGAACCTTTGGATTATGTGAGCTCCTGTATGACTCCTTACATGAGAAAAGCTGCAGAGGAGGAGTGTGGCCTGTGGGTTACTTTCTGCCACACCCAGGATCTGCTATGCTGTATATTAGCAGAAGGAGAAGATTGCTTCTTTTGCCCTGCTTGGCAGTTAAAATGGCATTACTTTGAGTGTACTATGTCTTTGAGCATGTCTTCATCTCCTGTCTCTCGCTGTGCCCCTCAAGGAGCTTTTGAAACCACTGCCCAAATCCAGCCAGACTGGCGGAAGTCTCCCTTCCAGGGAAATCTGCCCTGAAAATACAAGTTACTCTGTATTTTGTCAAAACTAATTGCTAATTAAAATAAATCCAAATTAACAATCTTCCACCCAATTATATCCAGAGACATTTCAGGCCTTCTTTATGCAGTTTAATCAGTTCAGACATACTGCTAAAGCAGCTGTGCAGCACATGATGAAGCCTACCACTACTACCATTATCCATGTCCATGTCCAAAACCATCAGTGAGGAGTAGCAGGGAGCTAAGGCAGAGCATGGCTGGCCTATGGACTCTCAGGGTGAGCTGGGTGCCCCACAGAGGTAGCTCAGAAACAAAATGGAAGGACTGGAAGGATTCTGGAGATGTCTGGAGATGTGAAGAAGGCTTGGGAGTCTTGTAGTGAGGAATTATTTGGGACATGGAGCTGGTCTGGGGTCACTGTGGTAGGGAGCATAGGGGCCATAGACACAACTCTCGAGGAAACTAGGTATTCACTTTAACCTCTTTCACAGCAAAACATATTTATTTCAACCAGCAGCAGGAATCAGTTCCTGCTTATCCTAGGAACTTCCACTGTGGTCTTTACTAGCATCATCTCAAATTTAGATGTATTTCTAATGGTTTATTTTGCTTGCTGTTTTAAAAATCAAAGGCAATGCTCATGATAAAACAAGGCAATAACTTTTCCCCTTCATTTTGGCCTACTCCCTTTCTTTTGGTCAGCTACCTTGATCTAGTCCTGTCCTGTCAGTATCATGGTGGCACTTTCTCTGTTGTGTAAATGCCATTTACTGTGTACCCACAATTTAACTGTTTTATGCTCATTGTTGCTAATCCACCAAAGACCTTAAAATCCTCTAAAAACTGTCCCTTGGCAATGTGAAAATCTCCCTCATCCAATTCATTCTCCAACAGAGAATTTCCAAGAGATAAATCCAGGCTTATTTTATATTGTTTTTGTTTTTGCATTGCCTAGTTATGAAAAGTTGCATGACAACAGTTCAAAATGGTGACTAATTACCAGCATAGTGGAACTTGCTTTTTTTTTGCCTTTTAGGAATGACTTGTGCCTTTTTTCCAGAACAGATGTACCTTTTGGTAAAACAATTCAAAAGAGATGCAGACAAATACGCAGACAGTAAGGAGAAATAAAATGCTTGAACTGTGTCTCCCTTTTATTGTGGACTGTAGTTTCAAGGAGTCACTGCTCTTTGCCAAACACATATCTTGAAAAGGAAAGTTTTGGGTAAAGTCTAACTAACCAGCAGCAGGCTGAAAGGGGAAATATGTCATCACTTCCCTTGTGTCCTCAGGGAAGTCTCCGTGGGACAAGCAGGATGGAAATAGTGATGGCCACTGCTCCATACCCTCCATACCTTTTTGCAAAATGTTTTTTTAGCTCATTCAGCCTGACCAGAGCTGAGAACTAGATTTGTTTCCTCCAGCCAGGTAGGCTTCCCATTCCTCAAGCATCTCTGCCCTTTCCTAGCTTGAATTTGTCTGTCTGTCTCTCTCTGACACTATGATCATCTTGCATGTGGGCCAACATCTTCATCACCATATTTCACCAGCAAAATATTGCTTTTTGTGCCATTATAAATTAGAGCACTTCCAGGAGCTCTGCCATTGCCCCACCTTCCAGCCTGCTCCAGGCTCAGGAAGTTGTTGTCCACTGGCCAGTTCCTCCTCATCTCACCTCCAGTTCTTGTAGCTTGCATAATCTCTATTTTCTCTAATACTTACCCATATTGTACTGTGTTGGGTGGTTTAACAGAGTCTAGGTAAATAACATTTCCTTTGGCCAGTAAAATCCTTTTATCAAAAGCTGATATTGGCTAAGCTGAAAATATATGTTTCATAAAGGTATGGGCTTGTACTGTCTTCCTCTGTGCTTGTTCCCCCCTTAAAATCTGACTTTATGCTTTTTATGCTTCATAGACCAGATAAGGGGATCCATATTTGTGAGCAATACTTATAGTCTCCTTTGATTAGAGACAGCCTGAACTAGAAATATTTGTTAGAAACACTTGCTGCCAGACTTACTCTTTAATTTGCCAGCTCTTTCATTATTCTTTGATTCTTAGATACAAAAGGTCATGTGGTCTTTTGATTCAAACACATTAAAAGTCTTCAAATGTTATTCCATTGGTAATATTCATCCCCATACTCTGTCTGATTAGCTACCCTATCCTTGCCCCTCTGATTATTGTCCTGTTGGGCCACAGATTGAGATGAAGGGTTAAATTTGTTTTGGGACTATACCCAGATCATCTTTATCTTGAATGTCACCCTTTCTCTACAAAATAACTCCTCTCTGTCTTTGTTCTTGTCTTGCTGGGTTGGCTTGCAGCACTTAAGTACATGGGTGAGCTTCATTTGCAAAGTTAACATTGTTTTGGGGCAGTTATTATTCAATACACTTCAAAAACTTCTACCTGCTTTTCACCAGTTTCAGGTAACATTTCATCAAATTCAGCGTTAATAAAATTTCACTGTCCTGTTTGAATCTTCCTGAAGCAGGTAATACATGCAGCTGTAACACCTTGCACAGCCCCGGAGAACACAGGGCTCTGCTCTCTGGCCCTATGAGGAGTCTCCAGGGAGCAGGGCAGGGAAGGAGGACTGTGAAGGAGCAAACAGGTACCACTTGATGCCTGGGAGAGTCTGTGACCAGCTGGGAGAGGAGGCTGAGCAGGACTGGGTGACAGCAGTGCTCAGACTCAGTGAGTCAGGAGCAGAGATTCTTGCATCTACCTGTATTTGTCTTGTCTTTGCATCTTCTTATAAAGTTAATGCATTTGTAGCCTAGAAGCCATCCTCAAACTGGGATGGCATTCACCTCCTGAAGGAAAAAACAGGGTATATATCACCTGGAAAGTGCTGCTCTTGACAACACTGACGAGGGGATGAAGGCAGAGCCTGGATCTGCAGTGGTCCAGCTGTGGCTTGTGATCTGGCTGACTGAAGTTCTGTCCCTCTCATGTCAGTGACAGCTTCACTTTTGCTCTGGTTTGTTTTGTTTTGATGAGTTTGGTTGCTGGGATTTAACACAACTGGGCGACTGTCCCACTCAGAGATAATGTGGGAAAGCAGCCATAGTTTTCACTCTCTATGAGGAGTCCAGGGACATCTGGATAGGGTCATCTCTACCAGGAACAGGAAGATACTTCATACAATGAAGTCTTTCACTCAAAGGACAACATAGTTCTTAGTTCCTGTTAAGGACAAATAGGAGCCATAAATGCAGCAATATCAGTAATTGGATCTTACAGAATTTGGCTTTTCCTAGGTTGTTTTTGTTTTATTCTTGAGGCAGTTCTACATGTTTCTGGCAGGCAGTTGCCAGGTCCATTTTACTTGTGCTCTGCAGCAACCAAATATTGTCTAAGTGTGGCTGCCTTCTTTGCTTGGTTTTTGGTGTATTTTTTTTCCATGTAAACCACTCTCATGTGGTTTCCAGTCAATCCAAACTGGGGCAGAGTGAGCTCATATCTGCCTGTGAAAAACCATGTGTGCATGCCTACCCATGGAGTCAACTAAGCCAAGGGACTGATTGAGCAGATTTGTGGGAATTTGTCTTTACATTCCAGTTCACATAAAGCACTGTTGGGCTCACAGCACATCTGCCTGTTAATCTGTGGGCTCCAGCCATGGAGTTGCCTTACATGCAAGATTGCTTTAACGTGGGGACAGTGTGCCATAACATCAGGTCTGGTTTCAGGAGAGACACAAAACACCAACTGGAGACTGGAAAGGCCTCAAACATTTGGCTTAATGTCCGGAGTCCTGACAGACTCCATGTTTGTCATCACCAGTGGGGAAGGAGTGGAAGATGATTAGAGAGAGGGTATTCTGCTCTCATCTGCCTAGAGTCTGACAGCTTTTGGTTTTGTTGCTGCCACAGATGCCTGGCCATACAGTAATCATTCCTGCTGCTCTGTGCCTTCCTCTTGTTGCAGTGCCAGGCTGCAGAGCCTGCGGTACGAAAATTCATGTGTTCGCCTTTGGGCAATTGCTGTGAGCTTGCACTGCCGGCATGTGCCTAACTGGTGTCCACACATCCATCCTTCTCACAGCAGGGTCAGGGACACAGGCAGGTGCCAGCAGCAACTGCTGGAAAAGGCAGAAATGAGAAATGGGATGTCAGAGGGATGGAGCTGGACACTGCTGCTGGAGTTGCTGATCAGGCATGGCCAGGTCCTTCCTCCCAGCTTGGACAAAATGGGTGTTGAAGTGGCAGGGATGGTCTGCATACCAGCAAAATAGCTTCTCTGGCTCCTACTCCTGTGTTTAGGAAATTTATGACAAATTTATCACCACTTACCTTTTGGATATCAAGGGGAGAAAGGGGAAAAGTGTCTGTGATCAAGGAAGGGGCAAAGACACTTGGTATAAGCCAGAAAACAGACGCCAAAAAGGCTTTTATTGCTATCTCTTCAGCAGCTACTGACATGAGGAAACCTTTCCATACTATCTGTGGAGGAAGAAGTTAAGGAAGCACCTGCCAGAGACACTGTATAACAGTGTGTGCAAGGACAGCAAGTTGAATTCCAAAGAGCAAAACTCCAGAGCATTCTGAACTGACCTTTTGTTCCATTCTGACCCCTGCCTGCCCACTGATAAAAAGCCAGGCAAAGCTGGCAATTTAGACTTTACCCATCTAGCACTGAGGAGCGGAGATTAGCTGCTGGGGGGGATGCTGGATAACTGGGAGGGGGTAAGGACTGGCAGAGAATTGAAGGAGAATGAATTGTTTATTGTGTCCCAATTCAGCCCAGGGGATATTTTCCTCATGGCAAGATAGTTTCTGGGTGGCAATCTGGAGCTGGGTCAGGAGGAGGCTGGCAGTGACCAGCACAGCCCAAACACCCCACATCCCCCAGGTTTTTTGGGGAAGATGTGCAGGCAGAAACCCTCTTTGCAAGGGTGTACACAGGCGCCATCTGGGCTCCTGGGAGTGGGCAGCAAAACACCACTATCCTCTGCAGAGGAAAACAGGTTTCCAGTGCCAAGGGCTGATATGACCACGAGGGCTTCAGAGCCATGGGAAGTGATGGAAGCGCTGTGTCTCTGTGAAGGAAGGATAACATCATTCCCCTGATTCCCGAGGGTGGGCAGTGAAACACCATGTCAAAGGTGTGCTGAAAATCACTTCTTTATAAATTGGACTATTCACAAACTGATATATTTAACAGAAGTGTGATAGAGTATTTCCATGTGAAACTGCAGGCTGGTGGCTGGTGATTTGCTGTTACAAATTAAATACTAGCAGCTACTCAGATAAGATTAACTACACAGAAATGGACAGCAGCAACTCAGGGAAAGTGGGAAGAAAAAGAGGGAGTGCAAGCACAGGAAAAGTAAGAAAAAACAAAAAACATTTGAAATTTGCCAGATGTGATTAACACTGCAAAGAACTTTTTAAAAACTGGAAAGGTTCCTTTCAATATATGTGTGACTAAAATACATATGACTGAATTCCTGTTACTGATTTCTCTTCCACTCTCCTTATTGGTGAAAAATTTCTTTGAGAGGAAAAGGGTATTTCTATCTTGCTTCTTTGTTTTTGTGCACTGCTATCACTGTGTGCACGGTTGGTTTCCACAATGCTGTAAGGTACTTGGGCTCTCATCCAGCAAATACTTAGGCACACGTGTAACATCCCAGCCGGTGTAAGGTTATCCATGTGCTTAGATGACTTTGGGTCAGGATCTTAATATCTCTGCAGCTCAGATGTGACTTCCACACAGTGAGGAGGATACACAGAAGAGCCAGACAATTAGAAAATGTTTTTCTGAGGCCACAGAGATCCTGGCAAGAGGGCTCAGGAGGTAATTCACTACCTGAAATATTATTTCGGTCTGGATGAAGAATTGGTAAATCAATTATTCTCCAGAAAGTGCTGCTTTTGTGCATTGCAAACAATCAGCAAATTCAGTCCAAATGTGCTAGGTTAGGTTAGACCATACAAATATCAGAGTTTGAGAAGAGAGGGGTGGTCTGTGTTTCCCAGCCAAAAAGGCCTCAAGGATGAGAGAGGGTGACCACCAGGAGGACAAGCAATGGTGGCCCCTCCTGCCTACATGGGTCTTTGCTGAGGGGCCAGTGCAGATGAAGACCTTTGTTTCCAAATATCCTTGGCTTGTTTTAAAACGCCCTAAATGCTTTCTTTGATCCAAAGTGCATTTTTTTCCCTGCATGTTGCCACATAATCAATTCTTGTTTGATCTAAATTACTTTTCCTTGTTTTCTTTCAGTTTGGCCCTTAGATAAGGACACACAACTCAAGTGCATCAATTAATGAAAAGCATTCACATTCAACAGCAGAATCAGTCTCCTGGCTGGTCCCTTAGGAAGCCCTGACTGTGATTGCTAGATGATGGGATTTTTTTTTTCCAGCTAAGAATATTTCTTTTTTTATCTAGCCTCTTGAGTTTTTGAGCAGTTCTCCTGGTGTTTCTGTGCCAGTGAGATGAGATTCCTACAAGGATGATTCCAATCAGGCACACTTACTACTGCTCAGAGACTAAATTACTGTTGGGGTAGCCAACCTCAATTCCTCTCGCTCTCCTGGCTGTTCAGGGAAGAGCAGAGGCCTAAGGTCCTTCACAAAAGGAGGAAAGGGATGAGGCCACCCCCTTGGGGGAGAGGTTTGTTGCTGCAGGCTCCAGTGGTGCTATGAGATCTGATCTCTGGGCTAGGAAATGGGTCCTGGCTCCTTTTATGTGCTGGGGTAGATGTTGTCCTGGGAGATGTGCAAGGTAGCAAGAAAGTGAGTTTTATCTTACCCATGGTTCAAGATGCTTTTCTCATCTAAAGTGAATGTGATGGAGTTTCCCAGAGGGAAGTTAAGGGTATTGCATGGGAAATGCAGGAGAACAAGTAGAGAAAGGAGAGCATGTAGAGACATTGGCACAGGGGAGGAGATGCAGGAGGAATGCACAAGCCCCAAAAGTGATCAGTTCCTATGAGGGAGCAGGTGCAAACAAAACTATAAAAAAAATCCTGTTGTATATTTCAGCAGTAAAAACAATCGGTGCAATACTGCCTAAGGATAGATGATTGTATTATTTAGGCTCAAATGCCAGAAAAGCTGTTGCAGACCAAGTGATCCTTTCTACAGAATATGTAACAAAAAGGCAAATCACGCTGCAAGAGCTTTTCCTATCCCTCAGAAGCAGCCATCAGAGGTTTTGTTGGGACCAGGACGTCACTGCTGGTCCTCACACCCTCACAGAGTCTCCCTTCAGTCTGGAGGCTCTCCTCACTATTAGGAAGCGTGCTGGGGGCATCCCCAAAGCCACTGGTGCAGCACAGGAAACAAAAATTACTGCTTTTGAAAGTAGAATCTTTCACTCTCCCTGGGAACAGGAATTAGTGGCAATAAAGAGTCATGACAGATATATGGAGAGTGTAGGATCTTCTTACAGTGCTGCATTCCTGGGAAACCATCTTCCACCTGATTTGACCCAAACAATAACTCTTTCACTGAGCTGCCATCAGTGAACAGGGTGGGCTGAACCACTTTCTCCTCTTGTGTTTGTTCAAAACCCCCTGTGCTAGCAGTGCCACAACAGCTGTGTATCGAAACTAAAATGTCTTTTCCTGTGGGTTTTTTCCCATGGTGTTTTTCTACAAGAGCAAAAGTCAACATGACAAGTTTGCTGAGCCTTGTTTCTGTCTCTTTTTTATCTATGTAACCGATGCCAATGGAAACATTAGCCACTCTTTCAAACAGCAAGCTGCAGAGGCCAGCAAAACACATGTGGTTTGTTCTTTATATTTATTATATCGAAATCATGCCTACTTGCCTTTCCTCTTCCTTTTATTTTTAAAAACAGTAAAAAGTAGTGGATATTTGAGGGAAGATTCCAAGATGAAACACTTTCTAAGTGTTGTTTTGATAAGAGGAAAGCCAAGAGTAGATTCTCAGCTGCTTGCATGGATGTGGCTCCTTCCTGAGAGGGGGGATTGATGCCAGGGAAGATCTAGTCTTGTGGGTTCAAAGATCAACCCATATAGAGTTTCTGTTCCCTGCATGTCTTCCATTTTATGGGCAAACAAATGTTATCTATTGTGAGCTCTGTAGAGACAAAAGAAGTGCAGGGGGAAAGCTGGATGGTGCCCTACTTTGTAGTACTGCATCTGTGTGTAAGTTATCACACAGGTCCTGGTACATGTGTGTTCTAGGTTCAGGTATTTGAGATGTCTGTGTGTGTATTGTGATACATATGACACACTTTGGTGCAGTCAGTGAAGTTCTGGCAGACTGTCCATTACCTCAGGATGAAGGAGCCAACTCCTGTTCCCTCATACTGCCCTCCATGGGCCCCAGACTCAGAGGGGTGGGAGGGACTGAGGTGGTCCCAAATGCACAACAGAAATCACACCTCAGGAGGCATTGTGTTCTTCTAGCAGGAGCAGGACTGCCTTTGTATCATGGTCCCAGAGGGATGCAATACACTTGTTTCTCAGCAGGCTTCAGATTTTAAATTGTAGAATGTTAAGGGTATGAAGGAACCCCAAAGGCCATCCAGTGCAGACTCATATTCAACCTTCTGTCGACCAAGACCCCCAGGTCCCTTTCTGTGGTGCTGCTTTCCAGCCTCTCATTCCCCAGTCTGTACATCCTGGGTTGCCCCATCCCAGGGGCAGAATCCTACACTTTCCCTTGTTGCACTAAAAGTTGGTGATTGCTCAATCCCCTTATTTCTCCTCTAATTTGCTCCTTTTGATGCAGCCCAGGATGCAGATGGGCTGACGGCTAAAACTAAACTTACTAAACTAAACCAAACTAACAAAAATATTTTAAAAACCCTAAGCTTTCTAAACTAAACTAGTCTAAGCTTTCTAAACTAAACTAGTCTAAGCTTTCTAAACTGCCAGTTCACACTGAGTTCTTCATCAGCCATCACTCACAAGGCCCTCGTTGCATAAAATATCTGTTTTGTATTTTTCCTGTCAGTGCCCATGTCTCATTCCTTTGAGCTCACTTGGTTGATTGAAACTATAGAGGAAGCTGGTTTTATCTTGGGGGTTTTATAATGGAAAAGTTAATTCAGGGAATATAGGTTTATCTGGCACTTCTAGCAGGATACTTCAGCCCTCTGAGGGACAGATGCTATTGCTTTCATTTCTGCATCTGTGTACATGGTGTAAGGTCACCAGTGACCCTAGTCCTGGAAAGCTTTGACAGTTACACTGAGCATTGCAGAGGAGTAGGGATTTCAGTCAGCAATTCAGAAAATATCCCTATGGAGAAACCACATCACTGGGGAGGTGCAGGAAAACCTCTGCCGAGACTTGGGAACTGGGGACATCCTACCCCACATTGCCATTATCATATGTTCTTCAGAGCACTGGTCTTTTTCTTTTTTTCACTTAGCATTTTTCAGCTGGCTGAAAATTATAACCCTTTCAACACATAATTAGCACCCCCTTATGAACACTATGCATGGTTTCAAAAACTCTTCCAAGCTCTTGTACTGCAGCAGAAATACCCTGCAAAGGTGAATGAAAGGGCTGCTTTTATGCTGGAGGATGAAGGTCTCTGCATACCCATGTGTCTGCAGGTGTGGAGGACCAGACTCACACAGGAGCAGAGCAGGTGCCCCCTTGAGGGTCTGTGAGAGTTGGGGTTCTTCAGCTTGGAGAAGAGAAGGGTCTGGGAAGACTGTAGAGCAGCCTTCCAGTACCCAAAGAGGTTTACAAGAAAGATGGAGAGGGACTTTTTACAAGGGCATGTAGTGACAGGACAAGAGGTAGTGGCTTTAAACTGAAAGAGTGCAGGCTGAGATTAGATATTAGGAAGAAATTATTCTCTGTGAGGGTGGTGAGACACTGAAACAGATTGCCCAGAGAAGTGGTGGGTGTCCCATTCCTGGAAATCAGTCAAGGCCAGGCTGGATGGGGCTTTGGGCCCCTGATCCAGTGAAAGGTGTCCCTGTCCATGGCAGAAGGATTGAAAGTAGGTGATCTTCAAGGTCCCTTTGAACTGGAACCATTCTATGATTCTATGATCCTGCCTGGCTGTCTCTGCCAGCTCTTTAGGGAATCAGTAAAATAGTTTTTTGAATGTTTTTTGACAATCAAAATGCATGTGTTGTGTTGTCTCCTTTTGTGAAAAGGCTGTTATAAAAATTAAGAACCATTAAAATCTCTCAGGTGCATGCATTTTTGTCAGACCAATAGAAAGCAATGCACTACACAGTGTTGAGAGATACCTTTTAAACTGCAAACCCAAACTTTATGTAGTATTGTACAAACATTGCCATTAAGTGAAAGAAGTTATGTAAGTTATGATAAAATTTTATTGGTGGGTGTTGACATGAAGTTTCAGCCTTCTATATTGGATTAATATGTGGGATTATGTGCAACACATGTAGTAATCAGTGGGTTTTTAAAAATTCATCATATTACTCTTGTTTTGTTAAACAGTCACAGGTTTCCTGGCTAATTGTGAATATATTCTTTTTATGGCATGAGTTTTAGACAGTGGGGGCTGCCTTATTCTATTGTAATAACTCTTTGAGCCTTCTTCACTGCTTTGCACTGAGGCCCAGGGGGCAGCTCAGGATCTCAAAGGGCTTTGCCCTCTAATAGCAACTGCCCAAGAAAGCCCCAGTGCATGCCCTGCTCACTAAATGCTGTGTAAACCAGCGTTGGCTGTTGTTGATCCCAGGCTCACAGAACGATTAGAAGGGACCACTGAAGGCCATCTAGTTCAATTTCCCTGCTCAAGCAGGATTCCCCAGAGCACGTTGTGCAGGATTGTGTCCAAAATCCTTTTGAATAACTCCAGAGAAGGAGACTCCAGAACCTTTCTGGGAAGCCTGTTGCAGTGCTCTGTCACCCTCAGAGTAAAGAAGCTTTTCCTCATATTCAGATGGAACTTTCTATGCACCAGTTTCTGCCCACTGCCTCTTTTGCTATCACTTGGCACCACCAGGAAGAGCCTGGCTGCATCCTTTTGATATCCTCCCTTCAGATACTGATAGGCATTGATGAAGTCTCCTCTCAGTCTTCCTTTTTTCAGACTATACAAGCTCAGCTCCCTCAGCCCTTCCTCAAAACTGAGGTGTTCCAGTCCCCTAATCATCTTTGTATCCCTTCATAGGACCCACTCCATGTCTCTCTTGTACTGAGGAGCCCAGAACTGGACAGAGAACTCCAGATGTGGCCTCACTAGGGCTGAGTAGAGGGGCAGGATCACCTCACTTGACCTGCTGGCCACACTCTTTCTATCACCTCAGGACACCTTTGGCCTTTTTGGCCACAAGAGCACACTGCTGGCTCATGAACATTTTGTTGTCCACCAGGACCTTCTCTGCAGAGCTGCTTCCACCAGGTCTCCTCCCATCCTGTACTGGTTCCTGGGGTTCCTCCCCACGTGCGGAGCTGCATTTGCCTTTGAGTTTCAGATGGTTCCACTCTGCCCATCTCTCCAGCCTGCCCAGGCCCTTCTGAAGGGCTGCACAGCCCTCTGGGGTATCAGCTGCTCCTCCCAGTTTTGTGCCACCAGAGAACTTGCTAAGGAGGCATCTGCCCCTTTCATCCAAATTATTGATAGATAAGTTGGACAATACTGGACACAGTATTGAGTCTTGGGGAACACCATGAGTTACAGGCCTCCAACTAGACACTGACCATAACCTTCTGAGATCTGCTGTTCAGGCAGTTTTCTTTCCACCTCACTGTCCACTCATCGAGACCTGATGAGCTCAGAAGCATTTTCTTTTGCTGACACTTTGTCTTTCCTCCCTGCTTCTCACAGGTGAAAGCCTTTCCCTTCTCCAGCACCTTCTGTGTCCTACTCCAGGTGCATAGATGTGTTGTGGTAGGGTGAAGAGAGAGAAAAGAAAGGAAATTTGGAGGAAGGAGTGGATTTTACCTAGAGTAAAAGGTAAATTTTACCTAAAGTACAAGGAAATTTGAGACACTGGTGTTGTGTCTCTTCCTACAGGAGAAGGCTGCACAGGTGAGCCAGACTCAGGTGGAGACATGCTGCTTTGTGCCCCTTCCTGTGATGTTTTGCTGGGAGCAGCTGGAGAAGCATCCCTTGCACAAGCAGAGGGACCAGGAGCCGAGGCTGAGGGACACAAGCCTGAGCTGGCCAGGCAGCTACAGCACACACCACTGCTGCCTCAGTGCCCCGAATCCGGGCGGATTGGGGGTGACCAAGCATGAATAAAACTTCAGCCGTGTATCATCTAGAAACACCCTAATTTTAGCCAGCCAGCACATCACTGAGGTGCCCGGCACCCTCGAAGGGCAGCTCTTGTACCCCTTCCCTTGGGCAAACCAGGTTACAATGTCTTTTTTTCTGCCAGGGGTTGGAGATGCTGGAGGAAGAGGAAGAGGCAGGCTTTATCCTACAGGGACAGGGTTAAGAGAGAGCTTGCGATGGGACCAGCCCTCGGTGTTTGGGTTGTCCGGGCGCCCGCGATGGCCGCGATGTGCGCGCAGTATGACAGATGACCTATTGAAATAATTTGGGAGCAGGGCTGGCGTTGCCAGGACAACCAGCGCTCCCCGGGCCATGTGACGGCCGCCTTGACGTCAGCTGGAGGCTGAGCCTGCGGTCCGGCCGCGCCGCCAGAGCCGGGAGAGGAGGCGCTGGATGCTGGAGCCGTCCCCGCCACCGCCGCCGCATCTCAGGGGCTGCCGGAGCATGGACTGCTAAAAACTCCCCTTTCTGCAGCGTGAGGTAACCCTTTGCTTTGTGTTCTCATCAGGTTTGGATTATTTTCCCTTTTTTTTTTATTATTTAAATAAATAGACTAGAAAGCAGCTTGTATCAGTGACTGATATTTTTTTTTCACTTGTTTGTTTTGGCTGGAAGTTTGCCTTGATGAACAAGCCTAGCGCTATCAGATAAATGCAAAGCAGCTTCCAGTTACTAAGTCTGTGTGTAGACGGCAAAACGGAGTTAAATACAGATTAATAAATATAGATTAATAAATATAGATTAATAAATATAGAATAATAAATATAGATTAATAAATATAGTTTAATGATCCACGAGAGGAGAATAAAACGATATAGTTCTCATTTGACACTTTAGGAGTATAAATGAACGTGAGTAATCCTGTGCTGATGCATTCGGGAGTTAAAAGAAATGATGTTTAAGCATCGTGGGTTTTATACCTCTGTCGGAATTCGTAGTTTTTTGGTGCTGCCCGGTTCAGTTGGGTCTGTACCCAATGTGTACGGTGAGGGGGAAGGCAGCGGTCAGTGCAGCCAGGAGCAGCTTAAAATCCAACTCTCGAAGTTGGAGCATTTAAATCATCTTTGTTCACCCTGCGCGCTCCCGGGTTCTGTGCCCTCTCCTGGGGCACACGGCGCTCCTGACTGGGCAGTGTGTACAGAGAAAAGAATCAAAAGCTTCCTGAAAAAATTATCTGAAATATGCCAAGAGAGAAGCATTGCTGTAACACAGGCTTTTACCCTTTTTCTCACAAGCACGCACACACGGAGCTGTTGGGTTTTTTTGGGTTGTTTTTTTTTTTTTTCCTCTTTTTTTTTTTTTTCCTCTCTTTTTCTCTTGTGTGTTGAGAGCAGTCAGAATAGCTAAAAAAAGAAATGCAGCATGAGCAGCATGATTTTTCAATCACCACAGTGATTGAAAAATGAAATGCTATTTGGGTCTTTTTTGTAAAAAACAAGAGGGAGTTTGAGTCTGGTTTTTGTGTTCCGCTTACTCCGAGGTTGCTGTTGTATGGAAAGATATCCCAGAGCTCCTGGAGTTTAGTGCCACAGGCTGAGTTTGTTTGTGTGGGAACATATAGATTTGTTTTAAGAACAGATTACAGCTGAAGCATCATGTGTGTTGTTTCCTGGAAAAGTATGTTAGATCTTTCTTATCTTCTCTAATTATATACTCCTGTTCCCTTCCTCCCAAAGTTCAAAGGGTTTATTGATAATGATAATGATTCTCTAAAGCAGCTGCTGGTCTAAAATGATGTGGAGCTACAAAACAAGTTTAAAACGCAGAGCAGTACAAGATTAAAAAAATTCTATAAAAATTATCCTAATATTATCAAATGCAGCATAAATAATTGTTTCAGAAAGAGAGCTGAGACAGACATTAAAACTGAAGGCACTTCTCTGAGGAAGTTATGGCTTAGTGCTCTGGATTTCACTGCATTTGGTGTTCTTAGCAGAGAACAAGGATAAATGCATCTGAAACATCTAAACCATTTCACTTGGTGTTATCTCATCAGTTCTTTCCAGTTCAGCTCTTATGCCCTAAAACATCATTGCTGGGGGGGCTGAAATATTTCAAATTGTCTTTATTAAATTCTTCTCCTGATGCCACTGCACCAGTGCCTGAGGAATCTCGCCTGTCTCCTCACAGGTGAATTTTACCTGGGTTTACAGGAGCCTTGCAGCATTGGAGGTGTTGGCAGCCCTGCTCATCCTTGCCATGGGGGGTGAGTGGGCTCTTGGTGTCCCTGCATGGGCTGAGCTGGGCTTGGCTGCTCCCCAGCTGCTGTGGGGAGCTGTGTCTCAGCCTGTGGCAGTCCAGCCCCCTCCATCTGCATATGAGCTCCCCAGACTGTAGAGGTGGGCTAGGAGGGGAGGACAGGGAGGTGGTTTATACAGCCCACCACCCTTTAAGGTCTGCTTGTTCACCTGCTTATATTGCTGGGGTGAGTCTGCAGAGGGAGCAAGGCATGGAGTATGGGGACAGATTTGAGCTGAGTGGCACCTGCCATTCAAGAGCAGTCATTCACCCTCATGTCTGCAGGATTTGACTCCATGTGTAGCTGCCTTCACCTCCCAGATTTGATTTGAGCATTCAGTGTGGGCTGGGGCTTATGCTCATTCATCATTTAGGTTTGAATACCGTGTTCTGTAGCATTTGATGCCTTGAAACTACATATAAGGGGAAAAATAATTGATGCAACTTTTACTCAGAGCTTTAGTGATACTGATTAGTGATACTAATTTCTTTAGTGATACTGAGGTAGTCTTGAAAAGGCTCTAACTTGACCTTAGAGCAAAGGATGATAAACTGCTTCACATTTTAGCAGAAGGGTCCTGTGACAAGAGGTCTGAGAGGCAGTGTTATAGGGGAAGCTGGTAAGTGCCACTGAGGTTGCACAGGGATGCATCCTACCTGGCAGAGTGACAGCTCTGTCCCCTCTCAATGAGTCTTTGGGGGCTTTGGGCGTCCCTTCCAGGATCCACCCATTTTTCCCCAGAGATGGGAATGAGTTGCAGGCAGCTCACAGGCAGTAAATCTGCAACTGGAGGTGACGCAGATCCCTGCTCAGGAGGGCAGGGAATGGTGTGTGAGAGTCATCCTGGGGCTATGTGCCTCTGCTTGATGATTTCACTGTTTTCACTGGTCAGCTCTGTACCAAACCCTTTGGACAAGCACTCGGGTTTACCTTGGCAGTGTGTGAAGTTGCTAGGCAATGCAATTCTAAGCATCCTGCCATATCTGTGCCGCCATGCTTCCACCCACCATGAGAAAAGAGCAAAGAGCCTGTAGATCCCTTCCCACCACCGAGAGGGGAAGGTGGATGCACAGCCCATCCCTCACCTTCTGCCCAATGCCATAACTGTGACACTGCCAGCTTACTTGGGCTTGAAATCCTCTGACATAAAGAGAAAATCTGTGAGATGCACATGGGCTTGGCAACACTTCTTCTTTTAAGGAGTCTAGACTGACTCTCCTACTTCCCATCAGTTTTCATGCCATTTGCAAATGTCACCCCCTTTGCACACACATGAGGAAAGGATGATCTCTTCCTACAGTCTCCTTCTCCATGGCGAAGGGCGAGCAGACCAGCAGTTCCTGAGGAATTGGAGCACTTCACCTTAGGAAAGACCTTGGCTAAAGTCACGTCTGAGATCTCCTCAAGTCACTTCTCACACAACTAGATACAGCAGGGAAATCAAAAACAGATGCGAGCTGTTGATGCCTCCAGCCTCATAATAACAATGCACTCAGTGTGCTCTACCTTGATCTGGTTGAGTTGATGGGCAGTGACAATCTAAATTTAGACCAGAATCATAATGAAACCTAAAAACCCCTTGCAGTGCGGAGCACTACTCCTTGAATTTTTTCAAACAGAACACAATTTCTGCTGTCTTTTTAAAGGTCCTAGCCACTGCTTAGGCAATATTCATGGGGGGAATAAAATCCTCTGTAGAAGGTGGCAGTTGTCAGTGGGAACTGGTGTTTCAGTATGGAGTTTCAGATCTTAAATTACTTATTGCAAAAGTTGGTTCCCACTCTGCTAAAAATCATTACATTGTGCTAATTTAATGTCTGTATCAACATTAGGACTGCAGTAGAGATTTGGCACTTTAACCAACAGTTGCTTTTCCAGTTAAACACAGATGCCATACATAGGGTACTCTGAATGCAAAATAAAAGTTGACCTGACTGTTGGTTCCAAGCTAAAGCAACAAAAATCCTAGCTCTGGAATGTTTTTGATAGTCATATTTTAGAAATAATCTTCTATGGTGAGCCAAAATCTATGCAGACAGTTATAGTCAGATAACAGTTTGAAAAATAGACTATGTTTTGGCTGTACTTTTGCTGCTGTTAAATTTATCTTCTTAAATAGCAGGGAGTATGAGTTGAGGGTTGAGAAACAGTAATTTTGTAATTATTTTATATGGATTGAATTATTCTGTCATCAAATTTGCATTTCAGACAGCATTACAGTATGAAAATATAATTAGAAACTGTAATTCAGGAATTGTTGAATGTGATATTTCCCAGAGGGAGCAGTGTGAAGAAGCTGCCCTTACTACAACTTTAGCAAATGTTGAAATCCTATAGGTGGAAAATGTGAAGGCTGAGTTGTAAAGTTTCTCTCCCTCCTGTGGTCTTCACACACTGTCAACTTTCTGCTGAACTTCATATTTTCATAAGATTCATTTCCACAGAATCATCTAATCATTACGAGCTGAAGGGCTCAGATCCTGTTCTGCTGAATTTCAGTCTGGCTGTGCTGATAGCTGGAGAATTGCTTTCAGCCACAAAATGACAGTGGGATAATGTAAGGAACTAATTTACATGCAGAAAAACCAAGAAACTTGTCGTTTGGTCTGAAATGCTGTTTTCAATTTGCCCAGCACCTGAAATTCCCAGCCATTCCTCCTTTCACAGAAGATAGCTGGGGATGGGTCTTGGTTTAGCTCTGTTTATTATCTTTTGTAGTTCAGTATTTTTTGCAGTACGTGTTCACAGTGTTGTGCAAAGTTTTAGTTGTATAAAACCCACTGATGTCAATCCTTATGCTTTTCATTCTTGTGACCATCTATGGCTCATCATAGACATGTTAGCTGGAAACAAACATGTCTTGTGTTTTTTAGCTGAGCTTGTGTTGATAAATCCCATGCACTTTTGTTTGGGACATGCACTTTTTAGGAGAGCATCATCCATGGCCAATTTTTCCCAGCACCTTGTTGGGGCATTTGTCAGGTCCTTATGTGAAACCAAGCCTGTGATGCACAAAGCAAGGACAGCAGTGGGAGGAGGCAGAAGTTGAGTGTGGGACATGTTTGATGCTTTGATGTCCAATATGTCGGTCACTGCCCTGCTGAGTCGCAGTCACAGTGCTGCTCCAGAGGAAATGTCAGGACAGGAAAAGGAGAAGTGTGGACTTGTAACCCCAAGGACAGATGGCATGGATAAACGGGCTGGCTGGTGTCACAGTTCCTAGTGACACAGGGACACTGTCACCCCAGAGTGCTGAGGATCAAGATGGTTTTCCCATGGCTGCTCAGAGCTGCCTTCCTGCACCCAACTGCACCCAGCCCTGTCATTTTGCCTGGGTGCTTAGAAAGATGTCTGTCCCATTGCTCACATTTTGGGTGATGCACATCCTGCCACCTGTGTCTAGTATTTGCACCCTGAGCATAGGAGCTTCAGGGTGTCACTGAAGATGACCATTTCTGTTAGGGAGGGTGCAGTAAGCCAGGTTGGCTCTTTAGGGACAAGTGGCCTTGCTTGAGGTGCAAGGTGGAGCATGAGCCTTTCCTGAACATCACAACTGCATTTGTGCACATTTACTTAGGAGCTGCAAAGGAGCAGGAGGCAGCATTTCAAGTGACTGTGTCTGCACATGGGAGCTGAAAGGCTTTGAGGCAGGTTATACCTGCCACATGTGTCACAAAGCCTCTTAGCTGTGTGCTGAATTTCATTGTCAAGAGAAGGGGCTTTGGATGCAGGCCAGAGCCAGGATGTCCAGCCACAGGGGCATGGACCAGGAGGGGTGGGATGAGAGAAGGAGAGTCCTTGGCAGAGCTGACTGAGCACATGCTGGCAGGAGTGTCCAGGGCAGGCTGCTGTCATTGTTCTTGCACTGCTGCATCTGCCCATGCAAGGACCTCTAGCAGTGCTGCCTCATGTCTCTGCGCATCTGCAGAACAGGCTAGACAAGACCTTTCTGGAACAGAGCTGTCTGAAGGAATTGGGAGAGTGAAATTCTCTGCCTGTGTTAGCAATGATGCAGTGTGATGCAGTGTGTATTAGCTGCCATGTAATGTAGCTGTGGCTAACAGGGCTGCTCTCTCTTCTGGGCACTGGGTTCAAAGTAGGGCTGGAGGAGCACTGCACAGTCAACCCTTGTGCAGTGCCTGCTACTTGACAATAGTTTCATGCTTGTTCTACTATCATAAATAGAAGACATCAGCTTTTGGGGACACCCAACATTTCTTGTAGAGAGGTTTTATTAGACAAGCAGATCAGGTGGTTTACAGGCTATCACCCAAGAGAAGACAAGTTACAGCTGAAGAAGGTCAAAGTTGGCTTCTTTCCTTATCAAATTCCCTCACTCCCAGAGCAGCAAGATTTCCTGATTATGCCTCACGCAATCTTTCTGCATCTCCTCCAGGACTGCAAAAACACAATGGATCCAGCACATATGAAGTGTCTGACTTCAGCTGAATAACACTCAAAGAGACTACATGAAGCAATTCAGCCCTGAGAACCTTTAACTCTAAAGAAAATATTCTGCTGAAGCTGTGCTCGCAAATCCAGGATGCCAGGGGGATGCGAGCACAAAGCTGTTGATTATTTCCACAACTGCGATGTGCTTCCTATCACAACAGTATTCTTTTGTGCAGAATGGCAGCATGGTTGCAGAGCCCTCTTTAGCTTTACCATCTTCGCAAGCCCAGGTCCAATTAGAGCAATTATATCTCAGCAGAAGCACTGTCTGTTGTCCTCTGGACCTGTCTGTCAAGCGTCCTATTCATCGCTGTTTATCTTGTATGAGGCTTTTCACGTAAAGTCGTTCTGACCCTACTGAAACAGTCCCACCAGAAGGGTAGCCTGTGTTTTTATTTCACAGGCTGATGTGGATGAGAAGAGTGCAAAATTAAAAATTGGCTGGCCAATATTTCAGTCTAACCACGATCTTCTCTCACTTGAGTATTATTGCTGATTTGACACGACACACAGCTTCCATGTTCAATTATTTCACTTCACCCTTCATTTTCAATTACTTTACTGCTAAAAATTGAGAACGTTATCAGAATTCACAGTTCTTCCTTGCCATGTTCAAGGGTTTCCTTAATCGAAATCCCCAACATGAATCGCAAGGCATGTAATGTTTGATGGCACATGATATTAAACCACTTACAGCTCTGATGTCTTTGTAGACTCTCTGATCTCTGAATTACTGAAGAGTTTCTGGGTAGTGGGAACTTCTGCCAAAAGACCATTTGTGTTTCGCTTTGCCTCTCCTGACAGGGCCTGATGAAGGAGCTGAGTGACTCCTGCCAAGGAAGTCCCCCTTGTCACCACTAAGGTAAAAGCTGAAAAGCAGAACTCAGTGAAAGGCAGAAGTGCTGGGACTTGGGAAGGTCAGAGGCAATGCAAAGAGGAACTCTTTCTGAACAAAAAATAGGTATTTCTTTTCTCATATTGCTCTGGATCTTGGAAAGGAAAATCCAGGGAGCAATGTTTAGAGCTATCTTTTATGAAAAAAAAAAAAGAGAATTCTTTTCTGACAATTCAGAAATGAGATTGCCTGTGAGAGAGCATCCCCTGTCGCTGCTGCTAGCTCCATGGCATCTTCACTGGCCAACATGCACAGCAGCACTCGGGCAGAATAGGATTGCTTTAGGAACTGAAAACATGAGCTCAGACTTTGGTTGTTCTTCCTCCAGTATCATCAGGGCCATGGTCCCCCCACATTTGTTTCCTATTTTGCCTCTCTTCAGCTAGGTGTTAGCCCAGAAGGGCTGCTTTTGTCAGGACAAGTGCAAAGCCATCTGCAGCAGTGGTCCAGATGTCACCTGTGCCTTCCCTTGGCACAGGGTACTGCAGGCAGGAGGTCCATTCCAGCCCTGACCAGGGCTGCAAAGAGACCTGGCCAATTTGGCCACACCAGTGGCAAGAAAAAGTGGGAGCTGATGAAACAGCAGTATAACATGCTCTACATCAGCACCATGAGGGTCTTGGTGAATTTGTTAAAGATGAGTTTATAATGCTTAACTGGATCTTCAGCCTTGGCAGATTCTGTTTCTTTTATTGCAGCGATGGTCATTTCGCTGAGAACCTAGGGCAGGATTCTCTGCTGCTGTGCAGAGTCACCCTCCACTCACCATGGACACATAATGTTTGTGCTGCTTCAATTAGAAAAATACAATTCTTTCAGAGATGACAAAAGGTGACAGAAGCACTAGCAGGGTGACTGCTTGCCTGACTTTTACTCTTTTGTAAACCGTTGCAAAAAACCCCACCTCAATTCAAGGAATACAATTAGAAATTGAAGAGTATTTCACCTTTAGTTCACTGTGTGCAGCTATTAGTAGGCTATGTTGTTGCTCCAAGAGCCTATAGGAAGACACACCTTTCCTGCAGGCTGCTCCCACCATGCTTGTGGATGGCACTCCAAACAGGGTGTTGGGGAGGCACCCGGGAAAGAAGGAGTTAAAACAAGCCACCATTACCAGTTTGAGACATTCTCAGAAATAGCATCCTTTCTTTTGTTTGCTGAATTCCCCATGCTTTTACAGTGCTATTCCCATTATTCATTTCTTTCCCAAAACAAGATTTTTAAGCAGAGGAATGACTTGAGTGGGGAGAAGAGGAGATCTGCAGGCCAAGTGGGACAGCTGCGTGCTCCTGTGTCTGCAGTGAGGGGTATTTCAGTATTTCAGGCAATTTTGGTCCCTCACTGGCAAGCCCAGTAATTCCTTCCTGACAGCCCTTGCTTCCCAGGGGCAAGCACTGGGCAGTGTGCTCATGCTGTCCACTGTTTTTATAGCTCAACTTGAAAAGAAGCATCTCTTGCTGGTGGATGATCCTTTGAAGATGAAGGAAAGAATGCTTTTGGAAAAAAAAAAGCTCAAAGGAGCCTGGCTCCAGGACTGGTGATGCATGCAGATCCCACTGAGCTGGGATGCAGTTCCAGTCTTCAAAGCACCTTGTGTGTCCCATCCTTGAATGCTGGCCCAGGAAAGCAGCTGCTCTGGAGAGGCTCTCTGACAGCACCCACCAGGGCTGGCTGGGGACCCCTCTCTCTTATCCCTCACAGTCAGGCATGCAGCCAACGCAAACAATGTGAGCTCCAGAAACAGGTGCCAGCTGCCTTCCCCTAGGGCTACAAGGAAGGATGGTAGAAAAGAAGCCCTGAGAAGAATTAAAAATTAAATGCTCATGGCAGCGGCTTGCTGTCACACATCTCAGCAGTTCACCTTCACTGTGGCTGGCTGGCTGCCCAAGCGCTGAGCAGGAGCAGAGAGAGGAGCATCCCATTCTCACTGCCCTCACTGGAGATCAGCCAGCTCTCCTGTGGCCCCTGTGGGTGCATGAGGAGGAGCTGCTTCACTGCTGCATGCACACAGAACTGACCAGAAGAGGCAACATGTGCCTCTTTGTGGAAATCCCCTGGGTCCTTGGGAAAGGCAACACACCCGGAGGTGGCCAGACCCAGATGAGTCAGTCACATGCCTCTTGAACAGATGCAGCTGTCCATGTATGGGGTGCTGAGAAGCTAAACTGGCCATACCACAGCCCTCTTTGAGGTCTGGAGTCTGCAATAACCACAGCAACAGGTGTGTGTAGTGTAGGTGGAGGCTGAGCTCACAAACACTGGCATTTGGGGTGCCAGGGTCAAGCCAACCAAGGCTGGTATTTGGAGGTAGAAGAGATGAGTTCCACGGGGACATTTGGCCCTCTTTGGCATCCAGTCCAGCTCCTTGGTGTGCACATGCCCTGAAACCCCTTCAGAGCCCCAGCAACTTCATAACTGAGCCCAAGGCCCCTTACAGAGCATGTCCAAAATGATTTGAACTTAGGGTCTAGTTCATAATCCCCTCTTAATATCCCACACCAGGTAAACATTTGCTTCCCCCAAGCCTTGATATTTCTTGTTTTGGCACTAACATTCAAGCAAGTGACAAGCTATCCAGTTTCCTGAGATAATGGCTGTGTCTGTACTATGGCCACTGGCTGTGTCCATAATAAATGAAACAGGGAGCAACCCCAGCACCAGAGCTCAGTAGTCAGAATCACTCCTTCTGCAGAGCAGTCCCTATCCCAGTCTAGCTCCCAGTCAGTTCCTGTCTTCCCAGCCTGTGCCACTGGACCCATTCCAGGGGGCAAACAGCACACAGTCATTTTTCGGGAGGGTGCAGAGTTCAATAGCACAGACAAGGGAACTTCTGTGCCAGTTGGCCTTCATGCCCAGATGCATTTGCTCCATAGTCACAGGTGCTGTGGCTGAGAATCCTTGTGGGGAAAAAAGGAGCCTTAAAAATAGAAAAGTGGGTTTTTTTGAAGCCCAGGTCTAGATAGAGCTTGTGAGCTGCAGGCCCTTGCCATGGCCAGGAAGCCCATTGGAGCATGACAAAAAGGCTGGCAACTCCAGTCTGTCAAACAAAGCAGTGAGGTTCTAATAGGACCAAAGTGAAGGAAATGAGGAACATGGAAGAGAGAATAAAGAACAGCCTTTGCTCTATAGAGCACCAGGCTCTTTACTTCTCTGTCTGTACAGAGGAACATTATCATGTACACTGCTGACGTGACTCTTTACAGAGTGTGAGTTTGATGCTGATTTCATGTTGTTTCTTGGTACATACTCTTTCCCTTGTGAGGCTCAGTTTTGATCCTTTTCTAGTTTACAATCCATTTATTTTTAAGATGTAAAAAATGCAGAGGTCAGTATCCACTACTGCGCCCCTTCTGTTCTACCATTTCTCCAAAATAAGTAAATTGTTATCCTTCTCAGTGAGAGACCAGCATTCTGCCTTCCACTCTTCTAATGCTGTCTCATGCCTAAAGTCTGTTTTCCAAACCCTCCTTTACCTGAAGTGAATGCTGTGCACTGCAGCTCCCTGGGGACTGCCCAGCCCCACATACAGCATTGTCAGGAATTCACATTTCACTCTGCAAAGAGAGAAGTGATGTCCAGGTGCTCTCCTTGTAAAACTTCAGGATAGAAAGAGGTCAAAAGCAAAGGAGATTTCTCAATGCAGTTTTCTCTCAGTACTTCTGGTTTTGTTGAATTCAACCTGTATGTTTTTGACCTTGGAGCATAATGTCAGTAGGGTTTGAGAGAGCTGGGGGAACATTTGCCTATCACTTTGCCTGCGGCTTTTCAGGTAAGTTTGATTATTTTAATAACTTCCTCTGTTAGACATGGAGTGCCTTCTACTTTTCCCTGAATTTCCCAGTCAGGTTTGGTCACAGATCAAAGGAAAGCTCAGCAACAGGAAATATTTCTTGCAGAAATATGAACACAAGTGTTTCTTCCAAGAATCATCAGATAAAAGTAAAAACGTTCTTAAATTTCTAGTTCCGCTAAGCACCTGGCTCTAATCTACAGTTCCTTTGTTAATTTTTTAACCCAAATGGGATCCTATTTTAAGGCATTGTTATTTCATCTGATAATAAAATTCTATTCAACCATTTATGTGTTTCATCACTGTTTGCATTTCTTGTTCTGTACCATATTTTGCATATTTCTTCAATCTTTCCACTGAAGAATCAGTGTTGTCCAAATTGCTGCTGCTCAACTGGACATAACTCCCTATTCCTTGCTATTTAAAGTTGGTTACCTAATTCTGCTGGTGGGTAATTTTGATAAAAATTTCGCAGAGTGCTAAATCTGTCTGCACAGATGATAGAATGACAGGTTTTTCTCCCAGCCATTGAAGAGGTTTATGATTGTGGCTTCTTAGGTGTCTGGCACAAATGGAAGTGGCACTGTTGTGGGATGTGCTTGTTATTCAGGCATTAGCCTTAAAAAGCACTGGATTATTGCATGGCTTGTCATGTCTGTTTAAGCACACTGTTTCTGAAACTGCTCCTCCTCCAATGGATAAGAGACTTCATTAAATTGTATAAACATATTAAGAAAAATAAGAGATTTACTCAAGGAATCTTTATTGCATTTCATTATAAACTACTGAATCTAATATACAAAGAAGATTGCTTTAATTATAAGTGGACAAAAGAAAGATCTATTTTATATTCCCACTAGGCAACTATCAGCAAGATGCACCTTCTTCATCTAATGCAGTAATAACAAGTAATTAGGTTTGGCAGTTCTCCTGGGAACAGCAGTTAACTGCATTACACAACCCCCAAGAGACAATGACATCAGGTGGATTTGTTAGGTTTTGTGGTATCTGTTCTCAGCTGTTTTTTGCCCTGAGGAAACTCATGAGACAACCATAATGTAGGCAGAGGGCTCAGATGGTGGGCTGTTGGTCTCCCCATCTCATCTCCAGCCATTTTCACTACAATCGGTGCTGCCCTCTGGAAGCTCAGCAGGTGGCAGAGAACTCTGGTGGCCCTCTGTGCTTGCAGACCCAGGCATGGCTAGTTTTTGTTGTGCAAGGTGGAGTGCCTTGGTGCCATTCACTGTTTTATAATTTATTACTGTTTCAAAACCGGAGCAACGAATTTTCAGAGGAGAAAAAGGAGGAGCTCAGTCCACAGTGGTGTCCTGGAGCAAGACTTCCCTGTTGCCCGTGTTCTTCCCTGATGAAAGTCTGTTTTCTGCCATCCTCCTGTGAGTCTCTGCCAACCCAGGAATCTTGAAAACTGACCCCAGCTAGTCCAGGAGCACAGGACTAGCTGATAAAAAAGCCATACAGACGAAAAAATCTGTTCCTCCCTCTTCCTGTGCCACTGTGCATTCAACACTGTAGTGCAGCTGTCACACAGTAATTTTTGTGAAGTCTTGAGAAATCTTCAGATGAAAAGAATGGTATTAATAAATTATTGTGTTCCCTAGAGGAGACAAAAGGATGACAGTAAAGAGGTGAAATTTTGTAGAAAGCTTGAATTACTCAATACTGAATAGAGACCAGGCACCTTTGTAATTCACTTTCGAAGAAAATGCAAAACTTACTATTTTATGATTTGGAAAACAGACTGCTAATCCTCTTAATCCAAGCTTAAGCCCAACCAGCTGTGAATTTTATTGAGGTTACTTGTAAATCTTAATTTCAGTTAAACTTTTTGCAATAATGTATTGCTGCTCTCAGTGCTGTCTGATGCTCGAAGTGACAGAGCTGGCCAATTTTCCTGACCTGTCTGTTGCATCTTGTTCCTCTGCTTGCATAAACCTCCCCTCACATTCCTGCCACCCTCATCACTGATGTGTGATGGGGGGTGATTACATAGGGCAGAGGAAGATAGAGATATCACAGACTTGTTTACTTAACATCATTGCCTTTGGCTGTCCTCATGGTGATCCTCTGGTGAGCCAGAAAACCTGACTGCTGTAAGAAGCATGCTGGGTTTTTTGGATGCTGTTTCTCTTCCAGAAGTCAGGACAGTAGGGGACCTCCTGACTCCCCCAGTCCACTGCAGGTACCCATGTCATATAGACCCTATTTGTGGATTTTTCAAATTGCATTTTCCCATGACTTTGGCTCTTTGTCTTGTGATCTTTGAAGAAGGCTGTTCCACAGACTTTGCTGCTCTAGTGGTTTGAGATTTGCTTCTCATTCCCAGCCAAAATTTATTATGGCTAGTTTATACCCATTTGTTCTTTTGCCAGCATTGTCCTTCAGTTTAAACAGCTTTTCTCCCTCCCTAGTGTTTACCCCCTCTGATGTATTTATAGACTACAACCATATCCCCTCTTGGCCTTTCTTTAGCAAGGCTAAACATCCAAGTGCCTTTGGTCTCCTCTGAGAGCACAGGCTTTCCATTCCCTTATTTGGCTTAATAGCCCTGCTCTGCAGCCACTGCAGGCCAAAACCCCTTTTCCTCAGCACATTTTCCTGGCCATGTACTACAGTAATCCAGGTGAGCCCTCATATTTCCAAAACCTGTTCATTAATGGCATTGGTATTTCACCTTTCCTGAACTCAACAGATCAGTCTCAGCAGGTTCATTAGAAGCCATCTCTTGTCTCCTGCAGGACACATCATACTGGTATTTTTCTGTTATCTTATGGCTATGTAAGTCCTCCAGCTCTTCCTCTTGTTCCACCATTTCTAGTTAAGAACATTAATTCTTCCCACTGGTCCCTTACATATGGCATTTTGCAATAAGGAATTTCATTCCTTTGCATTATTCCAATGCTAAGATTGTCCCATTCTTCTTGTGGGGTAGTCTGGTGTCCACCTGATGGTGCCTGTCACCTTGGTGTCATCAGTAACTGCACTGCTTTGAGATTATGCATCCTGGTTGTTAATGAAAATGTCCAGCTGCATCCATCCTGAGACTCAGCTTGGAAGAACCCTACTGTAACCATCTTCCACCTGAGATTTCTCCTTTGATTTCACTTCGTGATCTCGACAGAGGAAGTGCCTGCCTTACCCTGTCCAGCACATCCCCAGAGGAATGACTTGCTTTGATTTTACTGAAGTGGTTTTGAATTAGCCTTTCTGTATGCATCCATGTATCTATTAGAAATGAATGCTTATGTACTGGTTGGAAAGCCAGTGCTGGGAGACTTCCTACAGAGTTTCCATATAAGGTCAGTTCTGCCAAGAAACTTCAGTTTTAACCTCTAACATTTTGACAACTTCAGTCTGAGATCTCTCTTCAGCAGCACTTGCCAATTGTGGTGTTCCAGTTGGGGTGTTAGCAGATGTGTTTTGCTCTGCTTCAGTCTCCCAGTGGGTTACGAAGCCAAATTCATGATTCAAATGACTACACTTATTTTTCAGACTTAGTACACTTTTTTAATGGGAATTTGAAATGGGGTGAAAATTCTTTTGTGTTCTGGCACGTGTCCCTCATATCTTGGCCTGCAGAGGAATAGTGAAAATGATATTTGTACCCTTTACATTCAAAATGTGTGAGACTATAAATACCTTGTAGTCCTAAAACATTCCTGCTTATTCTTCAATTAAGACTCTGAGATTTCTCCCTGAACATCTCTCTGTGAAGTCTGACTGTCTTCTTCTTTGTGCCAAAGGGCTTGGAGACTTTTGGAGGAGTTGGTAGTGACATCTCACAAAACAAATAACACAGCTACTTCTCTTTTAGGCTCAAATAGACCAAGAAAGGAGAAATTTCTGAATATTTAGCTGCCCTTTTGATGACAAGAAAATCAGTCCTTGTCCTCCTTTCCATGAGTAGTTCAGGTTTTTTATATCAGTTGATGTTATCAGCTACTTCTTCTGAATGTGTTGTATAAATGAGAACTGAATGAACTGAATGAGAGCTAGCTCTTTTAAAAAGAATAGGAAAAAGAAAGGGAAAGGGCTTTCATAAATATCAAGTCAGTCTAGTTAAGTTTGTTCCCTGCTTATAATTTAACTTTTTTATATGAACATTAGAGCATTCTCTGATCTGAAGAATAAGCTTTCACCTTTTCATATTGCGGACTGGCTGAAAAGCCTTCATCTATATCTGAGATGTTGTAAAACCAAAGACCAGATACTCCTGTGACATTCTAGATTTCATCTCGTTTGGTGGACCAGTTATCCTGGATGCTGCTCAAAGAATAATTGATTTGAGGATTTGTCTGTTGAGAAATCAGGTAGAAAAGGCTTTATTTTGTTATGAGGTTTAATTTTCCAGCTATTTTTGCTAAAATCAAGGAACTTCACATCATGAAGGAATTATATAACTCGGTTTGACACTCCATGTTGAGCAGACTAAGACTGTGGTCTGCTCAAGCAATTTTGTGAAACTAGTCTCCCATATTTCTGTTTCTGCCAACCAAATTTGGAATTTGCTCACTCACTCTCTAAATTCCATTTAGAGATGGTATTGACCAGATTTCTATAGCTTATATAGAGACAGTGAAATTTAGATTTTCTGAATCTGGAGTTTTGTGTAGCTAAGTAATGTGGAGAGTTTGGTATTAAAACAATCTCCTCCTAAGCTGTTGTCAAAGGATGTATCTTGTTAAAGGTCGATTCTGGATTCAAAGCACTCAGTGTGTACCTGCACACAAACTCTGACCCAGTCCATCTCCCTTGCTCTATTCAGGCAAAACTGGGGGCTGTGGCTGTCAGTGCCCAGCGGTGGATCCCTTCCACCTGCTGATCTCAGCCTTCAGAGGGAACACTTGCTGGTCTCTGCCTCTCCTGTGAAGACAGGGCACAGACTGAAGAGGAAGGATGTAGGAAGCATCCAAACCAAAAGCATAGCCAGGGGAGTGTGCCAGTCTGCAGCTGCTTAGCATCTCAAAATGAAGACTGAATTCCTTGTATCTGACAATCAAGATGCAGGCAGTCACTTTATTGACAGAATAAAGTCCATCATGTGTACAGATAATGCACTGTGGGATTAAGCTACTCTAGCAATAAATTTCCTAACCTAATTTTAAAAGATAAAAGCTCCAGTGAAGTGAAGCTTCATGGCACACTCCACTCCATTCAATTTCAGAAGACCTGGCGAGAATGCCCTCCCTCAGGTTGCTGCTCTGCATCTCTGACCTCCTCCTACAAAAGCAAATTTTCCAGGGAAGGAAATAGAGCAGCACTAAATCTCCCCTCCCTCTGGCTACCAGCATCTGCTGTCACTCTTCTCAGCTCATGTGGAAGGTCACATGGAGCAGGGCTCTGAGAAGCACTCCAAGTAAAATAAGGAGGAATGCTGTCTGGCACCAGGAGAAGACCTGCCTCTCCTTGTCTGCTTCCTCCCCTCTTCTGCAGAAGTTCCTGAGCTCTCTACTCTTCCAATGAGTTTCAGATAGCCAAAAGCACTGCCAGTCCACTGCACCTTTGATCTGGAAACAGGAGCAGCTCCTGAGTACTGCTGATTCCCACTGGCTATTGAAGCTCAGCAGCACAAGGAGGAGAGAGAGAGCAACCTGTGGCACAGTGATGCTGGGTAGGCATCTCAGGCCTTTGTTCATGTTTTGGGGTCAGGGAGGGCTGAATGCACTGGGCATTGCATGAGATCAGATGGTGTTGGGATTGCTCAATATCCACAGGACTCCTGTGGCTGCAGCTGAGGGACAGATACTGCAGCCAGTAAGGAAACCCCAAGAGCTGAGCATTTTAGGCTGGATGGCAGCTTACACCTCAGCAGTGCAACTGCTGAGCTTGTCCATCTCTGCAGCCTGAGAGATGGGAATGGCTCTGCTAAAGTGTAGTCAAGCCCCAGGGAATGAGGCGGCTGCATGTGCATGGAGCAGCTGTACAGAGAGGCAGTCATGTGCCCCTCAAGGCATCACAAGTCAGAATCAGAGAGGAGTTGAGGTTGGGAAGGACCCTTAAAGGTCATCTAGTCCAACCCCCAAGTCTTAACAGGTCATTGATTTCCATTCATTATTGAGCTGCCTTGCACTGCTACTGAGATCAGAGTTTCTTGGAACTTCACTGAATTAAATTTTTGCCTGGCCATGCTGCAAGGATGGTATTGTTAGAAACCACAGGCATGAAGCCCATGTAATGCTGGTGGCAGTAGCTTTATTTCTCTTGGCCATGCTAGTTCTCAAGCTCCACCAGACTTCTCTGAGAAACTGGTTGTCTTCACATTTGAAAAGGCAGCATTTACATTGCAAGCTCCAGCAATGTACTTAGTATGTGCTAGTTTGATAAAATTTTAAGCCATTGATCAGGACAAAAAGAACTCCTTGTGTTGGTATTTGGCCTTTGTGAAGGCCAAAACATTTGATGCTTCAAACAGTGTGCTAAAAGCATCTGCAATAAGGAGACAGTGGCATCTTGTTCATTTGGAAACTCCTGGGAAAAAGTATTCATAGCTTCTATATTAACAAAATCCAAATGAATTAGTACTGTTTGTGCTGTTTGAATTCTTAAAGTGTGGTTTGAAAGCGAAAGCACACCAAAAAATACAGCATTTTCAAGTACTCATACCCTGCCCATAATTATTTCCTGCACAGAAGACTGCTACACCCTATTTACTTGCACCAGCTTCACAGCTGGCCTCTGGCTAGCAGCTGAGGTTCACCCCAGTTCTAGATGTGAACATCTGACAACGTTTACAGGAAGTCTTCAAAAATACAAGTTGGTGGTTTCAGTAGGGTTCAGCAGCACCAGCTCCCCATGCCTTCTTTTGCCTTCTTATTTTCATATCATATTTTACCATCTGCATTTCAAAGAGAAGTGTTTGCAATTTTTTAATGAACCAAGGTTGATACTAGGCACTAAAGTGGACAAATGCTTTTTGACTGCATTCTTTAGCCAATATGCACATTGCTTACAAGTTTCCATTTAAAACAGTTGTCACACAGGTGTGTAAAACACTTTGAAAAGCCATGTCTCTCACTGCTGGCTCTTGATGCAAATGGTTCCAGTCATTGTGCAGAGCTCCAGGAGCTGCTTATCATCTCTGTGCACAGCACACCCATGTTATCCCCTCTCCACCTCTGTCTCAGCTTATCTTCCCTGTCTCTGCTGTGATTTTTTATTTTACTGGGCTTTGTTTGATTAATGGCCTTGTTCCTCTCCACTTGTGTGTGTCTGAGGAGCTGCAGTGCCTGGTGGGATGCACAGTGGAAGGGACTGTGGCCACAGACAGGACAGAGCCTGGGGAGGCACTGGAGGCAATAGGCCAGGTAGTAGGGTGGGACAAGGTCGGGTGTTTTTGAGGAATCTCGTCAGTTCTATCAGTTCTCTCTCAGCCAAGCCAAGAAGTTCTCTAGGCTCAGTTCTGGAGGATCTTCCAGAAATGCTGTTTGTAGCTGCTGGGCATCACTCTGATGTAAGCAGTGGTTACTTTGCTGCTCTGAGGGAGGGAGACAGCTGCATGTTAGGGAAATCTGGCACATTTCCATCATGCTGCATTGTCATTTTCCACAGAAGTATTTAGCAGCAGTTGGTCCAGCCACTTGGCAAAACAAGAGCAGTTTTTCTTCCTTCAAACAAGAGTGAATGTAGCATTGGAATTACATATACATATTTTTATACTTGGTAGTTTCTCACAATAAATGTGCCACATGGCATAGCATGAAATTGTATTAGAGGAACCAGAGCACATATCAAAGCTTTGATTGTAAACTTCCAGCTCAGAGAAGGAGATGAGCAATCTCTATGTTCAATTATAACTGCAGATATTTCCTTTTTCCTAAGCTGATGTCTGTTACCATGGCCACAACCTTCAGAGTTTTCTGGCTATTTTAAAGTCATTACTAGGAGTGAAAGAGCAGATGTTTAATTACATTCTTCTTATTCCATTCACTAGGTACAGCTGACATTTTAGAAGTCCTCAGAAAAAAAAAAAAAAGTCCTTTCTTATTGTTTATGACTTTCCTAGAGAAAAATAGCAGAAATTAATTATATGCCAATATGCACTTTGTCTACAACCTCTAGGTTGAGGTGAGGAAGGCAGTTTCTTGACATCTTAAAGACTGGGTATTAGATTGATATTAGCAGTAATCAGAGATAAGTGAAAACCATAGAAATATCCTTCCTGTCCTGGTCACTGACAGCCCCAAAGGATTGAGAATGTCCTTTGAACGCTCTGGTTTCCACCCCAAGAAACACTGCTGAGCCAGAGCCACATATTTGCACATCACCAGCAGAGTTCTGCACAGGCCCTGCTGCCCAGGTGTTGTGACTGTCAGTATCCCCACTGTGTGTACAATTCTCTGGGATTTATCAAAACACAAGACGTCACCAAAAACTTCTTCTCTACCACACTGTGGCATTTCTGGTTTGACAGAGACAGTAATTACTCAGGAGATTGCTCAGCCAGCAGGACTGCAGGGAACATGGTCCCCTAGATGTCTCATGGGCTGTTCATGGTATGTTCCTCTTTACTTAGAAAACATTGTGTCACAGAATAGATGATTTGTTCATTAAAGCTTCCTGTACTCATGGTTGCCTAAGTTTAACATTTTGTCTGTAAGGCTGGTGACTCCAGTATGTGTTGAAAGCTTTGTCATCTACCTATTCGCACCCTTCCCCACTAGACTCTTCTCAGGCCAAAAGAACAACTTGATTATAAGAAAGATCAAGCGTGAGGTAGGTCCTGAATCCTACTGAGACTGGTACGTAACTTGATTTATACTGAGAAATGTCACAAAAAGGCAGCCTCTGATGTCTGCCCACTTCCAGGGACAAATAGCTGCTGAGCAGGGACTTTTGGGTGTTTGGCTTGAGCACGTTTGGTTAGAGCAACCCTACTTCTCATCCCAGTTTTACTTTCAGTGTCTAAACTTACTGGGATCTGTGTCTTGTTGCTCTGTGCCTGGACTCTTCACCAAAGGCTTCCTTTATGTACTGAAGTGTTGGGAAGGTGAATGCACAAGAGAAGTGAAAGATGTGAATTTGTATCTCCATATTCAGGCTGCTCTCCTGTTCCCTTCCACAGATGGGTGTTCTAGACTAATGCTGTTCAACACCCTTCTAAATTTCCTTGACTCAGAGCTACTCGGTATCAGCTTCCTAATGCATTATGAGATCTCATTATTTAGCTGGTTTTGCTCCTCTTGATGATGGAGTTTGCTCTGGCTAGTACTAACTTGAAGCTATTAGTATATTAAGACAACCATAATCTCATCAACAATTATGCTGATGAACACTGATTTAAAGATTTTGCAAACTGGAGCAAAGGACAGTACTATCTTCCCCTCAAATGCAAAGCTCATGGAGGGATATCCAGAATGGGACTGGAACCCCAAATGGAAACAGAAATGCCAAAAGAGGGAATTTAGTTCAGGGTCAGTGGCTGCAGAAAATCCCATGATAGGACATATATTCAGTGTCCAGCAGCTTTTGAGCATCCCTGCTCCTTTGTGATGCTTACAGAATGTCCACACACAGCTGCTGCTGGGCAGTCAGGGGAGGAGCTGGCCAACAATGGATGTGCCTCTCAGCCACTGTGGAGATAGTGCTGGCTGCCCAAAAGTCCCTTCTCTTCTAACCATGTGAAGCTTGGCTGTGAAGGTTTTGCCTTTATTTTTGGTTATCCAGTTATTTTGCGAAGTTGCAATCTCTTGTGTTGCTGTAAAAGCTGCTCTTGCCTGTGCAGAGTCTGTAATTAAATATGACCCCTCTCATATCTTACCTACAGTACACCATGCACTCTCTAAAACTCTCAGTTCCTTACACTTTTTTTCCCATTCACCTGTTTCTCAGACATGTCAGTGTCATTCCCATGATTGCAGTGAGTTCAGCAGATGGGAGATTGAGCTTCAGGCTTTAGGAACTCATTCCTTCTAGAATAGTAATATAATGCTACAGACTTACCCTAAGTAATCCAGCCACCTAGTGTGACTGAGCCTGTGTAGGACAGAATCAATCTTTTGCCTACACAGAGACATAACCACCCTCGAGCAGGAAAGGAGACAGGAGAGCACCCATACAGAGGACAGCACATTTTTAGGCAATCCCTTACTTAAGGCATGTTTTTAGTTTGCAGTGCTGGAAGAAAAGTGAGTGCCTTGCTGAAAACATCTGCTTCATGCTCCATGCATGACTGATCACATCCCTCATGCAGCAGGTCAGCAGAGCCGTGGTGCCAAGGTCGTGTGAAGGTGCTCTGGGTTCTGTGCTGAGCAGCTGTGACAGCTGACCTCAGATCTGTTCTGAAGGACCCATTTGGTTCTCTCTTCAGGGCACTCACAGTTCAGTGTGGCATCCACCTCTGCACCCTTCTCCCCACTCTGGGTTGTACTAACCTATGTGGTAACCTAACCAGGGGGTGTCTTGTCTTCTCCTCTTGACAGTGTGTCCATCTAGTTGATGCTGTATATATTCACATGTCGTATATATAGCTCATACAGGTACATATGCATAAATTACAAAAAAATATAAAGGTGAATTTTCAAATTCAAATAGTTGGAAAAGTTGAAATTTGGGTGATCTGGGCTTTCTCTCTCGACTCTTCTAGTATGCATATCTTCCATATAATAGGAGCATATATATTAGTGCAGTCAGCTATGCCTTTCCAATATGTTTCATTTTTCTGACACCCCTTGGAAAGTAGTTTCTGGAATCCAAGGGTGGGGTCTCTTTGTGAATAAGGAAGATGGCTTCATAGAGGGGGAATTGACTAACAATTCAAAAACTGCACACCCTGGAGTCTTTTATTCAGTGTATCCTCAAGTAGAGAGAGTCTTGCAAATTGGTGGAATCTGCTCAGCATCACACCACAACTCTCCCCGCAAATAGTTTGAGTGTACAAGGGGCTTACATGCATTGCTGTCCTGGAAAGCGTAATTTTGCCCATTTGCTCAAGTCCCATCACTATCTCAAAAAGTATCTGGAGAGCTTTCCATTCTGAACAATCCTATCTATGTGTCTTTCTCAGAATGAAGAAGATGCATCTTGTGTTCCATAGTCATTATAATGTACCTTTTGGTGGTGTCTCAGTGTGTTTCTAGATCATCTCATCAAGGACTTGTAGTGTCTTCTGTGAATGTGCTATTCTAGACATTTTTGGTCAAATTTTAGTTAAATATGCTTCTGTTATCAGCTAGCTTTGTAAATGGAAGGGATGAGAATATATAAAAGCTTCAGAGTTCCTAGATGAAAAAGCTGACGTCACAAGTGGCCATTCAGTAGACACAGGAGTGATAATCTGCTGAGATAGACTCCTGCAGGGGAAAAAAATCAACAGAATAAAGCTTTTTTGTTTGTGACTGCTTTGAAAGTTCACATACTGAGGCTCCTTTCTTTGAGCATCTCACACATATTCTAAAGAAAGAATATTTTAATGATAAACCTGAGCTGTCTGATCTTCCCTGAGCACCCTTGTTTACTTCAGGCACACTTCAAAGCTGTGCTTAAAAGATCTGGTATTTTTTTAATAAAGAGTAAAATTAGATTCTGGGTGAAATGTGTAAAATACTGGGATGTCCATGCTTGTGACTGTCCAAGGGGAGCTGGACAGCACATTGCTCAATATAAGGCCCCTTATATTGAGGTGCAGAGGGCATGCAGAGGTATATCCCCAAATTTTTGAAAGATGTTTGGACTAGGCAGGTCAGTTTTGCCTTCTGCCTTGGGGCAGAAGGAAATAAATCCCCTGCATGTGTTCATAGATGAGCAACATAAAGTCAGCAGTGCCCTGGCAGCCAGGAGGGGCAAGCATGTCCTGGGTAGCATCAGACCCAGCATTGCCAGCTGGGCAGGGGAGGGGATTGTCCTGCTCTGCTCTCCCTGCTCTACCCTGCTCTGCGGCAGCCTCAAGTGCCAGGGGCAGTTTGGGCATCACAAAATAAGAAAGATATAAAGGGCACCCAAAGGATGGCAATGAACATGGTGAAGGGCCTTGAGAGGAAGCCGTATGAGGAGCAGATGAGATCACTTGTTCTGTTCAACCTGGAGAAGAGGACACTGAGGAGAGACCTCAGCTTCCTCATGAAAGGAAGAAAAGGGGCAGACACTGATCCCTGTTCTGTGGTCCCTGTGACAGGACCCAAGGGAATGGCCTGAAGTTATATCGCAGAGGTTTTAGGTTGGATTGTTAGAAAAAGGTTTTCACCCAGGGGGTGGTTGGGCACTGGAACAGCTCCCCCGAGAAGTGGTCACAGCATCAGCCTGACAGAGTTCAAGAAGTGTTGGGCAATGCTCTTGGGCACATGGTGTGTGACTCCTGGGGATGGTGCTGAGCAGGGCCAGGAGTTGGACTTGATGTTTATTGTGGGTCCCTTCCAACTCAGCTTCTTCTGTGATTCTCTGATTTACACCTCCTAGTTGTTAAGATGATGGCAAAATCTGCTTGTCTGCAAGATGAGTGTTCCCATTCAGGGTTGCCTTGTGCCTTTTCTTCATGGTGTATTTTATTGTCATCAGTCACAAATTAGAGAAGTGTATGCATCCATATGTATGCATGGACATTCATGCTCATATAGCATGAAACAGGTGCTGTCATCAGGATGGTTTAACAGTATAAGGGACTTGTAAGGGAGATGATATATTTTTATTACATGAGTTTATATGCTGTAAAACAGCAGAATGTACCTTTGGCATATACTATTGAGTGTTGCAGGCTGGCATCTATATGAAGAGATCATTAAAGAATTCCAGCCTGAGCTGGAATGAGGTCACACCTGGAAATAAGTTTTTTCCTTAGGTCTCCCACTTGGTTTCAAGTAGCCCCACTCCTTTCCCAATTCATCATCTGAATTCAATTGTCCCAAGAACCAAGAAGTGTCAGGTGAGATCGGGCCTTGCCAAAGCCCCCATGGTCTTCAGAACCAGTGGATTCCAGATGTGTTTGTCACCAGATATGATACAGATCTTCTAATACAGCATCTATCTCCTTTAAAATGAAGGTGACACTGCTCCATGGAAGTTAGTGACAACCTCCTTCTCCACCAGTATCCCTCTCTGCTCCAAATGTGCTAATTACCCTTTTCTGTCATGCTTATAGTGCATTAACAATGATAAATTTACAGGCCACCTGTTTCTCTCCTGTGTTTATCTCAGGGCTTACTGCTTTGTCTGACCTGCTAAGGCACTTCAGAGGGTCCATTTATTTTTACTTCATTAGGGGGTCAAATAAAAGATTTGTTATGATGCTCCTTCACAAGCCCAGCTTCTTAGCAGTGCTATTTAACCCATCTCATCCAGTTCTGCAGTGTTTAGCCTTTTCCGTCCATATCACACGCAGAAGTTGGTGAGAACATCCAAGCTTGTGCTGGTGAGGATTTCCTCCTGGTACTCTGCCAAGGAGCAGCACATGCAGCCTCTCAGGAGCAGTAATATAGATGTTTGGTCAGAAGACAGCCCCATTATTGGATTCCCAAGTGTATAACTAAGCAGTGAGTGGAGAAAGGTACACAGTACTTGTTTAGAAAGACCTTTTTTTTTTCCCCTGAATAAGGAACAGGAATAATCTAAGTGATGAGATGTGTGTTATTTCATGGCACCTCCCCAGCTTTCAGCATTGTGCTTGACGTAGCAATAACTGTTCACTGCCAGCACATATCCTCAACCCTTAGCCCATACAGGTTTGTTACCACTTGCTGGCCCCATGCAACACTTTGTTGTGGCCAACCAGCATCATGGAGCATGTCTTGTGTCCTCCTGATAGATAGCCAGTAGTCCCTGCTAGGGGTCCTAGCATGTCCATGTCCATGTCCTCAACTCTTTGGAAGGGTCTGTAGGTATGTGGCATGAAGACTGCTCCCAGGTCTCTGTAAGATAAATCAGGATTTATTCAGGGACTGGGAATTGAGGACTCAGCATGGGACACCCTTGCCACATAGCAGTGGTGCACACTTGTGTCTGTGCACATATAAAACTCAGAGTAGAGAGATGCCATCATTTAAGTGAAGTTCATGCAGTCGAACTTTGGCCTCCACTGCTTTGACTACAGAAGAAAACAAGGGTCTAAAAATAAGGAAATGTTTGCCTCTTGGAAATTTTCTAAGCAATTCATCTAAGAATTATTGATGTTTCTAATTTTGTCAGAAGAGGGAGGACCATCAGTCACACTAAAAAATACCGGCTCTTTGCTGATAACTCATCAAGTAGAATGGCTTTTTAATAAAGTTGCCAGAAGAAAGGTTTACTGCCAAAATCTAGGATATTGCTCTATCCCACTCACACTACTTCATCAAGGAAACTTCCAAGAAAATGTTGGCTTTCTCCCAAAGTTGTGTGGGATTTTTCTTCTTTTTTCTTTTTTTGAGTGGCTGAAAACCAACTCCAAAGCCAACTTTACTTCCAACCTTTTAAAAGAAGTAATGACAATATATGCTAATAGGAGGTTTCACAAATCAGTATGAGATCACTGAAACCAGTTCCCATCATATCACACATGAATGAACAATGTGTGGGTTTAAACTGTGTTCAGTTCAGATACAATGATAGCTCCATCTTTCATTCAGATTGAGATCAAATGATATTACCAAGTGCTGGGTGGTAAACTGCTGATAAGTCACTGTTTTATCATCCTGTAGAGACTAATTTGAAAACATCCTTGTTTTCGTGTAACTGAGTGTAAGATTTTAAAGCACCTCCCAATGAAATAGATACTGTTGCTAAATGAATGGCTCCCTTTCCTAAAGCATTAATTAAAAAGCATCAAGCCTCGTGAGGTACATCCTTCTTTTAATTAAAAAAAGTAGAAAAATCAGAAGTTTTCTCTATATATTTGCATAGTTACCAATTTCTTAATCTTTCTTGGAGGATTCCTTTGGTAATTCACAGGAGGATCCCTGTGTTGCTCACTGACTTAAGTGACTTTCCAGTGAATTCATTAGAAGATCATGATCTGAAACTTACTTGGTGGAACAGGATGTGCTTTTTTTATTGAATAAGTGATTTGTATGGTGATTTTATATGGCACTTAACAAACAGTGGGCTGATTCTTCAGTGCTTATCCTGTTTCTAGGCAGTGGAGCTTCTCTGGTTTTCATAACATCAGTAGCAGAGGAGAGAATTAGGAAATACTTGATGTATGAAGTGAGAGGAAGCATGGAATGTCTGAGGAGTAGTGGGTTGGGACAGAAATTACTGGTGAAGATGATATGGAAGGGAGAATTGTCAGTTGAAGATAATAGAAAGACATCTAAAGAGCTGTATGTAGCAAGCAGGAGGAGAGAGACATTTAAAATATGAGACCTTTATTTTTACAAGGCGTGATACTGAGAGTGCAAGAGGTTATTACTGTAGTTAGAATGGGTCGTACAGGGCATACAGAGCAAGAAAAGCAACTGGAACAAATGTCAGAGACAGAACTCTGTTGGTGAGATTATGATTACATAAGAGCATATGTCACTAAAAGGATCTGAAATATTGGCCATCAGGTAACTGGTAAATCTTTCATTAGCCATAGGCAAAATATTCTCATCAGAGTCAGCATCTCTCCTTCTTACATATACTTTCACTCCTTTCCATGTCTGGAAAGTAATGCTTCCCCAGAAAAGGAATCAGATCATCAAAATCTGAATTTGTAGTTGAACATTGGTGATGATGCTGTTCAGAGTTCAGAAACTGCTCTTAAGAACAGCAATACTGGTACTCTACCATTAAGGCAAAAGCAGCAAGGCAAATCCTGGTAGATGAAATGCTAATAGTTTTCTATGAATTCGATACCAAGTACATCTTTGCTACATATTTCTTTTGGATGATTTAACTAGGGAGAGACACCAAGATGCCATAGATGGTCTTCTTCCAAGGTTTCCAAATCCTGCTGCTTCAGAGATGATGTGTTTGATTGTTAGGATATCGCTTTGATGGTGCATGGCATCAAAATGCCATTATTTGCAAATGCTAATAGTAGGAATGGACATGCATAAGAAATGCAGAAAAACTTAAGAGAAATTACGTGACAGACTTTTTCAAAGATAGTAGAAAAAGTAAGAAAGATTGTGTTTGTTTTAGAGAGCTAAGGAATAGTAGTGGAAAGTAAGATGTAGGAGGAAAAGACAAAGAAAGAAAGGACAAAGTTTTTTATACTAAATAAATAAAGGCCTAGAAAATGAAAAATGGAGAAAGGCAAAACTCATATACAAGAAATCTCAGAGAACAGATTGAGAACATCTTGAGAACAGCAAAAAGGCAAAAGTACGCTGGCCTAAAAATGTAACAGGATCAGCTTTTCTGTTTATTTACAGTCACTAGGAAGTGGTGAATAGTGACATTTTATTTCATGTTGGATAGAATCTGGTTTTCCTAAAGTTAAACTTTGGAAAGAAGCTTTCTGGTACTGCCACTTCTTCTCTACAGCAGTGGTACAAATTGTTTGTTGTTCACATGAGAAAAAACAGCTCGTTTGTTTGAAGACAGTTATCTGATGGACTTTGTTTACTTCCTCAAAGAATGTCAGTAGTGAAGGAAGAAGTGCTGTTAACCCTTTCTTTTGTGAAGGAGTTCATCTTAGTTGAATTTACTGAAAATTATCAGTGATGACAGAAAAGTTTTCAATCTCATAATTCATATTTTTCTGTCTAGATTTTGTCCTGGGTTTTATACATTATTTCTCGTTGCAATTTGTGCAATACTATAAAATGGTAAAAAAATTTGTTGAATTCATGCAAACAATTTTTTACTACACTCTGTATAATGACTATGTAATACATGGCATTTTGAAAGTTCCTTTGTAAACCAGTACTGTGTATGAGTTTCTACTACCTAAATTAATATTGAGAGCCTGCTAGGGTTTTTTTTATTGATAACAAGCAATAGTGAGAACATCAGGATTACACAAGCATTTGTTTACACATGTGTGAGAGCCAGAGAAGCATGGCAAATTATTTTTGCACTTTATTTGTCAAATGTTTTTCTATGCCTCTTAAGGGAGTTTGCTTACCGACCTTTACCATGTTGTTCAAACTCCCAAATTCATTCCTGTTGAGTAATTTCTAAAATCAGGCAGCACACTGTGTTATGCATGAAATAGCAGTTGGGTAGGACACGGGTCTGTGTTTTTCACGGCGGGCTGTCAGGACTGGATGTCATTCTGACTTTCAAAGTGAATACAAATCAAAATATTCTTCCAGTAACTTTATAGATTATATCCAAGCTAAGTTTCCCTAGCCAAGATTTTTCAGGTTTGTACACAAATGGTGCTCAGAGGGAACAGAATCTCCACATTAAATGCCTGTTGCACACCCCCAGATCCAGCTCTCCCAGGTCAGCTGTTCATGTAGAGCGTGGAGAAGGAGGTACATAAGGTGGCTTGAGTAATCATCAGATTGTCAGGAAAAAGAAGAGATGCTTTCATCACCAATGATAACCACATCCTTGTCCATGGAAACTTCTCAGGGGGCACAGCAAAGCACCTGAACTGGGGTCTGTGGCTGAGCTTTGCAAGCTGACTGTATTGCTTGGGGGCAATTGTATGGTTTTCCTGTACCTCATCTGCAGCACAATGTATGTGAAGACAGAGAAGAGGTCTTAGGAAAAACAGCAAAGATACTGTCTTACAACAAAATTAGAATATTACTTTCTTTCATTTGTGCTAAAATCCTCCATGTCAGCATATCTTCTCAACTAGAATTCATATTATCACTCATCTGGATGAAGTTAAATTTGAAATAAAATAGATTTATTTAACTGTTAATGTTCAAAAATAGGCATTTATCATGGAGCAAATATTCTATTTAAATTATCAATTTAAGCCTTTGTAAAATGGAAGTAGCTTACTGCACTGCAATTTGGGAATTATGAGTTCCTTTCAAATGTAGGAGCTGTAGGCTGTGCCATATGTCACTGGGAGAATGTTTTCTCATATATTCACAGGAAAATCTTGGATTTAAATTATGAATTCCGTGAACTTGGCAATAGAGCATGAGGAATAAAATAGAAGTGGCTAGCCTCACACTCCCCTAGACAACTAGAAGCTAGAAGCTTACCATATGTCATTGACTTCCATGAGCAATTCTGAACAGTAGAATCGCCCTCTCTTGCAGCATTAAATACTGCCCTAAGTCATTAATACAAAGCAGATGGCTTTGTTGTTGATTAGAGCTGGTTAGAGCCTGAAATTCCCATTCCAAAGGAAATTTTTACATTTGTGTTTATTTTCACTGCATATTGGAACAAAACATCAAAATTTCCCAGTGGGATGGATATTAAAACTGATCTGGAAACACCAAGTTATTTCACTTCATTGGCATTGAATTGTTTTCTCAGTAATATCAAACAAGTGTAATTCTAAAATAAATCAAATATAAATGGCAAAACAAAATCGATAATCATATAAAGTAACATGAAACTTTTTTGCCATGTTAAAAAGAAAAGATTAAATTGAAATGATAAATTCTGGCATTTTTACAGAATTTTTTTTCTTGAATGTGATAAAACATTTTGATTTCAGCTGAGCTGCCTTACCTAATGGAAATGGGTTCTACTGAAAAAATAATCACCCAGTGCTGTTCATCCAGGGCCAGTAAAAAGGAAGGATCCAAAGGGATCCTGTCCAGATGTACAGGATCATCTTGCAAGTTCAAGAATGTAAAAATTCTGAGAAATAAGACATGCACAAAGAGAAAATTAACACAATATATGCACTTTGGGAACATCTTCGAAGACTGCTTTAAACATTTCTACATCTAGATCTCTCTTACATTAGCTCTCTTTTGTTCAGGCACACGAGAGAGTGCTGAGTGCTGGACAAATCATCCCTGGCATGGACCTTCATATTTATGAACTTGTAAACTGTGACATTATCTTAGTGCATCTTGTTTCCATCTCCTTAGCAAAATTTTGGTCCTGACTGCCAGAACCTCCCACTCCCAATCTCCAGTTGCCTACTTTCCTGGAGAAAGTTCCAGTAACTCTCTTCAACATGGAACAAAACCTCACAGTTACTCTCCAGGTAGGAACCTTCACAATCTTTCCTTTCCCAATCATAACATCTTAAAAAATATCTAGTTTGCCAGCTAATGGCTCCATTTTTTTCCAGTATCATGATTTAGTTTTTTTTTCTGTCAACACCAAGTCCCTGCTGTGGGATAGGAGACCATCTGTTAACAATTTTTTTTAAGGGTAGTCTAAGCACAAATGTCACTCTTTCGGAGTCACATGCTACTTATTTACAAAGATAAAAAAAATCAATATCATGAATTCACATCAGCTTCTCATCTTACTTTGTGCAACAGTAGCTTTCTGCTTTAGTTTCCACTACCCTCCACCAAGGTATTGCGTATAAGATTACATAAAAGGACCAAACAAGATGTAGGACAGATTAGAAACCCGATGAAGTTGCTGCTGGATGAGTTTGATGACTGGTGTGCTCAGGTGCACTGGGGAAGATTATGTTACTCCTGGTGAGTGCCCTGCACAAAGGAGAGGAGTCCTACGGAAGAAAGGGGAATAAACCAAGTTTGACGTGGCTGGACATGTGAGTATCAGGATAAAGACAAACAGCAGTGACGCAGGTGTGTAGGAAGGGTAGCTTTTCTAAAGCACTCAGTCCCTTACTAGGTACCATAATCAGTGGCACTACTTTCTGTCAGGTCTCAGTTTACTGGATACAGGTGCTTTTTGAGAAGCTACCTATTGCACAGGTGCCCAAAGGGAAGCTGTGTTTTGTTTGAGAAGCCTGAGTTTAACTGTGGGTGCTGGGCACTTGGAAAAATGTCACCTTGAGCCTTTTAGGAAATGAGGCCCTGAAAGGTATTGTTAACCAAAGAGACTTTAGGCTCACAAGTTGCTTAATAGGAGACACAGTAGCTGCAGAAAATTTCCATCATTTGGATCTTGATATATGGTGTTCTGAAAGAATGTTGATAGATAAAGTCACCTCCAGATGGAACAGGTGAGAGATTTTGCCAACTCCCCTGCTGTCGGCTTAACGCCCACATTTATAAATACTGCAGATGTCCTGTGCTTAGTGAAACAGCTGAATGCAGTAAAATCTGGAAAAGCAGCCTTCCTGAGGGTGGATGTTCTAACATACTGTTAGAAAAGTCTCTCTTGCCCTTTGCCATACAAAATTAGGCAAAGGCAAACATACTTTTACAAAAATACTATCTCCATAGAGTTTTAAGAAATCAAATACATAAATATATATCTAATTCCCAAAAGAGTCATCTGAAGTCTGCCAAGGCGAAGAGTTAGTTGTTTTAAAGACACCAGATCGTTCTACCCAGGGTTAATGAACAAAATGTTGTGTTTTTTTCTTACATAGCATACGGTACAGTGTTGGTTCTCAACTTCACAAATGAATGATTATGAACCAAAAAAGCGTGTGAATATTGGCATGGGTTTTATTGTTGTGAGTTCTAAAAGAATTAGGAAGAAATGAAATTAAATGGCTAGACTTTTTCTTAGTTGAAAGGGAGGGGTAAACAAATCTGTATGAGTTCTTCCTCTTTTGTCTGGTGGTTTTTTTTTTGTTTGTTTGGTTTTGTTTGTTTGGTTTTTTTTTTTTTTTGTTTTGTTTTGTTTTGTTTTGTTTGTTTTTTTTTTTTTTTTTTGTTTTGTTTTGTTTTTTTGTTTTTTGTTTTTTTTTGTCTCGTTTCTCATTAAGGAAGAAAATGTTACTTTCAAGCCACTCTGGATGGGTGAAGCCTTTGCTGGCCCTGGGAAATGACTGTCCAACATTTACTGCGTCATTTTTCGCCCTGCTCATAGAGTGATGGCAGCACTTCACAAAGGGTCTCCAGACAAAGCCCAGGACACTGAGAATGGCTGAAGTGCTAGATACCCCACTGTGTGCACAGAGAAGCCTACATTTATACCCTCTTACACTTTGGAGGGTCACTATAGGATCACTGTAGGATCTGGAAACATGGGTTGCTTTATATGTATCTCCAGCAGCCCCTTTTCCATGTGTCTTCACTGCCTGGCTACCCTGTCTGAGGTTACACCTTAACTGAGCAGACAATCCTCTTAAAGATGCTTAGGTGTGCTCTGTCTGAAGCAGCAGAGATTTTGTGTAAAGAGAGCTTCATCTCCCCTCTGTGATAGCCAGGCTGTTGATGCAGCATCACCAAGCACCTGATTGCCAGGAGGTTAAGGACAGACCGGATTGCTCCATGCAATCAAAATCTAATGGGTAGAGGTGGCCCCTTACAGACATTCCTCTTTGGTGGATAGATGTACACCAAATTTCAGTCAGGAGCAGCTTCAAAAGCAAGCTCTGAGTCCTAAACACAGGGCTTTAAGATGGAAAGAGTGACCAGCCATGAATGAGAGAGGAGTCACTGCACAGTGTGACACACTGTACAAATGCACATAACATGCTCTTTTCCCCAGCTCCCAATAATAGAAATGCTCATGTGCCTTGTCATCCTTTTTGTAGCACACACTCCACCTTACTCTTTGGAAACAGAGACCTTGCCTGGAAGCCCCAGTGATGCTGAAGGCAATGCCTCCACGTCAGCCCTTTCACAGTGTGCACATCAGCCCTTTCACTGCTTGAGACTGAAACACTGTGTTGGTCTTAAAACAGCTCCATCTGAGACTGTGAGCATTGTTGAGAGGAACACGATAAGCACTAGGCTGTTGTCTAGTTAACCCACTGGTGCTGAAGACCCCAGCATTTATTGATGGGGCACTGCCTTTCTTCTGCATCCCCTTCCTCCACTTTCACACCAGCCCTCATGGCTAAAATGCGCAAAAGAATTATGATAAACAGAAATAGAAGACAAAGTGGAGCAGCTGTAGCATTTCTCTGCCAGGACCAATCTGAAGGGAGAAGAGCCTGGGCTTTTGATGTTAGCCATGAGCACCTCCAAGTTTGAAACGTGTGAACTCTGTGCAGCTGCTCCTGCTTAGGCTGCCCACCTCAACCAAACCACAGAGCTATAAAGCATTTGCTTTTATTTATTGTTTTGAGTTTCTCCTGGGGTAGCAGGAAAGCACAGAACAAATACTGTCAAAGGAGAAATTAGGGGCACCTTTGGTTGGGGAAGGATTCCCAGTAAGGGGCTAGAGAAACAGGAGGGTGACATTAAACAAAACAGGAACTTAGAGCAGTGAAAATGTCAGGATCCTGGAATTGAACTAATATCCTAATACAAAATGAGTGAATATTGTGATGAGCATGTTTGGAAATACCAGTGGGCAACTGAATGGCGCATGAATCCTGTTCCTGCTATTGATAAATAAAGTGTAAATAATGAATTATGATCCCATCCACACCTTTTCCTTGGGGATTTTCCTCTTAATTTCTTCATTAGTCTTTATTCCTCTTCTTTGATGTCAGCTACAGTGTTAGCCAGACATATTTGTGTACTTGTTTTACTGCACTGCAAATGTGTTTACTGCTGTTCCTTCTGAATATTAATAAGATAATGTAAGATTTTTTTTTAATCTTGCTCATGAATTTCATCTGGTTTTTGCTCTTTGCCAATAGAAATAGATAAATGGAGGATGGAAAGACTCAAAATATTATTCTGCATGTATTTATTTTTTTGTTAAGTCCTCGTGTGGTTTTTGATAAATTTGGTTTCCTTTCAAAAAAATGTGCCAAGATGCTGTTAAAGAAAAATTAAGCAGAAGCCTTTCTTGGCAAGCATCTCCACACTGGTTACTGAAATGAACGTGTGAAAACAAACTAGAAGTTGCCAGAAGGAAGCAAAGTGGCTGCTTCCAAGAGCCTGGGGGATTGTTTTCTGTGGGATGGAAATGAAAAAAAAAAAAAAGAAAAAAATCTTGACCAGGTAGCACTTACACCTCACAAGCAGAGATAATACCAGAGAATTTATTCTTCCCAGCACAGCTGCTGCTGCTGCTGTAATTATGCACTGTGTCCCACCACTGGGATCCTGCACTGGCACTGGAATTTCCAGTGGGACAGTGGAGAGCAGTGCTGGAGGTGTCTCTGAGGCTGTGAATCTGGAGCTCAGGATTGATCACAGAGTCTCCTGGGCTGGAACACACCAGAGATCAACAAACACATCCCTGCCTTGCTCACCAAGTCTCACTGGGGAGCTCCAATAACATGAGACAGTGCATTGCTCACATTAGCTGCATTCAGGATGAAGCCAAAGGCAACATTGGTGTTCCAGCCACAGGGAAGCAGCATACACAGATGAGAAGGGATGTATCATTTGAGATAGCTGTTGCTTTGAGCTGTTTCCTTACATAGCTCATACAGCAGTTAGCAGTATTACAGCCCAAAGGAATAACTGACCTTATGAAAGAAACTTGGCTTTTATACCAGATTGTGTTCACCAAGCCTTGATTTTTGTAAATGCACATAACTTCCCCCTTTCTGTAAAGGCATGGACATAGGTGAACCAGAGCTGCATTTGGAAGCATGTGTACACTGGATCACAAATAACAACAGAGTTTGCAGAGACTGACACATTGTGGTGAACTGGTACCTGAAACTTTACCAAACAATGAGAGCAGCTGGCAGAGGGGAAGGAAGAGAGTAGTTCTAATGTGGTGAAGTTTGATAACAGAGCAAAATTTTGGCCAGGAAGCCATGGGGACACATCCCCAGACAAAGTCTCATGCTCTGAGATGCACTTCACTCTCCCCTTGATGAGAGATAAGTGGATGATATTCCTCCACTTATTGCAGGGTAAGGGGATGCTGTACTGCAAAGTTTGGTCAACCAGGACAGAGCAGCACCCCTCCTCTGAGCTTGTGACAGAGCTGAGTTGCACAGTGACAGGCAGAAAAAGAACTGGTAGGGATGGCAGAAAGTGATGGCAGAAGAATTTAGCTTGCCAGAGCCTTATCTGCTGTGCTGTGGAGGCTGGTATGCAGTGACAGGAGAAGACTGCTGGTGGGTAGGACATGAAAGAAGGTGAGATCCCTGCCATTTCCAGATGTGCAGACAGCTTGAGAAATAGATGGTGTATATGAGTCCACTTGTCAAACATCCAAATTTTCAGTAATGATCTGACAGGAGGAAAAACCACAGCAGTGGTGGTGAGTGGAGAATTGCACTCCTACTTTAGACTGACATTGCCCCAGGGACTGACTCATGCTGAAGCACTGCTTTGTCACCATTGTCAGGTAGCAGAGCTGGCTCAGAGTGATGCTGTTGTCCTGCTCAGCCTTCAGTTCATTCCAGCAGTCATCAGGAGCTGGTGCAGCTGCTTGGCAGAGATTAAAATCCCACGATTGCTAGTCTCAAGAAAATTCTCAAATGATGTGTTAGAAATATATTAAAGACAGCATTTGCACCCATAAGTGAATTATTTCTTGGAAATAGGTCAAACTGTGTGTTAGAAGCCAAGGAACAGAAGTTTCTGAGGACAAAAGTCACAAAATGGAACTTTCATTGCTTCTTTTTGAAAAGTTTTCTGCTTTCATTTTTACAGAGTTGGTGTCTGTAGCCAAGCCTATGGTGTGATTCACCTTGCTGTTCCCAGTGGAACAGAGCTTGTTTTCAAACTGATTCTTTACACCTTTGAGGTGCTTTGTACCCTGTTAGTTATGACAGGGTATCAGTAGCCTAAAATTTCCATTTTAGAGCAAGACTTCCCTGCACAAATGCCCCCTTCTCATAATACTTTTTCCTAGCACAGGACTTCCCCTCAGATTTAAGCCTAAATGAAAATTAAGAAGTTTTGTTGTCTTTTGCAGACTGAGATCAATCAATAAAAACAATGCATGGAGTTTTCTTTATATGATATGTGTCAAGTTTGAAGAGTAAAAGCACTTCAACAGAAAAAAGAAAACTTTTTTTTTTGTTGTTTTTAGAGGAAATATGTTTAGATGTTTGCATTGCATGTTTGTTTGCATTGCACTGCACTTGTTGCAGTGGGTTGTCTGCATGCTCCTGGTTGCTGCATCTTTCCAGCTTCTGCAAGGTTGTTGCTTAAGCAGGCAGTGTTTGCCTTACTCTGAAGTTTCAGATTGAGGTAACAACTGTGTGTGAGCAGCAGCGAGCTGCTGGCAAAGAGACACGTGGTAGCACAGGTGTTCGCTGCCCTTCTGCACAGTCAGAGCTCCCTGAGTGAGGAGAAGGCTGGAACAGCAGCGCTGTCCTGTCTGCACACAACAAATCCGCGGCACTGCTGTTGGTGCAGTGTCACTCTCTGCCTGTGCTGAATCGCCACAGGCCACTTGTCTGTCAAACAACTCTGTCATCTTCATCTTAAAAACTCCACATGTGGACCTGAATAGAGGAACTCCAAGTATTTCCTTTAAGGAGCATTGCCTATGACATTTTCTCTAATAATCAGTGGACAGGGATTCTTTCCATAGCAGCTGAGCAGCAGTGAGGCTTTACTTCCTGATGCTCTGTAGTTGTCAGCTGAAATGGTATCAACCTTTTAAGCCATAAACACATCACATTCTTTTACCAAAAAATATTGCCTTAAGAATTAAGACCTTAATATTTTGATATGTTGTTCTATGTAGCAAATCATTCATATATATTGTATCTAACACCATTATATCAGAGGAAAAATTGCAGAAATGCAATTAAATGTATTCATTAACCACTTAATTTGTCTTTCTTTTTGTACTCCTACAACATCCATTTCTCAGTATTGTCAATATTTTACTTTGCCATTGTGATTGCTGTTCTCTATTCACTTGCTGTGCTTTGAACTTCTTATCATTTATTAGGAATTTGAAAGACCTACAGGAATGATAAAGTGTGAAAAGATGCCTAAGATCAGTTTCAATTTTATTTTGTTCCGTGCATTTATTGCTGTCATTGTTAGCTGACATCCTCCTAGCTTACTGTGCTGTGCCCATAATGTAATCTATTGTGAGGAGTCAGACAGCAGTCTGTGAAGTGACTGTAAGGATCTTCAAGTGTCTTCTGTGATTTTCTGTACTTGGGCTGCAAAAGCATTTTGATCTGTTGTTGATAGATAGAATAGGCACAATAAATCCCATTGCTGCAGTTCCTAGAACACCACCTATTAAAAAGGAACAGCCTGGAGAGCAAAGAACATGATAACAATTCATCACAAGAGGACTCAGGAATAATGCTACTAGTTTTGACTGCGTCACCTGGCATCACAACGGCTGTGGATTTCAACCTTGGACTGCAAGTCACATATGGTTAGCTCTCTCTTTCTGCCTGGAGAACACAGGTTTTTCTGGTTGTAATGTTCTGCAAGGCAGTGCTCTCAACTCTTTTGTGGTTTTTATTATTTGGTGAAAATATGTTACACTACAACATTGTGCAGTTATAAAGGCATTAATTTTTAGAGTGAAATACAGTCTTACTGGCCACCTTTTGAAGGACACTGCCTGTATCTTACCTCACTGTTTCATTTTTCAGATGACTCTGGACTAGAAATTTGCAAGCTGATTTTTCAAATGCTTGAGTTATTAAAAAGCAGGAGGGGATTGTATGGCTAATTCTAGCTCATTCCTACCACAGCTGGCTTGCACCTTAGTCAGCAATCTTCCCTCCCTGCTCTCTGATCTGGAAAGTGTGCTGCCCCTGGTACTGTGAAGGAGCTGCTGGCTGGGGTGTGGGCAGCTGCTGTCTATGCTGGGGATTTTACTGGGGGTTTTGTGTTAAACTGCTGCCACTATGAACTGAGCCTGGCCACTTCCCTTGTCCAGTTGCTCTTCCATCCCACTGGCAGACCCTGGTTATGTTGTTTTGCCTGACATAAAGCCCTCTGGCTGCCCTATTGTAATCCATTCCCTCAGCTAATTCCCAGGTTGTTTGTTATGGGCCCCATCCAACACCCGTGGAAGGCAACACAACGTTCAGCTGCCTCAGCAGCTGTTGGACCATGCCTATGAAACAAGGACTTTTTGGCTATTTTCAGGGCATTAAGAACTTGGATTGCTTGAAAAGTGTACAGCATGTTTTGATCAGGATGAAAAGACAAAAGGCAGTAGAAAAAATTACCTTTGAGGTGGTATCTTCCACTTTTCAAGTGTTTTGGAGACACTCAGGAGGAAAAGAGGAAAAGATACTGTTTGGTCAACATAATCAACCAAGCCCCCGAAATTGTCAGGAGATGGATAGGCCCCCATGGGGCAGGATTCTTCACCCTTCCTATCCTCCTGTCTGTGATCAGGGAAGCCTGTTCTCCATGAACCATGTAGGCAATGTGTTTAGACAGGACATATAGGTACCAAACTATGATGCTGTTTAGTTTTTTGTCTTTTTTCTTTTATGTGTTCTCTGGTTTTTTTGCACATATATTTGTAACTCTGTAGTTTATTGTATTAGTGACTAGTTTTCCATGACCTTTCCCTAGGCAAAAAGACCAAATTCCGGAACTCCAAGTCCCAGGGGTACAAGACCCCAATGCTATCTTGGTTCTTCCTGGGAACCAAGACCAAGAGTGCTGAGGAAAGAACTCCAAAGAGAGGATTTGACCTGAAGGAAAATTGCATCACCACTTGTCCTCCTAATCAGTGCTTTTTATCAATTATGTTAATTTCCTAAAACCTATAATATGTATTCACCCCTGGAGGGGGTAGACTTTTGTGAACATTTTCCATAACTGCCTCTGAAGGCCTTCAAATAAATATCTGCTCTTATATTATCACCTTACTAAAATTATCTCGAGCTTCATTTTCAGGTTGGGAAAAAGGCAACAACTGTATGTTACCAGACAGCCATCAGTGCATCCTGGACACACAGATGGATCTAGGATGGATCCTGCAGCTTTACACTGCAGAAATACAGCTTTTTGGTCATTCTGGTCCAGAGAACACAGGAAATTAAGGAATCAGTCCTCTAGCAGCCTTGGGGGGTTCAAAGTTCTTGCAGAGAAAGGGAGCTTCCCACAAAAAAGAAAGTAGCATCAACCTAGGGGAACCTCAACTTCTTCTTCCCAATGCCAAACATAATAGACATAACATAAGTGGATTAGCTTAAAATAGTGGTACATTTCTCAGTAGCTGCTTCTGTCATGTATTGATACTGTATTAATTTTTATCTTTTAAAAGTAATATCTTGGTTAAGAAAGGACATTTTATTGAATACTCTTTAGCCATTCCAGTCATCATTATTAAATCCATCTCTTGGCCAGAGACTCCATTCTGACAACAGTGTGAGTCATGTTTAAATTATTTTGCAATTCTACTTTAGTTATCCATACATCATATCTCAGTTGTGACTGTCATTTGTGTGACAAATTCTCAGGCAGGGTTCTGTCAATAGAGAAGGGCTTCCCACAGATCGGCATAATGTTAAGCTTCCAGTAAAACTGATGTTGCCTTTTGGAGCCAACATACTCAGGCTCCAAAACTTAAAACCCAAAGGCATCCATCATTAGTAAATGTGCTGCAAAATGTGATATGTACCAACTTGCCTACAATGAAATATAACTAAGGTGATTTATTAGAGACTGTATCCAATAATACTTCTTAATAGTTAACTTAAGGGAAATGAATTTCCAATTTCATTGTCTGGGTACTTTCTCCTTTTTTTTTTTTCCTTTTAGGAGTTTTTTTCAAAGAGCTATGACCACCCATATTACTATTAGTAATAGATCTGGTTTTTGGCTACAAAAGAGATTAAAAACCACAGTAATAGTTTGAGTTGGGGAATCCAGGTTGATAAAATCTCGTCAGATTTTATCTTAATTTTGAGGTAAAATGGGAATTGGTCTATGCCAAACAAAAGAGGCAGTTTCTGGGTGGCTTTCTGGTTATAAAGATATATGTAGAAGGGCTTTGGAGCTACTGGTTTCAGCATACATTGCAGTTGCACCTTGATCCCATTTTGGAACAAGACCAAGGGAACATAGGCCTTTGTACCAGTCTGGTTTCCAGCAGAGTTACAGAATATCTTATTAGGCCAAGTCCTCAGGACAGTTGGGTGACTGGGATGGAGGGTGTGCTGCAGCACACAGCTACTGGGACCTTGCAACATCTATAGCTTACCTCATAATTTCAAGGGCAAATAGGATGGCAGTAAATTCAGTGTTATTACTGTTCTCCAGACTGTCAAAACACAGTGTAATCAACATGTAGATAAAGTTTATTAATTTTTTCAGAGTTATACATGTAGTACTGGACATTGTCCAAGGTTTCAGTTGATACCCAAGAGTTGAACTACCATCAGAAAACTCAGAATACAGCATACTGTTCTTCTACAGCCTCCAAGCTAATCAGTATCAATAATAAATAATAATTAATGTGTGTTTGTTTTTGCTCTGCAGGTAGTATTTTAACTCCAATATGGGAAAGCAAAACAGCAAACTACGCCCTGAAGTCATGCAAGATTTGCTAGAAAGTACAGACTTTACAGAACATGAGATCCAGGAGTGGTACAAAGGCTTCTTGAGAGACTGTCCAAGTGGACATTTATCTATGGAGGAGTTTAAAAAAATATATGGAAACTTTTTTCCTTACGGGGACGCTTCTAAGTTTGCAGAGCACGTATTCCGCACTTTTGATGCCAATGGAGACGGAACAATAGATTTCAGAGAATTCATCATAGCCTTGAGTGTAACGTCGAGAGGAAAACTGGAGCAAAAGCTGAAGTGGGCATTCAGTATGTACGACCTTGATGGGAATGGCTACATCAGTAAGTCAGAGATGCTGGAAATCGTGCAGGTATGTGCTACTCAGAGGCCGCCCTGGGCTCCCTCCTTCAGAGCAAATTGTGAAGCAGTGTTGCACTGAGACACTAAATGAAAAACTGGCAGCACTGCTTTATAATCTTGTATAAATGCTTGGATATAAAATGCTATTTTAATTGGCAAAGATTGTGTGACAATTCAAACTACAGCTTAATATCCACTGCAGGTTCTTCCAGAGCAACAGGCTGCATGGATATTTCTTCCCTGAGAGCTCTGTTGGGCTTGAGCATAGCAACTAAGCTGCTGATAAATGTGATTCTGTGAACCCTGTCAATTAATTATGATTAATTACAGTTGAACCAAGTTGCATTAGAACAATCAGGCAGTGTACTTTTAAGGAAGGCAGGCTCCCTCCACAATAAGAAGCAAATCTACTTTGAAATCATGTTATTATGAAGAACCAGCTTGCATATTATAAAGGTGTTTTGTCCGCCTAATTCCAGTGAGGTCTGCATTATTAGAATCATATTAGCTGTTTTCATACTAAGTTGACAGTATAGGTAAACCTTATCTGTGTAGATGATGATTCCATACATAGCTTCTTTGGTTGTGTTTCCTTGTGGTGTTAGTAAGAGTCCCATGTTGCTGACTTTCTCCAACATGTTTTTGCCTTTGAGGCACATCACTCTACTGAAAGATTTAAAACATTTTTTATATGGCAGTGTATTTACACAGCTTGAATCTGTATAAGACAGCACTGTTAAAAAAAAAAAAGACAAAACAAACTGTTATCAAGATCCTTTCCTTTCCCTGGAAATTTTGAAGTGCTGACAATGTACTGTATTATTCAGACTTATATTTGCACTGAAAACCAAGGGAAAGTAATGCACACAAATTACAGGCTGTGATGGCAAGCTGCATGTAGGGAATCAGCCTAACAGCTGGTGCTCCTGTCTTTCTACCAGGGCCCATCCTTCAAACACTGGCCAATACCAGCACTTGCACTACTTCAACAAGACCAAATTCAAAGTTCAGCTACAAATCTAGAGTTTGTTGTCTTTCACTTAGTCTGTTTCGTGTTCCTGTGTCTGAGTTGAGGAGCAGGACCTCCCTGTCTGTGCCATGACAAACCCCATGGAGTATTTGCATTAGAAAATCCTCTGTTCCTTACATATCTTCCTCTCCCCCAGGCAGGGTAAACAGCTTGTCAATTACTGTTTTTCTCCTGTATTTCTCCTCATGAGAAAACAAAAAGAATCCCTGAAGAACTAATGTAGTACATAGGAAACACAAGGAGTCAAAGCTGGGTGACCACCGGCTCCTCTGGAGGAGGAGACACCCTGGGGGCTGCAGGACCCCTCTCTGCTGTCAAGGAGCCCAGGAGGGCACTGAGCCAACAGGCAGCACAAACCCCCCAGGCAAGGAGATCTACAAACAGGCAGAACAAGGCCACAGATTTGTTCATGTCAAATGAAATTAAAATACCAGTGGCTGGATTTTCTGTAGCGAGCCAAACAAGGACCAGCAAAGCTGGAAGCTTTTTCCAGTTACCCCAGATCTGCTTGCCAGCAAGTCTAGAGGCAAGCTCTGCCTCCTCTTCATATTTTTGTCAGTACCAAATCATAGCATTGTCTTTTACAGCCATGATGCCATCATCAAACAGAATTGCAGCTTAGGGATCAGCGTAGGGCAGCATTCTGTCAATGTGTGTATCCAACCCCGAGCAGCACTTTGGCTGTGCACAGCGCTCAGACTAGCACTCCAGCCATCCCTCTGCACTTCTTGAGAGGTTTGGCTCTCTCCTCCTTTCATGAATGTGACACTCAACTGCGTGATGCTTATAATCTCACCTCATTTTGAGGGACCCAATTTTGAGGGACCACACAAAAAGCAATTACGGAAGTGAACAACCTGAAAAACAGTTATTTCTGCATTGTGGACTATCAGCAATTTTTAAACCGTGAAAGCTGGCCTTTCTGCGATGGAGCTTCCCATAAGGCAGTGTGCTTGTAGATGTCATCCTGTTCTCTTCTTTCAAGTTGTTTAGAATGCATTTCTCTCCCTGTATTGCATTGATCACCAGGAGCTCTTCCCAGTGGGATGGGATTTGTTGTATAGTCTCTGGAAACATGTTCAGCTGGTATCTGGAACTGAAGCAGATGACCATATTTTCTTGCTTGGTTGAGAGGTTCCTTTGATGTAGAGTGATTAGATACAAAAAGCCAGCAAACAACTATCACTTTCATTTATGAAAGATGATTATTTTTTCATATGGAATGACAGGATTCTGTATCAAATGTCTTCCTGGGGCCCCTCAGCCATCACAATTTTTCTGAGAGTGAAAATCAGAACTCTGACATATCTCTGATGTATGTCTCAAAGGAACCTATTGCAAGTCCCTTATCTGGCATACATTTGCAAATTGATAGAGCAGGATTATGTTTTCATTGGGATTTTTGTCTGAGACAATATATCAAAATGAATGCTAAAAGAAACACCTTTAGTCTAAAAGTCTTCATTTCACAGAAAAATACTGTCGCTGTTACTGTGGGATTACTGTATTTTCAATAGCATAGGGGCAAGGCACATTTTCCTTCTTTTTCAGTCTGCTTTTCTTCGTGCTTTGAAAGCCCTCTCTCTGCAGCGATTTTCACTGTTTTTCTTCCTTGCGTTTTCTTTCCATTGCTCCAGCCTAATCTAACAGCGCTGCAGGCAATGCAGGTGTGGCACTCCTGCTCAGCATTGCATTAAGGAGATTGAGGTAACAGTGGCAGCAGCAGCACTGGAACAGCAGAAATGCTGGTTAAGATGTCCCACAGGAGTCCTCATGGCTGGCCAGCTGCCAAGAAGATGGAGGTGAATGGTCCATAGCAGCTTTCTAAGTCCTGTTTTCCTACAAAGGGATGTGCTAGATGGCAAAGCACCTGCATTCCTTTAAGCTCCATACACCATCATACCCTTAACCATGCAGGCACAGCCCAGTGCCCTCACCAGGATTAGTCCAGGAGCATCCCTAGGACAGTCTCCAAAAAACCCTGCTTAGAGATCCACATGGAGCCAACTGTACAGTTTGCCAGCTGAAGGACTTTAGTGGTGGGCTGACAGTTGTAGAGCCTCAAAAAAGAAGGTCCACAGGATACTGCTACACTTACCAGATATAGCACATCTGCAGACTACTGTGGGAAGAGGCTTCGTAGCCTGCCCTCTTGACAGACCTTGTCACAGTTCCTCTCAGATTCATGTCTCAGGCTTTTCATGTCTCCCATATGTTTACCTATAATCTAAATAGCTCAGTGCTCTCAAAAATAGCTGCAAACCAGTTAGAAGATTTGTTCCCCTTGCTGAAACAGGACATATTTGGCTAGTCTCTCAAAATAAGAGTTCTAGTAAGAGATGGAAACGTTGTTGTAAGGATACATTTTTTCACTGTATGGGCTCAAAAGGCATTTTAAGAATACTGAGCAGAGACAAGAATAACACTTTCAGTTTAATAAAAGCAGAGCACACATGTTTCACTAGATGGGATAACTTATTTGCAAGCCAGGAAGAAACAGAAGCTGGTATGGGAAGAAGCAAAAGCTGATATGGCTCTGTAAAGACAGTGTCAAAAATCTCCACAAGGCTGAGAGGAAAACAATTTTTTTCAGGGCAGTCATTCACTTCATTGAAACTTCTAGCCATCGGAATTTATTTCAAGAGAGTAAAAAGGATCAACTGAAAATTTGTGCTGTCCTTGCTGTTGCCATCACCATATGAGCTTTTTGACAGTTTGCCAAGTGTACCAGGAAAGTGCAGCCCTCACCAAAACTTCTGGCCTGAGTGCAGCAGTGGCAGCCAGCAACTGGGAGCAAAACCTGTGTGAATGGAAAGGGATGAAATTTGCCTTAAAATCACCCATTGTTCCTCATCCACATGGAGTTGGAAAATCAAAGGAGAGAGTTCAGCAGGGCAGCAGATGAAGCAGGAGCTTGTGCTTGCTCCGATGATGTACACAGGGCTCTGGAGGCACAATTTCCTGGTGGCATTCAGGGATGCCAGGGAGCTGTAAGGAGCACTCCTGACCGAAGTTCACCTGTTAAAGCTGCCCTGACTCGGGAGACTCCTGACAGGTATCAGTTTCCAGTGCTGAATACCACTGATGGTTTTCAGCCCAGGTTCTGGGAGGCTGAGGAGTTGCACTCCATGTGCATGGGGTAGAACCTCTGCAGCCTTTCAATCCCAGGCCTTAGCCCAGGGTTAGTACAGCCCATCTCTGTGTAATCATTGCATCAAACCAAATTCCTTTCAGAGCTTTCTCTTTCAAACATACAATAAAGAGTTTTGTGTAGCTGCACTGATTTAATATGGGGCAAGTCTCAAGATTCTTAATCAGTCTTAGCTGGCTTTTACTTTGGGAAAACTTCCCAATGAACTTCTGAGTAAGGACATAAGAATTTGTCCAGAGTAACCATTTTCAGCATGAAAGGAACGCTTACTATGTTATTCCCATCTGGCTTTCCTAGAATATCTCATCTGTTATTCCCTTCACACGCCTCTGTGAAAAGGACCCTGTAGGATGAAGTCATCCTGAAGTGCTTTTTTTGTCCTAAAAATCTGCATATTCTTACTATGGTTACTTTGATCAGGGTAAACATCCCCTCACTCTCAGTCTGGGGCATTCCTCCCACACTTTCAATGCAGATTCTCTGCTTTGCCGTCCTCTCACCCAGAGAGAGGGAGTGACCCCTCCACCTCGCTTCCTACTCCAGACAAAATCCAGACAGCTTCAAATGCTTAAACACAGGCAGATTTATAAGCCTCATCTCTGCTCTGACCCTTGCGAGCCTTGCATGCTGATGAGGATGAGCAAGGTCTAAATTCTTATTGTCCACCCTCTCCATTTTTTTCCTTCCCTATTGCCTCCTTCTCCCAGCTCCCTCATCCCTGTTTACATACTTGTATATTGTGTTTACATACTTGTATGTTCATCCTTTCTTCTGTGCTCCTGGTATCAGAGTATCGTGGTTGTGTGGGCAGCATCCCTGCCTCTAGTGAGGCTCTGCCCAGTACTCTGGAGCACTGATTCTCCTGGGAGATGTGAAGGGTGATCTGTTGGCAGAGGAGAAGCCAGCAAGATGGCCGAGGAAGAGGATGCTCCCTAGTCTGAGTGTAAAATGTCTGTGCTGCTTAGTGGCATCCTCCATCTGTGCTGTTACATTCCTGGAGCCAGTCCCTGGGGATCCTGAGCCAGGTGATCTGAGCTGCTAGGCAGAGTGCCTTCATAAAGGGAGAGAGGGGAGAGGGGTAACCCAATGAGAAATCTTGGTTTGCACCGAGGACTCCCCTCCCGAAGCAGGAGGAAAGGAGGAACAAATGTCACATTGGCTGTCACAGCAGGTGACAGCCAGTGAGTTGCAGTGGGCAGCAGAAGGGGCCAGTTGGACCAGGCCAATGCTGCCTTGGGCTTGGATGTGCTGTCCCCGTGGCTGGGAGGAATCCCCAAGGCCATCCCCCTGCAGCCCTCTGTGTTCTGCTGCTCTCCCAAGTGTGGCACTGCAGAGATACCTAACACAAAGCCCTGGTGTCCACTGGTGCTGCATGCTTATGTTTGCCAGCAAGGTTTGGATAACCAGTGCAGAGACAGATCCTCAGCCTTGTTTTAAAATTAAAATTATCCCTCTTTCAGGGGCAGCTAGTACCAAAGATGACTAATACATTTGTCTGTGCAAAGGATAGCAGTGGGTGGTAGTGGTGCTCTGTAGGACCAGAACATCTGGTCTCTGTAGAGTGAATTGTGAAAGGGATTTTGAGCTGTGCACACACGCCAACCCCCAATGAAAAGGCTGCCTCCTTGATGGTCCAGTCTTTGTTATCTGTGAGATGCAGCAAGTGCCAGAAGTGAGTCATTGCTCTTCCCAGGGACAGGGTGCTGACGTGGAGGGAGAGAAAGGAGATGGGGGAGAACCAAAGGCAAGCTGACAAGTGTGGTGAGCATGAAGCCTGTGTGGCCAAAGCATGGAGATGCATCTTGCACAGGACAAGACCTTGGTGCTCTGGCTGTTCCTCCAGGGAACTGCCGTTGCCTAAAGTGTTGTACAAATGATTATTTGTCCAAAGACTGTTTTACTAAGGAAAAATGTAACCATAGTCCAAACCCAGATGGTGTTTGACCATGACTAAATAAAGAAACACAGTATTTTGTAAACAAGTGTCCCACTGAAGAGGGAAGCTGCATGCACTGGTGCCACCCAACACCCTTCAGCATCCAAAGGTGCTGAAGGTCTTGCTGGTGCTCCAAGGATATTTTCTACCTGTTTCTGTCATAAGGAGATCATCATACCTGTGCACCAAAATAACGCTCTTCTTACCAGCTCTTTGCTCCTGTCTATCACACAGGCAATCTATAAGATGGTTTCTTCTGTAATGAAGATGCCAGAAGATGAGTCAACACCAGAGAAGAGGACTGAGAAGATCTTCCGCCAGATGGACACCAACCGTGATGGTAGGCACCCTCCAGGGGGGTGGCTGGGGTGTCCCCACACACGGGACCACCTGCAGCCCAACAGGCTGTAGGGTTTCTTTCCCAGCTTCCTTCCATCATGCTTGTCCAGAGGCTTGACAAGTGTGCTGCAACTCAGCAGGTGTGCTCAGGAAATGTGTTTCTTTTCCAGGAAAGCTCTCTCTGGAAGAGTTCATCCGAGGCGCCAAGAGTGACCCGTCCATAGTCCGTCTCCTGCAGTGTGATCCCAGCAGTGCCGGGCAGTTCTGAACCTGTCCTTTGGATGAATTATGTATCTGCTTTTTTTTTTTTTCTTGCCAAACAACATTCATGGTAGTGTTGCCTCTGTATGGCCAAATATGCCTTCATTTGTGGCATCTTATAGCTTATTTTGTTGTGGGTTAATTATAAGAATGCTGAATTGCTCTTAACAATTTGTCCAGAGCACGGGCAGTACTGTTTTAAACAGATATTGTGGTGTTATCGTTGTTTTTAAAATTTCATTTTGTTTTTTTGTTTGTTTGTTTGTATCTGTTTTGGAAAGTATTGTGTTGAGGAGGAGTAAACCGACAACAAACCCCTTGGCAGCAAGACACACTGACAGATTTTAGATTGCTGCTTTAGTTGTTAGATATTCACCTGCAGGACCTGGAAGTGTAGTAAGGCTGAACCAAAGGGGTTGTGATGAGTGGGGTAGGATTCACCTGGAACCTCCTCTCCTGTCCAGGAGGCACCAGTTAAGATCAAAGACAGGACTGGGAAGAAGTATGAAAGTTCAAAATGTGTGTGGGGTGTATCATCCACTCCATGCCTTGCTGTTTCAATGCTGTGAACAGTTTCCAGGTTGTGAAGGAGAAGGGACAAAATGAAGGTTGACTTTTTTTTTTTACTAGGTTTACAGTGGTTGAAGTCATATGGCTTTATCTGAAAATTCAGCAATTTGCAATCCTGATCTCCAAATCCACAACTGACAATACCTCTTGCCATTTGGGATCAGCAAAAGCAGACACAGATGTGAAAAGCTGGGTCTTGACAATAAATTTAAGGGAAATACATGTTGAATGTGAAATTTTCAGGTTAGTAATAAAGCAGTTGCTACTAGGGAGAGTGGGCATTCACGTGAGGAACTCACGGAGCACCTGCAAGCAGCTCCAGCTAAGGCACATCTGCTGTTCTGAATGCTCTTGCACAGCAGGAAGTTTTGGGGGTGTTTTTGTCTCTCTCCATGTAGCTAACAGAGTTTCTGGGCCTGCTCTTAGGGGAAGGCTGTCATCAAAACTTGTTTTAAACATAAAATTGTAGCATTTATATTTCATTTATTTTAGTAAAGTTCAAAAAATCTGTACTGAAATGAGGAAATGGTACGCTTTATGATATATTTATATATATAAAAATTAAAACAAAAAAAGATCAGCTCTTGAGAGAAATGTTGAATGTTTATCTTTCCGCCTAGGTGCAGGAGTTCTGAAATTTGCTGCTGCAAAAATTTTATCCTTTGGTCAAAGTTGCTGTATGCAAAGCTAGTACACACATGTGGGATTTCTTAGGGACTTCACAAGCGCCGTTGCAAAAGGAAAGCTGGAAAAGTTTTAGCAACAGGAGGCATTGTGCTGACTAAATTGGCATTTATCAGTCATTAGCTGAAGTATGCTTTGTGATCCGTTTGGAGAGCTACCCATGCAGACAGTGCACCGTGTTGGGAATTCATGAGCTCGTTAGAGTAACCTTTGTCTGACAGGCAAAGCTGGCATTTTGTCAAGTGACCTTGTCGATGCTAATCCCCAGTAGCCTTAATTTAAAATAAACCAAGTAAAAGAAGTCTGCTTTGCAGATGATGATTAGCTAAGTACTAATTAGAAGTCATGAATAAGTAGTTGAGCATAATTAATCTTCTGTGGAACACTAGCTAGCATGTACAAAAACTGACAGAAGCAATCCTATACTTAATTTTTCTATACTATTTGCTTTGCCAGGTGTGAAGGGCAAAGCATGTTAAGAAAAAATAAAAGTAAATTGAAAATAATATTGTTAATCAGTTGTACTAAAATTTTTATGAGTGGCTAATGACACTCAATAAATGTCTTCAAGCACATATCCTTGTCTGAAACAATCACAAAAATCCAATTGATATTTCCATTACATTCATCAAAATCTGAGCTAAGATGAATGTGAGAAAATAAGAAAGCAAAGAGGGCCCAACCACAGACACAGATTTTAATATCCAGCAGTTTCAGGTGTTACAAGCACCACTGGCAAGTTTTGCACCAATTCTTCTGGCTGATGAAAATGTTCCCTATCTCCTTCTCCCAAATCTTAATTAGACACCATGTGCACAAATCCAACCCTTTGAAGGACAGTCTGTGCCTGCCTTCTTCAAGGTAATTTTCTACTTTACCTGGAGAGGTTCTGGCCCTCTGTCCCATGTCCATCACATCATGGATTTTGAAAGTCGTGTACTTTAGGGCTGTTTTTCAGCAGAAGAAGCCTGGCCAGACTGCTGGGGGTTCCTGAAGAAAGGTCAGTGGGCATGCACTGATGCACACCCCCCTCTGCCAGATGGGAATGACCAGTGCCACCAGCTCCACCACCTCCTGTGTGGGCAGGACAAGGGGACACCAGAGGATCCCTGCTGAACTTCCAACCTCCTGGCTCAGTGCAGGCACCCACGTCCAAAGCAGCCCAGACCTATGGAAGCTGGCATTTACTGAAGGTGAACTCAGATACCTTCTATGATTCCATCTTCTTAATGCTGTGAAAGCAGTTGCACGTGACTGAAGCTTTTAAAATGTTGCCTTTTATTTAAGTGACTGCATACCCCCTCTTTTTCATTTTACAAGATACTTGTGGCTCAGAACCTAATCTGTCAGTTTGGTTTTGCTCAGTAGTCTTGGGGTGTTGGGGCCAGGCTCACCTCCTGGGTTACTACCATGCAACTCATGTTTGAAAGCACAACCTGTGCTGTGACCCCAGGCCAGCAGAGATGTAATGCTTCCCACAGTTCACAAAATTTGGAATAATAAGAATTAGCTTACAGCTGCAGAGGACATAGCTGTAGATAAGGCTATTGTATAAACATTTACAGAGTGAACTAAGGTTATTCTTTTACCTGAGTGCCACTGATGATTGGTATTATTTTAAATTATTAACTATCCCTTTCTTTCTCTGCCTCTGCATGTACTTAAAGAATGATTAGTAGCTGAAGTTGTGATAGGAACATCTGCAGACCTCAAATCAGCAGGACAGCAGTGGTGTGCTTCGCCTCAGATTGAAATTTTCTGCTTTGCTGTTACTTGCATTTGTAATCATAACTGCCTTCATACAGCTTTTGAAGGCAAAGTGATGTATCCTGTATAAAATGGCACAGTAAGTCAGACTTTTGAGTGATTCATTAGCAATATCTCCACACAGGAAGGATGGCAGACAGCACGTGCTATTTCATATCACTTCTCAGTTTTGTAGATGCATTCTCTAGTTTTACTTGCATGTGCAAGAGGCAGCCCTCACTAGGTGTTGTCCAAAGGAATTGAGTACATCTCACATGTAGACTGAACTCATGGAAAATGCCAGTCTCATTTATCTGACGTTCCCAGTCAGCTTGTCAAACTCTGGGCCAGAAGATGTGAAGTGAGGACTGTGACTTGTGAGTTTTGCAGTAGCCTCTCTTTGTGTTAGGGTGCTTTGGGAAGGGAAAAGGAACACAACCCTTTTAAAACCAACACACATGTTCTTGTGAGCACTTAGAGTTTGAGGACTGAAGAAATATTTATGTTTTGACATTATTTGAAGCCCTGTCAGTTCACAATTCAGTGATGTTCCTGAGGTACTCAGAGCTATGCTATTCCCTTGCAGTTCTTAGGAGCTTGTAGGATTTTTATCTTCTTCCAGGGGCATTCTGTCCTTTGTTTTTCTGTTATAAGGCACAACCTACACATTTTCTGGTGCTCAAAACAGTAAGCCAGAAGTGTGTAAATTTCATGGCTGGATGAGGTCTGTGTGCTGAAATATTGCACTCCAGCACAGGAAGTAGTCACACATGACCAAGTCCCTGTGGTTTGAACACTGCCCCTTGAGGATGAGCCCCAGGACTTCTCTCTTCACTGATGGCAAAAGTGCAATAATGCGGCTTAGCTTGATTTTCTTTTACTGCAGATCAGGTTAAGTCGCATTTGCTGTGGGCAGAACCTTGTCTCAGCTGACTCATGGAAACTTGGTGAGTTGTGGTACCTTGATGTTGAGCCCTAATCTGCAGACTAAGTTAAGCTGAGAGTATGGTCTTGGCCATACATCTGAGTACATGTGAACCAGAGAACACGGTGACAACTGGCAGGTCCCTGGGGACATGTGGCAGTGAGAAGGGAATCTCCTGCCTCAGAACAAATGCCCTGAGCTGAGCTGCCACCTTCTTTTAAAACTCTCTCTTTTTTTAGCACTGCTGGTGTAAGATGCAACACGATAGCAATATAGCAGGTCAGGATGGAGGAGGCATCCTTCAGGAGTTTCCTTTTGCAGTTTAGCCTACAAGTGCCAAGTGGAACAATCAGACAAGTCTGATTGCTGACTGGACAAGTCTTCCTGAACACCCAGTACACCAGCACCTCCTTTCATCTTTCTCATGGTGCTCCCTCAGTTTCCTGGCATGGCAGTCCTTGTGCTCAGCAGTTAGATGTCAGGTACCTGGTGCAAGACTGGTGGAGAAGGATATTTCACCTGCCCTTTGCAGAAGTATTTGGATGCATTCTTTGCTCTGTGTCTTACTAAGCAGGATTGCATGTAGGAGTCTTAAAGTGGGGAAAGTTGGTTTTCTTGGTATGGCAGGCAGAACTTGTGCTTAGAAATGCAGAGAAATTTGGCAAGTGCCAATAAGCTGAGCAGTGCTCAGAGCTGCATGCAGAGTTTTCCACTGATTGTGCAGTAGGCAGATAAGATAAACAGCAGTGATACATCAGACACATCGTGCAATGTGTTTCAAGATAGGGCTTGACTAGAAATGGCACCTTCTTTGTGAGCAGCTGTCTGCAGCATATTCTGTCAGAGGTGCTGACAAAATACACTCTAAAATTAAGCAGCAGAGCTGTTCACCATACCCTGGCAGGCATTGAACAAACAGCTCCCAGGATGAGCATAAGGTTTTCCCTAAGTGCAGCTGAGGACAAAACATTGCCTGTAGGAGTTCATTCCCGGTCATGGTAGAAAAGAAGAAGGGAAAGCTCTGTTGACTCTCAAAGCCCAGGTGTCATTTTGCAGGCTAGGGACAGTGGAGTGAACATCTGTGTTTTAAGCACATAGAAAAAACAGCAGGGATTGTAAACCAGGTATGGAAATCAGTGACATTAGAAACCGAGACCACTGTTGAGGGACTGCAGAAGCCATTAGGTACCTCTGGCCTTCAGAGCAGTAGAACCATCAATTGGATGTGCAGTCAATCTCCTTGCCCTGTGCAGAAAATATCCCTGTCTACTATGGGTGTCTAAACAGCAACCCTTATTCCATCCTGGCCTTTGCTGCTGTTGTTTCTAAATTATCCATACTGAGAAGTTGTTTCTAGGGTGAGATTTAAACAAGATAAGGTATAAAGCTTTTCAGATGTACTGTCCATATCTTAACAAGCTGGAAAGACCAGATGCAAGGGGCTTCTCATTGTCTCCCACAGGTGTTATTTTCATGTGTAGCTGGGATTAAGCTATCACATGTAAAATGCTGACTAATGCTGACTAATACGCAAAGAAAAAAAGAGCTTGAGTTGTAGTAAACAATGTGAAAAGACTAGAGAAATGAAAAACTGTAAAGACATTCCTGCCTGTAGCCCAGGGTCTGAATTTGCACAGTGAAATGCTCTTAGCAGTAGCCAGCACAGAACAGCTCCTCTACTCCAGCCCAGTCAATGGTATCTCCTGGGCTGCTTTGACGCTGTGTGGTGAGACTGGAGACTCTGGGTCCTGCAGCAGACATGGTCATCTGTATTAGGCAGGCTGAGGGCTTCCTAGATCTCGAGGCACACAGCAGCTACCCACCCTATCCGTAGTGTAGTCTGCACCTGAGATGTTTTAGATCTTCCCCTCTTGCCCTGACCTTATACCAAAGATGTTCTCACCTTCCCAGGGCATGTGCTCAGGGTGTCCAGCTCTCCAAGTCTTTGCAGCCACCTCCCAGTTTCCATCCCCAGCCTCTGTATGAACAAATAACAAACACCAGCCTTTGACATGTGGAGGAGCCAAGCTTGATGCACTTAAATGGAATAGCTTCTGATTTGGTTTCCTGTCTTTGGCCCACCTGTGTGTACCACACTGTTTATTTCCTGTCATTAAGTACAGGCGGTATTAAACATTTTAAGGGCACACTGAACCTCTGAAACAACATGGTTTTCATTATCATGTACATGTTTGTTGAGGCCCTGCAGGCTGAATCTGCCTGGTGCTCGCTCTCTGCTGCCCTGGTTTACTCCACAGAGAGCTGGTTTCTCCCAGGCTGGAGCAGCACCTTCCACTACATCTCCATGCAGTGTGTGGTGCCCCAGTCCTGCAGGAGCACCCAGATGCTGTGGACCAAGAGTTAATTTTGGCATAGTTACATCAGGCGGAAACTCTTCCTGCTTTCTGTCCAAAACAAGTGTTGGGGGTGTGACCTCTGGTTTTCTCCTCCCTGGGGACAGGGGTTTCAGCAGTGTTCAGGGTTGGCCTCACGTTTCCCCACCAGATGGGATGACAGGATGATGGTGATTAGTAAACCCACCTGAAAAATCCTCTTAGATTTTAAACTTCATTTATGCTGCTCCTTGGCTGCACTCAGAGAGAAGATTAATGGGTCCAGTGTGGTGGTTTGGGGGAGAACTTGCAGTTCCTTGCCACCATCACCTTTTTATTTCCTGTCATTATTCCCATTTCCAGAGCAACCAAATAGTTTTTTACTAGTATCTGGAAGAAACAGAAAAATCAAATCCAGGTTTCAATCCAATAAGGATCTAAGGAAGGTTACTGAAGACATCATGCTCAATGGTAGTTGTACAAATGTTCCACAAAATCATGTTTCTTTGGTATTTTGAGTTTAATTTTCTTATTCATGTTTTAGGCATGTTTGTGATTTATTTCATTATTTTGGATCCTCTTAGATTCAGCCCTGCTGGTTCTTCAGCTCTTATGCAAAATTCCCAGTAATCCCAAGAGCAGAACTGACTGAGCAATTACTAGCAAGGTGGGCACACTGTGTCTGGTAAAAATGAAGAGCTTAATTACCTTAGGGAATGTTTTTGTCTGCACATTTGTTTCAAGGAGACAAATTGAGCTGCATTTCAATATGTTTATCTCTTCCACTTGCTCACTTCAGTTCCATCCAAGCAGTCTTGTAGTTAATATTTGTATATTCTGCATTATTTTGCTCTTGAACCTGAAGTGACCAATATTGTCTTCCTCTGACAGGATTACTTAATATCTTTTGATTTTTAAATATTACTGAGTGAGTGATGTGATGGATGCAAAAGTAGTTACACATTTGTGTGCTGGCTTTGGCTGTGATAGAGTTAATTTTCCTCACAGTAGCTAGAATGAGGGTCAGTTTTGGATTTGTGCTGGAAATAGTGTTGATAACAGAGGGATGTTTTCATTATTGCTGAGCAGTGCTCACATGGTGTCAAGGACTTTTCTGCTTCCCACTCCACCCCATCAGCAAGGGAGCTTGCAGTGCACAGGGAGCTGGGATGGATCACAGCCAGGACAACTGACCCCAACTGACCCCAGGGATACCCCAAACCATGATGTCATGCTCAGCATATGAAGAGGTAGGGGAAAGAAGGAGAAAGAGGGTGACAAGTTCACAGTGATGTCATTTGTCTTCCCAAGTCACCATTACCTGTGATGGAGCCCTGTTTTTCTGGGCGGGGCTGAACACCTGCCTGCCCATGGGGATTGGTTAATGAATGTCTTGCTTTGCTTTTGCAGGGGCTTTTGCATTCCCTATTAAACTGTCTTTATCTCAGCCCATGGGTTTTCTCACTTTTACCCTTCTAATTCTCTTCTCCATCTCACTAGAAGGGAGTGAATGAGTGGCTTTGTGGGACTTAGTTGCTGGCTGGGATTAAATCACAACAATTTGTTTAAATTTGGGCAGATATTTCTGATGCTGTAGAAACTAATAAATTGAGATAAAACATGGTGAAGAGCTGAATGGATCAAAGTGCCCAGTTCCTATTTTGTTCCATGACCATTCCACGGGGAGAGCTTTCTCTGTTCCCTCAGGCTGTTGCCTCATTGCAGCATAGAGTAGACATAACAAATCGAACTTTTAATGATCTACTACAAGCAGACTCATTGCAGCAGCATGGAGATCAGTAAATCCTGTGTCTTGGCAAAATTAGATACCTCTCTAGATGAATCCTTTGTAAGCAAATCTACATATCCTAAGGAAGACTTCTACTATTCAGAAAGGAGAGGGACAACTATGAATTAAATTAATTTGGTCCGCATATTTTTCTTACAGCTGGCTAGAATTGCAAGTGTCCTGTGTGTTGTTGCCTGTAGCTGTTGTGATGTATTGATTTCCCCCTCTAGTTCTGTTGTAAGCTCATCTGGTGGTATCCTGAGTCTCCAGCTGGTTCTCCACCAGGCAAAGCCCATGAGAAGGACATGTAGAGACGAGCAACTTTCAGGCACACCAGGGGCAGCTTTTGGAGATGTGGCCCTGTGCTGTTCCAAGCTTTGGGAGTCTGCACCTACAGAGAGCAACATGTTAAACCTACCTGATAAAATCAAAGTAGATGATCAGGCCACCAAAGGAGACGGAAAATTTGGCGGAGGGTTGTGAATGTTTTGTGCCCCCCAGCACGTGCACGGTTCCCCCAGCTATTAACTTCCAGTTAGGACCTTTCCTGGGCTCTTAGTGTTAGAATAAAGTTTTCTTATGCTGATAATGTATTTGTATTATGCAGCGTACTCAGAAAACAGAAGATTATCTCTCTATGATTGTCCTCTCCTCTCGAGAAGCTGTTCTCCTCTGTACATATGATATGCAGAATGTATGGGAGTCTTACCAGCGTTGGTTTGCATTTTTAAGACTGTACTAATTAATGTGTGATACTATTGTGTTTTTGTAGTGGCATCTTTGATGTAAGATGTAAAAACTATTTAAATTTTCTTTTTTTGTTGTTGTTCAGCTTTTAGAGATAGCACCAAGGACTGCATGTTCACTAGAATCAGCCTTTTTCAGGGGCTGTCATAGCTGCACGCAGGCACCGGTGTTTCACCCGGCACGTAGCACCTGCGTTCTTCTTTTAGTAGGGGTCAGTTTTGAGTGGAAACGAATTCTTCCCGAAATGTCTAGTTTTGTCTTTCCCTCTCTCAGATTCAAGCTTCCCCCTCCCATGCTGTGTGCCAGCCCTGGTCCCAGGAGAAGACCTGGGAGGAATGTCTGCTGACCCAGGGGACCCCACTGGCATCAGGCTCCCTCATCCCATAGCTCACCCGATGCATGATCCTTGGAACTTGGTTTTCCTTGGAACTGCTGGCTGTGCCAGCACAAAAAGGGTGGGCTCACATTGCAAGACAATTTGTGCAAGTGACTATAAAATTAATTAATGAAAATTGAGGGGAATTAAAGAAAAGAAGAGCCTGAGCAGCAATTTTAGGGTCAGAATCTTATTGGGGTGGTTAATATAGCAAGAACTTGGGGTCAGTACCTAAAAGACAGGACCATTTGAATGGCTTAGGTCAATATTTCTTTTCAAGTTTGGAGAGTGAAGTGGGGCTCAGATCCAACCTTTCAGGCAGGGTGGACTAACTAGATAGACTGAGTCTGAGATGCTTCTCCAGATTGTATCGTGGGCCAAAAGACAAGACATGCTGCAACTTAGGAGTTATTTTTCTTTCAGGGTTGTTTTTTTTGTTTTCCTTTTTAATGGAGAAAGCAGTTCAAACTGCACCTAGCAAAATGAATGACTTCAAAAGCATGTTTTTCCTTGTTATATAGACACTCACGAAACAGCATTGTGTGGCTAAAAAGGCACATTTGTGACAGTTTCTTTCTGAGTGCCAAAATATATAAGCAGTATTGTTTAAAGGGAAATAATTTTTTTACTGTATTGTTATTACTGTTGAACAAATATATTGTTTTTAAATGTTAGATTTTGAAGACTTTTGTATTGTAAATTGTTTTGTGACACGGTGCTTTTTCATACTGGAATTACTGATTGCACCTAAATATGAATTATTGCTTTCTTATATAAATATGTGACCTTGAACAATCTTGATGAAAATCAATGTGTGGTGGATACCAACAGTTCAAAAAAATTCACCTACTGAAATCCTCTAAGTGTTCTTTCCTACTAATAAACATTCTGCTGCAGCTAGCGATGGTGTGCCATGTGCTTTACTCCCTTCACAGTGGAGCCTTCAAGCCTCAGGTAGCCCCATGGTCTGGGGAAAAAACCCCAGAGAAGCCTTTGCCTACTGCCTTCACAACTCCTGCCCTGCTCACCGCTGTGGGCATAGAGTCAGCAGCCATGAAAGCCAATGTGGAGAGCTCAGCCAGGGCTTAAGCTGTGCACAGGAGCTGGGCCAGCACATTGCAGCCGGCTGGGCTCTCCACTGTTGGAGTTTTTCTTCCAGCAGCTAAAGCCAGCAGCTGGGCAAGGAGTAGGATATCATGGAGTGGGTTATTAAAGCACAAGGCTGAGAGCCCTGGTCCTCTGAAGCTGGAAAGAGCAGCTTAGCTGGCTGACAGCAATTTTCCTTGCTATAGATAAATCCCTCTCCAGGCCCAGGGGACTTTTTTACCCCCTAATGACTATCACACCATCAAGGGAGCAGGATGTGGCAAGGAAGCATGGGCTGGCAGCATGGTAGCTGTGGTTAGTTGCTTTGAGATGTAGCTGATGAGGCAGCAGCAGAGTTTGTCACAGCAGGGACTCCTGCCAACCTCAGACAGGCTCTGGAGGGAGCTGGCTGATGCTTCTGTGCATGCTCCTTAAGTTCCTCAAATTTTTACCTAGACTAAATTTGGAGCTGGGATTAGCTAAGTGCAAAAAGTAGTTTAAAGCCTACTGGAAAGTAACAGAAACCAGTGCCTATTTCCTTTAGAGATTTAAAAAAAAAAAAAAAAAAGCCGATTCGTGGAACTGCACATTAATATGAGCTTGAGACAGGCTGGAGCCTGAATGAAGCATCAGTTACAGTATTCAGGTATCTCCTGAGCTCAGTACAAACAGGCTTTATCACACAAGCTTCCAGTGTGCCAGTCTCCCTGTGATGTACACTCTCCTCACCCTCCCCTTAGGGCCATCATACGATTTAGCATAAAAAGACTGGGTGTAAGGAGGTGTTTATTTGTACAGGGATGCTAAAATCCTGCACTTTGCACCCTTGCTGTCCCTCGAATCTCACTGTGCAAAGGTGTCTGCCCCAGGCACTGGAGCACAGGTTGCACTCCCACAGTCCCAGAGTGGAGGAGGAAACCTGTGATCCTGCAGCTCATGGCCCCATCTGGGAAGTGGCGTGCTCCATAATCTATCACTGTTTTCTGCAGCACAAATTGAGCCAAGAGATTGGGGAAGGTGCTGAAAACCACAGCTTTGCTGCTCCAGTGAGGCCCCTAATGTTTTGATCAGGAGCTAAAAGTAGGGTGTTCTGTGCTCTGCTCTGAAAAGGGGGTCAGTTCTTAATGACCTTTAATTAAGGTGACCCAAGTCACCCTGCTAAAGCCTGGCTCAGCCATGCCAGGCACAGTCCAACCCTTGAGTTGTGGGTGCAGAGGTTACCATCAGCCAACACACTTCTCCTCATCCCTCCATGGCCTCACAGATGGCACACTGCCAACCACACAGCTTTAAAGCATTTGCATTTTAAGAGCCACTCAGTAAAACTACTTCCTATAAAACATAATTAAACATCTATCACAGGCAGTGCCCAGGAAATGTGATTACCTTAAAGAGCTCCATGGGAGCTGATCCTGGCTCACCCCCTGCACTGCTCATCCAGAGCACTGAACTCCTCCACCCCACTGTAAGACAGGGCTGCCCTGCTCTTTGCTGAGGCAAAGGCTTTCCCAAGCAATTTCCCACTTACTAAGATGTTCTCACCTCCTGAATCTTACTTGAAAAGCCAAACTCAACTGGTGGAGAATAAAATGCTTGATGAAAATGTTTTATTGCAATATGTGTGGCCAGGTATGCTTCAGTGCTTTTGGAGTAGATGTGGGTAAGGACCTCAACTCAGGTGCCCAGGAGTCACAAAGATGTTGGTGTCAGTGCTTCCAGCCAGGTTCCCAAGACACTCCAACAAGGCACAGAATCACAGAATAGTTGGGGTTGGAAGGGATTTCTGCAGTTCATCAGGTCCAATTCCCTTGCTCAAGTAGCTTAGTCACAGTCACAGGAAAAAGCATTCCCTGTTTTCAGAGGGAAACTCCTGTGTTTTAGTGTGTGTCCACGTGCCTCTGGTCCTGTCCCTGGACACCATTTAGAAGAGCCTGACTCCATCCTCTCTGCACCCCCACTTCAGGTACTGGTATATACTGATACTCTCTCTCCTGGAGAGATGTAGTAATACACACCACAGCAACAGAAATATTATCTCATACATAGGAATATTTATTTTTTTTCCTTCTTAAAAATGTACAAAAAAATAAAATACTTGTATTTACAGCTTATCAAACCCCTCTCCCAGTTGCAACACTATTAAGTTATATGAGCTATATTCTTAATATAAAAGCACACTATTTATACATTAATTTTCCTTGTTTGCCAAAAAGACGGCTTGTCACAATCTTTGGCACAAACATTCTCGTTTGTATCTTGTCTCAATTAATAGGAAATGGAAGAGCATATAAACATTTAATAAGCTTTACATTTCATAAGTCATATGATACTCCTTTCCAGTTCCACTTCAATCAATATACAGCATCTCTGACAGCTACAGAGTTTAGATTTTTCTAACTGTTTGAATTAATTTACATTTAAACAACTCATAGAATGAAAGAGAAAAATAAAAAGAAAGACATTTGATCTCTGAATTCCATTGACCAAAAACCTTGTGAGAGAGGACATAGGAAAAAAACATTCTTTTCTTTGTAGTTTACACTCAGTGATAGAAATCCTCCAAAATGTCTCAATGGGGTTATCACCATACATCCACAAAGCTTCACTCAAAGGATGCACTTTATTTTGGGAATATCAGCACCCGACTGTGAGAAAGAACTAGCATTCGAGAATTTGAATGGGATTTCATAATAAAACATCAAATGGACGGACAAAGTGCCAAATCTGCAGCAGGAACCAAAATTAGAAGAGTGTTCTCCTTTTGTACACCTCTATCTAGAGTCTTTCAAAACACAACATCTACAGACACTGCACTACCATAATTCTTCATAGGGAAAATGCACCGGGCAGCAAGCCACTCCTCGGGCTGCACTAGTTAAGATTCAAGACTGCTGTCTTGAAGAAGAAAATGAAATGAGAATTTTGTTCCTTTAAATTAAGAACTACCACAGTTCCACAAAGAGACAAAAGGAGGCAAGGCAGATATTTCTATCCCCTGCTGAACAGTATCCAAATCTTATTTCCATTTAACTCATAATATTTGGAAGATTCAGCATTAATCAATATTTTTTTAATCAAACAAAAGCAACATGCATATTTTAAACAATATACATGTAAGCACTGTGTACTCCTCAGGATATCTGAGTCAAGCAGAGCACAAGGCAGCCACTGCTTCAGAAGTTTGCATTACTCATACCACTCTTGCCCCTCTCCCACCACTCTGATGAGCTGATTTGGACCAACAAGGTGAACCTCAAGAGCTTGCCACAACCAGCATTCAAGGTTCATTGCTCCTCCAGCAGCTGATGCTACAATTACAACTGAAGGGGTGCAGTGTGGATACTCAGCCTTAGTGCTTGGAGTGCATCTGCATCTGGAGCAGAGAAACAAAGCCCTCTGACCCTGGCAGATAAAGTTAAGGGTGATGATCCTTACCTAGCTCTAGTTGTTTTAAAATGGTCTTACCACCAATCTTACCACCGATAACTTCATTGAGATTGTAAGAAGGAACTAAAGGCAGGAGTGTCAGCTTTCTACTATCAGGAATTTGCACACTTTAAGATGTATTTAGAATAGCTTTCAGTTAATCTTGGAAGCAACTTCCCTTTTCTGGACAGTGGCTGTCTGAAAGCATCTAAAATTGCAATGGAAAGATATCTCCTTAAGCCCCAGCATTCCTGGAGCATTGCACTTCTCACTGATCCTACACTGCTCCTCATCACAGCATGAGGAGCACGCACAACAGATCTCAGCTCATCTCAACCCAAATGTAAAACAAAACCATCCCATTAACCTGAGTGCTGGTGCTGCCAGGACAGCTTATCCTTCTCTGTGATCCCTAAATTCTCACTAGTCTTTCTTAATGCAGCACATTCCAACCCAGGCCAGCCCCAGGTGCCACCAACATTCCCTTGGACAATAGGTTTGTTGGGGGCAGAATCAGGGCTCAACTCCTGCATACATTTACTCCTTTGCTTCACCTGCAGCTTCTGCCCAGGCATCTTGACCAGTTGATATTCTGAGGATTCCAAACACCAACAGAGGAATACAAGAACTTACAGTATCGCTCACCAATCCTGTGTGCTGGTCCCAGTTCCTAATGCCTTCTGTCCAAACTGTCCTCTTTTTTTTTATTTAAGAAAAAAGTATCTGGGATAAGTCAGGATAGATTTTTTGTCACAGTCTGAGCCAAACAGAAACAAACTGAACCATCATAAATTTCTTATATTCCCAGATTGTTTGCTCTTGAGCAGGGTAGCAAGAGCATCTTTGCTGGAGTGCATTTTTATATAAAGTTAAGAAAAGTACAACAGAAACTCTGCAGCAGAAGGGGAAAGAGTGCATGACCAAAAAAAAGGGCAGGAGAAATACAGAACACACACTTTGCTTTACAGGCATATGTGGATTCTGGCTTATGTGGATTCTGGCTATGTTAGCGCTGATGATACCAGCCTAAACCTTTTATAATTTCTGGTCCCACAGAAACCTTGACTTGTACCTAACATTTCTATAAAAGGAAAAGGTTTTAATGGAATGCAACTGCTAATGAAGTTAAGAAAGTGTGCAAGAACTTACAGGACAATTCATTCAGATATGGCCAAATCAGGCTGGTCAGTTATCCCAGCTACTTTGCTTGAATGCAAATAGCTCCACACAGCTCAAAACACTACACGAACCCTGTTAAACAAGGCAGTGTTTCTTTCTGCCATTAACCACCAAATAATAAAGGTTGTGTGACTAAAGGAGAAAAGGTTTTACAATAAAAAGAATGAACTCTAAAGGCTGCATGTAGGAAAGGACCCACAATTCTGTCTGTCACACAGGATCCATATAGAGAGTGCATAGAGAATAAAATGCACAAAAAGTCTGAAAATTATATGCTGAGTGAGGAGCTCTTTACAACAGCCAGAGGAGCTGGAATGGAGAGAGAGATATGCTTGGATGTCATAGGGACATTCAGGCCTTGAACCCCTTTCCTGGTATGATTGTAGCCTGCACAACTTTCTCTCTTCACAGAATTCATAAGACAGGCGTGGAATTTGATGGAATAACCATGTAGTTCAACTTGGATTCAGATGCAGCCCTTGAGAGAGAGACCAATCTCCACCCCTCAGTTGTGGGATACTCAGTCTCCAGTGGCACAATTGTTCCAGTTTTGATAAAATATTTACATCAAGCCCAGGCTTACACATCACCCAAGTGTCCTAGGAATCACAACAGAATCATTCAATGGAACTACAAGAGCAAATACACTTAAAAGGAAGAGTTTGAAGTCCTGTTTCTTACAGTCTAGAGGAATGCTTTGATGCAGGCTCTTTCTGCAGGCTGCTGCAGAAAGAGCTTTTCCACCACAAGTTTAAGGAAAGGCCACTTTTGGAGCCTCTGCTTCATCAAGGAAGACGATCAGGAAGAAGTCCCTTCTGTACCTCTAGGCAAGCCAGGCAGCAGACACGTGATGTCTCTTGGATTTTGTTACAGCTGGATGGGAGACTCAGGTATCTACAGCCGAGACTTGGGCACCTAAGGTGGGCCCCATTGTGCCAGAGCATCCAAGACCCAGCAGCAGAGTCTGCTCTAATATTTCAATATACAACTGTGTGAGCAAGGATGGAGCATTTGAGTACAGATTTCAGTAATCAGCTTCTCAGTATACACTCCTTAACAGATTGCAGCAATTTAATCCTCTAGAAAAGATTCTATCAAACCCTAAACCAAATACATACAAAAACATGGTGGCAGTAAACATGCCCACATACAGTAGTTAAAATATATTATTGCATATTATAAACATTATATACAAGGTTAAAATGATTTTTTTACCATTTACTTACAAATGACATTTGTAGCTGAATGCCTTACTTACAAGTCCTCATTGCTACGTACTGAGAACTACCAGAGGTATTTGGCAAGACTATACAGTATAGAGAGATATGGATCAGTCTGAGCAAGTGAACTGTCAGCCACTTTGCCCATCTTTAGCACTGCAACACATTTTTAGCAATGACAGAGACAACTACTGGTAAAGTGATTTATACCAGATTTCTGAAATTAGACCAGCATAGTTACTGAACATGTTTTAGAATGAGCTTATCCACACTGAAGTATGGATTAAAATGCTGCATTTCACATTTGCAGTGGGTCATCTGGTTACAAATGTGGGGGCTGGTAACTGCTTGTACACTAGAGAGTGGGGAACAATAAATAAGGGACCAGGTTAATGTGAATGGCCTCGTGCTTGACAAACCCAAGTCTATATGGAGTGGCTGCATATGTGCAGAATGGACAGTATTTTCAATGCAGTCTTGTAACAGTTTCTCTGATCAATGTCTGTCAGGTTCATGGGGAATCTGCTTTCCAAGAAGGATGAAATGCTGTGGTTCCTTACAAAAAGGCTCTGCCTGAGGCTAGATCTCTGTCAGTGTGATCTTGAAGCCTTCGACCATGCTCTCCATGTTCAGGATGAATGTGTCCTCGTTGGAGTAGTGCTCAATAATGTTGTCATCCATGTTTACCAGGATGCTGGTGACAAAGGCAGAAATCAATGTTTTTATGTACCAGGACACTGAAAAGGAAAGCTATACACTCTACCACATGTACTTGCTTCTCTACAATACAAAACCAGACTCCAGTACATGCCAATACAGGGTCACTGGGAAATATTATCAAGATCTGCCCTGTAGTCCCTCATAGTCTTTGCATTAGAGGCTGCTCCTTGCCAGAGTAGTTAAGACACACAGTAGTGCTAGGATGTTAACACAGGCTAGCTACAGATGAGCTGCACTACAGATCCCTGGCAGACCCAGCTAGCTGCTGCTTCCCAAGGTACCTTGTATATGAGTGTTTTCCTCACTCTTTACCTCTAAGAGTTCCTTCTGTCACTTAGAAGCAAAACATGAGAAGTTTCACCTGTCTTTTCAAAAGCTAAAGAAATCCCCAGACGTAACAATGCCCTAAGCTAGAGTTACAGCTGAAAATAAATGATTGGTTTAAAATTATATTGCTACAATATTGTGGTTAAATAGAACTTAAAAAAAAAGTTGAAGATTTAGTTTTATGGCAAGGAGGAGAAGCCTAGCTATTCTAAAAGTCCAGCTGTGATGTTCAAATCTAAATTTATTCAGCTGAAACCCCTGCAACAAACACTGCCTGCCTGTCTTTCAGACAGTGGCCTACTCCTTCCTAACACTGCATTCACAGCAAAGGCAGCATCTCCCATGCTGGCCCTCTACAATGTTATTAAGCATATTGTCTACAAAATAAGACTTTATCCACATATCTTATCCACAAACTCTTTCTTCACTGTAAGCTTACAAACAGTGGTCAGATATGGATTGAAGATCCATGTTTTCTCTTCTGCCATCCCCTACAGTCTCCACAGACATGAAGATTTCACCACACGGCTACGTCTCCTGAAAGAGCTTGGCTGCCCAAACATCATGAGGCCCCAAGTATAACTGGAATCTCTAAGTAATTCTAAAAGATTCTGTAATAGATCCTTAGTTAGGTAACTAACTTACCCCTTTTTGCTCTTCTTATAAAGTTTTGCAATCTTTTCAACTGGCAGCCCATATTTCTCAGAGATCTGAAATAATAAAAATAAAAGAAATATTACTAAAGATGAATGAGAAATATAAAATTATCACCTCTTACTTTACATAAGACATTAAAACAAAAATCTCTGCAAATTTGGCAGGATAGCTATACAGGAAAGTCTGTCACATCTATATTATGCTTTCATTTAAGGATGACTTTTGGGGAGCAATAATCCTGAACAGCTTAATCAAAACCCACAATTGTCTCCATGCAGAAACTCAGATAGTATAGTTTTTATAGGGTATGACTCATCAGAACTGCCCCAGCATCTTCTAGTGCTCTGCTCAAGGAGTCAATGCTCTTCCCAGCTTCAGATTTTCCCAGGGAATTTCAATCTGATCTTTCTGTTGTTTCTTAATCTGATTTTTGGGCTCATGAAAGCAAAGGCTTCTCCCACTAGGGAGAAGGCAGACACATGGCGACACAACAGGAGCTGATGGGCTGATGGAACAACAAAAACACACATTTCTATTTCTCAAAGACATTTCAAGGTTTGTTAAGCTAATAGGACTCTCCATGATGGTACTTTGGTCCAAAGAGTATCTTCAAGGTACCTTTTATTGTGGGAGGGTTATCAACATCAATTACACAAGACTAAGAAGCTTCTGTGTTGTTGGGAAGGTGACTCAGTATAGTTACTATAGTAGTAAAATGAAAACATTATTTGGCTCACAAAACATCATCTGAGTGTATAGATAACAAGAGGAGATGTCACAGAGCAGTGTGTTATCAAGGTAAAGGACTTGTAAAATAAACTTCTTACTAAAGCAACTAAAACAATAAAGCAGAAAATACAGTAAAACTTTAGAAGGAATAACTATTTAGCTGACAAATTACCCATGCCAACAAGTACTTCTGGGATGCTTTGGTATTGCTTTGCAGCAGTGTACTAGTAACTTTTTTGGATGTCTATTCTGCAGTAAGTCTGTGGTGTGCTTATGAAGATGGTGTCCCTGGGGCCTTCATCTGAGCCAGGTTTGCTTTCCAAATTATGATTCTTCTTTGAGGGAACAGATCTCACAGTTCACACTTTAGGATTGTCCCAAAAGGCAAAATAGTTACAGAAAAATTACTTTTTTCCCCCCAGTGATTAATGTTCTGTGGTGCTCTACTGCCAAGCAAAGTAAGCTTCCAGCTCTTTCCAGGTGAAATGAAGTTGCAGCTAAATAGCTGACTACTTATCTTCTGCATTAGAGAACTGAAATGCGTAATTAAAAATCCATTTAAAGACTGGCAAACATCAGTCACTGTAAAATCCTTTCTTTGTGTTTGCATTCAGAGTTCTGTTGAGGAAAGGTATTTTAGGGAAGTACATTAAAGCAATTATTACAAAAGAGAAAATGGAAAAGATAAACTCAGCATTGAGGACAGATTCAAAGAGCCACAGGTTGAACACCAAGCATGGCTCCCATCCAGACAGCCAAGATTCTCTGAAAGGGAGAATAAATTAGCCTACACTTGTCTATATCACCTATAACAGTATCATTGTCACCTTAGCCCAGACGCAATTTTGTACTTAAAAACTATCCCTAATAATACACAAGGGTATCAGCTTGACAGGCATTCTAAAGCATAAACCCAAGATTCTGAAGAACCAATAAAACCTCTCTTATACTGAAAACAGTGTCCTCTGACTATTAGCATATATCACTGGCTAACAGAAAGTCGAATAACTGATAAGGTACAATAGACGCATCCACTTCCTAAGTTTTCCACCTAGCAGAGAACAAAATACAAACTGAACTTGGGTGGTATTTGCTACTTCAATTTTGCTTGCACCAGCATGTTTCACTCTTTCTTTATTCTTTATTATCCTCTGGCTTTGCTTATCATGAACAGAATGAGATCAGATAATCTGGTGTTGAATTTTTGTATCTGTGCCTCTGTTGTACCCCTAAATTTAAATTTTCATGTAAAGCAATAATAAAAATGGCTCCATTTCATCAGACAGTTGAAAAAAATCCTTTTTAACAGGCATTGGAGAAAAACTGGCAACCCAAAAGTGCAGCAAGTGTCACAACTTGAGGACGTGAACGTGAGGAAACAATCTTCTCTCTGGGTTATTAACTCTGAAGCCTAGTGACATTGTAAAGATCAGCACTTGAAGACACTTTTCACTGACTCCATGCAAATAAACAAGCCAAGCAAAACATTTCTTGCCAAGGAGGCTTAATAGCAGCTAATATACAGCATTCTGCACATTCCAGCATAAATCTTCCCTAGGATATTTGGCATACCTAACATTCATGCATCCCAAGTGTTGCTCAAAGCAGTTTGGGACTCTGGGACATCACTTCCTACATAAACCATGAGAGGCTGGGCTGAGAAAGCCTTGCCTGTCACACTGCCTATGACAGGTGTAGGATTTATACAACATGCAGGGATTAGGGAGCTTTGCGAAAGATTTCCAGCTGACTGAATAGGCACATTTCTCAGGAACCCCTGGGATTCAATCAATTATACCAAACAGCAAGCTGTGGAAGCAAGGCTTAAAGTAGGGGTATGAGAGAGCCTCCCCCTCAAAGTCTCCAGTACAAATGTGCTAAGTTCTGCTGCAGAATTGGAGAAAGCAGAGAGCAAGCATCTGCCTTGGCATCTCACTTAACACCCTCTTCTCAGGGTGTTTGCTGGCAGCGCAGAGGGACCACCACTTACTGCCAACTTCCATACAAAATGACAGGATTTCTCACCTGAACCCAAGCAGGCTACATTATATTTTAAAAAGGTATTTTTATTTGGAGAAATATTTTTCCTCATCATCTCCAGCACCCATTTGTCAATTTTTTGAGCAGAGATTTCTTTCTGTTGGGATGCCTTCTAAGTGGCACTGAAATAGCTGTCTGGGTGCTCCTTTGGGCTACAGTCCCCTGGCATGGCAGGTTTGTCTGATTGCACAAGCCACCAGAAATGCTCTCTGCTGGAGTCCGGAAGCCAGAAAGGGCAATATCTGGGCAGGTCAAGGCGTGTAGGAAAACACCTTTGCCAGATTATTTCTATTAAATGGTCTAGTCTGTTGCCCTACACTGGCTGGAAGATTACACATATAGTATCTAATAGTCTAAGCTAGCTCTACTGAACTCAGCTGTTAGCTTTTAATTATTGAAAGACTTTGGGAGATGCTTGAATTTCCCAATTTGAACTGCCTTCTGTAATTTGAATAAATATGTAATTTTGCACAATGTAAAAGTGAGGTACCTACTGAGATCCTGACTTTGGATCAGGCTGAAAGCAGGATGTAGAGCTGGTCAGTCACCCCATGTGTGTGATGTTTTGCTATTTTCTGTTGATCAGGATGACTAGTGAAAACGAAATATCTGCATCGCTTCCTGAGATGTGCTGCATTTCTGAAACCCAAGACCACTAGATATTTGCCAAAAGATATCTGAGAAGGAATCTAATTGTTAATTTGGAAAGGGCGTATATGTGAGTATAAAATAAACATAGGATCTGAGAAAACCTCTGAAATATTATATTAATATAATTAATAACAGAATTAATATAATTAATAACCATATCTGAAATATAATAATATCATAAATAACAGAAAGTTAGGAAAAAGTCAAAGATCAGGAACAGTGCCTAACAAAATGAAAAAAAGCAAAATCAGTAAACATAGAAGGAGGGTGTGACTGAGGATCACTGGAGCTCTTTCAGATCTGGGGCTCTGTAATACTCAAAGGCTCACTTCCTAAATTCTTAATACTGAGACTAGAATGGAGCATTTAGGATATGCACAACTACAAAACTACATGATTTGCTGCAATGACTGTAGAGAAAAAATTTAAGAATATGCACTTTGACAGCTTTTTGACAGCATTGTTTTATCCACAATATCTTGCCAAAGAGAATTTACAATTTTTGAGTGTGTTCCTTCCAGTGTACTGGGACATTTTGCAATAGATTAGATTTCTCTGGTGCCGAAAACATGCCAGTGAGTCAGCAGCTGTGCTGACTGAGGTATGCAGAAACCTTTCCTGCTTCTGCACCAACTTTGTTTTTGTTACATGGTGGCTGAAGAACAGGCATGGAGAGGCACAGACTACTGGAAATAAAATATTCATGCTAGCTTGAACAGATGTAGGATAATAACATACTTTTAACTCCCATACAAAGACAAGATCAAATTGTGTTGCAGCTTACCATGAATCAGACTGCTGCCTCTTCAAGCAAAGCCTGTTTTTTGTTATCCATGTGCTCTGCCTGACAGCTGAGCTCCAGTCACAGCTAACAAAGAGCATCAGCAGAAGGACAGTTAGGACATCCTTAGCGTGCCACTGACTCTCCTCAGAGATACCCTCATCTAAATAGGTGCTTTAAGCAACTTCACTAGCCCACAAATCTTTTTCTGCCTTCTGCTACCGGCCAAATATTGACGAAATAACTCAATCTTTACAGCATTAAAAGTGTTCAGTACATGCAAGCAGATACTGTGACAGTTTTAAGAGAGTATAAATATACACACTTCTAGCACTTGGCTGAGTTCTCTAGGGGACTCAGAGGGGCACTTCCATCCATTTCCATCTTCTCCCCTACATATAAACAAGGCTGGAAATCAACTCAGCATCCCACACGTCAATCTCACATTCCCTCTCTGAAGCAGTGAGACACGTGATTATTTCTTAACTCTTCTCTTACCAAATTTCATGAGCCATCAGCTCATATAAACAGGATTAAACCTGGAAATAAGCAGCTCTTATGATGAGAACTAATGGGTAACAAGCAAAAATTCAATCCAAAGAAACAGCAAAGAAGCAACTAGTAGGTAGGTCATGCTGTTAATGAGGGCTAGAGAAGGAATTTGAGACAACATATGAATGACAAGTCTGCACTGGCTCAACACCTGCCTCTTACATGCTGAACAGCAATTGCACAAAGGCCAGATGAAATTCCCACAGGAACGGCACATCCTTGGGCCTCTTCTTGGAAACCAGGCTGGGAATGTACTGATAAGCATTACAGGAAAATATTCAACAGGCTCTGAACCATCAGTTCAGAAAGAAGTATATCAGAAAATGAAGCTTGCACCTCTCTCCTTCCCTGACGCTGGTTAACTACTGCTAGTCCTCAAAGCTCAGGTCTCCAATAATCAGCTCTCTGATGCTGTTTAAACCCAGTAACTTGCTGACAACACTGAATTAGGAAAATGCCGACATTTCAGAGCTGCACTCCAGAAAGCCTTTAAGAAATGCTTTAAATGCACTTGAGAATAACTTCATCTTTATATTATGGTTTATCTCAATAATACACAGAAAGCCTCAATATTTTCTTGCCAAGAAAGACAAACAATGTGAGTACATCGGATACTTACAGCTTCCATTAGTCCCTTTACTGTGGGTGATTTCAGCATCAAAGCATCAAACACCTCATCTGTCTCCTTCCTCACATACAAAAGCACTGAAATAAAAAAAAAAAAAATCAAACTTGGAGCAGGTTCAGTCAAATGCATAGACATAATACCCCACACTGTATAGGAAAACAAATATTAATCCATGACAGATGAAATGAAGCACTGAAGATGGTTTACACTTAAAAAGATGTACCTTTAATAGCATCACTGATTTAGAAATGGACAACACATCATAGTTGCATTGAAAAGACAGTATTGAAAAATCAGCAAATGTAATCTAATGTGAAGAATCTCCGTCTTCCAGAATCTAAATCTCCCTTTACAGAAAGAAGCTAAAAAGCACTGGGGCCTTGTGCCTTGGTAATAGGACAAAACACACAAGCTAGGTCTCCTTAAAACTCTGTCTTGGCTTGTACCTCTCCAGGCTTCATCTAAAAGGCTGGGAAAGGACCTTTAAAAAAAAAAAAAAAAAAAAAAAACGCAAGTCTGGGTTGCCTTTAGCTGTGCTTTTGAATGCAAAACCAAAGAAAAGGTAAAGAAACAGCTGTCTCTGACATTACCATGCAGATGACTGCAAATGGCCTGATCAGTATGAAAATAAACACTGGGGAAAATGAGTTCAAAATAATTTGAGACTTTACAGGGGAGACATTTAAGAGCACAGCTGGCAGGGAAACATTTACCAGTGTGCCCTCCTGCTTAGGTACTCAAATGCCATTTCTGTTCCTTTTCCTCCCTCAGATGCTCTGCTAGCTGTTAGTTGTCCACAGGCACAGTGCCCTGCCCTCTCTAGCTTTCCTCTTCTCCACACTTGCACAGGTAAAAGGAGGAACCTTGCTATAACATGGCAAAAGCAAAGCAGACAGGTACAAAGCATGTAAGCATAGACACTATAAAAGTGTTTTAGGCATCATCTCAAATGACTGATAAGTAACAGGTTAAATAAGATGTTCTGCAATTTATTTTGTTTCCTAAATAAAGTGCCTTTTCAAATAGCACTGCTGCACATGAGGTACAAATACACATCCATTGTCATGTCTGTGTGACAAATTACATTGGTAGCTTTTTTTTTTGGTAGATAGAAAAGGCCATCTTTTGATACTGCAAATTCTTATGGTCCAAGAGATATCTTCACCAGGTAACTCAATAGATGACGTGCAGATGAACCAAAAAACATGATGGCATTTTTCATACAGAAGTACTTGCGTAAAAGTTAATTCTCAGGCCCAAACTCTAGTAGGATAGACTTGGGCCTATTTGCAGAGAATTGTAGCTTCTTTGCCCAAGTTTTGAGGTGACTGGAAAAAAATCATAGGCGGTTTAGTCCCCTGACTTGGCCTACAAACCGAACATGCAAGACAATGTTGGGTTTTTTGCATCTTCAATTCAGAATTACGAGCCACAAAACTGCTATCACAGCATGCAGAGCCACATCCTTTTCACCCATATTTTGGCAGTCCTAGGGGCCTGGCCTGAGAACATCCTGACAACTTTGGGTCACAACTTAAACTATCAAAATGTAAAAAAAAAAAAAATTCCACACCGGGAGTTAAATTTTACCATGCCTGGTATGTTTAATCTCATGAACAAGCACTCACTCAATGGGTTAATTTTACCAGTACTAGATATTAATTTAGTAAATCTTTTCCTTGTAACTAGAGGGTTGTCCTGTAACTCCTGGCTTTACAAACATCTGGAGCTCTGCCAGCCTTAACAATTACAAATATATCTGAAAGGAGAAAAAAATCATTTGGTCCAAGGTTAAACTTGGGTATGTTATACAATCCCAGTGCTGAGCTTTACATCTCTATTGTGCTTGGTGTGCCAGGCAACATTATACACACAGAGAGGTGGGATAAGTAAGCACATAGGGGGTTATTAGGTTTTTCTTTACCCTGACAGGTGTGAAACTCCTGGCTTTGATTCAGTAGAGCACTTTTCCACAAAAGACTTGTGGTGACAGTGATGCCTTAGGAAGCCCCTGTCTCATCCCTGCCCTTATGCCCTCTTACTCTGGCTTGTCTCAATGAATTTTCCTGGATAACAAACTCTCTCAAACAGCATATGTGACTGAAAAAACAACCTTTTTTTGAGTTATTCTTCAAACAGATTGGATCCCTGCCTCAGTGTACAATGCAGCCCCACAAGCCTTCATGCTGTCAGAGCAGCAGAGAGACGGCCACAGTGGGAAGCACAGCCAGAGGGGAGGGAAAAGGGCTGTAAAGGCTCCACTGCACTCAGCAGCAGCATTGCCACTGAATGACTGCGACCATGTAACACAGCTCATCCTCTGATCCTACTGTCACCACATTCATAGCATCTAGATGGGCTCACTCTAACAGTACGAATTACAAGATTTGGAGGGGAACAAGAGGGAAATCTCATACAAGGTAATGAGCTGTTTTTGCCTGAAAATTAAAAGATAAATTCTAATTTGTCTGGTCTAGTCCCCAGTCTTAGTCCTTAACCTTCTTGCCACCATTAAAATCCACTGCAAACCTTAATATTCTTTAGATGTTAAAAAGAATTGCAAAAGGTGAGGGGAGATAAATTTGTCCTTAGTTACTTAAGAAATAGCCCCAATACAGCAAACTGCAGAGAGGCAAACAGCCTTTGCTCAAGGCAAGGGATGTTGTTGCACCAGTGAGACTTTTGGAAACCAGGCCACTGAACTGAGGATTTATGTGTGAATGCAGAAGAACAATGTTGGATACTGCTTTTAAAATTGTTAACGACAATACATCAGGAAAGATGAAACTAAAGACACAATGAGACAGTAAGACTTGGGGCATTAGGAAGGTCTGAGCCTGAATACTACCAGTGCTGCTACTAGCACCCTATGAACAATGACTACAGTCTCTGTTAAGTAGTCTCTGGATGGAGATGTACATTTTAGTCAAGGAAAGAAGAGCTGGTAGCCGTATTTTGGGTTTCCTTTCTCACATTTGGAGTTCTCATTATTGCCCAGGCACAAATTCCCTTGGATGGCTCTCAACCTCCTGATTGTTAGGAATCCAAAATGTTTCAGAGTAGTTTAACATGACTTTCCTAAGAGACGAAAGCCAGACAAAAGATTGCTTTCTTGAAACTGAGAACCTCAGGACTGGAAATACACCTGATCTATATCTCAGCTGCTGGATTTATAATTAATGGGAAACTCCCTATGAAATCTGAAAGAGAAAGTGGTTTGAAAACTTACTGAGAACTCAAAATAGGAAAAAGCCAAGTCTAGCCAAGTAACTAGCTGTGATGCACATTTGGTACAGATTAACATACTTCACATTTCTGTGTTAGGCACTTGGACTTCCCTTAGAGGTCAAGGAGATGAAAGAATAGAGGCAGCTACCTGAGTGAGAATATGAATTGTGTTTGCAAATCCCTTCAGACTTGTTCTCTTGAAGGCTGTCCCTTAATATTTTTATTTCCACCAGTGTTACAAGTAGGTCCAGTAGGCAGAGGTGAGGCCACACAGTTTCACTTCAGTTCTTCAGTGGGGCTTGGACATCTCACTGGCTGCTACTTACCTGCACTGCTCTGCTAATGAGACACCTTGAGATTACATTGCTTTTAATGTATATTTTAATGTGTATTTTCTCTCTCAAACATTACACCTGCACCCTATCTATACCTGCTTACTGATTCTGCTGTACCAAATGGATCTTGAGAAAAGAAGCTTCTAATATGGGAATGCTGGGGAAAAAAAAAACCCAAAACATTTTAATACCCAGTGAGTTCTCTGGCAAAGACAGAGTTATCAAATGGGTAGATTCAGCTGAGCTGCACACCATCAGCACAATCCCAGATGCAAGGTTCCGGATGGCAGGAAGTTCACCAGAGCAAAGGCCACACTGGAAAAGCCTTGGCCTCCAGCCAGCATAGTCCAAGATGAGAGAAACACTGAACAGGAAGGGGATGGGAAGAGAGCATCCTCAAGCTTCTCTGGTTCTGTGCCTCTCCTGGATTTAATCATTTTACATAGTTTCGCCACCAGCTGAGGGGGTTTTTTTGCTTTCTAATCTTATCCTTTAAATGCTTACAAGTCCTGGATGATATCAAAATAACTAACCACAGCAAAGGGCAGGAATAATCAAAGCAAACCAATACCTCTTTGCAGGCAACTTTCTAGGCTTCCAGCTGGGAAACCCAGGTGAAATTGTAGGAAATGACAGTTCTTTATGTAGCCCTCATGGCTGTCACCTCCTGCTTGACAGAGCTCTGCTAATGTGAATTTCGCCAAGGTCTTGAGTCAACCAAATGCAAGTCCATGGCCAGTGCTGACCTCACATAATTAATTTAAGATGTAATTAAAAGAATCATGTTCACATTTATTTCAAGAAGATAACAGTCTCCACCCTATAATCTTCTGTGCTTCCCCTGGGTCAAGCACACCACCCTAACCAACACAGAAACTGCAAATGTGACCTTGTGGGAAGTCATTTCCATAAAGCCTGAAGGAGTCTTACAAATGATTACAACTAAGAAAAATCCAGCTCACTTCTGTACCTTGTTGCTTTGTTGTCTCACAAGCTGAAGGGTGAACCTCAAAATACTTGCAAGTTTTAGTTACTTAAGTTTGTAAATAAATTTACATGACAGAACTCACGAGACTGAAGGAATGACAAATATTCTCCAGGGTGTTTAACTGTGACAGTGTAAGAAGTTTTCATGGGCGGCACTGCACTGAAAGTAACTGTACACAAACAGACTTTGTGGACAAAACCACCTTCACTACAAAGTTTAACAGCTCAGCCTAAGCTGTTGCTTCACTATTTTTCAACTTGTAGCAGACTGGAAAACAGTAGTTGGTAGAGCACATGAAATGCAACTGTAATAATACCCATCTGGGCAGTAAAAAGAGTTAAGGGATACAAACACTTAAACAATTCAGTTACATGTGCTGGAATATGTCTTTCCATGTCTTATATTTCTAATAGGGTAGGAAATATGTGAGATTTTATTCCAGCCAATCTAAGTCTGCAGTCAGCAGGAGCTTGCCTGTTAAGGTCTCTGTATTTCACTCAATGCATCTTGCATATTTGCTTGTGATCCCAGACAGAGCAGAAAAGATGAGCAAAAGTTAAAAATAGACCATCAGAGATTTGCTACTAGAACTTCTATGAACTCTGTAGCTTGGCCAAGAACCAAGTAACTTTCTAGCTTTTTTTCTATACACTTGTGTCCTGATCCCTTCTTGAGAGAGCATAGTTCTTTTTTTTTTTTTTTTTTTTCTTTCAAGTAATTTCTAGCATTTGTTAAAATGCCTCCTTACAGACTGGCAGATGTGAAATCTCTTCTCCCATCTACCTATATTTGTATTAGCACCCTACAAGGGACTTTGTCCAAGCCAGCTTGAGGGTTTGAATCCCACAGAATGATTTTTAAGTGCTAAGAATTGACTGTTACCTCTTTTCAGACCTTCTTCTTTGATTTGTTTCAAAGGCGAGGGACCAAACTCTTCCTCCACAGGCCGGAACATCCTTTTGACCAGGACACTGCTACTAGAATATACAAAACAGGGACCATGTCACAGTAAACTGTGCTCACAGCAGAAGAGGAGACAACAGCAACAGTCACAACTCACTTTGTACTCTGGCAAAAACACCCATTAGCTATTCAAGTAGCACCAAAAGCAGAAACTGCAAAGATTTAGCTTTTGATGCTTATCTGAACTATCCACGCCTCTTAAATTGCCGAGACTGACTGACTGGGACAGCTGACAGGAAAATATGTTCCAATGTTACACACTAATTTGAAAACTCCAAAGGGCCTTAGCTGCTTAAATACTGAGGGAAGGGGGTGCTCATTGCTTGATGCAATACACCTATTTGTTTCTCAAATTCCATTGTAAACCTCATGAAGAACATTAGTTTCAAAAAGAAATAAAAAGGGCCTCATGTTTTCAAGAAAGACTGCAGACTGCAGTTGCTCAGCCCCTCCCTACCACAGGTCACTATTTTCAGGTTTATGGGAGTGTAGTCATGTTACTCCAGAATCTCAAGACTTGAGGGTGTTCACTCAGGGATTCAAGCAACTTAAAAAGCATGGGGCTGGCACACAATGTGGGCTGAAGTTCAGCCACCCATATTAAACCCTTATTTAATGGCATCTCTAACTGTTAGAGGGACTTTCATCAATTCTCCCAGTCCCTCCAAAGTCAGATAGGGGGTACTCCCATTTCCAACATTCCTTCTTCCCTGGCCCTCTGTTCTCTTTCTGCCTTTCTCTTCTGGCACATGGCCCATGGCCTATTCCCTCTGCAGTTCCTGTATTTGTTGCATACATGTGTGTGCACTGTTAAACAGCTTTCAGGAATGCAGTGAAGTTCAGTGCTTCAAAAAAAATTCCTGGTTTTTAGAGTATTTAAGAACCTTTATGATTACATAGATGATACTTCACTGTCAAATAAATTGTCCTGTCTCCGTACTGAACCTTGAGACTCTTTTACTTGGAAATGTATTAAAACACAGACATAAAAAGCAAACAGTTTATATGGGAGAATATGAGGGAAGGGGGACAAAGGGAGTCAGTTTTATCTGATTTCATATTTTGTATTGGCTTTCTATGAGTTCAAACTGTTAACTGCAAAGCTTGCGAAACAATAAATATCTTACCCTTCTCTCTCGTCATCTGTATTATAGTAAACCTAGAAGGATGGAAATAAAAATCAATTATTCCCAAAACTCAGACACTTGCTTAACAGAATAACTTCAAAAGGGAGAAAGGACAAGTGTTCAGCAATTTGTCATATGTTTAAAATCCTTTTCCTTCTATAAAACACAAACACCTCTAGTTCTAACTGTCATCTGGAAGAAGTGTGGCTTAGAGAAATTGCTGTTGATTATCATCTAGTGGAAACATATCGAAGTTTATTTGAGAGACATCACACTCTTCCCTGGCTCATATAATTTTCCCAATTATTTTACAATACTGTAAATCAGATCACTACTCACCTAAATTACCCCTAATACAGTTTAAGCCACAACACTCACAAGCTTTTGTATGTATTTAATACTGACTGAAAATCTAATTAAACTATGAAGAACAAGATTAAACTACAGGCCTAACAGATATACAATGACTAATGGTACAGCTGAACATTTTTTGCACAGGCTGTGGGCAGAAGCCCAAGTCCAGGTTTTGTGTAAATCCACGTAGTTCAGAGTCACTGGGGCCAAATTTTCAACAGCAGCAAACGCAGCTGACAGTAGCAGGCGAGGCATAAAATCATAGTCTGTTGTCCAACTCTTTACAGAACAGTCAGCCAAACTCCTCATAACATGTCCACATTGCAGGTCTGCACCAACAAGTGCACCAGCCCTGCAGCTGCTGAGCTGCGGTGCAAGCACAGGGCAGAGGCACAGGACACGGCAGCCGCTCCTGCTGGGCAGGGTAAGCCACCCCAGGCAGGTCTCCAGCACTGCTGCTGGCAAGACTCAGAGCACACTCACCTCTCACTGGGAGCCTTCACTTCTGAACCTGGGCAATGAAAATAGCTCAGAGGTGTGTATGTGCAAAGCTGAGGTCTGTAACTATGAGTTACAGCAATAAAAGACATGGCTGAACATTGCCTAAGAGCTAGGAAACGGAGATATCTTCCAGTTAGTTTAGAGAATTATTTACAGGATTATATATACTAAGGAATGCTTCCACCGACTCCTGTTTTGAAACCAATCCACATTCTGATTTAAAAGCCATGAGGACAGAAGGTACCCAACACTGATATGTGAGTGGGCGTCTTTCCAATTTGGGAGAGCAAGCCAGTGACAGCTGCGATTACAATGTCTGCGCTCTTTGTGCTTTGCTCAACCACAATTCTCACCGCTTCAAAATAATTGACAATTCCAACACTCAGTTTCATTTAATCTTCCTCATTTTACTATTTTTCAGCTAGATGCATATTAAATTTCCTCATCAACTATTTGTCTTTATAAACACATACATAAAGGTCTCATTCTACTCCGAGATGTTAATAAATAACACGTTCATGGTAAAAAAGTTGTCAGAGCTGACCCTCCAGTTCAGGTTTTCAACTTCCCAGCAGGTGATAAAGTAGAAAAGAGTCAAGTCAGGAAAGACTTCCTCAGGTTTATTAGTGATAATAACTGCAAATACTGAGTATTAACATTAGTATGATGGAGTTTTACTTGGAAGAATGAAAATTTTTTTTCAAGGAATTTCCAGATCTCTAGGTGATGCCGACAGAAAATGGGTAAGTTGTTCAGAGACCCTACTCTTGACCTTCCTTCCTACACGTGTAAGAACTTGGTCTTTGTTTTCAGCAGTGACAAGGAGGGGGATCTCTGCTACCACAAGGTGGCACTTCATTTCACCAAGCCAAAGAGTGCACTAAAAACCAGATTGTATTTCAGTCACAAATCAACCTTATACTTAAAAGCAAAAGAATGACGAAACTGAAAAAAACCCAAACTAGTCAGTTGTCGAAGAAATATAAACTCCTTCTTCGCACCCAGAACACAGAGAGGTACATCCTACTTAAGTGTTGCGCCAAAACTGCATTTACCAAAATGAGAGCTGAAACAAGCAGCCCTCAGGAACCGTGATTTTCTCCCCTAAAACCTGCCCAAGAGCAGAGGCAGCCAGGTGGCAAGTGGGCATCTGCTCATCTCATTATTTCCTACCTGTCCAGTTCTTTGCAGGTTTCCAAAGTGAACATCCGGTATGAAGAGAACTGGCTGGGAATCCAGGTCAGCCATTGTTTTGAAGAAGGTGATATCACTCTTTTTCTGCAGAGGGAGTGCACTCAGCTTCCCTTCAGCTCCTAGGTGAATCACAAAGCACAGGGTTGTGAAAGGAGGCATGTTAAGCATGACTTAGCCCCAGACCAGAAAGGCCCACTTTACTCACCATTATTACATGAGGTTTGGGATGCCTGGCCTTTGCCTTTCTTCCTGTTCTGCTTTCTCTCTTCATCTCGGATTTTCCTTTCTGCTCCCTGATGCAAAAAAGACAACTCATAGATATCAGTCAAAGAGGAACCACTGTGAGTATCGTACTCTGCAATGCCTGGAACTACAGCAACAGACACACACAAATGCTAAAAGAGAAACTGGTTATTTCATTGAAGACAGATCTGTCCAGTCTATTGGGAAGGTACCAGGCTTTGCATGGATCACCTGTGCCTGAGACTCAAATGGCACATCCAGTAGCTCCCACAGCTGCAGAGAGCAAGGGGAACGTATCCACATATTCGTTTGGAGGAGTCAGGACAGGCAGTGTGCAGTCTGTAGCAGGACTGATGCCAGCACAACTTATGCAAAAGGGCATCCCAAACCCAGTGTCTCTGCAATGGACAGAGTGCTCAGGCCAAATATTTTGTCTATGTGATGGCATAAAACACCTGCAGGATTGGTATAATTTTACACGTCTGTGCTGAGGTCTTCCCTAAACTCTCCTCCACTCACTTTGTCTGGAGGTGGCATTGCTCCACTGTAGCCAGCTGTGCAGAGCCTTTGAGAACTGACAGTCCAAAAAGGCTCTGCTGACAGCTTCCCAACATTGCAAGAGTTCTTACAGAAAAATACATGCATTTCAAACCAGGAGAAGCTATCCAGAAATAGGAAAGCAATGTAGCACTGCCCTATTAGGCACCAGGAACTACTGGGAAGTTGCAGGCTTCTGTTACGTAAATACACTCTCAACAAGTTTAAAAAATAAAACTTGTTATTGACATAAAAAGCAGCAACACCTCCTTTGAAGTTCTCGTAATTTACTTTATAAATAATACCCATCACATTGTGAAGGGTAATGAAGATCCATATGTTTCCAGACAGTTGGCATGCAAGACCACAGAATTTTTTTCCAAATTAAAATTAGAAGTTTCTTGAATAGAAAGGGAGGGGAGGGAGGTAAGGAAAGCAAAAAATATCCACTCAAGATGGCAAAATTCACACATGAGTCAATGAACCAAGTATAAAAAGAGTGCATGGAAAGATGTACTCCTGGCTGCAATCTATCAGTAGATTCCAAGAGGCTGAAAGAACTGAAGGAAGAAATAGCTCTTAGGAAAACATGAAAGTGTCAAACAGAAACACTGCCTCCAGACCAGGTCCCGGTCCAGTTGTCACTCACCAACCTCAACTGCAGAAGCCAAGGGATTCAGAGTTGTGCACTTATCAAAATTGCTTCTGAGGTACATTTGTAACCTTTAGGCCACCTGTTCTTTCTAAGAAAGGAGGAAAATTACACGTCACAGCCACTGTGTGGCAAAAAGCACATCCTGAAAAACCTGTGCTGCACAAGGGGCTCTGCCAGGTAGCCACAGCCCTACCTGCCACCCAGTGCTGCTGCTCTGCTGCTCACAGAGAATGGGATGAACTACCAAAGTATTTCATACACAGTAGCAAGTGTCAGCCTTTTATACATAATAAAGAGTATATGTTTTCCTGATTTTCTGTAATATTCTTTTAACCATGAACTTGGTGATGCTTCACAGCTTTCTCTTCATTCATTCAAGAGAACACACCCCAAGATCTCTGGGGTGCAGGCAATCCCTCAGCTGGGCAGCCATTTCCATCCACCAGTGTTTATTTCTGCCACAGCCACTTCATAAACGTGGCAACTGCAATACCCACAAAACTACCTACCAGCCCTTCTGAACTTGGAGCAACCCACATGGTCAGCCAAGTCTACAGGATGGACATCACCATCACAGGCATGAGACCACAAAATGATTTTTTCATACTAGAGCCTTTCTGCTGCATAGTTTTGACAGCTGAGCCATCTGACACATACCTAATAAACCACAGTTGGCACATCTCTTTAGGACAGAAGAAATAACCCTCTTACAGGGACTATAAACTATGCTGTGATCAGTGAAATAATGAAATGAGTTCTTAATCTTTTAATTGATATCTGGGCTTTGTATAGATGCAAAGAGTACTTCTGCTACTAATCATTAAAAAAATCCAGCCTATGAATTTCAGCTGATTCAAAGTATTTTCTTCCTAATTCTTCAATTCATATAAACTTAAGTCTTGTGTTCTAGCTCCAGCCTGACAAAGCCCTTGCCCTCATAAGGACCACTCCCATGACCACTCTGATGCTCATGTGTACACTTGCTTCTAGTTCCAGGCTAAAACATTCCACATCTCGTTGGGAAGGCACATAGACATTAGCCTTCATCTCTCCAAAGCTGAAGATTAATGGCCAATTAGAGTTGGTCAATACTCTGTGATAATCCATTTTCTCTATGATGTTCCACACCAAAAACAAGGATGTAAAGACCGCGTATATTCCAAAGAACATGTATTTTTTTCAGATTAAAGAAAACTGGAATAATTTATTTTATTTTGGATCAATGTTATGGTATTTGCCAAGTCAAGTTCTGCTTCCTTTCAGCAAAGATAATCACATGTAGAAAATAAAGTTTCTTCAAGCTCTGAAGTCCTAGTTCTTTCATACACAGTGGCTAAAGCATCGTGCAATATATAAATAGGTCTGGTAGCAAGTTTCCCTGACAACCTACTTAGGGAATAAAAATTATATATTCTTATAATGCAACATCAGTGATCTGCACATGATAAAAAGACTGCAAGGGAAGAGAATTAGCATTGAGAAAACAAGATGTGGACTGTAACAAATGCTTTGAAGACTGCCTACAGAAAAACAAACATGGACAAAAGATTGGAGAACAAATAGGGAGCATGGTAGATTTGTTAAGTAGCATTTACAGCCTTTGCAGCATTCTCTCCATACATTTATGTCACAAAGCACATACTGGATGTGAGTTGGAGTTGCTCTCTAGTTTATATGTGAACTAATATAAAAATCAAGGAATTAAAATCCAAGATAAATACATATATATATATATGTATATATAATATGTACCACTGAGCTAAACGCAGTTTTATTTCTTCAAAGATAACTCTTTCCACAACAGTTATGCTGTGTTGCAGCTACAAGATATTAATTTGTCAGTGAATGTTCTTAAAAACTGGACACCTCCACCGGTGATTTATCTAAGCGAACAAACAAATGCACTTACTGGTCCTAAAGTGGCACCACCATTGCAGAAACAAACATTTGTAATAACACCTCAGGCACAGAAGCATTTTTCTTCCATGTTTCAAAATGAAAAACATTTCATACTTAGGCACACTTAGGCAGGAGGAATTTACTGTGCAGTTCCACTAGTCCAGGTGATTATAATAAATCAGGTTCTTTTCCCATCAGCTTCTCTTTGAGGCTGTTATATGGGACCATAACAGTGCAGTTCATACCTTCAGAATTTATAGAGATCATTATACATTTGCTGGGTTTTTTTTTTCGTGTTCCTATAGTACCTCTTTAATTGATCATGACAGGGAGGTGGGCAGTAAATAACAGTCTCAGCTTCGTGGCCTTTCCCAGAGAGGCAGCAAGCTTTGGCCCTGTCACTGGAGGGAGAGTCACAGGCTAGCAAGAGAAACTGAACCTTTAGCACCACCTTTACCAGAGCCAGGGGTTTATTTTGACATCTTGGAAAGATAAGGATACCCGGCCACACCAGCTACCTTCCTCTGAGCATGATGAATTCTCCCAGTGCCACTAGCAAGTGGAAATTCTCCAAATGCTTATTTACTTACAAAAACCCTGTGACAAATGGATGTTGGTAAAGATCTGGCAGCATAAGTTTGGTAGAAGAATTAGTCTCTTACCAAGTGCCAATTTACCACAAACTGTCATGTGAATTGACCTCGATAATTTCCATTCACTCAAGTAATTTTCACAGCCGCATTAACTTCAAAAATTCTACATGTTTGTATACATCTATATTAAACAGATATATAGCCTATTATCAATACCCTTGAGCCCTTCAGTTCCCACTTCCAATACCTTTTTGATGTGTATAACACTTTAACTACCCCTGTGATCTTTCCTTCTACTTTGAGACAGTTTTGCTTAATAGACTCAACATTCATTTCCTGCTTTCTAGTCTGGATATTTGAAGCTCCAATTAAGCCAATACAAGCAATGAACATGTATTATTCAAAATCTCCACCAGTTGTACCTAGAGGTCACCCTTGATGAGTTTGTGCTCTGAATTTCCTTCCTTTTTTAAAATAAGTAATTTTTTTCTAATTGCTCTTCAGAAACAGGTAGATGAAAACGACTTGTTACTTTGATAGTTACTGAGCTTTTAACATCCAGCTGTAGCTTCAAACCTCTTAATATTTGACATTCAAAGCTACAATTAAAAGCACAGCATTTTGGCTGCAAGAAGACCTCGGCGCATACATTTACATTCATTACTTCCAAAGATTTTCCTCCACTAACACAACTGACTGATTAGCCCTCAAGATCTCGTTGTCAAGACAGCAACAAGGGAATGATCTGAACAGGGGGAAGGAGCTGCAACAGAGAGACCTGAAACAGTTGAACTCTTACCCTTTCCATTAAAAAGTTAATGTTACGTTTTGCCTGGGGCATGGCCTTTTTGGCTTTCTATTCCCACCTGTAGGATGGCAAGACTAATTTGGATAAATTTCCAAGTCACTTAAATAGATGTAGGCTCCTGAATTCCTGAACCTTGACTGGAATCCAGGCATCAGCTCCCCTACGAAAGATCTTTCTCAGCATGGAGAAAGTCATCAGCTGGCAAATGCTAAACAAAACTGAAAAGTGGTCACGCTCTCTTCGAAGAATCATCACTGACATTTCTGAGCAACTGTTTCTACCTGGTAATACACAGCTGATCATGACACTGTCTAATTCATTCAGGTGTGATCTATGTCTGGATGCTGAAACATCTTACTAGTTTCCACACAGTAGCAGTCATACCTAGAGCAAAAACACCAAAAGTTTGCTGAAGAGTGCGTGAACACGCACAAAAAATTGTCACTGAATTACAAAATGGGAATGGCTAATAGATTTTTGTATTTTACTTTTGATAAGAAAATCCTAGCAACACAAGAGCTTCTAAAAGAACTGTTTGTAAGCAAAGCAGGGGGAAAACCCCTCAGCTGCGTCACTGGAATTTGCTGTTTTCCACTGTGTCATAAAAGGGAGCTTGGCAGATCCTCACAGAAAAGTGCATTTTTTTTGTCAGAGAAACTGACATGAAGTTTATGTGCTACTTATCCTGACTGTAAGAGTTAGAAGGGATGACATCAGTAGACTACCACTTATGTGAGCCTGTGATCAGCACTGACCTTCCAAATAGAGATCTTTGCATTTGCACCTCCTGTTACTTTTTTGATATTCCAGAATCATGACCTATAACATGCTGTCTTTAAAGAGTCCAACTATTGCTCACAAGCTGAGGAATCAGGGCCAAAAAGTCTGCAAAGCAGTAAAATAATTACATGATAATCAGTTGGATTTGTGATATAGCTGGTCCAAATGCTATGATGAAATACAATTCTTTAAGAAAAGAAACAGCATTTAATTAGGTCTAAAATACAGCAACAATAAACTGCCTAACAAGATTCTTCCTTCATCCGTGGTAACTGCTTTCCACTTACCTTGTCACAAAAAACCTTGATCTGGCAGTAGGCTCGGTGGATGGGTTTATTGCTGCGGTTGTTGTAGCTGTAAGTATCGATCTGAATCATCAAAGGAAGCCCTTTCACTCCTTTTTGTGAGGAGAAGTCTGTGCTCAAGCAATTCACTGTGATGAAAATCTGTGTGCCAGAGAGATTATTTTTTAAAATGTGGTGCAAACAACAATTAAACTTCTGGAAATACATAAGAAATGGGAAAATAAAATAAAAAGGTTTTAATTCAGCTATGATTCACACTCTAGCAATTCACGCATTTATCCTCCACTTCTGTCCAGCAAAGACATTGCCATGCTGGGAAGAAGGACAAACTTGAAAGCCAGATATTAATGCTTCAGTTTAGATCAGAAGCTCACATTTGAAGTGAATCATTTGCTTAACCCAACTTACCATGCTTTGGTTCACACCAGAGCTCAGAATACATGAATTGGATCCTTTTTGGAAGAGCCAGACCAGACAAATATGTTCTAGGAGCACCCCTCAGATCCTCCAGCTGCTCACAGTTGCTTACTTCATGGGAACTGACTAAAGATAATCTGAGATCAAACCTCCTGAAACGTGTCTCATGTGGATGTCAGGTCTTTAGCCCTTACTTGTTCCACTCTACAAACCTACTCTGTATGTTTGCACTGTTTGTTAATACAGATAATTTTGGTTCATCCTTTCCAGCTGCCTTAGGTATGGCTTGTTCATTTGACAGCTCATTCAAATTCAGCACGACAAAGATAAACTCTACTCTTTTTTTTATTTTAAAAGTTTTCTTCACACTCTTATCAACACTACTGCTTTCTCCATCCCATCAATAGATACTCCTGTGTTTCACTTGAAGGGCCCTTCACTGTCTCTCCTCAGTTTTATAGACGCATCTCACCCTGTCTTTCAAACAGGAAAGGAATTTTTCAAATATTCATAAAACTACTCCCCACCTCTCTTCTCAGAAGTTCTCTTTGTTACACAGCAGCCACATAAGTCAGCCCTGCATTCAGAGAATCACAGAATCCTCTGAGCTGGAAGGAACTCAGAAGCATCATCGGGGTCAGCTCTTTAAGGTGAATGGCCCAACAAGTGATGGAACCCACTACCTTGGCATTATTAGCATCATGCTTTAACCAAATGAGCTAGCAAGTCTCCTGCTTGCCTGTGCTTTAGAAATCCATCTCTTGCTCTCCTTCTACAACAAAAACTTACAACTTGATAGCTACTAATCATCTCCCTCTCTTTAACTCAATTGGTACCATGGGACAAGGTGTGTCTCATCTGTACAGGACCTGGGAGAAGGGTCTCCCACCACCAAAGTCACCCAAGGACTATTTTGATGTAAAGCAAGCACTGTGAACTGAAATGCCACTGATAGCTTTCAGTCAGGGTAGTGTGCATAAAATTCAAGAGATGAAACTAAATTAAAAATCTAATTTTCAGCTCAGTGAGGAATATGTGCATTACATAATTATTTGGGACAATTGTGTATTAACCTGATTCTCCTTTTCACTTGACCTCAGTTTAAAAAGCAACAACAAAACACCAAACAAAACCCCAAATGTGTGAACCAATGAAAAGGACTAAGAAAACTGACAGTACGTATCTCCTGAACCAGGAGGATATGAAACCTGCTCCAGAAGACTAAGAACACTCAGGAAAGATCTCAAACTGGTCTCTCAAACAGATGCACACCCCACCGGGCAGAAGAGAGGGCAGCAGGCCCCTGGGATCTGTGAGGATTTCTGAAGGAAGAGCATAAAGAACATCCCCCCTCCACCCCCTCCATTCCACAAACAGGGGAAAAAAACCCAACAGTGTGAATGACCAGAATGCAACATCCCTAAGAAAGACAGCTGAGAATAAAGAAGGGCTCCAGTAGGGCTGGTGGGGGATACTTTACCCTCCTGGCAGAAGTTAACTTTACAGTCAGGGTCTTTATGATGAAGCCAGAGCAGCTTGTTTGCCTGACTGAGCTAATGGTCCTTCCTTTCTGCTTCTGATTGTATCACAGAGCTGCATTTACAAATGAAATAGTTGAACTTTAACTGCAAGAGAAGAGGGAGGCAAGGAAAGGCCCTAGGTGAAACTCTGATTTTGAAGCTGATAGTGTTATTTCTGTTTCAAATTACAAGCTGATCTCCTCAAGCTCCAAAGTGTAGACACAGTGAATACGCCTTTGAAATATGACAGTCTGAATTTTCACTTGCCTTCGGAATCATTTATAGTGCCAGGGCAATGGTTTAAAATGTGTGTGAACACACAACACACAGCAGTGGAACAAAGTCTAGCGTTTAACAGAACTTGACCTCCCTACATTTTAGCCCATACTTCTGCACAGGGATTTTCCAAAATGTACGTTCAAATGTGAGAAGACGTGCAGGCTTTGCATCTACCTAGCAGTTTGTACAGCTCCCACGCTTGCTGCACACTCAGCTGAGAAGCAAAAAAAGATCTTGCCCCACCTTAATCAACTCCATACACTGTGTCATCTCTTCACTGCCTCCACAATCACAGAGCAGAGTAGGAGCGGCTGGGGAAGACAGACTTTATGGTTTCAAGAGTCCCCATACAGCAATAACAGATTATTCAGCATGAATAACAGATAGATGCTGTAAGACTCAATATCTTGTCCTGACACAGTAATACATCAAGATCTCTCTGAGGAGCAATGATTGTACATTCATGCACATGAAGTGTACTACACTTTGTCATATCATTAGCACCTCACAGATAGACAGATGGATTTGAATTAACACAGATCATTCATAGTGGGGAAATTTTCTGTCTCCATGCAGTAGTCTATTAGCTTTCCTGTAAAGCACCACACTGATTTTGGATTTGGAAAACATGAGAGTGTATAGAGGGAAAGGGAAGAGGACATACGTTCTGTTAATTATTTTAGGGTCTTTTTTTCTGTTTGCAGTATTTAAGTTTTGTACCAGTGCAGCACACTGCTGAGGTGAAGAGGACCTGGAGAAACATCTGAACCCATGAAGGGGACAAAACTTCCCTTCTCTCTCCCCTGGTCTGACCAGAAATCACCTCCCCAAAGCAGTGACTCTAAACACCACTGATTTCAGCCATTTGCCCAAGCACGGCCTGCTTTGCCCTTTGCAACACTCACCTCCCCCCTCTTCCCAGCTCCCATCCGTAACACACGTACTCCCACTCTGACATATAAGGGGCAAAACTACTCCATGGGCAGCCACAAAAAGGAGTCCTTTGCTGTGGTCTTTTGCATAGTAGAATTAACATGGTTAGAAAATGTCAAGTAGAAATTACAGTAGCAGGAAGAGAAATCACTGTTTCCCTCCCAAGCCCTGTCTACACTTGTCTTAGAACTATATTAAATAAAGTGACTATGATTGTACCCGAATTCAGACACAACTTCTTTTTTTCCTGTACAAACTGGATTTCAGCAACGTTTTGCTATCTGGAACACATTGTACAATTGTCATTATAGTGATGTCTGTTTTTTTTTAATGTCAGCATATCTTAGATTAGAGCAATTAATGGCAGAGTTCCACCCATCTAGTCTCCAGCTCAGGTGGTGCCATTGGCAATTAAATACTAATTTGGAGAAACATTTGGTGCTGAGAAAGTTTTACAAGTAGCCTAATATAATGACAACTCTTCTGTTTGTTATAGAGCATGTCTAGAAAAAGCAGTCTTTTGGGGACAACACTCCTCCACGGTGTAGCTGCTATTATGAGAACTGCTGTTTGTTAAATACTGCAGCATAATTAGGGACACAAACACAGTAAGCTGCCTTAGGAGAAAGCAAGGCTCAGAAGTGCATTTCCCTTTTTATCATTTAATTCAGCCAACATGTCTCTTGCTGTGGTCTCTCAGCTTATACACTAAAGATCTACAGTTATGAAACTTCTAATATAAGCCTTTTATTACTATTTACATTTCTGCCTCCCATTGTCTCAGAAACTGCCAAGGGCAGAAGGGAGGGAAGAGTGTGTTATGGCACAAAATAAGAAACTTGAAGCAATTTCTCTACCGAATACTAGCAATACATAGAACCCAGGTGGGGTCTCTTAAAAGCCTGCTTTAAAAGGTTCCTCCCTCCAGACAGTAACTACAAAGAGTTAAATGACTCGTCTCTCAAATGACTAACATCAATCCCACCATTCCTCGTATACACAGAAAGTGTGGGTTTATAGTTTCTCCTACCAGCCGTTACCTTATAAATCCCACACAAAGGTAAGACCTTTGTTTTATTTCAATACAAATGTCTCCAGCAAATGTTTACACTACTCTTTTGAAGCTTCCTCAACCCACACCACACCCTGGCAACTACATAAAAATGCCATTTGCTTTGAATCCCAGATGCATACTTACCAAGCCATTTGTGTACACTGAATTTCAACATTATGTGCTACCACAGGTTAACTCTTCTCTGATATATACACATGTGTGTGCATGTCTCGCATCTATATATACACTCATATATATATGCACACTTGCACACACAGGCATGGTTTATTAAAGTAGCTGCCAAGTCTAATCCTACATAATTTCTGCTACTAACTCCCCCAAATGAAGCATCTTTCCCTTCAACCTTTACATTTTTAGAGTAGACATTAATTTCCTTCCTAATTAAATTAAATTTGATGTAACTTGAGAGGGAAATTTACAATTAAGGAAAAAAATCTTATACTAGTCAAAGCCTGTCCTAAGTATCACTAACAATGTTTAAGAAATATGAATTGTCACAATACAAATTACTGCTAGAGACAGTGCTGCTCTATAAGCTTGATTTTACCATTGTACCCACTAGAACTGGAGCTCACTTTGGCCTACAATATCCAAGAACCTAATCCTGCAAATCACTCACTCTTTGAAAACAGCTTATTACTGTATGAGCTATGCCAAAACTCATTAAATAGCTGGAAAGGTTCCCAGAGGTTTCAGCATACTTTGGATTAAAGATCTACATTTTGGTTAAATATAGCAGGACAGTGATTGCACGCAAGTATACACAACAACTGCTCAGCACACAACTCCTGCACTCACTGAAATCATCTCACTCATCTGCCAGCATCTGCCAGAATAACACAGCCACAAACATGTCTGTTTACTGCATGTCCAAGTTGCAGAGCTTAGCAGAAATCTATAATCTCTTGATATCAATGAAAACTGTTGGTCTCTTCAAGGACTTTTTTTTTTAGCAACTGTTCATTGCAGTCATATATTTGATTTTAAGGCTAAAAAATACTTTCCATAAAAATATATAATTAATTGCTTCAGAAGTAACACCACCATAGCAAATTTAAATGAGCCAAGTACTTTTCAGAGAAGACATATCTCAAGGAGCTTGTACGGTTTATGACAAATATATTACCCTTTAAGATAATTATCCTTCTCTATCTAAAGAGAATTCTGCTTCTTTAATCATCTTTCTGCCAAACTAACTTCTGTCAGCACTAACACTGCAAACAGCCAGATGAATGTCTATCAGAAACGAAGTGGAGCTCTGTTCAAGAGCCTCCACTAGAACTTTGTCAACTGGCTAGATGGTACAGCAAAATCTTCTATAGGTCAGCAGCAACTGACTACACAGCTTCTAGCATATTATAGAGACACTCTTAAAAGATAGTTAAAAAGTCAGCCAGTTCTTGTTAATTGTTGTTTGTTTCCTCATCTTTTTTTAAAGAGCTCCTTTAAAAATACCAAACATAGTATTTAGGTTCAACCAAAGGGAGACAACAAATCACCTTACCCATAAATGTTATATATTTATAATAGAATTAAATACGGGAGGGAAACAAAGATGGATTGTACAAAACTGTTCTTCTCTTCCTATCCCTGCTCCCTTACAGCATGTTTTTGTCTTAAGAAAGCACTGAGTTCGACATGGCTATAGAGCCTTCCCCCCATTTCCCTGGATCCTGCTCCAAACCACAAGCCACACAGTGACCTCTAGATAACAGCCCCAGCAGAAAAGGATGTTGTTCTAGAAAACGGTAGGGATGTGCCAGGACTAACTCTGCTCTGCCAGAAGGCAAGGGGACTGCTGTTGTCAACCAGGCACAGCAGAGGAAACACTAGCAGAGTGGTGTTTCTGAGTTTGGTGCTATCTCCTTAGTCCACAGAAAGCAATAGTGCAATTGTTCCATATCTTGACATGCCCTGTACAAGATTCCCTTTCCATTGGCTTGTTCTGCCAAGCAGCAATTAGAAGACGACACATGAAACATGGTGAACTGGGACAACAGAGAGATGCCTCTGCCTGTACCCTCTGGATCCCTGTTTATTCCACTAAGACCCACATGAAATGCTGCCTTACCAACCCTTAAGCAGGTTTACTGGTAGCTGGCAGATTCTGGCTGCCTCATGCATTCTCTTATACCCTCATCCTGAAGGCCTGCTCTGTCTGTGTGTGAGCGGAAAAATCTGACTTCAAATGAGGAAAAATACGGCTTTAAATTAGCTGCCATCCAGGTGGAGTAGGAAAGTGAGAAATCTGATGTTCAAGATAGGTCTTCTAAATATGGGATTTAGTTTCCCAGGACAGAGAGGTATATTTGGTTAGGTGATTTCTACTGCTTTTGTTTGATTTTCCACCTCACTCCCCAGAAGTGTTCCAACAAGAAGTTTGCTTTCTTTGCATCTTCCAGGGCCAGTAGGGTGCTTCATCGCATCCCATCTCAGAGGCCCTGAAAAGAACTATTGTGTGCCATTTTTGTCTGACTTAGAAAAAAAAAAGGCTTTTGTGCCTCTGAGGGGGTTAAGTTTTAATCTTGAAATTGTGGTGAAAATGGAAAACAATACTGAACAGAAACAATGGAGCCAGTTGAAAGATCATCATTCAAAAAGCTTAGGAAAAGGGAGTCTGTAATTATGCCTTGAAATTCTTCATCTCTCATGGATGAGGTAATTGCTGGAGAAAAAACAGCTTTCAGTGACGTGCCTCAGAACTCACAGCTTTCCAACACCGCAGGGGCATCCTATGGGAATCCCCAGACCCAGTGCAACCAGTTATTGTACTACATTTTCCAACAGGAGCAAACATGTACACATACATGTGTGTGGGGAGGGAAACACTTTAGTGCAGACAAGGTGATAAGCTTTCACAAACAATCTGATTTATGCTTGATAGCCATAACTAAATAATAACTAAAGCATGTTAATAATCCTCTTTTATCAATATATTTACAGTTCAAGCTCCTAAAAGATCAGATATTTAATACCCCAAAAATAAGTCTATTTTCATTTTAAAAACCATTTCCTACATAAATACAAGCAGCTTAAATTCCACTCCAGACAATTTTTTAATCCAGTAAGTGCCTTTATTTTAAAATCTTAGCTTTTTTTGCTTCCAGTGATCATTGCAAAAGTTATGTTCTTAATGTTTTGACATCCGAGGCAAGAGCCAGGTGAATGGTGTGAGATTAGAACAAAACGTCCAAGGTTAATACTTGACATTAGTGCATGTGACTTCCTTGTTCCTAGATCAACATGGGTGTCTTGCTAAGTCTGACTTGGAGCTGCAAATGCAAATGTCTTAGGGAGCTGCCAGCCCTTGGGACAAGACTGCCATGCTCTAGCACTGGTAGAGCTTCTGTAAAGGTACTTGAGAAAGACTGCTGTGTTGGAGATTCAGTATTTGCTTGCAGAGTGATCACACAACAGTTCCTGTTGTGACTGCAGAGGACAACCTACAGCTGTATTTTGAAATAGAAACACTTAATAGGAAAATATCTGGGGTGGTGGAAATGTAATCACTACATGAGTAAATACAGCACCATTAGCAACTGGGCCAAGTACAACTCTGTTTATCAAGGTCTGCTTTTGAAAGAGCTGGGTGATTTTCAGAACTACCGTCTTTTCTTTTAAGGTGTGCATCAGAGATAAAAATCCCTGTTACTATAAACAGGCAGCACCTTCAGTGAGGGAGTCAGGACAGTGAGTGTTAATGCTACCACTCAGTATCCAATATAAGTTCTCAGAGGATTCACTCTGAGGATGTAATCTCTCTAATGCTGCTAGAAATGCACAGTGGGCAATTGTGCATGAAGATGTCTTTTTATCTGAAAGATTCATAGCTTTACTTGAACATTGGACATTTTGTATTCAACATGAAAACAGTATCAGGAGTTTGCCGAGCTCAGTGTTTGCTGTTTATTAACTCTACTTCCCCAAGAGTACTGCATTACCCCCACTCATTTTACACAGCCTATTTCCCTCGTTTGCTTTCCAGGGGCCAACTTCTTCTTATAACTACCGACAGTTTTTCATTTCTCCCACACTAGTCCATGCAGCTAAAGCACTCTGACAGCCTTTGTACAACCTTATCTGTAAGAAACTAGTTAAGGTGTTCTGATGTCCTGGTTTATGATGCCCACTTAACAGTCACATTCCTGACTGAAAAACCCCACGCCTGAGGGTACTTGACCATGAAAAAAAAAAAAAAAAAAAAAAGAAGAAAAAAAAAAAAAAAAAGAAGAAAGAGAAGACAAAAAAAAGTTTAAAAAAGCCTCACTCCTCAAAAATACTTCCATTCCCAATTGCAAAGACAGTCTGTGTAACAATGTAAAAAATAATGGCACCAACACTAGTCTAACTTACAGAATATTGATTAGGAGGAGATGCTTATAATGTAAAAAGGAAGATGATAATTTAGAGGAAGAAAACACTCAGCTTGTGTCTTACACCTGGCTTTGTGAATAGGAAAAAATCTTTTACTGTTTCTCAGGCTAGGCACCTACCAACAAGCCCTCTTATTTGACAGAATGAAGTGGAACAGTGCCTAATGATGGATGGTACTTATAAAGGGATGCCATCTGTATGGCTTTTCCTCACCTTTGCCTCCTCATTGACATCCCAAGTAAAGGACACAGCATTGAATGCAATTTCTTCAATATTCCCAATGGTATTAAAACTCTCCTTGTAATCAGCTGTAAAAAAAAAAACAAGAGTCATGAAAAAATTTGAACTTTCTGGTTTACAACTCATAGTACTTATTTGCTTCTTACGTTGGGTTGTCTGGTGCATCAAAACAACCTCTTGTATTGTTTATGATTAATTATGAATAATCTTAATTGCAAAGAGGTAATATAATGCAACCTGAATCTTATGCACAGTATATCACCAGCTAATGTTCTTGCAAAATATTGTTGGCTCTCCAAAAGGAGTAAATGTGACTCTACTGGCAATGAGTCAGTGCCTTCATTAGTTTGGCCTTCATTAGCTGGAAAATTAACTGAAAACTATTGAAGCATTTACAGGGACTGTTCAAACATTGATATTGAGAAAAAACCATGGTAAATCCTGAAGAAGAAAGAAGCTTTCTAAAAGTCTAAGAGCTATGATGAGAGGAAATCATCAGCATGCATTTCAATTGTCCCAGGAATTACTGTACTGGAGGCTGGATTAATATTTATATACTATTAAAAACAAAATCAAAAACCTCACAAAAATCCAAACCAACAAAAAATCCCCCACAAAGAACCAAAACCACAAAGATCCTTTTTCCAGAGTATGTACCCCACTAAAACAGCAAATAAAGAAACAAATATTTTTAATTTGTCTGATTACAAAATCTGCACCTTTTTCCCCATGCTGTTATTATTATCATGAATAAAGTAGCATTTTGGAAGGAATGAAAAGCGAAAGGGAGGAAGATTTCAAAGTTGACTGACCCTCCCCCAAAAACAGTAAGGGTGGAAAACTATGTAAAACAGACAACTCCCAAATCTTCTTTATAATTGGAAAAGAACAAGCACTGCTTTTTTCTCACTTTGTTGGACAGTTTAACACATTTTCTTTTTGATGACAGATTAAGAGAGATACCAGGTAATACCTGCTTGATTAAAGGAACTTCCAGATAATTCACACTAATGGAATAACTCTCCCTGGGACAAACATTTCCTAAGAATCCCTTGAGGGTTGTATTTGGACTCAGTGCCAGAGGGCTGAGATTACACACCTGATCTAAGTTTGCCCAAATCTGTGCTTCAGAAGCATGCTTTGTAATCAGTTATAGAAAGTGGATATTTTTGTATTCTGAGACACATGAATGGTTTCCTTATACATTCCTTTTGCCTAAACTGTCAGTCTCTAAAAAATAATTTATAGGTAATAACTGCTTTAAAATCATTTATAACAAAAACTATTGCTGCAAGAAGAATTATTTCATGTTTGAGACAGGCAATCAGAATACTTTTCTTTGATTTGAAACCCAAGAATGCTGGCATCTGACTGGGCAAATAAAATTGTGCCCCTGGGACACACGAATGATTTTGGATACAGTTAAAAAAAAAAAAAAAAAAAAAAAAAAAAAAAAAAAAAAATCACTGTTCATACCATAGGAACAGCACAAGATACTTGGTGATGTAGCAAATTAACAAAGTATTTGAGAGGGCAGGCAGGCTTTTCATTCTCACCTTGAACTCAGCTCTCCTTTCTAACTGAAGTCATTGGCTTTACTATCTAAATTCAGTGTGGGGATGCAAATGAGAGGAATTAGAAGATACATAGGTAGTTTAATATGCATGTGCACACATCCACCCACCCCTTAAATTTATGATTCACCAGAAAGTGCCTTGTGCAACTGACTGCTGCATATGGGCGTGCTGTGTAGGTGCACTTTGGAAAGACATGAACAAGATGTCTCGTAAAGACACATGTTTTCTTGTCTTAAAAGGCTGTCAGAACCTCACATCCCACCAACCCTTCCCTTCTCTCAACACATCCTTCTCCTTTAATTGCTATACACAAATCTCATGGAGTGTCTATGTGACACTGTTAAAAAGCAGAAGTGTATCCTATTCCCCTCAATTAACAGGCAATTAAAAAAGGATCCCCAGTTGATTAAGAAAGCATTTATACCTCAGAATATTTGAAAGCTGTTAGAGTGACTACAACTTTGCCTCATCTCCTGCTGTGAGTTACCAGAAAGAGAAAATCAGAATTGTTCAATATGCAAAAAATGGCAGCACAGGACTTATTTCTTCTTTTGTTACATAAATTGCATATTAAACAATGGCAATTTTTTAATGTTAAACATTAATCATGCATTACATGTAATTGCATACTTTTGTGTTGTGCACATAAATAATACAAGCTATCCTGAAAAAAAAAACAAGGGCAAGTTTCTTTGGAGGACAAAGCTTCCACACCCACACTTCATATTTGAACCTGTTCCAGTATGTCAAATTATTGCACTTATTCTAAATCATCAATATCCACTGCAATTAAGTATTGTATTCTTTATTTGACATTAATTTAAAAGAAAAAGCTAGTGATCCAATGTTACAGCACTGTGAAAACACAACTGTTTTCCTCTACCCCCCTTATTTCTCCTTAAAAAAACAAACAGGCACCTTACTCCTTCTTCAGAAAAAAACATTACAGTACATAGTCTAAATTTTGGAAAATACCTTCCCTTCTTGCTTAATAACTGTCAGAGCCTCAGGTTTATTTCTCATGCACTAGGGACTTGAATACATGTAAGTACATGCTTATTATTATCAATGCACCTTCAGACCTGTCAATGCACCTAATCCACTGAAGCATCTTTCTTCCCAAGAGGTGCACCAGCCAGTACACAAAACAAATTAAAGCAGTGATCCCTGTGTGTCTGGAGTGAAGGAGCAAGCCACTATTTCCTCTGATGTCCAGAATATAACTGCAGGCCAGAAAGCAGACAGACTATGGAAAGCAGCAGAAGCATAGTCCCCCTGCCCACCTGAGATCTGAGCAGCTGGAACCCAGAACTAGAGCATCCCGAATTAACTTGATCCTCTGCCTGCTAAGGACCACATCATGCTCTAGATTAAAAGTGCATTTATAAACAATTTTAAAGGATTCACAGATGTTAAACATGCTACAAACATCAAATTAAAATAAGAGTAACATCTATGGAACAGGTGATGCAGAGTTATGGACACCTAATCTTCTTTGTTAACTACATAGGGCCTGGACATTAACTCAGTACTTAGAGGACCCCTTCAGCGATCTGAATTTTTTACATAAAGGGAAATCTTCATAGAGCCATTCAACATAATTTTGCATGGAAGGGACCCCTGGGGGTTATCTGGTTCAAGCAGGGCTAACTTTAAATTTGGATTAAGTTTCTCAGTCAGAATCATTTGACGATAAAACTAGAAGATTTTGCTAAATGCAGCTTGATACTTGTATGGGAAAAATAAATGGGTGTCATTCTGGCCTAATAATCTAGTTAGCCATAATGCAAGTGCCAAAGTAAATGAAATGTGCTTCACAAATACCATACTTGTAAGAGCTATGGCTATATTTCAGTTGTTCTCAAGAAAACACTACTGAGCAACACTTAGGTCTTCTTTTCTGAAAACTGAGGTGAACCATGTTCTTACAGCTCTTACGCCTGACAAGAAGGGCTGTATCAGTAAGTCTTACTACACTGTGCTTTGCTCATGTTTGCAGTGCAAATAAAGAATACGCACGAGTGCCTCAAAAGTCAGTGCAGAGCTATTTCACCTCAAACTAATGGAAAATTAAAAGGCATTCACTTTAACACAGGTAAACACACAGCTCATGCACAGCACTTATTTTGCAGAGCACTATTTTAGCGAATATGTATCATAAGTTAACTTGTTGGGGTAAGGCAACTGAAATGTGCCAGGACACCACAAATGCAGTGGAGTCAGAGGCTGTTGGAACTACAGTGGAGCGAGCTGCTCAGCACATACTTTTCAAAGACATGAGCATTACCACCACAAGCTTGTAGGGACTAGCACAAAAAAAAGGCAGCCTTCAGAAAGAGCTGTGACGTGGCCTATTTCTTCTTTTAATGTGTCATGAATAAAAGTCATTTAGTCTTCAGTGGCAGTTTTACTGCATTAGGTACCCCAGTGGGCAAGAAGAGAAAATGAGGGGAAGGGGGGAAAGAAAGAAACTAATGAAACAGTTCAGCCAGAACAATGATAAAATAAGAGGAAAAGAGGAGATTCTGGAAAAGTTGCTTGGACAAAATACACTTGACCTTAAATAACATCAGGCCTCAGTGGAAACTGCAGCATTTGAAAATCTACAGGCACCACAGTGATTAGGACCATTGGAGACAGACCCTCTGATCGCCCAGTTCAATCATCCCCTGAAGTCTCCAAATGTTCTCTTTGGTTTAGCCCCCCTCTCTGCTCCCCCTCATTCCTGCCATTCAATGGTTTGGTTCCCTCAGGCGGTCAAAACAAGATAGACTTTGTCTGCTTTGGTCTTGCCGACTCCTTTGACTGGAATCCGTGCAGATGGCTGCATGTGTAAACTGCATGTGGGAGGGGAGAAGCGCTTGATGTCCAGACACTGCCACTGACTTCAACTTCAGGCTCCTTGGCAGCAAGTACGTGCTCTCCCTCTGCTAAAATCTCCCGGACATGCAGATAGGACAGCTGGGGCTCAAATGGGCTTGTAAATACTTCAGATGGGATGAAGATTAAACAGGTCTCTCAGGATAGTACACCAGAGCTTGCTTCTCCCTCACTGCTGGCACTGACAAGACTCAGACTCTAGGGGTGTAGGAATCCTGCACACTCCTTTGCAGTCACCACAGTAATGACACCTGCACTCTCAGGCTGCAATTCCACATCAATTAGCTAATGTAACTGCTGCTGGATCGAAGACTGGATCATCCTTTGAAAAAAATAAAGGGAACAGACACTCTGCCACACCTGAGAAGGTGCAGACTTTGATTTCCCAGCTGCAGAATGTGGTACACCATTAAATACACATGCAAGAATACTGAGAACCATTCCTTCTGCATGGTCCTTACCCACGCGCATAGAACCCATAGTCCTAGCAGGAATAAGCCATTGTTAAAAACTGTGGTACAAGCCATGAAGCCATTGCCAATACATTCCACCACATTCCTGTGCAAGGCACCAGAGTTTTCAATATCTGAAATCTTCCCTGAAACATCTGGATATTTTCTTACACTCACCAATGTCAAGGACTCTCTGTTTAGCTGTATGCTGTCGGGAATGCCAGTACTTCCAATATTTCAGCTGTTCATCTCTGTTTTTATCCTCACTGAAAACAACCATGACCACACTCTATGAAAAACAACACCAGAGTCACATTAGTTAAAATAATTAATAGTCAAGAACACACACACAAAAAAATCTCTATATGCCTCTAATACTGATCCAGCTACCACCCTCTCCCACTACTTTGGTTGCAGAAGGCTGGGTTTTAATCAGTCCAATACTACAATGTACTTAAAGACTCAGGACGGAAGAAATATAGTCGTAAAATAATGCAAACCCCAGGATTATGTCCTTGATAACCCAAATCAAACATAATCATATTCTTAGTAACCCAAATCAAACATAATCATATTCTTAGTTTTAAAAAGTCAGTGGCTAAAGGCAAGACATTTTCAATTTAGTATACACAGTCTAAATACCCTTTTTTGGAGCAGGAGTCTTGTAGATATGTGTTTAATGACAAATTCAGTGTAACTATTTACTGAATTTTGCTGAGGTTTTCAATTCATGTTCTGAATTCACTTTGTTAAACTGTGATTCAAAGTAAACAGACAGAATTTTTGTGCAACATTTTACACAAGCAATAAAGGCTTTTTTAAAAAAGCCCAGCTGCAGGCAAGCAGAAGAACACAAAACAACGAAAGAATGATCATACCAATTAAAATTAAGTGAAAATAAATCACAGAGAACAAAAACTACACTTTCAAATATCCTGTTTTATTTTCACCCCAAGACACTAAGCACAGAAAATCATTATCAAGCTGCTTTATAAGCCAAGAAGGTGGATCACAACTGATTCATCTTCTGTGTTCCCCCACACAGCCACCACCATAATCCTTCATGTACTCTGTGACCTTCTGCATTCCACCTATTTAAAGCTGAACACCATCACCACATCTTGCATGTCTCTCTAGCCTCTCCATGGGCACGAGGCAGTCCACACTGTGGAGGAGTCCTGGGTTATGCCTGTACATATTGGGTGGACATCAGGTGTATGTGGCTGGCCAGCTGATGCACTAACCAGAACAGGCCATGCAGACTAGCTTTTCCACTAAGGACAGCACTAATATTTTTATGAACCACTTACAGGGAACTTGTAAACATTTAATACCTTCAAAACATCTTGCCCCTCTGTTAACTTTGGATGCAATTGGCAATAAATTCAACAATTACTTGAGTAGGGCCCTGGCAAACAGAACATGATTGTGAAAGTTGCACATGGTTTCACAATCTTCTGTCAACTACATCCTCTAGAAGGATGTAGTCTCACCTCCCCTTTATAATTTCCACCCTTCTGCTGCCACAGCTTCAAAACTTGTGTGGCAGTGCAATGAACCAGGAACATGAGGACTGGTTTTCAGTCAGATCAGTGACCTCCTGAGTCCTGTTTCAGCTCTGCAAGTGCTAGAGCTGGAACCACAAAATGGGAAGGAATGGGTGGCAGAAAAAAGCTTGTACAGCAACAGAGAAGTCTTACATGAGATTCAGCCAACAGCCTCATGTCCTAAGGAAACCAGGATAAAAATTAACTGCTAATTGAAGTTTCCAAATCATTGTCTCTGTTTAGGAAGAGTCTCTAAACTTCATGAATGATAGAAACATATAGGTTGTTGTCTGCTTCACTGCTCGCATTGATTTTCATTGGTTCTTTTGACTGAAGTCACAACATTTTGAGTGCTTCATGTATTTGGATGGAAACATTTTTGCAGCCTCATACATATGCAGCCCTGCCAGCTTCAGGGTAAAATTTACAGGGCTCATTGTTCATTCCAAGGTTACTGGGTCAGGATTTGTTAATTCAAAAACATTACCAAGGAAATCAGGAGGCCCATTCACTAGGTAGATGTTGCTGAATACACAAACTACAGTTTCTACACATAGAATCTAAGAGGCAAATCATTCATTTTGTCGCACTTTTGGGTGAATATCAAGTGAAAGTTCACACTTATACAATGAAAATTATTTAAAATTTATGCCACAAAGGATGGATTCAACTCTTCACGTTTTCTCTGAAATGCACTGGAAAGCAGCTGATGAAGTTCACCAGTGAGTGAAGATGGACTACACAGTCGATGTAGCAGATCCTGGACTTCTTTGCTTTAATCATGGCAATAAGTTCACCAGGGTTAAGTGTAGTATCTGTGTAATCACCATTCTGCCAATCCATAACTGAGGTTATCATTAACTCATAAGATCACACTCTTAAAAAACTGGACAGCAAAACATTCATTACCACGCTCAATAAGGTGCTCTCCCACCTTTACACTGAGCATGACAACAAGCTCACTCTGTCCACCCCTCAAGAAAAAAAAAAATAAAATTAAAAGCCACATAAAATAAAATCAACCACAACCATGTCTATCTGCAGAGCTCCATTCCCACCTAGGAAAGAAATGGGACCATACCCTGACTTTGCTGATGGGATGCCGGAAGCATTTGTTGTCCCCCGTCTCGCTCAGGGTGATGGCGTAGAACTGCCCTTTGTTCAAGTAGGTCATGGGTCCTTCTCCTTGCTTTTGACGCAGAGACTTGGTAGCTTCTAGCGTATACTGAAAAGTGCTGCTGGAAAGACAAGGAGAGAAACACACACAAAATCCATATCACTTTCTCCTTTTCTCTTTTATTATGTAATTATTGCATTGTATAAGGCATAAGAAGCTATTAAAAAATTCCAGGAAAATGTCGCAGGGCAATTTAAAATTGCAATTTTCTTTCTTCGACTTCATCAGATCCTGCAATCAAGCGTAAAACTATCTGGACTGTAAGTTTCTTGGATCAAAGGCTAGAGTACTTTCTCTGAAAGGAACCATTATGAATTATAAGACTGTGTACCCCACAGTGAGAGTGTCAATTACCAAGAGGGGATTCAGTATGATTTGCAGGAAATAATCAACTCCACAGACATTTAAACTTAGCAGTGTTGCAGAAAGATAAATAAATAAATTTAATAAAACACAACGAGAATAAAACATGTTGCAAAAGATAGACACAGAGAATGAAAAGTCCAACTCCTACTGTCAGCACAGTTTAAAGAAGGAATACAAAAAGAAGAGACAGTAAGTTCATTTGTTTAAGGACAATATGCAAATCAAAGTTTTTATAAGCTTTCTTTTAAAAATTAATCAGAGTGAAGTGCCTACATTTAGCTTTATCTTCAATCAAGTAACCTCCCTTTAGAAAAATATCAGGGAAAAACAGTTAGCTCTTGTGCTGAAATTTTACATCTTAAAAAGACCATCCCTCACAGAAGAACTTTCCAACTTCAAAGCAATTCTCAAACCATGAAAAGTTAAGTCTTCATTAACTAGTGAACTGTTAGCTGGAAACAATTCCCACTGAGCCTCTTCAGCCACCACTTCCAATAATGGGCTTGAACAATAATCCAATAAAAATGACACCTGCAGCTCCTCACATTCTCTTAAATGAAAATAATGTTGATCTTGCAAAAAAAAAAAAAAAAAAAAAAATTTCAAACTGCACAGGAACCTTAATGCATCATCCTCATGAACTGGAGATACAGTAGAAGCACTTTCACAATGGTTCTAATTCAGCAAAGTATTTAAGCAGTGCCAGAGCAGAACCAAAAGGAGGAATATGTTGGTCCAGAACAACAGTGTATCCTTAACTTTCTAATTCAAGCAAATACTCTGGATCATCATAGTACTGCCAGAGCAATATAGAAATAAAGGGAAAATAAAAGATAATTTAACTATCCAATGGAAAAAAACTCACAACAAAACATATAACTAATAATTATATTTAAATCCCGACTCGAAGAGAAGGTAGAAAAAATCCAACAGATCCAGACTTTCCATCTAAAAGGAGTTTCAGACAGCTTAGTATCACTTATTCAGTTTAGTAGCAATCATTCAATCAGATAAAGATGACTTTTAAGTGCTTCTTAGCTTATAAATTGAAATCCAGTAATTTTTCTCGTCATTTAAAAGTTACCAATCAAAGCAAAACTGAGGTAATATGCAAACATTCATCTACACCTATCCAACCCACCAATGGCAGCACTGGTACTTCCACACAAGGCAGCTGCTGCCACCATGAAGGCTCCTGCATGCAGCAGGAAGGCAGCAAAAAGGCACTGCCTCCCCCCCACTGTAGCATGTGCTGGCACAGCCCCCCTGTCCTGTGTGCAAGGGGAACAGGGGCACTGCCAACACTGGCAAGTGTGGACCTGTCTGCGTAGACTGGAAGAGCTATACCACCACTTGTGCCACAGATGGACCACCCATTAGAGGTAGGGACACAGCCTTGATTTAGCATCACATGAAGGAGCTGCAGGTTGTGTGCTCAAAACTACTTCGTGACACACATCAAAGCACACTGAGTGCCCTGGGAGATGTGCCACAAAACCACACACCAGACAGAAGAACTAACAAGGATGTGTGCTGAGAAGGGCTTAGAATAATCAAAGTCAGACACACACAATGCCTTAACAGAACTGCCTATAGTCTGCCATGGGCTGGTCTTCTGTTTCCTGGTATTCTGTATGTTTCGGTCAAAAAATGTAAATCCCAGATACATTGCACTTGGCCAATTTTAGAGCCTCTGCATAGTACCACTTGAGAATTTTCTTCTTTCCAGTTGGCAATCAAAGCATGCCCTAATAGCAGGAGGATTACTCTCACTGTTAAAATTTATTGCAGTCACTCAATTATTATAATACTATACCAAACCTCAACATGAGTCTCAACCAAACCCCTGTGTAGTCACTGAGAGATCTTCTAGCAGGCTTCCAGTTACTTCCAAATTCACTACTTCTTTTTTCAATCTAAAATTCTCATTTCTGAGCCTTCCACTTCCAGATAAACTAAATACATATTTCCTGGGAGTTTTCTTACTGTGCATTAAGAGGTTTCATTCTAAATGAATGTAGAATGAAAGACTTAAATGTGTGAGAATTGTTAACAATACCAATGCTTCAGGATTCAATTTTACAAATATTCAGTGTAGTAAGTGAGCAGCCTTTGTTAAATATCAATTTCGTATCTTCTGCCTATATAATGACTCACTGCAGTTAATGATTGTTTTAACATTCTTCAGAAAAAATATTAAGCTGTAAGGCACTTTCATCACAGTCGCTGTCATATGCCTGATCCACGAAAATTACATAGGCATGTTCCTGATTCTAAAGTGCGAGTAATCTCTCAGATATAAACAGAACAATTCACCAGTATGAAATAATGCATCAGTTTAAAAACATTAGTGATTACTACTAGATAAAGGGACTCTGCAGTGTTTGCCCATGCTGCATACACATTCTTCTGTGCTTAGGCAGAACAGTATTCTTTTAAAACTTTAATTTTTGAAGCTTTTTCTTGAAGCTTTTCAACTGTCCTGGACATCTGACTTGTGCATTCTGCCATTCTGAAAAGATTTTTCATGACCTGGCTGTCAAAGCTATACTCTTTTACCTGGGGAACACCCAAGTTATGATCTTGCATATCTTGGGCAGGGAGGGGGCTTCAGAGGATCTACGAGTTTAAAGCAATGCTGAGGGAAGGCAATAGATGAAGATATAAATTGGCCAGATCCGAGAGCTAACATGAACAAGAGAATAAGGGTGCACTGATGCTTGGCAGCATCAAGGGAGCTCTGCAGGTACCCCAGTGTGAGGAAAGAAAGGGTGGGAAGTGGACACAGGCAGCTACTCCTCAATACATTCCTGCCTGATGCTCGTCAACACACTGCAAAGCTTATGCCATACCTTGTTTGTTCATAAATATATTCTTCTGCCCCCACTGACACACTCCGATACTTCTGAAAAATAAGACCAATTAAATGCTGTTTGATAAAATCAAAATGAAATAGCAACAAAAGTGTAACTATGTTTATTTAAAGACAACTCAGAAGAAACCATCTACCATTTAAAACTCCAAATATCTCAAAACTGGAGAGGATGGTAACATACTAGTCAAATTTTATATGAAGGTTAGAGGTTGACATTGTAAAAAACTCACAATTTACTTACCTAACCTCAAAGAATTTGTTTATACTATAAAGAACTAACAAACTAAGTACAGCTAAACAAGAAAATTAAAGAGATGAGAACACTATATTTATAATTGTTAAAATTGTATCCAAAGAACATAGCAAGCAATTGACCAAAGAGTCCACTACCAGAGGGATCTATAAAAACTCAGCACTCCTTCAGTAACACAACTAAGTCACTCCATAGAAGTTTTGAAATCATTTCTAAATATGCATTTATAATGTGTTTGAAAATTGAGTAAGTATTACAGCAAATCCAAACCCAGCCATTCTTGTCAGTACTTAGGAAATACTTTGCAAGCACTTACAAAAACTAGTATGAACAACTGCCTTCCTACTTCTAAACACTAACTTTGCCAAAGTTTCTTTTGGTATGTTTTGACATTTTACCTTATGGTTTCCCCACACCCGCTCCATCCAGCTGTGCCTACACAACAGTGGCTGGAGAAGTAGTCAGGGCAAAGCACATCCTGGGGTTTGGGAGGTTGAGAAAAACAAAGGCACAGGCTCAGTGCTGAGTGAGGCTGCAGCAGGATGGCAAAGCTCTTCCTGCCCTTCATGCCACATGCATGTCAACACTTGAGGCTAGAAAGCCACCAACAGTGGCACACATCTCCCCTAACAACTATGGCTGGTGACACAAAGTTAATTGCCCAGTGTTTCTCATACAATTAATAGGGGAGGTGAAGATGGAGAGGAGTGAGTGCACTTAGAAAACCACTCCACCCACTTTTGGCAACCAGATTTGAACTGATTCTTTCTCCAGAGACTGCACAGAGATCCTAGATGACAAGTACTGCACCCTACTATTAATCAGTCATTTTAAATACATGTAACAATATATTACCATTGTAACAAAATTACCATAACACAGAATTTGGGATGCAAAGCCAACATTTAGATGTAAAGTTCCCTTTTAGGTCCAAATTTAACAAGTTTGCATGTTTGACAACTCCCTGCACAGGGCAGATGGACTGTTTGGGAACCTCTCAGCAGCATGTCCCAGAACAAACCAATGTAATGGAATCACTCTGCTACAGCACCCCAGGGAAAGCCATGAGTATGGTACCAGAAGAGCCATTTACCAGTAACAAGTAAAAATAGCCAAAATAATATTATTTCATGATGCAGAGCAGTGCCTCTAATCCAAGCTTTGATCCTACTGATTTCACAATAGGACGCTAGGTTTCTTCATTATTTATTCATTTAGTTGACCTACATGTGTTCTGTATCTGAAAATGGATTTCACCTCCAGACATCCTGGATCTGTGTTGCTCATGGAGAAAATGTACTTTTCTATAATACATGAACAAAATCACACAGTGAATTTCTCATATATTCAATCAGGGCAGCTCAGCCTTAACGTAGCTCGCCTTGTACTTTTGTTACATTTACAATTTTGTAGGGCTTTTCTCCTCCTAACTCTATAGGAGTTTTACCATCTAATATCTCTAATTATTTACAAAGATACTGTTGGCTTTAAACTGTCTTAACCTTTTTACAATTCCAGCTTGTTTGTATTATTCTGCAGCAGGCAAAAGCAGCCAGATAGTACTGACCATACTAAAGCTGACTGTAAAATTACTTTGACTCAGCATAACTGTGTAAGAGTTAGAAGGAGCTCTCCTTGCCTGTTTTCTCCTCGTTCCTGTACATATACATGCAGTTGTTCCTTGCCTGTTGAATTCTCTGTTCCCCTCTATTAGTCTAACTCTGCTACTTTTTCTCACTTGCTTGTGTTTCAGAATAGAGCTTAGTGCAACAAACAACTTCTGAATAAATTACTTGGGTTTATCCAGCAGCAGAGGCTGCTGCTACTCATTTGCATTTTCAAAAGAACATCTAGAATTTCCCTGTTACAAAGTGGCTATTTCTTACTGTTATGAATAGGTCTGAAGGCAGTTCTTGTTAATGGTAAATAAATCTTCTTTCAGAATAACAACTATTTTCTACTTGACACCATATCCCCAAAGACAAAAAAAATCAATATTTATTATTCTCAGAATTTTCAATAAACATCTTTAAAATTGTCTTCTGAAATGCCTCATGATGCTCCCCTATAATCAGAGCACAGACTGATGGGAACACAGCAGGGAGCAGAAATTAATTTGTTGAAACAAGCATCACTGTTCTTCTAATGGCTCTTGTGGACAGTTCAAATCTCCTTATCTTGTTTACAGGCTCAAATATCCTTATCTTGTTTACAGCATTTTATTGGGCTCTTAGATGTTAATTTGAGGTGAAAAACTTACTTCTGTTCCTCCATCTTTGAAGGTGTCACTGTAGGTACTGTCAGGAGTGCTGCGCTGATCATCTTTAAGATAATTTGTGTGGGGAGCAATGTTGGACACTTCGTATGGTTCAAAGATAACGCCTCGGTGCTCTTCATTTTCTCCTCTTGCATAGTGTGTTTGTGGGGTCATAAAAACAGGGGTGAATTCCTCTGCTTTAACCACAGTCACTGCAGACCCTGTGATGGGTGTTGAGCTCCCAGACACATTTGTGTTGTATTCCCTTTTGGATGACTCCAAAGGATCTTGGTTCAAGGAAAGGTTAACTGGCACTGTCTTCAGGACTTGCACACGGTTTTCTCCCCCACTTAAGTTATTCTGAGCTTCCGTGGTATTAAGACAATTTCTGTGAGACAAAACCAAAAAATGTTATGAACTGTCCTGATAGAGGAAATCTCCTCCTTAAATAGCTTAATGGTAGTAGATGTCAGGGAAGCAGATTTTTCAATTCTGATAAGCTACTGCCATAAGAAGTAATACATTAACAAATACTAGGCAAAAGAAATTGTGAGGCAAGCAGAGAGGTCCAGAGCTCTTTAACAGATGAGGAAAGATAATATATTTGATTTGACTTGTTACAATAAATTCGGGGTATCCAGGGTTGCTCTTGCCTTAGTTTATAATTTGGATGCAAAATCAATCCAGCTGCGCAACAGGCTTTAGACACAAAATATGAATAAAGAGTAAGGCAGGGCATGATTACTCACAGTAGGTATTTTGCACATGAAATAGGCAGAATATCAACAGCAAAATTCATACTCAAAATTCATGCTCTTTCAGGCTGTTGACATGCCACTACTGTTTGCTTAACTCTGGTACCAATGCTGTTTTAAAAGAGCAAGCCCAGGAATTCCATTGTAGCAGAGTAGATCAGTAACTATAGTGGCTGCAAGGTAACCTCAGCAGCATTCCCACATCTACCCACAGTTGCTGTTGAAAGCAATCTGATTGCTGATAGTAGTTACATTGACATAAAATTGTTAACTTATAGAACTTTTAGTAGGTATAACACTGCTTTGTTTTCAACACAGGAGAAATGCTCTGCGGCTACAGTTCCTCACTCTTGGCCTTCCACTGAAGGCCAGTTTTGTCAATCACACTCAGTTTAGGAATTGAACATCAGGAATTTCTCTGGTATTTGTAGAAGAAAAGCTGTCCAAAAAACATTTCATAGACTATTTAGAAACAGTAAATTTATACTACTACCTATTGAAACAATCACTTTATGAACAGCTAGTGGAGACCATCTAAGGCTGTCACAAATTAGCTACATTGAAATAAACTTTGTGTAGCTCATCTCTGTCATAATTTTATATAGAGATACTTTCCAGTATGTAAAAACTTATTGTTTCTACAAAACAAAACAAAACAAAACAAAACAAAACCTCTTTTCTGCATGTCTTAATAGTAGGAGGCAGCTTCCTTTGACTCAAGTCACTTTTAGCTTACAGAAAAAAGCTGAAATCTGAGAGAAGTGAGAAAAACATTCTAAGCAAATGATTTTAAGAGTTACTTTATTTGCTGGGCAGATCCTAAGCTATGTTAAATAAAATTCTATAAATTACATTACTGAGGCCAAACTACTCCCTTTTTGCCCTACAACAAGAAAACAAAGAAAAACAGCCAAAAGCCAACTGTCAAGATAATCTGATTTTACTAGTGGCAGCAAAACAACAGCACCAAACACAGAAACCCTCAGCTACTTTCCAAATTGCATGTTTGAGAATACTAACCATTTTTTCTAATCAATTAAAAGAAAAAAGGAGTAAAATGTGCTTCTCAAAACAGTCTTCATTCTTTTAACTTTTGAAAGAAAATCATAAACCCCTCAGGCTCTCACAGTTCCTTCAGTTCACAACTGATCAACACTTTTAGTAACTGGGTGTATGATTTTGAATAATACTGTACCTTTTATCTTGGTCTTCTTGATTGTCACTCACTTTGTTAAGAGACAACAGCCTTTTATCTCTGGGAACCTGAGAACAACACCAGGCATGGGGTCAGGTAAATGCAACTGTTAGGAATTTGCAGCTTCAGACTGCTCTACTGCAACAACTAGAAAAATGTAACTCATATCAGTGTTGTCTAGTTCACAGATGCCAGGAGCTGTTTTTCTTTGGAACACTGATTATGAACAGAAAGAAAATTTCCAAAGAGAAAAAACATAGGAAATTGTTTTCTTTTCTAGCTCTTGGGCACACCAGTCAGGAGCAAAGTGCTCTTCTTTATGTCCTATCTTTCGAATATCAAGCTAGGCCAAGCTATCTCATAATCAAAGCTCGTATTATTCCAAAAACACACTGAATAAAACAAGATGAGAAGGAAGATATGATGCTTTGATGAGCTCTGCACTGAGACCATTTCAGCTTAGACAAAAAAAAGCTTTTCAATTAAACCATAAGCACCAGGTAAGTCCTCTTGTTAGAGAGAAGCCTGGAGAGTGCAGGACTCATACCTAGAGAAAGTTTGTGGATCTTTCCCTTTCAAAGTATGGGGACAGGTCAGGGCATACTGGTTTGTCATCAGAAACACTGACCTCTGCTTTGCTGATTGCAATCAACAGCTATGAGAGGTAAAAACCCAGTCAAATCTGGCCTGTTGATAGACTCAGAATTGACATCAAGTGACTTAAAAGATTTGTATTGCCATATACCAGTGTCCTGACACCAGCACAGATATGAAATCACCAAGGGCAAAGTTGCTGCCATGACCATATTTTTCTTTTCTTGCTGAGCCATTAATTTGGGAACTAAAGCTTCTAATCTATTTTTTGCACAAGAAGACATATCCACTCCATCACAGCAATTAACTCAAGATTAGAGAGCAAGAATAGACCTAAGAATGGGCTAAAGCCATGCTTTTTACTTTTAAATATTTTAAAGAAACATCAGAAAAATATCTGATTTCAGAGGAAAAATAGTGTTACTGGAGTGCAGTCCAGTAGCCAATGAACACATCAACAATAACTGCAAGACAGTTGAATATCACAGTGACAGAGTTCTACCCAGAGCCATTCTTTCTTTTAGGGACATCCCCTTTCCCTGTTAAGCATCCTGCTGCTTAAAAAACCTCTTTCATTTCTTTTTTGAACCGGGATAAAAGGCACAGTTTACATACATTGATTCCCCTTTTAAGACTATATATTTATCTCTGAATGAGGGTCTATGTTTATGTAAACATCACTATAGGAAAAAAGAAAAGTTAAAAAAAACCCAAACAGTTAAATTCAAATAATTCCTATTGACTGGAAGAAGTCATTCAAAAATACTATCCAGCATGTCAGAACAAATGAGCCAGATTACAAATAAGGACAATTCAAGAGTCTGGCGCACTGGAAGTCCTCTACACTTCCACATTACAGCACAGAGGTTGAGTTTCTAGTTTGTGTTTGGGAGTATCAACACAAGTTATCATTTCTTTCCTATTTAAGACATATACAGTTATTGAATGCTGGAAACGGTTTTGAGATGTAAATCCCACCTTATTCCATCTGAACCCCAAGTCTTTTGCAACTGCCCGGAACAAGGAGCAGACATGTCTTTTAAAACGTGGTTTTGGGAAGGAAAAGGACTATTTTCTGGTTTTATTACAAAAATACATCAGATTAATGAACTGCTACACAAAAAGGTACTACTAAGACAGAAGCCAATAGTTCAGATGCTCATACACATCCTGAATTTTATTAATCCATATTAATTTCACAGACTCTGGCACTGTGGTAACTATGTCAAGCACTGAAAAGGACCTTTTTTCTTTCTCACTGGGAAGTTTTTTCTACTGACAACAACACACAAAAGCAAGGTACATCTCTTGAAATACGATCAGCAAAGCAATCAAACAATATTTAACCATCAGGTTGGTATATGGCATCTTCCCTACAACCCCTTCTCCTGAACACTCAATTAATGTCACAGATTAAAAAAATGAGTCCATTAATTAAAAGCATTTATACTAATAAACACTAAAAGCAAAGAGTTTAAATTCTCATTCCTGTTACTTCTTCATAAATTACAAGTGGATCTGGCATTGCTGCGCTGGCTTTCACAGAAGACCATCTGTCCAAGGCAGCCATAGCTGACTTCAGGGGTATGGAGATTATTCATTTCACTGTAACTATTTCACACTCTAGTGCTTGGTAGGCAACACTGATCCTGTTTGCAGAGTACCCAGGAGTCAGCATGGGTTTCAGAATGACATTTTTGCATTACACAGAAACACACTCCATAGGACTCTCCTCTGATTTCAGCAAAAATCTCACACATAGCTTTACTTAAACACTATGAAATATATATATTAAAAAAAAAAAAAAAAAGTTACCAAAATCATATGTAAAGCCCTGGGTTTAGAACACCACAAACTGAAACTGTGTCAGTGCTTTTCCTGTAAATTGACTTAGATCTCTGGCTGCAAGTCCAGCTCCATTTCTGTCCTGCAAATTTCCAGTGCAAGGGCTAGACCTCACTGTATGTTTGTATACAGCCTAGTACAATCATTATACAAACAAAAATAACATGGGAAATTGTCAGATGAGAGATACCCCAGTTAAAGAGCAAACTAAAACATGTGTGGAATGAACCAGAAAAGCAGACAAACATACAGATGGACAAGGCCTCCCCTTTTACACTTTTTAAAGAATATTTCAAGTATCATCCAATGTTCTTGCAAAGGAAGAGGAAGAACACTATGCTCAAAAAGAAAACATGGTAGAAAATTTAATATGGGAATTCTGATACTGATTTTTTCTCTCCAGAATTAAATACATCAAAACTGTTTCAGATAGGCTTCCTATAATGGAATGGGTGCACAATAGAAACATTAGAGAGAAAAAAAATTGCAATGACTTCTGTCTTTGAAAACTGGCTCTTTTGATGCCTCTTAGAGTGGTCCCTGCTAGTGCAGCAGGGAGGGATAATGACAGAATTACCTACTTTATAATAGTCATACAATAGGCCAAGAGCAGCAGCACTGTCCTCATCACCATTTATGCTCATCATAGCCTTGGTAGCTGCTGTTAGGGGATTCTCCAAATACGACTTCCAGGCTTCATCTTCACTGGTGTAGGCTCGTCTGGTGTTGAATGAAGTGTCATTTGGCACTAAGGCCACAAGTCGCTTGTTACTGCATAGACAGGAAGAATAAAATTGTGATCCAGAAGGGATTACTTTATTCACAAGGCATGGTAAAGAACAACAAATAGCTCAATTAAACTTATATGATTACATCAAGCAAGCATCTCTGTATTACACTTGGTGGCATAAATATTTACCAGTATTAGCTATCTTCAGTACTTAAAAAAAAAATGAATGCATCAGATCTTGTGGTAATAATTAAAATGTATTTTTACTAATATACAGATAGAGCTACAAAAATATTTTTAAAACTATTTGGGAAAAAAATGAAGCAACTATATAAGAACATTTTGCCCTATATTTTTGCTACACTTGATTAGGAAAAAAACTCCAACATTCAACTGACATAAGACATGAATGAAAAACAAGAAAAAGCATCTAATACTAACCTAGGGTTTGCCTAAATAGAGTATAGTTCAGTATTTATTAAGTGGGTACACCTTTAAATTAAGCTATTCTCTGCTTTTAGAATGCAACTCTTCAGTTGTAACTTTTCAGTCAGTAATTTCAGAGAAGTTTTCTGTAACAGGACATGAGCAATAGGTCCAGTGGATAGAACAGAACTAAACATATTTGGTCTCAATTCACACTTTATCACTCAATGCATCCAGTTATAAACCCATGGTAACACATGCAAGACCATTAGTGAGTGGCATTTGCAGCAAAGCAGTTTCCTCCAGCCTGAAAGGGGTACAAACTGACCAGTGCCCGTGTGTACTGTATGAGAAGCTGCTGCACCACAGCTATGGCTGAAATTTCCAGTATAATGGAAACATAAATGAAGATAATAGCACTTGCTTTTGCAAGCTGTTCAGTAAAGTTATTGATAAAAGAACTGCATTAAAAAAAAAAAAAAAAGTTGCAGGCCTATTACATAAGACAGTAGGGAAACAGATTAGGCATGGGAAATAGTAGAGTGAGGGGTGTGCTGCTTCGTGGGTGTTACAAGAAAACTATCAAAAATTGTGGCTCAAATTACAAGTATGACGAAGAAACTTTTAACAGATTACACATTACAAATTTGAAAGCTGCAGAGATGCAGAATAACTAAATATACCAACTTAACTGGTAAAACTAGTAGTTACTCCTGGTGACCTTCACAAAACACTTTCTGCCATCTTCCACATAAAAGCTAGTTTAGTCAGCCTCCTTTTTATGCTCTGCCCTACCTGCACCAGTGCCAGCTCCACAGATCTAACCCAACCAACTGCTGCTGTTGCACAGAGAGTGGCATTTTAACTGTGCAAACAAGACTTTTATTTGTTTTCAGAAATAGGATTTGATAAAAGCACAACTGAACCCACACAGTAAATGCTCTCGAATGCCAGGAGCATGCCTTGCCTGGCCCCTAAGCCGCAGGGACCAGCAGAAGGCTGGGAGGGGCATGGCCAGAACTCCACTGTGGTGCAAGTCCAACCTGCAAAGTGCGTGCTCCAGTGTTTAAGGAAGAGGAGGGGGATGGTGGAGATTATAATCTCTATGGTACAGAGCACTGTTTACAAGTTTCTCTATTTAATGAAAAACAAAATAATCCACCTGGTACACAGAGCACGATTTTATGAACTCTTTGGGGGAAGAGAGCATTTCATAGCTTCGTATCAGAAAATACAGCCAACTACAGTACTGGTTCTATTTTCCTTTCATATGAAGTAACTGGATATTTAGAAACTTTTTTTTTTTTTTAGGACTTCTCTGCCTGGCCTTCTGCAGAAGACTTTTGTCCCTCTTGTTTTTACATACACTTGTGTTGTTACAGGTTTGCTTTAGCAAGTGAAGCTGAGCATAAATTAGGAGCCTAAGGAAATACAGAGAGAACGACTAGGTCTGCTTGCCTTTTCAATACCTTATTGTTAGCAACTCAAATCAGATTTGCAACAGCCCTGCTGTCTGTGCCAGAGGTAGCTGAGGGCCTGCTTCCACTCTGGAGTAGTCAATTCTCCCTGGCTCAGAGGCAATTATTCCAAGCAAGGATTCTCCTTTCCTCAACAAAGCTACCCTTCAGCTAAATCCAGGCTGTTTCACTGCATGGGCAGCTGCCCATTCCAATGCACAAAATCCCGTTCACCCTTCTTCCTGTAGCAAGCTTCCCTTAAAATCAATAACTGCCTTTTGTTACTTGGAGCATTCACGGCAGTGTGACAGTCATAACTGATTTATGAGCACTACAGTCAGACAGCGAGACCCCTGTAAAACACACCTTCTATGACTTGGGCTGTGCTTGTCTGTAAAAATGATGGAGGGGAGGAGTCAATGTCTGTTGCTCTAACTTAGCCAAGATGATCTTAAAGCGATGACCAGAGTCTCTCAGAGGTGCACATCTGATTGTGTTGGGGAGAAGACAAAGCAAAGGGGATAAACGCTCTAGAAACAGCAATTCAGTAAGTAAACAGCTGGGATGGTTGGAAAGGCACAGGTGCACAGACCTAGAGCCTTCCCAACATCCCTCCAGAGCGTGTTTTCTCTAAAACTCAGGTTTTCACATTTGAAAACAAAGTATCAGTCTCCTCTGCCTTGAGAGATGGTCTGCAGCATAATCAACTGACACACTCGTGTTTACTCTGCAAACAGACTGAAACAATAGCACTAAGAAAAATAAAAAACTTCCTCATCACCCCTATCCCTGTAATCAGCTCTGTGGGAGGTTAATAGTCAGAGCTAATTATCATGATTTAACATAGTCAATCATTTCAAAGATTATAGCCAAAGCAGTCAGCCAAAACAATTGGGCTCACTTAAAAAAACCTCTCTCTATTAAATAAGGCCATTTGGAAGAGAGGGAGTTTCTCTGAAGAAATGAGACTTGTGCATGCACACATATTCCCTTTCCTTTTTGCACAACTACTGAACCTCCTGGATAATTTCAGTTAAATGTGACAGAGGGGTAGCAAAGTCCTCCATAACCAGTGAAATTGTATTTTAACATACACCAAGAAAACCTAACGCCCCAAGTGAGGCTCTGCATAGATAAGCTCTCCGGTCTTGTCAGTCATATTTCGTGCCAGGGCAGCTCCAGCTGTTCCAGCTGTGCAACTGATGACAGCTGGCGGCTGCTTGGGAGGAGAGTGACTGGTGGTACCGGGACCATGTGGAAGACAAAGGGTGACACCTAAGAGTGACAAGCAATCCCACTGTAGAGTGCTCTGACCATCCCAGCTGAAAGAAAAGCCTAATTTGGAGCCTGCAATTAGCAGAACCACAGAGCTGTGAATCTTATCAAAAGCTGCAAATCCATCAGTGACCACCGATGGATTTGCAAAGCATCCACCAAGAACCACACACTTAAGGACAAAAGATAGGCCAAGATTTCAAGTCCCCCACTCAACCTGACCAGCAACACCAGCAAATACCCGTAGCCCCCAGTCACACCTAAAAACCTGCTAAAGAGCAGAGAACAAGAGCAACCCCTGTTGTGCCCATTCCTCACCCGGGCCAGCCCACCACCCCTCTATCCGGGAGTCAGGATGTGTGCCAAACTGAAAGCACACCCTCATTTTATCATGAAGAATTCAGGATACTCTGTGTCTAAAAAGTAAATGTTACCTTTCAAGCTACCATTTGAGCTCCTCGTGAATGCAAAATGTTTCCATTGTTTTATGTCAAACAAAAATAAGCGTGTGTGAGAATGAAAGGTATTTTCTGGGCAATGGTCTAGGCTAGGAGCGAGATTGCTCTGACACCGGACCATTTATGTCAAGACTAATCTTCAGATGGCCTTTATTTAGCAAAATCTTTTTTCTTCTCACTGCTTAGTAAAGATTTTCCTGCTCATACCATCCAAAGGGATTTGTGTGTTTTCATAAGGCATACAAAAATTTTACAGATTAACAGCAGCTATGGCGATTTCTTTGAACTTTCTTACAATTAAGATTATGGAATTAATAAAACCTATACAAGTGTAGTGTATAAAGATATCAAAAATTTTATTTCATTTCAGTTACTGCAGTATAACAATGTAAATTGGAGAGGTACATTACACTTAACATCAATAAATTAGCTAAATGGAAAGGGCCAGCCTTTCAAGCTCTTCCTCGGATAAAAGATAATGAACATACAACAGCCAGCCCTTGGGGCTATAAAATCCTACTACAGGCAAATTCTCACCCAACCTGCTGCATTTTGTGAATTAGCTTACAAGAAATCAGAACTGCCCATTAACACACTCATAAACAGTGGTAAAAGGCTTGGTGATGAGAGCTTCCTTTTTATTCAGAAACAAGAGGTCTTGCCTGCCAGTCTCTCAAAATCAATTTTTATGCTCAAGAGTGGTACAAAACAAGAGCTTTCTCTTGAATTTGCAAAGCTCAAGCAGGCCTCAACTTCTCAGCTCTATCTGCCGCTGAACATAAAGCAGACTGATGCAGCCATGCTGCATCAAGTACATCTGCATCCTGCTCCATCCTATGCTCAGCATTCCATCCTGATCCAGCTGGCACTAGTGGGCAAGAAAGCCTCTTCCTACCTGGCCCACATCTTTTGCCTTGCCTAGGAAATTCAACCCTGAAATCTAAAGCAGATTGTTTAAACTGCCAAGGTGGGCACCCAGCCCAGGCATTTCCAGTTTTTAATTGTGGGGTGGTTGTGGGTTTTTGACATTGCATTTGTTGTTAAAAAAAAAAAAAAAAAAAAAAAAAAAAAAAAGTTACAATCAAGCTGCTCCATGAATATACCTGCAGACTTCCTCACCCTCGACAATGCAGGAGGACTTTCCCCTCCCTGCAGAAGCTCGCTGCCAGACGGGAACACAGGAGAGATGTGTGTGAGGCAGGAGAATGGGAGAAGTTCCAATTCCCAGGTTTCAGCCCAGGCCTGAGCCTGCCCATTCTTACACAGGTGAGATAAGAGCACCAGGCACTTCTGCACAGATCATCTGTAAACCATTCCATCAAGAAAGGGATACAAGGCATTGGTCCATACAGCTGTTTTAAAGCATCGGAAATTTTAGCACCAGTCAAATAACTGGAAAAGTCAAGACAGACTCATATCACTCTCATTCCCAGCCCAGCACACCAAGGCCATAGGATATTTATCACAAGCTCCTTGTTAGTTGCATGATAAGAAGGTGACCAGGGCAACTGTCTCCAATCTGCAAATGCTGGGAGAAACAGTAATGCTAAAACAAGATTCTAGCCAAAGGGATGACTTCTGTTGCACACAGACATGCGTCCCACGCCATGGTGCATTCTGGTCTTTCCTCCAGTGTAAAGTCAAATAAATAGTGAACTTGTAGAACACCCATGTTTTATTTGGTGTGACAAAAGGTACAGGAGCTCCAAACACATTGAAGAACCAGAAAAGAGAGCAGAAGTTCCCACTTCAGTTTTGACACAGCCAATGAGGGCCGCACATGATCATTTACAAACATTTCAGTAGCTCTCAAACCCTCTGTAAGTTTATTTTACACTTATAGCTGAAATAAGATTTGTGTAAGACAACTATAAAACTGATCTAGAACAGATGTTCACGCAATTTGTCTCAAAACTAATGCATATACATATGAATTTGCAGACACAAAATGAGGTACTGTGACCATTTAAAATGCAGGACAGATCCCATAGAAGCTGCATAAATTAAACTTCAGATTCCAGATCATTAATTTCTGCCTGTGCTCATTACACAGAGAAGTATAAATCAAAACTAGTCCTAGTGCTTGTTTCAAAGATTCTAATGTTAGTTTTGGCCCAAGTTTACTACCTTCAGAATACTACCTTGCCTACTTGACATCAAGTTAAAAACAAAACAAACAAACAAACAAAATACCACCAAAAAAAAAAAAAAAAAAAAAAAAAAAAACTCCACAACTTGTGTGGCTCATTGCAACTTTTGATTTATTTAATTTAAAAAGTCAGGATTTATTGCCAAAGGTATAATTAAATAGTCTGCAATACTGTTGTTTCAATTAGATAATAGGGTTCCGTTAAAACTACAAAGGAGCACAAACATTTAACGAACAGGAAAATTATGGCCCACGTGTCTCAGCATTTTGTCTTTCACAGCTGAAAATCACACCATTCCAGAAGCACAACAGGTCTCCAAAATGTACTTAACCAAATCCAGTGACTGTATAAATATACAAATTAATTGAGAGTGAAGGGGAAAAAAAAATCAAAGCATTTAGACCACCAGGAAACAAAAAGGTAATATGCCCCCTGGCCTACAAGTCCATACTAAGGAAAAAAAAATCCCATTAAAGAGGCTGAGTCATTTTACCTTCTAATGAATGAAAGTTAGGGATTCTTGCAATTTTGGGACAATTATACTTTTTGAGCACAAGACAAATCTGAACAAGATTACACGTGTGAAATGATTAAAATAAATTATTTTACTGTTACTAAACACACTGAGAGGAAGTAAAATAATGTATTAAGAGCAACAACGAACAGCAAAACAGACTAGCTTAACAATTAGATGCCTAGTAAAAGTTTTATTTGTTTTTACTCTGAACCAAAATAACTTGAGCATGCAGTAGTGATCAAGAGATTAAAACAAATAGGTGATTTATTAACACTGACAGAAAATTATTATTAACTATGTCAAAGTGGAAGTATGAAAAATAAATGTGACACAAGAATTAAATACATACAATAAATACCTACTGAGGACTAGTTCAAGTAGGCAATTACATACCCTGAGACAGACTTTTTATACCAATGATTTCAAAGACTTTTTTTTCCACTCGTGATAAAATATTATTTCTACCAGATAATCTTTTGTTACTCATGTGCTAAGCTTGTTGTTTTTATTTTTTTTTTATCAAGACAAAGTGTCAGAAAAAGGACAGATTTCAGCACATTTGTAAAAAAAAAAAATCACATCTCAAAAAATGAGGAAAACCTGAAGCTCACAACATTTCTGCAGGAATTGACAGAGTTGATCAGAATTAGCAATTATTTAGGAGCTTCATGGCGGGCCACGGTGTTTTCTTAAGAGGAGTACTTCAAGTGTGCATAGCACCCAAGGTTGTTTTAGATGACTTAAAGCAGCCAGAAGCAGGCTGTAAAATTAAAAACAGGTCATGACAAGGCTGCCCAGACCTCCTGCAATTTAACCTGACCCTTGGCTCTGTGGTCCTTGTTCATTCACTGCTTCCACAGAGTTAATGGAAATGGAATAGTTACTGAATTGATAGCACTGACTGCTGCTTTTTCAGGATATTAAATCTTTTACGCAGCCAGAAGGAAAACATGAATTCAACAAGCAAACCTGGGAGTAAAGATTTCCCACAAATATCTTTTAAAAGCATACAAATCCAAAAATATACTTTACGAAACTACTTAAATACATTATTATGGAATATACCACTGTCTTCCCAAATTAGGAAAGTTAACAAATCTATATATAAAAACATATAGCTATAAATATATATATAAAAGAAACCTATATATGTAATCTTTGATGTTTGAGACATATTCTCAAGCTATAGATATATTGCAATATTTGACTTCATGGTTTAGATAGACTTAATATGGTCTCCTTGGTTAAATATTTTGTAAGCAACCACTGTCTTTTTTATGATGTCAGCACTGTAGAAGAACAGAATAGTATCCCTGCATACTAAAATGTCAGAAATAGTTACTTACTTTCTTTTAACTAGCTAGTACTATCCCAATCACTGATCAAAAAACTAACAAAGATTCACCCCAGGATTAATTCCTAGATCAGCATTTGAAAGTGCTATTTTGTGTACATACAAAAAAAAAAAGGCAGCTTAATTGGCTGCTTCCTAATAATAATTTAAAAAAAATACTTAAGGTAACCACTGCACTGGGTTAATATTTGTAAAAATGTTTGGCAACAAATATCAACTGGTGTAATATCATTTCCCCTTCAGATGTCTCAGCCAAAACAGAGACAATGATGTCCCTGCTGATCCTTCCACAGGGAAGGGGTTAAGTGATCATGACAATCAAGTTAAAGTGACCTGGGAAAATCCTCTCCCTCCTCTTCAGCTTTGATCTTCAGTTTGGTCCCAGACTCCAGAACCAGAAGTGTAAACAGCGAGACCTAACCATTTGATACTCTTACTCTTCTTAGTTAAGCTTGTGGTTGCAAGTTCTACGAGGTTCTGCACACTGATTTTCCACCTTCCTTGCACAGAAACGTTTTTCTAGTGAACATCTGTGACAGCATGTCTGGCATTCAAAAAGCACAAGAACTAAACACATCTAATTCCTGTTTCTTCATTCATTCCCAGATGAGTAACACTTTGGAAAAGTAATCTCATTGGATGCCTTATTCAGATGCCCTAATCGGCTGTGGGGGGAAAAAAATATTAAGTGATTTGTCACCTAATTGCTACTTAATATCTGCTGGTGGAAAACGTGTTTGACCCTCAAAGAAAAAATTAAGAACAAAACACAGAATTACATTGTAAATTACAACCCCCCTTTGTGTTACAGCACCGGATGCTTAAGTTGTATATTATGAAGGCAGTAAATTTACACACTGAGGAGAAAACAGCAAATCAAAATTACCCTGTGAAGAGCCCAAGATCAACTTCTGCCACAGATACTACCAAGCAGCAAGCTGGATGTGAACACGCCTCCACTGACACACGGGGACAGGTCTGAACCCATTCCCACCTCCGGGCTCAGTCTCCACTCAGTTATTTACCTACAAGCACACGCTCTGCTGCAGACCCGGGCTGCCCCAAGCCCTCCTTATGTGGGCAGTCTGAGCATGCCCCAGCCCCGGCTGCCCCCAGAGACAGAGAGAGAGAGCCCCGGTTGCCCCCAGAGACAGAGAGAGAGAGCCCTGGCTGCCCAGTGTGCTGCCACCAGCCTGCCCTTCCTGCAACTGCTGTCCCCATGTGCCCACCTGAGCCTTCACACAACTCCAGGAGCAGCAGGGACACAACTGTGGCATTTACAATGTAGTGGTGTGGGTTTGGTTTTATCAGTTTTATGTATGTATTTGTTCGTTGTATTAAGTTCATTTTTATAAGTTATAATGGTTTGCCCCATGCCACCCATGTTCCACCCTCATTGGTTTCATCCCAACCCCAGTTGTATGTCAATCAGAAGTTATCCAGCCCCTGGGCCTTGTCTGTCACTTTGGGGTCTCTCCCAAAAGTCTGGAAAGTTCCAGGAAAAACCCCAAGTGATTGGACAAGACTTCAGCTGTCTCCCCACCCGAGTTATTAATTTGTTACAATGTATGTCATTTATCCAGAGAGCCACGCCTCTTTTGCCCCTGATTTGTCCCCAGTTAGACCCATCCCTGAGTTCCTCCCCCCAATAAAAGCTGTTGCATTCAGGGGTTCGAAAAGATTTTGAATAAAGCCAGCAGTTAACCCAGAACAGCCTCCTCTTTTTTCCTGCCGTCGTTGCTTCACTCCTTCAAGCAAGACAAGAACTCACAGGGGTCGTGAGGTTCACCCTGTTACCGAACCGTGCCCTCATACTGTCGAGGTGTCAGGGCTGGCCGAGGCAGAGAAAGACATCTCAGCATTACAAGACAGATCCCAAATGGTTGTACAATTGCTGGTCCTCATTCACAGAAGCGCTGTCAATTTCTAAAACCCAGTTAAGTGTCACAAGTACTGAGCTCACCGATTTGCTCCGCTAATGCACTAGTAGAGCCATGACTCTGGAGTTTTGCAGTGATCACTTTTTTTGGTATACTACAAAAGAACAACTCTAGCCTATATATGCAGAAGAATGACCTTTTCACCCTGCAAAAGGGATGCTCCCTCTTTCCCACCCTGTGTCGTCCCTCAGCCTTCATCAATCCCCAGGTTCCCCTCGAATCTAGAAATTAGATAATAAAGGAAGAAGCAGCAGGACAGACCTAGAAAACACTCAAGAGTGGGAGGGACACGCATTTCCTTCTGCAGAGGTTACAGTTTGAACAGTTATTTTCTTAACACCTGCCATTTGCTTGCACCCCTGCTGCATTTGAACCCAGAATGATGAAAAACTGATGTCAAAAATAACCTCAACTCTGAGCCAGTTCTCTAGCTGCACAACAGCCCTACGGACACAGCTGAGAGGGTGGAACAGAGGCAGGAACAAGTGCCCACAGCCTGCTTAAATCGGTATTACCTCTGAAAAAATGCATGTGCAATCATGCCTTATCTCTCCTGACCCCAGAGTTTGTGGAAGCAAGCAGACAAGAGCCAGCTTAGGCAGAAAGTCTAAAGGGAAAGACAAGGAGATAGTACACCTATCTTAAGGATAATCTCCCTTCCAAGCTCCTCAGTTAGCATTAGAATCGAACACCTGGTTCTTTAGCATTTTCATCTAATTGTCCACCTTCCTCCCTTAAAGCACTAGAGAATCTGTCCCTAGTGCTCCCTCCAAAGAGGGACACTGCAGGGTAGTGCAGAAGGGTCCATCACCTCTCCAGAAATGCCAGCAAGTCCCACAGAACGTATTTTTCCACACTTTCTATATCCCCTCCTCTGCTTAGTCCTCTACACCAGCACTTTAGTAGGACAAGCCCCATAAAAACATGTCCAATGACTCTGGCAAATTAACTCACTTCAAAATAATGAACTCCACTCTCCAGTCTTGCCTGTAGGGAAGATCGGGTTTTAAGTAAAAGAAAGGCTATGTGGAGGAGAATAACGTACTCTCTGGATTAGGTTTTAATTGGATACAATTAAAAAAAAAAAAAAAAAAAAAAAAAACACGAAAAAGAACCACACAAAAACCTTCCCATGCTAACTCCTCACACTAGTCTCTTATCTCATTCCATCTGGTCATGTCTCTTATCTCATTCCATCTGGTCATCTCTTTTGGAAACAAATGTATTTGTCTTCTCATATTACACTTGCCTATAGAGAGCACAGGGGATTTCTTTACTCTTCATTTCCTTTTCAAACTCTTACCTATCACCTATGAATTTTCTAAACAGCTTAACCAGAAACAGATCCTGGGCATACCTGCAATGGAGCAAGTGCTGCTACTTGAGGTTGCATGCTCTGCACTGCTCTTAAGGTCCTCACAGTGGTAACAGCAGCAGCACTACACAGAGCAGGGGGATAAAGAGCATTAAATCTCCAGTCTCAGTACCTTACACATTTGCCATATTGTTGCTGCTGGAAAGGAAGAATAGTCCAATATCTCAGCAGCATCTCAGTCCCAGAAAGAAACCACTTTTGCCCTAGTTTCTTACATGAGTTAAGTTTCCTCTCCACTGTTTTTCTGATTCAAAGCCGACTACGGTAAGAAGTTGCTCTTCTGACCCCCCTACCTTTTCATATTCCCCTCCCACTCCCATTAAGTGCCCTTGATCTGCCGCAGCCTAGTTCCTGGCTGCTGGAACTACTAACAATTAAGCTTAGCCAGGAAGTAACTTATAGGCCCCTTTCACCTTCACGCCCTTCTGGAACTGCCTATTGCTTCGGGATGCCCTCTATCACCGCTTATCAGCTCTTCCACAGTTAATTTGGTTCCTCTCTCAACTGAACGACTGCTCTTTCAGCTGCTCCTTCACTCACCCGCACCCCTCAGGGCTCCGTCCTCATTCCCTTCCCTGCACTTTAATCATTTACTGCTCTAATCCGGCCACCTAAGGCATTAGTTCCCATCCCAGCTCAAATGAAGTCCTAAACGCCACTCTCAACTCCCACCCAAACCAGTTTAATTTCATGTCAGTAGCTGCCTTTCTACAGTCCCACTGCCAGCCAATGTTTGAAAAGGCCAGGCCTAATACTTTTGTTTAATCTTTCCCCTCTGAACCGTCCTGTCTCTTCCCCATCGAGGGACGCAACCTGGCTGTTCTCTTTTGTCGGGTAATCTCCTTCTTTCACTCTTTGACAGGCAGGTTGTCACCAAGCCTCTCTCCAACACCAGGCTCCTCCTCTCCACCTCCTTTGGCACAAAGGCTCTGGGGAGCCCAACCAGGGCTGGCACCTGAGCTCTAACACCAAACGCAGCCGTGTTTGGGGCACTCCTATCTGCACCGGGGCGGCAGTGAAACAAAACAACCACCTCCCGCCCTCCATCTTCCTCACCCCGTAACTCTGGCCAGCCGAAACACTAACCACCCGAGCAGGGAAAATGGCCTTCCCGCCTGGCTGCCTCACGGCGGCTCTGGGCGCCACGCCGAGCCACCACCGCCGCCATGGCGGGAGCGCGGCGGCATCGCCTGGGCGGGTTATTTACCGGGGCCCAGTGCCCCACTGCGGGCCGGCCCGCTCGGCTGCGGCCTTTAGCGGTGCCGGGGTGGCCTCCGCGCCCACCGACGGCGCTCCCCGAGCCGGGGACACCCAGCCCGCTGCCGTCCTTGGCGCCCCGGGGGCACCAGCACCACGCCGGGGACACCGGGCCTGCCCCTGCCCCGGCCGCGCTACCACCAGGCCCGGGCGGCAGAGGGGCTGCGGCGGGCCCGGGAGCCTTCCCTCTCCGCTTCATCCTTCTCCTTCGGCCCCGCTCCTGGGAAAGTTACTTTTTAACCCGGCAGCCGCGGGCCCGCCCGGGCGTCCCGCCGGGAAAACAAGGTCAGGACGGCGGGGCAGGAGGCGCCGCATGGAGCGGCCGGGCAGCACCTGGGCCGGGGCAGGGCCTGCCTTCCCCCGCCTGCCCGGGCCCCGCCGAGGGGAGGAAGATGGCCGTGCCCGGCCCTGCGGGGAGAAAAGCCCTTTGTTGCCACACAAAAGCCAAGAAGCCCTTCACGTCCGAGGCCTTCGGCGGGCGGAGGCCGCTCCGCTTTTCCAGGGCGAGGAGCTTTCTGTCACCAAAAGCGACCCTCGAGGTGAGGAGGGAAAAAAACAAACAAACAAAACAACACAAACAAATTTTAAAAATTAAAGTAAAAGGGGGTTAAACAAATAACCGCGCAGCCCCACGGCCAGGCGGGGAGCGAGGTGCGGGGTGTCCGTGCCCGCTCCGGCGTCGCTGCGGGAGGGAGCGGAGGAAGAAAAAGCGCCGTCCCGGCGGGTCCGTGTCCGCCCCCGGCCCCGGGGAGCCGGCCAGCCCCGCGGGCCGCCCCGCCAGCGCCCTGCCTGCGATCACTTACTTGTCCGTCTCTTGTGACATGTTTGATCCAATGAACTCTCTCCCCTTTTTCCCCGGCGCCTCCGTCTGCCTGGCGGAACTGGACTTTCAGGTCTGTGCAGGTGAAGGTGTGCGTGTGAACGCCCGGGACGGCAGAACCAGAGCTACTGGTAATTCTGCTTTCCTTCCCCCCCTCTCCCGGCTCCGTAGGCAGCCGCCGAGGCAGGACAGGTAGAGCCCCCTCCCCCTGGCATGTGGGGAGCGGCAGGGCTCGGCACGGGAGAGCGGCCGGGCCGGGTCGGGTCGGGCGCGCACAGGTAACTTTCCCCAGCGCCGCCGGATTCTTTCACTAAAGGAGCGGGGAGAGGGACGAGCCGCGCGCTGATTGGGCGGCGCAGGCGCCAGGTGCGCTGCCATTGGCAGAGGCGCGCACAGGTGAGGAAGGAGCCGCCGCCGAGCGCCAGGTAACGAACGCGCCGCGCCGCGCCGGGAGGCACCGCGGGGCCGCCGCCGAAGGGAAGGGAAGGGAAAGAAAAAGGAAAAAATAAAATAAAATAAAATAAAAAGGAAAGGGGAGCCGGCGCTCGGGCGGGCAGTTCCAACAACGCCGGCCGGCCGCGCTGAGGAGCGAGGAGCGGCGCGGAGGGAGCCGCGGGTGTCCCGTGAGGCTGAGGCAGCCTCCCTGTCGGGCTGCTCCGGGCCCGAATCCCCGGCCTTGCTGGCCTGTGCCTGCCGTCGAATAACGCCCACGGAGGTGTCGCCCTTCGCAGGACAGTTTGGAAGATTTTTTTTTTTTTTTTTTTTGTTGTTGTTGTTGTTGTTGTTTTGTTTTGTTTGTTTGTTTTTTGTTTTTTTTTTCTTTTGACCTTACTACGGTTGTGAGCAGCTGAGTTTGCCGCTGGTGGATGTCTTTCTGCAGAAGGCATCTCACCGGCAACGGGATGAGGTGGTGCCAGGTGATGACACCCACTGTGTAGATCTGAGAGCCGATACCTGAGCTGGGGGATGCTGATGATGGGTGTTAAAGGGCCTGTTTTGTCAGCAGGAGAAAGCTAGAAGAGAATGGAAAAGCTGGAATGGAGCGTTTGTTGAGGTTCTGTCATGCAGGGATGAATGGGGAGGACTGCAGATCCATCACTCACCCTTCAACCTACTGTGTACTTTGCCAGAGGACCAAAGTGGGTTTACAAGGGACAACCAGATCGGGCTGTGGAGGCAACAGCTTTGACCCTGATGGAGAAGGTGGGGGAGGAGACCTCTTTGGGTCACGTTGAGAACAGGTAGTGGAAGGGTAGCAACGAGGCTCCCATCTGCTATCCCCGATTCTCAGCCCCCATTCCTCCATCAGAGACAGGCCAGGACTGCATTAATCCTTCCTGCTACCACCTGCCCTCCTAGAAACAGCTTTCTATACTAGGCATCCAACTTGATGGCTGATTTTTTTTTTTTTTCCATACAAATCGTGCTGAATGTATAAAGAATGCACCAGTATGTGGGGTAGACCACTATGTTACTTAGTCATCTTTGCAAGACAATTACCTTAAGTGTTTCAAACCCATCAAATTTATAATGTTTTAGGTGAAGGGAATTTTCCATTTTCTACATTTGATTTCATAAAATCATAGAATACCCAGAGTTGCAAGGGATCCTCAAGGATCATCAAGTCCAACTTCTGAACAGGGGAATTTCCCTTGACAGGGGAATGTAGTAGGAAGGATATTAATGGAAATATATATTTGTATAACCAAATATATATGTATGCACACAGACACACATACATTTATACATATATATAAAACATGTTATGGTCTGGGGCTTCATCTTAATTTACCTACTTCTGCAGTTTGATTTCAAACTTGACTCTGCTAAGTCTGTGGTATTATGGATCACAATCAGACACAAATATCTATTACCTGGTCTCATTCCTTATCTGTGTTCATAGTAACTAATCAATTTTTTAAAAAAATCAGTATAAATCAGTTTTAAGTCAGCCTACATGTAGTAATATTAAGATTTGTCACTTTAACTAAACAGAATTAGAAAAATACCTAGATCAGTGACCCTTTGATTGAACACAATATATTAGTTAGCCATTCTCTTTGCCTATTTACCAGTCACAGGAAAGAAACATTATACGATCTGTGTATGCAGTCAAAAGTTGCCAGTGTGGCCATTATTCATGGCTATGTTTGTATGAATTGTTTTGTATAGTACATTTTGAGGAGGGTTCATAAAATACAAGAGAAACAGAATAATTTATTCATAGCAAATGATGCAGTCATTTTGAATACAGAATTCTATATAATCTTAATAGAAGTTGGACCTCTCAAATACATTACTATATATTGTTTTCAAGAAATAGTGGTAGAATGCTATAACAATTTAAGTTACTGAAGCTCTCCAGAGTTTCTTCTTACTGCAGAAATTATAAGGTTTCTTTCCAAATAGTTGTTATGCTGAAAGAAACTTTGAGACCTGAAAAGGTTACCTGTTTGAGCACCAGCAATAGAATTAACGCCAGTTCAGGGATCCTCTTTCTCTTTTTTAATTTTTCAGTTTTAAGAAACATTTGGATGTTGTTGTGTGTTCATTCCCCCCCCACTCCATTTTTCCCATATGAAATGCATAGGAAGAAGGAGAGGAAGATCACTGATGAGCACATTTGAAAATGCCACCTTCCCCAAGGTAGAAATGCTGCTGATATGTGATTTTACAAGAAAGAAAACTGCATTTGATGCCATCTGTAGTCCTGGACCAAACCCAAACTGTAACTCAAACTGAAATGGAGTTTGTTGTTCTAGTACTGGGTCAAATACAAAACTGCCTTTAGCAGCCTGCTCTCAGGAGAGATCCTCTTAGAATGAGGTAGTCAGGAGACTGAGTTACTGCTTACTGTCTTAGGAGTAGTTCCAAGGTCAGAGTTAGGAATATAAGTGGAAAATGCAGTAATGAACTCTCGATTTGAGGTAGTTGGAGATGACAACTATTATTTAGTTAGGAGTTGCTTATATAGAAAAATATACCCTGAAAATTATTTTAACTAGGAAGGTAGGCATAGGGCTCATAGTTTTCTGGATGAGCCTTTTGCTTCACGACTGCAGGTTGGAATCAAATTGTCAGAGTCCACCTCTAGCTGAACAGGTCAAACAAGTCCTACCTAATGCAGCCTCATGCTCATTCTTCATGATCTACAAGATTATTATAAACTAATCTGTTAGTCATTGAAACATCAGATAATGTTATTCTGGGCAGACCAGTCTCGCTTCCTGTAGAATCAAGGCTGTATGGAGCAAAAATAGAATAGTCATGCCATACATTATTGAAAATCTAGGACCTGTCTTTGGAGTGTACAGGAAATATTTAAAATGGTAGGCTACTGTTTTTCATACTGTGTTTGCTTCTTTGTTTGCACAGTAGCTGATAGTTTTTTGTGGTATTGTAAGGATTCAGTATAGAATTCAACTGTTTAAAGCTTTACCTCATGTTTATGCTATTCCCTCCATAGCAGTGAATGTCGTTTGGACTTGCCAGCACTGGGTAAAGGAAATCAAGTGTACAAACAAAGCTTAACTAGGCTTACTAATTGCACCAAGTACTTAAAATACACTTCAGAAAACTATTAAAATAAGTCTATGAGATAAAAGATGTTGGAGAGATATTTATGTCAAAACAATGTTGTAAAGTAGTTCAGTGAGAGAGCAGATGTTTGAAAACAACTGTTTTCAGTAGGCAATGATTACCACGTATTTTTATTTGTGTCTTTCTGTCACTGATGGCTGTTGATATAAAATGTATTCTCTCACAGTAAGTTCAAAGACAACCACCTACTTACTGGTCTTGTGATATGCAACATTTACTGTTAATCTTCCCTACAGCCCTTCCTTTGTAGTCTTCTGTATGAAACTATATTGGAATTTGTGCAGACCTTGATCCTCAACTGACTTCAATGAAGGCATCGTGTACATCAAAATAAGCTAAAAGATTGCAGTGCAACCTTCCTGTACCCCAAAACAGGTTGTTCTTCTGCTCTAAGAATGAATTTCTGTGTCCTGTTAGCTTCAAGAAAGTGATTCTAAGTAACCATGATCCTGATAACAGTTGACTTTTAATGCTTCACAATTAACTATAAAATTCCTGTTGGAATAGGAGATTTAGTGATTAATGATAAGTACTAGTGGATTTCTGTAATGCTGCCTGGAAACTGCAATTTGTGCCCCCAAAAATGTCTGTTGGGAGCCTTTTAACAGCCACATGCTCTCAAGTACCTCCACATCATGTATGACACCAGCAGCTCAGCCACGTGGAGGATCATGGAATATCAAGGATTTCCTGGCCACAGAGTGAGGTGTAAAGCTGAATGTGGCACTTTCTTTATGAAATGCTGTTTTGCATTTCTTTTAGATTGATCAAAGCAATATGGAAATATGTAAGGAGAAAAAAAGGAGGAGCTTTATTTATTTTTGTTTTGCTCTTTTTGAATGTAGACTTCATGGTTCTGAAACATGACGAAGTTATAACGTGACTATCCTATATATCTGCAACACTGAGGCAGTGAAACAACAGTGTTGTTTCAGCTTAAAACAGAAGTAATTTTTAGTGATGAAAATGCCTCACAGTATGTCAATCCTTTCAGGATTGACAGTGAGACATTGATACAGGTGAGAAGGTGGCAAAGCTTGACAATAGATTGGAATATTATGTGCAAACTTGATTAGCAGATATTAAAGTACCAATCTATTTCATAAAGATTACTCATAATTTTGGAACCAATTCAGTAGAATTTAATATAGAATGATGGCTTTTCTGCAGATGCTTTGATCTGCCTGGTAGAGTTTTTTAGTGATTCATTCAACCATTTTTAAACACTGGGAAAATACAGTTAGGTCACCTAATGATGGTAATTTTGCTGTTAGTGTTAAACTAACGTGAAAGAAGAGTAAGGAGACATCTCTGAAAGACAATTTCATGTGACGTGGGATCCAAGACTTTGGAAATACATTAATTATGCTGACATTAAAATTGTGTCCTGTCATTATGGGGCAGAGCTAGAAAATGTGAATAACCTGACCAGTGAGAAAAATGTTGAGAGTGCATCTTCCTAAAGCTTTGTTCAGCTTCTTATGTTAATTGACAAAGTCTTTGCATCATCATAAAACAAAATTGCAAATTCATAGACACGTTTTGAGTCATCATAATTCAAACTGTTTTGAGATAAAGGTAAAGTGCTGTTGGTTTGTTCAGGTTGTAAACAGCTCCCAGGGAATGTAAGAAGATTGTCCTAATACCTCTCTCTCTCTCTATATATATATTATTTTTCTTTAATTACTAGATCATATTTTAACTGGCAGTCATAGTTTAAACCCAACTTTTTATCAAAATTTTTACTCTTTTCTCCTTTTTCTTTTTTTTTCTCTTTCTTCTTTTTCTCGTTTTCCTTTATCCTTTTCTTCTTTTTCTCTTCTTCTTTTTATTTTCTTTTTTTTTCTCTCTTCTTTTGCCCCTTTTCTCTTTATTTTTTACCATTTTTTCCTTTTCTCTTTCTTTTTTTTTTTTTTTCCTCATCTTCTCCACTTCTTTTCCTCTTGACAACAGAGAATTCCCTCAGTTGTAGAAAATAAGCCCACAGTTGTTCTTGGTACTGCAGTGGGTGTCTGGGGGAGATGGACTGGTGTTCTCCAAGTGCCATGGAGGCCCAGCCTGAAGGCTCTGAGTGCAGAGTGGGAATGGCCAAGTCTGTGTTTGTCACCAAGGATGCTGCTCCCAGCTCACATCAGTCAGTCCTTGAACCATTATGACCAACAGAGCACCATTTTAAAGTAAACTGAAATAGAGGTATGATCAACATGGGGCAAAACCAGGAGCTTCAAATGTCTTTGCATTGGTTATAAGTATGTTGAGAGTTTTAAAAAATAGAGAGGCTCCACGGGTCTAAAATGTTACCCTGCAACAATAAGCATTCTAAAAGCCATGACAAATGTGTGTTTTTGCTCCAACAGTCTGTCTTAAAATAGGCATACGTGTTCCAGAATGCAGAAGGTGAAGGATGGCATATAAACAATTGCTTGTTTACTTTTCCCACACTCAAGAACTAGAGTAAATGCAGCCCAGAGAATCCACAGAAATACTTTAGTAGTAGGAATTGGGAAACAGAGCCATGGACTTACCAACCTGTTTGCTTAAAATCAGTGTAGTTTTCCCTTAAAATAGGTCAATACTATTATCAAAGAGAAAGGTACTTTAAAAATCACAGCAAATGGAAAAAGCTGCTTTCAGAATTCACTGAATGAGAGGTGGGGTTGACAACCACTGGGCTATTGCTCATTTATCCTTGTGGATGCCCTCAGAAGCAAGGAAATGTTATTTTATTTGAAGGGCAGAGGATAAAGAGGATTGTCTGGTGGCACAAAAGGAACCAGTGTTGGAGCCAGGGCACCTCTGCAGTGCCTTGTTCTGTGGAAAGGTCACCAGACCCTGTATCTCTGTTTCTGTTTAAGCTTTGTCAGCTCTGCCTTTAGTTCCTTTACAGACAGGTGTAGCAGTGTCACTTTCTACAACTTCTTGGTATTCTCTTTTGAAATACAAGAGTATTTCAGAAAAAAGCCCCAACTGCTTTCATTCATAAAGGCAGTGTATAATATTACTCTATCCAGCATTTTTGGGCAATGCAGAATCCCAGCTTGTTGCCATAACCCTTGGCCTTTCTTACTGCCTAGGTTTTGTTCTTCAGTGCTCAGAAGCTTCAAGATCATTTAGTCCATGGCTTGGGGAAGACCCCAGTTTTAGATCCCCTGCAGCTGCTTCATCAGCCTATCCTATCAGGTTTGCCATCTCAGTGATACCATGTTTATACAATGCACATGCCCTGCATGCACCTACAAGCCTGCTTTATCTCTCCTCAGAGTGCTGCAAAAGTAGATTTTGCTATTCTTCTGCTGCTGGAAGGGCTTCCCTGACACCCAGGGAGATGTGATAATTATTCTGTCTTGTTCTGCCCATGTGTTGTGGGATAGCCAGACCCAGAAATCAGACTCTCAGTGCCTCACTTTGATGGGTTGGTTCCAAGTTGCTTTACACCTCATTTTTTCTTTGCAGTAACTCTGTTAACTGTGTGCACTCTTACACCACCTAATTCACTGTTGATTTTTTTCATTGTCTTTTAATGCAGATTGAAGATACTACGTAATTCCAAGTTCTTGAAATGTTACATGCCTATAAGGTATGCTGCTTTTACCCTACCTTTGTTTGTCTTAGTTCTTATTTTAAGAAAGGATCAGACAAAACATCCTTTTTTTTTTTTTTTTTTTTTTGGTGGTTCAGGATGCAGAAACTTCTTAATGTGTCATGCCCTAGACACTGTGTGTAAATAGGAATTGCACTGCAAATTTTCCCTCCTTTGTTTTAGCAGAGAAACCAAACCTCTTAGAATAAATAAATTTATGATATCTGTGCTTTTCCCTTACATTTTTATTTCTGTTCCTCTTTCCCAAGTAAGAGGAAATTTTAGCTTCAGAAAGAAGCAAAGTAAAAGCATTCTGCAGCAAAGAAGTTTTACGTGGTTCTAGGACAGAGATGTTGAGTATTTGCTTGTCTCTATTTGACTTGAAAACAGTACCTAGAGATGGCTGTTTGTTTATGTGGAGTGTTTGGGTGTGAGGGGAAAAGCAGGCAGATTTACATTTACATTTCTTCACTGCTTTTTTCTCTAGCTCCCACACGTGAACAATAGCCCTGCAGGGAAGGGTGGGGCAGGTTGTGCATGTTGCTCCTTATTTCACCATAAACTTTACTCTGAGTACTAGGGCTTTTAAGGGGAAGGCAGACCTTGCTTTAACACCATTGGAAGTGTGAGTTACCCCTCTGCATAATTAATACCACAGTTAATGTGCTCGGGGAGAAAGGTAAGTAAAATCTATGTAATTCCAGAATGAACTAGGTGCAGGAGGACACTTTCAAAGGTTCAGGAAACCTTTGTGAGAGGGAGCCCAAACCAACACCACACAGTCTCCCAGCCCCAGGAAATATTTGGTATCAGGGAGAGGTTGCTTAAACTCTTTCAGCCCAGGCACCATCTGCCAGAGACAATTTTGAGCCTTGAAGCTTTCAGGGAAGGTGTGCAAGGCAGAAGCAGGGAGGTAGCAGCACCTCTCCATTTTGTACATGAGGTTTTTGAGCAACAGAGTTGCCAAAGGTTATATGGAAAGTACGTGCAAAGACAGGAATTTATTACCCCTTGCCCAAATCTCAGGCTGATGCCAAATACAGCTGGGTAGTTTGCTGAATGCCTCAGCCTGACTCCTGAAAAGTACTCTTGCATTCCCAGTGAAACCAGTGAGTTCCCCAGTTTAGAATGCATTTATTCTTAAACTGCACAGACAGGGAATACATTCTGACAAATGTGCCAGAGTGTTGAGTGCTTTGTGGATTCTTAGTCCCTGGAACATCATTATGCCTAACTTCTCATTAAACCTGCTGCCTAGCAGAATCCATCAGTCCTGTGAGCTTCCAGGCAAAGCCTAAAAGAGTGTGAGGTGCCTTTCTCAATCTAGCCTTGCCTTTTTTGTTTGTTTGTTTTGTTTAAATCTCTAGCAAAATTGAAAGTAGAGCTTATGGAGGGAGAAAAATCCCAGGTGAGTTGCACTCACAAAATTGACAAACTACATATGAAATGTGATATTTTAAGCCTCATTTAAAATCTTATTTTATCAGGGCACATTGGTTCAGCCTATTGTTGCAGCATAGGTTGAATTTTGAATGTTGCACTGATAACTCTAAACTGACACCAGTATCTACACAGGACAGCTGATGATGCAGTATCACATCTGGCTTTAAGGACATGTCTTACCTTGGGCGGAGTGAAGTCCTCTCTCACCAAAGTTTTATAACTCTGGACAAAATCTTTCTCAATATTATGAATGTATGAGGTGCAGCTGGTGGACACTGAACTTGGTACCATAATGTGGAGCAAAGTAATCCCATAGTGGTGATTCCAGTGATATCTATCCCCAAGGTCACAGTGATGAGCAGGCAGCAACTTAAATAAAAAGCAGGACACAAAAATATGTCAGAAGATCCTGTAACCTTAGTTATCCTGGGATCTTATTTGTAAGGTGAGGGGGAATAAGTGCATGCTTCAATCCTCCTCTAAACAGTGAAGTTGAGTAAAACACATCTGTTTGAGATCCCCAAGAAATCAATGCATTAGAATCAACACTGGTTGGCTGAGCCTGGTAAAAGAGTGTGTGGCTGTCCAAAGGGGCTTTTTCTCTCTCTTACCCAGGTCATGCATTTCTGCACTTGTTCTTTCATCTGCCTGAAGTCTCTTTTCATTTTGGTTTGGGTTTTTTTAATAGGGTTAGTTTTCAGGCAGGTACATAGGTTGGTTTGACCCCTTAAAATTCCATTGCCAAACTGTGGGAATGCTGGACCCAACAAAAGGAAAGGGGCCCACCTCTTTTGGCAGCAATCCGATTTTAGTTTTCACTTAAAGTGATTGTGAAAGTGCATGCAAAGCAGTCTCTTCTGTTCAGGGTGAACTAAAGCCTTCCAAATGTAAGCATAGGGAGTTAATTACAGCATTTACACAGCACTTTTCTCCTAGAGCCTCACACATGGCTGGACCACGTGATGTTTCTTGGCATTACCAGCAGATGAGCCATCACCAGCAGCTCTGGGAGCACCCGTTTCTTGGATGTTTCAGCTCCTCCAGTGGCTGGAGTGGTGGTGAATTTCTGCAAGTGCAAGACAGGATCAGCCTCATGCAGTACCAGTGAAGCTTCTGAATTCATAGAAGTGTATGGATGAGTGCAGTTATCTGGTCAATAAGGTATTCTTTAAGTCACAGGTAAAATTACCATCTTTTCATTGAAGGATGTACACATAGAAAGTGTTTTTATAGACACTACTGTGAAGATTGTTACTCATTTAAGTTGTTCTTTGCACTACATATCCATTTTTTGCTTTGGAAATGACTCCACTGCTGGTTAGTGCTCCAATTTTGTAAGGTTTAGACAGTAGAGGCCTGAAGTTAAATGTGATGCTGTGGCCCTCCAAACACCATTGCAACATGGGGGATGGGGAGCGAGGATTTCCCCTTGATCTCTGCTGTTCCCTTTGGGTTCCAGAGTTTCCATCAGGGCAGGGAGGGGGAAGGGAGACCAAGGATATCTGAAAATCTTCATTGTCAACAAGGCCAATTATACACATGCCAATTACTTCAGTTTAAACAAGCAATCACACTATAATGGGGAGAGCCTTTAGAGCTTGAGGAAGGCTTTGAAATGCCTCTGCTCAGAGATTCCCTATTAATGCAGAGAATTGCCCCAGCAGCAGTTCTTGGCTCCAGTGACTGGAGTTTGGTAGCAATGACAATGGAGCTGGGCGGACTGGGAGATGGATGGGAGTGATATGACAATACAGGAGTTGAAATTTCAACAGCAATGAAGCAGTAGCCAGTAGCAACCAGGCTGTAGGCTTGCTGTATCAGCCAACACAAATCCTTGATGGCAGTGTGAAGGAACTGGAATTTTTGTGTATGTGTAGTCATTGTCTTTGCGTCCAGGAAATTGCTTGACCTGCACTTTACTGACTAGTCACTTTCCCAGTGACTGGGAAATTCTGCAGCTTCCTCTAGCTTTCGGTCTTTCTAAGCCTCAAGTATAATTTTCTCCTTTGAAGCACTAAACTGCTTTTTTGGAAGGCCTGATCCTTAGTGGATGGAGTCTACTGAGATTTTTTTCTAATTTTGTGAGCTACTGATCAGGCCCTGTTTGGTTGAATTCAGTCTTTTTGCAGATGCATGCTGCTACTTGCATAATAAGTCTCTGGTCTCTGGTTTTAGAAGAGGATTCTCCTCATGCCACATGACTGCTCCTCTTCTAAACTTCCCAAACATTCACTGTGTATAGTCCCTGTTCAGTCTGGGACTGATGTGCTGGTTTTGTCCCCCTTGGCTCAGCAGAGCTGTGTCATCTACATCTGGACGTGACACATCAGTGCAATAAAGGCAGACATTTCTCCTGTACAGCTGAAGTGAATTCCAGTTTTAAAGCAGTACTTACGTGATGTGTCACATTTTCTGTGAAGGAATACAAGTAAGTCACACCAAGGTAATATAATTGTGTCTGTCAGCTGGCAGAAGGCTATGTCAATTTAGGCTAATGGCTGCCAAATAATAGATACACAGATGCTCTTAAATTGGTTTAATTTATGTCTGCTGGCCCTGACAATTGGAAGAAAAGATAAATATACACAAAGCCTTCAAAGCTTGGGTTGTTGTGATGCTAATTGAAAAGTCACCAAAGGAAGCCTGCATGGTGTGTGGGAATCCTAGTGCATGAGATTAGTGGCTAATTAGTAGCCGGGAGCTGCAGGGCACTCCTCCCAGCTAGCTCACACTGAGAACAGGCAGCTTGGCCCTGGCAGGCAATTCTTGCCCTGATACCGGCAGTGAAGCAAGTGTTGTGGACGGCAGACAGTTGTGAGATGGGGAGATACACGTAGTGTCAGTGCTGTAGCAGATTCTCCGTACGTGCACAGAAGCAGTGCTGGAGTTACTGCTGTCACGGTGGCTTGCTGTGTCCTGAGCCACAGCAAAGACACGGGCATCTGAGAGCTGAGCTTTTTTTTGCTTCTTAACAAATTCACAAATCCTGTTATCTTACTTTCTGCTTCTTTTATGCTGCGTTTCCAGCAGATGACAACACACTCTGGAGGCCCTCAGCTTCAAACCTTGCTTTAGAGTCTGAAGTGAATGCATACAGATGGTGGTACCCCCTTCTTTGCATCGTGCTTTAGAATCATGACATTTAAAAAATAGAGGTTTCATCTGTCTGCCAGTGTCTCGGTATTTCCCTCTAAAGATTTTCCCTGAAGCACAAATGGAGTATAAGAATCAGAGATTTAAAGAACAGGCTTCTGTCATATGAGGGTGGCCTTTAGAAAATTGTAGGAATTGGTATCGCTGATGCATCACCGACACCACTGAACTTAGAAGGGCTTGCTTTGATTAGGCATGCATCTCTTTTTCTCAATTGTTTTGCATCCATTTGTGAGAATCCCTTGCTTATTTCTTACATTAAGAAAGGTTGTTTTATAACTCTAAAGAGTTACACATTTTCTTCTTTTTGTTACATTTGCTTTTCCAATTCTGAAATGTGTAAAGACAGCTTTAAATTATTGCACAACCTCCCGGTTAAACTAACTGGTACTAAACCTCATACAGGCATCAAGTACCAATACCAGGATGGGTCACTTCTGAACACCACAGGAGCTAGAAAACTTTGTGTGTCACCAGCTTTGTGAATAACACTGTTTTGCTCAAGTTGGAGTCACAAATGGGAAAATGTCATAAGCCTGTGGTCACCAGCACTGGCCTGGGACCACTTGAGCTGTTGGTTGTAGTCAGCTTTTCTGGTGATCAGAGCAGGAGAACCTCAAGTCAACCAACACTCCTCAACAGCTGTTTAAAAAAAGCTGAATCACCAGTAAGAGCTAAGTACAAAGTGGACATCCCCTATGTCATAGCTACATTGTAAAATTGATGCTATGGAGAGAAGGTAAGGTTTGCTGGCAGAGCTGATACATAGCTGTGAAAATGTAACAGGCTTTCAGACAGAGAAGTTCTTCTATAAGTCTGAAAGAGAAAACCAAGTTATTCTGGCCCATTCTCAAAAATTCTACAGAAAGAACAGACTTGACAGCCCTAGACGTGAACAGTCAGCTCTGTCATAGATAACACCAGCTTGCAGGGCACCCTGGAGAGCCCAGGTGCTCCAGGAATCTTAATAGCCTGTGTGAAGCAACAAATTCCTGAAACCTTGCTCTTTGTTCAGTAAATGTTTGTCAAACCAGGAATGAGAGATACAGGAAAAATCAGCCTTTTCTGGCAAAATTATTCTAGGTGGGTATTAGTAATGCAGCTGTCATTTTTCACATGATGGTTTTCGAACAGACACCCTTTTATTACTCATCTTTTAAGATATCTTTCATTTTTATCTTAAGCAAAATACCTATGGGTACCATTATTGATGGTTTCGGATACTAGTGGACAGTAATATTAAGATGATACCTATGGAAGCTGGTCAGTGCAGTGATTAATGCAGCATGGGAATCTGCTAACAATGCTGCAAGCTGAAAGACATTCCATGCTGTAACCCGGCACAGAGCTGGGAGCAGATAAGGCATCTGAGTAATCTCCCTGTAAGATAAAAAGGGAGAAGAATCCCAAATCAAATATATTCAGCTGAATAGATCTTGTGAAGGGACCACTGTTTGCTTGAATAGCTTTTGAGAGGAATCTTAAGAGGACAGACTGGCCTGGTGGGCAGGTTGCCTCTGCCAAGATGCTGTTTCCTTTTGGGAACCACAAGAGAAAACATTTCCCTTTCTAGTCATATTGAAATAGCTCCTTCTTCCCTCCTGCTCCCTGCCAGGCTTGGGATATCTCTTGCTACTGGCTGAGGAGAAGCAGGGCCAGACCAGCTACTTCTTCACAGCATCTATTGAAAGTCAAGGCTTGATAATGGTTGTTTCTCCATGGGTTCCTCTTTGCTTGGAGAAAAGACACTGTCACAAGAGCATTCAGGTGGGTATCAGCTGCCCACAAACAGTCATCTTCCAGCCATCTCCCCAGAGTGCAGAAGAGGCTCTGGGAGAGGGACTCGTCCATGTCTTGACCTCCAGATGCTGTCTGAGCAGTTCCTGTATTGCTGAGGAGTTTTGTGGGGTTCTGATAGGCTGTGTGTGTGTGAGGGGACAGGAGAATACTGTGAAGGAGCTAAAGAGAAGGAAGTGCAGAGCAGTTTCCAATTCCTGTAGGACATGTGCATGCCACTATGGGTCTGCAGGAGCCCAAAGCTGTTGGCTCAGATGTAGCTACCAGGATTTCTTCTGATTTCCGAGTCAGTTCCTCATCATTTAGAGAAGGTACTGGACTGAGCTGAAGTTCCGCAAGCATATCTGATTGCATGTCAGCTAAAAACCCCTCAAGATCAGCACAAAGCACTAGCTTGTTCCAAAGAAAAGCACCAGACCTCATTCTGCAGCTTTTGTTGGATTAAAACCAGAGATGCCATTAAAATGTTCAGAGGGCTGGAGCACCTCTTCTATGAAGACAGGCTGAGAGGGTTGGGGTTATTTGGCCTGGAGAAGAGGAGGCTCTGGGGAGGCCTTTTCGAGTGCCCTTCCAGTACCTAAATCTACAAGAGAATTGGAGAGGGACCTTTGAAAGGGCATTTAGTGATAGGACAAAGTAGAATGGCTTTAAACTGAAAACTGATTTTGATTAGGTATTAGGAAGACATTCTTCCCTGTGAGGTGGTGAGGCACTGGAACAGGTTGCCCAGAGAAGCCGTGGATGTCCCATCTGTGGAAGTGTTCAAGGCCAGACTGGATAGGGCTGTGAACAACCTGGTTTAGTGGAAAGTGCTGTGAATTAGATAGTCTTTCACCCAAAAAAAGCCATTCTGTGATTATATAAAAACTGAAATGCTTTCTCAAATAAGGTATAGAAACCAGTTTGCCTTGCAAAGCTTTCTGTAAAAACTTCTTTCTCCTGGTAACTTCCAAAATAAAACTCAGTTATTCCAAAATTAAAACCAATAAATTTATCCATAAAAATGTTAAAAATTATCCATTCCAAAATAAAATTCAGTGTTTAAGATGACATCTAAGAGATCTTCATAAGCTTGATTTAACTGGGGCAAAGCTAAGGTGAGAGACAGGTCAAAATCAAGCTTACCATGGAGGCTATCTGGAACCTTTGCAGAGAAAGATTACCATCTTACTGGGCAGATCATGTTTCTGTTATTACCAATAACAATCTGGTTTATACTGTTTACTCTCCCCTCTTTCCTAAGCTATCGCCTCTGACAGCTGGAAGATTCACACAACACCTGGGGTGAAGTTCTGATGAGACTGAGTCATGTCACTGATTCAGAAGTGTCCCAGATCATATCACCCACTGTGAGAACATGTAGGTCCTCTCCCCAAGGTACTCATCCTCCAAGCCTGAGAGACTGTGAGGAGGAGAGTCATGGCAGAGTAGGGATAGCTCTGCTGTTTTGAATATTGTGATTTATAGCTGTAGTTTTTCAATATAACCCATTTTTTCATTGTATTGCATTTTGATGTTAAAGCATATGAAATCTTACAGATATTTCAGTGAAAACAGCCTACCTTTCCATTTATGCTGTGAGAGAATGGCTTTTCTGTGCAATTAGCCAGGAGTATCAAACTTTGTGATGGAGCAGTTTGGTCTGAGCTGCGTTCTCTCACTGGCCTGTTCAGAAAGCTGTAAGAGGGGCAAAGCCAGCCATCTTTACAGCCTCCCTGGGTGACAGGAGCAGGCTGCTGCCTCTGGCTGTGTGCAGAGACCCCCCTGCTCCACAGGAGCTGATCCTGTTATGCTCTGTGGAACAAGTCTGAACAGGGTGAAATGAAGAGGAAATGCCAGTTCCAGGCCTCCCAGCTGGCTCTGAGTTACTCTGTACACTAACTTTTTCACCCTCAGGAGGTTTTGCATATTAGTTCCCCACCATCCACAAACTGCCTTTGGATCAGCACTGGAAAGCCACCCCACTCAGGTGATTTGGGGGACGTGAGCTCTGTCATGTTTACTGGGCTGCCTCTCTGCCCTCCTGTTTTGGTAATCCTCTGCTCTCCTGCATGTGTTAACACATAGAAGAAAGTTTCATCACAATAAATAATACCACAACTTGCCACCTTTTTTTCTGCCTCTCAAAGATACCATCACACTTTTAAATCAGCCCCAGTAAAAATCATCTGTGGGGCTGCAGAAAGGTCAAAGGTTTGCTGGTTTAGGATTTCGTGGGAATATACGCTTGTTTGGACTTGGCCCAAAAGCTTCGTTTACCTGTTTGACAGGTAACAATTAGCGAGTAATAGCTCTGCCGGCTGGAATGCGGCTGCGAGGGCCAGCGGGCGCTGGGTTACCTGGTGGGCAGGTGTGGGTGCAGCGCCCAGATAGGTATGTGCATGCACAGCATTCCTGGGAATCAGTTTTCCCTTAAAGATGCAGCGATGACTGCAGGGCACAAAAGGGCTGGGCTTAGCCCGGGCTCCAAGACACCGGAGCTGTTTGCAAGGTAAAGAAATAAAGTAAATAGTGGAACAAGAGAGGAGCTGAGGAAAAGGCTGCAAGATGCTGCTGCCCTTTTCTTTCCTTCCCTGAAGAGACAAGAGTTTTGATTCTTCCCTGAGAATCTTGATAACAGATAATTTAGTTTGATATGGTGTCCTGGGAGATAGAAACAGAAAAAAAGGGAAAAACCAAGCTCACTTGGCACAGGATAGATGTGAAGTGGAGAAACCATGTCTCAACTGGTTTAGAAACGGTTAAAGAGCTTATGTGCAGTTACTTCAACTCTGCCATTAGGGAGAATCCAAACCTTATCGGTTTATTGAATAAAACCACTTTATCTGTGGCAATTTCCACCTCCTGCAGCAGTCAGGAAAGATTCCTGCATCAGCCCCTCCCTCGAGGGAAGCTGTTATAAATTATGTAGACAGTCAGGGACTTGGCTGGTGGGTTTAAGATGTTTGATTTTTTTTTTTTCATAACCATTGCAGATGACCCTCCTCTTTTAGGAACAGAAAGGTTTTCTCATTCTTTTCATATTTTATTTCCATTTCTGAACAGGCTTCTGTGTTTGTGTATTTCCACTTTGGTGTTTCATATTTGACAATTGAGTTATTGTGTGACTTTGGAGGAGCCACATCCCCTTTCCTGGTCTCTGCATTTTCACCTGCAGAGTTGGAATAGCCAATCCCATGTTATTAGCCATAAAAAATGCAGATTACAAGGACTGCTAGTTATTAACATGTATGCTATTATAGATACATATTATACAATAATTCCTTTGAATCTTATTTTACTGTGATTCCAAGGTATTCTATTTTTTTATTAGAAACATATCCTTTTTTTAAACTAATAAACAGCTTCTCTGGCTGAAAGAACTTTGTCCTTGTGTTACCAGTTGATGTCGTTTGAGGAAGAAGAAATCCAAGTATAATTTGAGACCATTTTCCTTGATATTAAAGGACCCAGCATCATTTTGAGTAATTATGCATTATTTGTAGTGTTATTTAGTAGGACTTTCATTAAGAGGGAGTCTCTTTGCTCAACAGTGTGTGGGCCAGTAAATGGTCATTAAGCCTGACTACTGGCTGACACAATAGCAAGGTTTCTATTTGTTCTCACTAATTCTGCAGGAGCCACAAGAAAGCACTACAGAGGCACAGAGACATCTCTGCACTGGGGATCAAACCAGAGCAAAAGACAACCCTTTCTCAGAAAGAGCAGAGAAACACATGATGAGCCCTGTTCCTCTGTCCTCAGCCACTGCATGAGAAGCTGCAATTATGTATCCTGGGTTGCACCAGAGGCTCATACCTGGCACTGCACACCTCTGAGAGCCCCTGCCCTTTGGGAAGAAGTGAGCTGCATTCTTCCCCTTCCAAGCATCCTTCAGAGTCTCAGACTTCCTCAGCTGGAGCTTGGACCTGCATCTCTGCATTTCACATCTCTTAAGTAAACATTCTGGTTTGTGGATTGATCTGACTGCCATTTGAACCCCTGCAGAGTTTTTACCTCCGTAATGTTATGCAGCCATGAGCCCCACAAGCTATGAGTTACTTAAAATAATCATTTTGTTTGTTACAGGCCACATTTTTGACTGGACCATTTGCCATCCATGGTGCTGTGTGAAACAGCAGGCAAAATAATCTTTCTGTCTCCCATTCATTGCTGGCCTACCCAGCCTGCAGAGTCCTGCATGTTTTGGTGTGTCTTCCAACTGTGGTCATTTTGACCTTGTAACATTTCCAGTCTCCTGCCCTGTTCTAGACCTGGGGTGCTCTACATTGCCTGGTGATGTAACAGAGATTTCTTACATTCCTGATGTTGCTTCAGCCCCATTGAGCATGGAAGAAACCAGAGCATGCTGAGAAATGCTTCCACCAGACTTCATGGTCATGCTTTTGCTGCACAGTTGTGCTGCATAAGCACAGATGCCTTTTCAGTTAAGCAAAGAACTCTCCCCTCTCCTGCAACTTTCTGCCCACCTCCAGGTTTTTTGTTGTCCCTGTGTGCTCTTGATCACCCTGCCACTTGAAGTGAGTAGAAAAAGTTTCAGCAAGATTGGAAGTCCTGGTGGCATCTCTTATTAATGACAGGAGGAGCTGCACAAGGATGTGAGCCACAATTAGTGCTAAGTGATGTGTTCTTCTGCTCCTTAGGAATGGAAAACTTCATGCTCACAGATGTAGAAGAGAAATAAGTTGCAGTACCAGTGGCAGCCTGGTGAAAATGTTTTGCCTCACCTTTCACTGTGATAAACTCCTTCTGGGAAAACAAGGAATTCAGCCTTGCAGTTTGGTGCTGCTTTCTGCTGTATCAGCACTCTAGCCAGAACAGTTGGAAGCATTTAAAGAGTGGCATTAATTAAAGGTGACTCAGAAGCAAATGGGATATGAAGAACTTGGAAAGAATGGAAGAGTAGCTATTGTACAAAATGCTTTTCTAAATGAACACCTGGGGGGATGAAGCTATGGAGAGCATGGTTTGGGAAGAAGCCTTCTCACTGCAGCAGTGCAGTCATGGTGATAAAATATACTTTTTGGAAGCACACACTGTTCTGAAGGGGCTTCCAGCCATCACAGGTAAAGCTTACGAGTGACTCGTTGCATGTTAAGAGGCAGGATGACTCCACTTGCTATTTGGGTTCTGTACAAAAGGTCAGGAGCACTTCAGGCTGAACAAGGGCTATACTGTGAAGAGTATAGAAAGGACTCTGTTGTTCACTGGTAACTACCAATAAAGAGTCCACTAGATAAAGTGGGTCATAAATGGCATCTGGAGTAGTCTTTCCCCCCAGCAGAGGATATTCCAGCAGAGACACGTAGGAAAAGGATCAACTCAAAGGAATTCACCACCACAGGTTATTCCCAGGCAGCATCACTGTCTAAGGAGGAGCATAAAACATGTGGCCTTATTCTCTGTGAAGTGTTTGTGGAATTTTGGTCACCATAGCACTGAATCATCAAATACAGAAAGGTCTCTCCCTTGATTCATAAGTGAACCCACAGTGGCCACTGCTGTTTCTAGCCAACCTTCTGGCTCTGCCCAGTGTGTAATAGCTGAATGGAGCTTTGCTAGACACCTATGGGCTGCTCCATCCTCCCAGCATGCTGCAAACAGATTACTACACCCAGCAACTGTTTATGAGCTCTTTCTGGGCAGGTGAAAAGAGCAGGTAGTTCTGTCCATTATTTTACACAGCCATAGGTCTGAGAAGTGTCACCTGCTATTACCAGGGTAAGGATTCAGAAACACTGCATTATGAGACCTCGGGTTCAGCTCCCCACGTCCAGATCTATTCGGGAGGAAGTTTTCTGGAAAAGTTACCTGTTTGAGGTTGATAACCTAATATTAAGAAACTTTTAGCCAAATGGTTCTGCTGCAGTAAGAATTGAGAAAAAGACACTATTTTGTCCAGTTTTGTTGTTCTCACACATATGAACAGCTCTTACATTCCCATGCTTCAGAGAAAGATGCTGAAAATTAGCGTGGCATCAGGAGAGGCTGTCAAAAAAAAAACTGCTTCAGGAGTCTGCTTCTGAAAATCCCTTTGAAATTCACATTTGCTCAGCAGTTGTTAATGTCAGCAGCTAAATACATCTGGGCTTCCATCCATACTGAGCACATGCCAGGCTATGTGTGGCCTGAGAGCAGACACCTCTGCCTCTCCAGAGCTCTCCTGCTGGGATGACTACTCTGGAGGCAGAAGTCCACTGTGAAGACAAGCTGCCCAGCAAGGCTTTCTGGAGTTGGGACAGATGAGTGGACCACAACAAGGAGCACAAGGGGGGAAGAAGGGTGTCGAGAGCTGAGAATGTGAGCAGATAGGTTGCAACTGGGAACCAGAGCATGGGAAGCACTGGACTGCTTGGATGAGGCTGGAGCAAGGGGTGGGGACCTCTGGGCACAGCAGTACCAGTAGGGCTGAGTGAAGACAGACATGTGGGCATGGGAGGGACTAGGACTTTTTGAACTGGAGAAAACTGAGAACTAAGAGAGGAAGAAGGAAAAGTGGTGAGGTTGATCTGTGAGGAACAAGGGTTACTGACAGCTGAGTTTTGTGGTGGGGACCCAGTCTGGATGAGACCAATGACTGTGAGTGGCCTCCTGCTTCAGCCACCATGTTTTCTGCCTTCCCCTGGTACTGGATTGCCCAGAGATCTCAACATTACTGACACTAATTACGCTGCCAGGATTTCATCCCTGCAGGAAAGTCACTTCTCATATGCAAAGAATTCTAGAACAGACCAGATTGGAAGGAATCTTGAAAGATCATCTGGTCAAACCTTTCACACAAAGGGAGCCTAGAAGAGCTTATCTAGCACCCCATCCTGTCACTTATTGAAACCCACTAGTGATGGGGTCTCTACTGTGTCCCTGGGAGGCTGTAGAACTAGACACTGTGGCTGGACAGCCAGAAACTGGAGAATTGGATTGACAGTAAGTGGATTTCTTAATGCTGTATTGCTAGAAGAAGTGGGAGGTTGTCAGTCAGAGCAAGAGGCCAGGAAGCTTTCCTTGACAGCAGCATGACAAAGGGCAAACCACTGTTGTCCTGCTGCAGGACGAGATCTCCAGACAGCAACTGCACTGCTGAGGTCACTGTGGAAGGGAGTGGTGAGATCCCAGGGCATGACCTGACACATTCTGCTCTAGGATGGTGTCCCAGACTCATTCTGCACAGAAAAAGGCTGAAAGGAGGTACTAATATATCAAGGAAGTAACTACCAAGGAAACAAGGAAGGAAACAAACATGATTTAAGTTAAAGGGCAGTGTTGTTACAAGGACAATAGGGTATAAATGGACTTTGACATATTCCAAGTGGTAAAGAAAGAATAGCATCTAACCTGGTGAGAAGTGAATTACTAGAAGAGATCTACAGGAGGAGCAGTGAGAACAAAGGGCTCAGGGATGCAGTTTGGTTGGGAGACACTGTCAGAACCATTCAGAGCCAGGACTGGGTGGGAAATGTGAGCCCTTCCAGACCACTTTCTCGAGCAACTTCTATTTTGGCATTTCCTAAGTTTTGAGTTGACTTTGATCTTCCTGGGCTTTTGAAGAGCATCATATTCTGTCTTCTGAAGTTTTAACTAGAATAAGATATCATATAGGCCTAGTTATGTACTACTAGTAGGGAAAAAAAAACCCCAAAAAACCCCAGAAGATCAAACTATCTGTACTTAATAACTGAGTTCTGACACAAAGAACTTGTTTTACCCAAGGCTGGTTGGGACAAAGCAAACAGTGTGCTGTTTGCAGCCCAGCTAGCAATGACAAGCCTTTGTGGGAAATAAACTGCAGCCATCACAGCTCAGGAGATTCTTTCTCTGCCAGAGGTAAGAGAAGTTATGAAGGATAAAGAAGAAACATCTCTTGGACAGTTCACTGTAGTATATAGTCTCTTCTTCAGACTGAGGAAAGATGAATAGGTAGTGCCTTTCCAATGAATGTTTTATGTTGCAAGAATTTAGATTGTAAAGGATTTGTTCCTTAAGTAATACATAATTTATTAAATCTTTTCATATCTGTGAAATAAAGAGCAAACAAATCCTCACACCCAAGCAAACACACAAATAGGTTCTTTTGCAACTCCACCCCCTGTAGCTGCTTTTTGCCAGTTTCATCAATGGCTTAATGTAAACAAAATCCCAGGACAGGTGCTCCAGATTGCTTCAGTGTGACCTCAGCCTGAGCTTCCTTTTAAGGTGCCATGTCCCAGGGTTTCCTTGAAAAGCGTATGTGGTTATTGGCATCCTCTGTTGTCTAGGGGAAGGTCATGAGACCCATCTTATTTTCAGATGGGTGTAGGCTATGATAATAGCTGTGCTGCTTGGACTGCTGGTGATGTTTCTTTGTTTGTAAGAAAAAAAGAAAAGTAATTGGAATTAGCATGTCATCACACTGGCTTCTTTCCTCCTCTCCCCACTGCAAGGCTTATACAAAGAACACAGCCAAACACAACCTGTGCACTGCACAAAAGTAATATTCAGTCCAATATTTTATAAGTAATTGGTAACTGATAATTTTATTATATTATTGTTAAACATAATAATAATGCTTTCCTTCTGTAAGCAGTGTATGTGCCACTGTATAAGAGTTTAAACCTGGATAAAAAAATACCACAGATTAATGCCTGCACCTTCCAGATCATCCAAATGGACAGGCAAGCTCAGAAGTATTTCTAGGTCCAAGAACTGCCACATGTTTTGCCTTTCCTTCTTATCACCTCTCCAAGGCCTTCCAAGCCTTCTGTGCTGTGGCTTCTTTAGTGGGTGTCATGATGCTTCTTAATCAAGAAGTGCAGATGTCCATGGGAGTCTTTCAATATTTATCAGCAAAAATTGAAGTCCTGCCTCTAAGAATGATGGGGAGACTGCTCATGGTTAAGGCCCATGCTGCTGAATGGCTGCCATAGGAGAAATGCTTCCTCCCATTAGGACACTTTGTGCTTTTCATAAAACAACAGCTAGCATGATTTTCTCATTTTGCTTCAGCTTTTGACTATAGAGAGGACATTTGCATGATCATTTACTGTGTAAAAAGACATGCAGGAAAATTTAATACAGTTCTATCTTTGAATGCAAATAGCAGATGATGCAGAGCCTCAGCCATACAGTCTTTTTATTGAAAAGACTCCCTCTGTCACAAATGAAAAATAAATTATGTATGTATTTTAAAAGATCTCACAACTCCACACTTGGAATGTGATATTAAAATGCAACCTGAAATTATGTTTCAAATGTTAAGTTTGAAATATTAACCTAAAAAGATGTAAAGGTGGAGGTGGCCAAAGAAATCTGTCTCTATCCCATCCTGTCCCACACCATTCCATCCTTAATCCTGGGAGACGAGGAGTGGAGCAGCTTGGTCTGCAGGAAGGCATTTGGAACACAAAGGTGGATTTTTTTTTGTGCACCATTAGCAGCAGAACAGTGTTTCTGTCTGGAAGGGGGGTTGCTGTTGGAGGCAGCAGAAAAAAATAATCACCAAGCGCTTTGGGTAATATTCAAGGTTTCTGTCAACACCACCCAAATTACCAGAGCACTTACCATAGAGGCAAACCTTGGGAAACCACGTCAAGTGTTTAGCAACCGGTGACCTCATAGTTTTTCTTATTTGAGCAGTGCAGGATGAAAGCCTCCTACAAAGCCTGAGCAGAAAACTGACATGTCCCAGCCTGTTTCCTTCAATGGTTAAAAGAAGTTATGGCAGCCATTTAAATAAAATCTCCTTTTGTCTGTGCAATTATCTCTGAAAACAGCACAGAGTGTTATGGCTTACCTTCACAGGTAAGAGATAAATCTGAGGTCCTATGCAGCACTTTGGGCTAGGGAAGCAGTGTAATCTGGTCTTGGAATGTCTCATCATAGTCACTTGAAGAAGACCACTCGCCCTGATGTCCAACTTTTGAGGGAGGACAGGTGGTTTTGCACAGATTAGCCCATGCAGCAGATGACAGAAACTTTCAGAAGGAAAATCTGAGCGTTTCTTTACAGAACCTTGTCCTCCAAGCCCTTTTAAGCCTCCTTTTCTGTCAGCCAACAAGCCCCAATGGCTATGCCAAAGCAGGGGTTGCAAAGGACAGTTATGTGACAAGATTTATTAGGAAATAAACCCAGAGCACCCAATGTCACCAGGCACCCCACAAAACACGCAATACGGGATTATCAGGTTCAATCTCCATGCCAAAGCCAATGGTAATGCAAGGCTGGTGAACATCTCCATAGTCCACTTCCTCCCGTTTCTCAGATGCTGATGTGTCAATATGGCCTTAGAATCTATCAACTAGAGAACATTTCAATTCCATTTATCCCTATTGTCTTGTGAAAACTCATATGGTCTTTACAAATGCACTCTGTGAGAAGCTGAATGAGGCATTTGGAATCAAAATGAAATTTACCTTTCTACCCCTGAAAATGGTCCTGCTAAGAACTGAAATAAGCTACAAAGGTCACTTTCAGATTTTTTTTTCCCCACAAATTCACAGACTGGATGGGGTTTTTGAAAGAATGTTTTGATTTAAGTGTGAGGAATGTCCCATTAGATTTTACTCCATATTCTAGTGATTCAAAAATCCTTAGTGAAATGTATTTTCAGACAGATTTTGCAAATAAATTTGAACGAAATATTTTAAAGCCTTCTCTCTCTCTCTTTACAGGAGCATAGCCAGCACTGTGAGATGCCCAGGAAGAAAGGACTGCTGTGCAGCAAGTTACAACTTTATGACTGTGTAAAAATAAAAAAACAACTCAAACAATTATTGTTATACCTGACACTTATGTATGAGTGCACAGAAACAATTTGACACCTGTAAAATCCTTTGCCAACCTCATTTAACCTCACCCAGTGAAAGAAATGGATGCTAGTCACTTTGATTACTTGCAGTGCAGAGACCGAGTATTTTAGAGCCTGGTAAATAAGTTGGGTCAGACTCACAGATGACGTAAAACAACCTCCTATAGTTACCCTGACATACCTGTGGTCACAGAGGGCTCTCTGCAGTCATTGCTCCACTGGTGCTGCCCCAGGGAGCTCTTAGATCAGGTACAACCTCCACGAGCTGCAGACACAGCGATCTCCTGCCTCCAGTACTGCAGCTTCCCACCTTGTGTCCCTGGCAGAGGTGCTGGAAGAAGGGACCAATGTGCTGTGAGCTCTGTTGGCCAGCCAGGCTGGAATTTCGGCCCTGCCTGGGCCCCAGCCCCATCATGCTCTCCTGAAGTCTCTTTTGGAGCCCTTTGGTCCAACCCCATCCATCCCTGTTCCCTCACTGCCGTAGTGCTACATTCATTGTTGGGAAAAATGATACAGGAAAAGCTTACAAATATGATTGCCTGGCAAGAAATATTAAAGATATAAAACCTGTGAGTGAAATATAAATGAAAGCCAGCTTTGAGATGTGATCATGGCAGGCAGGAAAACGGTGATTAGCTGGAGATAGGTTGAGGGATAGAAAACAAAAGGACCCAAGGGTGTAGCCCTGACAAGCTATCAGGGAAAAGGTAGCTAAGAAAGGTAGTCTTTATAGTTTAGAATATAGGATGATATAGTAATATAGTAGTTCTCATAGGCTGCATGCAAAGTTTGTAGGTTTTGTATCTCACGCCGGTTGGTCACTGTAAATTCGAATATTCAAAACAAAAAGAGATATAATGTATTGTAACAAGGTCCTTGCTCTCTTACTGCCCCAGCTCTCTTACGGCTCTTAGCCCTCTTAGCTCTCTTAGCTCTCTTAGCTCCCTTACCCCTGCTATCTCCCTTACCTCATACCCCCTCTCTCTCTCCCTCTCTCTTTGGGGCTTCCCTTCAGTCGAGGCTGGTGGCTGAAGGCAAAGCCCTTTTTACCCATGACCCTTGCAATAAAACCATGTGTTTCTAGAATATCTCAGGTCTGCAGAGTTCCTTCTCCCTGCTGTCCACAGATGCCCTTACAATTCATGAAAATGGCATCTTTGAATAGGTCTAGCCATGGTGGAGAAAGGAGCATTTTTAGGGGAATGTAAAGACCAATGGCTGTAATGTCTTTCTCCCCACTGGGAAAAGGGAGGAGGAGCTGCCTGCTGGCAGCAGGTTGTGTTAGCACAACACTTCAGGATGACTAAATCGCTCAAGGTAAAAGGGTGGTGAAATTTGATTTGAGCTGCTGTCAACTGTGAAAATGCACTTATCACAGACTTCTCCCACTGTCATGGAAAGAGACTGCATCCAAGCTTCTAGCAGCGGCCCATACAGCTCTCCCTCTGTCCCGCTCTCAAACTCCATGGAATGGGAGGGACAAGGATGCTCCAGCCATCCTCTCCCCTGGCTGAGCTCAAACCAGAGGCAGTTGGATGCAGTCTGCAGCTGGGTTTTTAGCTTCCATGGAGCAATACAAGTCATGAAATCCATTATGAATTATGGAAAGCAACTCTTCTAAGGTTTTATTCTCTATTCATGGATAACTCTGCCCACATATCCTCACCCTTGAAAGCGGTGCCCATCAGTGTCATATTTCCATCTGAAGGAGCTCCCAGCCCAACTGAGCTCTGCTGAAGATGCCACAAGGAACGTTTGGTGTGAAAGTGGAATTCCCCCAACACATTAATGGGGAGGCCACTTCTTGCAGTCAAAAGAAAAGACCCAGAGGGTCTGCCTCTGCAAATCTGTAAATCCCAGTGACTGGAACGTCAGGCTGCAGCAAGCTGAGCAGACTTGCTTTTAGTTTTCTCTGGAGAAGAAGCATCAAAGGTTACAGCTCTTGTAGTGCTGGTGCCATCTAGTCATAAATTTAAATCAGAGTTTGACTCTTCATCTTCCCTCATGGATTTTATGTCTCAGGTCACTCTTTCCCAGAAGTTGAGGAAAGAGCAGTTACATGTCTGAACTAGCAGCCATAATTCTGTGGCCAGTTATCAGACATGATACATCAAGTAGCTGCATCTGATTAAAAACGACTGTGTACACATGCCTCCTCTTCAGCTGCAGTATTCCTCAGTCATGCTGAATGTGTGAACTCATAAATGATGCTCATGTGAATAATCATCTAAAAGAACTAGAGGTTTTTTCCAGCTGGCTCACCCAGATCTGCCTCTAGATTAGTTAGAGAAGGCTCTTTTCCCCTTATTCCCCATGTTTGCTCTTTCACTTAGCTTTGCCTGTTGTTTAGGTATATGCTGTAAGTGTCACTGCTTTCTCCAGTGCCGCTGGCATTTATCTCAGAATCTTCAGCTCTGGTGTGATTTTCAAATGTCATACACTCCTACGTGGTCTTGATGGTCTGGAGCATGCTGAGTTTCTAGGTTTAATTGAGTTTGAAAAACACTAACACAGTTCTGGGCTTTGGTCCCCATCCGTGTGTCCAGGGCACTGGAGGCTCCTGCATGCACCAGCCTCTTCCACATCTGACCTTCAAATGATGCATCAGTTGTTAGCAGCATCCTGGGAGGGCTGGTGTGTGTTTGCAAAGCTTCTCTTGGCAAGGGGACAGGACATTTGCAGTTGCAGCCAAACAGCACAGGCCTTCCAACAATAAAAATATGTTACTTTTTTCACCTCTGGTCTGTGACAGAGCTGAGGAGGAAGACTGTGGATGCAGAACACTACATGAAATTGGACAACCATCAGCCACCCAACAGCTGTGGGGTTCATCCCCACCCCTTCTCCTGTGAGCACAGCCTGATAGGCCACGGACCATGACATGTTTTGTGTCAGATTAATAACTGGTATTTGCATATAGAGATGCACAAAGCCTGCCAGGATTTTAATTCTCCAGACATATTTTTCACACCACTACTGAAACCACTCTGAGTAGCAAAGTGTGAGTCCTCTGCAGGTTGCTGTAAGTGTCCTGGGTTGCAGTGTAGGATGTACACAAAGTATTTATTCTATCACCATCTTCATGAACTGTTGAAACCAGGTGGGCTAGTGTTTTCCCAAGCCCCCTGCCTTTTCTGCTAATGGCCCATTAACGCCTTTAGGGTGTTTTCTGCTAATGACATCTAGGGTGTCTCCTGCTAATGGCCCATGAGTCACAGGTAACTCCCTCCAGGGGTTATCTCTGTTAATGGGCTATCAAGGACACATTTCACACTTCTCATGCTATTGTGAGGTGCTCTGCCCAGGGGGAGGAGCCAAGCATTCTCACCTGGATATAAGCTGGGATTTGGGACAGTGCAGTGGGCATTTATCCACTGGATTCCCAAAGGACCAGAGCTCCCAGACCTTTCTACAGGATCACTGCTTCAGGAAGAGCACCTCACCTGGACTGCTTCCACCATCCTGCTCAGGTTGTATTCTGACTCTGTCAGTGATCCTTTGTGTTATTGTATTTATTTTATTTTACTTTTACCTTTTTACCTTTCTTCTTATTAAATTATATCTCTGACTTAGAGCCTCTCATTCATTTTGCTTTCAAAACCACAACAGTAAGTCACACTGATCTCTGGGAGAAGGCTCGCAGCCACTGCCTGCCTGTGTCCCAAGCACACTGGCTGCCTCACCCTGCACAGTACAGCACAACAGGCAGCCTATGCTCAGAGCCTCAGTGTCTGCTTTCCTAGGAATAGCCTCAGCAGCATGCAGTGTGTTAGGGCTTCTTGAGAAATATTTTTGCATTGCTTCATGCCTCGAATAATTGCTTAAGCCCCCTTCCCCCCACTGCTCACATGCATTTCAAATCCTGCCCCATCCCACTTGCCAATTTTCCTCAGGCTCATTGTGCAGAGCAGGAGGTTGCATGCTGCAGCATGGCACCCATTCCCAGGGAGACCCCTCCTCTTTCCCAGCTCCCCCCATAAGCAGTGGCCCTGGCATTTGGGCTGTCATGCCCCTGATGGAGCAGCTGATCCTGCAGGGGACAGCAGAGACCCTCACTATATGGACAGGAGCTGTGCTTCACCACCCATACCTAATCCAGACAGCAGACACAGGCCTATTTTACATACAAGTAGTGACAGAGGCATGCCCAGCTTCCCATCCAATGCCTGTCCCTGTGTCCAGAGAGGTCTGTCCCTTCACAGGGCCAGGCTCCCTAGAAGCCTCTGCTCCCAGTGCCTGCTGCAGCACTGGCTAATGCTCAGGTCATCTGATCCTCCCCAGTGGCACCCACTCTGCTCTTGATAACCATGGCCAAGCTTCAACTATTTTAAGATTAAACTGTCCTTGGGGTATTTACCTCTAGCCTGCATTTGAGGCTTCACCAAATGGGATGGGTGGAATGGGCTAGCCATTTGCAGGAGGAGCCTTGGGCCAGGCACTGGAGTGCTCACCCTGGGAAGAGCAGATGGTTTTATCACCTTTCTCTTGGAATGACCTGACATTGCTGCTGCAGCTTGGCATTGGACATGGCTCTTCCTGTGCCTGTGAAAATCCACCAAATCCCAGTCAGGTTACAAGCTATTTAAAAGTATCCCCATATGCACATAGCAGAGCTGAGTTCCTGTGGAGTTTTCTGTTACTAATGGCTGATGTGGCTTTCAGGAACCAGTAACTGCCAACTGGAGGCTTTTTGCAGCAGGAACATTTTGAAAACCACTATCCTATGCATACCCTCTGGTGAGTGATAAATTCCAAGCTCTTGTGGCGACTTTTTCTACAGTTTGGTGGGTTTTTTTCTCTTTTTCCTCTCTCTACTTCTTTATTTTTGTGAAAATAATTGGTAGTTAATTATACGTCTGACATCCAATTGAGTCAGGCAGTGGCTTCACAGCTCAGCAGGGAATGACAGGCAGATAAACAGCCAGACACGCAGACATACACGCCCACACATGCACACACACTCTCACACTCACACATGGCTGCATAAGCCATCTCTCTTAGAAACCTGGATCTACGTAGCAATGATGGAACTACAGTGGTTTTGGCCAGTGGTGGACATTTGTCAAAGACAGTGTCCCTTGGCTGGGATGGAGAGATGTCACTCTGAGGAAATGGAGCTGGCTGTTCCTTTTGCATTTAAAAAACCCCAACAACTTGAAAATTGTTCTTCAGAGACTGGTTGGGTGACATGGCCATGCCACTGGACCCCTGCTCAGGCCTCCCCCAGGCCCTGCACAGCCCCCAGCTGGAGGAGTGCTTTTGGCTTGACCCAAGATTGTGTGAACTCCTATTGCATGTGCATGCTGGGGCCCCAGTCCTGATACTGCCCAGCTGATGTGTTCTTGTACCTGCTTTGAAAGCCCTAGCAATACTGCTTTGACAACAGCAGTTATGAGAATAATTTCACTTCTCTCTGTGGGGCACAAACATACTCGGGTCTGGAGCACCACTGATGACCCCAGAGGAAGGGCAAGCCAGAGCATGGTTTAATTTAGGGAATTATAAATCAAGCACATAGTGACACAATGGGAACAGATGGGGTATCAACGGCAATATTTGGGGATACTCCACATTTTCACTGGGCTGGGGTCCTGTGCAAAGTGGATACACAGGCATCATTGAAAAGAGACCTCGAATCCATGCAAGTGCAAGAAGCAGGTGACCCAGCCTTTGCAGCCATCTAAATATTTTGGGATGTGACACACAAATAAGGAAAACTAATTTTTCTACCATGCTGATAGTCTCATGCATAGGAGAAAAGGGTCTGCTGTCTGCAGAGGTTGGGCTGCCAAACAGGCTGCTTGCTGCTATGGCATCTAGTCCTCATGCAAAAGACAGCTTGAATCTATCTGGGAAAATCAAAACCACAGATTTAACAGCCACAGGTTATTCAAGGCACAATGTGACATTTAAAAGATTCAGGTTTATTCTGATGGTTGCACTCCTTTAGGACTGGTTAAAGATAATAATCAGGGTTTGGCATTCAGGAGAGACCATGAATAGTGACAGAACCTACAGTTTGTAGGTACAAGAGGAGGTGACTTGGTCCTCAGCAGCTGCTTGTCTTTCTATCTGTTCTGGGTTTGCGGTTGTGCACAAAGCCCTGTAGACTTCCAAGTTTCTTAGACCAGAGAAATGAAACAGCTGGCAAGAGCAAGGAAGAAAGTGAAGAATGGAAAGCATTTTAAAGGAGTTCTTGATTGGTCTTACAAGCACCATGCAGAAAAGCCTCAGCCAGTTGCACATGCACTGTCTGGAGATCTGTTGCGGTTTAAATCCAGCCAGGAACTAAGCCCACACACCCACTCACTCCCCTTCCATGGGATAAGGGAGAGATGTGGAAGGGTAAAACTGAGGAAACTCACGGATTGAGATAACTACATGCAAAGCAAAAGCTGTACTTGCAAACAAAGCAAAACAAGGTGTTCATTCACCTCTCCCCAGGAGCAGGCAGGAGTTCAGACACCCCCAGGAAAACAGGAGGAAAGCAGGGATCCATCACATGTAATGGTGACTCAGGAAGACAAATGGCATCGCTTTAAATGCGTAACCCCCTCCCTTCCTCCCTTCCTCCCTTCCTCCCTTCCTCCCTTCCTCCCTTCCTCCCTTCCTCCCTTCCTCCCTTCCTCCCTTCCTCCCTTCCTCCCTTCCTCCCTTCCTCCCTTCCTCCCTTCCTCCCTTCCTCCCTTCCTCCCTTCCTCCCTGTTGTAAATGCTGAGCACAATGCCATATGATGTGGGATATCCCTGTGGTCACTTGGGGTCAGCTCCAGTACCATCTGTCAGAGCAATGACAAGTGTCCAAAGGTGTCTGTGCTGGGCTCAACTAGGAGCTGATCCCAACAAGGTCTATTGAGAAACAAGTTCAAACACTTTAGGAATTGCTCTCTGTCAGCCTCTAATTGCTGACTCTAGTAATCATCAGCTGACGAGATCTGAAATTTGGATCAAGGAACAGCTTAAGCAAGTGAGTATTGCAACAACAAAAATAGAGAACTCACACATTAACATTATTTTTTGCAAGAATGAATCTAAGCTCATACTCTGCCAGTACCATGCAATAGCACTAGTTATTTTCAGAAGTGGGGTTGGAGGTGGTTGTACTCCACAAAAAGCTTTGCTCCAACATAGCAAGGTGCAAAGGATTTAATCTTAGTCTGAGACAAGACGACCTACAGAGCCAGGTCTTTGTGCATGGTTTTGCTATTGCTGATTTCATTCATGGGTACATGCACAGGGAAGTTGTGCAAGCCTGGTAATGTGTTTGCACATTTAGAAGGCAGCGGTGCAAAACCACACTTGAGTCACAGCTGAACACACTTGATGGAGGAGATATTGATATATTTCACTATTTTTAGATCAGCTTAGATCTTCTGAAAAAGCAAAAATAGCAAAAAGGAAGGAGGACAGAGAAGGCATTTTCTTTCATAAGGCTGTTAAAGAGTAATGAAATGAAAAGGGCAAGGAAAATATTAACACTTACTTTGCAGTCTGGCTGCATTCATGTGCGTCCACTTTATTTAGAATTGGAAATCTCCTAAATTGGCAAAGTAATGGAAGACTTAACAGAATGCCTGTAGTTCCAGCCTGGCCTCTATCTGTTGGAAGAACTTGTTGAAATGATGTCTCAGGGCCTGGCTTGAGGACATCCTGGGGCAGTAGAGGTTATATCCTTATTGCTTTCCAGGTAAAAAGGGAATGATTTATGGCCTGGATTAGAATAGGCTCTTTTATAGAGAAATAGAAATCTCAGTCCCAATTTTGAAGTTCACCCCCAAAGGGGATCTGGAAACAAATTTCTGAAAGAAGCAAAGCAGTGTTTTATGGGCATCTTCCACCTTCAGGAATGCTGAATACTTCTCGTACCTTTAATCCAAAGTAAACCATGAGAGTAAAGAAAGATTTACTCAGGCAAGCAAGCAGAGGCCAGGGATGCAATGCAGCACCTCCAGTGTCACTCCCCACTGGGGCTACAATGGCATGTGCAGAGTGCTCAGAGCAGGACAGACCTGCAGAGTCTCCCTTATATCCTCTGAGCTGCTCCTCTGATGAACCCGTTTCCCTTCCCACCCTGCCACACGGCTGTGTCCTCCAGAAGTAGAGTCTGCCTCCAAAACCTGCCTCCAAGAAAGCCCCAAAAACAAGGCTGCCATTCCTGCATTTCTCTCAAGTTGCCAACAGTGCCTAGGCATTGAGGAAACAGTGCTTTCTGCTACAGCCTCAGCTGTCTGGGGCTTCATTTAGCAAAATCACAACCTGGAACTGCAAACAGCAATTCTCAGACAGATCGTGGGGCCTTCAGCTTCAGAAGCAGTACAAGATATAAATATTAATTTGTGGCTAAGGCATATTTATCTGGAACAGCACTGAAGGGTGACTTGGCCTTTCCTGTAGCATGGCACTGAACTGCCAAAATAAAGAGGCATTAAAAGTTAATAAAAAGGTCTGAAACATGTTCATTAAAATACTTGGAAAACTTCGCAGTTTGGCTTCATACCATAAAGCGAGTATGTGAGAACTTGACTGGGCTTGCCTGCCTCCCTAGCAGACTGTCTTGACTTAATACTTATAAAAATATCACCTGGCGCTGATGCCGTGTTAAAAAGCCCCTACCATGTCAGGTACTGTTGTAATTTGCCCTGGAAATGCATCTGAAGCAAAGGAATGCATGAGCACAATTTCAGAGCTCAAACAGGGAAAATACTGGTTGTTACATAAATCGGTGGATATGGATGGAATTTTGTTTATTTTAACCATCAGCCCAAAGTTTCAGGGGCTGGTAACTTTGCCATCCCACTCTGGTTCATCCTGCCTCTGGATGGACAGATGTTGCAGCTAGTGCTCCCAGAGCAGGCTCTGTGGATACCACATTTTCAGGTGTCCCAGCCATATCTGGAACCATTTCAAGGAAAATCTAGTCCTGTATTTGACCTCACTGTTCTATTTACTCACCACACTAATTAGGTCGGGCAGAGGGAAGGCCAACAAGACAGGTAGAATGGACTATTTGCATAGCTGCAAGCAGCTTCTATCTGATGGAGCGGAGTGGATTGAACTATAGGTGGATTGTGGGTCAAGAGGTTGTTTGAGTTTCACATTCATGGATGGCCTCTCCACAGCCATTCCACAGCACTCTGTGTTACTGCTTGGTCATGAACTGAGGGCTGGATTCAAGCTCCTGGGGATCAGGATCTCTGTGGTTCTGTGTCCAAATGGCACCCTGGGGACAAACCATACAGTGCTTCAGTGAAAGTGCCCACTGTCCATCTCAGCCTGTGGCCTGCCTGAAAGCCTGAGCCTTGGCAAAAGTTTGTCAAAAGATGAAACCATCCTTGATCTAGTATTTACTTTTAGGACAAAAATTAAAAGATATATGAAGGACAAGCTTGGGATTCTTTGCCCAATCCTTGATCCTCTTACCCCACCCATTTCTCTGGGATGCCAAGCCTCTGGCTAACATTCCACATTTGGGATTATCTTGCTTCATAGTGTTTTTCCTGCCTCCTTCAAAATGCAATGACTACCTTTGGACCAAGACACAGTATTGAATTTTTCCACCTATTGCAGCATCTATGAGTCCAAGGTGTTTGAGTTGGTGGCCTGTGGCTTTTTCCCTAGATGAACTCTCAAGAGTTTTCAGGTATAATAAAAGCAGCCTTATGGGTTTCTTTAAGGTAGGACATATTTTACCAAGGAAAGTAACTAATTCACTCTTTTCCTTTTGCATAGGCAAAGTGTATAATTATGCAGCACTTCTTCAGCAGTGGATTGCTGTTCCCAGATATGCTTCCTCTAGGAGCCTGCTTTAGATTTTAGCTGCATGTCTCCCACCCTGCAAAATCCCAAGACAGGACAAGTTCAGAACAGGCAGGCTGTGTCTGGAGGTCACTGGAGCTCACATAGCACCACGTGTAAGGAAGACAAGGGAGAAAGGATTTTCAGCCTTCCTATCCACATTCTCTGCCCAAAATGACTTCTGCTTGAAGAGCATCACACAGCCAGCACCTTGCCTAGTTTGGGTGACTGAACCCAAAATCTCAGTGGAGGAATCACACATTAACATCCCTGCATGGCAAACACAGCTCCTGGGACAGTCCTACCTGTAAAACACCACCACAGTCCTCTGCACCCTGGAACACAGAGTATCAAGTATGACCTGTTCACAAGGACCTCAATTCCTGGCAAGAGCAGCATCTAGCTTCTCCAGATACATTCACCTGTCTCTTTTCTTCACAGGAAGCTCACTGAAAGACTTTCTGATAGGAAAAGATCCCTGGTAAAGAGATGGAAAAGAGCCCACACAGTGGAAGGTATGCACTACTCTTCTACAATTTCTCTATTATCAGTGAAGAACAAAGAAAGAGCAGATGTGTATCTGATGTGTTTACATGAAAGCTGCAGTATTTACTGATGCTTTTAAGGTCATATTTTACTTCAGTCAAGCATAAAAAAAAATGTAGAGAATATCTTGCAGTTAGTTAGCGAAACATCTTTTCCTGCCTTTCTATTGGGCAAGACATATACTCACAATAAACTTTATCTGGGAGACAGTTCAAGGAATTGGCAAGAGAGCCTAAAATCCACTAACTCAAGGTCATTCATCCACTCAAGGAGTCCACGCTGACTGAGGAATGGCCATAAATGATCACATTTGACACTGATTCAGTGGCTTGTATAAAACATGAGTGAGTCAGCACACATGCTCCTGTGGGAGGAGCATCATCTCACACTGCCAAGCTGCAGAGGCTTCTATGAAGAGGCCCAGATTCCTCTGGGCACAGAAAGATAATTTTTCACCTAATCCCTGGGAGTTCTAATCAAAGCATGTATATAGACAGCACTGTGGACAAATCTGTCCCCTAAGCCCATTCTGACTGAGCTATAAATCCAGGAACTGCAGTCTGGAAACACAGTCAGGACACACCCTGGGTACTCCTGTCATCACACCAAGTCCTGGCAGGGGACATTACTTCTTGTCATCCTAGTAGCTTTCTGGCAGCTATGTGGGCACCATCACTATGGTATTCCAATATTTCCCAGCAGCCAGTGAGACAGGGAAATTTACAAATAAAGACAGCTAAAGTGAATGGCCTGCTTACTTGATGATCCATGGTTCAGATAGAAAAATCCTGAGTCTCTTGAATGGAAATTTAATGTTTTATGCACTAAAACCACCCTTCCTAGCAAATTTACTCTCAGACTTAGTAGTTACAGCTCCCCACCTGCTTTCTGGGGTGTCAAGAAATCACATGGATGGCCAAGTTGTTCCCAGTCAGCTCCAAGGTCTATGGCAAGAAGCAGCATACTAACTAAATGGTCCAATACTTATCCAACAGTTGTCCAGTTATGGTGCTACTTGAAGCTTGCATGGAAAAATTAGGAGAAAAAGCGGGGAGTTCCCTTTTGTGCTGTAGAATGGAAAGTCTGAAGCCATTTTCACTGTTGCATCCCTGTAATCATTTTACACTGTCCACCATATATAAAAACTGATGTAATGTGAGTTAGAGCAAAGACTATTGGGAGGTGCTAACACAAAAATAGAATCCTCCTACACTAAATTAAACCAATGCTGTGCATGTGCTAAGACCTGTGTGAGAGAGACTGCTTGTAAATAATCTTTGCAGTCTGTGTAGGAGTTGTGTGGAGGCAGCCTGAAGACCTCCAGCAGCAGAAAAATGAGATAAATGGGCATTTATTTGGCTGAGCGTCTGGGGAGAAGGGTTTTGATATGTGCTAGAAGAAAGTGGAGACTGCAGTTATCAAGCTGTGTCGTGATGAACTTAAATAATAAAGGCCTGAGCTGCCTTGCACAGCCCCCATCTCAGGGAGGAGGGTTTCGGAAAGGTGAGAAATAGTCTCTCACCGTATCCCTTCTCTCTTTGCTTTGGCAGCCTTTTGTGTTTCTTAGCTCCCTCCTGCACCTCCCTGCTCCCTCCTGCACCGCCCTGCTCCCTTCTAACACCACCCTGCTCCCTCCTGCACCGCCCTGTCCCCTCCTGCACAGCCCTGCTCCATCCTACACCCTGCTGTTCTCTCCTAACACCGCCCTGCTCCCTCCTGCACCGCGCTGCTCCCTCCTGCACAGCGCTGCTCCCTCCTGCACCGCCCTGCTCCCTCCTGCACAGCGCTGCTCCCTCCTGCACCGCCCTGCTCCCTCCTGCACTGCCCTGTCCCCTCCTGCACCGCCCTGCTCCCTCCTGCACCGCCCTGCTCCCTCCTGCACAGCGCTGCTCCCTCCTGCACAGCGCTGCTCCATCCTACACCCTGCTGTTCTCTCCTGCACCGCCCTGCTCCCTCCTGCACAGCGCTGCTCCCTCCTGCACAGCGCTGCTCCCTCCTGCACAGCTCTGCTCCCTCCTGCACCGCCCTGCTCCCTCCTGCACCGCCCTGCTCCCTCCTGCACCGCCGGCCGCTGCCTCTTCGGAATTAAATTCTTCTCTTCTGTACTGCCTCAGGCATTTTCAGTCAATTTTCTACTTATCTGGAGCTTACACTTCCAGCCAGAAATTGAAGCGTTACCAAGCAAGAAAATGAGTAGGAAAAAAAGTTATTGACTTTCATTTTCCCAAAATTAAGTAAATGTGAGCAATTTTTTATTTTTTTAATGGGAAGGTGGCTTCTTCCCTTTCATCTTTTTCATTCCCACCAATATCAGACCCTGTGGTTTCCAATACCTTCCTGGAGCCAGAAAACATGTGTTTTTCTATATCTTTTTTAAAAGATTAAAGTCACTGTTCAAAAACCCAATTAAACAATTTTCTTTTTAAAAATCATACCAAATCCAACACCTAGGATAGAACATTTAAAATTAAAACCTGCATATTTCACAAATGATAGCTAACCAAGAATAGAATTATTAAGGAGAAATATCTCTATATCTTTCTCACAAAATTATAGACCAATAGAAGACTCATCTATATTAGATTAAGGATTGAGTATAATCCTTAGAATAAGGATTGAGTATAAGCTATTTAAATCTATTACATGAGTTTATTTTGTTAATTGTAGAAGCTTCATAGCTCCAGAAAACTGACAGCTTGTGAACATTAAACATGAGCTCATCTCACAGAGACAAGTGTCTGGTTACATTTCATCTTTGTTTCAGCACAGCATAGAGTGGGCTGGGTGCTCACAGAAGTGTGCCTGGCAGCTGGACCAGAGCAATGGGAATATTCCCATTTATGTGGGAGGAATTGGGAAAACTGATGCCAGCTCTGGAAAAAAAAAAACAACAAACCTCTACTTCATGCATGCTACAAGTTGTCAATTTACAGCTGCAGCCAGTTATGCTGACACAAATTGCCAAGTATGGGTGCAGCCTGAGAAGGCTCCTTATGTAAAACAATGGAGCATTTTTTGTTGCTGGTGTAATCATATGTCATAGGAATCTTGAATTTGACAAGCTGACTGGAAAGCTAGGTCTTACTAATACCTACAAGAATACAGTCATGCAGAATTTTTCCTACAACAACAGCCCCTCCTACCTTGGTCTTTGGATTTCCAACACTCTTCTGGATGGGATGGGTCATGGGCTGACAAATGACATTGCAAAGGAAGCACAGGAGTGTCCTCCTGGGCATCACTGTACTAATGCCCATAATTTAATTTCAACAGTATCTTCCCTGTGGTCTCCCCAGAAGAGGAAGCATGATAATATTAAAAATTATAATGTCCTATAATGTAAAATGAATATACCTGCATTTGAACCTAGACACCTAAGTGTTCCAGGCCAGGCTGGATATGGCTTTGAGCAAACTGATCTAGTGAAAGATGACCTTGCTGATGGCACAGGAGTTTGAATAGATGATCTTTAGAGGTTTCTTCCAATCCACACCATTCTGTGATTCTAAGATCCTATGATCCCATGAACTCTCCTCCACTCCTGAACTCATTTTAGATACCTATACATATAAATACATGTGCATGCCCACATATGTGCACAAAGATATGTGCATTCACTGGCCAAAATGAGACTTCAGAAGCTGGCACGAGCATGTGCAAGTATTGGTATAAAAAAAATATACAGAATGTTCTTTTTCTTATTTCTTCAACTTCTTGCACATGAACACACACATATGGGTATATGTACCCAGGAAATAGCACTGGCTGAAGACTCTGAAGACCGGATAGGAGTTATAAATCAGTCAGGAATTGCATCACTTCCTCCTTGCTGTTGTCATACTCCTTGGAACTTGGGTGTTTCAGTAAGGAAGGAATATTTCTCAGATTTATGCAAGGACAGCTTTGATTTGATTGATTGACTGAAATCTCACCTAATCTGAAATAACATCAACTCACAAAGAACTGGAAGAAGTATGGCAGGTTGGTACCTCTGCCCTTCATAAGTTATCCATTGTAAGTTATCATAGGTAAATATGTAATACAGACATAAATGAAGCTATTTAAAACATGTTAGGCTGCTTACCCCACACAGTTAGAAAGCAAGCCTATAGGGCACCACATCTGCTAATCTCATGTCTGGAGTCCTCTGTGGACAACTCTGTCTTTTACTTTTACTCTTATCTCACCTCTGTCCAGACTATGAAATGCCCAGACCATTAGCTGGGCACCAGTCACACTCCACTTTCACCTCATCCTGCCAGCTGAAACAAATCTGACACTTGATTCTCCTCTCATAAAATAGGTTTTTCCATCCCCTGCTCGTTTGTGATGCTCTTCTCTGCACCTTCAAAAATCCCTTGGGAAGCAGGCAAACACAGCTTTCCAGCCGACATTCAAAAGAGCCCAGAACAAGGACATTAAACCCGCTCTTGTTTTGCTGGTCAGCCATACATATTACACACACTGGAACGATGCTTCCCATGTATCAGTGGCTCACAGTCATGCTGTGACTGATTAATGCAGCACGACAGCTCATGCACCAGCTCCAGTGGGACACACTCCCATTCAGCCAGTCATCTCCTTTTCCTGGCAAATGACTGTACTCATAGCAGTCCATGAGCTCACCCGTGGAGCTCTCCCACGGAGCACGTGAATCCTTCCTGACAAAACCTGTTGCCTCATGAAACTCAGAGCTCAAGGGGCTTAGTCAAATAGCTTAGATAGAGATGAAACACCAGCAATTATCAAAAGACAATTTAAAGGATTATTTTTCTTCACACTCCATAAACTGTTCTCTAGCTGGGCTAGAAGGACATGAACTCCTTGGTTGAAGAGCTCTTGATTAGGTGCACATCATAAATTTAACAACATTCTCTGTACAGTTTGGCCACCATCCAGAGTAGTTACCGCTGCAGATGAAAAACTGCTCTTCTGCACCAGGGCCATGGCTGCATCTTCAACTTCCACAGTGCCTCTCCATTGCAGAGACACACCATTTCTGGGGAACACAGGGATATATGGATACAGTTTCCTTTCCATACAATGCATTTGGAAGTGTGGCATTTTTGCATGGCAAAGCTCTTGCGTACACTCCATACCAAGCAAGAGGGAGACTGGCTGGAATAGGTGCTGGGTTTGGTAAGCAGGGAGGCTCTATTAACTTGTTAAAAGGATGGTGTCTGTTGATCAGGGCATGTAGCTAGGTAAGCTGCAAGCACAGAGCATGGTTTAAGGCTCTGCAGCTCACTGGGAGTGGCTCTGTGAGAATGCACCTGGCAGGTGCATCACACACGTGGCCAGCACTGCAGAGCGGCACAGCACCTCAGAGAGGGCACAGGCCCTCCTCACCCTGCCCCCCAGGTACACAGGCATTTGTCACAGCAGCAGCACAGAAAACTGCCAAGATGGCAGGTGCCAGTGGTTAGCTCACCATCAGCTCCCACCATGCTGGAGAAGCCTGGGGTTGGCCTGTATGCCCCTCCAGCTGGGTAGCAGTATGAGAGACAGTGGCTGTCATTACTTATGTTCCCAAATGACCCAAAAATGAAGAGGTGGGCTCAGCCTGCCAGCTAAACTTTCCCAGAAAACTGGAAAAGGAGAGTAAGGGAGAAACAACTACAGTCTTGTCAAGCATGTCTCACCCTAGGTTCCTCTGCACTAGGTGCAGCTGCTCAGGGAAGCACCTCCTGTGCAAAGCTGTGTGTGCAGCTGGCCAAGCACTGAGCACTGCCTCAGGCACCTGCCCCTCTCTGTGGTGCCATCCTCTCTGCCCATTCATACACACCCAGCTCTTCCACCACAGCAATTCAGAGAAACAGTGATGGGCCTGCTTCCAGACACCTCCTGGCTGCTGCTGGGGCAAGGTCCACCCGACGAATCAGATCCCCAGCAGCAGTGAACTGGCAACCTTTCACCCCATAAGTTGTACGTTTCTTAGTCTCAGGCTATATCTGTGTTCTGCAGATCACAATGCCCAGGAAGGCATCCTCAGGGCCTACAGGAGAACACAACATGCCTGGGAAGCGTTAAGACTGATTAGTCCTTCAAAACCATTCCACATGAATTTTATAAAGGTGCTGTTTCCTAAACTGACAGGACTTTCTATGAGTGCAGTCCCTTCTAACAGCCAGTGAACATCAAAAATAACAGAAACAAATGACAGATTATTAATGTATAATTGATATGGTGGACGGAACATAATTTATGCAGTTAGGAAAGAAAGAAAAAAGTGCAGTGGTAGAAACAATAACAGCATGAAGCTGAGGCAGCAGAGGTTTAGGTTAGATACCAGGAAAAGGTTTTTCACCCAGAGAGTAGTTGGAACAGGCTCTTCAGGGAAGTTGATACATCACCAAGCCTGACACAGTTCAAGAAGCATTTGGACAACCTTAAGCCCAGGAGTTGGACTCAATGATCCTTGTGGGTGCCTTCCAACTCAGCAGATTCTATGAATCTAAATAAAAAAACAATTCTCACTTCATCTCATTATAAACTTGAATTTTACAGCTGACTGTCACAAAACAGAGTAGAACCTTTGAGCACTTTTGATACTGCATAATCTATAAAACCCTTTATTTAGAAAGAAAACTTAAAACATATTGAGAGGAGAGCATTTTCCTTCCTGCTGTGAAATTAAAACTAGCTCTCTCATGGCCAAGTGGTAGAGAAATATAAAAGTGATTTTGCCTAAATACTGATTTCTCTGTTGCATTTTGTTAAGTAGAGCTGATACATCACTCCCGGTGCTCTCTTTGGATAATGTCAAAGAATAACGAGGCAGAAAATGCAGACTTCAAATAAGGCAGGACAATAATACTACAATAAAATAATTGTCTCTGAGTGTCTTTAACAACATTTATTGTTAAACAAGTGCACTGAAATCCACCTCAGCTTACCAGCTTTTAAAGAAAACAACGAACAGTCCCAAAACTGTTGACATTTTGACTATGACTTTTAAAATACATTCATCTCTATAAAGGTTATCTTGAGAGCTCTCTCACTTTCTTTCCATTTAATCAGGTCCCTCAGCAACCCAGGACATAGTCACTCCATATAAATGATGCCTCCTAAGTGCTAGATTTTAAGAGGATCTTGCCTCAGAAGACACTGCATATGGTGGCAAGGGACAGCTCTTGTTTTTCTCGACATTTTCGCAGCTTGGCATTTCAGAGAAAAAAGAGCTCGTTAAACAGTTAGTTAATATGCTGGGAATGACCTTGCAAAGAGAAAACAGCATGAGAATAAAGTTCTCATGAAACTCATACTTATGTGTGTCAGCTTGCAAGGATAGACTGAAAAAGGATGGAAAATGGTGTGGAGTGTCCAAATCCAATCCACCTGCCTCTGACTTTGCCCAATCAAGCTGTTGAGCTCCCCTGCTGTATAAGAAAGAGTTTTATGGCCAGATCTTACATATCTCTGTGCTTTGCAAGAAGGCTGGTGCCCCATGAGGGCCACTCTGGGGGCTAGGCTCCAACTATGGCCTTCATTCCAGCTGGTGATCCCCAGTCCATGCTGACCATAGCAATAGTTTATCCCAGTACAGAGTATGGTGGCAAGGAATTTACCATGTTTTAATTTTAAAAGAATGAGAAACAGAATCCAGAATGTGGAGATAAAGTCTTTTGAGAAGATAAGTCAGTGGTCTGAGACCACAGATCCACCACAGATCAGATCCCTCTGTCTTGCTACCACTGTTCAAGAGGAGAACATGCCCTTAACCAGAATATATCCTCTCCGTGAGGACTTAATACAGACGAAAATTTCAGGGAGCAGATTCTCAGATGGTATAAATTGGCATAATTTCATAAACTGAACCAGCTAGACACTAATCTCTGGTTGCTGCAAGCTGCATTTGGGATACTTCTTTTCCTACACTTTTCTGGATGACCATCATCCTTCTGTCTGACCATTATTATATTGTGGTAACCACAGAACAGTGATTTTTTCCCTCTAGAGAGAATCTGACCACAAAACAAAGAGTTGTCAGGAGCCTCAGGAAATCAGCTGGTCCATTATCTACTCTGCAGCAGGATTAGGTGTAGTTGCACTGTAAACTTGTTCTGTATTTTCAGATACCATAGCCTATGGATATTCTCAGGAGTTTTGGTTTTAATGGCTGGGCAATTTCATTCACAGCAAGACAAAAAGCAGAGGGAATATGAACCTTTACAGGTGCAGAGCAGATTTAGAGGTTGCTTGCCAAGATCTCCCCTGGATATTGGAGTGGGATTGGGCTGGGAAATAGAAAGGAGATCAAACTGCACACTGGGATCCACCAGAAGCACTTTTTTTTTGCTACACACAAGTGTAGCAAACTGGCTCTGGCTGCTGCTGTGTGTGATATTCTGAAAGCCTGGAAGAAGTGGAAGATACTCTGTGTGGTTGGGCCAAGGGATTACTTGGATTCAATTGATGTGCATGACTAAGGACTCAACAGTACTCCGAAGCTGTGAGGAATTAATGATAATTCTCATTCTGTATGCTGTAAATTGATTGTCACTCCAGCTACCACACGATTGTGTCTTAGCTCTCTCCACACCAATTTTTTTAATCTGTGGCACTGTGTTCCTGATGTATTTTTGTAATGATTAATCAAGCACAAAACTAGCCACAAGTAACAGACTGAGATCTATGAAAGATCATTTCTTCAAGCAAAACCCATGAAACTGAATTACTGAATGCAGAGTCCTCCAGAGAGTGTTTCTGTGCAGAAGAAAATAATTGCTATTTTTCATTTGTTTTACCAACATTTTATCTTATGCTCAGCTGTAGTTTGAAAACTTAAACCAAGAGCAAGACGCCAGACCAAGTGTCCTGACTTTGCAGTAATACCTCCACAGCTGAAAAACAGAATCTAGTGTGCTGACTGCATTGATGACAGACAAAAAAGAGAAGTCCTTCTTGCCAGCAGAACCACTACCATATGATTAATTTACTTTAAGTTCAGCAAATCATCCTCCAGTAATTACTAGCCTAATCTAATCTCACTTGCATTTTAACATCCAATTAAAAAGACATATACCACAATAAGCATAAAAAAAATCAACCAACCTGCAGCAGCACCAAACACTTAAACACATCCACAAACCTGAATGGGGAGTAACACCTGACAGAAGTTCTCAAGAAGATGATGTTATCTGTCCTTTCTCTTGCAGCGCCCCTTAACTTAAATCTGAGTAGAGCATGCATGGACTTTCTCCAACACATACAAAGGCACAAGTCATAACAAAAAAAATTCAGTCAGTTTTTTTCTGGAGGATCCATAGGGAGATGGTATTACGTGTTTTTAACTGCTCTAAAGGCTTGCTAGAGATATTTCAGTGGAAGTGCTATCCTTCAGGATTTCTTCAACCCAAAGCTGGACACAGCTAGTATAGTACTGAGGCTTGCTGAGCTCCAGGATCTGGGCATTTGTAGAAGCATGTCCATGCTTGTGTGTGAAAGGGGAAGGCAAATAAAGCTATAAAACAATACCATGTGTCAAGAGATCAATTATTTTTTCCAGCAATTATACAGAGTCTACACCTTTAAGTAAAATTAAATTATAATAGCTCTAGACCTCTGACTCATGTCAGGAACGACAGTCATCAGTCATCAGCTTCCCAACGGAGCAATGTCAGACAGCAGTTTTCTGTTCTCCCGGGGGTCAGCTGTAAGCTGAAGATCTCAGCTGAACCACCAATACGTGTTATTTGGAAAGCAGCATCCTCCTCATGTGGTGGTGTGGAAAGGCAACAAGGATTACCAGAGCAGCTCATAAAAAAGATCAGGACACAACTAGAGCACCAGTCTCCTGTTCCTATAAGGGGGGTGATGCAGTGATTGCATGCACTGAGCTAGGATTACAAGGCACAGCCTGAGATCCTGATCCTCTCTCCTCCTTCCTGCACTTCTTCAAAAGGAAACCCAAAAGAAAAAAAAATTCCCCGAAAGGAAACCAGAGGAGAAGGCAGAGGTGATTGGCACTTCATTCCACAATAATTTAGTGACTGGTGAGCACTTGCCCACTAAGTGGAAGGCCACCTCTCAGTACCCCCTCCCCAGCATGATCACAATTCAGGCTTTCCTCTGCCCAATTATATATAACCTCAGGCTTTTTCTCTCTTCCTGCTTCAGATCTGCCTTCCCATCTGGGCCCAGCTCTGCTTCTGCCAGCCCCAGTGCTGGTGGTTAGAGAATAAAAATCATAAAGAAAACCATAGGTTTGAATATCTTCAGGATGGAACAAATATTGGACCCAGGTGCTTCCAACATTAACCAAGAATGTCAGCAATTATGCTTGAGTGGTAAGCAGAAGGCCACCATTAAGGGCCACACCCTAATGATGGCAGCTACAGTGCTTTGTGGTGATTTCAGAGATATGCAAAGGGACAAAACCAGGCTGTAAAATGGTGGACTTCTGTTTCTTCATCCTAAAAGTCCAGATGCTGAGGGAGTTTATGTGTGCCTGCTTTCTCAGTGCAATCCGTTAATTTCCTGCACGTATAGGGAATACAGGTACTTTACAGAATCAAAGAATATACTGAGTTGGAAGGGACCCAAAAAGATCATGGCCCATACGGGTTCAAACCCACAGCCTTTGTGTTATTAGCACCAGGAGTTAATAGCGTTAGGCTGTGCTGAGCAGAATGCCTTTTGGATTGCTTTCTGGAGGAAAGGCACCTGTATTTCACCAAAATCCAATTTCAAGCACTCTGAGTTTCACTGAAAGTTGCTACCAGAACAGATACCCAAGAGTTTCATGTAATAATAGCAACAGATAGTCTTGGTTTATTCGAATAGGAATTAGAAATGACATTAAGTGTAATTTTAAATTAACCCAAGCTAAATATGAGAAGACAAATATTGTCATTCTGCCAGGGTGCTTCAAATCATGTGTTATATGCCTGGTTTTAAGCATTGGACCGTAGGTATTAAAGACAAAGGTATATACTGCCTCAGGAGAGTTCAGCAAATCCCTTTTTCTAAAATATGTAACAACCTAATTTAGCCCTAGTGTAATTCTGCTGCTTTCAATCCCAAGAGTTCATTTTGTTTGCTGTGTGTTTCCAAGTTGGGAAAAGGCTCAGAAAACAATATGAAAACGCATTTCTGTGTCACAGCACCTCTCATGCTAAAGCCTAGGCACACACACAAGATCTGTGACATATTTGGTGTAGTGTGGACCAGGGAACTGTATCTTCCAAGGGATCTCTTAAGATTAGGCCTCAAAACATTCTGCATGACCTTGGGAAAAGCACTTCATTTTTTTCTGGCTAGATGTATTGTATAAATTAAACCCTGCCAGGGGGATGTTCCAGGGCATTGGAATTCAATCCTGTATAAACCTTTGACATAATCCTTGGCATCAGTTTTGCTGAAGCCAACTGGCAGCGTCCCAGACAATTCCCCACACAGCTCAAGAGTCAGCACAACCCAAGGCTATCCCTGGCAAATGTGAGGAAGGGCAGCCCCTCCACTTTGGAGGGAAACTCAGGGAACACAGCCTGCTCCCTGCCAGCCTCTCTACTCAACAGCGAGTCTGGGCATGTTTTGTTCATGAGTACAAACACATCTGATCCATCTAAAATGGGGATAATGTATCATTTCCTTTCTAAAGACCTGTGTGATTTAAGCATGCAACTACCATTATAGTTACTGCATACATATAGCTGGACTCTCCATAAAATTATTTGAAAGTACTTTTAAATGAACTGTCTTTCCCCTCTCTGAGTACCAGGGAACAGCTGCCAGAAAATACATCCTATAGGAAATTCATGCTTACACCTACAGCTAATGTCTGCCAGAAAAAAAACAAGGGAGTAGCACAGTGGTCTATGGAGCAAGATTTCTAACTTCCTGCTTTGTAGGTGCAGGAGAAAAGATATTTATGCATTGCTCTCCTCCCTGTGAGAGAGCAGGGTGGCCTTGTCCATCTCCAGAGGTCCTTTGCTTTAGCTGATGCTCTCTTTCCCACCTGGCAATCTTGCCATGGCCATAGGAACCATGTGTGCTTGTGTGATAGATGCACTTTCAGCACTGCAACGGCTTTGAGCCAACCATCCTCTCTTCCGAAAAAGAGATCAATTGGAGAGCAGTTGGTGATGCTGCAGATCTACTCTAAAGGCCAGAAAGCAATAACCTGCAACTAATCCAGAGGACTGGAACAGAGGTAGAAGCAGAGAGGAAGCCCCCACCTCCTTCTAGAGCCACTGGTTCCCTTCATCCTTGCCAAGTATTCTGGAGCTCTTCACCCTGTTTGAGCCTTTTACTTGAAAACATTTTACTTACAGATCCTACTAGGTGCACAAACAATTGGTGTCTCCTCCAAGTGCTTTGAACTTCAGTGGGTGAGGAGCTGGGTTCAAAATTCAAGTCATACTTCATCCACCATATTCCAGCCCTCAGTGAAAGGCAGTCACTTATGGGATGGGACACTGGAGCTTTGTAACCACTCCTATTGGCATTATCAGTCTCCACAGTCAAGGCTACCTTTTTGACCAAACAGACACACAAATGATTGCCAACACTAAGCCTCTCCTGTTTGCTCATCCTGAAGCAGCAGGTTCTGTCACTATCCCACACTCTCCTGCCAAACAGAATTGAACTGGCTACTCCTGATTTAAATTTGTGCAACTTTATATATAAGTAGTCTTTCTAATCAAAACCACATACATATATTTGATTAGTAATATATTAGTAATATGGTATGCAATACAAAACAGATACTTTCAAACGATCCTATTTTTGAAATGGGCAAATGGGCCATTCTGAGATTTTTCTTCCCAGCAACATACACACAATTTCCTTCAGTGTTGTCAGCCTTCACCTCTATACACACTCTGTGTGCAGGTGCACTATAGTCCACAGCTGGAACTGTTTTTATTAAGTACTTTCTGCATAAAAACCAACAAAAATCAAACTGATGATAAATATTATGGCCGTTCTTCCTCTAAGATTATGGAAGAAACCAATCTCTGATAAAGGAAGACACTCAGCTATGTCTTGAGCCAGTAAATAGTTGTCTAAGTGTTCACAAGCCCATTTTATAGAGGGGTTGTGTTTGCCAAAGGTTTTCATCCTAAAATCATGCCCTCTGCATAGATGATCCTGTAGCCTTCATCATCTGCCACTCTCTCATCTCAGTTCTGAATGAAGGAATAAAATTATTCTTGCACACTTTGAAGGACCAACTTCCAAAGAAACCTTACAGCTGCACAGAAGACAGAATAGTTCAGCTAGTGGAGAACTGATGGACTGGCTGTAACAGGACTTACTCCATCACCACACCTCTCTCTCTTCTGATGGCAATATAGAAGTAAATAATGATCCTACAAAAGCCGAGTTTGGCATTAGCTTTGTATAAAAAAGAGGATGCTTCATTGCTCTTAGAAATTTTTTAATTAGATGGATTATCAGCTACTAGGCAACATTTTAAAGTGTTTTTTTGGCCAAGTGCCCCTGTAGACTGTAATCGATTGTCCAAAACCTTCTTCTCTCCACTATTCCCAAAGCTGAAACTTTCTACAGCATTTGCAAACAGCTGCACTTTTCAGAAAAGCAGAAATACGCCCAATTTTAGCTACATATTTGGCAACCTCTATCCCAGACATTCACAGGACTCCAGCCATTGCTTCTCCCACCTCACAAAAAGAACTGCTCCTGACTGACAAAGCTTGAATTTTGACTCAGCCAAACCACAGCACAGGTACACAAAATCCGTGGCCAGTTGGCACTGGCTGAGCCCTGGAGCTGATGGTACCTGCCCTTCAGATTTTCCAAAGGAGAGTAACCCTTGCGTCACACTCTTCAATGCCTCTTTTGTTCTGGGTTTAATCCTGTGTCCAGCCATGGGTTTGTGTGACTCCTGAATTACTGTCAGCAGGGAAGATGCCACTCGGTGCCGTTTACAAGAGATAGGCTTAAGCTGTGAGTCAAAAAACACAATTATGGGAAAGGAAGTTGTGCACAGAGCAGCAAAAGCAAGTATATCAGAGTAATGCAAATTATGCAGAGAAAAGCCAGTGAGATTGAGGCAATCGTGTTGTTAAGATACATGAGAAAGAGAAAATGTAGGTATATAGGCTGAAACCTATATAGCAACTCCAACTCAGTTTTTATTTTTAAAAAAATTATGTGAAACAAAAACGTGTTTGGTTTATTACAGAAAAGGAAACACTTGCTCCAAGCCACACTATTTTCACGAGGCAAGAAGATTAAACGGTATCACTTGTTTTTTAGCGGGCCAGCTGTGGAAGAGGACTGTCCGGGGCGGCTGAACCGGCCCCGCTGAGCGCTCAGGATCTCCTGCCCGACCAGGCGCAGCCATTTCCTAATTTCCTATTCCTTCCCCAGGCCCGGCTCCCGGGCTCCTGCCGGGCCCCACGGCCTCCGTGAGGCGGAGCGAGCGGCCCGCGCTGGGCGCCATGGCCGCCCCGGGCCCCGCGCGGTGCAACGCCGCCATCTCGCGGCTGCCAGCGCGCCCAAATGGCCCCCGCCCGCTCGGGGAGCGCGGCTGTGAGGGGCCAAGGGGCACGGACAGCGGGAGCCGAGGGGCTGGGAGCAGCTGAGGGATAAAACCCATACATAAAACCCATAAAAGCCACAGGATCGGGCTCCAGAGTGCCCCAGGAGTCAGGGCCGCGCTGCGGGCCGCCTGCGTCCCGCCATGAGGAGCGCGCCTCTCGCCTGACAGGGCAGGGCAAAATTTCTACTTTACAAAGAAATTGACATCTTCGCGGAAAATTTAGTAAGGGAAATGAAAAAGAGGAAAAAATAAATAAAAAGAGAAAAAAAATGGGGGGGCGGCGAAAGAAAAAGAAAAAAAAAAGAAAAAAGGAAAAAAAAAGAAAAAGAAAAAAAGAAAAAAAAAAGAAAAAAGAAAAAGAAAAAAAAGAGGAAAAAAAAAAAAAAAGAAAAAAGAAAAGAAAGAAAAGAAAGAAAAAGAAAGAAAAAAAAAAAAAAAAAAAAAAAAGGGGGGGGGGTTAAATTCAAAACCAGAAAGGGAGATCTACATTCTACATCTGATGGGAAGAAAGAACGACTTTCTCGCTCCCTGCTGGCTGTGTAACAGCCAGGTGCACTCTGGTGTTGTTTCATAGATTCACACAGTCAATTAGACTGGAAATCAAGTTCAGCCTATGACCAAACCATCACCGTGTCAACTAGACCATGCACTTGAGTATGCGTCTAGGCTTTCCTTAAACACCTCCAGGGACAGTGACCCCACCACCTCCCTGCGCAGCCCATTTCAATGCCTGATCACCCTTTCTATGAAGAAATTCCTTCTAAATGTTCAGCTTCAGGTGCTGTTCCTGTGTCACTCATTGCTTGGGAGAAGAGGCCAATCCCCACCTGGCTACAACCTCTGTACAAGGAGTTCTAGAGCATCATAATATCCTCCCTGAGCCTCCTCAGAGCTTTCAGATACCATGTAGAGAGAAGGCTTCTCCACTCCATTTCCCTGCCAAACTGCACTGCTTTGAAATTTCTTGTACTATTTGCCTGTCTCTGGCTGAATTTCTGGTTTGAAATTTTCAGCTTTAAAAAACAGTTGTGCCAAGAACAGAACTGGTTAGGGGTGAAACACTTCTTCTTGCCCATGTTAAAATCACGTACAGTAATTTTGTACCATCAAACCCCACAAATTTGTACAAACTTGAGTCCCTACTTTGAGGCATGAATTTGGTAAGGAGCCAAAGGAATGTAACTTTAGTCCGAACTATTAAAATGTTAAAAGATGTAGAAAATGTTCTTCTCAGTAGGAAATTTTTAGACTTTGGCAGCTAAAATCCTTGGAGATATATTAAATTCTAGCACAGGACCACCATGTAAAAAGGTGACTTTCCCTTCAAGTGCTGCCTTTGGATGCTGCAGGCTGCAGTTGTACGATTTGGTGCCTTGAATCCCTCCATTTGGTGGTTTGTGTGCTGAACTACTCCAAGTGATGGTTCACAGAGAGTGGCAGGTCAGTGCCATCAGTGCAGGGACTGTCACACCCTCCACTCAAGCAGAGATGGGTTTCATACCATAGATGTTTCAGTTGTGACCTGTGTATGTACCATGACCCATACAGGTGTGGATATGAGGTCATGTGGTGGATTTGTTTTCCAATTCGGTCTCTAAATCCTGGGCAGTTAAACATTCACAGAAGTTAACATTAAGGTCACATAAACCACTCCAAAACACAGAGGCTGGCTGTGCAGACATCATTCCAGCCCTTGTGCATCAGCATTACAGGGTGACTGAGCCTCAGACTTCTGGCTTTGTCTGGACGGGGTTCAGTCTGTGGTACCCTCCATATCACAGTGATGGAAGCCCTGGGAATGTGCAGATCAGTGCTGTAGCAAGTCCATGTGAAACTGAAGAGACCATGCCAGGGAGTTGTGCAGCTTAGAATTGTTCAGTGTCTGAGCAGGAGGAGCTCAGGTGCAGCCAGACCGCAGTCCTGCCTTCCCATAGCTCCTTATGCCACACTTCCTCATGGGCTTGGCAGGCTCATGTTCTTCATGGGCATGAGCAGGACAAGCAGTTTTGTGGTCCCTGAGAGGTCAGATGCTTCTGAATCGAAGGTGCACATTAAGAACCCAGCATTTCTGCTGGTAAAAAAGTGCATCTCCAAAATAAGAGAGATCACTAATTCATACAAAGATGTCTTTTCATTTTGCAATGAGCTCTGCTACTGAGACCTCCATGACTTGAAGTGAGGAGGACAAGGACGTTCAGCTTCTGTCGGGGAAACCAGCTTTTCATCCACGCTGCTTTCCTGCACACAGCCGTGCTCTGGTTTCTCCAGCAAAAACTGGGGAGAGACTCCAGCCATTAATTTCGAGGACTTGTGAAAAAAAATTATGTCAGAAGAATCGTTCTCTTTTACATTTTGTTATATGCAGATAATGATTAATTTGGTTTGTTTGTTTGGGACTTTTTTAATAGATATTTTTGCTGTAGTTGTGGAGTTCACTCAAGATGTATGAATATCAGACATCATTCGTATAGCTCCAGTAGGCTTATCTGGAGGGTCAGGGAAAATCTCAGCCTCTGGTTGCCCTGGCTTCTTTCAGTGAAGAGGGAATGCTGAGGCAATGAAAATTACCAGCTCTTTGTCACTGGCAATCTCACACATTTGGGAAGTGACTAAGCTGTGGTTTTGGGTAGACTGCCTTTTATAGATGAACAAGAAGAAAAGAATGCTCAGTTTATGTGAAGTTACGGATCAAAAATCTGAAAATGGTAGCAGAGCTCAGGAAAATCTCTGGAGTGGGTTGTCTGTAAGGGCCAATAGGGTGGAGAGAAGGCACAGCAGAAAGCAGAAACATTGCTTGTGTAGGTTTGACTTCTTGGATTGATTTTTCCCATGAACACAGAAAAAATTTCAAAACCTGAAACCCAAGTGTTTAGTAAACTGCAGTAAACTTCCTTTATGTATCCAGTTATGATACATATGAGAATATTACTTGTATTCCACCAGATTAAGTCGACTGTGGGAAGGCAGTCCAAATATGCTTCACAGGTCATGTAATGAAGGTCTTGATAGTCCTATATCTAAGACAAACCAGAAATGCTGTCAATTGATCAGTTTCCTTTCAGATGAATTCATAAAATCATGTTACCATGCAGTTCTCATGACGAATCAGTAACAGGCTGTGGAGAGACCTCCTGTGAGTTTCCATCTTGCCTACTCAATAGCACAAGAAATTTCTCTGGGAGCATATAGTGGGAAGACCATTTCCTCTGTAGCCTGAGGTTACCAAGACTACAAGGCTTCCACAAGAAACTCCTGCTCCAGTAGGTCCCATAGATCAGCTGTCTAAGCAGAGTGAGTCTTTCTGCTTTACTTTTGTTTGCATTGATTTTCAAGAGTGCTCATGTTTCTGCCAAGGCTCACTGGAAGGAAGGCCTGCAGGGCTTTAACCATCAGTTTGAACTGAATTTGTGCTGACTCTTGGACCCACAGGATATAATTTCTGGTTAGCTGTAGCCTTTCCTGCATGCCAGCACATTAAGTGGTGGCACTCTGCATTTCTGAGAACTGTAGGTTACAATTTCTAGTAAAATCAACCATTTCTTTCTACTTAACTATTCTACTATTTTACTGAATGAATTAATAAATGATTGGAGCTCCAATGTCAAGCATTGCTGTACCTTGCCTAGAAACCTGAGCTGGCAGCAGTGAGGAACTTCAGTCTTCAGGACTCGCCTTACCTTCTACTTCTGTTCTCACCTTTGGCTTGTCCAAATGTAGTACCCCTGGGGCAGGAGCTGACTTCTGCCTTGTGTTTGTCCCACATCCAAATTATCCTGCTCCTTAAACAACAGGGCTTCTGATTCTTTAACACATTCCTATAATCCTATGGGAATCTTCAAGTCCTACTGGGGTAAGAGGTTGCCAAACAGCCAGACTTCAGGCGATGTGGTGGCTAATTTATTGGCACAAAATTACAGGGTGACCCAGGCCGATCTGAGCCATAACCTGCTACTGCATATCTATCCAGGAGGTATGGGGTGTTCTTTCCAATTTTTTTTATTTCCTGGTTTGGCAGGATTCAGGTTTTTTGATAAAGTTACAAACTCAGTTGACAGGCTAAACCTAAAATAAGGTCAATGTATACAGAAATTTTAACTGGAAATAAAGGTTGGAAACTCTGAAATAAATACCAGTTTTGACCCCTGATTTTTTAATAAAAGCAAGATGTTGAATTGTACCTCACTTCCCACCAGGGCAGCTAGCAAGAACCAGAACAGCACATAACTCTGGCTAGTTGTGCACATGCATAGGTAGGAGGCAGATACTAAGCAATGTTCATAGCCCAGTGAGATGGAAGCAGCCTTCAGCTGGGGCTTAAGGGTACTGCTGCCATGTAAATCAGAAGCAGTTCCATTCTGTCTCCACCATTAGTGATAAACAAGGCATGAAAGTGGCGAAGTTGAATTATGTCATTCTTGATCAGAGTATGCTCCTTTTAGTGGGCTGAAATTTGTTCTACTAGCTTTGGAAATTACCATGCAGGTATTTCACACTTTTGGCTAACTGTGCATTTGTTGACTTCTCAGATGTCATGTGAAGGGTCTGCTCTCTGTCTTCTCTGTCTGTGATGGCCATATAAGCTATGCCAAAAATACAGACAAGACAAGCACTTTGCTCCATGTTGCACATGCCCCAGTTGTAACTCTTGCACAGTTAACTCCTGCACAGTCAACAGGCTTCAGTAAGTTTGAAAACCAGCAAAAAACCACAGATTTCTCTGAACTTAAAACTGTGCTGTTTTTACCGTGTGTTATGTTTCTGGGCAGGAAATCTTGATTAGATGCCAAGTTGGTAGGATATTCAATACTGCCCTATAAAATGCTTATAGTTGGGCATGTATATTTAAGTGCACCTTTCTGTTGCTAAGTGAACATGATTAAAAGAATCCCCCATCTGAGAATCAATCAGCCAGCTGCAGAGTGCAGAGAAATTCTTTCCGATAAACAGTGTAAGCATGAGACAGCCATTCCTGTCAGGGCCTCAGATCCTGAGTTCCTCCCAGTATCTTCAGCATTTTCCTGGTGTATAGACTTGAGCTTTAATTTAGTTCATAGTTTTAAACGACAGAACTGTGATTAAAGCTATGCACATCATTTGCTTTCACAGTATAAACCAGAAGCTTGATCCTACCCTAACAAATGCAGATCTTTAGTGGCTCTAATATCACAACCACAGGAGTAACTACATGGCAGACATCAGATTATTTTTCATAAATATATGCTTTCACAATTTTTAGAAGTATAAAATTTGCATGTACATTTGTAAATTGTGTATGTGGCTCAGTTGCACAGAACAATGTATCTTCTCATACTAGGTGATGTGTTTACATGACACTATTACAACTACAGGGTTGTAGAATGTTAGCTTTACAAATACCTTGTCCTCGTTTATATCTTATAAGGACATGCTAAAACATCTCCCTTATGTAGTTTGCAAACATGCCCAACTAGTGTATAAAATAACTCTATGGTTAAATGATCTTACTATTCCATGAGCAGGAACTATGTGATCATTTTCACATTAAAATTACCTTCCTTATATCACTTTTACAATCAAAAATATTTGCTCATTTATAGAAGCTGAAACCATTTTAGAGGGCCTTTTCAAAAGTATCCTTAGTTTCCATTTGCTACCCATTATTGCAGAAGGCCTTTCTATAAGTTGAGTCTCTTAGTAAGGAGACTTGACAGAGCAGGCACACAGATGTGCCAAGTGAGCTCCTCCCAAAGCTGTTGTGTCCTGTGGGACAGGCTGAACCTCCAGCAGCCATTGTGAGTGCCCAGCTCTGGGTGTTTTTCAGTCTGGGTGCCTTCAGGAGTCCCACCTGTTGTCCCACCTGTTGCTCAGTGTCTCAGGCCTGTTTGAAAGCAGATCCACAATGGCTGTAACCCCTGGCTGAATGGTGGCTGTGTCATTGCCATCCTGCAGCCTGTGTGTTATTTACAGGAGGTCATCAATGACAGTGCATTTGGTCCTGTCACAGTCTCTTTTTATGTGTCTCAAACACCCCATAGAGCATGGCACATTAAGCAATCATCTAAGCCAATTGGGCCCAGGAGTGCAGTAGAGCATACTGCAGAGAAAGGCAGCAAGCTTCTGGGAAAGCAGCATGTGTGACCTTACACAGCACTTGTCCTTTTATGACTGGCTGAGGGCAGCGATGCTCTCAGGAGGACAGCTGCATTCTCACTTCTGGGGGCTGGTGCCAAGCCACTGGAATTCTGCCACTGTAACTAATGAACTCCCTTAAGAACCTCTGAGTTAGGTTTAACATTTAGCAAAACGCTTTTATTCCCAAATGCACCGGTAAGGATGACCAGCTGGTCTGGATGCACAAGACTTTGCAGGACACACACTACACAGCCAAAGGTTAATAAAGCTAAGGTACAAACTTAAACCCACATTTCTTCTTTGAATAGTTCACCAGATAATGAGATTTTCCACCAAATTAGCAGCAGATGAATTGCCAGGGTTCTGCTGGCTTGCCTGACATGAAACCTGTGCTGCTTGAGGAAAGGAAGAACTTTCACACAAGGGTGCAGCATGCAGTTGGGGAGCATTGCTGCCTTGCTGTTAGTCAGACAGAAGAATGCCCCTCTTCAGCACAAACTCCAGTTCAGCTAGAACATTCACCCTAACAGTCTCTGCCAGGTTCCCTAAATACTGTCTATAAGAACAATCAGTAAGTAGAGAACTGGGTGCATTTAGTCTGCTGTGTGCAGTTAGTTCCTGGACAAGGTAAGTTGTGACAATCCATTTCCTTGGCACCCAACAGGCACTAATGTCCATGCAAAAGAGCATGTACGGTAGTTGTGTTCAGGTCTAAGCATCCAAAAAACACTCTGCAAGCATAGGATGATGATAAAACTAAAGGGAGTTTTGATGTTAACTTTGACTGGCACAAAAGCTGACCCTTTTTGTTAGAAACTCCATGGTGAAATTAAATTGTCCTCCTGCTGCTCCTGCTGCCCCATGTGGGTAAAATCATGTGTGTTTTAGCCTCTGCCTAAGCCTAAGGCTTTAACTACAGTTTACCTTTATTCTCTGGTGTAACTCCTGTCCTTAAGTACTTTGCCAGTAGCTTCCTTAGAGTTTAAGGCACCATCCTCAGCCTCACATTGGCAGGACTCCTCAGCTCTCTCTCAAAGTTCATCAATAGAGTGGTTTATATATTTGTAAAACATTACAGTGCCTTAGTAAGTGAAAAAGTTAATAGCAGAAGGCAGTTTTGTAGGTAACGTGTAATCTCTGCATGATCATTGTATATCTTTCCAGAAGGAACCTGCAGTCTCTGTTGTAAATTCACACAACAAAGGAATACTTCCTTTCCTGCTCTGGCTACACCAGAAAATAAAGGTTGGCTGGCTGGAAAAAAGGTGGAGATACAGGAATAACCATAAGTGAAGTGGTCAAGAAGCTAACAGTTTAGTGTGTGCAGACTGAGAGAAGAAACAAATTTATCCACATCAAGGGTTTTGAGGAACTGATGTATAAAATACAGATTTTAAAATTTAGGAGTGCCACAACCTGACAGCAGAACGTAAGCACCATACCCATGCTTTCTAGAAACACAGAAATTATCTTGGCAGAGATACCAATTGTAGAGATTGTTCTACAATCATGAGCAAACCTTAGAACAATTTTTGAAGGAAAGAATAATTAAGACCTAAAGGTAAGTAAAAAATTATGTAGATAAAATGATTAGGGCAAACTCAGCTGGTATCTCTCATTGATTTCCCAGGCATAACTTTTCCACCTGGATGCTAAACTGTCAAGCTAATTTGCTAAGCCAGGTTGATTTGATCACTTGCAATGATTCTTGTCTTGGACTGTACAAATACCCTTAGAACTGGGTATCAAAGTGAATAAGGAACAACACAAGGCCACTTAGTTAAGGGGTTTCTGGGTGGGAAAGAAAATAGTATTGGCATTCCTCGAGGTGTTGTGCCTGATAATCCTAAAGATTTTCATTTATTACCATGGCACAAGTGAGAAAGTTCTGAAGTCTTGTCAGCATGAAAGAGGGATGGAATATTAAAAGCACTGCATACCACTGGTGCCTAAAGCAGTGCAAATAAGGTGGAATTTTTTTTGGCAGAATACAAGAAATGTGAAAGTAGGAGCTATTTGGAGGTTAGATGTCAAAAAAAACCAGTTAATTAGGCTTCTTTGTTAGTGATACAGAAAGAAAAGCACTTCTGGAAGTTCAGTCTTACTACTTGAGAAAATTTATCTGGCATGAATCTCCTGTGGGAGGTGTCTCATGCACTCAAAAGGTAGATGTGAAACCTACTGTTCAGTCAGCTAAAGCTGTGTCAGATTAGCCTGACCTTCAGAAGAGGATCTGCTCCAAAAAGGCCACCCATAGCTCTGAGAGGGCTGCAGCAACAAAGGAATGAGGGTAGTGATTGATTATATCATGACAGTGATTGGATGGTTGTGAAAAAGGCTAACAGATACTTTATATATCCAAAAAGGTTTTTCTAAAGCAGAGTACTGACTTATTTGCAGGCATATATAACCAGAACTCATCCGTATGAGTTCAAGAGACCTGTACTCAAGGAGGAACAACTCAAGACTGCACCATGGGCAGAGAAAGCCGCAACCATTCATGGAAGAATAAAAAATATATTTATTAACAGTGCCTAAAAGAACTGGGCTTGTTTCCCCTCACAGAGTGAAGGTTGAGGGGACCTCTGCCACCTTTTTAAATGTATCATAGCAAAAGAAGAGCTTTTTAAAAGGATCATAGTCTGGTTAACAATAAATTTGAACTCAAAATACAAAGTTTTGAAACTATCAGAGCCTTACATCCAGACAGATTACAGTTGAGAACTCAAAGTGGTTGCCACAGATCTGGACTGTCTTCTGCTGGAAATACAATCCAATTGGTCCTCTCTCCTAGTACAGGGTAAGTCAAGGATTTGCAAAGATAAAAGAGATGAAGGCAGACTCTTCTTGAGAACCCATTCTCTGAAAGGAAGGCTGAACTGGATGAGATGCAACAGATCAAATCACTCAGTTCACCATTGTTTTCCCATCACCCTGTTCCAAAGGATCACAGAGACATGGGCAAGTGTGTCTTGCCATGAGTAGGATGAACATCTGCAGGTTGGGTCCTGTAAGAAGGATGCCAAAATGCTGTTTACATTGTAATTTTTGGCCTGACTATGAAAAGGAGAGGATGTAATAGAGTTGTGCACCATGAGGCCATATAATGGCTGGGCTCTCAAGTTTCCAGTGGTATTCTTGGTGAGTCTGATGTTGCTGCATCTTCAGGTGTGTATTGGTGGCACAGTGACAGAACTTGTCCTCTCACCAGTAATGAAGGCTTAAAATGGAATTTGCAGAATACTTCTTTATCCTCTCTGCACCATCATTTTCTGTACAGAAATCTAAAACCTTCTTCCTGTTACTTGTTTGTGAGATTCATAGAAACTCTCAGATATGCTCCTTCTCTGCCTCATGCAAGTCAGGCTCAGCTCTTACTCATGCAAGGAGGAGTGAAAAGTGTTGTCTGTCATCTTTCGATTTCTCTTTGTATGGCTTAATGAGTGCTGAAATAGTGCAGGTTGCTCAGAATTGCTGTTGGGGGCATTGTGAGAATGCAGTGAACTTTTGCAGTTTTCCTAGAAAGTAGGACAGGAGCAAAGAGGCAGCAAGAGCAGCTCTGCAAGGCAGTAAAGAGGTGTGAGACTCCTCTGCGGGGGCTCTTCCTCACTGACTCATCTGAGAGCTGTACTCCCACTTTTCATTTGAAAATGAACCTCTACCCCTCCCTCAACTGTACTTGTCCCTAACAGTGTTGGTGTCACCTTTACACCTCTTTCTCTCACAAGCATGCGTGGGTAGTGCTGGCTTTACACATGAAAACCCTGGCTAGTGCTCAGCCTTTCTCTTTTGTTCTGGTAGTGGTCACCATTGGATACACTTTCTTTTATATATTTCCATCGTGGCAAACATAGGGATGGAGACTGCTGCGAGGGGAGGTGCTCCTCCTAGCACACAGTGGATAACACCAGCCAGCAGAGGCACAGGATGAGGGAAGGTCTCTACTCTGGAATTCTTCCACCTGCCTCGCTTTTCAAACACCCGTGAGACAGTCTTGCATTACGTGTGAAATGAATCCATCAAAAATGATGACAGGGGAACATGGATCAAACTGCCAGATGGAGGAAAGGCATACTTACAAGACTCCTTGCTAATCATACTGAATGTTTCAGATGGGAGCACAGTGACTCACAGAAGGGAGCTGCTTTTCTTCTGTCCTCTTATGCAGGTGTACTGATGGTGACAGCATATTGCCATCCCATGTGGGTGGTGGCTCTTTGAAACATGAAAGGAAGGAGTAAAAAGGCCTGGAAAATTTGAATTCTAGAATTAGTTACCCTTAGGTTAATTTAGTCCTTCAAGCTTTCCATTGTTTTCCTCAGGAGTGAAACAAACATTTTGATTTTACAGCTGAATGTGATGGCCGAGTCACAACTTGGCAAGTCTTGCACTACCCAGAGTCAATGGCCTGAATCATAAATGCTGACTGCAGGCACATCCCTTGCAGGGAATGGCCTTTCAGGGATGTGACCTCACAGTCACCTTCCAGCCATGGGCTCCTGCTGCTCATGAGATCCGCATAAAGCATCAACATGTACAGAAAATCACCTTATGAAAAGCCAGTGTCCATTAAGGAGAAAAAGGAGCCCTGCAACTTTCTTTGAATAAAGGGAGAGAGTCTGCTGGGGCACATGCCCACAGGGTTTTCTCTCTCGAGGTTTTGGAGGGCACAGACTCCTTTTATCCTAAACTCCCAGCTGCATGTTGCCCTCTTACTTTTGCATTGGCTGAAGTACTAGGAACCAACAGCCTTCCCAAACCACCTACGACATATTCCTCCCTTGAACCTGTCATTTCCCCCCAAAGTTCAAAAACTCAGGCTTGTGCAGACCCATTTGTCTATTTTAGGAGTCAAACTGTCTGAGTTCTGTAACAAACCTGTGGCTTGAAGTTGGTAGAGATATTAAGACCCATTTCAAAGATGTTAACACCCATACCTCACCAGACATGGAATTATTTGTTAAGACATTAGCACACATCTTTCCTATCAAACTCATGTAAACTTGTAATCTCTTGGAATGTTCCTGAATGGTGCTTAGCCTTTATGGATCAAATCCTTTACAAAGATTAGAATCAGTGAGTCGAGGCATCTCTAGAATCACAAAATCCTGCTTCTTAACCCAAGGCCATTTGCTGTTAGAATGGGTACACAGGGAGCAGGAAACAAAACTCAGCCCATCACTCCTGCACAAACAGGATGCAGCAGCAAGACACCCAGAAAGGTTTAACGACATCTCACCTGAAAAATGAGTCAACAGATCGGCATTTTGAGGAGTGAGTAGAAATTTTCTGTTCCCAGGACAACAGCACAAAGCAAAGCTGAAAAACGGTGTTTTCTATTATTGTGGAAATGCAGTCTAGTCTGCAACATCCAGGATGGAGTCAGGCTGATTTCAGCATTAGAGTCAGATCTGACTTAATCAATGATAGTTTAATATCCTTCTCAGTTGCTGTTGTCACGGCTGCTGCTTCACCTTAGCAAGTAGGTCACAGCCCACCTTAGGCCAATAGGGTTTCCTCAAGGATGAGTCTCTTTCAGGCATACCCACTGCAAAAAGTGGTGTCTCATGTAAAGACCAAGATCAGGGTTGCAATATCCAGCATGAAAAATACACAAGAACTCAGTGGTAATTGGAGAGCTATTTCTGTCCACAAATGTTTCATGGGTGGTTTGGGTTTTGTTTTTTTTTTTTTTTTCCTAAACTGTAAAAATAGAAGGCATGATGCTGAAGAAAGATATGCTTCTTTTAGGCACTGGAGAAATTGTGCAGCAAAAATTAGCCTTTATGCAAAGATTAATCCTTAAGTAGGGAGGTATGGGTCTCCTTTAACACTGCTTGACTTTTCCACAGGAGGTTTTGTATTTATAAGTGATTGTTCCTGCTCATACAGAAAACTTCTGTCTCTTCAACTGCTTCCCTGGAGACTTCTGAACTTGTCATCAACCTGATATCCCAGTCAGAGGAACACTTCCCCACTGTGCAATGAAAATTTATCAGCTTGTTCTTCAGCATGGCTCAACAACGCAGAGATTATTAACACATCTTTCAAGTGATTAATACTTCTGGGTGTTTGAGAGGCATAACTCTGGTACTTGTGAGGTGCTGAGAGGCCACAGAAAAGAAGACAGAAAGGGAATGTAAAACGTGACAGTCTGGATTGAGAGGCAGACTAACCCAGCTCTAGTTCAAGTCCTGTACCCACTCCACCTGGGTCCCATTTTAACTGGCCTCTGTAGCCCCTGCAACACAAACAGCCAACAGCCCCTTTTAATCTCCTTCCTTTGTATGACAATCCACATCTTTGGATTCTCAAGGGAGTACATCTGAGAAAAAGTCATTTCACTTAGAGCTGCCTAATTATAGCTACTGTTGACAGCCACAGTTGTAACTCCTCTGCTAAGAGATTTTTAGTATTCATCAATAGGCACCTCATTGGTCGCTGCAGAGTACCTGTCAGTCATGATAATTACTAATTTGTTTTAACTTGCCTCAGAAGCATTCCTAGAATTTATAGATGTGCTGTGAGTTGATACAGGCCTTGTTATTCCAGCTTTGCCTTCTACTATGACAGAGGTATGGCAGAAATGCAACATATATAGTCATCATGGCCTGTCTATAAGTGATTCACTAAGAAAATGCACGACCTCAATACGTACATGTTTCTGTCATGTACAACACCCAACAGCACCTTACTATGAAATCACTCCTAGGATTGCTTTTGTGGCTCTGCCTGCATTTTGAACATATACACTGATAGGTGTGTGTGTATAATTTTCCAGAAAAGCTGCTCTGTCTATCCTTGCTCATATGGCTAAGGTAGCTAATAGGGCTGCTGCATTCAAATAGAGTCAGGTCAAGCAAAAAAGAGCAAGGCAGGACAAAGGATAAAGACTATTTCACAGCCAGGCAGACATGGGTCCAGTGCTTTTGTCCAAAAGCTCTCATATCTTGCTCCTAAACTGACCCTGACAGCCTTGCAGAAAGCAAAGTTGTTTCAGAAGATTGTCATGCACCTTTGTTACAGCAGGGGATGTCCATAACACTGCTTTACTGGAATGCAGTGGTACCAGTAAAGAGCACCCAGATCATGTAAAACACAGGGCAAGAGTAGCATAAATACAGAAATCTGCGTTATAATAAAAGGCTAATATTCTAACTATAAAGTTGGAAATTAAGCAAAATTTCCCTTCTGCCACATAACTGCATGGCAAGCCTAAACCATGCTTCATCCCAGCCTGCACACCAGGACTTCTCCACAGCATGTCCCTGCCATTGGCCAACAAGCCACCCCAGCAATTTTGATGCCTATGAACTGCTCCCCCACAAGCCTCCTCCTCCACTTCCCACCCAGCTTTCTGCCTCCCACAGATATTGAGTGGATTTTTAAGCAATGATGAACATGAAAGAAGCTTTCCAGCTTGGCCCAGTATAGCTCTTTCCCCATTTTGCCTCTAATTTTTGCACCCCTGTAGTGCTGAGCCATGGCTGTCAGCCAGGAAAATGCAGTCTCTGTGAACTTCCCTGATTCCCCCATGCATGGCAGAAGAAGGGGATTTACATGCAACACCTCAGCTCTGCTGTGCTAGTGGTCTAAGGGGGGTTCCCCAAGCATGTATCATAAATTACTCTAAGTGTGCCAGATTTTTTTCAGCTTGGGTGCCTACTACCCCTGTGTCCATCCTGACCAGAGGCAGTTTCCTTGCACATCCTGCTCTGAGTCCTGAGCTTTTGGAAGTGCCCTGGGCATCTCTGTTTAGTTGTAGCAATTCCAACAAGAACATCATGACATTTTTCTCAAAGCTGGGCAAGGAGGGGTCCCTGGCAGGGAGAGTAGGTTTGCTAAGCCTGTAGGCTACCCCAGTACAGTCATTCTGCCCAGATCAAGATTTCCTTCTGCCAGCACCAGCCTTTTGCAGGAACACCTGGGCCGTAATCCCCAGACCAGTCCCAAAGTCTGAAGCATGGTAGCTATTAAGAATTTCAGAGTTTATAAGAGGTTTACTCACTGTGTCATACTACAGATATGCTATTAATTATTTTGAGTGGGTATTGAAGCAGTAAAACTCTGTGTGTTCCCTGCAGGAGAAGGCTGTTTCAGCAGCACCACTCTGGCTTTTGATGCTATTGTTTTAATTCAAAGACCCGTCATACAATCAGTTCTGCTACTGGTCCTTGAATCCAAAGAATTTCCCTTCCATCAAACAGAAAGTTTAATTTGATGAACAGACAGACGTTTCAAAATGTGACCTTTCCCAAGGTGAAGTACTCAGTGGATGTATTATTTATTGGTTTTCAATTTTTCCACAAGCAGACATGTCTATGCCGTCAGGAAGGTTAAACAAGATGTTTAAAAATTCATTTAAGTGCAAATGCAGTCCCTGCTAGTGTAGTAATTCTATCTCTTAACTACACATTTAAGAGCAAGATGTGCTTATAGAGGAGGATAAATGATAGCTTGTCTGAGGCGGGACTGACAGCTTGTAGATATCCACTGCTGGCTGCAGGTGCAGCTTAAATTGTCTCCAGCCCTTTCCTTGGGCTTGCTTGCCATCCATCTGCTCTCTGAAATTGGACCGTTCTTTAAGTGTGGAGTACACTGGGTTTGTCTCAGCATCTAAGCTCAGGTTCTTTGGAGGGGACAGCACTGAGGTGCTCAGAGCAGCTCCAGCCACACCAGCTGACCTTGCAGGGCTCTCATTAGATGGGCTAGGGCCTTGTGCAGGGGCGCAAGTGAAGGAAAGGCTCTTCATTCTGGAAATATTGCTCTCCTTTCCCTCTGGGCTAGGAGCAGAGGTCACCTTGGAGGTCACATGCAGGCTTGTCTCTTCTGGCTCCTAAGCATCTTGATAACTGAGTGTGACTAATTCACAAGATTCTCTTTTCTTCCAGACCAGTGTAGCTTAAATTTTTCCAGATTGGTTAAATAGTATTTCCAACAGATGCAAGCAAAAACCCCACTAGTGGATTATGGCAAAGTAGAACAATTTGCTGAGAAATTAGTTCATTTGATTGGAAGTAGTACATTATCTGCGGTAGTGAATCCTTTAGAACTAGAAAAATGTGCGTGAATAATGTAAATAAGAGCAGCATTTTGTACTCATCTTTCTGGGAAAATAAGTCCTGACAGTTTGTTGGATTTGCCTCTTCTGGCTATTTATGATGGTGACTTAGAAACTCCTCCTGGTTGAGTGTTCAGTCAAGTAAAAAGGAAGAATAAAACCAGCACAGGCTCTTATATGTTCTGTTATAAAAACTGACAGTGCCTGGCCCCAACACAATGTGTTATTCTCCTGTGCCATACTGGGGCTGGGCCCCTACACAGACTTTGTTCCTGAGCTCTGGCTGCTGACACCATCCTCCAATTTACACTGTGTAACACAGAATCATTAACATATGTTGAGCAAGTTCAAATTCCTTCATAATCAGGAGTAATCAGTAATACAGCTGATAAAAATAGTAAGTAAAAACTGCAGCCTAAGTGATAAAAATAGCCTGACTGAAGCAGTGAAGATGGAAAACAGCAGAGCTTGTGGCTGCAAGGCCAGGACCTCAGAGGAGTCCTCTTCCTCTGCCTCCCGTGTGTGCATTTATAGTCTCAGCACAAGGTGCCATTTATACCCCATGGGCCATGAAATGGGGGCTTCTGCACCAAGGAAAGGATTTTTCTGTAAGCTCTCTAGACCCTAGAAGAAAGGGCAGGTTTGATAGTGTTTGCATAGCAGGCATCACAGCCCAGCTCCCCATCTCACTTTTGGCCCCCAGCAGAGTCCCTGCAGGAGCAGCCAGACTGAGTCTGACCAGTCCAGCACATCTTTTTCACACCCACATCACTTCCTTATCCCTTGGAGAGAGCCACCCTGGTGCACACTGGCAGGTGGGCTCTCCCAGATGCTGCACCAGGGAGCAGTGAGCCCCTCCAGCTGCCTGCAGCACAACCCCCAGCACAACAGGGTCAGCACTCACAGTCCTGGTGCAGCACTCCTCTCCCTTGAAACCCCCTCAGATGAATCAGAAGCACTCTGAGCATGAAGCACTGTCCCCTGGCATTCTCAGAGCCCACTGCAAAGTCCTCATCTTGTTGCTGGAGAAATCTGGTGGCACTGTTCCATTGTGCTCTTTGGGCACATCAGTCTTTGGTGATAAAAATAAAACAGTAAAAAGCCACCTCAGTGGCACGTGGCACCTTTCCTCCCAGACCACCTTAAAAACAGGGAGCCCGTTCCCGTAGAGAAACTCTCGGGCGCTGCGCCCCCCCATCCCAGGTCGGAGACGGGGCGAGGGAGCCGCGGCAGAGCGGCCGGCTCTGCCACCGACAAGGAGAGAGGAGAGAGCCGGCTGTCCCGTCCCCACCCCGGTTCGCCGCGGAAAAGCCCCTCTCCAGCCCCGTCCGCGGCCGGGAGCCGGCGGGGGAGAAAACCCAGGGTCTGCAGAGCCGCCCGCAGCTGCCATGCTCCCCGGCCGTCCAGCCCACGGAGCCGCCCGCAGTCAGGCGCCGCCGGTCCAGCGCAAAGAAACCCCGGCCGCCCCCGCCCGCAGCCGCGGAGCAGCCTTTCCCCAAGCCCCAGCCGCTCCCCGTGCCGGAGCGAAGAAAAGAGCCCCGGCCGCCTGTCTGCCCGCAGCCGCCACGCGGTCAGCCGCCTCGGCCAGATGAAGCGTCCCCAAGCTGGCCGGACCGCTGCCCCGCTTCAAGAGAAAAACCCCACACCCGCCACGTTCCACCTCCCACCGCACAAGCCTCGGCCCAAACCCCCACAACGTTGCCGCCGCTGTGAAGCAGCGTGAGACCGAAACGCCATTGCTGCGGCAAAGACTACCACGTGGCCGCAAAGAGCTTCAAGCGCCCGCCCCGGTGATCCCACATGCAAATTAAAAACTCCGAGAGCGTCTCGGGATGAAATCTGACATAAAAAAACCCTTATCAAATAAAAACCAAGTAAAATTAAAACAGATAAGAACTAATACTCAGCCGTGTAGACCCTGAGAAATCAGAAGAGCTAATTTCTCCAGTTTTGCTTACTAGCCGTAAGTTAAAAGACCAAACCGGAGATGAGACCACAGGAGAAAACAAAGAACTGTTAGGACGCTGGGGTTGCTCCCCAGGCGAGGGCCAGTCCTCCAGCTCTGTTGAATTGCATGCAGCAGAGCTGATAAAGCTCTCCTCCTCCACGGCGACCAAACCCCTCGGGCAAATATTAATAAGAGCTGATTAATAAAGGCGTTTATGGAGATTAATATTTTCTCCGCCCATTTTTATTCATAACATTTGGGGGCTGCAGTGGGCAGATCCCCTGGGGCACAGGAACGAGTCCCTGCCTCTGGGTCTGCACTGCTAGTGAAACATGGTTAGCAGGGCATGGAAGAGGTAGTAACTTCCAGTCCTTTCCAGTTCTTTCCCACATTCTTAGCATGGGTGTGTCAAAACCGAAGAAGTTAAGCAGCTTGCTCTGCTATTTTTCCTTTCCTGTGACCCAGGCGACAGTGAGTAAGTGTAGTGCCCATGATATACTCTTATTACCATAGTAACTCAGCCAGGAGCTGATGATTGCACAAGTAGATGCCAAAAGGGAAAGACTGTCTAAGGAATAAATCAGCTCTCTGCTAAATGGGTGCATCGTCCCTATCTGCACTTGATACGCCTTAGAAGGCAGTGGGATTCCTCTGGCACACAGTGAGAGCAAATTACACCTTAGGTCTAAGTCTGTGCTTGCAAAGCAATCTTCCTGAAGGATCTAACATTTTAAATCTAAACAAAAAATTACCCACCCCTTATTAGAATGATTTTCAGCAAGGGTCTGCACTGCCCTCTGCATTTCTCCTATTTCCTTTGAAGAAAGGACATGGGGTGCAACTCCAGCTGTGACAGCACAGGCCTGTCTGCAGTTCTCCATAACAGCAGCTGCTCCATGCAAAGAGGAGGCCAGCATTAATGCTTCAGCTTAGTGAGAGCAGCTGGAGCCTCCAGCACAGGATGCCCTTGGCAGAAGTGTGTCTAATCTTTGGAATCGCTGCTCTAGCTCTGGTGGTCTGGGGTGACAAGGCCTTAGAATGGACTGTGGTGATGAGACAGCTCCAGGCTATACCATCTACCTGAAAACCTCACAACAGCAGCTGGTGTTTCATGCTTTTGCCATCACAGTGTTCTGTGGGGTCTGAAATCACTGTCACACCCAGGCAAGTATGGACTGAAACACAAAGCAGTCAGCCAGGTACCAAGGCCATCAAGGGCAAGGATTTGAGAGCTCATGTCTCAGGTGAATATAGTATGAGTCCATAGGTGATCAATGGGTCACACATCCTTTTCTAAAACAATGAAGATCAAAGAGGGCTACTTCAAATACATGGAGTTTTCTTCACATTTTCTTCTTAGTTTTGCCTTTTGGGTAGTAATCCTTATACCAGCATTAAAACTGCTGGTTTAACATTCACCAGTTATTCAGGGCCATAACATTTCTGCTTAGTATCCAAGGAGTGAGGGACACACAAGAGCAGGATTAGACCATTTTGGTAGTCATGGACACCACAGCTCTGTGAAGGCAACATCAGACAGTGACCACTCTTCAAACTGCATCCTTCCCAACAGCCCAAGGCACCTCTTTTGATAAGAAAGGAAAAAACATGTCCATCACTGACATTACATTATGGTGGGAAGTAGCAAAGTCCTGCCACACAATCCTGTCTAGATGGATAAAAATGTTTTATGAATATTTTCATAACCTTTCCATTAAGTACTGTTAACAGGTACAAGGACAAGGCTCAAATATGCAGGGTTTCCACTTAAAGTTTCTGGTCAGCAAGGCTCAATTATGCAGGGTTTCCACTTAAAGTTTCTGGTCAGCAATAGCTCAGGCTCCTCTCTACCTCTACCTAGAAACCTGCAAAAGGAAAACCTTCTCTTGAAGCTTCTCCTGAAGCTGCACCAAAGCCAAAAATATATGTATTGTGGAGGAGAGGAGAATGGGTGCATTCATTTGGGAACAACAGAACATAACTCATGTAGATGAGCTAAATATGTATTTATATATGTGTGTGTGTGTATCTGCCTATTTGTGTATATACATCCTGAGAGATCTCTCCCCTGTTGCTGTGGATAATAAACCTCTGTCCTCTGAGGGCATGAGGTGGCAAGGCTACCTGTCCTGATCTCACACTTTTCTCTGTCTTTGGCACATAAAGGGACCTGCTGACATAAACAACACATTTGAGCAGCATATCCAAAATGCTTCACTAGGAAGCCAGAAGCGAGTATAAAAGAATCCTGTCACTGGGTCTTCCTGAGCTTTACCAGCAGAGAGCTGGGAAATCAAGTGATGATGCTGGTGGCCCATTGTTAGGGCTGATACTGGAGCCAGGGACATGCCACAGGGCCAGGCTGGTCTCAGCACACACAGGACAGACACAGACGTCCTAGATGGCCTCTCCTGCTTCCACTGCTAGCCACTCATGACAACCAGAGACCAAAGGCATTCCAATCACTGGGGCTGTGGAGAGCCCTGCCAGGGCAGAGGCTTGTTTCAGCAGGGCTGCTTAAGGGAACCCACAAAACATCCCCCAGACCATGGACAATGGCTGCAGAAGGCACATGAATGATAGTCACACTGAGAAGGAAGATGTGCTTGGCCAGAGCCAAGACTGCCATCCCAGTTCTGCCACTGCAATCAGACAATGAAGTACATTTGCTGAAAAATAAGAGTAAGCTGGAAAATGAGCCTTTCATTTCCCTGCACCTGAGCTGCAAGGAGGACATTTCTACTTGAAAGGGAAGTGAATAAATGAATGAGCTGCTGCTTCTGCTACTGGAAAAATTAATAGTGTTGTCATAAATGTCTCCACAAATCTCAGTGACAGTTGCAGGGGACTATTAGCATTTGATCTTCCTTGTCTCACACCTGTGTTTCTGGGTAGCACACACCACTTGTATGCCAAAGCCTGACAGAGTGCTCACCACCCAAAACATACCAAGCTGAGTATGTAAGTTCCAGGTTAATTGAACTCAGATGAACAAAGACACAAAACTTTTGACTGAGTGCACCCATCATGGAAATAGAAATAGTGTCAGTCTGGTCTGTTCTCAGGTCAGATGAGTTCTAAGGAAGATCCCTGTTTCACTTATCTCCCTCTTTAACAGATACAACCCTTTTGCCTTTCTCCTGGACTTAAGCTTTTTTTATTTTTTACAGTTCCCAAATCTTGAAGGAATTCACTACACAGCAAGGAGGGTTTGTTTCATACAGATCACCAACAAAATCTGAGCCCACACAACTTACACAGTTCCTACCTGGATGAAAAACACCATCTGAGCCCTTATTGCACATGCATGAAACTCAGTGGTGAGCCATTGAGCAGTCAGGACATGTTGGCAGGGGAGAGCAGACATTTCTGATAGCCACTGCTGCTTTCATAGCAAAATCTGAGGGGAAAATAGGCAAGTAAGTAAAATATAATAAATGTGGCAGTGAAGAGGACGCTTTTCCTCTGGCAATACAGATCCGATGATGGGATATCCAGTCAAAACCAGACTTGGACAACTTACTTTGAAAGCTAATGCCTTGTTTTACCTACTCTTCTCCTGAGATAGTCATGCAAAAGTACTTGGGGGAATGCCTTTAATTTTAAGGCTTACGTATAAAAGTCTTCTTGCAAGGAAGAGCCTTATTACAAGGCTGACTGGCCAGCTCATACCTCCAATTCCCATTGGGGTCAGACACCAATAGAGCACCTGCCCCTTTCTCTTTGCTAAAATCCCTTTAAAACAGGACAAACCAAAAGGTGATACATGCCAGTCCCAAGCTTGTTTCTAAAATACTAATGGAAACAGAAAACAGGGTCAGAGACAATGTCATAGTTTTGTATGTGACAGCCTGCACTTAAGGAATCATACTGGCAAGAGTTGAGGGCAGAAGAAAGATGAAAAGGAGAAGAAAATGGAGATAAAAGTCAGTGGAGCGGCTGGAGCGTGTGCTACAGCTGGGGGAGACTCTGCTGCTAATGATGAGATGACAGTGTGCAAAGAGATTTGAAAGTGGAAGCCAAACTGGGAAGTCAGATGAAAAGCTGGAAAAGGCAGGTGCTGAAGTGTGTGTGATCATGGAAAATAGTGTGGAGAGAGAATGAAAGTGGGAACAGCAGAAGAGAAAGGTTTTCTGAAAGGAGAAGAGACATCTGTCATCTGGTGTACTAGGCTCAAAGGAAAGCAAAAGGAGTCAGTGGCATCTCAGCCCTCTCTGCAGCAGGCGGCTTGCAGGCGGCCTCCCCACCAAACCCTGAGGAGTCACAATTAAATGCAATGAAGTGGAATAAGAGAGGCTGGAGCACTGTAGTGTGGCAGTGTGTGAAGTCTGGAAAGTAGTTTCTAAATCCACTTGGAATTTGTTTCTCTGATCTGCAAGGAAAACTGTGTTCACAGACCTGCTAAGAGCCAAAAATTAAAAAAGTTCAAGTTTACTATATGGTGGCAAAACATTGACTTCTGTAGCAGCAGGGGAAGGAGCTGTGGGTGGCCAAAGCCCTGAGACAGATTGAGTGAAAGCCTTCACACTGGACCTTGCACCCTTGGGGCTCAAGGGATCCCAGGAGCACTTCTGTCAGGGTAGTGTTCTTAGGAATCATCTTCCTTCTCAAGTGTGAGGATTTTGTGATCTCTCCACAGCTGCCTGCAAGCTGTTTTCTGAGGAACAGAGGGCAATGAGGCATTGTGTAGTCTGTTTTCAGCAAGGCCCTCTTAGTCTCAGGTGTGTGGAACTGGATATTTAAGCACCCCCACCCTGACTGACCCTGCACTGATTGTCGGCCCAGTTGGTTATGCTCTGCTCGCTGCTCCAGTGCAACATGAAAGGGAACTCCAGCCCCTGAGGTCTCTCCTTGCACAGGGATAACAAAGATGCCTGCCTCCAGCCCATGCTCTGGGATCTACAAAGGGCCTGTTTCCATTAAAACCAACAGCAACTTGCCTTTGGGACAGACTCTGAGCTTCCTTATTCCCATCTCAGATGACGATGGGAGCGGGAGAGGTGTGAGCCAAACACAACTGGGGAGCCAAATGCCTGCACACCCAGCTCTTCTTTCAGGCTCAGTGGCTCTGCAAGCCTGGGTCATTGTGGTGGGCTAACCCTGGCTGGACATTAGATGCCCACAAAAGCCACTCTATCACTCCAGAGGGACAGAGGAGAGAAAATACAATGAGAAGTTTCTTGGTGGAGGTAAGGACAGGGAGAGATCATTCAGCAGTTACTGTCATGCACAAACAGACTCAACTTGGAGAAATTAACTGAATTTATTACTGATCACATCAGAGTAGTATGAGAATTAAACCCAAATCTTAAAAACCCATTCCCCCCACCCCTCCCATCTTCCTGGGCTTAACTTTATTCTTGACTTTCTACCTTTGCCAGCAGTGCAGGTGAACAGGGAATAGGGGTTGTGGTCAACTCATCACACGCTGTTTCTAGCATTGCCCCCTCCTCAGGGAGAAGACTAATTTCCCTGTTCCAGCATGAGGTCCTTCCCATGAGAAACTTTCTTCCATGAACTTCTCCGGTGTGTGTCCTTCCCATGGGCTTTAGTTCTTCACAAACTGCTCCAGTGTGGGTCCCTCCCACAGGGTGCCATTCTTCAGGCACAGCCTTAATGTCTCATAGTGGCCAAACCCACAGAGAGGTTGTATTTTGAACATGTCCCTTCACATGAGCCCATGAGTTAGCCTCTATGTGGCATTGCATGCTGGTGACCATGAGGAATCCCAGGCACTCACCAGTTCAGGTCTTCCCATCTCAGATTAGGATGCTGTTGCCCACTGTCTGTGGGACATTAAGGACTCAAAATTTCTGCCTTATCTGTGTACTGTCACCCTTCACTGTTGCTCCAAACTTCCCAAATATGTATAGAAATATGTATGTGTGTGTGTATATTTATATATATATATATATAAGTGGCCCAAATCAAGGTTTCAGCAGTACGAGCAATGGGCACCTGGAAGTATGTTTAAGCTCCCTCCTGAGTGAATCATACACATGCAACTGCTTTGAAAGATCCAGCAGCTAAGTTATGCCTCATTAGTTCCATTTACTTTTGTTTCTATTAGACAAATGTTTCTATTTGTCTCATCACACAACAACACCCACAAAGCAGACAAATAGCTTTTGCTAGCTTCTGTTAAGTTGTTTCACACCAGTAAAGACTAGTTATGCTCATCTCAGGAAGTTGACCTACATCCTTTTGGCTGTTATTATCTCATCAAACAGGCCAACCTTATGCTAGCTAGTTCTTGCCCTTTCTTGTTTCAATCAGTTGGCATAATGGCTCTTTCTTCAACGATTCACATTTCATTTGCATAAGAACATTAATGGAGTAATTTCAGAAATAAACACCCAGTTTAACCCTGCTATACCCTTAGGAAAAGTCCTCTCCACTGTGAAGGCTTTTTGACATTTCTCTTCGCCAGTGGCTAATGAAATCACACACGAGAGAGGTCAAGCTCCTCTTTGTGCCACTTTCAAAAACAGGGGCTTTCACAATAACAAAACACATCCAACATTTCCTGTCTGGCTTAGGCTAAAGTCATAATTTGTCTTCTCCAGATGGACCAAACAAATATAAGCCCAGAGTAGGCAGGCCACAGAACCTTACTGCTGGCAAACTTCTGAACTTTATGTTCAGGGAGGGTATGATCAGCACACATGGCTGGGGCAGTACCACACCCTGTTTTGGATGTTCCACCTGAGGCAATGATGGGTATTTAGCAAAAAAACACAATAGTCCCAAGAGTGGAAAATCTCAAATCTCCCTGCACAGAGCACAGAACCCAACTGTTGGGGTTTAGAACTAAATGCCTTCTGTTTCTTGCTTTGATCTCCATGATTTTTGCATCCATGGCCACACTGTAGTGTTCCCATTTCCAGCAAGGAAAGATTAGTAAATCTTTCTTTATCCTTGAAACAGACTACATCTCACTGGTTTCTGGGTGGATGTGTGCTCAGGCCCCTCCAGCTGAGCAGATATTCCAAGAGCCAGATGCCACTCTCCAGCAGGGAGGAAAGCTGGTGCCTGTTTCATCCCATCCTTCACACTCACTTTCTCTTTTGCTATGAGCTGTAAAGAAAGATTGTGCTTTGTCAAGGTTAATGGGATATTTATTCTACATTTGATCTCTCCATTTAAATCTTAATTACTGCCCTAGAAGGCTCCAGTCCTTGGAATCAACATCTGTAACAAAAAGATGGAGCCCTCAGCTATTTCACACTACATGAAAGGAGCACCATGTCAGATCATATGAGGTACCTCCATTATCTGTGAGTCAATCAATTGTACATTTTTCTCAAGCACGTGTTACCCCTCCCACTGTCATCATCCTCCTCCCTTTATGCTCTCTTTCAAGACACTCTCCTCCCTCCCTCTTTGATGCCCATTTGAGAACACCCAGCTGGGGTGCATGGTCCCCAAGACTGGGAGATCCTTCAGCCCCTCAGGGAAAGGTTTCCTTGTCATTAAAGCTCTCCCTTATTTGGTTGACCATCTCCCTCCAGAGATATTCTCAAGCTGTCTGCATGATGTGCTACCTGTCTGTCCCCTGGAGGGGTGCATGCCTGCTTTGGGATGCCTTCCCTGGGATATAGCTATGGGCCTTGAACAGCAAAGGGAGAAGACACAGAAATCCAAGAGAGGCAAAAGGGGTCACTTCTTTTGCAGGGCTAGCTCCATGCACAGCCTATGCACACTCTTCTGCAGAGGCTTCTGTCTACACCAGCCTGGTGCAAGGAGTGGTCAGTCTTGCACCTCAGAGATCTCCACACAGGAGATGCTGCTGCACCCTGCTGCTGCTGCTGCACCCACTGTTGCCAGTGTCCCACACCAAGACCTTGTAATGAGACGTCAATGTCACCTCTGACATCTCCATCCAACCTGGGTAACATGGCAGAGCCAAGTCCCATAGTGTTGCACTAGGGCAAGGGAGCATTTGAGCAAGAAAAGCAGTGGAAGGCTCTGCCTGCAACACCCCAGCACCACCCCAGATCCCACTGACCAGCAATGCCCACCCAGCAGAGGAGCCAGCACACCCTGTCAGGCCTGATCCTGAACCCAAGTATTCCTTTGCTTGCCTTCATTTTCAGAAGGCTAAGATGACAGCAGTCCATCAGCATCTAGGGGCAGCTCAGCTTTTGGCCTGAGTGAGTTTTGGGTGTCTCTGGTGTCCATCACAGTGGGTGCTGCTACAGCTCATCTTAGCTGCCACAAAGGAGCTGGGTGTGAGCTGCATGGTGTGGCACCTGGAGAACAAGGAGCACCAGGGCTGGCACAGCAGGAGGCACAGCCATGGACTTGACATTGACATCAAGCCCCAGAGGGAGCACAGTGGATCACAGTGAATGTGCCAATGGCACTATGGACTGAGAGCTGCTGACACCTTCATTGTATGGCCGAGGCCCTCAGTGGCAGATGTCACCCTTTACTGGCCCCATGGAACCCAGAACCAGGACACTGATGCAGTTACTGGTGGAGACCTCCAGAGATTGGGGACCTCCAGGGGTTGGGAGACTTCCAGTGTGGGATAGGGAGCTGCATGGAGATGTCTGAGGGGGTTGGTGTGGTGACAGGGACCTCCAGGAGTGACTTGAGACTGTGGGAGGAGAGGGCGATCCATGCGTTGGGAATGTCCAGAGACACAGAGGATATGCAGGGAGCAGGTCAGGAGTTGTGACACCCCTGCACCATAGTGACCCTATACCCAACACCATGTGCCTCTGCTCCCCCCTGCATATGGCTGCAGGTGTTGGGAGCCCCTCTGTGAGGGTGTGTTGGGGGAACTACATCAGAAAACTACATCAGGTCAGAAGCTTCTGCCAGACAGGATGCAAAACAGCACAGGCCAAACCTCCAGACTGCGTCAGCACAGCACATTACGCTGAGCTGCACTAATTAGTAGCTTAAAGAGAAACAGCATCAGCATGGATGAGTTCTCTGAATCAATTCTCCCTGCAGAGACCTGCTTGTGCATCAGCCCTTTCTGCAGGCATTGCACCAGTTTCCAGCTCTGGCTCCAGAGCTCATTGTGTTGAGGTCAGGTGCACCAGGCAGGCATCCTGATGGGGGTCAAGGAGAGCTGTGGGGGCATTCAGGCTCTTAGAACTGAGATGTGCTGGGCAGGAAGCTGAAAGCTCTTTTGGAAACACTTCTGTTCTAGGCCCCACAATTTCCCGAGGAGGCAGGGTAAATGGGTCAGTGGGAGGTGCAAGCAGTGACTCCTCAAGTGTCAGCAAGGAAGGTTTTCACTGGGACATGTTTCTGAAGTCAGGGTTATGTGTATTCTCTGAGCTTTATATAGTTGCTTCTGTAAAGAGAGGAGCAGTCATATGTCGAATATCTTAAAAGATTTTAACAAGCTCTTCACCAGAAAGTTATTCTGAACAATTATGTTTTCAGTATGGCCCATGAATATATAAATATAAATGAATACATTATAATCAAAATACTGGGGCTCACTCAATAAGTCTGATTCATGGCTCTTTGCAAAACATTCTGAAGCTAAGGAAGGAGTTACGACTCATCCAACATACATAAATTTAACTATGGGCATTTTTAAATGTAGCTGCATGCCTCTTAAAGACTTGCTATGTTTAAGAGGTCAGTGTCCTTCCAAGGCCACTGCTACAATTGCAGTTATTCACAAGGAAAAAACACTCAGCCTCTGTGTTTCAGTTTGAGATAGCTTGGTGAAATCAAATCCACAGAATGTGCCCAAATTGACTTTTCGAAGCTTAATCTTTAACATTTGCTTTGATATAACGTAGTTGTTTTATTAGTAGTTTAGCCCAAATTGATTTAAAATTTCTTGGTTACCTAAAGAACAAATAAAGAGAACAGCAACCAGCAGTGCTGCATGGTTGTGTTCAGTATTACCAGGGAAATATCAGTTTATGACACTTCACAGTCTCCAGCTGAAAAGTGCTCCACTCTTGGAAAAAAAATCGTTTAATGCTTGCCTTAAACTATCTTTTGTTTTATTATACTATCAGCAACATTTATTTGAGCCATTTTGAGTATCCCAGAACAAGATACTATTCCTCTTTTTTCAGACCTCATGTTTAAAAAGAATTACACAAATTTGAAAACAAACAAACAAGAATAAAACAACAATAATAATCCAGTAATAATAGAGGTGAGTCTCTCGTCTTGTGTTGCAATAACAAAGTTAAACAACTCAAGATGTGGTCACCACTCTGAGAGGTATTCCTGCTTACGACAGCTCTGACGCAGGGAGGGGAAACTCCTTTCCGAAGTGTCAAGACATGCCCGGCAGTGGCAATGCGTCATGTTTCCTGTTATCATGGGATCTTTCATTAAATATGAAAGGAAAACAAGGTATGTTGTGCTGGAAAAGGCATGTTCCTTGTACTGTAGCCACAGCCCGCGAGGTGGCAGAAGGAAGCGGGTGTCACTTCAGGCTCAGCCAGCTCAGGCTGCACTTCTCTTGATCACTGGTGTTTTGAATTTTGAAAAGGAAGGCAAAAGAAAAAAAAAAATTGAAAAACAGAAGCATGCTTAACTCTCATGTACAAACTTTCCTGAAGAGAATGATAAACTACTAAGAGGATTGTTTATATACTTTAAAGACAGAGAGAAGTGCAGAAAACAAAGCACACACTTTTAGGACTCTTTTAGCACTATGCATTTCAAAATGGTAAGAGAAATAATAGCAAGGGCTAGGAAATATTTTATGGCTCTTAGTGAAGTGATGACTGCCAAGACGTGATGTCTGCCTTCAGACAGCTCTGTTGCAATATAAATTCGCAACAAAATTAGCAAACCAGTTCCCTACTAAGCCCACTGGTCCTGTATGTTTATTGACTTGTTTATTGACCAGGTCTATATCCAGTGGTAATTAGTTAAAAAAAATAAACACTGAGAGCTTGTTCAGCTCCTTGGTCTAACACATTTTGAAATCCTGAAGGAAAACAATGCATGGATTTATTCAGAAATCAGCAGTTAACTTCTCAAGTTCCAAGAAACCTGGGTCCTAATGAAGCTTCTGAGGGAATCCCATCACACATCTTATCCACACAAGACTGCAGCTCTCTCCTCCATAGAGAAGACACAGTGGTAGTAGCATCACTGAGTAGCATTCCCAATAGCCATGTACTTGGAGGATTTTCTTCCTGGCAGAGCTCTGCCTCAGGTAGGAGGGTATATATATTTCTTAACTCCCCTTGAAGGATTCCCAGCATGTCCTGCATCTGTTGGAATTATTTCTGAAGGAAGCTCATGCAAACACCTGGTTTCATGCTATATTGCAAAGGAGGTTTAAATCACAGCTGCAAGATACTGCTCTCCCCAGTGTGATGGTTCAGCAATATGGCTTTACTATTAGTTTCTCAGGGAAAGGCCATAGAAAACAGAACAATAATCTGTTTAACTCCCCCAGTTAGCAAGGGTAGGGAGGCCAACATGAGATTATCACATCTCAGAGAGCAGAGAACCTCACAAAAAAAATTCTGTGTGTCTGCATCCTGTGCAACCCTGTGCATGTCCCAAAGGGAATATGATGAGAGCTTGTACTGTTGCATCCAACCATAAAGCATAAAGTCTCAGAAAACCAGTTTTACTCAGCCTGTCCCTCACTCCTGCATGCATTGCTGCTGGCCTGAGATATGTTGTATTTCCTAGATAAAAGTATGTGAGGTCACCTTAGACTGTCTTTATAGTAGATCTTAATTAGATTGCCCATGGACTATGTCCTTTCCTTGCCACGTCTGCTCTGACAAAGTAGACTTGCTGGCCATTACCTGAGGAGTTTTGCTGGCTGGCTGAGCTGCCTGTGCCCTGGACTCCCTGGAATCAGGTCCCACAGCACTGGGTGCTCACTGGCTCACCCTGCAATGCTAGCCCTGCCTGCACAACCTGCAGAAAGCACTTTAGGAAGGGGTCCCCTTTGCTATGACAGTATTTCTGCTCCATGTTCCCTTCATTAACTTAATTCTCCATAAAGCTCCTTCACCAGCAGGCTGACGCCACCTCCTCAGGAACCTGTGGTGCTTCTTGCAGATCCAGCACAAGTCTAAAGCACCCACCACTGGGAAATGTTCCTGCTCTGGTGCTCTTTGTGTACCAACTTAGGTTCTTCTGCCTTAGGAAACTCTTAGTCCTTTTTAGTGGGGCCAGCTTTGTGCTTTTCTGTCACTACAAAGTTCAGTACACTTAAAGCACCACTGTGTAATTAACATTGCCATCACTTTCTGACAATCTTCATTTGTTTCTCTTATGCTGCAGTTTTGGGCTAACGCAGATATCACCAGCAAAAGGATGCCTGCAAAGTCATTTGCACCTGAGAGTTTGTTTGGATGTAGAGCTAGTGGTCTTAGTTATGATAAAACTCTTACCTTAAAAGTAAAAAAGCAGTTGAGCAGCACTGTTAAGAAGTGCTGTTTTCCCATGAATTTATAGCTAGATTTTCTGGTGTCCAGCAAGACACAAACTCCTCCCAAAAAATTTGCATTGGTGGGATGCAATGTTTCTTCCAGGTATATTTTGTGGTGTCTCAGAGCAAAACTCACAGGCAGCTCTCAGGACCTGGGGAGGATGCTCTGTGCATGGATGGCTGCCTCTGCTGATTAAATGCTCCCTCAGATTACAACTGAAATCAGCCAATGGGTCCAAAATTCCTAGTGGGACAGACTGAATAGTTGTATAAGCCTCCTCACCATGGGAAAATGCTCCAGAAGAATACATGGTCAGACCAACTGTGCATGTCACTAACTGTGCTCTGACTAAGCCAATTTACCTCAACCAGTCTGGTCCTGTTAACAAAATGTAACTACTAATATAGAGGACATGCCAGGAAAGCCCAAGTAGGTCTGATAACATTGTATGGAACAGAAAGTTTAAGATAATGTCAATGGAAAGAATTTAAAGCTGGGTGAGATCTAAGGCTGAAGCAGAGTCCTGGCATGGTTGGGACCCCTGTACTCAGCTGAGCTTTCCCATTTCTGTGGCAGAAGGACCCACTGTGCTTGTAAAGGCTCCCCCTTAGCAGAGAGACTGCTGGGGACTCATTGCAGGGTGCCACACTCCTTCTGAAGAGAAATCCTTTAAAAATGCTGTCATCATCTTAATTGCTGATTATGTCTGTTGGCAACAGAAAAGAAATTAGAGCTACTTCTGAGTTAGTGAGCTTGCATAGACTAGATCAACATACTGCCGAAGCAATGGATGTTGTGCTAGAAATAAATTGGACTCTATGGCTTGAATACATGCCAAGGAGCAAGTCTGATCTCCAAAACTGCAGCTAGCAGACCATGAAGAGAAATTGGCAGAAAAACACAGTGATCAGCCGTTGAGAACTCCAACACGTCCTGCAGATGAGGAGCTCAGGGCTGGGTACCACATTCTCACACAGTGTGCAAGCTGCAAATGAACAACTCTGCCTCTTTGAAATTCACTTGTGGGCCTTCTGGAAAGAATTAAACACAGGCAACAGCACTTAAACCAAAAGTAGAGGTGGGCTGGATTTCTGCCAGTACTTATCATACATAAGACTACATCTAATATAGAGCAGAACTAGAGAGGAGGTAAAATACATCTGTTGACTGAGCATTTTTCATGCCTTAATGCTACCATACCCGTGCACATCAATGCCATGAGCAGTGCAGCCCAGAGTAGGATGCAGGGTTATCTTTTAGAATGCCTTGCAAGCAAACCAAAGTTCAGAGATTCTTAGTCCCATCTTCCTTATATGTTAAGGAATAATGGTATTCCTACCTGACATTATGTGTCATGATACTGCTTCTGTCCTTATCCAGACTAGAGCTGGCTAAGGCTCTGCTGTGACATGAGCCATTGAATTGTTGTGAGCCCCCTTCAAAGTCAGTGCTTGAAGGGCAGCAGTGAAGACGTGATTGGAGAGCAGCTACCCCAAAGGGGTCAGGGTTTAACTTCTCTAGGCTCTGCTGTGTCTGTGGTAGAGACTTGGATAGCAGGCTGGAACACATTTGCTAACATCAGATTTATCTGGTCTGGCCTCAGCCCTTTCTTTGGAGAATGGATACTGGATACTTTTTGAGAATTACTGATATTGTGCTGGATATCACTGCTGTGGTCCTTCTGTCACAGCACAGTGGAACAGCTGTTTCCCCCTTAGTCTAAGTAACAGGATCTTGAGACCCTTCCTAGAGGCCATGTGACACTTGGTCAGAAGTGCCATCACTAGACTGTGCCAGGGCAAGTAACATTAGTGCTACAAACTGCTGTCTCTCCTCTCACAAGCCGCATAAGAGCTGCGGCACTTAGGAGCAACCAGGCTTCCTACCATGTGATCAAGTCAATTCATCATTTCTGCTCCAGTAAATTCCACCTAAAACCCTTCAGAATGTACTAAGATGGCAGACAACATGCAAGTATGCCTGCTGGTTTAATATCTCCTTGCCATCATGCTTTGTCCTGATTGTTAAAAAACAAGTATTTTGCACTGAGAAGGTTTGTTGGCTGAAGTGGTCACAGGTTTCCACAGCCACAATGCCTTTGCCCAGGGCAGGATGCTGATGTGTTAGGATCTCTGTGTCTCGTGCAACACATCCTAGAGAAACTGCAGCCACATCTAACATCACCACTGAGATTTAAGAATGCAGCTATCCCATCATGAGACAGTTGAGAGCAGGGGATCCAGTATGTGAGGTCAGTGTGTTCCACAGGATCATAAAAAAGCAGAGGTGCATAGTGAGCCTGCTGTGAGCCTGCCAACTGTGTCCTCCACTGGTTTTTCAGCATTCTCATATAATTCTCCCCAACAGCCCTGAAGAAATTCATGGAGACTTGACCCAAGTCTTTTCTCTTGCCTGGGTTGTTCTGAGCACAAGGGTGGTTCCTCCCATCTCCTCCTCTTTCCCAAGACAAACATTTCTGTCTTCTTTGAAGGTGGGTGTGGTAAAAAGCCACCTCCAGTGCTGAGACAGCAAAGCCATATGTTCCTTCCTGTATCATCACTGTTTGCCTAAGAACCTCACCCTGCACAGCACCTCTGTAAGCAATGAGAGCCACAGGCTCTGGAGCTGTGTAGAGCACTAAGGTAATTTCCTGACCATGGGTGATGTATAATTGGTGGAGCTATGAGCTGCAGTGCCTGTACAGAGCATCAGCAAGGCTCTGTGCTGGCAAGGGGCTGCAGAGTTCGAGTGGAAAGGGATTCAAGAGAGGAAAAAGGGATTCAAGCTTCAGAATAGCTGTGTCAGCCTTAGTCCTTCCATTGGCGTGTTTGACATCCACACCTGCATCTGGGTATTACTGGAGGCCTCCAAGTCACCAGTGGTGTTGGGACATCCACAGGGACTAGTGAACATCAGGCCTTGCAGTGTTGGTTGTGGAAACTTTGCCTTCCCTTTTAGCATATGGGAAGGGACATCTAGAGAAAGATCTGGGGAAGACCTTCAGGACTTCAGGGATCCAGTGAAGCAGTCAGGACAGTAAGACCTGGACCTGGTCACCCTGGGGGACAGGTGGTCCACAGCACAGCCTTGAGAAGTCAAAAGAGAAATACACATGTCCTGTTTATAGGCTGATGAAAACCATGGGAACAGACTGGGAGTTGACTGTACAAAATATCAGAAATTGCTAATGGGAAGCCATCCTTGCTGCCATTCTTTTTCAGTCCCACAAGGACCTGCTCTTACAAAGTACTATTCAATACTAGTTTAAGCTCTTTGGTTTATCAAACAGAAAAGTTTAAAAAGGATCTGGTCCTTATTTTAAATATCTATGAAAAAATTCTCTCACCGAGGAACTCTTTACAGTAACAGAAAAATATAAAAGCAATAAGCCTGGGAGATCGTTTCCAGGCTAAATTTGTTTTGCTCAAAGGTGCACATTTAAAAATAGGGAACAGGAAAAGCGTGCAAAGGCTCATGTTGTGCAGGGAACCTTTGGTTTGGGCTCTGAATAGATGGAGTTGTTACCATGAATACTGGGACATAGGGGCAGTACCAGGAAAAGCCTGGGACTGGTTTGGAGAAGGGCACTATGGAGATGTGGGAATAGGAAGGCTCAGGTGCAGGAGGTTAAGGGGTTGCAGTCTTGGTTTGAGGATGGAGAGAATGCAGCCTGCAGGTACTTAAGCTGCTCCTGCCTATGCTTAGACAGGATTAGGCCTTTGTATTCTAACCTCATCTTCCTGCCTATGGAAGTATTGTAAAAGACACTTTCCCACTGGGATGAACAGGCATGTCTTCAGCACCAGGCAATTCCACTTCAATTCTTTATAACTCTTTAGCCAGGTAGCCAAGTTGAAAGAGCAGAGTTTTTCAAATTAGCTTTGCAGACCAGTAGTCAGATTAAAATGAGTCTTGGTTGGTTTTTGTTGTTGTTGTTTGTTTGTTTTTTACCAGATAATTAAAATGACAGCTTTACATTTTTCTAGCCTAGGAAATACTAATGTGCAAAGTCTGTACCTAGTGTTACCTCACAACCAGATCTTGGGACTCTTCTTTAAGTGCCATTCTGTCTTGCCTGATTAGAGATGTGCAGTGTTTTCACAGAAGCATTAATTCATCCTCCTTGGTTTTCTCCCATAGTTTCCAAGCGAAAAACAGGCTAAAGAACAGAGTGAAAAAACAGCCCTCTGCTTGTGCTGCTCATATAGCAGGAAAAGGGTTTTCCATTCCACCATCCTATGGCAGTTTGTCCTAAGAGTACACTTATGAGCATCTACTGAGACATGACTTTGTATATCCACAGTAACTCAGCTGCAGAAGTTCTGGCAATTAGCACAGACGTCCTGTCTTGCTGCCCCATAAGTAAAGTCTTTTACCTCTACATAGCTGCCATCTTTTGGCATTGCTGGCTCCTTCCAGGAATGTTATCTGTTCTGCTCCACATCCTATAGCACATTCCTCTGGTGCAGCAGTCCACAATGTTTTGCACAAAGAAATGGGATCCAGTGGCCTGATGCAAACCAAATCATTCCCCTGATTTCTCTTGCCAGGTCCTGTTTATCCACCAGTGTTTGTTAGCTAGACTTTACTAGGTTCCAAGCGCTGTCAGCAGCTGGCAGGAAACACTGGCAATCAGAGCAATCCCCACAGCTCACTTTGCAGCAAGCTCTTTGGATTCCTGCCTTTAAGTCATGCAGTGATTCCAGAGTGAGTGTAATGGGGCATCTGAAAAGGAGAAAGTTGAAATCCAGCAGATGTTTCTCACTGATCTCTTCCTGAAGCAGCAGAGTGCTGGGACTGAGCCAGCACTAACCTGGGAAAACCAGCAGTGCGCGTGGGGCACTTTCGGATGTCCAAGGCTGCTTCCCTTCCATGGAGAATATCCTACAGCTGCAGAGCTCTTTCCTGTGTACTCTCTGTGCTTATTCTCTTATGTGTAAATCTGACATGCACCTTTGGCCTTTTGCTTCCTCATCCCACAAGATTTTACGTGCTGTTTGGAAAACACTAAGAGCTTCCTATCCTGCCCTTAGCAGCTCTAGAATGGCAATGAATTCTGCACATGAATAACTGAAAAACAGATGGTGAAGCTGGCTTTGGATGAGAAGTAATTGCCTCTTCCTCAAGGTACAATAAGCAGCTACTAAAGTATTTACAGTATGAGGCTGAAGTGTTGCAGATGGCACAGAGGCATCTCTGGGATGTGCAGCCATTCAGAGGCACAGGCTGATGGATGCATTTCTCTTCTTGAGGCTAGAGGCCAGTTGTCAACAATGTTGGCATGTTTGTAAGAGGTTTTAATCACAATTGCTGCAGGTTTTAATATGCACACGACACAGTATGTGGACTTTCTTTAGGCCTCATATATGTATTTGTATTGGTGGAGAGGAGGGAAACCTTGGTATTCTGAATTAATTAAAAATGTACAGATATTTTTGTTTTCATGATAAGGCAAGGACTTGAACATGAACAAGATTCAAAAGCATGAATGGAGGGCACAGGCTAAAAAAGGGAATGATTAATTGGAGTGTATATAAAAATAGTAACTGTACGTAATGCTGAGCAAAGCTAAAATCTATTTTAAACTGTTTATACAGAACGGAAGCGTATGTTCTTAAGGTCTCCAGTTTGTCTGTGTGGGTTGGTCAAAAAAGTTGTGACATGCTGAGAAAGGCATTTGTGCTTTGTTGGTTTTAGCAAAACTCACTTCCAACAAAATGGATTTAAAAGAGGAGAGACTGCAAAATACTTAAAGGTCACAAGGCAATCTTGGCCCATGCTCTCCAGGAGGTGCATTTGCCTTGAAATGTTTGAGGAACTGCATCTCCATGCTTCTGACTGCCTCCATCTGTCATTCTTCATGAGCCTTTTCCTCAAGCCCTCACATTTTTATTTCTCAGAGGATGTGGGCAGCTCCTTATTGCATTTTTGCAATAAAATAATTGCTCCTTGTACATTTTTTTGCCCTTCCAGTGGAGAGGAATGCTCACTGAAGCAGCTCTGTCCATTCTTGCTGGAAAGGGTGAGGAGCTATGGCAAGAAAAAAGACAATCACCAAACCCAGAGAAAGGACAATTAGCTGTAGTCTCTGTGCCACCAAAATCTACCATTGATTTTGGGACACTTTCTTGGGTTTGTCCTAATTTAAGGTTTGATAGCAAAAGTATTTCTGCAGGCTGCCTTGCTGCACAAGAGCCCAAGCCCATGGTAGAGGTGAGGTAGAAGTGAGAGTTATATCAACTTTTGGAAAAGGTTTACAAATGTGTGGCCACCTGCTACACTGCCAGCTCACTGGGGGTGTAGAAGGAGGGGGTACTGTCCTGCTAGGAAGGATAATGTCCCTCTTATTTACATGCTTCTGGAGTCTGCTGATGGGACCAGGAGTACTGTGAGGAGCACAGGGAGGCTGGCAATGTGGTGGACATCATCTGAGGTTGTCCTTGTCCTGGAGGATGCCATGCATCAGGTGTCCCTGGAACAAAGAAGCTTCAGAAAGGCAGCAGGCAAACCAGGAAAAGATGCTGCATTGCTGCTAATGGGGCTGGTTCGTTAAAGCTAGTGTGGAATTGGAAGGGTACCACAACCCTGAGTTGCCCTGCCAAGAGAGCGGCATTGTTGTGCTGGCTTCTTTCCAAAACAGAGCTTAATCTTTGGCTTTCCTTCTCAATTGGCTCATTCTCCTTTTCTCCTACCTTCATTTTCCCTTTTTAAACCTTGTGGATCAGCATACTGTGCACTACAGAACACCTAGTTCTACAGCAGTGTGCAAAAGGAGGCCTTTTTTAAGGCCATCACGTGCCTTAAAATATTTATTTCTGCAGTACATATGCATTGTGACATGGTATCATCTCATGCCAGTGCAGTGCTAAGAATCTATTGAATCTGTGAGCCAAATACGTGATTTAAGATCTCACACTTTTTTTTGTATTTGCCACAACAGCAATACTGTTCAAGCCCATGAGGTGCCCACACCCCAGATCTGGAGCAGTAGCACAGAGCAGTCGGGGTCAATGGAGGGACAGGAGTTAATGCTGTGTCAGGGAGGCGTGAACTGGATGTATGAAAGATGGAGCTGTGGCTGTGAAAAATGCCTTTACAGGGAAAAGAACGGTATGCTAACATGTGGAGGAGGGAGAAGGTGAAAGTCCACAAAGCAGAGAAAGTGTAAATGAGCAAAACACTACCTTGTGAAGCCCCCAAGTTGGATAGGCACTGCAGCATGATGTTTTCTATCAACCAGCACTAACTACCAGGATTACAGCCTGGCTGGGGTTCTGCCTGCATCCATGTCATCCTGTCCCTAATATACAGTGATGCTGACTCTGATCTACCATTGCATCAGCCTTGACTATTCTTTCAAAGGCTATTGGGTTCAAAGCCAATCTCTGCTATTCTGTGTTTGTGTCAACATTGGTCTGCATCCACAAAATCTAGTGAGAAGATCACTGTCACTTGCAGGCCCAGAGCATCTCTTTCCCTTTCCTTCACTTCTTTAGACATGACAAGGGGTCATAGTGGGGCACCAAATAAAACCCCTCAAGAGGCAGGCACAGGGTACCAGCATGGTCCTCCCTGTGAGTGAGGGCCAAGGGCAGCCCTTGGCCACTGGCCAACATTTAGCCAGCTGAGATGATGTTTGATGTGACACTGGATCAATAGTGAACACAGGAGCAAATGAACAGGAAAAATACACCACAGTAAGTGCAGCAGGGAATGGCAGTGGGAGGACCTGGCAGATGCACAGGGGCTGATTAAGAAGGGAGATATAGCCCCACCTATGCTGTTGTGAGCAAACTTGCCTTGCACCTCACGACAACTGCTTTCAAAATGAGTTTAATAACACGTGTCAAAGTGCCACCTGGTCCCCAGCAGGGAACTGTGGTGGGGACAGGAGTCACCAGGGTGAGACAGCTCAAACTGACCTGCAACAAAATCCAAGTGCCAACAAGTTGCTGTTGAGCAGAACAGGTATTTTGACCTAATGGCAGAAATTGCACCTCTCTGCGGGCACAGAAAATGATGGGGGGGCGGAATCCAAGGGGATGAGAAATAAGCATGAGAGTAACAAACAATCATGACTGTTCAAAAAAAACCCAACAAACTAAGAAACAATTCTGCCTCACAGCACTGCTCCTTCCAGTTTCCTCTGCTGCTTCCCTTCTCAGTAGACAATCATTTTGGGGTTTATTTGATCACACTGTTCACCACATTCACGCTTGGGCCTAAATCGAAGTCTTGTTTCTCATCAATTGCCTCATTGTAAGAAGATGACACTTTTTTTTTTTTTTTTTTTTTTTTTTTTTTTTTTTTTTTACTATTTTTAGGGGCTACATAAGAGCTAAAATGCCTTATCCTTATGGAGCTGCGTTTTCTATGCATATGATGCTTCGACAGATTTCAATGAATTGTAATTTTGTTAGGTTTGGCTTGGGGTAATAAACACCTTGCATTTTGTCTACCCTTAACTACCAAGAGATGGTCTTGTTTTTCACTCTATTTTAATGAAGAGTACTTGGTAATATCTGTGGGGTTTGGGAGATGTTTTTAAATTAGAAAACAATTAAACAAGAAGCACACAGAAAAGTGCTGCAGTGTATTTCTAGTAATTTGAAAATGCAACATTTCAGTCTAAAGTTTGCATTTATTTTACATTTTAACTTCTATTTATACTTTTGCTCATACACCCTGGCTTGTTGCAGCTCCTGTGGGAGCAACACAGAGGAGAGGAAGTCCACAAGCCAGACAAACTGCAATTACCACAGGTTCATTTCGTCAGAGCTCTGCAAAGCATCCAGGGCACAGGCCCCACCTCGCTGCTCTTAAGCTCACCACATCTACCCCCTATCTCTGCTAACATGCACAAGTGCAAGGAAATATCCCATTTAGTGTGACAAATAAGTTTCATGCAGTGAATCAATTTTGAAAAATTATCTACAGTGAATGGGAAGTTTTCCTTATTATCTTAGTAGTAGAAATCTCAGCTATGGGCATTTATTCTTCTTTCACTGTGGTGGTTTTAATTTCTAACAGTCTCCTTGGAATTATCTCAATTGCAGAGCCATGATTTGGGCCATAAAGGGGCCGCTGCTGTGACCAGAATCTACTGCACAAAGGGACAGAAGGGATAGAAGACAAAGCAGAAATAGCCACAGTCCCCTGTCCTGCAAGATCCTTGTTCTCCTAAAAGCAGAAAAAGCTTCCAAGACCAGCCAGAGCTCAGCATGTGCTTGGGTGATCTGCTTTATTTGAAATTCTTGTCCAGCCAGATGTACAGCAATGCCATAGTATGGGAACACAACCCTTGAAAAACCCTCTTCAGCTCCACATATGAGGCCAGCCCTCCCTAAAAATAGCACCAGCCAGGACAGAAGCTATTTTTTCACTCATCAATCTCCTCCCTGATGAAAGCAAAACTTCATTCTGAAAGCCACCTGCTTGCAAGCACAGGACACAAAATGCCTCCCTCTCCACACCACCCCACAAGCACATGCACATATGCACTTTGAGTGGTGTCTTTATTTCCATAAAGTTCAGAACCTAGTGACAAGATCATTTTAACACAGCATGGATTGCACCATCCTGGTATAAGCATTCTCAGTGCTATCAGTTTAATGTGGAAGACATAGTTGCAAGCAGGAATGTTAGGAAGATTTTTTTTTTTTTTTAAAGGAGAATGTTAAGAAATTCATTCTTTACCACAGGCTTAGAGGCTGTGACATCTGGACCAACTTCTAGTGACTTACGTGTCAGAAATCTACTGTACAACTCCCTCCTAAGTGCTATCATGCTCTAGGCAAGACTCAGAATAAAGGCCTAAAACCTTCACTGTAGTTCTTTAAGGAATTTTGTTATTGCATTTTCCTCTCTTGGATCATAACATTACACTCATTCAGTGTAAGCAATGCAAAACATCAAGCTGGCACCCTACAGTTCCTCTGGTAGGCATATTATGTTTGCTTTTTTGCCCCAGACACAGAACTGTTCAAGATGCCAGGTTTTGAAGCTACAATTACCCAGTGAGTGGCACAATGTCATCTCTAAACAGAGATGCTGCCTGTGTATCACCTTTTCCTAACAAGGTAGGTTATCTGAGCGGGCACAAGCATTCAGCCTTCCTTTGGCTGAATCCTAGGAAGAGGTGCATAGAAAATAAAGAGATCCTTTATGCTTCCTTACAGGGCCTCCCTACATCTGTCCTCATGCAAGTCAGTAACTTTCAAATCCCATGTGCAGTGGACACAGGCTGTAAACTTCCCTTACCATCCTTGCAAAACGTGCCCAAAGGAGATCTAGTGCACTTTAAATTGAGTAAAATTCTGCTTCTCATCGCGGGCTGTTTCCTTCTACTCTATTTATCCCTCCAAGCCTGCACACGGGCCTTCTGTGTGAACTGCAGCCAGGACAGAACCCCCTTCTCTGCGCCATCCCTGCCCGGCCTCCTCTCCAGCGCCTTCCCGAGAGCCTCTCCCGAGCCATTTATCAGGATTTAGCAGGAACAGGCGCTATTTTTAGGCCGCGCCCGTAGGCTAAGCGCATTGGAATGCGGCTGGGAGTGGGCCCGCCGGGAAGCCCGAGGGCAGCGCTGTCGCATCCCGCGGGCGCTGCGGCACCGCGGGCCGGGGCTGCGCTCCCGGGAACCGGGCGGGGCAAGGCTGCGTGTCCCGGCTGATCCCGGTGCGCCCCAGGACTGGATCCCGCCCAGCGCGGGCCTCCGGGGTCTGGCGTGGCAGCCTCAGCCACCCGCTCCGGCTGTTGGCGGGGGAACCCTCCTGCGCCGGGACGCGAACCCGCGGCCCCGTGAGCGCCGCGACCCCTGGGCTGCGCAGCCCGGAGTGGCGGCTCCCGCCATCGCCGCCCCCCCCACGCCGGCGTTATGTAACGGCCGCGCGCCGCCATTGGCCAGCACCGCCCGGGGCGCGCGGGCGCGGGGGCGGGTCCGGCGCAGGCGCAGTGCCGTTCCCTCCTCCTCCTCCTCCTCCTCCTCCTCCTCCTCCTCGTTCTCCTCCCGAGCGGCGGCGGGGCCGCGCGGAGCCTCCACAGCGCTCGGCAGGGCCGCCCAGCCCGCATCCCGCACGGGTGAGCAGCGCCGGGGAGCGGAGCGGAGGGGAGGGGAGTGGGGTGGGGCGGGGGAAGAGCAGCAGTCTTGGCCCTGGGGGAAGGCGGGCGGACCGGTTGAGCCCGGCCTGGCTGCGGGGCGCGCTCCGCCGCTCCCGGGCTGCGGCCTCCGTCCGTCCATCCGTCCGTCCGTCCGTCTGTCTGTCTGTCCGCGGTCAGTTCCCTCCTGTGGGGCACGTGGTGGGGCTGCGGGCGCCCCTGCCCCGCCGGGCCCGCCCAAGGGCCGCCCCCGGTCGCTGTGTGCCGCAGGCCGGGCCCGGGCCCTTCAGCGGCCGCCGAGCCCTTCGCTCCCGGCCGGGGAGGCCGCGGTGCCTCGGGCTGCGCTGTGCCTCTGGAATGACAGCGGAAACAGCTGCCGGTGTCCTGTTTTAGGGCTCGAAACTCCGCTCGGGTTCTGGTTACTTACAGGGAGATGACCCCGTGTGAGGCACGGCTGTGCTGCGGGCGGCAGCCGCGCTCCCCGGCGGTGCCCGTGCCGCTGTTGCTGTTATGGTTTGGCAGCAAAAATTCCTTTTAAGGCTTGGCAGCGGATTTTTTTCCATGTGTTCTGTTTCCTACGTGCTCGCGCGTTCTTTATTTGGAGACGGCCGGCTGGTCTGCTGGGCTCTGTGAGGGTGTGCCTGGTGGGGAAAACAGCACTTACCTGCGTTGAGCAATTGGAATTACTGATTTGGCCTTGTAGATGAACTCATCCTTCTTTTTAATAAGCTTTCGGGTTCGGTTTTTTTGTCACTTTCTTAGAATAATAATGGTCTAAGCCTTGATTTTCTCTGTTTCAGCTGTATTAAAGTAACTGGCAGTATTTAAACGCTCGGATTTTTGGTCTCAGGCATTGTGTGGTGGTTGATTTTTTTGAGTGAGTGTTTGTGGTCGTGTTTTCTTGTCCGTGACTTAACTAAAACCAGCAGTTGCCAAATACATAAAAGCTCAGTGTGGTTGGCTGTTGGAATGTAGTACTTATCAAGGCACTAAAATACAAAGTAATGCACAAACACTTTGCGAAAAGAATTATTTTTTGTTACATCCGAGTATTTTCTTTCGGGAATCCTCTGACTTTTGGATGATTGCTGTAATGCTGATAAAATAGAAGTGAAATTAAAGCTACTGTTCCTTCTTGTGTATGCAAGGCTATTGGCAACATTTCTTTTCTTGTGATTGTTTTTGGTGTTGTGTCTTTAAGGTTTTTTATATAATTTTAAGTGGGAATCCAGTGTTCTGACTGAGCCATGCTTTATATAAACAGCATGAGGCCCTGGCTGGGTGTTCTGGAGTAGTTGTGGCCTCTAGTGAAACACAGACTGGCACTTTTAGTGTTATCGAGTGTTATATCTTACGGAAGCTGTTGGATGCCACACGTATTTCTATCTGCTTGTTAATGCAATTTGTGTTGTGTTCAATTTTATTAGCTGTACGGACTTCTGAATTCTCTTTTAGAGAAACTGGTGGAGGAAGAGGAGGGAGCACCAAAGGTGTAGTGTAATACTCCTGCAGGGGGTTACATGGTGGTGTTTGGAGAGCCATGGTGGTTCTTCCAGCCATGGAAGATCTGGGCTGTGGCCTCAGAGGTGTCTCTCAATCCACAAGAGCTCTTCTGGGTCTCTGGGCCATCATTTTGCTCACACATTAAGCATATGTCTAAAAATTCCCCACAATACCAGTGAATTTCCATGTGGTGTTGATGTTTCATGGAAACTTAAGTTCCATAATGGTTTTTAAGGGCTTTCCATACATGTTTAGGGGAGGTCAGTCGCTGTTTGGATGGGCTTTTCTCTCACACTGGGAGGCCACCTGTTCCAAGGAAGGGATTGTGAGACATGGCAGGCCTGGTGTAGCCATGCAGGGTGTCTGTCCCACAAGTACCAAACCTGGGGCAAGTGCCCAGGGTACCCAGGGGGCAGTGACCACGCAGCTTTACTAGAGACTTGACTAGTTGTCCTGAGGGCAGTAGACTTCACTGGCTGTCCTGTGCTTGGGCAGTGTTGTGCTTCTGAGAGAGCAGCACAACTCAACCGTGCGTGGGCCGGGAGGGACTGGGAGAGAGACAATAGCAGAAATTGGGCTGCTGGGTTATATAACCACATGCTGAATCCTGTCCTGTTGGTGTGCCCAAATCCTGTCTGGTGTCTGCTCTGGGGGTGGGGTGCAGGCTGAATTGGGTGTCCTGGTGGGCCGTGTGCAGGTGGAGTGCACTGCTGTGAGATGAGATGTCTGGATGCTCCCTGAATTGTGACCTTTTTGTCTCATTTTGTCTTCTGGTGGACCTTGTAATGGCATATGGCAATGGCATTTACTTCCTTTGTGCTCCTGTGTTAGATGGAGGCTTCTGATGGGGTCAATATTTTTTCAAGATATCATATGCTCATAAGTGTGACTGAAAATAAAAATACAGTAGCCACCTGTAAAAATCACCTTCAATAAAGAGGAGTGACCTATTATTCTTGGTGTTCCCGACTTCAAAGCAGCTCACAAGCATCTACAACAGAAGACAATAATACACCTTGGGTAGTACTTCGATTTGCCTTTCTTGAAACTTGTTTCAAGTTCCAGAGATAAAGGTTGAGTCTTAAGCTTTAATTTAAAAAAAAAACAAAAAAACCAAACAAAAACAAACACAAACAACAAAACTCCTGAATTTTTCAGTACCTTTTGAAAAAGTGAGTAAGTTTCTATTAACTGTAAAGAAAACTTTTAATTATTCTGACTATTGAAAATACTTTTCAAAAGTAGAGCTTGACTCTTAGTAGAGGAAGACACCTTAGAATGGCCTAATAATTTGGTGATTATTTTAAGAGTGATACTGAACCCAGAGGCTTTACATGGCGAAGAGCTGGAACAGATGTCTGTTGTGTTTGAGTTATGGGAGCTGTAGGCCTTGTGGACAGAGCACATGACGGCACCGTGCTCATGGTTATGGCTCCTCAGTCAGATAGCAGCAGTAGTTTCTCATGTTTGTAGACTAAATGTCTTCTTTTTGTTTGTAGATATGGCTCGTGGACAGCAGAAGATTCAGTCGCAGCAGAAAAATGCCAAAAAGCAAGCTGAGCAAAAAAAGAAACAAGGACATGATCAGAAGGCTGCAGCCAAGGCTGCCTTGATATATACCTGCACTGTCTGTAGGGTAAGAGGAACTGAAGTCAAAATAGATTTGTAGGGAGAGGTCTGTCTTCCTGCCTAGAACAGGATTTTTAGAAGATTTTATAGTGGAAACTAAAATACTTTAGTGGTTGTCTAGCTTGTTGCTGTAAGAAGTGTTCGCATCTGTTATTTGACTTGCTTACAGATCACTCAGCTGTACTGGTAATTGAGATAGAAAATCTGAGAGGTCGTGTTCAGGTCTGGTTTGGGGAGTTATTTTGCCTTTCGTATTACAGTGGTCTGCATGTGCTGTTAGTGTGAGACAGAGCAGGTCAAAAGTGAGCGGTCAGTTCTTGTTTAGTCTCCACATGGAAACATATTTTCTTTGTAATGGAATTGGCCTGTCTTGGAATTCGTGGTTATAGGTGTTGCTGTAGAAAGAAGTGGTGATGCCAAAAGCTTTAATGTAAGCTTGATACAGTAACTTTTGCTAGAACAACTTACTTGACAACATAACAGAAATCTGAGTATTAATCAGGTTGCAGTTTTCCTTCTGGCTGGTTTTCCTGATGCTTCTTTTAGGAGCTGAAGGATAAACTCACCATTTTCACTTCAATGGTCAGTCTCAGAATAGATCTGCCGCTTCAAATGTCTTAAATAAGATTCCAAATTGAGGGTTGCTTCATTAAGTACTTGTAACCAGCTCCTCTTGTTGTGAAACCAGGCTGTAGTATCAATCATTTTGGGCAGTTGGTGCCTGCAACTGTGTCGTAGCAAAGGTCTGAAATAGCTTGTGCCAAGTAGAGACTTGGTTCATACCATGTAACTTGGCCTATTGGTAAACTAAAGAAATAGCTTTCATTAATATTTGATTCTGAAAAGGATAAATGTTTATCTTTAAGGTGTTGAAAAAAGAAAATGGTGAGGAAGTAGGTTTTCCACCAAACCAGCCTGTGAAGTGTAAGATGTGCAGGGAGATACCTAGCCAGAATAACGCCATTGATGGATATGCCAGAGCAAGTGTGATAGTGCTTAAAAGAGTGCTTAAGAGCACCTCTGAAAATAGGCAGTTAAATACTCCATCTTAGCCTGCAGCTAAATTAGTGGTGCTTCTGTCACTAGAGTTGTATCATCAAAGAGGTAGTTGGCTTCCAGGGAAAGAAAATAAAGGTTTTGTAGTATTATTTAACTCCTGTATTGTGCATAAAGTTTAATGTCTCTCTTTAATCAGACTCAAATGCCGGATCCCAAGACCTTCAAACAGCACTTTGAAAGCAAGCATCCTAAGACTCCACTTCCTCCAGAACTGGCTGATGTTCAGGCATAAAGGTCTACAGGTCATTACCTTATTTTTTAATTGATTGTCTGAGAAAGGTGTTTATAAGCTGGGCTTTTTACCACCACCAACTGGGACTTAAAACTTGCTTCAGTTCTTTTAATATGAGAACTACGGTAGGTTAAAGTTGTACCCCTGAACTGTTAAAAGCAGAAGAAAGAAGCAAGCTAGTTCTTACATGGGTGAAATGGCTGTGGTATTTTGCTGTGCCTGGAGGTTGTTTTAAAAGGGATTGATGTTATTTCAAATGGTCATTCTTAGTGTTGTAGGAATACTACATTTTTTAGTTCTTGCTTTGAAATGTTAGTTTTGCTTTGAACAAAATGCATAAGTACAATCTATCTGTAACTACAAAACATGTAATGTAAACAGTCATTTAGTATATTTCCAACAATTGAGCTTTTTTGTTCCTGAAGCTATGCAAATGAATGCAGAAAAATCTGAGTTTGTGTTAACGGTAGAAGAGATTTCCCAGTAGCCAGTTGTTAGGCTGTAACTGAAAGTGGTTTAATAAAAGGTTGAAATAAGGTAAAAAGCAGTAGTATGGTATTTCATTCATGCAGAGGTAAGCAGCACTGTGTAATGGTTCAGCTTAACCGAGTTGTTCTTATTTTTTATAGGTGAAGTCATGACACCTATTGACTCTTCTACTGTCAGACCTTACATAACAAACCTGCAGCTGCTTTTCTAAAACTGTTGATCAGCAAAAATGAAGGGGCTACAGAAACATTCATATTTTTATGCTGTTCCCTCTTGGGCTTCATGCAAAGACAATTCTGTGTAAATGTACAGTTGTACCCTATTTGGAAATCCTAAAAAATCAGTCCATACTTGTTATAAAAATTTTTTACAATTGTAATTATATTGATGTTCATATTGTGTAAAATAACTCACTTAATAAAGTAGTACTTTGATTTTACAATATCACAGATTAACTCCTTGTAGAAATTCTGTTTCACCTTTCTACATTATCTGCCTTATAAAATAATAAAAAAGTGGAGAAAAAAAAAGTGGAATTTTCCCCATCCTGCCAAAACATGAGCAGTATCATTCCACTGCAAGTAATGTACATTACAGTAAATTAAAGTAGAGAGGGAAACTGCTCAGATTTACTGTCCAGTGTGCTGCCTGCTTGAGCCCAGCCATTAGTGGTCAAGCTGATGGCTCAAGGTGCAACACACACCCTGAGCAGCTGCATGAGAATCATGAGACTTCCTCCTACATTTTTGTCCTATGTACTGGAGTCTTAAGTACTGCAAGCCATTTCAGATGGGATTCCTTTACTGTGAGGGATCATGTTCCTTGAAGTCATGCACTGGAGGAACTCTGGTTATGCTTGTTATCCTTTCTATTTAGGTAGATGGCTGAGGAAGCTTGAGAGGTGGCAGGATTGGAATGGTGGCATGAAAAATGCCTGCCAAATACTAGGTTAAAGCAACTCTGCTCTTTGTTTAAAAACATTAAAAATATTTTCAAATCCAGTTTTCAACTTTGTTCCCCTCAAATATGTCTGGTTATTTCTCTCTTGAAGGAATATGTAAAATAGCCAGCCATTAACCTTCCTTCACAAGTTTAAAATATGCCTGTTGGAAAAGAACTAAAGTAACTAAAATAATATGGCTACTTAAAGAAATCAGATGTGATTAAAGTTGCAATGACAAGAAAAAGCTGGATAATAACTCTGACCAAGACCACTTGAACAGATAAACATAATTACCCCTAAAATGCCCTGGGTTGTGTTCTAATCCCAGATGCACAGCACAAAAGCAGTGGAGAAACATCTGAATTGTACTGGAAGGTCTACTGTACAAAATCCCATCTTGGGCATTTTGGAGGGGGCTTAAGAGCTTTAGTTTTGACCCTGCAGTACAAAACAGTACTAGAATTGCTGTGATGTGCAGAGTTTACAACAGATGTAAAAATTCTGGTAGTCCAAGTAACCCTTGCTATGCAGCAGGACTATACATCTGACCTTCAAATGGCTTCCTAAAGTCTAGGACCATAGTCTCAAAGACTCATTCACTTAAAAGAATGCACTTGGTATTTTATTATATAAAGTCAAAACCTTTGTCTTTGTCCACTCATTTGCTCTTTATTGAACTACTTCTGTGAGACTAGCTTCCTGTCCTCTTTGCTGTGACAGTTATCTCTGTAAATACTTACTTTGGCATAAAGTTTCTCTGTATTATAGTCACTCTGGGATAACCTGTATACCACTTAACTTTTATAGATAATGTTATTCTCCTCAGCGTAATCCACTACTGCACTTGTACACCTGACATCAGAATGTAACAATTCATTTATTTTTCTTTAGTGTTACCAGTACATACATCCTGACAAACTGGCTCCACAAGGCAAGAATCTGCTTTCAACCTTTGTGCTGTATGGGGGAAAGGTCCTTCAGTGTTCTAATGCTGTAGTTAAAAGTACGCTGAGTAGAAATGGAAAGTTTCTTGCTCTGATTGGTATTTGATAATCTGGTTTTACTCTGGAAAATGTTTGGGAATGTATCCCTATAACTTGGGCCTGAGGTGAAGTAAATGTTCTATTCCTTCAATTCAGAGTGTGTAGCATTAAATAAAAGACTTGTTTCATAAACAATCTCTGTTAATGAGAACTGAAGAGCTGGAAAGCTGCATTATTAGTGGGATGGTTACCTTCAGTTAGAATTGTATTTTTAATACTCAAGTTGAAAATACCCTGTGAAAGGATGGGGTTTACATGTCGGAAGGCAAGGATGATCCTCAGTTCAATAAGAACCCCAGCTACAATAACTGCCATCTTAATTATAGAAGCAAATGAGAGCTGTGACTGAATTGTTACAAAGGCTGTACTAAATGTGGCAATAGTCCTCAGTCAGAATACCTACAATACTCACTGTACCTAAAAGATTAGAGGAAGGACTAATTCTCCATCATCTCTTCCTGATCTGAAAGACAACACGCCCTAGTACCTGGGTAAAGACACAGTTGTGTCATTACACATTGTAATGTGTCTGATTAAAGAGAATTAAAAATATAAAACATAAAATGTAACATTTCCTGCCTGCTTTTAAAATCAAATAATGCTGGACCTAGAAAATTCATTTCCTGGTTGTGGACAGTCATGTAACTTGAAGCTGTCTAGCTGTGCAAGAAAGAAAAATAGACATGGGAAGTTTCCTGTATCTTGAGAAAGATTCATTTCTGTGTGGGGTCAGCAATCAGGTGGAGGGCTCTTTCTGTGTCAGCATGGACATCAGCTGTCATGGATACTTGTGGAGCAATTCAAGAGGTGTTTTGGATTTTCAGAAGCTCTCATCTGGGAATCTCTAAGCAGCATTTGAAATTGCATTTTAAATGAGGCTTAAAATACTATGAAAAAAGTCTCACCGTAGAGAGTAAAAAGATGAGGCCATCATCCTGGGGACTACTGAGTAATCAACAGTTTTGCAATTTTTGTTACTCAAGCTTGTTTCTGTGCCTCTGCTTTACCTAACTAAAGGCTTCTAGTTTCTTGCTGTCAAAAAGCTGTGTGAAAAATCCAAGATAGAAGTTGAAGACAGTTGCTGTGTAGCCTTAGGGAAATAGTTTATGCAGTGCTCTCGAAATAACCCTGGAGACTATCCCATTTGGTTATTTGCTGAAAACACTTCAGCTCAAGTAAGTAAAGCTAATGACCACGGGCTGTTTGCAAACCACATAGTAACGAAGGAATTTGTGGAATTTCTGTAAACTATACTGATTTATTTTCCTATCTTGCTAAGAAGAGCTGATAGGTGGAATGTCTTTTATTATCAGGTACTGATAGGCTTTCCCATTTTCACAGAAACAAGTTGGGAATTACTGGGCTTTACTAGAAGCATGATCTTCCAGGGCCTGACGAGTAGATTTAATTAGACCTATAGGATCACAATTGAACTAAAGGTCAGTTGGTGTTTCTTTCTACCCAGCCACTTTCTGCTGGGTGTAATTTGGGGGCCTGTTTAGAACCTTACAGGTTTTGGAGTGGATTTTGAATCCAGCTCCAATCCCACTTTGCACTGGTATTCAGCCTGTGATTTTACATACTCTGTAGCATCATTGGTGATTTTGCTCTAGTCCAGACAGTGGGAGGATGTCAAATGCTGTCTGGAATTTTTCTGTACTCTTTTAAAATTATTTTGGAATCTTTTAATACATTGTCTATTGTGTTACAGATCTTGTATAGATAAGGCACAACAGAGGCTCACTGAAGGTGTTATCCTGGGAGCTTTCAAAGAAAAGTAGATTAGATTGTATGTACTTTTTATAATTCTCTTACATAGCATTTCACGCTGGGGGTCCTGGGAAAGGAGGAATCTATAATTATCCCATCATAGTTATCTAACTGTTCAAGCTGTGTCTCAACTTTTTCAGGAAATATGGCACAGCTTTTCTCATTACTGAGAAATACTGTCCATTAAATATATAAAGCCAAGGTCCATGCAGCACTTTGATGGCATGGCAGATGTATTTTTGTGTTCCTTGTAGCTGTGACAAAACCAGTGTGCAAAGTCTACCTGAAAGCTGGAGCTCTTTCAGAGGACTGAGGATTAAGGGAAATCTCAGGAATTTATCTAGTCTGTCTCCCTGCTCTGAGATTGGATAAAATCTGCCAAGACAAACTACTTTAACTCTTCCTTTAACTCTTAAAAGCTTCCAGTGAAAGGGATCCCACAATCCCAGACCTTGTAAGCAGCATGTATCACTGCTGAACTGTACCAGTGGACAGTTACCACAGCAAGAGTTTATCCCTGCCAGTTAAGTCAATTGCTTACTGTTCTTACTGGCAATAGATGTGATGAGTAGTGCCTTTATTTGAACGTTGCTACTGTGTTCTAGTCTTCAGTAAACCCAGTTAATTGAATCACTCTTCATAGGTCACATTTTCTAAGTCTGTCAATTGTTGCTGCTCTAGATTCTTAATAAGTTTGTGCTCTTAAATCATATGGTCCAAAATATGACCCAGAGTGCTGGCTGAGGCTAGTGCAGAGTAGCTGAAACAACTAAGGTCTAGCACTTGCATACACTAGAATTATATTAGGCTTTCTGCAACAACATCACAGATTCATTTTGGTACCACTAATAATTTCCACTTTATACCTCTGTTCAGTGTCCACATCCTTTCCTCTCAGGGATCTCAGACCAAACTGTTTACCATTCATCCAAGTGTGGTATCATGGGGGATATTGCACATGTCCTTTGTTACTCTTTAGTCTGCATTGTTCATGAATACACTGATGGGATACATTGAGACAAAGCCTTGCAGGACCTCCCTTGAATATCTTGCTAGACTCCAGTAAGCCTTTGGTAAGTGCTTCTTGAGAGCACTTTGTACTGCTGTGATTCTCTTCCTGGTCAGTATGAATTGGAGCCACATAGCTGTGAGGACTTTGCAGACTGACAATGTCAGAGGCATTTACAACAACAGGGAGATTTGGGATCTTCTGTGCCTGTGGCCACCAGTTTTCACAAAGAAATGAAGGGTAGTGAGGTATGGCATAGTTTGTTCCCGACAAATCTATATTGTCTGGCTGTTGTTTGGTTACTTCTTCATATACATTTACAAAGGGATTTTTATAAAAATTATCCTAGCCCTTTTCCAGATTTAAGTTGACTGAGAAGCATCCCTTTATTTTTAACTTCCTTGTGCTTGTCCCACTACTGTCTTGGGCTGTATCCTGTGCTCTGTGAGTTCTCAGAGAGCAACACTCATGGTCCCTAGTGGCTTGGCTGATTGCTGGAGCATCCTAGGATAAGAGTAATTAGCTGTTGGCAACTTGAATTCCATTAAAGTCCTCTGACCACTTTAGCTTACTCTTTCAACTTCTTAACATGGTTTGTTAACTTTTGAGTGAAGTAAAAAATGCTGTTTATTACTTATTTGTAAATCTTATAGTTCATTTTCTTTCCTTCTTCATCAGGTAATGGACCTATACCTAACTTTATCTTTCCTTAGATATTTGTAGTCTTTTAGAACCTCAACTGTGTTTTTGGACTCTGCCAATGAAGGTGTTACTGTGTTAACTTTTGAGTCATCTAAAACCCAATCTTTTGTCTATCTCTCAGGATCCACACTCTTATATTTGCAACCACTGTTGTGAACTCTTTGAAAAAAAAAAAATTGGAAGGTTTTCCCACTGTTGAAGCTTTATATACTCCATCCTGATATTTTCAAGGCCCCAAACATGAAAGAGCATTCTCATTAAAGTTTGAGCTCTGCTGAGTAATTACTTACCTACAAGCTAGCAATGAGAAGGACCAGGCTGGCCTGATAAATCTGAATGTGCAATACTTGTTAACATTGGATATAAAACTGCAGAGCACTAATTAGACTAAATGCTTGAGTGACTTTTCATCAGACATCATTCTGGCCATTTCTTCCTCTGGTTTTCAAGACTGTGCCTATACTTCAGTTACTGCTGCCTATCTTTTCCATATGGATGCCAGTGAATCCAACCCCTCACAAGAGCACATCATGTCTGTCTCTTTACCCTTAGTTTACCAATAGAAGAGTAATCCACAAGCTGCCTCTGTTTCTTTTCCAGTGCTTTACAAGATTAAAATATGCCTGGACAACAAACCCATGTTGATTGTCCAGCATACTTGTAGAGTGTCAGGATAAGCCTTAATTTTTAATTTCTTATTCCTGATATGCCTTCAAATTTCAGTGGCCATTACCTACTGATGGTTTTTACTTTCTTTTGGTACACATTTTCTTTAGCTATTGATAATCACGGCATATTTTTCTATAAAGTGGTTGCTTTATTTATTTATTTCCTGTGAACATTTGTGGATCCTTTGAAGAAGGAAAACTAAGTATTTCCAACCAGAAGAATAATAAAAGAATAATGTCTTTTAAAAACCCACAAAAAGTCTAAAATGGTTGGTATTTAGAATTGTTCTTATGGTCACTACTCAGTTTTGTTACAGTAATGCTTAATGCAGTTGTATTTTATGTTGCTGGAGACACAACTCAGATTTTATATCACAATGGGCTGTGTGCAGTAAAAGGACTGATCAGGATGTCAATGAAGCTCCTTTTTCTTTCCACACACGCTGAGGGAAAAAGAATTTTTATTTGTGACTTTTCTTGCTGCATTTTTATTTAGAAAGTAAATTTAGATTCGTTATGATTTTACAAAAAATTGCTTAACCCTAAGGGATTTTCAAAGTGGCATCTGCTGCTGTTAGCTCTTACCAGATCAGTACCAAAAGAGAATATTCTTCTTATAGAGGTCTAAGAAATAGTGTCTATTAAAGACCATGTTGAGTAGGATTAAGAAATAGTAAACAGCTGCTTTTTGCTGCTGCAGTAAATCATTCAAAGAATTTGCTGTTATGTGTCTGAAAACAAGAGCTGTTATGCAGCTGAAAGAATGTGACACTGCCCTATAACCACCAATAACAAAGGAGGACAACTTCTCAGCTTCTGGGCTGACTTCTAAATGGACAAAGACTGCCTGTATTTTTCTCAAACAATAATTGAATTCTACATCACTGAAGTCAGTAGGAACTTAATTTTGTCATGTGCTAAATGCTCACATGCATGTGCAGAAGGCTGCTAGCTTGAACACCTTTGTAAAATCTCTGTCACATATTATTATGGTACTAAAATCAGTGTGACTGATGTCTGTATATCAAAAGATGATTTATGTGTGGCTGGAAGATGCAGTAGTCTGTCTAGAAAATATATACAGTGCTGTACGAGGACAGACTTTACAATTTCTGATTGATAAAGTCAAAAGATGTTTTTGGGCTATAGTCACCGTCAGTCCTCAAAATTTCCCCTGTTCTTTTATCATAAACCTTTTGATTGGAAACTGTGTGGACCTCAGAGAGCTTAGTGCCCTGCGGGCAGAGATTTGGATACTATTCTCTTAGACACTTCTGAAATCAGTTGCCTCTCTTGCTTCCTCTGTGACTCCAGCCATTTTTTCAGGACTCAGCTCTCTCTCTGGTGGACAGGACTCACCCACTTGTAGTGAGTGAATGAGTAGGAGCACAATAATGTAACAGTGAAATTGTCCAGTGCTACTACTAAGTGCTAATACTGCCTTGACTGTGCTGGTTTTAGTTAGTAGTGGCCAGACTTCACCTTTCACTCCCTACAAAGAGACAGAAGCAACCTGCATCTGCAGAGGTGCTTGCTGAGACTGCACTCCTGACCTGCTACCGTCACGACATGAGGCTCATGGAGCCACACAAGCCGTGTAGCTGCTCCTGTCTAACTGGCCCTAGGCCCTTCCTGTTAAAACCCTTGCCTAAGCCAGATTTGTAGAAAGGGAGGTATCTTAAAAGCAGTCTGGTTGTTCCTATTTGTGAAAATGGCTGGGTAGAGGAAAGACTTTCTGTCATTATGAGGGACAGTGGGAGACTAGGGCTGCAAAATAAACTCCTGCAGTGCTGGATGTAGAGAAACACTTGAGAAATGCCCAAACTACAAGACAAATTTTATTTGATGCTTGATTTTTGAGTCAGGGAGATGAATTCACACTAAAGCACCTGGTACAAAATCCCTTTCCTGAGTTTGGGCAAGTGAGCAGTCAGCCTCTGGAAGAGTGGCAGACTGAGGTGCCTGTGTGGGGAAGCTTGTTTGGGAGCAGGGAAGCATCAAGGAGTCTGCATTTCTGGAGGAGCTCAGCAAAGACAAACACCCTTCCTTGACAACTGCCCTGCATGAGTAAAGGAGGAGAGGCAGTGGCAGGATCCCAGTTAGACTGTAAGAAAGTTCATTCAACATTTGCTTACATGAAAGGTTTGCTTTTGAGCACTTGAGGCTGGCTCAGGATTGATTGATTGCTAATGATGGTTAGGGTCCATTTAAAGGCAATAAACTAACAATGGCTTGATGAAAATGTGCTTTATATGGCACCCATGACAGATATTTTGCAAGTACTGACATACCATCCCTCTAACTAATGTGGTAATAAATGTGCTAAGTGCTTGAGTGTTTGGGGATTTTTTTCTCCTCCATCCCTCCTTGTTGTGGGTATGTCTATACCAGACCTCCTTGTGCTGCACTCACTCTTACCCAGATTTTCATCTCTTCAAGTACAATTGAACCAGCTTGTATATAAGTGGGGTGTCTCAGGAAGAGAAAAACTGTATAGGAGCTTAAACAAAACTGATGTGGAGACTTCCTTGTCAGCAGTGAAGCTTATGATCTGCTTTTGACCAGAATTCAACCCACAGATGACATGCTGTAGAGCTGGCAAGGAGAGAATGGGAGTCCTTCCATTTCCAGGAAGCTCTGTGGAAGAAAATGAACAGGAAACCCCAATGAAAGCAGTCCCCATTTTAGAGAAGAATAGAACAGAAAAATAGAAAAGTTCCACCAAAAAACCAGTATCGTCACTATGAACTTGACAGCCAAAAAGTTCTGCTTTCCAGAGTTTTCTCTGCAAGAGGCCCTGGCTCTCAGGCAGATGTAAGTTCTACTAAGAGCTCATTGCCATTGTTGCTAAAACTGATTATGAGAGAAAGTGTTGAAATGTTACTCCTCCTGAAGGTTAGTTGTCCAGTTTCTAAAACATAAAGCTGTTATTGTCCCCTTGGAGAGTGAATAGAAGTAGATTATAATGAAAGGGATGGTGCAGAATTTAACTCAAAATCAAGATTCTTATTGACACCGGTCTGTCTCAAGGCACTTTTCAGGCAAATTGGTATGCAGACATTGAACAAATAATCCCAGTGGTCACCCTTGGGTCAGTTTCTTAGTTAAATATTTCAGAGTACAGGACATATTGCTTATTTTTTAAGGAAGGCATCTTGTTTTTCTTAAGCTATAGTAAATACCACCTGTTTTAAAAGGTGAATCCCAATCTGTTGATTGATATTGTGCAGAAAAAGTCCTTTTAATTTAGCAAGTCCTATCAAAACCAACATTATTTGTAAATCTTTTTTGTCTTCTGACCACTGACATTTTCTAGTTTCTCCATTCTTACAGCAGTCTTTTCTTTATCCCCATTTCCTGCCAGCTTTCTAGGAGAGCTGTATTAAGTCTTTTCTGTCCAAAAACATGAGTGAGCTACCATTTTTACTCCAAGTAACTCCTTGGTCTTCTTTTTTACTGTGAAATAAATCACAGCCACTCTCTCTGACATTTCCAAATGAATGTCTAACCAAAAGCTGTAGCTCTGTACCCCTGAAAGAAAACTCTTAACCTCTTGCCCACAACTCTTCTACTCCTTAATCTTTTTTGCATTGCTACAACTATCATTTCCCTTTGGATTGCCCATGAGCTCTTGGTTTGGTTTGGGTCTCCATCTAGATCCTTCTGTATGAGTTCAAAGTCTTGCTGATTCTTCTGCCTTCCTTAGTCAACGCTTTTTTCCAGGCCCTTGACATCTCCTCTGTGCAGCATCCCTCCCTCTAATGTCCAGCCTTCACATACACTGCCCTGCCCTGCTCATTTCCACACTCTTGGAGAGTGTTGGTGCAAAGAGCTGGCCAAAAGATCATTGTCCTCATCTGTTGTTTCCTGTATTCGCCTCTCTTCCTTCCTCACTGTCAACCTCAACCTCACTTCCTTCCTTCCTGCTCTGCCAGGAAGCATCCCAGAAGCTGGTAGCAGCTGTCAGGCTGGTCTTGTTACCCTCCCAGTCTCCCTCCTATTTCCCAGCGTCTTCCCAGCTCTTTGCAGCATCCACCAGTGGGGTCTCAAATAGCACCCGGCACAGTTGTCTCCAGCTCCATGGCCAGACTTCCCAAGTTCTCACTGGTCACAGCCACACCATCCTGTTTCTCAGGTCACATCAACAAGCCTTTCCCCTGCAGAACAGGTACAGTTCTTGCAGCTGATAGATGCTGAAACAACTATTTTTCTGCCTCTCTGCATTCCTCATTGGATAAAGTTCGTGAGCAGCAGAGGGGCTCCCTTGCTCCTTCTTCACTGAGTTAATTGTTTATTCCACAAGGTCTTTGCTTTTCTGACTATATATTTTTTTAATTCTGATTTACCGCCTTGGCCCTTAGCATTCAAATTCATCTATCTTTTTTTAAGACCAGATTTCCCTCTGCCATGCCACATTCTCATTTTCAGCCTTTCATCACACGTGACCTTTTTTAGTGACAGGGAACTGGCAAGTCAGAGACAAGGGCAAGACTTGGGACCAAATGGAGCAGAGAGCAGGGTTGCACATCCACAGCCACCCCCACAGGATGCCCTCTGTTCACTGCTTGTTGTCAGTATAGCAACAGACAGGTAGGTTTTTTACTGCCATATGAATGTGCAGCTGGTAGAGTTAACCCAGAGTGGAGGGTTTGAGAGCAGCCCAAACCTGCTCTCCCTACATTTAAAATCACTGTGAACCTAAACAGCCCTTGTTTGGAAGTGAGCAACCAGACAGCTCCTTAAAAACTTTGGGTGTGTTTCACACTATGCATTTAAAGTAATTAGTTCCCAGGTCAAGGCTCACCACTCTGGTTTTACCCCCAGTGAACCCTGAACTGACAACTCCTTGCACATGGGCTTTGCTGAATTTCCAGCATCTCCTGCCCAACCTGCTTACCTCTTCCTCCTCGTGCTTCATCATCTCGTTTATTTTTCATTTAGTATCCTTCTGTCTTGAGGCACCTGTCTTGTGTGAGAGGAAATGAATCCCCAGCCCACTTGCCCTCCTCCTCAGCACAATGCACAAGTGAGAGTGGGCACTATAAAATCCACGTGAGGGATCCTACCTACTCAGCTCAAGTGCTGAATAAATCTTAGGAGCAGGACTTGCTGAATCCAGCCCTTACATTTTGGATGTCAGAGCAAGAACTGGTCTTTGTTTTGCAGCCATTACTTTTCCCTTTAGCATCCTCTCAGGATCATTAATATGTCTCTGACTGTTAGCCAGAGTGCAGTTTGCATGTGTGTTCTGCTATATCCTGTATTTCCCAGAGCATTGTTACTTTCTGGGCACAAGCAGCCAGGTGTTAGATTTGATCAACTTAATGTAGCTCTGCATAAACATAATTCGTGTATATCTTGATATGGGCCTATCAATTGACAAAAACATGCTTTGGATGCTGATTCAACTTCCGTTGTAGGATTAGCTCAAAACTTGTAATTACCTTTGTAGGTGCCATCTCTTCCTGCACATACATTTTCCCTTAAAAAAAATCCCAGCTGTTTATAATCACAATTTATAAAGCTATATTTTCAGTCTTAATCTCTCACCAGTTTAGACACATATGCAGGAGTAATTCTTCAAGCAGCTACCAGGGTATTCCCTTCCATGGTAATTTAAATCAGCCAAACGATAACTCCTTAAGTAATTCTAACACCCCAAAAAATCAGAACAAAAAGCTTCCCACTTAAGTCTGTGTTAAACCAATTCATTGGAATGACACAATTAAAATCTTGGGGCCAAATCCTGCTTGTCCTCTTCATGTAAGTGCTGCTTTTGAGAGCAAAGGGATGAATGAGAACAGCATTTAGTCCATACATTAATAATGTATATCCTTTGACTGACAAGGAATGGGCTGGCAGAACAAATGAAAGCACCCTAGGGTAAGAGGAAGAAAGCCTCAGTTTGTTGCTGCAAACTGCACAGGAATAAAAGTACATTTTGTTCCACTATTAAATTAGGAGATTGGGGATATAATACTGTCTCTTCCGCAGCACTTCCATTTTCTGCTCTTGGCAAAGAGGATAAAGCTGTCCACAGCTGTAATTGTTCCATCCAGCACTCACATGCCTGGGAGAATTAATCGTGATCTGCAAAATCTACTCCTCTTAGCTGCCGAGCAGCACACCCGTGTACAGCTGTCATTTACTGTGATCTGAGTCACCACGGACTGTGTGCTCTGTGTGCCCGCACTGCACCCTGCCAGCCTGCCGGCTTCACACCTGGGGTAGCTCCTGCTGGACATCCACAGCCTCCTTTTTTCACCTGGCTTTGTCCTGGTCAGAAAGGCATTGCTGTCCTTCTTTTAATTCAGCTGGTTGGAAATAGAGACAAGAGCTGCAATCCTATGTGAGCAGCCCCAAACCTTGTGGCTGCAGCAAGGGCAGGATGCACTGGGTGGGTGCCTCCAGTTGGTGGCACAGGGCTCCTGCTGCCCACAAGCAACCAGAGCCAGCCTTCCTGGCTTCATCTGTCCCAGGGGGTTTATTGTTAATTTGAGATGGATTTACTGATTACCTTTATTTGCAGGTTGGTTTGGTTGGGTTTTTTTGTTTGTTTGGTTGGTTGGGTTTTTTTTGTTTTGTGTTTTTTTTTTTTTTTTCCTTGTTGTTTTGTTTGTTTGTTTGTGTTTTTTGTTGTTTTGTTTTGTTTTGTTTTCTTTGGTTGTTTTTTTTGTTTTGTTTTGTTTTGTTTTTTTGCAAGAAGAAGTCTAGACAGACATTAATACTAAGAGAAACAAAGCAAATTCCAGGAACAAATTACCTCAGATTTTGCACAGTGTAATAACACTGCACTTCTACCACCTTTCCAGACATTCAGTAGTGATTGTTATAGTTTGAATTATTTCCTAATGTTCTCGTCTAGCTTTTGCCAAAGCAACGCTTCCCTATTTGTTACTGGCTGTTTTTCTGGATGATTGTTGTATTCATATTGTACCTGATACTTTTCATGCCTCCAGAGCAAAGCCAGAAAATTCCTGCAATCAGTGCTGAAGGTAGCCATGGAGGGTGAGTCAGCTTTTCACTTCCAGTCATAAAATTATTGTCCACCCAACCAGGAGGAAGAGGTAGACAACTTACTCTATAAGCAGCTGGAGAATATTTCAGGATGATCAGCCCTTGTTATTGTAGGTGACTTCAACCTGCCAGACATCTGCTGGGAACTTAATACAGCAGAAAAGAGGCAGTCCAAGGAATTTTTAGAATGCATGGATGACAACTTTTTGTTGCAGCTGGTAGGTGAGGCCACCAGGGGAGGGACTATGTTAGATCTGTTGTTCACAAATAGAGATGGGCTGGTGGGAGATGTGGTGGTTGGAGGCCACTTGGGGCAGAGTGATTATGAAATTATAGAGTTCTCAATAATTGGTGAAATCAGGAGGAACACCAATAAGAATCTTACATTGGACTTCCAGAGGGCGGACTTTGGCCTATTTAGGAGACTTATTCAGAGAGTTCTTTGGGAAGTAGCTCTTAAAAACAAAGGAGTTCAGGAAAGCTGGGTGTTCTTCAAAACAAAGATTTTGAAGGCACAAGAACAGAGTGTCCCTGTGTGCGGAAAGAGGAGTCAACGAGGCAAACGCCCAGCCTGGATAGGCAAGGAGGTTTTGGATGAACTCAGGAATAAAAAGAGGATGCATCATTTTTGGAAGGAGGGTCAGGTCCCTCGGGAAGTATTTAAGGGGGATGCTAGAGCATGTAGGAAAAAAATGAGGGAGGCCAAAGCTCGGTTTGAACTTAAAATGGCGACTTCTGTAAAGGATAATAAAAAATGTTTCTACAAATATATTAATGGTAAAAGGAAAGGTAAGGCCAACCTTTGTTCTCTATTGGATAAGGGAGGGAACTTAGTAACTGCAGATGAGGAGAAGGCAGAAGTGCTTAATGCCTTCTTTGCCTCAGTTTTCAGTGGGAAGACAACCTGCCTTCAGGACAACTGTCCTCCTGGGTTGGTTTATGGTGTCAGGGAACAGAATGGTCCCTCCATTATCCAAGAGGGGGCAGGCAAAGAACTGCTGACATGCTTGGATACTCATAAATCTATGGGCCCAGATGGGATCCATCCCAGGGTGATGAGGGAGCTGGCAGATGAGCTTGCAAAGCCACTCTCCATCATTTACAATCAGTCCTGGCTCACTGGTGAGGTTCTGGATGACTGGAAGATGGCCAGTGTTACACCCATTCACAAAAAGGGTGGGAAGGAGGATCCCAGTAATTATAGACCAGTCAGTCTGACCTCAGTACCTGGCAAGATAATGGAACAGTTTATACTGAGTGTCATCACACAGCACCTACAGGCTGTCCAGGGTCTCAGGCCCAGCCAGCACGGGTTTAGGAGGGGTAGGTCATGTTTGACCAACCTGATCTCCCTTTATGACCAGGTGACCTGCCTGGTGGAGGCAGGAAGGGCTGTGGATGTTGTCTATTTGGACTTTAGCAAAGCCTTTGACACTGTCTCCCACAGCACACTCCTGGAAAAGCTGGCAGCCCAGGGCTTGGACAGGAGCACTCTTTGCTGGGTTGGGAACTGGCTGGATGGCCAAGCCCAGAGAGTGGTGGGGAATGGTGCTGCATCCAGCTGGGGACAGTCACCAGTGGTGTCCCCCAGAGGTCTGTGCTGGGGCCAGCTCTGTTCAATATTTTCATTGATGACATGGATGAGGGTATTGAGTCTTTCATTAGTAAATTTGCAGATGACACTAAGCTGGGAGTGTGTGTTGATCTGTTGGAAGGTAGGAGGGCTCTGCATAGAGACCTGGAATAGTTGGATGGATGGGCAGAGTCTAACAAGATGAAGTTTAATGAGTCCAAGTGTTGAGTCCTGCACTTTGGCCACAATAACCCCCTGCAGCATTAGAGGATAGGGACAGTGTGGCTGCTCAGTGCCCAGGAGGAAAGGGACCTGGGGGTGCTGGTCAGCAGCTTAACATGAGCCAGCTGTGCCCAGGTGGCCAAGAGGGCCAGTGGCATCCTGGCCTGGATCAGGAATGGTGTGGCCAGCAGAAGCAGGGAGGTCATTCTTCCCCTGTACTGAGCACTGGTGAGGCCACACCTTGAGTGCTGTGTCCAGTTCTGGCCCCTCCGTTTAGGAAGGACCTTGAGATGCTCGAGCACATCCAGAGGAGGCAACGAGGCTGGTGAAGGGCTTGGAAAACAAGCCATGTGAGGAACAACTGAGGGAGCTGGGGTTGTTTAGCCTGGAGAAAAGGAGACCCAGAGGTGACCTTATCACTCTCTATAACTTCCTCAAGGGGGGTTGTAGACAGTTGGGGGTTGGTCTCTTTCTCCAGGCAGCAGCTGACAGAATGAGAGGACACAGTCTTAAGCTGTGTCAAGGGAAATATAGGTTGGATATTAGGAAGAAGTTTTGCACAGAAAGAGTGATTAAATACTGGAATAGTCTGCCCGGGGAGGTGGTGGAGTCACCATCCCTGGATGTGTTTAAAGAAGACTAGATATGGCACTCGATGCCATGATCTAGTTGAGGTGTTAGGATTGCGTTGGACTCGATGATCTTGGAGGTCTCTTCCAACCTACACATTCCGTGATTCTGTGATTAAGACTCAGTAACCAATGAAGATCTGCTAATCAGGGTAAGCACCTTGCCATTTCCTTAGTTTTAGAGCCCATAATTTCTACTGAGATACAATTAGTACCAAGAAACATATTAAAAGAAGCATGTTTGGATGCTTCACCACCCAAAGGTGGGATGATGACCTTACACCTGGGTAGCCCTGCAGCAGAGCAGCTGAGCAGATCCCTGTGCAGCTGCATTTCTTCACCAGCTTGCCCCAAGACATGGTCATTGCTGGGACACGTGCCCAAGGCCAGCTCACGGGAATGTCTGCAGCTGTCAAGCCTTGTGGATGGATTGGGGTTTCCACAACCAGGCAAACCTGGTGTTGAGACCCAAGAGCACAAGGGAGGACAGCAAGTGTTCAAGACAGGGGTGTTGGCTGCCCCACGTGACATAGGATGTCCTTGGAGTGAGGTGGGCACTGTGAGAGTTGTGAAAAATAATAGCTCTGCTGGTTAGGTATGAATATGTAACATCATAAATTCTTTATAACACATAAAAAGAACTACTAGGAAACAAAAAAAAAAGTGTAATAATCATGTGCACTAGTTTGCAACCTACCATTTGAAAGCTTTCTTCTTCAGTGGTGGAAAAGCCAAGTGCCTGGATTGAGATCTTCCTTTGGTCAATGGGAGAAGACACATCTCTGAAAGGCACAGCTTCATACCCAAGGGAGGGCTCAGGATGGGGGAAGATGTCTTTTCAAGGGATTTCACTCCTGTGTGGATTTTGACAACTAGGTTAGAAGAGACTTGACTTCTAGAAAGTCAATGTGCAACAGCAGTCCTGCTCCTGAAATCTAAATGGCTTTAGAGCATGACCCAAGCTTCTCTTGGGTTTTATGGATAAGCAGATACACTTTATTTTAAAAATACAGGTAATTTTTAAAATGTATTTTTCATGCTATAGTTTTTTTTAAGACATTTTATCCTACTCAGCTGTCTTGCTGAAGCTTCTCCAAAGCCAGCCAAGCTCTTGTTGGGCAGAAGCAGGGGATATTGGAGCTCTGCAATCCTAGAGGCAGGCAGCACCAACCAGACCAGAGCACACTCAGGCCAGGGCTGCCTGTTGCTGGGAATGTGAAATGGTGTCAGGACATGCAGCCCTGAGGTTTGGGGAGCCTGAGGCTGGCTGGCAGGAGATGGGAAATGGCAAAGAAAGCAGAGAGGGGACAAACCAGCAGTGAAAACTGGGATGGTAGGCAAGGATAGGCAGTGATTGACCTAGAGGAGAGCAAGGAAAGGAGGACAGGCTGAATGACTAGAGGCTGACATAGGTGGGGAGTTGAGGGAAGTGGGGTGCTGCTGAGCTGGGAGCAGGTCTTGGCACCCCCTGGGGATGTCCCCTCCCAAGAACAACATGGATCCCAGGAGTCCTCTGCTGTGAACAAGCCCTGGGTCCCCATGGCAGGGCAGGGTGGCAGGACCATGGACTGGGCACTCTGCAGTGGCCCTAACCAGCACTGGAGGGCTTGCTGAGTTCGTTGTTTGGTGGTGGAGGGGTTAATTTCGCATATGAAACCCTGTGGGAAGGTAGCAACACCAGACACCCACAACTGGGAAATACCACCTACACAAACCTAAATTCAGTCTCTGGAAACCAGTTACTGTGATACTGTCTCTAACGGCAGCCCTGCAGGCATCCATCCCTGCAGCGCAGGGCCAGGCATACTCCCTGTGGTCCCATGGCAAAAGGAGATGCAATCCCCCTCCAAGGACACATTATGTAGCTCAAGGAGAGAGACAACCCCATTCTTCCGTCACTGCTTCATTAGAACCCGATGTAAATTTGAAGTGATGAAACTATCAGGGGTTGACATTCATTCAGGTTGGATTTACTGCTTTCTTTCGTTTTCCCCAGGACACCCTCAGCTGCTGGTCCATCAACAGGGGAAGGTACAAGCCCTCCAGAGATGCTGCTGCCCATCCCTGCCCTGGTCCCTGGCTCAGCAGCAAAGTTCCTGCCAGCTTAGGTGATGGATGGTACCTAAGCTAGGTTTATGCCCATGGGGGATTTCCACCAGGGGAGTTCCTGAGCTGAAGACCCTATTTGTTAGTACCCATGTTACTATGTAAAAAACAGGAACGGCATCACCACCTTCTCTGAAGCAAGCCTTTAGGTAGCTGACCACTAGCAGTTGATCCTCAGGAGCTGTGTGTAGAACATTTTTTCCCAGCAAAGGGCTGGTGTTAGTTTGTGATTAGCTTCTTGCATTTCACTCCAAGGCAGAAAAAGCAGACTTGGCCATAAGGTGTGACAAACTGCTGGAGTGTTTGAAAAATCAAACAAGAAACTCCTAGAGAGTTGTCAGATGGTTGAAAATGAGACTCAAGGTTTTATTTGGATATCTGAAGTTATGACTTGGTTTATAATTTCCACGTAGCAGCCCCACTGCCTTGGGCTTGCGAAGTTAAGGTGCTCTATCTGACAGAGGCAGCAAATAAGTGAGCTTATGTCCTGGTCACTGGCAGACCAATGCCAAAATGCTAATGGTGGCACTGAGGGCTGGTCCCTGCCTCTGCACTTCAGGATCTAGAGGGGTGCTGCCAGGTTTTCCAAGCCCAAGGGTCAGAGGTGTGAATCTGACTGACTGTCCCAGGGGCTGTAAACAAGGTCTGGCCTGTGTGACACAGTGCTTTTGGGGTGAGCCAGGGCCAGCACAGCCTGGCCAGGCACAGCTCTGAGATCAGGTATCTTGTGACACCATCACCTATCCAACCACTTCTCGTGCCTGTAAGAGAGTTTGAACCTAGAGCTGGTGGATGCCTCCAGACTAAGATGGACATGCTCCCCTCATTGGGTACATAGGGCTGGGCAGGAGAGGTGGATAGACCAGCTGGTCCTTCCAGACCAAAAGGAGAGTTTTGGCATCCTCTGGGAGATAGTAACAGTCCAAAAATTTTGGCTCAACACCCCTTTCATTATAACTCTGCTCTTCTACCTAGCCAAAGGTGCAGGGGAAGGCAACACTCTCTCCAAGGGCTCCTATGGGCTGCACTGCTCCCCATCTACCTGAGATCTCCTGTGGGAGCTGGCTGCTTGCTGTGCTTCAGAAGGGGTGGATTGTGCTCTGTACACAATGAAGGGGAGCAGAGGGATGCTGTGCTTGTGGCTGGTTCACGAGCTGGCTTGGCTGAGTTAGTTTGTTCCTCGTTTAATGTTGGATTTTAGGAATGCTGGATGTATTAGACTCTCAGAAAATTAATCGTCTTTACTACTAATCAAAGCTAAATCAATAGAGATTTTTTTTCTTGAACATTACAACTTTGAGATTTGCCCAAGTTTCCTGAATGTCACCATGATGCATCAGCGGCACTGCTCTTGCTGGTGTATTGGCGTCCTTTTTTCATCCTTTCTTCTTCCCAGCTCAATCCTCTTCTGAGAAAACTCTCATGGCCCCACTCCCTTGAGAAAACTTGTCTTTATGCCCATAACCTGCTCAAGTTTTTCTGCTTCTCTCTCTCTCCTCTTTTCCTCACACAGCTCCTGGGCCAGGGATCCTTTCCAGCCCCATACTTCTCCAGTACTATACTACCTTTCTTCCTTTTCCTCAGTGCCTCGGGTGTCCAGGAAATTCCCTTAATTAGGACATGCCCAAATCCCTCCTTTCTAAAAACCTTGGAATACCTCACCTACATGGCTGAGGAACAGAGCCAGATCCATGGGGCAAATCAACCACCCAGCCAGTGTGCTGCCAACTAGAGTCTGCAGTAAGGCAGGACTTTCCCTCCTGCCCTCCCCTCCTTTCACAGTTTCCTTTTGCTTCAGAGCTCATTTCACATGGGCTCCCCAACATGGGCTGCACAACAGCTCTGTGAACCAGCACCAGTGGTGTACACCAGCATCTCGGAAGAACATGCAGCATTCTGGCTGGCATCCCACAGTATTCCTGATATTTGCATGGAGCTGGGGCTCCTGCACTGTGTGGTGTGCTGGAAGACACACACTGAAGTGAGTTCAGGGCATCAGCATCAAATAGGGTTATTAAAACATTCCTGTTTTATGGGAAAAGCTCTTGCTGAATGCTACAACTTGCATCCTGATGGAACATGGACCAGATGCTGCAAATAGGGTTAAGCTACATACGTATTTCAGACTCAAGGCAGTGAAGCAGAGGAGGCTGAAAGTATCCCTTTATCCTTTGCCTTCATTGGAGAGCTTTCACATGGTGGCATGCTCTGGAGCTTGTGAAGCTCTTCTGCTGGAGCACCAGGTCAGAACACCAAGATGTCAGTCTCCCTGCCCTGATGAAGAAACCTCACCACAGATGCTTTGTGCAAAAAGAACAGAAACCCACTGAAATCCACCTTCCTTTGGTATTCCTGGGTCATGGTGAACCTGGTGGGGTACTGGCAGAGCAATCAGTAATAGTGCTGTATAAATAGCTACAAAAAAACACAGGAAAAAGCCAAGTTTATCCGAAGTGACACAATCAGTGTCAATCTTATCTTGCAGCAGCCTAATAAGCAGTAAGGTATTCCAAAACACTGCCAGCTCCATTTTCTGTGGTTTCCATTTGCCAATCCCTCCTGTAGTTGTCTGATCTTTAGTCTGGGGCTCTGCTTGTGGCTGGAACTCATCTTCCTGCATGACCAGTTCCTCAGAGAACAGCCCTTCTGGCTTAACAGGGCCAGAAGGTGCTGGCAGGAGGTCCCATCCTGCTGGCAGCTCCTAAGGATGGTCTTGGGTCTGTTGCTGGCTTTCTGGAACACAACACCAAGCTCAGGGGAATGTGCAAGTATATCTTTCCTTGGTAAATATGCCTGAGGAAAGTGGGGCAGCAGCAGTTTAGCACCTACTCTCTTCACCTGGAGAAGGAAACACAGCTTTGGGTGGAGGGGCAGCATCGGCTCGTCACAGTCACAGGCTCTGATTCGCAAGTGAGGAGAGCAGCACTGGGCTGCTGCATAAGCAGGTGCTGAGGCAGAGGCAGGGCATCTCTCACCTCTGCAGCGAGGCAATGGGCTGTGATCCAGCCATTCCCTCAGCCAGCTGAGCCCCTGGGTTACTCAGAGCACACTGGCCCCAGCCCCAAAGTCCCCCCGGTTGCTGTGGAGAGGCAGCATGAGCCCACGTTTGCACCAGGCAGTGACCAGCAACAAGCTCCAGAAAGGCAGCTCTGTTCTCTTTGCATCCTGCCCTCAGAGAAGCTGAACACTTCTGCACTGTGTTTGACAGCTTGGGCATCACTTCTGAAGGCTGCCAAGCTGGTAACAGCAGCAGAACCCAAATAACCCACATTTCTGGAGCTGAGCTCCCACCCTAAGTGCTGCAGAGATGCTTACTGTTCTGACTCACGCGGTTTATCACAGGGTCTCTCCTCAATCACTGTATTTCTGCAGAAATACCTGCTCCCTTCACTCTCCCATCTCTTTTACCTACCATCTCTTTACCTACCACATCTAATACATATTATTCTAACAAGATTATTTTCATGTTGCCAGAGGTCTCTGGTTTAAGAAGGCCTGTATATCTAGCCTTGGTCTACAGTAGCACTTCTTCCTAACCTCACTCACTGGAACTGTTTGTACAGCATAGCCAGAGTTCAGCAATATCAAGGTCTGTACAAATTTGTTTTGTCATTGAGTTCTCGTAGCAGTAATTAAAGAAACCAAGAGGTCATGAAGTGGTCCCAGGAGAGCAGAGGTTACTTGGCTTAAGCTATTGCCATGACCTCTTGCAAACAGCTCCTCAGAATATCTCTGCCAGCAAGGCACAAGGCTAGGGAACAGGGACTCCACCAGACTGGCTTACTTGTCAGGTGTCACCACCCGTCCTTGCTGGCCAAGGCAATATCTCTGATCAGAAGATGCTTCTTCCCCACAAGACAGCTGAGTGATATGCAGGCTATGGTGCTGGGACAGCTGTGTCTCTTGGAAACCAATAAGCTGAGTTTTATAACCTGTATTCAGTAAGTGCCTTTATGTAAGAAGGTTAGGTTGGTCACTCGGGGTTAGGCCAGCTGTGCATGGGAGCTGCCTGCAGCAGAGCCCATGTGCTGACAGGACCAGGGCACTCAGGAGGCACTTGTCCCAGCAGTCCTCCAATTACCAGCCATTTTCAGGTGAATAAAACAAGCTACAGTTGCCTGACATAGTTTTTTTTTTTTTTTACCTTGTGCAAATTTCCCCTGAGCTGCGCTGTTGTTATTGTGCAAAAAATAGAGCAAGATATGTATTAACTCTCAAAGGAAGGGAACTAGAAAAGCAAGAGCAGGGCACCCTCATTAACTCCTTTGGCTGAAAGTGGGACACTCACGTGCAGCAGCAGCAGCCTCTGCCTGGGCTGGGGGGAAACATGTGGGGGCCACTCACCCATAGGCAGTGGGTGAGTGAGAGTGGTTGAGGGTCATACTGAGATATCAAGCCATAGCCCTGCTGCAATCCCAAAACATGAGGGACCCTAAAGGGCCATGGCCAGGCTGAGAATCCCACCGGGTGCCAAGTCCTGGGTCTCAGGCAGGGATAGGTGGGGATGGGTGTCTAAAACCATGCTATCACCCTGGTTCTGGAACACGTGCTGTTTCCATCAAGTGCTCAAATAATCTTTTCTTACAGCTGAGCAAGAATTAGGAGGTTTCAATGTAATGTGGCCTCTGTTCTGTGCAGCCCCTCTGTGTGAGTGCCCATGGTGAGGCAGCACTGAGGGTCCCTCACTCCCAGGCTGAGCTGTGGCTGGAGCTGCACCAGCCTTTAACCAGCAGCAGTGCTGTGGGCAAAGCAGGCTCTGGTCTGTACAGTATGGGGCATGTCTGCTGTTCCCCAAGACACCTCCAGCACCCCATGGCCACCTCCCTCTTCCTTTGTCCTTCCATAGTGCACAAGCCCAGGCTGAAACAAGGCCAGAGACTCACCTGACTCGGTCTGACTTCCCTGTCTCCAATAGTTAGGTGTTACCAATATCCTAAGGGCCTCTTCCATCTCTGTTTCACGTTGAGATTCAAGGGCATGGTACTGCTGGAAAGCTGCAGCCAGCACCTAAGCCAGCTCAGCTCAGAATCTGGAAATCAATATGGATCAAATTTTGTTCAGGTGCATTAGCAATTGCTCTGCTGGATGCCATGATAAAAATAAGGATGTGCACTCAGCTGGTAAATCCCTGCATTGTTTTGTGCTGGTCTTCTGGGATCAAAGTTACTGGTGGCTGCATTTACTCTTTAGCTTAATAATGGCAAAATGTTTAGCATATTTTATATATTCTGGCCTCGGCTTTAGACTTGGGTGACAGACAGTACTTCCCAGAGAAGCAGCCTTTGAGCAGCCTAGCATGATGCATTGCTGCAGTCCAAGGGGGGATGTAGAACAGACTTGGAGCAGCAAGAGAAGCCTTAACAGGAAAATTAATGAAGCTATAGCACAGTTTCTGGTTATTACACAAGCAATATTTGGCTGGGGTACTCAAGCTCTCATATCTACCTCTGTGAGAAAAATTCACACAGTTTACTCATACATAAACTGCTCACCATGATTAAACCAGGAAAACTCTGCTGAGGTATCACAAGGGAGTGGAAACATGACTGTTAACCCAGCATAAGGTAACTGAGCACCATCTCCTCATGTTCTGGTTTGCTCTGCCATCTCAGGGAAGAAGTGGTTCAAAGACTCACAGGAGGGGCTTTAATTCCCACAGGCCTGGAGACTGGAGCCCAGGGATGCTCAGCACTGTCAAGTGGGGTGCAGGTCTCCAGCCATGGGCACTGCAGCATGGGGAGATGCAGGAGGGGGTACAGAGCCTGGAGGTACCCTGGGAAGAAGCATGAAACCACTGCTCTCCTTTTGCATAGGATTTTGTGGCTCTCCCTGGCTATATGTACACAAACATTTAATGGGAGTTTTGTTTGCTGAGCCAGGAGAGCATACTATCATGCTGGGATTCCTCAAAATTCATCCCCTAGCTAAAATACTGGGAATTATTGCTCCTACCTGCTATCCTTCAAGGTGCAAGGCAGCACTGCTGGCAGCAGGGCCATGGGCTGGCAGGGGGCACAGCCTGGGTGGGGTTCATAGGTATCAGCCCCTGCCAAAGGCAGGGCTGGGCTGCAGGGAGGCAGTGCCTACACTTGCTGGGGAAGCCATACATTTGTTTACTGCCAATGTCTCCATAGAAACTCCTTCTCCAGGGCTAAAGATGTGGATCCTGGAGCTGTGGTGGAGAGAGCTTTCTGCCCCCGGCACACCTCGAGCAGCCTTGGCAGTCTTCACGGCAGGAGTGTTTGGCAGGAAATAATTCAGACTAATGTATCCCCCTGTGCTCCTAAAATTGCATGGAATTCAAAATGCTAAATGAACTAAATCATTCTAAGTGTGCAAGCAACATAATTGTGAAGAGAGGCTAAGTATGCCTGCCTGTTCCAGTGCTTTCCAGCTATAATTCTTGAAACCATCTAGCTTCAAAACAGAGCAAGCTGAGGAGCAGAGAAACTGCACCAACAAAGAACTGCTCCAGGCTCTAAAAAGGGACAGCTGACTTAGGACTTTCAAAGGACAGAAACAGCTGGAATGGTTGAATTCCTACCCCTTCCTCAGACAAACACAGTGTCCCATACTACCAGGAAGGTCCCAGTTGCTGACATGAGCCTGATAAAAGTGCCTTGCCACTTCTTGGCCTGTGATTGTCCCAACCAACAAGCAAGAGAACACATAAAGCAAAAGAAAACAGATGTAAATGAACAAGATATCTAGAGAAGCAAAGGTGGTAACTGAACTGAGAAGTAACTTTTCAAGAGGCTGCACTGGGAAAGGGAAGATGAAATGTATGAGAGCAGGAAATTTGGTGAGCAAGGCACAGCCTTGGGTGTCGGTGCTAGAGAGTGCAATGCCACAATGGGATCATGAGAGGGAAGAATGCAAATGCCAAGGGCAGGGGAGGCAGGTAGCTGGCATCCCAGGTAATTAACAGGCAGCAGGAGAAGACACAATCCAGTCCTCCTTTGGACTAACTCCTTTAAAAAGAAAACAATTATGGCCCTGTTCCATGGCTTCTTCCTGCCAGGAGACTGGGGACAGTCAGGGTTCCTGAGGCAAGGAGCGAAGTCAAGGAAGCACATAACCCTGGGTTATACAGCCAGGTGGCTGCTGCAGCACTGTGCTTTCACCCTCTCCCTTCACAGGGCCTTGGATCTGGAAAACTGTTTTCCTGTTTTAGACTCTGGTATTTCACTGTCTGGAGAAAGAAAATGAGGGAGCTTGTAATGCAATAACCCATAACAGATCTGTGCCCTTACACCAGGCTGCACTGCATGATAGCTTTAAAGATGCTACCACGTGGCAGCCCCGAAGTGACCTTTTAATTCTGCCTCCCTCTGTTTAATTACTTTATATATGTATATATAGATCTGGATTGTATCTGCTCTGAAGTCTCAGTTGCCATCCTCTCCCCCTCCAATCCTGCTGACCGCACCCACCACCCAGTGTTGTCTCCCCTCAAGCTGGGATTTCACTGTGCCATGCCTGCCTGTAGACCTCCCTGAGGAGACAGAGCTGCCCAGCAGGAGAGATCACACAAACATAAATGCTCAGCTAAAAATAAAACAACAACAAAAAAATAATGTTAACAACAAGTTTTGGCCTCACACAAGTGCCCACTGTAGATCACAAGCTTGTCTTCGCCATGGTTGGAAGCAGGAGTTGACCCTGGATGCAGATCTTTCCCACCAAGCCTGACAGTCATCTCATAGCAGTTGGCAGGGGCCAAGCCCTATCCTTGCACCTCCAAGGGACAAATCTTGCCTCCCAGTCCCTGGGCTGGCTGATAGCAAGCTGTGAGCAGGAGGGAAGGGAGGAGGATGAGAGCCAGGGAGAGGCTGTCCTCTCCCTGCACCCCCCAGAGCAGCTCCACCACCCTTGTTGTACCCCTCACCCCCCCCAGAATGCCACCTGGGCTCCAAAGGGGACAGCAGAACCCCACCACTGTGTCCACATGGAGATGCCAGGCACAGGGACCTGAGGAACACAGGCACAGGGACAGCTAAAGTGACACACCCTCTACCAATGTCAAGTCACTCCTTGCTCCCTCCTGGTGCTGGAAGCATCACTGGCACAGCAGGTGCTGGGTCCTGCCACACCTTGGGCACCAGAGACAAAGGTGGATTTGGCAGGACCTGTTGGGGCCATGGCAGGTGCCACTGTGAGCAGCTCAGTGGGTGTAGTACAGAGTGGCACTCAGGCTTGACCCCATGTCCCTGGCAGCTGCCAGCCTGGGGCAAGGGAGATGAACATGCCTGCTTTTATTTTAGTTCCTCATGGTTCCACTGCTTTTAGCCTTCACCCTGACCAACATGGACAGAAACTAAGCCTATCTGGGCATTGTCTTCCCCTGCTGTAGGTTGTGCACCACCAGGCTTTTCCAGGCTGGTCCCTGGTGTGAATCTCTGCACCCTCAGGAGGTGCCACACCTGCCCTGTGGTTCTCCTGCAGGTCTTGGTAGCTGCTGCTGGCGACAAGTTTCCCCTTTTCATGAGCCACATGTATGCTGACAGCATCAGACACACTCTGTATGACAAATAGATTATTTGTGGGCTCAGCCTCCCTCTCAACAGGTACTAATGAGGGTTTTGTATACAGCCACAGTGCCTTGTGTGACAGATGGTGTTGGGTTAGATTTGGATTATTCCTGTTCTGCTGGTTTGTCTCTCTAATATGCAAGCTCGTGGATAGCTTGGCTGTGCTTATTGCAGGAGCTACATCAAGGATATTTCCAAAACACACCTGCCCAGGTGTTTGCTGGGAGCTTTAGCTTTGTCTAAAATGGAGAGCAAGGCCTTCTGATAGTGCTGAAAATAACTATTCAACTCAACTGCTGCCTGGCTGTTGAGGTAGTTGGAAAATATTGATTTTCACTTCTGCTAAAATAAACAGGTTTTATTGTGCCTTGTGATTTCCTTGTCTGGAAATCAGTATCACAGGTGGGCCACTAGCCCTGTGCCCAGGTTTGGGGCTGAGTCAGTCACCACATGTCCATTCCCACTGCATGGGCAGAGCACAGAACTGTAGGTCCCACAGAAACACACCACGATCTCTTGCTTTGAAGTTCAATACACATGCTAGGGAATTCTGACTCCTCTCTCTCTTCTGTCTTTAAAAGAAAACATAATCCTGTAGCAGCCTGCTTGAAGTGTGGCTGAGCAATCCTTCAACACAACCTTGCTTTGCTGCCCGACAGAAAACACCCAGAGCACATCAGGAAGCTGACCTGTGGCTACTCCTCAGTTGGCTTTGTCTTCAAATGCTGTGACACTACAGCCTGCCATTGGGAAAGCTGGCAGGCACCAGGCTGCTGGGCAGCTGCATCGTGATGCAGGCTGCCCTGAGAGGGACAAGGCTCCCTGAGCAACCAGCAAACTGCTGACATCTCAGGTTCCCTCGCCTTCCCAGTGGCACCATCCCCACATCACATTGGCTGCCTGCTCATTTCTCAGCAAATTGATTATGCTGCTTGATGGATTCATCAAATTCTTCTGTCAGAGTCCTTATTTATTTTTTTTTTTTCTGTTTGCTGCTGCTACTGACATGGAGAAGGGCTTAATCAGTCTCACAGACTTCACCTGTCCCACAGCTCCTGCACCTTACAATTAATGAATACTCAAATTGTGATAACTCTCATAGGCATCAATCTTGTAAATAGCATGGAAACAGTATTTCCCCAATCTTGCAAACAATTTGTGTATTTGAACATACACAATTTTTTTCAGGGCCAATTAAAACTGTGCTGTAAAATGCTGGATTCCAGGAATGGGAATTCCTGTGAATGGCCCATACCTATCCTGCCATGATGCTATACTTTGCTTTTTAATTTGCTTCCAGGTTAAATACTGATGGTTAATACACAAGAGGTTTGGCTCCTAAAGGATGCTATTCAAACAGGCAGTGTGATGTGCAAGACAGAGGTTCAGATTCTCAGGAATCCTTGCAAAAATGTTTTGAACAGGTCATCCCTCACCATCCTGTTTCCCTGACTATCCCTCCAATAATGATTGTACAAATACCAGCCTTGCTCTCCAGGCTCCTGCTCTGTGTCTCTCTGCTGAGCTGGCAAAAACAAAGGGCAGGACTTTTCCATGTTGCTGGGAAGCTGGAGCTCCTATTCCTTGAAATCCACACCACCAGATTCACCACAAATCATCATTACTCAGAGCTGCTGATGCCTGTGTAAGGTTTGGTGTGGGGACTCAACGACCCAAGGCCTCAGGATCACTGGTGATGTGCCAAGCCCATCTCCTCTCCTTTCCTCCATCCACCTCTCATCTGAAAGTCCCATTTTGGCTCCTGCCACTGCAGCTCACAGTCATTTCAGGATAAGCATCTATTAGTTATCATTCATTCCAGGTTGCTCACTCTGAGAGGGAGGACAAACAACTTCTGCATCAAGAGATAGCTTGCTGCTGGGATCACATGCCTTACAAAGCAACTTCTCTTCTGTAAAAGTAACCAGAAATTCGTCTGAGACTGCTTGACCTTGATTGCATAAGTCACCTCCACTTCAAAACCAAACAAATATGCCCATGTAAAAGGAAAGATTTCCTAAAGACAGTCATAAAGCAGGCTGTAGCTGGAATAAAGGAAGGTACCCTTGCTCCCAGGGCCCTGAGAAGTCCCCCTGGTCACTCTGTTTGTATTATAATCAGCCCACTCAAGTATAAGTAGTTTTGCATGCTGAGTAGCAAGATAAGAGGTGCTCCTGATGGTGTGTGGAGGTGAACTTCAGATGCATGCCAAGCGCTATCTCCATGGGAATTCTGCAGACTGCACAGCAACAGCCTCTGCCTCCCACATGAGAGTGCTTCCCTCAGTGCCTTCTGCTCCAGCACAGCCCCAGACACCAGGCAGGAGAGCACTGAATGGGCCTGAGGCTGCCCATGCTGGCAAATACCCTGAGAGAGTCCTAAAGTGCAGAGCCATAAAGTGCTATTGTGAAAAGAATCTGCTGGCCTCAAACATGTGCTAGAACTTAATCAAAGCCAAACCTGATTCAAAGGGCTGCATTAGCCAGCCTGTTCAGATTAAATATATCCCATCACACTGCAGGCTCCACAGGAAAAAGTCAAGCAGCAATTTTCTTTACTCCTACACAGGCAAAGTCAGAAGGACCTGCAATAAAAGCAGCTGATTTGCTCCTGTATAAGTAAAACCAGGCTGGTACAGTCCCATATCTTGAGCATTCAGCAATATTTCAGTGTCCAGAGGTTTCTTCTGTTCATGGGAGAAACCAAAGTGCAGAGTGGGGCAGCTATGGTGCAGCTGTCACAGCAGCTGCTGGCCCTGCTGCATCCCAGGCCATTGAAGGTATATCCCAGAGGATAGAGCTGCTTCCCTTGGGAGCACCAAGTGTGATGCTTTGTGCCCCAGCTCCCTTGGCTCCTACAGAGCACTGCTCCTGCCTGTGTGTTCACCTCCTCTGCCTTGCTTCTCCAGGAGCAGTGTCTCGTGCTCCTCCAGTGGCATCCAACACCCTCCCCAATGTATGTGAAGAAATCCCATTTCTCCACATTAGTCTGCATGTTGAGAAAGGCCTTGATTAGCATAGAATCATAAAATAGAATAGTTTGGGTTGGAAAGTGGTCTAGTCTGAGCCCCTGCAATGAGCAGGGACATCTTGCTATATGATATTTTATTTTATTGCTGCTCATTTTAGCTGAAGTCCTGTACAACTGCTGGCTGCAACCCTGGCAGGGATGGCTAACAATAGGCCTAAGGCTGAAGTCCTTATCCAGGTATAGCCAGGGCTTTGTTCCCAGCAGGAATTTTGCCCAAGCATCTATCAGGGTTTTCATTGTTCATTCCCAGTGAAGCTCTGCTGGTATTTCACATCAGAATAAACCTAAATTGAAACCACATGTAAAACTCAGGAGCTGAGACTGAAGAGCAAATGGGACTGGGAAGTGCAAAAGAGGGCAGACAGTAATAAGTGCAGGCAGCTGTTGTCATGATGCATCCCACATGCCTGTAACGAGATGGTCTTCAGGTCACTGTCTACTCATGCTTTAGTGCAGCACTGGAGAGAAGACAAGGCTGAGCTTGAGGACATCAGGAGGAGGTTAATTTTTTACTCCTGATCTACCTGGGAACACCGACAAAATATCTTCTTATTCAAATTATGACAAATAACTTCACCCCAGTGTGGTTATGGAAAACTGTATCTCCACCCTATGGCAAGGCCAGGCTAGCACAGTGTGCTACACAGCCTCTGGCTACTGAGCCAGACACCCCAGGATCCTGGAAAGCCACACCGTGGGAAGCTCACACCCAGTCTTGAGACACATGTATCAGACTCTGGGATGGAACTTTCACAGTTTTGCTACCGCCAAGACTGTTGCTGCAAGTGGATTACTTGTGTTTGTGACTGACCACCATACAGCAGCTCTGGGGCACTGTGAATGGGGACACAGGGCCATTAAAGTGAGGTTGCTAATTACAGTTGGTGGTTAATGACATGGGCCTCTTGAGTTACTTATTTTAAACAACCACTGAGTGCAAAAATGACAGCTCTGGCTATGAGAGACCCACAAAGCCATGGGTATCTCCTATGAGAATCAGCTGTGTAACTCAGAAAAGGTGATTTTAAAGCAGCAGAGTCAATCCAGGAGACTTAGATCTCTCTGTCATTTTAGGAACCCTTGAGACAGACCAGGCCATTCTGGGTGAGCCTGTGTCCTTTTCAAGACCTTCCACTTTCTCTTGAGGCTCATTTAACCAAATAAAAAAAATATGGGAAAACACCTTATGGTTGCAAAGATACCTTTAAAAACAGTGTGAACAAACACAGGGGTGCACACATGGAGAATACTGGCTTGCATCCCAGTGATCTGCCCAGTTCCCCTCATGCTGGTCAGCACTCTGCCCTGGTTAATTATTTTTCCACCCTATTAGCAGGTAAGGAGGACAAGTGTTTTGACCTTGTTGTAAGTGGTATTTTATTTCTCTCTTACAGCTTGATAGAGCTTGGGTCAATCTGATTCAAGTGTTGCCATCCAGGTCTGACCATGGTGCTGGGGAACAGGATGCTGGGTGGCAGGAGCAGGAGTCCCAAAGCACACCCCAGTGGCAACCCCAGAGCACCCAGAGCTGGGGCATGAGGGGAGCAGTCACCTGTGTCATGTAAACAGTCACGCTTCAGGCTCTGGTAGGCAGCTGTGAGGAATAAAATCACTGAATTTTGTAGTGAAAGCTCCTTTGCTGGTGCTCTCGGGCTGGGTTAGCAGTGCTGCACACACACATGCAGTACTTACCACCAGCCATCTCTTTTACAGCATTACCCCACCTGTACAACTAGGAGGAACTTGCATGGAACATGAATACCTGACCTCCAGGCAAGCTAACGTGAGCCTCCAAGGTGCTAACCATAGCTTGACAACTCTTTTGAGTTAAAATCCCTCCATGATTTCTCTATTGTTCCAATGGGTTTTGTTTTATTTAGAAAAATAATGTTTTTCTTCTTAAACTGCAGATCTTGGATACAGTAACTCTGTGCTGATTTTCTTCTTTTGCCTGTAACACTTCTGCAACATAATGCTTCCAGCTTTCATTCTCCTTTTTTGTTCCCCAGTGACTCATCTAGGCAGGTATTTTCTTACCATCCTATGCAGCCTCTTAAGAGACGATGTTCTTTCCAGGTATCAGCTGAAAAATGCAACTGCTCAGAATAGAGCAGAAATGGGAAGGCAATCTGTCAGTCTGGAATGAATAATTCAGTTCGTTGCAAAGCAGGGGTTGTTTTTGTTAAAAGCAAAAAAGGGTGAAAAGATCTTAAAGGCAAGATACCTTCACAGCAAGTTTTACATTCCTGTGTTTAATTCACTCCTCAGGTGGAGTCACAAGCAGCTCTTACTCTCCAGTACTCTGCAGTGGCAAAGCAATAACTATCCGTAACTCCTGTGTCATTCTGCCTGCCTTAGCATCCCAGGAATATGATGTTTAAATAGATAGGTTCTTCCTGGAAATAAAATAAATAAATAAATACATTTCTTATAAAATTTGAAATGTCATTTCCATGTAGTTAAGATCGCATATAAAGTCATTTCCTTAAGGAACCATGCAGATGAAGAGTCCAACATTCTGCTTTTACACATCATATTAAAAGAGGATCTCAAATGTTGTCTTCTGGTGTCCAGGTCTCAGCATGGGTGCTGCCTGTCTGTGCCACCCACAGCACCAGCTACAGGAAGTCTCATGCAGACTGCATCCTGGTTCTGAAGGATTCTTTCTGTACAATGACATCATCCAAACTAGTTGAATCCAAATTATTTTACAGTGCATGCCGACATAGAACAGGAAGACCAGGCCAGCCTTGAGCCCAGATTTGCTTGTCTCTCATCAAACAGAAATAAAAATTACTACTAAGCCATGAGGTTTTCTTGCATGGGCAAATTCTCATGATGAACCCCCACCACTGCTGAGGTCCTAGCCAAAGACTTGAGCTCCCACATTTGATTTATGGCACATAAATCAAGACGGCTTATGTGAGGAAAGCACTTGTATTATCTGTCCATTCAGAGCTGTCTTGCTTTTTTAGTTCTTTATTATGGAGAAAGATTGTAAAGGCTCCCCAAGTGGAGAAAATTACATCTCTTATTTCCTGATGGCATTCAGAATGAAGATTTTCTCATAGTTTTTAAATTACAGTGTCCAGACCCTAAATTAAGACTATCCATGGATGTTCCCAGTGTGGTATAGGAAGGCTCTGCAAAGGAGGTAATCCTACCTCACCTAACCATCCTGGCGGAGTTCAGCATGTTTTTCTCTGGAGGAGCCTGGCAGCTGGATCCAGTCCCTCTGGTTGTGGTCTGTCTTAAAATATCTGGCAAGTTTCCTGCCTCATTCACCATCCTAATGAACATCACACTTTCTGGGAAAAATTACTTCAGCTCTCTGAAGATGCAGGGGAGCTGTGAAAAACTTGAATAAGACTCTTACATTCTTCAGAGCTCTGAAGAGAGGGAAGATTTCCAGCTCCCTGACTAGCAGCTCCCTTGATGAGATGATATTTGGCACTTTCTCCTCCTCTTTCTGAGGAGAGGCAGCCAAGGAGAAACCAGCCTGCTTCTGCTCGTGCCCTGGAGATGTGTTCACACGCTCACACACACAGATATGCACACTTGCACACTCTGCCATAGCTCCCCTTCCCCCAGCTCCTCCTGGTGCCTTCCCTGTATGTGACAAGTGAATAAAATAAACAACTGTGGCTGCTGCAGCCAAAATAAGGCAAAAAACATGGAGAGGGAAGGAACAACAAGAACAGAGGCAACAAAGGCATAGCAAATCTATGAAATCAGGCCAGGTAAGAGAAAGGAATGGGCTTAACCTGGTCAGATTAATTCCTTTGGCTCCCAACAAAATGGCATGGCTTTGCCAGAGGCTCAGCAATCAGGCCAGAAGAGGATTAAAGCCTTGCTTTGGAATGGTGTCATTCTGGGAGGAATGTCAAGTTTACCATGCCTACAACTACCACACATCCTATTTTTGGCCATGTTACCCCAAAGCCACCCCACCAGGGATGCTTCCTGCACAGCTCCTTGTTGTCCAGGCCTGCTGGTCAGTGTGGCTCCCAGGTTTCTCATGGCTAACACCTATCAACCTGTCCTGTTCCCACCCAGATGGAGAAAGAACTGGCTTGCATGGGACCACATGCCCCAGCCAGGCTCATGCTTTCTGCATGAGTTTGCTGCACCTGGCCATGGGTTGTGGCAGCTATCTTGGGTTAGAAAGAAATCCACCTCCATTTGTTTCACAAGCAGGTCTAATAGAAAACACAAAAGACAAAGTTGGAAGGGACATCAAGAGGTCTTCTGTCCAGTCACCTGTTCAAGCAGGACTGCCACTAAGTCTAGGTCTTTACAGTTCTTTCCAATCCAAAACATTCTATCTCCTTGTTTAGGCAAGCAGTTCTTCCTCTGAAACTCTTGGTCTGACAACTCAAGGAAGTTATGTTTCTCAGCTCTTGGTGTTTTCTTTAAAAGTCAGCCAGATTCTTGGCACATTATTCCCACTGGTTTCCAGGTTTATTCTGCCTATCAATTCCCTAAACAAGCCCAAATCTGCTCTCCTGAACTAGAGACTCCTAAGTCTTAAGCTCTTCTACTGAGGTTTCCTGCAGAGCCTCAGGATGAGGAAATGGCCCCATGGTCTCAGCTGTCAGCTCACACACCATTAGTGATTTTCTTTCCTATTGTCATTACTCACCGAGTTTAGATGCAGACCTGCACTGATGTTTAGCATTTCAATGCTAGAAGAGGTGCCTTTCTGAGCATTTCTCAATGCACACTCACAAGGGGCTTTACCTCATCCATGTAGCAAATAGAGACTGAGCAACCAGAGGTACAACATTAGCAACTCTGACAGAATGTTAAAGAAATGGGCAAGAAAACAAACCATCATTGCAAATGGTTTGAGAAAAGACGCTTCAACACTCCTCACCAGGGTACCTTGTGGGATCAAGGCCTGGGGACAAGAGCAGCTCTGCTCTTTCCCTTTTGAAAGAGAAATAAAGTCCCAGCATATTTTTCTCCCTGGACTTCTCTGCCCCAGGAGGAAGATTCATTTACACTACAGTAATCCCACATTACAGTATTGCCAGCCTTGCACCTTTCCTCTTGCTACCTGGTTGTCACATCCAGTCCTCAAAGACCTTACTCCTCTGGTTTCTGCTGTGAGAGGGTTCCTGCTGCCAGAAGCTGCCAAGCATTAGTCTGACTTAAAATCCAGACTCTACGTAGTCTCCTTGGGCTTCTCTTTGAATTGGTGAACTTGACCTTTCTCAGCCTTCTCCTTGCAAATCAGGACACACAGTGACTGTGTGTACAACCCAGTATCCTCCCACAGGGCTGCATCATCTTTGCTGCCTCCTCTTCCAGGGATCACTCTTGATATAACTGCTTCCACCTGCTTTTATGCCAGGGTAAATCTAGGCCATAATTAACCTATTTTCTATTATGTAACTAGCTACACCCATGAACAAGAAATAAGATGGGGTTTATCCAGACCTCCTGCCTAGGAGCTTAACCTTAAACTGCTCTCCCAGGCCTCCAGGGAGAGAGCTTTTGGTGGTGCTATGTTCTAGGAGGCAGTTCATGTCTCTGGCTCTCAAGGAGCTGCTGTTGGAGACCCAGCCCTCAGAAACCTAACTCTGCAAGCCTGTGCAATCAATTGACCTAAATGTCTACTGGCATTTGGTAAGGCAGGTGACTAAACCCAAGGGGCTGCAGCTGACAACTGTTCACCCTGAAGACTAATAGCTGGGGACTGCATGTGTGGAAGTCCTTGAGGCTTCCCCACAGACACTGCAGCACAAACAGAAAGGGAGGGGAGGTGATGAGAGGTGTCAGAAAGACAGGCAGCCTTCTGCCTCCTGGGGAAAAGGTATTTCCTGGGAGGCTGGCATTGCCCAGAGCAAGGGAAGGCAGCTTCTTCTGAGAGGTCTTCTAAATGGTGGCAGGCAGGCTGGCCCCACGAACCTGCCTTGAGGCAGGGAGGTATGTGCCTGAGCACCAGGCACAGCTGTGTCCATTTTTCTTTTCCTGTTTATTTGACCGGTGGGTGCTTGATTTCATTATACAAAATAGGAGTTTGGGAGCACTAACTCTCCCTCCAATGGTAAGAGCTGATAGCCCAGTTGGCAAAGGGTTCTTGTAGCAAAAGGGGATTTAAATTCCCTTCAAGAGGGGCTTGCATTCCATTGGAAAAGGATTGGCAAGGCATCCCTTCCATTCTGAATGGCCTGGTACTTCCCCTTGTCTAGGTTTGGAATAAAGGTTTTGGGGCATAACTTCAAGGGGAAGAGGGAGACGAGGGCAGCAAATCCTGAGTGCAGCATTCATATCAACTTCAAATTTTGATAATGGGCACAATCCAGCCCCAAGAGCTGTCCCACACATTTCCTGCAGGCCACCATTGAGGGGTCCCTGTTTGGCACATTGTTCTGTGGATCCTGCTTGGTGGACCCTTCTTCCCTGCCTCCAGGGGAAGGGTCTGTATATGTTATAGTATATGTTGTACTGCATATGTTAGAGTCCTGTAAGGATAGAGTGTCCAGCCTTTGAGCATTATGGCCTGACACCAAGAGTTTCCAAGCCAGAGGCGTGAATAGAGTAAAACTGTTGCTGGTACCTTCACCCAGGTAAGCACAGCAAGGCAAACTAAATGCTGTTCCACTCAGCCTGCTGGGGTTTGTCCCCTGTGCCCCACACAGCCCCACACAACACAACACATGCCTACTCAGAGGGTTGGTGCTCCCTGCTGGGCCCTGTCTGCTGCAGAAGCTGCCAGCATGAAAGAAAGTAAAGAGGAAAACTAGAATTATACAGAAGCACTGTGAGTTCAGGATGTGGGCTTTCATCTTCCACCCATGTCCAGGCTGGAGGCAGGGTGCTCATGGCACTAAGTGCCTCATACATATTTCCTCTGGGCTTTTTGACAGTGAAATACAAGCATTGTGTTTATCATTAATATATTCTTGCTATGCTGGAGTTCTGTGAGCGTGTTCAGTGCATAGTCCTAGGGACTCCATGTTTTCCATGCAGGGCACCTTTTGCAGCTGAGCCTGCACTAACACCTTGAGCCTTTGAGCTGGAATTCTGCATTGCTGCCAGGGAACCTGTTTTCTCCTCCTTCTGAGGCAGCCTTTTCCAGGCCACTGACCACCTGGGGACTGAAATGTCACCATTTTTTCTCATGCTAATCCTGATGTTTGTAGTGAATTTCAGCTGGATTATCACCAGTCCTTCTGGGGTCAAGTTGAGCTGTAGCACTGCTGGGATGCAAGAAGGGACTTGTGTCCCTTGGCTGCCAGTTAGGCTTCTGGAGATGTAGTTTGCATTCCTGTCTTTGCTGCACAATATTAAGCAAATTATCTGCAGTCAGGTTTTTCAAACACCCAGCATTCATCAGCAAAGCTCTGTCTTCAAAGCATGCAAGTCTTGCTAATGCATCATGATGGAGGGACAGATTTTAGTAGGAGATTTTAGACATAGAATTTTTAAATTTTTAAAACTTTTTTGCCAACCAGAATACTGCTTTCTTAGCGCAGGCTGACTCTCTGCATTCTGTTTTCTCTCTGATTAATCCAGATGAAATAAAGATGCACACATCACACTCAGAATATGAAGTAATACCGAGTCAAAAATATAAGTTCAGGCTTTGTTGGTTTCAATGGTACTCTCAGCCTTTCCTGAATGTAATTGTTATTTGTAAGTGTTCTCAAACACTTGAGGAAAAAAAAAAAATGCTGTGGGTTGTCTGCAAATGTTCATTTTGACAAGTTGCTGTCTGTTACTGGTATTGGACTAGTCACACAGTGTATCTTATGTTCCCTAACTGGATGACAAGCTTGGAAAACAGAGGAATAGCAAGTGACGGATCCTAGCATGATTTCTGGTTATTTTTTACAGTTCCTGATTTCATGGGCATTGGAAGCTCAACAAATTTCATGGACAAGATATTAGGAATGAGGAACTTATTGGGAAATATGGCAGCCATGGCAACTTTGTCAGAAAATTAAAGGTGTAATGATGAATCAGGTAGCTTCCCTTCATACAATGGCATTCAGTTACAGAGATGTACGAGGAAAGGCTTATAGGAAATAATCAATAAGATACAGTAAGGTTTGATATGTGAAAGATTTGTCTAAGTACCCCTGACACATCAGAAAAAAAAGTTTCACAGGCGTTTCATACTTACTTAAGCACAGGGGAGAGAAAAGGGAAACTTCCTTAGAGCTCAAAACAGCAACCTAGCAGGCCAGACACTAATAATCCTTTTGTCCTCTTAAGATGTTCTTCATGCCACTCTCTTTCCACTCTAATAACTTCAACATAGTTTCAAGCTAGAACAACAATCTTACAGAGGCACCTTGTTCTCAGAAACTTCTACCTAATGTGTACACAGTGAGCACCTGGTTTCCCAATCAATTCTTGTATAGAACTGCAATAATTAACCATCTGATTCCTGGGTTACAGTTCAGTGCAGTTTACTGGTCTGACAAACATATGCCATCCATCAATCAAACAAGCTGTTTAAATTAACTGTAAGAGTTATAGTTAATACAATTTTAACTGATTTTTAAAAATGCATTTCAGAATAAAACTCATGCTTAAAATATTAATGTTTAGCTAAAGGGGTTGTAATTTGTTCCAAAGAGAAACTGCAATATGGGCTATGTGTCTTTGGAGGCATTCCTTAACCACAAGAAATTTGGCTTGGTAGGATATTCCCTCAGAGCTTCTGTTGCAGTTATTCCCCAGACTCAGTTCTTCTCTGCTCAAGGCTTTGTATTCTAACCTGTCAGAGTAATGGAAAGGCATTTTGAAGCTGAAACATGACCTTCAAGTCAACACAAGAGTGTATCCAAACTGAGAGGTGGGTAGTAAAGGAAAATGTTCATTTCAGGCCCCTTTTCCTTAAAGAACCTTATAAAGAAAACAGGCCTCCTTCAGAGACTTTGGGCCATGGCACCAGCACAGAGTGATGGCAACCTCTGGTTGGTACCAGTTGGTCCAAAAGGTGTAATGATGTACCAAAACCTATATTGCAGTAACAGGTCTGGCCTGAATTAGAGTTTCAGAATACACTATTACCACAGCTGAAAGATCATGTCCATTTTATCCACACTGGATAAGAAGTATTCTTGCTATTATCCATGCAACTGAATTTTTTGGAACTCAGACTTTATGACTTTTGGTGATTTATGGCAGATGAAGATCAGGTAAAAAACATCCACAGATGTCATAAAATATATTCAAGTTAGTAAATTTGTGACCATAGTGGTGAAAAGCTTTGAAGAACCTAAAAATAATCTGTCTGAAGGGCAACTCAAGGCACAGGAAATGCCTTGCAGATAAATGCAAATAAATGAAAGAAAGCACATGCTAAAAGGAAAAAAATCTACACATTGCAGAATCCTAAATGAACCCATTGACTCTGTAAAGACATGTGGATGTAAATCTAGGTTTAGGCAGGGGCCATATAAGTAGCATATACATGAAATGGGAAAGTCTGCATAAAACCAGAACATGATTCATGTACCACATGGCCCCTGGTAGCCCACTGAATATGATGGGAACCAGGATGAGAAACACCATGGGCCCAGCAATAAGGCCTCTCTGCCTCTGCTTGGCAGACATCAGCCATTCAGAAAGGACTTAGAAGGCCCCAGTAAAGAGCAGGTCTCTCCTATAAATGCTTTCAGCTTGACTAACACTTCTATAGGCAGCTCTCAAAGATGAACAGCACAGGCTTAGAGAAGTGAGGTGATTCAAATTTGTATATAAATTGTGAACAGAAATCAAATAAAAAAAAGAGGTTCCCCAAGGAACTATTTCAGTCTCTGTACCATCGTTTAATTCAAATCTCATTAGAGACTATGCCAATAGTGACCATATGAGTTTAAAGGCAGAACTACCCATTTCTGATGGGGGATAGTAACTGAGGGACTGCAAGTGTCATGGCCCTCTCTGCAAAAGTCAGAAAGGCCTGAAGAGTACAAAATTTACCTAAGTTTAGGTAGTTCTGCACTTCATTCCAGAAATGGCTTCCAGCAACTAGTGCTACCTTATCTCCATATATTTAACAGGGAAAGGACAGAGCTGTTATTCTTGGCTTGCCACCACCACAGTGAAGGTGAAGTCACCCATCAGCAGAGGCAGAACTCACCTCACTCCGAGGAGGGAGAAGCTGGGTGGCTGCTGTGTGTCGGCTGCCTCCCAACTCCTCTGCAATCAATGGAGAGAGATCAGGCACTGCCACGGTGACTCACCACTCCTAGGAGAGGTGTCTGAAGTAGGTGGGGTGACTCATCCTTGGAGTGGTCCTCTCCACAGATGTTCACAGGATCCTAGATCACAGCATAAATTGCATGCCTGCATTTCTGTCCTGTCTCGTATGATGAGACATTTCTTTCTCTGTTATCTTGCACATACTTAGGACTTCTGGAGGAACACACAACCTTGTCTGGTACTTGATGCACTCAGTTAAGCCTTATGTATGCAGGAGGCTAGAACTATAAAATGGTTTTCACAACTTTAGACAATTTGTGCCTCAATTATGTTGCATCTCAGGCCTTTTGTTTCATGTGATGGCAGTAACAGCAAGGTCAGGGTGAGAGTAAAGCCCAAACTCTGGCAGAGGACCAGTGTAGGCAGCAGGACACTGGTCATCATGTTCTAGCCAGCAGTGCAGAACATTTTATCACTAAGGTGGTAAAACATGGGACATTGAACAAAGAACATTTTGACATCCTATCCTGTGTTTTCCATCTTCCCATGAATCGTTAGCAGACATGCTGAAGAGTGGATTGTCAGCAACTTTGTAGTCTTATATTTATAAGTGCTTGTTATGTAAAGACTAAAACGGAATAAATTAGAAAAGCTTCATGAATAGCCATCTCACAATATTAGAACCAAGGAACAAGTTCTTACATTAGGTCAGATGCAGAGAGAAAACCAGTAATTATTTGGAAACTGCACCAACTCAATAGGCCTGGGCACTTTGGCCAGGTATCTCCTCTATCTCCTCTTCACTTAGAGGCAGAACTGCCTGCACAGGACCCAGAAAACAAAAAGCAGGACTCAGAAACAGTACTAGGATTTCCTTTTGGGGAAATCCAGAGATCTGCCAGTGGGACATGTGGGATGCCACCTCTACTCTCTGGTCTTTTTGTGTTAACACATCTCTGAATAAAAACCAAAAAGTCCTTCTAAAGGAAAAAAAAAAAAAAAAAAAAAAAAAAAAAAAAAAAAAAAAAAGACTTCAACATTTGTGGAGTCAGGCCACAGGGAAGGGATCCAGAAGCTTTGCTTTGCATCCAGATGTGCTTTTTGTTGATATCTTCCCTACGGGGATAAACATTTCTCTGTCTGTCAGACAGTGGTTATGTTAAATGCTTTAAACCCATGTCTCATAATGAGCACCACTGAGAGCACTGGCTCTGTGCAGCAGATGGCTGCACAACATGAGCGCCCTGAGAAATCCAGGGGATGGTCTTGAGCTGTGATTTTATGTTGTCTGCCTTCAGCTGGCACTGGAAAAGCCAATACATCACTTTGACGCCGAGGGTGCTAAGCCTCCAGCAGCAGTAACACCCCAGCAGAGGTCCTGCCTTCCCGGGGCACACGGATTGGGAGTGTGAATTTACTGCTTGTACACACAGTGGTCATTTTCACCTGTAAGGAAGGATAACTTCTGTGCCTCTTATGGCTATCTGTTTTTTTTTTCTTGGCACATTTCACAATGACACCTTTCTGGGCATCTTGGAAATGAAGTAAATAAGGCAGTGGATCAAATTTCCTGTCTTTGAGTAGAGTGACACAAAATAAGCACTGTTAAAAACTGGTTAATAATGTTCATGTAGGGCTTGATTCCACCAAAGTTAGTCATGCTGAGTCGTTTCTTTTTCAACAAGTAGCCTATTCATCTCAATTAGATTAGTCACAGCACACGGAGAACAGAATTGGACTTTGAATAATTTCAATTAATTTTCTGCTGTAAAAAAACACAATTAATATTTCCCGTTTCCTCAGCATTTGGCAAATACATTTTAACTATGCATAAATATCACTCATTTTCTACATTCTCTTCACATAAAACATTTTTGATAGTTTGTCAAGTTCCACTTAGCTTTCTAATGCAGTTTTTTGTCTAAGCATAATTCACTGCATGATCTAAACAGAAGTGCCAACCCAGAGCAGGCATTGCTTTATTCTGCTAAAGTTTAGAGTACTTGAAGTGAGGGCCAAATTTTTTGTACACATAATTAGGAGAATTATTTGATTGATCTAATGAAATTGCTAACATTTAATGTTATCTTTTCTATGTCTTTACTATTATCTTACCTATGTAGAGAAGTGCTGATGGTCCTCATGGTAGAACACAATACAATTTTGAATCAAAACTTTCTTCTACTCTGGGTCTTCTTCCATGTAGGATAAGATGTCCTCTTCTGAAAACCACAGTGTGGTAAATAAATTACAGAGTATCAGTGTGCAGGTATCTCTAAATATAGGAGAAGAGGATCTTGTGGAGTATCTAAAGCATACATATGGCCTCAGGATTAGAGGGGGTGACTTTGTTCCAGAAACAGAACTGAAGGAAGGAGCTGGACTTCCAGAAAGAGGTGCTACAGCTGGATGAAATTCCTACATCAGAGAGCAGTGCTTCCCCTGCACCCAGACAGGAAGGGAGGGGTACTGACCTCCAAAAGCAGGGGTGAGATGTTGTTCCTGAGTTTAGCCCTGCTGGTCCCACATGTTAAAGGGCTCAGTTTCTCTATCTCTGCTTCTGGTCACAAGCAAATGCATAAACAGCTTAATGAAAGGTTCAGCATATGCTTCCAGAGGGAAATGGAGAGAGATTCATCTGCCATCCACAGCACCAGTGGGATACCAAAGAGGTCAAGGCAGTCAGGTGAACTTTGGGGTTGGGGTTCTGACAAAGACGTTCCTGGATCACTTCTGCAGACAGAAATGTTTCATGACTGTGGGGAAGGGACAGGGGGCCTAATCTGCTGCCAGATAAATGCCACCACTTAGTATCACCTACACAGTTTTCCATCAGAAGTATCTTTAGCTGATGAAAATATCTGGCCAGCTCTTCCCAGGAGAGTCTTCTGTGAGAGTCTCTGGAAATATCTGAACAAGTTCCACCTTCTGCCTACATATCCATAGGGATTTTAGGTGGCATTTGATGAAGTCCAAGTCTAAGAGCTTGTCTTTGACATGCAACAAGTGATTTATAAAGGTTAGGGGGAAATCTGAGAAAGGGAGAAACTGATTCCACTCAATGTTTAGACATCTCTCTTTTCAATTTTTCCTGTGAAACTGATACCTGCCAGAAGTTTCACGCTGTTTTCTTACATAACTATACCAATTCTCTCCCCTGCATCACTGCTCCTGACAGACACAAAACCATCCCCTCCCAAAGAAGCAGCTGATCTCCATGAGGCTAACCAGAAACTTAAGGAACCAGATCGACAGATATCTCACCTGTTAATTTCTATGGATATTAGGCTGTGTTATAGATCAAGACCTTAGTTATTCTGAACACAGAGTGTAAGCAAAATAAAAACACGTGTTATGAATACAAAAGAGGTACATTTGTTTCACAATGCTGCACTGGGTTATACAGATGACATTACAGAGGAGTAGCTTAAGGGAAAACAATGTTTGTCAGCATCCTTGAATACTGAAAATTTAAAATCCATGAGCAGATAAACTAAAGAGATGATCAGACCTCTTCAACCAATCATCCAGAATGCAATATTAATTTGCTGCTCTACCAAACCCTGAAATACCATTCTTAATAGACAGGGAGTGATTTGCTAAGATCCATGTTACTCGCCTCTGGGATTTATAGAGATAACAGCAAGATCAGATAGAATTAACACCTTATCCTATAATATCTCATTTCTCTGAGAACATCTGAAAGAATTTACAAGTAGCAGTGACCCTTCACTGATGCATGGCACACTGAAGACACTGTCACCTCAGAAAAAAGGATAAAGGATCACTGTTGCTCTCCTCCTTAGCAAATATAATCCTAGGCAAGAAACAAGTACAACTTTTCATCACTGCTTTGTTTTATGGACATTTATTTTAGAGTATTCCTTGTAAAATAATTAAAAATAAATGGTGCACATAGGTACTGGTTTTCATTACCATAGATTGGGTTTTCCCTTAGGACCAGTAATGGCATACTACAGCAGTGATAGTGGCCTCCATTATCTCAGAAACTGCATTTTCTAGTTGCTGACACTGAACAGCTGGTCTGGTTTGTTTCACATAACAAAGATGGTATAAATTAAGTTGCCATGTGAATCAAAAATTAATCCCCGCACAAAAAGATATGCAATACCTTTTATTTAGCTTTGTGCACTAGGAGTGTTCACAGTATACTGAAACCTACCATCCTGCAGTGAGGGGAAGATACATATCGGGCCATTTCTTTGAACACCAAAGACATTCCTTTAGGCTTTGACTTTAAGAGTAGGTGAATCCATATGAAAATCCATATGAAATATGGATTTTTTATCTTTACAGCTTTAAAGAAATCTCTGTGGTATAGCTGTATTTTTTGTTCAACAGTGTGGGTTTTTCTTCTAGTTGTCATTCACACAAACACAGTTATATATGGAGGTTAATTAATATCTAGTTTTCTGATGGTTTTCTCCAGGGTTTTCTCCAGGGACCTCTGTTTTTGTTGTAAGGATGCTCCTTCAACAAATATCTCACTTAACTGATTACTTGGAAGTGTAAGACTGAGGATTTCTGTGTTCTCATTTCACTTATACAAGTACTGCTTTTAAAAGAAATTGTTTCTGGCAGCAGTCCACTGGAGTTTCTGAATGACCTAGTTCCCTCCTGAGGCATGACTCCTAAACCCACTTAATTCAAAGGCAGTTATCCTTAATTCTTTAAAAACATTTGGGGAAAAAAAAAATAAAAAAATCCCAAATTTGGTGTTGTGTTTATCTGGCCAGCACTTTTGTGCTGGCTCAGAAATACCTTCAAGACAAAGTTCATTTTGGCACATCCCATCAAGTGAGGGATTAATGCCTTTCATGTGGGAAAATAACAAATAGGCAGCTTGAAGGAGTCATCGCACCGCCTTGCTCTTCAACCATTCTTGCTTTATTTAATATTGGCTTTTTTCTGGCCTTCCAACTGCCAGCAAGGGAGGCAACTGAAACATCACAAAGAGACCAAATTGAGCCTAGCTGGGCCACCATCTCCTTTCTCTTTTTTGAGCAAAAACCTCTCTGAACCCTTTCTCTCAGATATTTGAGCACATACCTACATCATTTCCTCTCGTGGAACACTGCCATCACATTTCCCTTTTTGGAAGCATTTTCCCAGTGTGCAAAGGCCCTTACCAATGTGCAGCCCCAGTGAGGGATGTGCTGATGGCTGGACTGTCTGAGGAACAGCACGACAGCCAGAAACTGCTGCATGGGTGCCCCCAGCACCCTGTGGGATCACAGGGAGCTTTCATGGTGTGAAAATGCTCTCTAAATTCTGCTTATCTAGCAAGAAGATTTGCAAAGAAGGAGCCCTCTGCCTCCTCATCTTGCACAGACGGTCTGACTCACTGGACTCAGAATTCCCATCTGGATGTCTCTTTGAAAGATGGGTGCAAGCCAAGGAGTTGGTCTATTCTTAGCCTTATCTGTTATAAAGATAGTTTTCCCCATAGAAATCTACTGTGGCTCAGCCATCTCAGGGAACACCTGTCTCTAAGCAAAAACAGCAGCAGTGTGAATCCTGTTCCCTGCTCATTTTAATGCGGTGTTAATATCAGAGCCCGATGGAGATTATATAAGTGCTGACATAGCTGAGGAAAACCACGAAAGAAACAAAAATAAATGGAAGTCAAATAATTTGAACCCTGTCACCATGCAGTGCCAGCTACAGGAATGTGAATGGCACTTGGAGTCAGAAAAGTCTTCTTACACCTCCTGTGCTCCAGAAATGACACCACTTGCTTGCCAGCTTCTCCGACCAGCATCTTCCCACTTTCTCTTATGCTGCCTGAGGACATGGCATGTCCTAGCTGATGTGATCCATGAAACTGTGCCTCTCTCTGGTTCTCCTCTCCCCTTGCACTCCGGATTGCTGCGGGAGACAGATTGGCCCCTGGCAGCCAGGCAGCAGCAGAGAGGGATGCCAGAGGGGGCAGTGTATATTAAAAAACAACACGCAGCCTCTTAAACCGCCTGGAACAAAATTGTGCAATAATTGGCTTGTGCAACCATGTGATCTTATCACTGTGAGCCAGGGTTTTCAGAAGAAACTGAAAGGAGTGAAAACACCCACTAGATCCTGCTTCAGATCATCTGAAAAGCTCGGCTGTTTCTTCATCCTCCTCCCTTTGCGTTTTACATTTGCTCGTGGTGGTATTTCTCCCCGAGCTCCTGGGAGGCCAGGCTCCTTGCCAGATCTGTTTGTACACACTCCCAGGGTGGGTTTGGGTTGTTGGCCAGTTTCCCCGTGTCCTGGCTTTCCCTGTAGCTTGGAGCTGAGGCAGCCCTGGTCATCTTCCAGCAAAAGGCTGGTGTGGCCAAGCAAGCACAGAGTGGGACTGGCCCTCTCTCCAAAGGGCTCTGCAGGCTGCCACCCTAACAGAGCCAGGGCATGGGGGGCATCTTGAAGAGTGATATCTTGAGACAGACAAGATATGGAGACTTAAAAGGCCTGAAGAGAATGAGGAAAGAGAAATCTTCCTCACTGCACAGTTCAGACAGAAAAATAGGAGTCTGTAAAACCAGGAAGAAATTATAGCAGAGCAACCTGCACAGCATGGTGTGCTGTGTGGTCTATGATGAACATACTGGACCATTGTGTTTCAAGCTCTTGGCTGTCCATGTCAAACACCTGAAGTCTCTCCCTTTCCCACAGATGTATCTTGCAGCTTGCCCCACATTCAGAAAGGATCTCTGGTTGCAGCACTGTTCCTGTCTACTGGGGTTACACAGCGTGGCTGGCTGTGTTTCCTGCCCACGTGTTTCCTGTGGAAGCTGCAGTCAGTCAGGGATGCAGGGAGACATCAGTGGCAGGGGGAGCAGGAGGATTGGGTGCTGGGATGGCAGCCCCAAAACAAAGCTCTGGACTCTTCTGATAATCAGGGGAGAGAAATCAACATATCCAGAACCTGATTCCTCTTGCACTTGTGCACATGCAAAAAGAAGATCAGGCAAAACACCTTTTAAGTGCCTGTTTCTCTCTTAACTACAAGGGGAGCCCAGTTGCTTAACTGAGAGATGTGAAAAGCCCTGAAATCAGGTGGCATCAATCCCACCACAGCTTTAGAAATCAGGGCAACTTCACACAAGGACTTGATATATGGCACTTCTATGTGGACACAATTATGTGTGAAGACACTTACATGTGTAACACAATATCAGTGTACATGAAGAACTGTCACTCTCAAGACGGTATAAACGAACCCTTAACAGCTTTACTATCATACGGCCACAGTACTTAAAACTGTGTAAAACACCAGAATGACTTTAAAGAGTTATCAGGACAATGCCCAGAAGTGATCTGGAATAAGAGTAACCTCAGAGCTGCCAAACCCCAAATTGGAAGAGTGTGGGGCATGAGGCCTCATCTAGAAGTCATCTGTGTGCCACAGTTTATTTTTCCTTTTTAGTACAAACTGCACTTGATTAGTCATCGACCTGGTTTAGAAGTTACTGCTACCACTCAAGCTGTGAGTGGAGCACATATTTAAATATAATAGACTCTGTGACCATTTTAAAACTGGCCTAGATCTAGGCCCACGGGGAGCTATAACTAATTTGATAGAGGCTATAGCTTCTAAATAGAACCACCTGAGAGCTCTCCAGAGTTCAGCTGTGGGGTTCAGTGTTCCAGCACAAACTCTCAGCTCAGCTCCCCTGACTTCTTCATGGCCCTGCTCACCAAACTGAGGCTGATTTGGGGAGCAGCAGAACTCAGTTTCCTCATGGGTATCCTTCCCAGAGGGAATTATTAACCAGAGGGGGGAGGGGAATTATGATTTCAACTCCCCAAACCATTGGAGGGATGCATTTTTGCACAGTTTTGAGTCAAAACCATATGCAGCTCCACAGTTTTGGCTGTGGTTTGCCTTAGGTTTTTTTGAGCTAACTGCAATAGTGACTGATCCAAAAGGTAGGAGGGAGTGAAGTCACTGTATGTTTTAAACCTATACTCAAATGCTTTTTGCAGTGTGCAAGTCCCGTTTTTAATGTCAGAAGCACTTCCCACCTTAGATTTTCACTTCTTCAGCACTGACTAAGCACCTCTTCAAACTCAGGACTAAATATCTGCCTTTTATCTGCAAGCACAACACTGTCAAGCAATTAGGTTTGTGTATCTGTAGTGATTTTGGTTGAATTATTTGCAATAGCTAGTACTCCTGTACCTTCCAGACCAGAACATCATAGGCTCTACAGAGTGAACAAAACTTCAGCTGATGGTGGGTGGCACTTCAATGCTACTGAAGCAAAAGCCTTCAGACAGCACCATAGCTGAGACTGCCTTGCCCATCTCTGATGTCTGCTGAAGTGGAAATCAGCCACTGCCCCAGGGTCTTTATTCAAATTTAATTTCTTTCAAATTTCATCTGTTCCCTCTCCAAAAAAAAAAAGGTTTAATGGAAGCTTTGTGTGAGAGTGCTGCTGTGTTTGTCTCTCTTTCCCACTCCTGTACCATAGTATAAATACCACAAATCCATGAAAAAAAAAATACACAGTAAAGCAAGTGTTAGTGCTACTGAGTTCTAGGATCATTTTTATTCACAGAATCACAGAATGGTTGGAAGAGACCTCTGGAGATCATTTAGTCCAGCACCCCTGCTAAAGCAGGTTCACCTAGAACAGGTTGCATGGGATCATGTTCAGGCAGGTTTGAATATTTCCAGAGAAGGAAACTCCATAATCTCTGTGGGCAGCCTGTTCCCCAGGTTTTCTGTCACTCTTGCAGTAAAGACGTTTTTCCTCATATTCAGATAGAATTTCCTGTATTTCAGTTTGTACCCATTGCCCGTATCCTGTCACTGGGCAGCACTAGAAAGAATCATGCCCCATTCTCTTGACACCTTCCCTTAAGATATTTGTGTGCATTGATAAGATCCCCTCCCAGTCATCTCTTCTCCAGGCTAAACAGGCCCAGCTCCTTCAGCCTTTCCTCATAAGAGAGATGCTCTCTCATCATCTTCACAGCCCTCCACTGGACCTGCCCCAGTAGTTCCTTGTATTTCTTGAACTGGAGAGTTCAGAACTGGACACAGCACTCCAGATGTGCCAGGGCTGAGTAGAGGGGCAGGATCACCTCCCGTGACCTGCTGACCACACTCCTCCTACCACCCCAGGGGGGCCACAAGGGCACACACACTTCTGCCTCATGGGCACTTCTGGCTTATGGATCCACAGGTCCTTCTCTGCAGAGCTGCTTCCAGCAGGTCAGCCCCAGGCTGTGCTGGTGCATGGAGTTATTCCTTCCCATTTATCCCTCTCCAGGTGCAGGACTCTGCACTTGCCTTTATAGAACTTCTCTCCAGCCTGTCGAGGTGCCCCTGAACAGCAGCACAAGGCTCTGGGGTATCAGCCACTCCTCCCACTATTGAAGCACCAGCAAACTCACTGAGGGAACACTCTGCCTTTGGCCAGGTCACTGGTGAATCAGGGGAGCAGCTGGGCCCAGCACTGACCCCCAGGAACACCCTGGGCTGCAGCCTCCAGCTGGACTCTGTGTGTGACCACAGCCCTCTGGGCTCTGCTGTCCACCAGTGCCAGTCACCTCCCTCTGCTCCCCCAACACAGCCTTCCTCAGCTTGCCCATGAGCATGTGATGGGAGACAGTGCCAAAAGCCTTGATGAAGGTGAGGTAGACAACATCCACTGCTCTCCCCTCATCTACCCAGCCAGTCATGAGAGCACAGCAATCAGGTTGGTCAAGCATGGTTTGCCCTTGCTGAGTCCATGCTGGCTACTCCTGATCACCCTCTCTCCTTCCACAGGCTTAGAAATGACATCCAGAATGAACTGTTTCATCACCTTTCCTGGGACTGAGGTGAGGCTGACTGGCCTGTAGTTCCCTGGGTCCTCCTTCCAGCTCATTTTGAATACTGAAGTGACATTGGCTTTCCTCCAGTCCTCAGGCACCTCTCCTGTCCTCCGTGACCTTTCAAAGGTGATGGAGAGCAATAACATTTGCCAGCTCCCTCAGGACTCGTGGGCACATCCCATTGGGCTCCATGGGTGGATGTGTGACAAGTTTGCCTAAATGAACTCTAACCCAATCCTCCTCAAACAGTGGGAAGTTCTCATTTCTCCAGGCTTTCTGTCTTGACACCAGAGTCTGGGATTCCTGACAGCCATGTCTCGCAGTGAGGACTGAGTCAAAGAAAGCATTCAGTAACACCACCTTTCCTGTGTCCTCTGGCATCAGGGCACCCACCTCATGCAGAAACAAGCCCACATTTTCCTGGGGTTTTTTGCCACTTATTCATTGCAGATGATACTACAATGCACATTCTGGATCTAGTGCTACACAGCTGACCAAATATTCCAGTGTTGGTAAGGTTCACCTATAAAAACATAAATATCAAGTGCAGCTTATTTGCTAACTTTTTGTATCAAATGAAAGCAGACATTCCTAAAATGCTGATTATGTTATGCCCTCTCCACACCAGCACAGTCAGTGTGGCAAAGTCTGCAATATTCATAAGGAATTCCACATCCCTTTGACCCTCGTCATCAGAACAGTATCATGCCCTTTCTTGCCTGTGGCACAGGAATTATGCAAAAGGGAGACTTTCCCCCTGGCCTTGAATGAAGGACAGAAGTGGCTCACTTTACATGTGGACAGGGTTAATTTTTTCTTCTTCCTGCATTCTTTCAAACAGCCATCCCGAGGAGAAGTGTCATATTACCTTACCTCTCACTCCTAGGCTTCTAAGTTGGACCTGGATTTGAATTTCCCTGGCATTAGAGAGGAGTCTCAGTGTTCTGGTTTGGGTCCATCGCACAATGGTGGATGGGAACTTCACATGAAGGGAATTTGATTTGCTTATTCCCCTTCCAGCCTCTCGTTTTGCACAGATCTTCTGTCTAGTCTCCCCTGTTTTGTGCAGCTGTGGAAGATACAGGGACAAATCACTTATTTAAAGAGGAAATGAAGCATTGCCTTCCCACGGGAGAATTCCTGAAGTCAGAAAGACAGGGTGGTTAGCACTGCAGCCTTGTCCTGGCTTGCCTACACATGTAAGTTATTTCAGAATAAGCCAGGGGTTGAATGTAAAGCAGCATAGGCATTCCACAACTGCTGTGTGTGTTGCTGAAATCTCAGCAGAATCAATGGGCCGAAGTAGCTTCATGCTGATTCACTGGGACTCCCCTGTGTCTACTTTAGCTGTGTCCAACAGAGGAAAATAGAAGATTTTTGGAACTTTGTGTGTGGTACAATATATACAAAAGCAGAAGTAAACTGCTGCAGAATAGTCAGGATTAAATAAATAATTCTTATTTTCCTAACTTTATAATACTGAAGCAATGAGACATCTCTAGGACTTCTTTTCAGAGTAGAATGAGAAATCAAGGTGAAGATATAGGGAAAGGTGACTTCAAACCATATTGTTCCTTCTGGGTCCCTTATATTTCAGTCCTGCCTGTGTCCCCTTCTGCTGCACCATACCTGGCTCTAGCAAAGCCAGTGGGAAGCTCACAGGTACTCTGCACCACTTGAAAGGCACACGTTGGTGCACAGTTGCTCCAAGGAACCAGATCCCAGTCCAGAAACATCCACTCCATTTCCATATCAGCACAGATGTAATCCAAAGACAAACACTGCCTGCCATCAGTTCAGCCAGATTTCACCCAAATATTCTATGCTAACCTGAAGCACCAGGTTTACAGAGATGGCTTTTAACAGAAACTTCATGTCTACCATTTCCTGAACAGTCTGGCAGTGTCCCTTTGGCTCCACCTCCATTCCTCCCAGCTGCTCACTGCAGGACAGAAGAAGGGCATTCAAACCAATACAAACCTCACCCTGAGGGTGGTGAGGCACTGGCACAGCTTGGCCAGAAAAGCTGTGGCTGCCCCACTCCTGGAAGCATTCAAGCCAGGCTGGATGGGGCCCTGGGCAACCTGGTCAAGTTTAAGGTGTCCCTTAAAGTGCAGAAGCACTTTATGCCCCCCAAATTTAGGAAATATTTCCCCTGGATTTATAAATATGCACTTTTTTGTCTTCCCTAGAATGTGATCAGAGACTAATGAACAAAATTTAATGTAACAATGGCTTAAAGACTTGTTTGCTTTTTTTTCCCCCCAAGAGATCCTAGGCTATATCTTTACCTGGAATGAAAAATGTCTTTTAATGTACCTATAAAGTCCAAATTGAAATAGATTTTCCTACTGTTCTGCCACAAACACTGCTAGAACAGGGATTAGGTTCCAATTTTAGAGGGTCTATCCAAAAAAATAAGAACACTTAAGCTTTTTTTTGAGCTTCCATGGAGAAATCTGGGGAAACTGCATTATATTACCTGGGCCTCATTGTGTGAAACACCTCCAACTGTGAGCAATAAAGTAAAAAATGTATTTGAACAGACATAACATTTTTTGGAGGAGGATGAAAGAAAAGCTCAATAAATCACATCAATTTGGTAAATCTGAACAACACTCTCCAACACCTTTCACTTGGCACATTGGCAGTAGCCATGGATATTTTCTCCTCTAGCTGGAACTGCCCTGCAGTGAGCAGCTCCTGCCCTCTCCCCTCCCTGCTCTCACTTTTTCTCCAGCTCAGAGAAATGCAGTCAGGGAACATGATGATGTCTTCCTCCTGTTTTCTGCAGCAAAGATATAATTCTTTAGTCAAACACATCAATTCTATAGAGGTAAAGCTTCAAAAACAGACATACGCACAGTGCTCCAGAGAAGATGTACCATCTGCCTTCCCCTCTCCTCCTCCTCAAAGGAAGGAAGAAAGAAATGTAGCAGAGGCTTAGCTCTTCATTACCTGCTTGCACTGACATTCATGAGATTCCCTGCAGGATTTTTTTTTTGCTAACCAGGCAGGATGAACACCCACAAAAATTGGCAAGGAGATGACTTTTAACTCATTTTCACAAACTGGCTCTATTTCAAGTAGACAGTGTCTTTCTGGTATCAAACCAGGAAAAAAATTGGTTTTGCTTTCCTATGAAAAATAGAAAAGGCAAGTAGCCATCCTACTGGTTGCCTTGAATACTAACAGTGAAACATGATGTTTCCAGGATTAAAAGAAATTCAGTTTCACCTCTCAAAGCCTGAGGATGAAGTTCCATGTTGGCCTGATAATATATTTTAGCTGAGCATTGTAAAAAACCTGAAGTAGGAGTTTGTTTTCTGCATTGTCTGCCCACTTGCCACTACTCTAGAGGTGCAGGCACTATTGTCTACAGCAGGGAACACTCAGATGTTGAATTTCAGAGCTTGGACATTGTGTCAGGAGAGAGCTGTCACTGCTACACCAGCCCTTAGAGTGCAACATTATGCATTCACATGATATTTGTATCCTGGGAAAATTCGAGTCTTGGTACAGAAACAAAAATGTAACTTTGTTGGGATAGGTTTTTTTGGATTGAGAAAAGTTAAAGCATGTCCTTCGGGAAGAAAAAAGAAACAGAAAAGAAAATAAAGCCAACCAAATTGCTTTTATCCAATGTACCCTGAGTAAGGAAATTTACTCTCTTGGAAGAACTATACAAGGCTTGACAAGGCTTGAGAAATGCGTGACAGATGACTCAGATCAGAACACAAAGAAGCTGTGGGTAAGAAAGTACTGTTGTAGAAGTGTGGCTGCAGAGTACAGGAAAGTATGTGCATTCTCAGATAATATTAATCTTACTTAGCTTTAATTTAAGTCAATTTGTTGTCTGGGTGCTACTGAGAAGTGTTATGCCAAACAGGTTATCCAAGATACTTCCCTATCCCAGAATGGTTACTTCTGGACTTTGGGTTACAACTCAGCTGATCTGAGTCTCTTGGGGCAGTGAGGTTCTGTGACTGCACATAGGAAGTGGCATGTTTGAGAGACAACAACCAAGCTCTGCTTGGAAATGGCCAGATTTGCTGTACACAATCTCTTTTGTATGGCCCCTATTGCAAGATCAGCAAGCAAGACTCTGGGAGGAAGCAGCACCCAACAGAATTACATGATTGAGGCTTTTATGAGTTACTGGAAGTCTTGCACAGCCTGAAGAAACAGTTGCACTTTATTGCATCAATAAGAGTACAGTTTACATTAGAAAGTAAATTTTCTTAAATTAGAAAGTTCCATTTGTTCCAGGAAATTATTGCCATAATTTGACACCACTTACTACCTTGAAGGTGAAGAGCAATATCACTACCTTGTAGTCATTAGCAACAATTCTGAACAGCTCATCAACCTCAATACCTTCTGGGCCAGACAGGGAAACTTTGACTGCAATTGCTACCATGTACAAGTATAGATAGCAAGTAAACTCCAGTATTGGCAACAGTGGAATGGATGACACTTTTGTGTTGCTAGAAATATATGCAGCACTGGAATCAGTCACCTTCCACTACTTTGTCTTCTTGATCGAACAAGAGATTTTTGCTTACCGTAGGAATTTACCTATGGTTGCCTTTCACCTATACTTGTCAAAAATACTATAAGAAATACTGATGTTTCGTGTTTAAATTTCCTCTGTTTCCTGGCTTCTTTTATGTTTGTCCAATACCATGTTAGGCACGGAGTCTTGCTCCAGGTAACACGAGTTGAATCAGCTTGTCTTGAGTGTGCTTAGTCAGCTCTAGATGGTCCTGCCACTGCATCTGGCTGCTCCTTGCTTCAGATTCAAGATAAATTCAAGATAAATCTGTTGTTCACATTTACCACCACTTCTGGCCTGGACATGGTCTAGAAACAAGAAGAGATTCCTTCTATTTCATTCATCTGTGATGAAGGTTTGAACCCAAGCTACAAATCCACATACTCCAGTTGATCCAAGCATCACAGTCACTTTGCATTTTGATCCTACACTACAAAAGTTTTGCTAATAACTATACATACAACTTCCCTGTAGGATGAAGAAACATTTTACATTAGCAATGGAGGCCTGTTGCTGCTGACAGCATTAAACCATCTCCCTGAAAAATTCAAGCTATCTAGCTTTCTTCACCTTTATGTGTTGTGTCTGATTTGGCTTTGAGTTCCAGGAGAGGTGGCAGCAAATCTTTGTTAGTGAGGATATTGGTTTTTTCTACTCCTGAGCCAGTGGGGCTGGGAAAACGTGGTGTCCAGGACTGCCTAGCATGACTCCAGTCCACTTTCAAAACCTCTCTCTGGGCAGACTTTACAACAAATGATGTGCAATATCTCACTACAGGCAACTCACACTCCCTCCTGAGAACATTGCAGCTGCTAGGAAAACCAGTATCCCCCAAATTAGACACCTACTTTAAAGAAGAACAGTGTGCTTCACAGCAACAGACATGATAAATGCTGTGAGTAATGACAGACCGATGTGTTAACAGCACTATCAGCCACCTACTGGCTCCTTTCTTCTTTTGATAAAGGCTTTTCTCCCGATTTTGCATGAGGCACATACTTCTTGTGTCAAGGTGGATCTCTCTGCAGAAGCAGTGGGAGCAGAAGGCAGAAGTTCTGACTGCAGCAGTGAAACAGGCTCACTGCTGATCAAACTGGGGCTCTTTGCCTCAGTTTCCCCACTTGTAATAGGAATAATGCCTGCATTGCACTCACGCTGCAAGGTGCAGTTAATATTTGCACGGTGGTGCTTGGGAGATGCCAAACAGCAGAAATTCCCAGGATACACCAGTAAATCAATTGTATCTACACAGTGAACAAAAGCAGGCACAGATGCCAGCATAATGTTATGTATTTTGGTACAAAGAGAAATAAAAATCTTGCCTTCTGTCCTCAGATTTCTTGTCAAATATCCATTGCTTCACATGCTGAAGCACTTAGTAATACAAAGCATATTTCTATCCTACTTTATTTTACACTAAAAAGTGAAGAACCATGATTGAATCTTGATACAAAAAAAAAAAAAAAAAAAAAAGGGCTTAAGTTGCATTCTCCTGGGATCATCTGTAGCAAAGCATAATAAGTTTCTCAATATCTGACCTAATTATATCTGTCCTTCTAAGTTTTGTTTCCCATAAGAGCTAAATGTCTGGTTAAAAATAACATTTGAAATTCCTCCAAGTTCCAACAGAACTTTTTCAGCCTCTCTCAAATTTAATACCTATTTTTGCTTTAATTTGCACCCAACTTCAAAAGTTATGGTTTGAAGGCCAGCATTCTGCTCTGTTATCCAGTTCCCAAATATGTTTGCATCAGGTAAACTTGAGAAACATGGGGGGAAATCATATTATGTGTGTTTATTTCATGTTAGAAAACAAGTGACAGATACACATGGGGAAGGAAGGATGTCTTTGTGGTTGGAAAAGAATTGGCTGTGTTAGAAATGTACCTTCTTATTCTCATCAAGGTCTCTTGACAGAAAACACCAGGCAACTCTACAGTGGTTGTTTGTATCATCTGTCCTACCTAAGCACCCAGTGTAATCACTGCCCCTGAGCAGTGGGGATGGAAGGTGATACAGGCCCCAGACCCTGTGACCCATCAGTTCTGTTCAGAGTTCCCCATATTGAGGCAAAGGCTGCCATCCCTACTCCTGTTGGGATGGCAGAATTCTTCATACTCATCTCTTCCCTATTACGAGAGGGCTGGCACAGACCTTTGCATCTAAATCCACTTCACACAGCAGCCAGGGATGCCAGTGGCCATTTAAGACCTTTGTGCCTCAGTTTCCCACCTGTCACCCATGGATAGCATCACTGACCTTCTTGAAGAGACATTGCAAGGCTGAAGTGCTAACATTTTCCAAGAGCTAGGAAACCAGGTCTAAAGGGTTAAAGAAATACAAAGGATTATTATAAACAGTTCCATTCCCAGGCAGGTTGATAATAAAGATTCTTTATACAGTGCCCTCCACTGTGACTAGGCCAAGAAACAAGAGAGTCTGCAAACACAGAAACAAGATTTTTGGATGGGGAAACTCGGATTAGCCCTTTTCCATCGAGAAGCTTTTTAGGCCTTGTGGAAAGAAGGATCTGGAGATCAGACTGACTATTTGAACATCAAGCTTTGTGCACCTGCAGGAGTTCTGCATCCATCACTGTGGATGGGCCATAAAGCCCTGTCCTGGAGGTTTATAAATGATGCTGCCTGCTCACAAGAGCAGAGCTGGTGTGAGCTCTGTTTTCACGGTTCAGCTCACGGGAGGGGGGCGCAAGCTGAACAACAAATGCAGGTTATAATTGCCCAGTCGTTCTGCTTCAAGGGTCTGGGACACTTAAATGTCACAGTATATAAATGGGAATTGTTGGAAGAAATAGAGCAAAGTGATTTCAAAGGCGTCTGAGTCCAGTGCTTTTGCTAGTTAATAGTACAGGTTCAAGGCTGGAGCAGATTGCCTAAATTCCCTCAGAAAGCAGCAGTGAAGGGCTGGAGGGTGAGGCAGCAGCTCCTCAGTGGGTCCAGTGCTGAAAAGGTCTGGTTTTGCTAGATGGGCAGCAGCACAGCTTGGTGGTTACGATATTCCTAATGGAAGTGTGCATTCAGATCCCTGCAGGCTGAGATGGGCTGAGCTCTCCAGTTTCACTGACCTTGCCTCAGCCATGAGGTTATTCTGCTGGTGCAAAACCTGATTGCAAGCTCTGAATCCTAATAGAACTTAAGCATTTGGCTTTTCCTTAAGAACTCTGGTGAGGGACACATCCATAGCTTTCCTGTGGGCTTCCTTAGGACCAGGAGCTGCTGTCAGTCCCCAACTTTAACTGCAGCCCTCTGCAATGGGGAATTCAAGGCAGAATCAACCCAAGGCTCCTCAGAACTGCTGCTGCCACTGAAAATTGCTACCCTGAGAACAAGGGGCCAGGGCTGAGCAGCTCCTGCCACAGGAAAGGGGAAGGAAGGGCAGCACTGTGATGGAAAACCAGGCTTGCTACTGCCACCCCTACTGCAGAGATAGGAAGGGTGAAGACAGAAATGCTGTGGCAGGATGGGGCCCTCCCTTCACCCTCAGCAGCAAACGCTGCCCTGGCTCCCTGTGCTCCTGTGCCAGCCACTGCAGCCATGAGCACCAAGCCTGGCAGAGTTCAGGATCTGTTGGAACAATGCTTTCATACACGTGCTGTGACTCTTGGGGATGGTGCTGAGCAGGGCCAGGATGATCCTTGTGGGTCCCTTCCAACTCAGCTTATTTTGTGATTCTGTGACTCTCTGAGCCTTGTTTCCTGGGGCTGATGCCTTGTGTTGCTTTGACAGCCTGAAGTCCTGTGTTTGTGCTGTCTGTGGCCAGCACTCACCCCATGTGGGGGGTATGTGGCACTGTACATTTCCCTGGGGAACTGGGGATCTGCATCTGCAGCATGTCTGCACTTGGTGACAAAACACTGTCTAGCCTCTGCAAAAGGCTTTGCTAATATCTAATATCTGCTTGGACTAGATGATCTCTGTAGGTCCCTTCCAACAGAACTATTCTATTCTATTCTATTCTATTCTATTCTATTCTATTCTATTCTATTCTATTCTCAGAGCCATCTTACTCTTCCCAGTGATAGGGTCTCATACAGCAGGCACTTTGCAAAATATTTGGAATCAAGGCCTCCCCTCCCGAGACAGAAACCATCATGGGGTGGCTGGGGCTGGTAGGGGGCAGAGCCTCCCCTGTTCCTCCCCTGAACAACAAAACCAGCAGGCAAAGGAGGAAAGAAGACAAGACAGCAGAGCTAGGCTTTACTTACATGGCATTCCAGCTAATTGAGGAATGGAATACAACAGTGGTACCCTGGCTCACTTTTAATGCAAAGGGGATGTTACCTGTGAATTAAATACAGTGTGCTTCTGTTCTCCATTTTCTAGCTATTCTCCCCTGTATAAGGTGTTGATCTGAGTTTATTTCTTTTATATATTTTTTTAATAAAAAAAAAGAATATAGTAGAAATTAAGGATCCTAGACACATCTGAAGGTTTAAGTAGCCCAAATTGTGGAAACTGAGGGGGTGTCACTAAGATGTATTCCAATTAAAAATGGTTTACAAGCACGGAGCCCATGATGTTCTTTGATGATCTGTCACAGCTCTACCACTACCACTTTGGGAAGCAGTTCATGGGGAAATGGCTGTTACAGAAAAGCCAATGAGATAAATCTTGAAATAATTTTACCAACATTAAGCATTCTATTTTGGGCAAAAAACTGAAGTTGTTGTTTTTTTTTTTTTACACAGAAAATATTGACATTTCCAAAAGATATCCATAGGCAATGAGACTGATTTACAGCAACAGTGCACACAAACATTCTCTTGCTCCTAGATGGTGAGCAGGAATATCAGACTCATTTCTAAACTGGGCACTTGTACCTCTATGTGTAATATTCCACACATAGTAGGTGCTTCTTACTCTTTCTCTTTGTCTGATTTCAAAAAAATCTGTTCCTTGCTAGATTGAACTCAATGCTTCCCAAGTATTTTCTTGAAATATGAGTTTGCATGTAACATTCATCCAGGAGTTCTCTGCAGATTCAGTTCTGATGCTGTGCTTTCAGATGTTATTTGTTTTCATTCTTCCATAACATTTTTCAATCCTCCCTTTCATTTCTTTCTACATCTCAATAAACCTTTATAATCCTGATATGCTGTTTTCATAGTTTGTCCATTAATCTCTTTGAAGAGGCTGGACAAGCTAGACCATCTCTCAAATGATACAGAACATTTTCCTAATGTGGATATTATGTGTGCCCAGAAATTCCTGAATTAGTTTGAGTACTCCCATACTGCATTCACGAATGTCAGGAGCAGTCACAGGAGCTGTCTGTCCTTGCTGGAGACTCCTTACTCCCAGGAAGGATATTTTGCACCTCTAGGTTACTACATCTGCCACTGCCAGTTCTAATAGAGCTTCCTATCCCTCAACAGGAAATATTCCATCACCCACCCCAAGCCCATCAGGACTAATTCTATTCAGTATCTAAGCAACAATTCAGATAACAAATGTTTGGGGGGGTGGGGGGGAGGAATTTATGGCCAAATACTGTCCCAATGACTTTTAAACAATGACTTTTTTTTCCTGCTTCTTGTCTAGACCAAGTTCTGATCACTCAGGAAAGGCTGAAGCAAAGGCACGTTAAGCAGAGAGACATAAAACTAGGATTGTGTCCCATGGTAATTTTGGATTTCCAGCAGAACTGCTCCTCAGCTGTGGCAAGAGCCTTTACACCATCACTGTTCCTTTGCTCCTCTCTCTGCCCTGTAGGGAGCTGTCACAGCCTGGCTGGGGCCATGTGGCCCAGGGGCAGGGCAGTCCTGGAGTTCTGTCGTGCCCTGGCTAGAGGCAGAGCCCTGCCCACTGCACCCCTCTGCAGCCTGCTGGACCCTGTGCAGGGCTCCTGCTGCTCCCAACTGCTGCAGGCCTGCTAAAGGCAACCAGGGCTTCTTCTGCTCTCTCTATTTGCGAGAATGTTCAAATACCAAAGTTAAATCCAGGCTTATCCTCTCTTTTCTTTACATAAAAGCTTCCACTCAAAGCAGATGTTCTCAAATCTATTATCCTTTATATTGTTCATATTGGTTCTAATTTTTCCCACGTTTCTCAAAGCTCTATCCTCAGGTGACTGTTCTCTGAGCTTTCCCAGCTCAGCTTTACCTTTCAAATAAGATTTATCCATTAAAAAACAATTCTACTGCTTTTTGCAGCTATCATTTTGTCACATATGGATTTATTCAATGAATGCTTTTAATAGCAACATTTCTAGGCTTTGTTTGTCAAGAGCTGCCAGGCTTTTACAAGCCAGGGTTGGCACAGATGCTGAATTGCCTCTCTGTACCCAGGGGAGAGTTTCCTGCTGGTCATGACAGAGGTCTTGCACACACAAGTAAATGAAAGGAAATTAAAAATATGGGTAGCTACATATTTCACAGCCAGTAAATGGTAAAGAGTATCAAGCTTCCAGCAACTTCTGGACCTCACCAAAGCTTTTAGTAAAAGCAGGGATATGTGATTTTAATTTGCAGTTCCAAGATCTACTGAAAAACCCAACAACCCAGTTTCAACACAAGCATAGGGACAGGGAACTATATAAAGGCCATCAGCAAGAGCAAAATCAGCCAGCCCAAGGGCACTGGGAAGTGACAGCTGACAGGACAGAAGAGAGGTCAAGATCAGTATGCTAAAAATCTTTCATTCACAGGTCAGCCTGAAACTAATCAGCATTGCTGCTGCCTGCCTGCTGCGTGCCATGGGGCAGTGGGTGTCCAGTATCTCTGTCTTGGTGCACCCACCATCCAACCATGCAGGGCTTCATGGGTGTCTCTTGAGCAGCTGTGGAAGGTGGTGGTTAAAAAAAAAAGAGGGAGTATTTCCCTCTGTTCGATTTCCCCAGTCCCTTCTGAGGTCCTCAGACGTCTCTGCTAAAGTGTCCTCCTTGAAAGCGGCACAGTACGAAGCTTGTCTAAAGCCAAATCAAAAGAGAAAAGAAAATACATTGCCTAATATTTCTTAGGTTTTTCAAGAACTCTGAACTTGTTTTCGTGCATCTTTTGCTTTCTTTCAATGAAATATTTAATGCAGTCAGACATTAATAGGACTTCTTTTTGCTCATCTTCCTCCATTCTTTCCGTACTTACCCCTCCAGTCCCACAAGGACTTATTAATTAAATTCTCTCAGTACAGTGTTATCTCTCTTCAACTACCTCTATTTTCTGTACTGCAGCTTGTGTACATTGTAGAGAGGAACCAGAGAGAGCAAAGAACCAAATAAAAAGATCCCTCCAGGAATACAGTATTCGATTATACAAAGAAAACCAGCAGTTCCAATTGCTCATCCTTATTTCCCAGAGGAGGCTTCAAATGTCTTTGTTCTTTGGCTCTTTAAAAGAATTTCTTTTTCTGGTATAATCATTTTACCTGTGAACTGCAGGCCAAGCTTTTGGTCACATTCACCTGCTTTTCCATTAGCAACTGTTAAAATTGTTCTTCCCCACGCTCAGCCTCCAACAAACAGCTCTGGGGTATTCTGCAGTTCTATCTGGCTTTGTGCCCAGGCTCCAGGACCTTCCACCAGACCTGGGTTTCCAAGGGGGAACATGGCCTCATGTGAACCACACAGTGGGCTCTTCTCACAAACATCAGAGTGTCATAAATGTGTTATTGCTGACAACAGTGATGATGAGATCCTGGAGAGGCCAAGAAAGGAATGAGCATGGGGCCCCACGCCCCCTCTCATCTCCTGAAGGGCTGTACTTGTTTTATGGACAAAAAACAACTTCTGCTCCCACAGCTGTCAGTCAAAGTCAGCTTCCCCAGTGCTAAAATGACCACAAATAACAGAATAACTCTTACAAACTCAAATGGGAAGTACAGCAGTATATACAATTAACCAAACATTTCAAGTTGTGAACTCCCTGTCTCCTTGAAGTCCACAGGCTGTATGACTCACAGCCATCACACCTGGGGTATGTGGGCACACATATACCTGTCTTGATATGTTCAGTATTTTGTTCTTGTCTAAAAATAAGGTTGCAAAATGGAATGGGAAAACACATTTTCTGCCTTACACTGGGAACCTGATATTACCTCCAGTTTACCATTTCCCACCTGGATAGATACTGTATCATTTATGTTGGATCTCCCCCAAGATTAATGGCATCATCTGTACAGTGTTAACAGCCTAATCTTGCTAAATCTCTTTGTTTTGAAATTTGGTTGGGCCTGATCTTCGTTATTTTAATTGTTTAATATATTATAATTAATTAGATCTAACAGATTCCAATTCAGCCTGACATATCCACACCTGTCTGCGAGCTGTGGGAAGCACAAGACAAACCAGGCTGGTTCCAGGCTGATTCCAGGCTGGCTTTTCAGTCCGGAGACCAGGTACTAATCTTGCCACTGTCTTGTTTATCTACAGGCAAGTCATCCATCTTTCTGTTTCTCCAAGGGATTCCAGCCTGCTGTTCATAGTCTAACTGGATCTCAGCACAGGTTGACATCTTTCCATCCAAGTGTTACGGAAGTAGGAATAACAACCCACAGCCCACCCCATACACAGCTGCCTTCTATATGAGGCTGGCTCCTGTTTTACCTGAGCACAGCAATAAAGACTGTGAACATGGACACTTGTGAATATGCATGCTGTTTCAGCAGAAAACATGGAAACCTCCCTTTCCTCCCCACCCACATCGTGTCAAGTTCCTGCAAGATTTTGGTACTTCCCAGAGGACAGACTTTCTGCCTACACCTTTTACTTGCTGTGCAGGACAGAGCCCCATCAGACATGTCAGGTTTTTCCTGAAAAGGCCGCTGCTGTTGCTGCCTGTGCATAGGTCTGGCATCCAGATCTTTGCACCATCTCTCCCACGGTGTATCTTCATTCTGCCCACATCCAGGCTGAAAGGAAGAAATTTTTTTTGCCAGGAATTAAGAGCTAGTTGTTTCTTCTGAAGGTAGAGCTGTGAGAAGAGCAAGCTTTCCTTTCCAACAGTAAATGAAGTTGCCTACATTCTCTTCCCCATCACCTCAACACAGCACTTCAGTGGGAAGAGCCCTCACTCGGGACATGGAGGACCCAAACTCAATCCATTCCTCCACCTGAGAGAAGGCAAATCCATTTCTTCAGGGCACACTCTTGATATCAGTCTCCACAAGGAGATCCTTAGCTCCTGCTAAATGTTTGTCATATTTGTCCAAAAATTAATAACAAAGCATTGATCCTAAGAGCAACAGCAGCTGGTCTGCTGTCCAGAGCTCACAAACAAGGATGAAAAGATTTCGTTCTGCTCTGTGCCCTAAGGACTACTTTTGCATCTTATCTGGTGATCACTATGTAAAATAAATTCAGGATATCTTTCTGAGGAGTATCAGGATTCCCTAGCACCCTCCTTGCAGCAGTAAGCAGTATGGTGAAAGACCAAACCCCCCCTTATATATAAAACAAATTAGACCTTGACTGCATTTGTCATGAAAAAGATGGTAAGGAACAAACATATGCAGAAACCTGCTGCTGTCATCTGCACAAGAAAACCCCGTTAATGCCCACCAACCTGATAAAAGACATTCCCTGGGGCATTGTGGACAGCCAACTGCCCGGGGTCCCCTGACAGCAACGAACAGATGCTCCAAGGAAGACACAACAGGTGTGACAAGAAAAGAGCAGCGTGCACTTGGTCCAGCAAAGATCCCCAAACAAGCCCCCACCAGTACCACACCTCAGAAATTCTGCCTTTGCAGTACCCATGGTTTTGTGGCAGCCAGCCATTTCTAAAAATGCCTAATCAAGATTAATTAAGAGCCTCCCCCAAAAAACCCCAGGAAAAACATTATCTTGCTTGGGGACCTTGATACAAAAGAGCAGAGAAAAGGATCTCTAGCAAACATGGAGATTGATTTCAAAACACCAGGGAAAAACATGTACCTCCTGTATTTTTGAATCTCTTTAATAATTGTCAGATCTGTAAAAATATTCAGTTAGAACAACTGTAATCAAAATAATATACTGAGTATTTTTGTCATCTTGTTTGTGGATTCTTTTCCACTCCCAAAACAGCAACAGGCTTGGTAGAGACACTTTTCTTTTTGCAATTTATTTTTCCTCTGAAGAAAATGTGTTTTCAAATTACATGCAGGATGGATTCATGAATTTGAAGCAGTTTGCAGGTTGTTAGGGGTGAAAAGGGAGAGTTTGTGGCATTGGGGCCAGGTGTGCCTACATCTACCTCAGCAGCCATGATCACAGACTGGGAGGAACCCGGCAGGAGCCATTGTAGCCAAGGCAGAATTTGTCAGAGCAAGAAGTTTGCTGGGGAAGGGAGAAGCAAGACTAAATCCCCAGCAAGGCTTGTCTATGGGAGGAGGATCATGGCAGGAGGGAGAGCGGGAATTTTTGGTTGGTGGCAAAGGACCAAGGCACAGGAGATGAGCCCTTTAGTGCTGCATACATCCAAATGAATGTATTGAGCAGCCTTCGACCACCCTCTGAGCTGTTATGCCATATTTACTTGGGGAAGTGATCTGCTGGGGATATAAATTGTATGAATGTCAGAGTTGTTCCAGGAAATGGGTGAGCCAGAGGCAGGACATGCCAAGCAAACTCCCAGACCTTCCAGGGAGTGGCACACTGTCCAAGTGCCAGGAGAGGCTTCATTTACAGCCAAGGTGATGGTATGTCAGTCTAGCTTGTTACCCAAAACCTGTAGGAAAAATCTTCTCTGAGTTTGTGATGCTGAGGATTTGGTTTGATGTCTCAGACCAATTGCCCATACACAGAGAACTTCATCAGAAAGAAAACTCCTCACTGTGCTTTCCTCATCACCAGCTACCAGTAGGAGATGGAGAAAACAAAAAGTTCAGCTGGTAAGTTTCTTCATCAGTGCTGAGTAGCTGTAGCATGGACTGCATTGACAGACAGATATAAGCCTGGAATTTGGGACATTTTGAGAACTTCCTGCCTGAACATCAACCTTAGCTCTAGCTGGACAACTACAAATCTCCACTCTGTCTTATAAACTGCTTCTGAAAAAAACCCTACCCTATGTGCTTTCTGATAATTGCAGGACACAGTACAGATCTTTCTACATCCCATGAGACTGTCTATGGATCTCATCTGTAGTAGTGATTTTTACTACTTTTTCTTCAGCCAAATTTTGAAACTAGATAGGCTTCATTCTTCTTTTATTACCCTCTTCCATTTCTGTTTTCACAGTAAGTGGAACATTATCTTCAGCAGGTTTTTTTCCCCAAATCTTGTCCCTCCACCTATTCTCCTTAGAAAGGCACCTAATCTCTGCTTTTGAGTTCTGAGCTTTCCTTGTGCACACCATCTTCTCTGAATAATTGGTTTAATCCATAGCCTAGCAAGTCTTCCTGTGTGCTGTTGTCTCCATACAACTTTTTGCATTTGCGGGCATGAGCTGTAACCAGCTCTGGTGACAGTTTTTCTGTAAAAGAAGAAAAACGACATTGTAAAATCTGGAGCTGATCAACAAATCTGTTGGTGAAGCTCAGAGCAACTCGCAGCATTCTGAAGTTAGTCTACTGCTATTATTGCTGCTCACATGCTGCTTATTGTATTATAGAGATCATCTGGTTACAGCCTAGTTACACTCTTAATTAGCCAGCCCAGAAGTCTGCCAAGCTTGAAAAAAACAAAATAGTTTAACTGAGAAGTGAGACATTAACTATTTGAAAGATAATATCATCTATAAACTTGGTAGTCTCGTTCAGGAGTTTAACCTTTTTCTCACTGAAACATCCTTTTCAAGTTAAGTAATACGAAAAAGAGAACCCAAAAGTTGGGAGGAAAAAAAAGTGCCTGCCATGTGAGACCTTAGGCCTGGAATTTTTTTCTTCAAAAATCTTGGGGCTTAGGTTTCAAAGTCTGCCCTAGATAAATTACAAGAAAGATTGGCTTGGTAACTCTGGCAGTAGCTTGCAAATATGGTCTCAGCCCCATTTTCAGCCTCAGGTTTTCCCATATGGCAACAGGGAAATCATATGGACATTTGTCTGAGAGCTCTGTCCCTACAGAGCCCTTCCCTGCAGGACTGGGTGTAGATGTCAATTTGCTGCTGACCTTTAAACGACTGTAAAACTGTAACTTGGCCACACTGCAAGTACTCCCACTAATTTTGTACTTCCTGGGGCTTATCTATTATGCAAAACTAGTCAGGTTTCACAAGCTGGAAGTTGTGTAGAAGAGCAGCTTTTATCACAGCCCAGTACTATACATGTGCATAGTCTTTGTTTTGACATCAGCTTAATTGTGTCCTGTTTAGATAATTGACCAGAGAAGAACTACAAAAATTTCCAGGCTAGATAAGTTTTCCATCTTGTGGAAGAATCTGACAGAAAAGACAAAGGAGGCAGGGCATTTTTCTTTGTTTCTCCAGCTAAGCTGATTTGTAAAATACAAAACTCTCACCTTTTTTTTTTTTTTTTTTTTTTTTTTTGAGTAATACAGACCCTGTGGGACAGTTGCAAAACTCCATACAAGAACATTATAAAACAATTGCAATGTACTATTTGAAATGTGCATATAGATTTAAAAAGTAATATTTTGCTTCATTCTAGTTAGCATCTCTTAAACTAGATTCAGTAGCTCCCACACACAACAGCTGGGTCTTCAAAATGTCAGGTAGCTGACAAGGGGGCATGATAAGAATCCACAAGTGTTTCAGGAGTATAAATATCAAAGCAAGAGATTCTCCAGTCAGGATGGAAAGGGATAATTAATTTTGTTACCAATTAATTTTGTTACAACTATTGACAGGAGCACATCCTAACAGCCTGGTTGAGTTTCTTAGATGAAGAAACAGCCAGCAATTAACTGGCTCACACCAGGGTATATCTGAGACCTCATTTCTAAATCAGACAGAATTCTTAGACTGGTTAAGTTACAGGAATTGATGCTGAGCCAGGAGAGCAAAGGGAATACAAAGATAGTAACAGACTCCAGAGATCCTGGGAGGAAAAAATGTGTTCAGGGCCAAAAGGAGGAAGAAGAGGTTGGGCAAGAGAATCTAGTTGTTCTGTAAGAAATTAAACAAACAAGGTGGGGTTTGATTGATTGTTTTCATAGACTTAAGCTCCTTTTCTTCTAAAATCTCCTCTGCCATTACAACCTCAGGTTCTCTTCCAAAGCCCACTGTCTATAGGGCACATGCTATGCTCAATCAAAAACCTATGAGCCCACTCCATCAGCCGCTGTGTAGGGGCTGCATCCACCTGCCTCCTCCTCAGCACAGGCATTTCTTTACACGCTTTTTCCTCTGTACAGCTACACTTCTTCACAGACCTTATTTATTCTTGAGATTTCAGCTCATCTTTCAGATTTGCTTGAAACCCACTCCCAAATTTTTTTCCGGGGAATTGCTGAATGTACAGAGAGAGATAAACAACACAATCTCACAAACCGAACTTCAAAGGCAACCAGGGTAAAAAATGCCAGGTTTTAATTTCTGATCCTGTTCATGCTAAATGTTGTCTAACACTTTGGTAGCAATATGTGGCCCTGAGATCTTCCTCCAGTATCCTATCAAGAATATAAAATAAATTCTGATAAATGTAGTCAGTGTAAAATAAAGTGAGTTGAAATTGGTTGCTGGGATGCAAAATTGAAGCTGAGAGGCAGTTGTGAGGAAACTTGCAAGAAAATGCTTATTTTATATATTTCTTTGGGGCTTAGCAGCCTGGAGCTGTCAAGATGGTTTTGCACATGCTCAGCAGCAAAAAAAAGGGAACTGAGCGGTTTTACCAGTAGAAAATGTAAATTCCTACTGCATTAAGCAAAGCTTCAAGATTAGAAGTGCTATTAATGCCTATAACTTGAATAAAGTTACTTTAGTATGTATTTAGGGGCCTAAGTTTTTCTTGTAAAACTACATTTTGAATTTCTTTAGTAGCCTGTTGTGATAATTTTGCCAAGGGCTTGTGAAAACCTAACTGAAATATATTAGTAAATTTACCTCCATCCACAGCTCTATCAAAATGTTCAGATACCAGTAAGTGATTAATGAGATTTTTTTTACTCTAGAAATTAAAAAGGACCACCTCATAAAATGCCCTGTTCAAGTGCTGGCTCGTTTTATTTTGAACTTCACATTATTATCTAATAAACAATTCATTGTATCAATAATTCCTTGGATTATTTTATAGACATATAGGTTCAATATGTTACCCATCTATCCTTTTAATGGCGAATGTTTAGAGTGAGAGTTTAGAAGTTGGTGTGTATCCTATAGGAGTTATGCTGTTTCATTTCTTAGGTCCTCCAGAAATCCTCAGAAGATACCCTATGAGACTTGCACTTTAGCTGTTTTTTTCTTTTTTTCTGGTCCCTTCAGCTCGAACAACTATGTTCTACTTCTAAAGAATGCAAAGAAAATAAATAATTTATCTTTAAAAAATAAGAGACAAACTCAGGATAAATGCATGCAAGATAAGAAGCTCTGAAATTAAGTGGCACAATTCATTTGAACCAAGACATTATGGAGCCTTTCTCCTGACAATCAACATTAAAATAACATTAGCTAGTAAGAACAAATAAATAAAAAATAAGTCCAAAAATAAATCAAAGTAGGTATAATAGGATGATGTTAGTCTCAAGTTTGCTTCAAGACATCCTGTCTCTTCTGGCAACAGTTTTTAAGTGTTACCCTGCTCACTCATAGTATACATAGAATACATAAAGAGTTCTGAGTTCCCAAATCCCAATGGCTATTGTTTGCTAAGAGTAAAGAACTGTATTCATCTATAAACGAACAGGATTACTCTGGATTCAGAATTCAGCCCTCTGGATTCAGAATTCAGCCCTCTGGATTCAGTAATTCAGCCCTGTGTGAAGGACTGGGATAAGACTGAAGCACAGTTAATTTATCTATGCCATGCTAAGTTCACTCAAACTTGTCCCTGCAGCCCCAGAGGACTCAGGTGCAGTCAGTGCTCCCAGGGGAGCAGGTGCCCAGCCACCTTCACCCATCCCAGGGCACAGCATGCCCATCCTGGCACCATCCCTCTTGCTTCCTGCAGGGAGAAATGGTGAAGGAAATAGATGTGATGGGCTCTGTATCTTTGGAGGACATGCAAATACCTCGGCATTAGGCAATCAAATAGGAATGAGAATATAATAAAATCATAATGTATAAACCATGCATATTCTACTTGCAGCCCTCTGTCTAGCCAAGAGTTTTCAAACATTCATGTTAAATCTCCTTCTTGTTGCTGATGGTGGGGATATTTCATTTGATTTCTTCAAAGTTCTGATGACTGCAGCAGCATCCCTAAAACAGTTGCTCCCTAGCTGCATCTCAAAAGTCTGATTAATCAACCTTACTCATGAGTGATGAACTTTGTTCTTATATGTAACTTTTGAGTTCGTATCTAATATTGTAAGACCAGTGCAGGTACAGAAACAAACTGGATTTTCCCTGAGAAAACAGGTACACGCAAGCAATGGAACGATGCCTTTTTCAAAATGAGCTCTCAACAACTCAAGAATTTGCACACTTTTACAATGTCACTAACATACTTGAACACTACAATGAAAGGAAATAAATGAGAATCAGGACCTATAAAAACACACAAACACACATATATGTATGTGACAGCCTCACCACCCAGACCTCTCAAACCCTCCTTTCAGTTAATGGATTATTGGAAGTTATTGCAGCCCTGTAAGTGCAGCCAGTTTCTGGTGTTTCTCCCTATCTTATACACTGAGGGTCAGAAATAAAGTTCTTTAGAGTAAATTCACCTCTTAGTGACCTCTCTGCAAACTTAGTCTTTCATAAGTTTCAGGAGCTTTCTCTAAACAAGGAAGACCAGCATCTAGTTTCCTTTCTCAGTCAGAAAGGTCAGAAGGAAGCAAAGAGCAGTGCTGATTTATTTTCATCACTTGGTGACAGCTTCTGTGAAGGTAGTTGCCATTTTACATTACTTTTTTCAGAATCAGGGAATGTGGTAACCTACAATTCATCATTTCTATGTCATTTATTTGTTGGGTATCCTGTCCTCCTGGGATACTTGTCACTGTTGGCAAGATGTTTGCAAACATTTTAAAAATATGTTGGTGGAAGGGATCTTTGCATTGTACTGACAGGTGAATTGGAGGATTACCAACTATGGGCACTTCCAAACATGCACTAACTCTCTAATATATATACCTAAATCCATCCATATACAAATTTATTTGAGCATTTGAATCCAATGTAAAGGATTACTTATGCAGAACTCACTGATACGTTAATTCTTTGGCTAAATTTGTGAATTTTATTTTAGAAATAGACTACAAACAGACAGATGAGGAGATTACAGAAGGTTTGATGAGCCAGAGAGAAAGGCCTTGTGAGATCCAGCAGCTCCAACTACTTTCCACTCAGTGATGGAAAATAATAGCATTATCCACAATTCATGTTTTATCACTGGCACCAGACAGAGAGTCAGAATCTGACTCATTTTAGAACACTGGGGATGGGGGAGGGAGCAAAAAAGAAAAGAATACTCTAAGTGCATGCATCCTTCAGTAAAGTCTTTCAGGTGGGTCAACCTACAAGAGTGTCCTCAGGACGAAGAGTATCTGTTGCTCCAAAAGCACAATCAGACTACAAAGAAGGTGAACAAAAGATCTCATTCCCTTGTGCAAAGCTTGAAGTTTGTTTGCAAATCACAGGCATTGGCCAAGGAACGAAATAAAGATAGGTACAATATATTCCTAAAAATGTCAATAAACGTTTTATTCCAGAAAGGTTGTGATAATCCAAGGATCTTACTTTTGCTAAGTGGGGGGGGAAGGAAATTCAAAACCCTACAGAAGCACACAAAGGCTGCATAAAAATACATCCATATGCATATGATCATGTAGCCTGAGAATCGGCACAGAAAGGTATGTAACAAAATCACTACAGTCAGGATTTTAAGCAAGCAGCTTTTGGAAATGCAGCTCTTAACAGTAGGAGAGCACACAACAGAGTTGCCAGCTCTTCTTTTCTTCCCTCTGCAGGCCATAAATCTGCAGAATCATCTCCAGGTCTCTGGGGAAATGCCCTTTGCTAGGCTGCCTTTCCTCATTTTCCTGTTCCCAGGAAAAAAAAAATAAAACAACACAAAGACCAACTGACAGTAATTCAGAACATCTCCATATTCTAGCAGCAGCCTGGCCAGCACCAAGAGTCACCACCACTGAGCCTTCCAGTCCTGGCAGCATTCACACACTTGTAAGAGCTATTCCTATGGATTTCCTGGGTTGTTGTTCCTGGTCTGTGTGAGGGAAACCCCCAAAAATCCTGCCATCCTCTTCTAGTATGGGGATAACCCTACCTTGTACTTGTCTGCTTTTAATTAATTACGTTTAAGCACAAGAAAGAGTAACTAAGCACTTGTGGAGAAAGGATGGGAGGGAAGAAGAACTCAAAGCTGTTTTAGAGAGGAAATAAAAGATATCTGGAGTAATTTTATCCCCTCCCCATCCCTCCATTTCTTCTTCTCATGTAAGAAAGTAAAGTAAGAATGAGTGTAAATAAACACGCATATATGTACTTTCATATGCAAATGTTTCCAACTCTACAAATGAGTTTTTGCTGCTGGCTGCCGCCTGACAGTCTGAGATAGTGAAAGTGCAAGTCATCGAACAAAAAGCTGTGAGGAAAGCAAAAGAGAAAATGCATCTGAAGAACAGGAAAGCTGCTTAAAGCCTAGGTTTTTAAGAGACCGAGTTCCTTGGTCAAAACTGCAATAAGCAAGACAAAATAGAACATTCCACGATGGGGGAAAATGTGCAGGAAATGTAAGAATAGAAGACAGCAGGCGAGTATCTGTTTAAGAGACGGCACATGCAAAGGTGAGTAATGTCTAATTCCTTGGATCTGTTTCAAATGGCAGCATTCATGAAATCCAGAGGAGTGGAAATGGTGTTTGGCAAAAATAGCCCACTTAAAGGGGAAAGAGTGCAGCGTCTATTGACACATGGGGCTGTTAGTAAACAAAAACTGTGGTTAGGGGCAATTAGGGTGTTGCAGATGTTCCCTTCACTCCAAAACCAAAAATAATGGAAAGGACGGAATGGAATGGAAAGGCTGATGTTTTCCTTCCACAAAACCATTAATGCTGCCTACAGCATTGCAGCCTACTTCACACTTGTGCTTCATCTAATGCAGGCTCCAGTCTGGGTTCTTTATGCACTTTTAAGGATTATAAATTTTTCCTGTATCAGTTAATTTTTCATTATGTTACCAGAAAATATTCACATACCTCTGAAAACGTATGCTCTATATTTGGGTGGTTGCCATTTCAATGAGACTGTTCTACAAAATAAGGGTTTTTAGCTTATGTTAAAAATGAACTCTGTAACATAACTGGAAACAAGTTGCAGCAAATGCTGTGCCATCATACCATCTGTGTTCAAGCACAGCTCTAAAGCTCTCCTCCTATTGCTTCCTAAAGTGGAAAATAATGGTAAAAAATAAAAACAGATAAGATGAAGCATTGTGTGTTGGAATATATTATGAACCTGAGCCTTACAATGTTTGCTTCAACACCCTCTCCCTCTGTACCTGTAATACTCCAATGAAGCACCATTTGGAAACCAAAGAAGAGGGTTATATTCTTCAAATTTAAATTAAGCAACAGCAATGCTCTCACCTGACACAGCTAGTAAATTCTGGTGAGCTCCACTCTACACAATATCGCTTATTTTGCTTTTTTTAGCTCTTTTCACAAGCCTTCCAACAATGTTCCATAGGAACATGAGTGAAATTCGTTAAACCTTGGAGTTAATTGAAGGAACTAGAACTGACGAGAAATAATTTTTTAAATATCCCACTGTTAAATTATTGTCTGAGATAACAGAGGTTGATGGGCAAAACTTACAAAACTTATTGTGGAGTACAATACACATTATCACAAATCCCAACACACATCTTAGGCCACGAGGAAGGGTGGTAAAGAAATTCCAGGAACAAACCCTGCAGGTAAAATGACACTATGGAAGAACAAACTGCTCTTCCTATGATACAATGAAAAAAAAAAGCCTGGTTCTTAAAAAGTCAACTTTGTCATGAAGATCTGAAAGCAGCACCTTCCTGATATTCAGCCAAAACACAGGATCACTGTTTGGAAGATGAAAGTGACCCTAATTCTGATCACTTTATCTCACTCTCAGGTGAGTGCAAGGGAACACAAGGACCACTCTGGGAAGCTGTCCTGGGACTCCCTGGAAAAGACAGAGAGAGGTGCTGCCAGATGCCACACGAATCCAGAACAGAACCTTTAGCCTACCTGGCCCTTTTGAAAAATATATATTGAGTGCTTTCTCCATCTTACTGTTCTCCATCTTATTTCTGATCCTGTGAGGCAGCAGTGATGCCAGAGCCTGGGAGAGAGCAGGAGAGGTCGGAATACTTGGGGCAGGGATTCGGGCTGGGGCTGTGCAGAAAGGGGACAAGGAATGCCCACTTGGAATACCTTTAAGAACAGGGTGGGATTTTTTCAGAAAATGAAAAAGCCTTTCCAAAAACAGCGATGTTTATTAATACTCTCCCTACTCCTGTTCCCATCAGGGTTCGGGCGGTGCTGTCCCAAATGCCCCTTTCCAAGGGAGAGGCTTCCCGGGGGCCCGTCCTGTGCCCGCCCAAAGCCCCTCCGCCAGCCCGGGGGGTCCCGCCGGGCCCTGCGCCCTCCCCGGGCTCCCACCCTCCCCTGGAGCCCTCGTTTCTGACCCCGGGATGAGGCTCCGGGCGCGGCTGGATGCGGAGCCGTCCCCGGGACAATCCCGACCCCCCCGTGCCCGCAGGCTCGGCCCCCCAGCCAGGCACGGGGCTGGTCGGGGGTTACCGGGGACACCGGGCGGCTCAAAGCCCGGCGAGCAGGCCCGGGGGCCGCGGGGGGCGGCGGTCGGTGACATCCGCGGTGACACCCGCGCACGCCCCGCGGCCGCGCGAGGAGGCGGTGCCGCCGCCCCCGCTCGGTGCCGCAGGCGCGGGCCCGACTCCGCCGCCCACGGGCGGTGCGGGGGTCTCCCCGCCGGGCCGGGCCCGGTGCCACGGGAGGGGCGGGGCGCGGTCTCGAACCCGCGGCACTCCCGGGACCCCCCGGGCTCCCCTCTAAGCTCGGGGCTGGGGGGGCGCAGGCGCAGTCACGGGCGGGGCCGCCGCGGGCTCTGGGCGTGGCCGCGGGGCGGACGGGGGGGCGGGGGGGGAGGTTCGCGCGCGCCCTCGCGCGCCGTTGCCATGGGGCCGCTTGACGTCACGGGCGGCGCGCGGCCCGCGCGGAGCGGCGCGGTGATTGGCGGAGACGCCCCGTGCGCGGCGCCGGCAGAGGGAGGGAGGGAGCGAGGCTACAGCGCCGCGAGCGCCAGAGCCGCACAGTCCGCGCCGGCCGCCCGCCCGCACCGACTCACCGCGCCCGCCAGCCCGCCCGCCGCGCATAGGTAACGGGGCCGCCGCCCGGGGCCGGCCCCCGGTACGCCGCGGGTCGGGGGCGCCCGGCGGGGCGGCCGGGGGACGGCGCCCAGCCCGCCCCGCTCCCCCCGGGGCGGCTCCGCGGGGAGGGAGCGGGACGCGGGGGCCCTTGTCCGCCGGGGGCCGGAGGGGAACAGGGGGAAAGGCCGGCGGAGGGGGCGGCAGGTGAGGGCGACCCCGCGGCCGCGGGGAGGGGAGCGCCAGCCCCGGCGGGCGGGCGGGGGCCGGGGCGCGGGCGGCGGGCGCTGCCGGGCGTGGTCTCCCGCCGGGAGCCCTCACGGGCGCCAACAGCCGCCCCTCGGCCGCGCTCCTTCCTTCCCTCCCTCCGCCCGGGCCTCCCCCAGCCCCCTCCCGCCGCCCAGGCCCCCCCGCCCACCCTCCCCGCCCCGGCCCAGGGTCCGGCAGAGAGCGGCGGCCTCCCCGAGACCGGAGGGGGCTTCTCCTCTCCCGCTCCCCCTCCCCCGTGCCCAATCCCCCGGGAACGGGCTCGCGGGCTTTCCCTATTCCGGGGCGGGGACGCGGCATCCTCCCCCGGGGCTCCTGGGCGGAGGGGCGCGGGCTCGGGGCGGGCCGGGCTGCGGCGCCCACCCGCCGTGACAAAGGCGGCGGGCGCGGCCAGGGAGGGAGGGGAAGGGGAGGGGAGGAAAGGAGGAAAGGAGGGGCGGCCGCAGCAGCGCCCCGGGGCCGCCCGCCCGCCCCGCCCTCTGCTCCGCCCGCCCCCGGGCCGCTCCATTTTCTGCTGTCACCGCGCTGGCCGTGCCCTGCCCGCGGCAGCGCCTAGCCCTGCGGGGGCCCGGGGATGATGATGCCGCCGCCCGGGGATGATGCTGCCCGGCGGCCCGCGGTGCCCCCGGGACCGGTGGCGGGGCTGGTGCTGTGGCCGCGTTTGCCCCGGTGACGCCGAGGGGTAAATAAGCACCGCCGAAATCTCGCTTTAAAATGGCTCCTTAACCCCGCCGAGAGCGGTGTGGGCAAGTTCTGCAAGGCGCGTCTGAGAACAAACGCCGGGTTTGTGCCCCCCTCTTGGGGACAGGAGCTGTTAAAACTTGCAGTCACCTTGGATGTTAAAATGTGCTTAATTTATTCCCAAAGACGGGAACATAGCCCTGCCATTGTTTCTCCTAACGTCACATAAAATGGCAAAAGTCTTGGTGGTTAAAAATGAAGATGCTTGGTTGGGGTGTGTGGAACGTGCAGAAATGTATAAAGCACTCATCACCAGAACTGGTTCATGCTTTAATAATCTTATTAAGCTTTAAAGGATAATGTACCCCGAAAGCACATTACCAGTTCCTCCAAATGATCAAGTTAGGATACACAGAAGGATGAGGGACAAGTATTTGTTCTTCCTGTGCCAAAAGAAATTTCTCAATACCTCTGCTCAGCAGTGTTCGATTTTTTAAATTTTTTTAAAGTGCTGATTACACAGATTATGGAGCATTTCAGCCAGGTTGTGCTATATGAAATACTGATGTTGAGGTAATATTTTTAAGTAGTAAAATTTTCTTTTGCCTCTGAAAGTGCAGCCTCCTGGGCAGAGCAGCAATACCTGACACAGAACATCCCATAATGGGGATTGCCATTTTGGGAAAGGGAGTTAGCATTTTGGGAAAGGTGTACAACTCACAATTCAGATATTTGTTGCATTCTGACTTTTTAACATCCAGTGTGGGGTTTGATTTGCAGATTTTTATGTGAAGTATCTCTGCATGTAACTATGATTCTGTTAAGGCTCAGAATGCTGCTTGGTTTTATTTGTCCAGCCTTTATTTAGTGTCTCCTGTGGAAAGCTTACTATTGGATATTTTCTTTGTCAATTTTGCTACACTGGTAATGTAGTCTTATAAAAGAGTGGTTACAAAAAATGAGGATCATTTTTCTGCATTGAATAGAAATCATTTGGTTCCAGTTCACCTTTGGATGCTTTTGTTTGTGTTTATTAAAATAACATACTTTTAAAAGTTTACAGTTTTTCAGGAGGAAGCAGTGGTTTTAACTCTCTACTCCATGTGTCCATGTGTTTGAGCATCCAGTGCTGCTAGTATGCCTTGTGTTCTGTATTTCATTTGTACCTCTTACAGTTCCAAACTGCTTAGAGAACACAGGTTGCTTCTGCCTATGAAGTTAAAACAGCTTTGTCCTTGACCACTGTCTGAATAATGCCTCACTATTTTTCCTCTTTAGAAATATCAACATGGATAAAAATGAGCTGGTGCAGAAGGCCAAACTGGCTGAGCAGGCTGAAAGATATGATGACATGGCAAGTTGCATGAAATCTGTGACTGAGCAAGGAGCTGAGTTGTCCAACGAAGAGAGGAATCTTCTCTCTGTTGCCTATAAAAATGTTGTAGGAGCCCGTAGGTCATCTTGGAGAGTCGTCTCAAGTATTGAACAAAAGACGGAAGGTGCTGAGAAAAAACAGCAGATGGCTCGAGAATACAGAGAGAAAATTGAGACTGAGCTAAGAGACATCTGCAATGATGTGCTGGTGAGAAATAATGATACTGTTGATCCATTTTTACTTAGAGTTGCAGAGTAAATGGTGCTGGGTCCTCTGGGACTGTTTCTAGTCTGTCAGTAAGACTGTGGTCTCCTATACTATTTCTGATAATAAGGGTTTAAAAACGTCTGAATTTTTATTTCCCTCTAACGTGCTGATTATTTATATATAATTTATAATTATGAGTGCTAATAAATTTGGAGATGTAGAAACATTATTGTACATACAGTAGTAGTTATGAAAGATCAACATATTTCCTTGAGACTGAAATGTATACAGGTTTAGTTTGGGGGTTTCTCCTCCCCAGTGCCCTTCCCCCTTAATGCAGTATTTGTATCCTAGCTCTCTTTGATTTCTGCAATTTTAATATGCTGCTGTGGTTGTAAGAGGTAGTTCTTACTCTGTGGAAATTGTGCCCCTCCCTGGGTAAGATGATGTAATGTTAGTTATGACTCAGCCGTGCAGAAAATTGCCTGCAGGAAGAGGCAGTAGAAATGCTGTGATACCTGCTGAAACCTTTTTTTTTTTTTTTTTTTTTTTTTTTTTTGGTAGCAAACTAAAAGAGTGTTCAAATTAGGCATTTTGTGAGACTTGTAGTTATATTAAAATGTGCATGTGCAAAGCAAGCAATGCTGTATTTTCACTGAGAGGCTGGTTTATAAAATCCAAACCTCTTCCAAATGCTTATTCCAGATTGTCAGGTTTTTTTCAACTGCACACGCCTGTGGTGCTTCAGTGAGTAGATGAGGAGCAGCTGTTCAGTCCTGCAGCCACTTGTGAGGTGGAGGTTACTGTCAGCAATAGTTGTCTCCTGAACTGGGGACACTGCTGGCTGTCATCCCATATGTGACAAGGGATCACCTGTAGGTGACAGAATGACATGCGACATAAGGGAAGTGTCAAATAGCTAAGTACCTGAAGATCTGATGCCTAATGAAAGTTAAGAGCAATGACTAGCATAAATTTTGCTTGATGTGTGAGATAACTAAATGATAAGTGTAGTGATAGCTTCTAGAAGATTGTTTCTCCAAGGGTTTGTAAGAGTCAGCATGGACAACTGAGTCTTGGCTTCCAGTTCAGGGTGGCCACTGTGGTTATTGTAACACACCCAATTTTGTATGTTTTGTTATCTTGTGTAAGGATAACTCTTTAACTTCTACTCTGAAAATGAAATGCAGAACCTACTCATAGGAAAGAACTGATTTACTATTACTTGTGTTGTAAAGTGGTGGCTCATCTATCCAAGCCAAGGAAATGAGGGTCCAAATCTGGCATTCTAATTGGTTGTTACTTCTTTATTTAATTACTTCACTAATGGGAAAGTCAGGGTGGGGATGGATGCTTTCAGTTCAGGGTGATTTGAAATTCTTTTCTAAGCTATATTTTGTTTTAAGAAGTTATTTTAATTAAGTCTCAGCTTAGAAACCTTAGAAGAATTTAGTGTTTGCAATTAATTTTTTGTGTGATAATAGAAACCAGGTTAAGGTGAAACTGGCTTTTATTGTGCATGCTAAATACAAAAACTAGATCAAAACCCAGCTTTTGAGTTTGCTGCAGCAGCTAGAGTGCCTGGGAGGGGAGGAATATGGGTGGAGAGTCTTGCTACATCTTCTGAATCTCAAAATGGACTTGAATTTCTCTTTGTGTTAATGAGACATATATTATTCAAAGAAGTTATTGTTCTTTGACATGTTACTATTTTTAAGAAGCTAATGACTGACTAATTTTAAACATTGCCAGTCCAATTTTTCTTAATGCATTAAATAAAAATGACTGTCCAGAAGAAACAATGCCTTAGGCAGCGATTAGCAGTAATAAAACTACCTTTTTTGACTTGGGTTTAAAAAGAAAAAAGGTAAAACTTATGTATTCAAAGCATAAGATATAAAAATACTTTCAAATGACACGTGCTACCTTTGATGTTGCAAATTACGTTGAAGATTTAGAGTCATATTTAAAAACATTCTCTTGTTTTCTTTCTTGAAGTACCCTGTGCCTGTACATTCTTACTCACCCAGAAACATGGCTGACTATTGCTTTATCCACTTTGCTTTAACAGAGAAAAAGAGAACTGTGGTAACATTCAGTTGTTGATTCTGAACAGGAGTCTGCACAATGTACATGCAAATGTAGAACTAGGGTTTGGTTTAGTTTTTGAGTTTTATTCCTGAAGACCTCTGTAATTTTTATGCAGCATAATCTAGTCTATAACTGTTTACAGAAGTGAACAGCAAGGCTTACCCAGTCTTAATTGGTGTGAAATATGCCATTAATTAATAAGACCTGAAACGTTAAACTTTCAAAGCTTCTAATCATGAGTCTTATCAATTAGAGTACAAAAGCAGCTCTGCAACTTTTGTATCTTTTATTGAGGCTGTGGCTCTGTTTGAGCTGTTGTTGTGTCTTCAGTTGTCTTCTAGTGTCTTAAGTAATGTTTAATGCCCAAGGGTGTTACATCACAGCTGAGTATGACTGCTGTCCTCACTTCAGTGTTGAAGGGAAGAAAGCAGTTTAGAGAATGTGTTTGTCACTAGAAGAGTGTGGCCAAAGCTCCTGCTCTCTTCCCTCATTTATTGGAATGAAATCTAGTGTACTGGAAGAAATAGCTCCTCTAGTCCTATAGATACAGAATATACTAAACTCTGCCTGGGCTTTGTTGCCATCTCTTCTACTAATTTGCAGAGAGAATAGAAGCAATTAATGATGAGCTTCTTTCCTGCTTCATCACTGTTGGGCCCAGTGATAAAAGTTTTAATAGTTACGTGGTCAGGTCTGAATGTTCATTTTTCTCTTTTACACCAACCTTGCAACAGGAAAAGACAGCGTTTTCATCCTTGCTGCTTCCTGCATCTTTTTTCCTTCAGCCTGCCATGGAGTACCTCTGCAACTCTGCAAAGGGTTGAATGATTCCTCTTGTTTCCTGCAGCCTCAGAGTGCTGCTGTACAAAGAAGAGGCACCTAAAATACCTTGTTCCGGCACCAATCCTGTCAGATATGCATTTAAGTATATTAAAGTGTAATATAACCAGCTCTGGTCTGGAGTTGATCTGGTAGTGCTGGTAAACATCAAGTAATTGTGACACAGTGAGTGTAGAACAAGTTCCTTGCACTGTGGCATTGAAGACTCTATTTCCAAAGTTTTCAGTAGTAATACAGTGTGTGTGATGATGGCTGGAAGGAGGTACATTGCCATGCTTGAGCATCTGAAAAGTGCTTTGAGTATTATAGAAAATTTCCAATTGATACAGGAAATTAGGCTTTTAGTTAAGTACTTTGCCTTATGTTAGCTGAGTATGTGCTTCACGTTCTTTTTCAGTTTTTATAGTAGAAAGGAGGGTCTGTCTAAAGTACCACTATAATGATCTACAATCATCTTTTATTTGTCATTTCCATGATAAAAATCGTTATTAATATAACAGGTGTGGATTTTCTTTAAACTGCTTTTTGCCATTAATAGAAAAGTGAGTTGTAGCTGAAGTGATTCAAATTAAATCTGCAGTAAGCTGCATTTTTCAGCTGACAAGGGTTCCGAAGTGCAGAGAAGAATGGAGAGGTCTTTGAATAGTTAACACCCTGCACTGCTTGTATGTTAAACGTTCTCAGGAGCTCTAGTAGCTTTCAGGAAGTCTCTTACATGAGCTAATAATTGAAAACATGACTGGCTATCTTCACATTAGTATGAACATAATTCCAGACAGTTGCACTCTTCCCTAGGCTGGCACATACTGCAGCAGTCCCTGCACGTCTTCCAAGTGCACAGTATGTGGCAGTTCCCATATTCTTGCCCCATCCCCAGTCTTCTGGGTGATGCTGCTTCCTCCTCCAAGTTTCACCACAGAAATGCCCTAAATAAATCTCCTCTGGCAGTGCCCAAGCACCCTTTCACCCTTTCTTTGCCCTATTAGTTGTTAAAGTCTTCTGCAAACCTTGACTGCCCTTCAGCCTTCTGGAGTTACTGTTACACACAGGTGCTACTCAGCACTTTCTCCCCAGTCCTTTCCTGCCAGAAAAGCAGCCGGTTAATGGTATTGTTTAGGACCTTCCAGTAAGATGAATTGTTTGCTTTCTTCACTACATTATTTCTTCGGAATTTCACCCTCAGAAGAGTAAAAAGGTACTCCTTGTGTGCTTATACTTGAGATTTCTTTGCACTTGTTATGGATGTTTTACTTTATGGAAGTGGTAATTGGTGAGAGCAGAAGATTCAGTTATATCTCAGATTAATGACTTTAGGTTTACATTTCTTTTTTTATGTATATGTTAGAGAGGGGGAGTAGAATGTTTAGTAACCTGTCATGGGGCTGCAGTTCACTGGGGGAAGGGAGTGTAATTCCATTCTGAATGCATCTAAATGGCTTTTTAAAGAACATACCACAGAATTAATGCCTATTGCCATCATTCTTAAATTACTGCGGAACTGTTTTCTAGTTGCCTGCAAACATCTAATAAGTTACTATGTTAACTTCTATAAAATGTTTAATAATTCTTAAGGACAGAGTTAAGAAGTTTGGTCTTCTCTCCTGCAGGAGGCCACATGGTTTTTGACATGCAGATGTGTGAATTGTCTTTTTATAACTCAGCCAGCTCAGTGTGTCCTCCTGATGGTTAAATGTACCTGTAAACTGACAATACCATTCAACCTTCCTGCTATGATGATTTCTGATACTAGCAGAAAATTCAATGTTCTGACTGAAAAATCACTACCTTCAGTTCTGTGACTCTTTCAGGCTTGCTTAATTTTTTATTTTTTATTGCACTTTGTCTTTGAGTTCTGTGTCATGTTTTTCAGAAAAAATAGAGGAGGCATTTGTAGAACCTTCTATTTGCAAAAATGTCAGTTGCAGAGGGGGACTAGGAGTTAGAAATCTAGGAGTTAGATGCCCAGAAGAATTGAGGTTAGAAGGGAGGTCGTGTTCAGCTCTGCTCAGAACAGATCTGGTTGAATCACTTTGCTCAAGGACTTGTCACTTAAAATTTTATTATCTTAAAGTGTGGAGATTCCACAGCCTCTCTGGGCAGCCTGTCTTGATATTTGTTCATGTTTATTGTTAAAGAAAGAATATTTGTGTGTAATCAGAGCTTCTCATGTTCTAGCCTGTCTGCTGCCTCTTGTGAGGACACTGTAGACCTCAAGGAAAGGTCTGGCTCTGTCTTTAAGCAGCTGTACACAGCAGTAAGATCTGCTGGTCTTCTCTGGGCTGAAGAAACCATCTCTCTCAGCCTTGCCTTGTACCTCATGTGCTCCAGCCCCATAGTCCCTTCAGTATATCTGTATTTTCCTTGTGCTGTGGGGCTCAAACCTGGACATAGAACTCAAGATGTCATCTCAAGTTGTTAAAATTTACATTAAACGAAGGTCATTGGTAATGTGTTAGTGGCATATGTGAAAGTACTTGAGTACTCTGGTTCACAAGTGCTTCTCTGAGTGAACTTACATGTATTGCAGAGCAAAATGTAGCTGGGATTTGCTAACTTAAAAGAGTGGTTATAATTTAAGCTTTTGATTAACTCTCCATGTCTGTTTTTTTCAGTAACAATTTGGTTGGTATAATTGCTCATACATATTGAAGGTAGGAAGCAGAGGCAATTTGTATCAACCTTATTATTTTACTCACTTCCCTCATTATTTCACTTACTTACGTGATTGTAACTACACCCTTTCAGGTTTGGGGGTTTTTTGGTTGTAGTTTTTTTTGTTGGTTGGGATTTTTTTGGTTGCCTACAGTGAAATCGGTGCCTAAGCTAGAGTAATTTCCTTTACTTTTTAAAGCAGTTAGACTGTTGGAAAACTGTTGAATCTTTGATAATTAAAACATCATTCGTGGATCAGTTTAAACATGAGATTACTTGTCTTGTTTTTAATTTATTCTAATCTTAGCAAGAAGGGCATCCATAATGTTGACACATATGTTTAATGTTTCCATTTATCATAAAATCAGCTAAGGTGTTCTGTATAAATGCTGCTGCTTCTTATATTAACTCTGCTTGCACATGTGTATACACCTATATGCATAGGTCTACATCCTCTTGCATTTATTGGAGGTAGAAAAAACCTTTATTATAACCACTAGCCTGCTGTACTAATTTCATTTGGCATTAATGTTTGATAATTTGCTTTGATTTACAATACAAATTATTTTACTGCTCAAAAGCATGGAAGTGACAACTTGCTTTATTTGACAGCAGCCATCATTGTTCAAGTACTTCATGTACCTACTGCTGGTACTCAGTTCTAAACAGCAAAATAAAGTAACTTGATAGTTTAGTCACGTGTGATGGATAACTCTTCATCTTCTTTGTGCTGCTGAAGGAAGAAGAACTATATTGAATGTACTTGAAATTTCATGAAACTTCTTAAATGTATTTGTTTCACTGGTTGGTTGCTTACAAGTCTAAGAGCAGAAACACTGCATTGCTAATGTATCAGCTTCTTCTTGTGCCTGTGGAAGCTGTAAGTGGTAGAAACATAAAATTTAGAATATGAGCAGAATTAGTGCATTATCTCTGCACATCTGTACAAGCAAATACTGCACTATCTCTGGTTTTATCTGGAAACTTCTGTCTTGTTCCGTGCACATTGACAGAAGTGCATTTCTGACACAGCTTCTCAAACACTTGTACTTTGCTGTGGGCAGACATCAGCTCCTGCCTCTGAAGCTGGTTGTCCCTTCAGGCAGTAGTTGACTACCATTTTTAAATATTTTAAGAAAGCTTGTGCTATTAAAATTGATTGAAGAGAATTAATATTGTGATTATTTCTTAAAATCGGGGGGTTTTTTACTGAATGTTAACTCTTGTGCTGTGGATTATTTTTCTTGAAATCTGACAAGATTGGCAATACCTCTTCAAAGGAGAAGTAATAATAAGTCATGTTCTGCTAAGACCAACTGTAAATTCTTATATTTTTTTATCAGATAAAATATGTTGGACTCAATAATCTCAGGGGTCTTTTCCAACCTACTTGGTTCTGTGATTCTATAAGGCAGCTCAAATGAGGCAGAAAAAAGTTGTCAGTTGGTTTTTGGTGGTGGTGGGGGTTTTTTCTGGATATTACCCTTTGTGATTATGTTACAGAAGATTTAACAAAGGTAGTCTAGTCTTTTAACTGGTCATTTTCTCCTAGTGCAGATTTGGTTTATATTGCTAAAATGGCATTTTTCCTAATAAAATGTTTTTATTAATAGGATAATTTAATGCGCTATAGTCAATCCATATTCTGCTTCAGGAGGTTTGCAATCTGCTCAGAGTGCAAGCTGCTAAAAGATAAATGGCTTCTGCTTCTATTTCTGAGCAAGGATAAAAAGTGTTGCATCATATTTATGGGGAGTTTTATTAGTATTTGTTTAGAGACCAAAACTGTAGAGTCTTAAGACAGCTTAATACGTGTTCTGGTTTGGAGTACAGCTGCAATAGCTGTAGCTGAGACCTACATCCTGGGCAGAAATTCTCACCCAACTCAGTTGGTGTCAGTTTGTTATTATCTCAAGCTTCTCAGAGGATGTTGTGAAAAGAATAATGGTTGATGCATCTGGTACCATTTTATTTTGATGGAAGTCCCCAATATTCAAGAAGCAGTTTAATGATGTGATGGTGAGGAAAAAAAGGCCCAGGTAAAAATTGCATTTTGACTTTGATTCTCAGTGGAAGCTGTTTATTAAGATCCAGAGCGACGCCTCAAAAAATTTAAGACTTTAATCCTAATGTTTTTCTGTTAAGTGTCATTACAGCTGCTGCCTTTCATATGAGTTTCCTCAGAGTGGGTTACTGAATTGGAGAGGTATTTTTGCCTGTGCTTCAGGATTTGGTTCCTTCACTATCATGTTTGTCATGCATGCTTTGGTAAAAAACAATGATTGGTATGAAACACCTGAGGAACCTTTTGAATTATCTCAAGAGTGTATCCTGATATGAGACACACTTGCCTCCCTTGCCATAAGTACTAATTGGAAAGCAAAACAGTAGAAGAAACTAGCTAGTAAAGGACATGGTAGTCTAAGTTGGGGAAGGCAGAAGTTGGGGAAGTTGTGTGGCTGTAAAAGAGTGAACTGAGATGCTGCTCCTCATTGCCCCAGGTGCTGTACATTTCTTGTTTGGCTGATCATGCCAAGCACCCTGGATGCCTTTTTGTGCATTCAGCTACTTCTTACTGACTTGTATCTATCCCTTGGCATATGTCTCAGCATAAAGGTTATTTTTCAGGGTGCCCTACTTCTTCCATGTTTCCTCAGCCTGCCCATATGTGATGCTGCTTTTGTTCTCTTTTCTAAGGATACACATTTAGACTGGTTTAGTAGTATTTTTATGTATAAACTAAGATTTCTTGCCACTGTTCTGTCATATGGGATTTTCTTCTGTCCATTAGTCCTTTGAGGTCTTTTTTGCAGTTACTGTCTTACTACTCAGACTTCATTTCCTCTACTCATTTCCTTCCTAGCTTTTCACCAGACTGACTACAGCAAAACTGCTAATCAAGTGTACCTTTCTCTTGTTCTTAGCAATTCCACGTGACCCTGTGCACGTCACATTTCCCACTGTTGCATAAACGCTGTGAATTACTCCACAGTCAAAATTTTCCCTCCCCCTTGAAGGTTCTTTGTCCCAAATTCTGAATTCCTCCCCTGCTGAGGGTCGTGCTTCTCACTTCATCTCTTCCAGGCAGCCTTGTCACCTTTCTCAAACTTCTGCTGCTGTTTCTGCAGGCAGCCAGTTTGATGGGAACAAAGAATAACTGGTACAGAGAACAGGCAGCAGCCTGGTTTCCTTCTTCAGCAGATGTTTCAGCAGAGATCTCCAGTGCCTCAGCAGCCACTAATATTGACAGCTTTTCTTGTATTCTTCCAGTGAGCAAACTAGTAGAGAGAATTCTGTGGCTACCTTTAAACTGTAGCTTCACTTTGGGCTGGAGTAGAAGGCTGAGCACAGTCCTTTTGGTTTTCACAGGAGGGTTGGAGGTCACCCATGAGGCAGCAGTTGCAGAGCCCTTAATCCCAAACTCTGGGCAGAACTGTAATCAGGAGCAGCATAGTAAAACTGGGTCAAAACAGGGTGTGGAAAGGGATTGTCTAAAAATCTACCTTTTAAAAATGCAAATATTTATCTCTTTTCTCCAGTGATTCAGATGGATGTGTGTATATGAAATGACTGGCCACAAATGGTTTAATTAAACCCTTTTTAATGTGTGTAGCAATCTCTGCAGTGTAGTTAATTGTGTGTCTTGTTTTATAGCTCATAAGTTTCCTAATCCTCCTGTGGAAAACAGTCATGGAAAATCACTTGCTAGCTTCTAATGGGAATTGATAGTGTCCTTTTTTTATGAAACTGAGAAGGAGTTTAAAGACAAAAGTAACAGTCATGTACCGGTAGACAGGTGTCTGCAGCTTCTTCTCTGGTGCATTGTGAGTATTAAGGTTATTTTGATGTAATGGGAGTTTGAACAAGTACTTTATGTACCTACTACTTTGTGTGGAATGTGGACAAGAAGCCTGTTAAAGGTTATTACCTCCAGAGAAACCACATCTGGCTCAGGAAGTCTCTGGGCATTGATGGAGGTTATGAAAAGCTTGACACTTTCTTACTTTGTTTATGTGTTTTCCCAGTGGGATCCTCTTTTGGGCAGTGTTGTAGTGAGGTTAGCAGACAGGAGTCCTGTCAGCCACTATGATCCCTCTTGTGTTCTTATAATGTCTTGGAGAAGGATAGTGGAATGCTGTTACATCATGAAAATACCAGGCTGTTGTTGTTAAATATTAAATTAGTTTCAGGCTGAGCTTATAAAAAAGATAGTTTCTTTCATGAATTTAAAAAACAAGAGTTCTTCCATGTCATCTTCATCCCTGTGTCATTTACCATGGGTGGGTGACAAGTGAGTTGACGTTCAGCTAGTACTCTTGTATAATTTATTCTCAAAATTAGAAAAGACATCATAACTGTTGTTAGGTATTTTTTGGTACTCCATTAAAACAAAAAAGCCTGCTTATTTATTAAACAAAAAGCCAGGTTATTTCAGAGAAGAACTGGTACTATCTAAAGTACCTAAAGTTTTTCAGTGCATTCTTTTCAAGTTTTGCAATTTTGCACCTTGGTTCTTCTGTGCAAGAATAATATCTTTTTATTTCTCCTATAGTTTTAGTGGTTTTATTCAGTTAGATATCTTAATTATTTTTTTTCATATTTAAAAATAAGGCTTCTCATTCTCTGTACTTTAACTATGTATTATCCACTAATTGCTACTAGATTCTCCTATAATCTGGTGACTATTCTTATTTTCTTGCTTGTCAGGAGGGAAATATATAAATAGAAAATGGAGTTGTTGATGCAATCATCTCCAATGCATTAGTAATTATCTAAAGTTTCTAGGCAATAATATGTACTGAGACCAAGCCTTTAATAAAGGGAAATAAGCACTGAACTAGAAGCAACAAGGCAAAACTGAGCATTAAAATAAAATTAATTTAATGCTCTTATGGTGGATTGTGGATTTGGGAATGGATTTCTGGCCCACACAAGTCATTTGCCAAAGACTCAAATGGTTTTAAAACAAGAGTAGTTTTACACTTCAAATGTGAAGTCTTTGTGTTGGCTTCCTGTCTTCAACTGCAGGCCTCACCACAACAGTTCCATAACTGAAGCATTTCCACTTGCAGTAAGAAGCAGGCAGACTTTTAGGAGAGGATTGGCTCTTGGGGTTTTTTTGTTACTACTTGTTAGGCTTCTTTCACATTCCTAAGTAAGTCTGATAACTCTTTAACCTTTCAGACTTTATCTCACAAAACCATGGGAAAAAGTGCGTAGAGCCTTTCATGAAAGTGGCTCCAAATGTGATGTGCTTCATGTTGACACCTGTTGACTGTATCTTGTTGAGGCAGTAGAATATGTGTAATAATGAAGTCAATTTCTTTCCAGTTTAGTGTTTCAAATAAGCCAGATTGAAGTTCACCGTTAGGATAATTCAAGTTGTGTGCAGACAGCTTCTGGCATGTCTTTGGAAGCAAAAACTTTTCTCTGGTACTTGCTGAGGGTGAAGGAAGTCCCAAATCTTACCAATGGATGTGAGCACAGCTGACACCTCCCGAGTTGGAACATGTTTGTTGGCCAGTCCAGAGAACCAGGAAGCTGTTGACATAGTCATAACCAGAATTGCAGGTGTGAAGTGTTGAAGCCTGATCTTTGAACAGCCAGCATATTAGTAACAGTTGATATTCAGATTTAGTACATCCTTTAAAAAAAAATAAAAGTAATCCCCATTAAATCTGTCTGAAAAGACTTAGAAAAAGTGCTAGATGCACTTGTATAAGGTATTACAGGTATGGGCTGAACATAGGACACATTAAGACACATTTAGGACACATTTTAGTTGTCCTAAAATGCTGCTGCATCTGCCTAGTTGTCTGCAATGGTATGGTTTGTTTCACAGCAGTCAGATTCTTGCTGTCAAATTAAATGCCCTGACAATTACTGCTGTGTCCTTGGAGGGTTTCAAGGGCAGGGAGTGGTCGTTTAGTTTTGTACAGAAAACTGTTCCCACCAGATGCTGATCAAGATGCTGTAATTAGCTGCCTGCGTATTAGTATATATCAAACCTGGATGGGAGTTTTGTGTGATAGCAGGAATGTCATGAACAAGCATGAGAACTACCTATAATGTAATAATAGACATGTGCTGTATGGACTGCAGCTGTTAGTATGAATTGCAGTGATGCGGATCACACATCAACTTAGTAAATACAGACCACTTGACTGATCCAGTCTTGGACTGGCTGCTACCACTTCAGTGGCCTGTTTGTTGATCAGCTCTATACTGGAAAACACTGCCCTATCGATTGGTAAAGGAGAGAGAAGGTGGGCATGTATTGCTGGTACTGCTTAAGCTTTGGACAATCAACTTATCAATAGGACTTAAATATCAAGATATTCCTCCTTGTGGAAAAAAATGTATCCTCCAGATGTTTTGCAGTTAAAGCTATTAAAATAATCCACAAGATAAACTATTCTCCATAAGCTGATGTGTTGGCAGATAACAAATTGTTAGATTTGTTGTGCTTTTTATTCTGCTGTCTTCTGTAATTGAACTTTAAAAGTTTAGTTGTTTCATTGGTCTTACCTGTCTGGTTTTCTGTAGCCACCTCTATGCAGGTTATGCTTTCACAGCCACTCTAGGATAAATCTGAATCTTGAGACTAACTTTAAAGGAGTGGTCTGTGTCCACTTAAGCCAGTAAAAGAAAATAGATCCTGAAATAAATGGACTAATGCAAAGACAAAAAACTGAATTTATAAGACTAAATAAATAATAGGATAGAGCTCTCCTTTCAATCATTTCACATGCTAGATTTAAATATTAATCTGCTTGCAGGTTTTATTGTTGCTGTTTATGAAGTATTTGGCATAAATAAAATTCTTCCAAAGATATGTGGCACACCAGTCCTACGTGTTGTTTGTATAGAATAGACTCTTTCATCCAAATATGAGTAAGCTCCCAGTGCAGTTCGAGTTGGAATCTCTTTGCATTGGCTATATTCTGTGAATAGCTGTTCAAAGGGATTTTCTCAGTTCATGTCTTTGAAATTCAACGTGGCTTTAGAACTTTTTGCAGTACAAGATTTACAGTGTTCAAGCTTTTGCTCTGCTAGTGTTGGTCGGTTTAAGATGACCATTAGTCTTTCCACCTATCTCTCTGCTGGTGCAATTCACCCATTCAGTTTGCAAACAACTTTACCCCATTTGTGATCTAAGTGAAGTTTAAATCTTGGAGCTTGGTTGCTGCTGTGTGAGTAGAGCTGTATGTTTTAATCACATGAACTTCTGTACAGGTGAGGAATAATTTCTGTTTCTGGAATCACTGAAAACATTTTGGTGTGGCCAATTAATGGAGGATGCCGAAGGAGGGCAACTCCCCGCAGTGCCAGAAGTGTAGGTGCAGACTGACACACCTGGCTTAATTAGAATCCCACAGAGAAAAACTAGTAAGGAGCCTTGTTCTCAGTAGCTGGTAACCTTCAGTTGTCACTGGAGTTTCTTGGCACTCAAGAAAATGTCATAGCTGTGATCCTTTAAGCTCTCTGGTGGTGAGGACAGAACGTGTGAGGAGTTACAAAGCTGAGGTGTGTGACCCATAAACCTGCTGACCTCCTGCTACACCCCAGCCTCACTGGGACAGAGCTGGCTCTGAACCTTCCCCTGGCATGTTGGGATGCCCTCAGAAGGGTGCTGTTGGCATGAGGCAGCTCAGCAGCCCGTTTGACTGTCTCCAGAAAAATACTTCTGCTGCTTACTGGCTTGTGTTGAGTTCCTTCTGTTGCCAAGGAATTGTCTCTGCTGTCATTTGGATGGGAAGTGAGGACATGCAGTATTTTTCAGCATCTCCCTGTGTGGTTATAAATGAAGTTATATACCAAGCCCCACAGTACTGGAAAGGCCTAATATTAAAGGTGAATGAATAAATCCATTATGTGGAAGCCACGAAAGAAAGTGCACTTATAAGTTTTTATCTCATTGTTTGTATCTCATGCATAGGCATGGCTGAACCTTGTCTGGCTTGCATGTCTGTCAGCCTGATTTCTTTATTATCTGTCTGCTGCAATAGAAGTCATGAGAGAGATTCTATGATGGGTCACTTAATTTTGAGGAGTTTCATGCAAGTTTGAGTCTAACAATAAATATTCATTATTCATATAAATGAATTAGCAGTACTTTAATTAAAGAAAAAAGCAACTAAAACAAAAAACCAAGACTAGATTTGCTCTTCTTGCTCTTTCTGTTAATTACAGTTTTCTGTAGGTTAATAGTTGGCCTGTTAATCAGAGCAGGTACCACAGGTGCCCATGTCACAGTGCAGTAGTTGCAGCCTACCATGTCCAGGGTAAGCCTGTCCCAGGAGTGTGTCCTGTTACATGTTCATTTAACCTGCCAGGTGGCCTTGAGAGGAAAGTGCTGTAAAGCAGCTGTCATTCTGTAAGTTGGAACTAAATTAGTTTGTCCATTTCTGTGGTATCCTTGGAAATAAAAGCTAAAAAAGCAAAGCAGAACTGCAGTATCAGTCATCTAATTTATAGGGAAAAAAAAAAAAAAGATGGCCAGAAATTTGAACTAAAACCTCATTTAAAAATACTTTCTGCATAGCCTTCACCAAGTATATGTAACAACTTCTGATTCAATTCTGACTGTTCAGGTATGCTGTACCTTTTCTGACTTTTAAATAACTGGTTTTTCTTTTAAAATCTGACTTCAAGCACTCAATATCACAAAGTCTGACAAGCTTGTACCTTAATTTGACGGAATGTGTTGGAGCTAGCATCTTTTTTTCCTTTTTTTTTTTTTTTTCTTTTCATCATAATAGAGTTCTCACTAAATTACATGACTGCCTCAGCTATGTTAACTTGCTGTGTTAACAAGCAGTTAGAATAATCTAGAAAAAGCTGGTCTTAACTGTCAGCCAATGGGGAGGATTTGGTGGAGTGACTCCAGAGATCTGCCTTTTCTTTGGAAGATAAAGGAAATACCTGTTAGGGCAGCGCATAAAGTCAAGTAGAGGTGCTACAGAGCTGAATGTTAGATTATGAGCTGTCTGGAAATGCAAGAATACAGGTTCACCTTGAACTTGAATGCCAGTAAAGCATTCAAGTTAATGGGAACTAGGCTAAGGAGACTTATTTATTACCTGTGTATGTAAAATAATTTGGTCTCTGATTTGGCAACTGATACATCAACTCCTTTTATTGTATTTTTTGGATGCAGACTTTCTTCCATGGTATACCCTCTGCCCAGAGTCTTTGGACTAACTTATTTTTGCCAGGGTTCTGTATAATGGCTTACAGAAGGCCATCCTTTGGTCATAAAAAACTCATCTGCTAAATTGACACAGCCTCCTCCTCCCCATCAAGGCACACAATGCAGCATTCCTTTTATATCTAGAATTGGAATCCAGAACACGTTCTCTAGATGACTGTGTTATGTAGGATGTGAAGAAAATAAGCAAGAAGTGAAGCTGTCTTGACTTTGAAATAAATTGAAATATAATTGAATTGTTGGTTCAGCATATGTTCAAAACACTGTGTTCTTTGTTTCCCTTTTAGTCTCTGTTGGAAAAGTTCTTGATCCCTAATGCTTCGCAAGCAGAAAGTAAAGTTTTCTATTTGAAAATGAAAGGAGACTACTACCGCTACTTGGCTGAGGTTGCTGCTGGAGATGACAAGAAAGGTATTGTATGTCAGCTCATGGATAAACATTGTCCAGTTAGATTGCTTTTGGTGAGGCAGTGACGCTCTAATTTTAGAGTAATTCTGATTTGGATGTAAATTTCTTTAGTAATAGGCTTCCTGTTTTCTGAAGGAAAATCAATTGTAAATTGTTGGCTTTCAAATGAGTTACAGAAATTTCCATGCGCATGCTGATGGAAGTGTTAAACAGACACTGAGTCACAAAATCTTGAAATTGTCTCCAACTTCCCGCATGCATGTATCTGGTTTATCACTGAAATACTGGTTTGCGTATTTCTGTCTGGCTGAATGTTAAGGGTTTTACCTCTTTGTTGTCTTGTAGCTTTCTGAAGACTTATTCTTGCCATTTCTCCTGCATTTCTACAGAATGTAAGAAGTCTGCATAGGTTCAGTGAGCAAGGAGGGTAGAAACAACCTGGAGGAGAAAAGGTTTAATAAAATTAATCTTACTGTTAGGAAAATTTCTTCTGTAACCATGGTAGTTTAATGTCCAAATGTCTTCTATTTCCTCAAGTTTCTTATATTTTCGTGTAAGTAGCTTGTCACAATTGCAGGTAAGTTGCCTTCACCTAAATTTAGTTTAAAAAGTTAGTGTTAGGTACTTAACATTTTGAGTTCCTTACCTGCTGTGGTTGGAGGTAACAATCCTAACAGCATTGCTGCCTCCGTGCAGAGTCCCCTTCACTTCAGAGCAACACATCAATTGAGATCCAGCTCACTGCAAACAGTGCCAGGCTGTTTCCTGGAGCCACTTCAGGGCTGCTGGCAGCGTGCCCTGAGGAGCAGCACAGTTGAGCACAGAGCCAGCCTGGTGTGTCAGGCTCACTTGGGCTGCCCAGAGCCTGCAGGAGCTGGGGATGGGAACCCTCGGGGTGTGGAGGGCGGGGCTGTGCGGCACCGCCCTGCCCTCGGCAGCACCAGCAGCCCATGGCTTGTGCTGCTCTCACACTGAGAAACCCCCAGTATGGCACAGAACAATGTCTGTGGGACTTGAGAGACTGGATTGGGTTTGGCATAGATGTGAAACAGACATGGAATAACTTCAAGGGGATAGATGTGTCTGCTGTACTGGCATGTGTTATATCCATGTTACACAGTGAAGCCAAATTTTTTCCCAGCATGCTGAATAATGGAGAGTTACACAAAGATCCTGCTCGATTTGATTTCTGATGTTTACTGCATGCAGACTGACCCAGTCTTGGTGACTGCAGAATTGTATGTTTTACCATTACTTTAGATCTGTTATAGAGAGTTACCGTGTTTTCCTTTGGTAATTTTAGTTGTCTCTGTTCACATTCATAGGAGATACAATGTTTTGATTCCCAAAGTTTCTTTTTCTGTTGAGGATTAAGTTACAGGCTCTAAAATTAGACTGTGAAAATCTTTGTTGAAAGTGCTTTTAAAGTTTATTTTTGTTTAGCCCAGTCTCCTGGCTGAGCAGTTTTTGGTGGGTTTCCATTTTTTCAATTCATCCCCCACCTCCAGTGTTCATGTCACATGTTTTTCCTGTATGTTGTCTGTGACCTTGAAGGAGAGCAGTTGATAATTATTGTTGAGGAAAAAATGGCTGCTGAGTTGGACACTATTCTTTGACCCATTTGCAGTAAATACAGCAACAATATAAAGCTCCCAAATCTAGGAATTGGATTTTTGCCTTCATAAACCACACTTTTTATTTTATGGAATGGTGCTTCCTTATGGCAGTTTAGCAGACAGGAATGTCAAGCAGGTACCTCACTCTGTTTTATCCTTGAACTTTGGAGCTGCACTTCATAAGGAATTCAAGGTTAAAAACTTTTTTATAGTGTGTGACTGATGTAAAAATTAACAGAATACATCAAATTATACACTAAGTGTTCTGAATTGTTGCTCAAAAGGTAATTCTCTTCTCAAATAAAGAGAAAACTTCAAAACAAAGTGTATTTTATGTTAAAAACTACTAAAGCATAAAACTCAGCTTCATTCTCTGAAGTTACTTGTTTTTCATTCTGCTTGTTCTGCTTTTCATAAACAGCACCATTTTCTAAGGCTTTTCCTTTATGAGAAGAGTTAAACGTTTCTCACAATTTCTAAATTTAACTTGCAGTAAACCTAGTTCTTCTCAACTGTACTGTACTAACTTCTGCATTTTCAAGATGTTGGGGCAGCTGTCTGATCTGAAGCATTCCATTATTAGTGATGAGTGGAGAGGGAACCATGTTGATGAACTGTGCAGTGCGTGTCCTCACTCTTCCATGTGGAAGAGAACAATATGATGCTTTAATTTTGGTGAATATCTAAACACAAACAAATAGTGGTTGCATGGACATCCTGAGTATTGATATTCAGTTGTTTTCAGACTTGGAGTCAAAACTTCTCACTGAAATCCTGCTGTATTTTTTGAGTCCTTACCTTAAAATTCCTTCCTTTGTTTTTAAATATGTGTGACTACACTCTTGCAGACACCATGCTGGATGCATTTCTGTTTCGATCCAGAAATGTTAGGATTGGAGTCCTTTTTGCATCTGAATTGCATGACTTCCTGCCCACCTTTTTCTCAGATGCTGGTGGAGAGCTGAGGAACAAGTGCCCCTTTGTGCTCAGCATCCAGCGCCTCCCTGGCCCCCGCGGCTCGTGGGCTGTGCTGGGCTGGATCTCTAACTTGTGCAGGCTCCGAGTTCAGGTGCCTTCAGTGAGGAGGGAAACTGCTGAGCTCTTCAGTCTTCATACACACATTGTAGTTACTGGGTTTTGCCAAGTCTTAATAACTTGTACAACTGAACCAATTAAGAGTGACAAGAGATTAATCTCTAAAATAAAGGAGCCAGATTATTAACTTTCTTCTCTTTAAAGTTTATAGGTACTAGAACTTACAAGTTAGGTAAAAATGCTTTCCATGTCTGCATTGGAAATAAAACTATATTGGAAGCTTTTAAGTATATATATTTAATTTCAGTTGAGGTATGGCACACTATTTTTGTTGAGCAAACTGAATGGAGACTCATAGATGACTGTTACTGAAAGGGTTCAGCATGACAGGCAAAGGTCATCATGGTTTCCTGTGACTAAAATGTGGCTCTCTAATCCATTGCAGTGTTTAAAGACATTGAAATTGTGGTACTCTATCAAATAGATGGTGGGTTTTATCTTCAGTGCTACAAACTGCTGCAAACATTTGTAAATGCAAATAGTCACAGGCTGTCAGGAAGAGACTTAAACCTGTGATTTGTTCAGTAACAACTTCCTTTCTTTTTAATCACTTGAAAATGTAATTTAATAAAATTTTCATTAAATAGCAACTTGTTAGGTGAAGTGCTCATTCACAGGCATTCACTCCTGACATGGTTTCTTCATGCAAGTGTGAACACAGTCCTGATTGTATGTCTGGATGCAGTGTGTGAATTACTTACTTGTTGTGGGTTTTGTTTGTGTTTGTTTTTTCCCTGAAGGGATAGTGGAGCAATCACAACAGGCATATCAAGAAGCTTTTGAAATCAGTAAAAAGGAGATGCAACCAACACATCCCATCAGATTAGGCCTGGCTCTGAACTTCTCAGTGTTCTATTATGAGATTCTCAATTCCCCGGAGAAAGCCTGTTCCCTTGCAAAAACAGTAAGTCAAAGAGGGGGAAATTCTGTAAAAATTATTTGCATAACCTTTTGTCACATGGCTAATGGAATTGTTTGTTTTTATAACACTAGGCTTTTGATGAAGCAATTGCTGAACTTGATACATTAAGTGAAGAGTCATACAAAGACAGCACGCTAATAATGCAGTTACTGAGAGACAACTTGACAGTGAGTATCATCAAAGTTTGCATATGGATTACAGGATTGGTCTTCCTGGCACTCCAAGTTGTCCTTTTTGTTCCTGGCCATGGAGCTGTGTCTTGTCACTCAGAAACAAGTCTGTAGTACATCATCTTGAGCTAAATCTTTTTCCTGCCTAGTTTTTGATTGTTTTGTTGGGTTATTTTTTGGTTTGCAGGCTAATTAACATGATTTCCTGACAAGTGATGAATTAACCACATTTTCCAGGTTATTTTATTCAAGGAATCTAGCATGTTTAAATGTTGAGCCAGGACTGTGACTATAGCAAACCTACTACCCAATGTTAAACAGCATTTGAGAATAGAGTTGCATTTGCCTCTTTAAAGCTTATGTCAAATTTCATTTAGCTTATTCTGCATGAATGTGCAAGGAAGAGATTCTACATGAAAACTGGAAAGAAAACTAGCAGCTAGCAAGTCCATTTAAGGACCTATTGTTTAGAGGGTTTTTGTTTGGCTTTAATTTTGGTAAAGCTGAGATGGAAATCAGTGCTAGCCAGGCTATTCCACAGCAGTTGTAACATAACTGTCTTAATTCCTTTTTTTTTTTTTTTTTTTTTTCCTCCTTGGATTCACAGCTGTGGTCCAAGTTGTCAGAATAATCAAAATCTTCATCTTGTGTGCGGGATTTTTTTTTTTTCCGACTTTGAACTTCAAAACTGGCAAAGATAAACATCTAAAGCAAATGAAACTTAAATGTAACCAAACATGCAATAGTGTAATTAAATTACTTAGTTTATTCCTTGGTCTATGGGGAGTTGCAAGAAGAAATGAAGAAGCAAGAAATGAAAAAATAAGCAACAATTCTTGTTGCCACATGTAGCCCCTTCTTAATACTTTGTGCTTCTGATATCAGAGACCTTTGCAAAATAGCTGCACTACTTTAAAAATAACTACGAGTAAAATTGTACAGTTGTATAAAATTGGAGTTGCCATGGTTTCTGTTTTTGTGTCTAATATTTAAATTCTCTTGTCTTTTGGAGCTTTTTCCACTGGAATGGCAACTTAACACTGCTGCAGAAACTACTTGTAATTGTTCCGTTTGTTGCTTACAAAACAAATGGAAGTGATTTCTCAATCTCTGTATTGGAGACAGATACAGGGTTGGCATTGCTCTCAATGTCTGTGTACTGTCCCCTTGAGTGGGATTGCTCAAGAGCTGCCCTCTGAATGAGTGGTTTTGAAACAGAGAATAGAAGCTGACTTTAATTGCTGGCTTCCCAGTAACACTAATGTAAATCTTGTCATAGCAGTTGGAAAGCAGATTGTTTCACACCGGAACTGTGTTACCACAGTGTGTGAATTAGGGCAGTAGGCCTGATAATTGATGTGAGCTTTCCATTACAAGGGAGAAAGCTGTAAACAGATTCCATATTCTTGAATGAATAATGTGTCTTGCCTTAAATGCTTAGTGTGAGCTGTATGAGTGCACTGATTCCATGTTTATCCAAAACTTCTTGAGGTAGAAAAGAACTTTTGATACATGTGTGACTGACAAAGACTACAGTGACTTTCATAAGTGTAAAAAAGGTCTGTTTTGCTAGTTATGCAGGTGGAGTCTGAGGTAGGTGGGCTTTAGACAGTGATTCAGCATGTTGATCAGTTCTGTGCAGTAGCACTTTCCTCAGTTGTTGGTTCTGTTTTACCTCGAGTCTTGTATGGCTGTAGAAGTCTGTGTTCATTCTGTGTGGGGACTAAAGGCAGAGAAGTATTCAGAGGGCTGTTTAACATATTATCAAAATCTGTTATACTGGAATTGCTAGATAATTTCTTCACTCTGTTATGACATTTTGTTTTCTTTTATTAAATAAAAGGCAGCCCTTCTTCCTAAGTGTTTTCCTCCCACCTCCAGCAGATTTGTTAAACTGATCTCAATGTCTCAATTGGTAAAATTGGTAATGCCCCTTTCATAGCACTCAGGCCTTTCTGTCTTAATGAATGTATATTTTAGATTGGACATGAGGAAAATTTTCATCACTAAAAGGGTTGTCAAACAAGGTGGCCCAGGGAAGTGATTGAGTCACCATCCCAGAAAGTATTTAATTTGTGTAGATGTAGTATGGTGAACTTGGCAGTGTTAATGGTTGGACTTGATGATCTCGAAGGTCTTTTCCATTCTAAATTACTCTTGTGATTGTGTTCTAGGGGTGATAATTTAGGATAGAAACCTCTGATAGACTTCTGATAAACTGTTCTTAGTAACTCTTCCTTACAAGAATAGCACTGAAATTGAGACTGATGTAGTAAATTATATAATGTACTAAAGATTGCAGTGCAGGTCTAGAAACAGGCTACTGGTGTGCTGTTGTCTCCAGTAAAATAACTTGCTGCTTATTGCCTTCAGCAAAGAAGATTAAGTGCAGATACCATGCATAATATTCAGGGCAAGGACAAGGCTACTGGTCTTGTGCAGGTTTCACTGTTGCTGTTTCACCTTCTGATCCTGAAAGCATGAAATGTTTCTGGTGATGGATTTTAAAAATAAAGGCATTTTGTAAGACTTCAGTGATATAGCACTGTTGGTGGAGAGAATTAATTGGTTTTATGTTTTACCACTTTATACTGTAGAGCGTGAATGATTTGGTTAATGCTTCTCTAACTCCATAAAGTCAGAGATGACAAATCACACTGGGCTGGGAATAGTTTGGAAGCAGCCAGCATGGAGATATTTGGTTCACAAAATAATTTCTTGGCCCTGCTGTTGCTCTGGAACTGATGCTCAGTTTCCTTAGCTGGTAGTTAACCTTGATATATGGTTCCTTAGTATGATTTTATGGAGCTGAAAATAACATTTTGTGCATAGTGCATGCTTAGCCTGATTCTCTTCCTTCCTTGCCCTGCCTGCCAAGTTGGCAGCTCAGTGTTCTGAAAGTTGCTAAAGAGGAGAACAACTAACTGAACAGAGCCAAGGAATAGAGATTTTGATTAAATATTTTGGGATTTAAAAAAACAGAAGAAACCTTCAGATGCCTGTTCTGAAGAAAAGGTAACATTTGCTGTAGCATTGGATGTGGAGAGATACCTTTACTGAAGCTATTCCTTCAGAAAGGGATGTAAAACTTGCTTGAGAAAAAAGAACATTTAGCTGTTCAGTAGGTCTGATTCTTGCCTGCTTGTTAATCATATTTTAGTGAGCCTTGTGAGTAAGAGACTTGGTTTTTGGCTGTTCATAAACTTGCTCATTAAATGCAATGTAGAGTTGGGTCACCTAGAACTGAATTTCCATCTTGTCATAGCCAAGAAATAGATTCATGTTACTGTGTGCCTTTTCTTTCTCCACAGTGCTTATGGCTTAGAAGTTGCTATTATTAAGTCATAGGCCTTCCTTCTAAAAATTACTTACTAATTATTAGTAATAAATGTATATAATGTACCTGTTACTCTGTTTTCTTTCCTAAACAGTTGTGGACATCGGATACCCAAGGAGATGAAGCCGAAGCAGGAGAAGGAGGGGAGAATTAACCAGCCTTCCAACTTCCGTCTGCCTCATTCTGAAATTTAAACAGTAGACCATTTGTCATCCATGCTGTCCCACAAATAGTTTTTGTTTACGATTTGACAGGTTTATGTTACTTCTATTTGGATTTCTATATTTCCCATGTGGTTTTGTTTAATATTAGGGGAATAGAGCCAGTTAACATTTGGGGAATTTATCTGTTTTCATCTGAGGTGGCCAATATAGGGTTGTGAAATTTTTATACAAGTTTTACATGTTTGGCATAGTACTTTTGGTACATTGTGGCTTCCCACAAGGCCAGTGTTAAAACAGCTTTCTATGTCAGGCAAAGATGACTGCTTGCATATTGGTCTGTCACGATGGAAAAAAGGGATAATCAATGTTGCAGCCACAGGTGTAGTTAGTCTGAATATCCAAGCTGGAGCACACATGGCTGCGGATAAACCGATGTCCCATAGATATTGCATGTCAGGTGAACATGTGACATCTGTGGACTATTCCAATCAAGTGTACATCTTTGATTGCAGCTGAAGTGTTCCTTAAGACAGTTCGATAACCCAGTCAGCTTTCTCTAGAGAAGGACAGAGAAACGGTTCACATTCCATTATTTGTAAAGTTACCTGCTGTTGCTTTCATTATTTTTGCTACACATTTTATTTGTATTTAAATGGTTTAAGCAACCTAAGAACAAATGTACAAGTAAAGATGCAGTAAAAATTGAATTGCTTGATATTCATAATGACACTGTATATCGAGCACAGCAGTAAAACAAAAACCCATGTATTTAACTTTTTTAGGTTTTTTGCTTTTGTGATTTTTTTTTTTTTTTGATACTTGCCTAACATGCATGTGCTGTAAAAATAGTTAACAGGGAAATAACTTGAGATGATGGCTAGCTTTGTTTAATGTCTTACGAAATTTTCATGAACAATCCAAGCATAACTGTTCAGAACATGTGTATTAAGTTGATGTAAGTGGAATAAAAGTTTTATGAATGGACTTTTCAACTACCTTTGGTGTAGATTTCATGTTATCTGTTTCCCACACCTTTTAAAGGAATGGCAATACTATACAGAAATTCAATATGAAAGTGTATTTCAATTATGCAAAATTTTAATACACATTTAGCCATTTAGTTCATTTTGGAAAAGTTGAGGTTGAATACCCCATGCTTGAATTTTAAGATTCCTCTAATAAATTAGTTTACAACTTCTAGGTGCCTGAGCTTTCTGTCTGTTCCTGACTGGAACTCTGGAGATACCTTAACAAACATAGATGGTCCCCTGACTTACAGCAAAAGGCATAAAAACTTCTTTAAGAGCTGCCCTTTTGGAATAGTTCTGTTCATATGGAAAACACTTGCTGCTGTTGGGTCTTTAAAGGAGAACAGAGCAGGAGCCTACATATTATCCAGAGGATTCAGATACTACAGCTCAGTTTGTGGAAAAGCCCAGAGTGATGAAGAAAAATGCTCTTGCATTCCCCATCCCCAGGGAGGTGCGCACCCATGTTATTCAGAGGAACTGGCATTTGTGTGAAACTGAAATAGTTACAGGAAAATTGAGACTGATTTTCTAACAGTGTCATATCCCTGTCAAGTACTGAGGATCTTGGAAAGTAATTGAATTGTATTGAAATATTAATCTTATACTTATGTAGTCAACATAAAGGAAGCTTGAGTGGCTTGTTCTTGATTGAGCTGCACCTGTGAACACAGTGTAAGTATTTTCTAGTTTTACATACTGTTTAGTGGGGTGAAAAATTACCCAGGTTACTCTTGATACCTGGAGAAAACAGTTGAACCACCTCACTGAACATTAACTCAGTGGCCTTACCCATTTTGCATATGGCATTTACTTTAGCCAGTTGCAGATCTTGCTTTTACAAATTAGGTATTCTTGTATTAAAAAAAATTTACATCATTGTATTTGGATCATGCTGTTCCATTTCCAGAAGCATTTGAGTGCTTTATTCTGGTATTTAAGGATCAAGATTGGTAGAAAAGTTGGTTAGGATAATTTTACACCTTTATAAAAGTAGTTAGGACATATTCACTGTTCCTAGAATTGGAAGGTGATAACCTGTTACAGTACGCAATAAAAATTAGAATCTGGTTAAGAAGGGGAAAAAGAGAAGTGTATGGAGGGCAGAGGTTAACAAGGTTTTCTGAGGAGAGCTTGGTACATCTCTCAGTCACCAGTGAAAAAGTAACAATGACTTCTTTAATACATGAAAGCACTTGTCAAAAGGAAAAAGCAGTAATCAAATACATTTTCAAAACAAAGGGCTACATTCCAGTCTGGAAGCAAGGCAAGTTGATAGACCATGACTGAAGAAATTCCAATGGGGATATTTGATCCACTTTTAAAAAGGATCACAGCTCTAGCATATGTGAGTTCTGTCTTAGAGACACTTTAATGAAGACGTTTGCCTGCTTCCCTTACTGTAAGAAAATTTTGAATAATAGAGTTCTGTGGAGTAATTCCACATGCCTGGCGAAATCAAGATATTCCCGAGAATTAAGCACATACAATCAAGCGAGTGGAACACAGCAGAAAAGAATATTTTACTCCTGTGCCTTTAAACACAAAATATGAAGGTATCTTGCCATAGGTCACTGAATAGTGTGATGGGTTTTGTTTAAGAAAGCCTCTGATCTCAGCAGTTATGCTGATCTTTTAAATGCCACAGAAGGTTCACATGCAGTGTTCATTTCCTACATTCTTCCACTCAAATGATGTACAATATGTGAGAAAAAATGTTCTGTATTGAGTGATCAGCCTTCTCTTTCTACAAACATGTTTTCTGAGTCCTTGTTTTGACTCTGAAGCCCCTGAAGTGTGGCAGTGCTGCCTCCTGCTTTGCTGAGCAGAAAATGCTTCTGTGGGCCTCACATGCTCTGAGTGTTGAGTGCAGGACTGACACCACATGCTGCACACACTCCACTGGGAGCTGCACAGGGCTGCAAATGAGGGATGGGCGGCAGAGCTTGAACAGGTGAAACCAGGAGGGGCTGGAGGTGTCTGCATGGAGCCCCACCATTGCACCTAGGGCAGGCAAGCCTCTCTGGCAGCCTTGTGCCCTCTGATGGGGAAACCTCCCAGGATGACAGCATGGACATGCAGAAGCTTTAAAGGCACAAGTTCAAGGCACTGCAGAAGCAGCCCTGACAGCCCAGATAGTGCCTGTTGCACTCCTGGGAAGGCAGGTCCCTCAGCTGGCTGCATCTTCTGTGAGGGAGCTGCGCAGCATGTGGTGGGGTATGATCCCTTATTGCCACTAAATCACAGCTCAGCCAGGTCCTGGCAGGCTGGTATTTCCAGATTCTGGACAGAGGACAGAAGGAAAAACAGGACAGCCCTTTGGATAAGAAACTTATTAAAAAGTCGAGATGTAGCTGCTTTTCCCAATTCTCTTGGGATTTATTTTAATGGTAAGTAGTTTTATTTTCTTCCAAAGTACAGTAAAAAAATGTTGAAAAGGAATTTCAGCCTTTCTGAAAATGATTACTCAAAATACCCTTTAAGCAGGGGAATTTGTTTGCTACTGATATAGTTTTAAGGTGCCTCAAAACTAATGTGAGGAGAACCCTTCCAAACACTGTTACCTTTGAGCTGTATTCAGAGACCTTGCAATTAATCCCATGTATTTCACTGAAAATATTTTTTTGCCTACCCAACCCTTTGAAAAGCTGGCATTGCCTGTTAGCTGTAGTAGTAGGAGCTGCTAGTTGTGATGAGTGAATCCCAAGCATGCTTTTCAACTCTTGGGGTTATGAATTCTATGGTAAAAGTTGCTTTGTTTATTCTTCTATTACAAAATTATTTATCCTAAGGATTTTTCTCTCTCTCTTTTTTTTTTCTATCCTCTTGTAGCTGGGTTTGAAATAGCAACAAAAAATAATTTTTAAACCTGCCAAGTGCTAAGTGCATAACAACTACTTGATCTTTGAAAAATTCAGAAATATTCATGTTAAGACACAACTCCATTATTAATTCAGATAATTAAGCTCAATTAAATGTTCTTTACATTGTGCTCTGCTGTCTCCAAACTGCTTTTGAGAGATGAGTGACAGAAAAGTGCTCTGAAGACTTTCTGTCCTGTGTAATTCAGTTTCCAGCTGAAAGCAGAGAAGCTGAGGCAGCTCTCCTGGTTTAGTCTCAGGGTTGGTGTGATTTTCCTGGAGTCAGCACTTCACATTATCACCAGTTCTTGGGAGTTGAGAGTCAAATTACCTTCTCTCCTCAGCAAGGCACTTCCATCTTTAGCTGTGTGCTTGAAACAGAATGAATATTCCAGAAGTGTAGCTTTGCTTCATGGATGAGCAGGGCCACCAGGGGCATGAGCCATCCCATCAGCACTGGCTGGAGTGGGAGGACTCCTGGAGTCTGGAGTGAGGTTCTAACTGGGCATCCCTTATCTCCACCATTTAGGTGAGGGATGCACCTGCTGGTTTTCCAGTGGGCTCACAGTTATTAGCAGTGAAATACAGGGTAAAGACAAGTCAATCATGCCACATGCCAAATTGCTTTAGAACTAGGGAGAAAATGACAACTTCACATTCTGGTCCCAGGCAAAATACAGCAACAATTATGGCTTGTAACTAGGAGTTCCTAAGGGCTTTGGAGCTTCACTCTGCAAGCCATGCAGTTTGCTTGGCCTCTCAGGAACCCACATTTCTGGAACATTCAAGGTTGCTGAAGCAAACAAGACAGTTTCAGATATCTTTGGAGAACTTTCTGGTAGAGCTGTTCTGCAGTAATTTTCTTTTTTTGCAGATTTTTCTTTTTCTAGAAACCTTTTAAGGTCACTGCTCAGATGGTTGTTTTGCCCTCCTGGCAAGGCCCCTAGATGTTACCAGACTGTAGTGGCTAAAAGTAGCCTTGAAGGAAGCTGAAACAGGGTCTCCCCAACTCAGCTACTTGATGCAGATCTGGAATGCTGTAATTCATTGCAGACCCATTACTTTATGTGACTCCTGACTGGGAAGAAGAGGGCAAAAAGAAAAGGTTTCAAGGACAGAACTTCAAATATGTCATGCCCTGGATTACATATCTGAGGCTTGTCTTGAAAAGGGATTGGAAAATAGTATTTTCAACCATAGGCTACTTTATTTTTTGTCTTGTTCTTTCTTAGGGTGAGTGTGTTTTATGGTGGTTTCTTTCTTACTACAGATGTACTTGTCTGAAGCAACTTAGCAAATTATTCTTGTTGACCAGACATTTCTTGCCTGGCAGGAAAATTCGGTTTGAGTGGGAGAAATAATTCCTTTACTATTTGTTTGCTTTGCGGTCTTTCTTCTCCTTGCTTTTAATCCTGGTCCCTTGTATAAACTGTACTATAGTGCTTTAAAGTTGGAGCATTTAATCAGGAATCAACGTATTTTGGTGAGTAAAGTGCTATCTGTGTATTGGAAGCATCCACTGGCAGTGCCATTAGCTGTAGATGAGCATGCCAGCCACATAAATTCTGAATATCATACACCTGAGCTGCCATCCCAGCAGACCGTCCCAGGAAGGCTGGCATGGACCCCAGGTGACCTGTAGGACAGACACATCAGCTTGTCAATGTGTAAATTTGCAAAGCCAAGTCCCTGCTGCTGAATTTTTAAGTTCCTTAAAGAGGAAAGAATTGCATAAGTATAAATCAAGGTAGAATATCCTTATTCGTAGATTAATGTCAAATTTAATTCCATTCAGGCTTTTTATTTTTTATATCTAAATATGATAGTTTTATTTCTTTATGTTTCAAAAGTAACACTTGGAAATGTTTTCCTCTGATGCTGATGCTTTCTGCTGCTGTATTGCCACACAAGGATGTGAGAGGAAGACTGATCCCCAACCTTGTGCCACAGAGCCAAGTGCTTGCCCACTGCACTGAGTGTTTTTTTAAGAGGCTCATTGCAGTTTAACCTTCTGGGACAGGGTATTTAAGCTGGTTTGCTGCTAATGCTAAGCCATTTAGCATCAGCATGTCTAATTCCACTCCTACTGCCAAAACAAACTGGAGAACCCTTCTAGGTCAGTGAGGTTGTCTCTGGATTGCCAGCAAGTGGATTTCATGAATGAGTTTTTCTAACCAAAGGATGTTCCTGGGGTGACCAAAGGAGATACCAGTAAGCTTTATGAAGAAAACACTGAACTTCAGCAAAGCATCTTTGTGTGGTTTGAGACTTGGCAGTTTTTCTTTATGTGGCTTCACAGTTCCATTCAAGGTAGAGGAAGGTTAACTCCTCAATGCTTACAGCTGAGCTCTTATCCAAGTTCAGTGATGTCAGGCATTGCAGTGTGACTCCAGACCATTCACCTCCACATGCTCCTCATGCCATGTGTGGGGGAGCAGTGACCATGGAGGGGTGACAGGCTCTTGCACTAGAGCAGTAAATTACTGAAGCAAGGTGCTTATGCTGTAACAGGGAAGCAGAAGTGCAGGTCTATAACCTAAGCCAGTGAACATCGGCAAGGAGCAATTTCCTCCTCCAAGATGAAGCAGATTGATGGTCATTCTGCAAGTCCATCATAGCTTGACCTGCCAAGGCAAGAGGATGGATTTTACTTCCTGCTGCCCATCAGTAGTATTCAAGAAGTCTAACATTTGCATAGCAAATTTTGTAGACTATCCATCTTTTCCCAGTCTATTTTTGTCATGCTTCAAATTCACTGTGTGCCATAGCCCCAACAAAACAGCAGGTTGCACAGCTGGGCTATAGAAACAGTTTATGTTTAAGTTAGGGAAGATAAGTCTGTGGTGTTAAGTATTCTGAAAGATAAATAGTTATTTTCCAAAGAATACAAACAGGCACTTTGGTGAGGTGAGCAAAGAAAATGCTGATGGGCAAGACTAAAACAAAAGGAAGTAAGAAGACATGCTGAGAGAGATAAGGAAGTGAGGCAGCAAAAATTCAACCTCAAAGCACACAAGAGATTACACAACCCGACTTCCGAGCCAGCCCTTGGAGCTGGGACCATTTGAGTAGCACATGTAGTGAGACCTTCCATGTTATTGGACCTGGAGGTGTATCATAAACTGCTCACATGTGGACTTGACACATGAGAATTTTTAGACAGAAAGCAACCTAGAAAAATGGTCTAGACTTAATGCAAAATGGGATCAGGTTCATTAAATATGACCTTTAAAAGCATGGTTAGATTTGTATAATTTTTACTTTTTCCCCCACCTTTTTCTAAATTAAGAACTTAGCATATATCAGGCCTGTGTTACTGACAGAACTGATGAGATGTTGATGAAAATCTGGTTTTAGTTGTACTGCTATCCACAGTAGAAGTTTAGGTCGCAATTAAGGTACTAGGGGAAACCAGTAAAATGACATCATCATTGGAGAGAAGATAGTGAATGCTGCACAGATAAGAGTTTTAAAGGGAGTGCCTAATTGATTTTGAGTTTTCTTAGCTAAAAACCTGCCAGTGCCTGGTGAGTAGTAGGGGACAACATCACAGATTCAACAGTTTCTCCTTTTCCGTTACTGCAGGAGCTCAAAATTATTATCCTGAGGGGTTGGTCAGCTAGGAGAGTTCTGCTTCAGCAACTGTTTCAGTGGTACAATACATCCCAGGAACAACTCTTCCTACAGTGGAACCTGCTGTATATACAAGGCCCAAGGCTGTGAATAAGCTTGCAAAGTAAAATTAAAATTGGACTTGACATTCCCAATTGTAGCCTGCTCAAGGCCAGGAAAATCTCCAGCCATCCTGAGGGAGCTACCTGCCTGCTGCCCACCCTGGCAGCCTTCCCTGGGAGCCTTCCCTGGGCTTCTGAGCAGTGTTCAGCAGATTGGGAGAGAGGTGTGGGGTTAGGAAGGCAGAAGGTGATGGATTTTCAAGAGAGGGAAGGAAATAGTTCTAATGGTTGGGGTGCAGCAGACAGTCTCCTACAGTGGGATAAACATAATAATAGCTTGAAAAAATAATTCTCCAAAGTCCCTTGTTAAATATTTTTGTAGTACCTCGTGTTCTAAACCCATGGAAATGTAAAGGATGGATCCAGGATGCTTTCCAGTCAAACTGCCCTAATTAGGGAAACCCCTGGAAGTCAGATGAAAAGCTAATATTGATGCCTAGATGGTCATTTGGTGGTGACAGAAAATGTGTATGTGGAGGGGAAGGGTGGCTTCCAGTGATCGCCTGGATGAAATTTGTGATGAGTTCACGTCTCCCAAGACTGATCCTCACACTCTGAAGAGCCACACTGATTCATGAGTCACCTTCTCCTTTATCCTACTGATACCGTGGGATTGATAACTAAGGGAAGAGAAAAATAAGTTGCTGGGTTGGTTTTAGCCTAGTTGACTTAAAAAGAAACTTTACTCTAAAAACTTTAGATTAAAAAAGATCTGGATTTTCTGTCTCTGAATTTCAATATTTTTCCTTTTTTTCTCTTTTCTTTATCAAATGGATGAAACAAGGTGGCCAATTGCCTGTTCACTGGTAATTCTGTATATTTATGGTATTTTGTTGCAAAAGGATAAGGAATCTTCTTCCCCAAAGAAGTTCAAGAGCTCAGTCTCTTGGTTCCTCTCCTTAACTTGTGCTACTTCCCTGTCTCCATGAGGACCTGGAGTGGGTGATGTGTGTGTTGAGCCCCTGCTGCTGACCCAGGGAGAGCCCCAAGAGCTGTACCCTCAGCTGTGCCTCACTTCTCTGAAACACGGAGCAAATTCCAGCAAGGCCATGAAGTTCCCCTCCTAGCAGGCCAGCACAGTGAATGCCAGAGAGAGGGCCCAGCTCTCTGTGCTGCAGTCACACCGACCCTCGCTGGTGCTATCTGTGTTTTGTGGGGTGATAATAGGAAATTGCATTTTCTTGGAATGATAATGAAGAAGCCTAAACTCTTCTCTGCCTGTAAAAACTGTCTTTAAGTGTCACACCTGAGACATTGGCAGAGAAATTCAAGGTGGCTGACTGCCTTGCTCCTGCTCCTATTCCCTGGCTAAAGAATGGAATTCAGTCTGCAGGGCTGCCAGGTTTGGCTTAAGCTCATGAAAGAGATCTTTTAATTGAAATGTTCAATTAAAGTGTTTATTATTCAAACAAGGAACTTCAAAATGTAATTAAAACCTTATACAAAATCACAGATACTTTTGAGAATGTGTAAGCTGAATTTGGGAGAGACTCCATGTCACATGTGGAGCAAAAGCTACATCATACTCTCCCTAACAAGGTTCCTGGAAGAAATTAAAGAATCAATTAAGAATCCTTTGTGATGAAATAAAATGTCCACGAGAGATGAGCCAGATGACCTTCTCTTGATTCAAGAATTGTCTGTTTCACTCTGATGATACATTTTTCTTTTATTTGCAAGTCCTGCAGAATTGACTCTGATACTGGTTTTTGTGACAAGATCCTCTTTAACTATGTCTTTTCTATCATGTGGTGTGTTCTAAGGCTTCCAGTTGTGCCATAGACTGAAACCCCTTGTTATAAGATCATATACACCTGATGATAAAACACAAAAAACACAAAACAACAAATCAAGAAGTTATCAGACTCTATAATGCAATTTCAGTGGTGTGTTACAGCAAGAAATAAAGTCTACATTTCAAAAAATGAAAATGTTGCTTATGTTGATGAAAACCAAGTATTTTTGTGGTTACTTAAGAGCTACTGTTAAAAGTATTTGCCACCCACCTTCAGCTGCCTCTCTGAGGCTGAGGAGAGCCTGAGGATGCTGTGCAGAGGTCTGACTATTCTGCAGCTGAGGAAGGAGCACTGAGAGAAAGGTGTGTTGTTTCTCAGAATTCTCAGAAGATGCAGAATTATCTGAGAGAAGAAGAAAACCTTTCAAGAGATGTTTCTGCTGATGATAATGGTAGCAAATAATGCACTGGGCTCTACAGGGCATAGCAAACACATGCCCTGGGGGGCTTGTGCTCTCAGCTGTTGTTCAGTGTATATGCAGAATTCCTCCAGAGGCTGAATACAATGCTGAAGTTCATTTCTCTGTCCATAACTGCCTGGCAGCTCCATCTGCTGTGTGTAACCTCAGTGGAGAAATGTCCAGAGACCCAAGTACTAAAGCCTGGGTTCCTGCAAATGAGAACTGTTGGCAGTTCAAATTGAAACTTCATTTTCTGTATTCAATAATGAATTCTAGCTCTTGTGGTAGAGCAGCAACATGTTTTCTGTCCAGAACACCCAAAATCTTTCTTTTTGCCTTGCTTATAGGACAGCATCATTACCTGTCTTACGACAGCAGGTGTCTGGTGTGGTAGGTCATGGACTAGAAAGATATCAGGGTCACATTTCAACATCACATCCAGCTAACAGAGCAGTTTTAAGCCCAAAGACCCCTGGACAGTATTCCTCAGCATTAAACCATAGAAGAGGCCATGGTGCTCAACTGTAAAGCATCTCTAACCTTTGGCCTTGGTCCTATAGATGGAGAAGGCAGAGCAGGAGTGTCCCATCCACCTGTCTCTCCAGGAGCAGACTTCAACGTGCAGGGTACTGGTAATCCCTGTGGTCCCCTCTAAAGAAAAGAATGGGTCCCCCTACATCTGTGTAACAGACACAGGGATCTCCTGGAGATGCCCTTCGCTCCTGTGATGGGCAACTGAAGCCATGTTTCTGATGGCTGAAGTCAGAGGCATCTGGCCCTCTGCATCTTGCTGCTGCCTGCTCTGCTTTGTGTGTGCAGCCTTGTCCCCTGCCCTTTGCCCCCACACCAGTGCCAGGCTCCGTGTGGTTAAAGGTCCCTGTGCTGGGAGCAGCTGTGCCAGTGTTCTGGAGCTGCTGTGCATGAGATGCTCCAGAAGGGCACCCTCTGCAGGGCTGGGGACGACAATCCAAGGAGCAGGGAGATTCTTCACCCTGTTGTTTTTATAACAAATTCCCTCGCTTCCAAGCCGTGGGGAAAGCAACTCCTGCAAAATTCTCCCTGTTATTTTCAATTCTGTGCTTATGTGGCTGAAGCAGGAGGAGGGCAGCGGAGCCACCCTTTGGCAGGGTTGGTGCCTGCAGTGACCCTTGTGCCTACAGATACCCCAGGGCTTCAAGAAGCTGTTCCTTGCCAAAATCATAATCTCTAGATAAACAGAGGAGCTGTGCAGACAATAAACCTTTGATTCAACCTGTCATACATGCAAACCCAAATGCTGCTGAGAGTAAGTATTCAAGCAGAAAAAAACATTCAGGAAACCTGCAAATGGGACCTGGACATATTTTTCTTATTAATTCAAAGCTGTCTGCAGCATGTTGGTGCTACCATGGAGAGTTGCTTGCCACGACACTGACCTCCTCTCCCCTGCAAAACGAAGGGAAGGAGCCCTATTGCCCCAGGCAGCCCCAGGCAGGTGGGGGGAGCAGGTACAGGACTGGTACAGAGGCTGGTCCTTGCACTGTGCTGCGCTGAATCCCAGGCAGGGAATCAGCTGGTTCTGAAATCAGCACAGGCCTTGCTGTTGGCTTTCAGAGAAACTACTGGAAGCTCAACAAGGCAGAAAGCACGTGCTGCAAATGGAGAGCAAAAGCATCATGGCAGAAGTTGTAGTTTACACTGCAGGGTAAAATTTACAGTCCTGCTGTTTCTTTCCCAGGGGAACTAGGCTATTCTACACATCTCCTTGTGTGGTTTCACAACCAGAAAACTAATGCAGCTAAAAACCAAGCTGTATTTTCTACAATGAGGTCCCTGATTGCAAGGGCATGAGGCACAGCATCAGCACCAGGACTGGGGGACCACCCTTTGTGATCACAGCCCATCAGGGGCTGCATGCAGAGCCTGATCCTGCAAACTTGCAACAGCCGCGTGCAGTACCCATTGCTCCATCCCATGGAGCAAAGCCGTATTTTGTGTGACCATTTGTGATCTAAGCCAGACTGATTCATCCATGAGCCACTCCTGTGTGAAGCAGAGGTCACTCACTGCTGGATCCTGTCCTGCACACACTCTACTCCTGTGTAAGGTATAAATCAAGGCTAAAAATGTTTACAGTTTTTTCTATTCCTGAAAAGAAACTATGTTAGGCAATAAAAAAGCACTTTGCTACACAATTTTTTTCCCAAAAGGAAAGAGGAAGGTGAACTTTCTGTTTATAAACAATACACATTTCAATATGAAGGGTTTTCATAAGAGAGTTTATCTCATCCTCCTCTTGTGTTGTTACTTAATGAAAACAACATGCTGGTGAGATCTCTTTAACATTTGCTGCAGGATATGATTTTGGGGGCATGCTGCAGTAACCAGGATGAGCTGGAGACAGAAGCCATGAAAGGTTTGTAGGAAAACAACCTGTACATTGTATCAGACCAGGTTTAGATAGTAAATGTTGGGCTCAGAATCTCTTGGGGCATTTTCACTTGTTAATCTCTCCATGACACATAGCCAGGATCCTGGGTGAATGAACTGAATTTTACAGTGTTTGCCATCTACAAGCTCAGTTGCAGGAAAGGGGATGGGAAAGGGAGAGTGGGGGATTAATTTGGTTTCCATTGCCCTTCACAACATTTCACCCACCACACTGAGGTGCCCAGACTCCAGCACCTCTTCCAGAAACAACACAGAATTGTTCTCACCTGCCCTCATCAAAAACCAAAACTCTGGCACTGCCTGCAAGTGAGGGGGTTGCTTCTTGTCGAGATGAACCATGGTAACTGAAAAGAAGGTAGTCTCTAGGGGTTCTTAATATTCCTAAATTCCTGAAGTACATATGCAGTAAGATAAAAAAAGCCTAATTCATTTTGCATTTGAATAAGTCCTTTGGTGAAGAACTTTCATTTCATGATCAAGAAGACGGGCAACAGCTGCTGAATCAATGTCAGGATGGCAAAAATTTAGTGGCACCTCTCACCTGAGATCAAGACAGTCTGAGAAATTGCCTTTGAAAACACACTGCTGGAGGGAAAGGTACAATCCAGACATTGTTTTTCATGCTTTATAAACATGATGATACAGCAGCTTCAACAGTTGATGTTAGAATTGCAGTTGCTTGGCCAATGCTGTGCTAAGCTGCTGTGACCTTGGGCAAGAACTGCTGTCCTGAACGGTACCTGTGGGAGGCACGAGGAGGGGCCACATCTCCTGTCCAGCTGGTGCCATGGCAGAAGTGAATGTCCCAGCTCCTGCAGCCCCTCGTCCTCCCTCACCAGCTGTCAACCACCAGAGCCCCTGTGAGACACTGGTGGATGCTGAGGCTGTGGCAGAGTCCCCGGGAGGCTGCCACAGAGTGCTCCTTCACCAGCCAGAGCAGCAATTGTCTTTCCATATTGAGGTTTGCCGAAATGGACATTCTCATGTTGGAGTTAAATCCCAGCCTTTTGGGTGTTAGCAATAATTTACACTGCTGAAAAGGAGACCATCTGAAGTTGCCTTTTGTGAGAGTTTAAAACTACACTGTCTGAGATTTGATGAATACTGCTTACAAAGACTCAGGCGACCACCCAGGGGTTAATATGATTAAGATCATTTATTCCTTTTGTAATTCTAAGAAAGCTTTCAGGTTCATCAAGTGAGTGGCTTCTGTTCCTTTTATCCTGAGATGGGTACACCTACTAGAGCTCACTGTGTGTCACTTTGACAAAACACATTTTCTGAGCTTTATTTACATGAAAAAAAATCCAGATTATTATAAACATTTCTATTCACATCAAAAGCATTTTTATTTTGCAAGCATTTCTTTGTTATTTCCTTTGCTACTGAATCACAACTGCTGAGAGGGATGCTGGCATGTTGCTCAGCCTTCCCGCCCACTGCTGCTGAACCAGTGGGGTTTCCATTCCTGCACAGGGATGTGAGGTTTGCCACCAGTGGCCCAGGGACATGGCACACTCAGAATAACTCTTGGACCATCCAAGCTGAAACCTTCAGCCCCAGGAGAGTCAAGGAGAGCTGCAGGATCTGGTGTCCCAGAATTGTTGTGCCCAAGTTTTCCCGTGCATATGTGGGGTGACCATCCCTCCTGTCCCACCATGAGCACTGATGACCGGAGGTGAGAGACAGACACCGAAGTCTCAGCAGGGAGCCAGGAGGAGGAGCAAGAGCCTACAGCACCCAGCTCCTGCTGAACTGCAGCTCCTGTGTCTGCTGGGCACTGATGCAGCTGGGCAGGGGCAGCAGGAGTGGTGTTGCTGGCAGGTGATGCCAGCCTGAGCAGCCCCTGGGAGACACAGCACCTTAGTGCTGAGTGCTGTGCTGCTGGGACAGGGCCTGGCCTGACATCTGGAGAAACAGAGGAGACCAGAAACTCCTTTTCAAAGTGAGAACTGGCTCTGGTTGGTCCTGGGAAGAACATGGTAATATGGATGCTGGGCATCTCCTGCAGAGCTGAGCTGCAGCAAAACAGGACATGGCCATGGCACACAGCTACAGGTGCCACTGCATGACAGCAGAGTGGCATCTGGCCTTGCAGTGTGATTCACAGTTCACCGTGGGGTATGTTCTGGGCCTCTTTTTCTTATTCTGCCCACAGCATACTTGTTCACAGTTGTCTCTCTGTGAAGACCCTGCCGTCAGTCACACGAGATGTTACATAAATCAGTTACTAATTTCTTCAGTGACTGAAATACCAGCCGGCCCCCAGAATGGCTCAGCTAAAGAAGCAAACCTGGCGGGGGTGAGAGGAGGGGACAAACCCCCCGCAAGCCCAGCAGAGCGTGGGATGCAGGCAGCAATGGCAGCTAAGCTGAGAAAAAAACCTGTACCTGCCCAGCAGAAGGAAAAACCCTGTACCTGCCCAGCAGAAAGAAAAATTAACCCATTCAGCGTGTTTTCAGCACAGCTGTGAGCCTGCATGCTCTGGGCAGCTGAGTTGATGCCAAGCTCCTCTGTGCAACAGTGCACTGCTCTCATCCCTCATGCCCAGTAAACCTTCTTTGGTTCTCACTGACCACATAAACTTCTCAGTCCTCCTTCAGATCCAAGCAAGGTAAGCAGGCTGCAACCTGCCTGGGCAGAGGTGATGCCACCTCCTGTCCCTGGGGAGGAACAACCCCAGGCACCAGCACAAGCTGGGGTCAGATGGCTGAGAAGCACAGGGCTGCTCACAGCAGCTTTCTGCACCCCTTCGTTCTTTCTTCCTTAAGTAATTTGTTTTATAAATGCATTCATTTCTAAGTCCACTGCCCATGCAGTTTGATATTGCTGTGCACTGCAGGGCTAAGCAACGCCCTCTGGCAGGAGGCTGCTCCCAGTGAGCATGGGGTGTCTGTGTGGTGGGGCCTTGGAGCTGGCAAATCCAGCCTGTACCTGTGCAGGTGAAAGAAACCACACTGGGGGCGCTGGGGATGCAGGATGGGGAGGCCTCAGCAGCTTGGAGAAGATGAGCTAAAGTCGTTTGGATGGCAATACCTCACTGCTGGAGGTCATCCCCTTGTGCCTAGAGCCTCATGCTGTCCTTGTCCCTACCGGGTTTGTGAATGGTCTCAGTAGCAAGATGGGGAAGTTTTGCCAGAGGTCCCATCCAAACCACGTAGCCCTGTGACAGCCTGCCAAGGGTTCTCCTGGCTGTCTGCAGCATCAGAGACCGGCTAATAACTGAGTAATCATACAAGTTAATTACAGGGTTACTTTTGCCCACTACAGTAAAGTGCTACCTCATAATTACCTCATAAAAGAGGATGGCAATCCTAATTATTAGGCTTTCATTAGGCTGACAGAGGCACACACGGCACTGCAAGGACTGTTCTGTGACCTGCTCTCAGTCCCCACCCACTCCTGCCCATGACAATCCTGGGGAAGCCCAGAGCAATTTCTCCCACTGAAAGCAGAGGGTGAGTAATGCACCTCCATGCAGACCTCACCAAATGCCACACAGATTGGAGGATCAAGAGGAACGTGCCCTTTAGCATTCCTCAAACTTCAGTGCCTGCTGTAATCTGACCTGCAGCCTGCTGCTGATGCTCAATCATCAACCACCTTAGCAGCTCATGCACTGCAGTTTTAACATAACCATAAATTACACCATGTTTCATGTCTTCACATCCACATGGAAAATAATCATAGTGTGGTGCATCTTTGTGCTTAAAATACTGCAGCAAATACACTGTGTTGTTCTTTCCAGCTCTGCCAAAGCAGCCTTACCCCTGGTGTGCTGGGGAAGGGAAGAGCTGTGTGGGGCTGTCTCAGGCCACCCCTACCAAAGTGCCAGGTACAGGCAACTTCTCTGGAGGTAGGAGGGCTCACAAGCTTAGCAGCTGTAAGCCTTGCTCCCACTAATAATGAAGTGACAAAATATTGTTTTAAGAAAAAGTTATCACTTCAGCTCTGTTTGCAAGGCAGCACAAAAGAGATACCAGGTTATTACTATTCAGAAAATGCTGAAATCACATTAAGATGCTCCCATTACAGGAAAGACACTTTTACAAGGTCTATCTCTGCCTTTCTCTTGCAAGATACATCTCTAGCCAAAGACTTGAAGGCTTCAGATGTAAGATGCGAACTGAGGGAGTGCTGCTGCAGTCAGAGCTCAGGGTGTGAAGGACAAAAATTCAGCTCTCAGAGGCCTCTCAATGTGGGCAGTGGATTTTCCCATATTCCTTAATAAGCCTCTTCAGGTGTGCATACAGGTCTCATTCACCCAAACAGGCAGCACTTCCCACCAGCAATGCCTTCAGTTTCAACTGGACAAAACACACCGAAGTTCCCTTCTGAAGAGAAGTGTATCCCAGCACTCAGTCTATAACAAAGTGAATCCATACCATCTCAACAGACAGGGCCAGACCTGCAGAGGCAGCTCTGCTTTCTGGGAGCTGGGTGAGCACCTGAGATTAGAGGAGCCTCATGGTTTTGCACTGCAACCAAGCAGCTCTGGGGTCTGTTTGCCACATGGCAAACCAAGCAAACCTGAAGCTGCTGCAGCACTGCCTTTGCCACTGTGCTGATTGGAATGCTGAAAAAGAGGAATCAAAGTGATGAAGTCTTAATGTCTGAGAACCAGGGAGAACTGAGATAAGGTATGTTCCCAAGGCAGCCCTGTAAGCCAGCACCCTGTGGGGGTGACTGTGCTTCACTGACCCTGGCTGTCTGCATCTGGTCCCTCTACCTTCCTTCCCAAGGCCAACCCTGCCCAACCCTGATGCTTCCATGCTTACTGTCTACTTAGAAGCAGCCAGGAACAGCTTACTCCATGTGTCTGAGGCCATGACTGAAGAGCACCCTGACCTGAACACTTTGTACTCTGGTACTCGGCATGCACAGATATGTAACCTGAGCCAGCTTTCCTTTTCTTCCTTGTTAATCAGCGCTAATTGATTGATTTGGCCTCACCGCCCCCCCCCCCCCCCCCCCCCCTCCCCACATTTGGAAGAAGAGAGGCAGCATAACTCTTGATGGAGCACACAAATTTGCCTTCAGAAAGCCACCAGCATCCTTTGGAACATAGCCAGGTACATTACCCAGCATAAAAAGACATAATCATGTAAGAGAGATGGAGAGTTGCCATATGCCTGCCCCTCACTCCAGCACCTCTGCTTGGAGCAGGACCAACAGCAACGTGCCCAAGTGCTGCTCAGGTATGACACCCAAGTGCTGTCAGGAGCCCTGAAACCATCTTCCCCTTGTGCCACATTGAGACTTCTCTCGGTGCATTTAGAACATACCATCTGGACCAGCTTTTTCCATTGTCCTTCACCTGGGGATGCAAGAGATCAGGAGCACAAAAAATGGTGTGGGGACTCAGTATTTCTGCCAGGGGCTGAAGGTAGCACTGGGCAGATCAGCAGGCATCCGGCTGCCCCAGGGAACAGGCCAGGGTGGGGCCAGAGGGGGTTGTGGAAGGAAGCAGTGGTTTTCATCAGCAGCAGGAGGGGAAATCCAGCAAGACAGCTGCTTCATCAGTGCTGGAGCTTCCCAGGGACCGCATCATCTTGCTGAAAAAGGAGCTCATGTGCTGGAATAGTAAAAAACTGGGGTTATTTAGTCACTGGCCACAAGCTGGTGGTGCCGTTACAAGCATGAACATGGTGAATACCCAGCACTCACAGCACAGTGCCTGGAACACAGGCTGTCTTTGCTCCCACACACCTTCCCTCTCATCCCCAGTAGTGAGGTGGTACTGGGAATGTGCATTTGGTGGCCTTTGAAAGGCAGCCCCAGCCAGCCAGGAACCCTGTGCTGAGCTTCTCCCACCACGGCAGGGGTAATGTCAGCCTCTCCTCTGCCTGCACCCAGCCCAGCTCCGGCCCAGGACATGGATGCCCTGCAAGCACTGGCAGCCTGCAGAGAGAGGGGCTGTGCTCTGGGGACATGCCTTGGGGACATGTCTGAGGGGATGGACCATGGGCTGGTGGGAGCAGGCTGAGGCTTTTTCATTCAGTTATTCATATCCAACTGGGAGCAATCTTAGACATTCCTTCAGGGCATCACCTGGTTTATAGAGGAGAAGCTGTCCTCAAGAGTAAAATTTTGCACGTTTTAACACAGAAAGAAGAGCAGCCCTCCACCCTGTGCCCCCAAGAAAGTGGATGGCAGGAGACCCAAGAGATGTAAGCTTCCCCTGGGCAGAGGGGCAGTTCTGCCAGGAAAATGAAGTGAATTTAAAAGCCTGGTGACATCCTTCCTTTCTCCATGAAGGTTGCAGGACATGGCCATTAGGAGATCAGCAAAAGTAGATGAGCATTTACAGACAATCTTTCCTGTTCTGCTATTACTTTCTTTCTAAAACCTCTAAAGGGTGTGAAGCAACAGGAAGGAAGCCAGAGAAGCAGTAAAGGCGGTAAGATCTGTGTGCCACTGATTCGTTACTCACAGAACGGGGATGACAATCAGCTCTTGCAAAAGTGAAGGCTGAAAGAGAACTCAAGAAAGGAGCAATCAGCTTGTTTCACAAAAAAAATAAGCTCCTCTGGATTGCTATGGTCACCTGCATGCAAGACATCACAGGGCAACAAGTTAGGAGAGACAGCTTTTTTAAACTCCTTTTTTTGTTACACACCCTAAATGTGGCTTTCCACCCCATGTTGTTTTGGGGTGACAAGCTGCCCAGGTCTGCAGGGAGGATTCTGGCACCGCTGGAAGAAAGGTCCTCTCAGGATAGAGGCTTGTAACCATCAGCTCAAATTCAGCCTGTCAAATAAACAGGTTGGATTCAAGCTGGAGTAATAATTGTACAGATAAAATAAGAGAGGTGCCCAGACCCAAACAGCTTGAACTTCAGGGGAAGCAGAGCCCATCCTCCCACATTCAGTCCTGAGATACAGTGAAGTGGAAACTAGCAGCAAATTTTGGACATGAATCAGATGTTTACAGAAACATATGCCATTTTTGAGATCCCAGCTTCCGGATCAAGCCCCCCTGTAAATTATAGTTCTGCTTTTCAAAACACAAGGTATGGAGTGTTTATTAGCCAAAAAGTTCTTGCACCAATCTTTTGTAAATGGTGTTCTATAGGGCTATAATTTTCCACTCTGCTCTCCAGGCAAGCTCTTGCAGATAGGATCTCATTCCCTTCTGGATTGTTACTGGATTTCAGAGAAATGTTTCAAACCTTGTTGCTGTCAGAGAAACTAATGACTGGACAGGTCTACCTGGCAGGCTCTGTCATACAGCAGAGCCTGCCAAACTTGGTCCAGCAGAGACAAAAGGGCACATGAAGACTCCCACAAAAGTCAGTGTAAGGAGCCAGTAACCTCTGGATTGGGCCACCAAGAATGTACAAAGGAAGAGCCATCAAGTGGCAAATACTGCCATCTCTGGATATGGTTCTTCAGAGTGATGAAGTGGTGAGTCGTGGTCAGTTCACAGTCTCTGCACCTCTGCTCTGTGATACTGGATTTCACTGAAAACATTTTAAGTTTCTCCAACATGTTCTCACCCTCCTTGTTTACAGAAATTAGTGAGGTATTTAATTAAAAAAAAAACCAACCCAACAACTTCTTATCAAAGTAAGACAAAGCAAGATACAGCAAAGCAAGATATAGCAGTGGTAAAAACAAATACACCTTGCCTAGCAGAACAGCTATCCTGTTAACTCATCCACATGGCACAGACAGGGGAAATGATAAATAGCAGCAGCAGTAGTGCCTAGGAGTTGCATCTTGGCACCAATGCTTCTGGCCACCTCCTTCAGGCTCCGAGTGATTGACAGTGACACAGAGGGCAGGGCACAGGTAGAAAATCCCTGTCAGCCCTCTGCCCCCTGCTCAGGCAGGGCAGGCCCCAGGCCAAGTGCTCAGGGGGGATGCAGCAGGCAGGCTATCACCAACCTGATCCTGGTTGTAACAGCAGTGGAGAACAAGGCTCTTCTGAGAAACACAGATTTTCCTGGTGCAATAGCTGAAAGGCACAGGGGGAGAGATAAAGGTAACTACTTCTAACTGGTTGATCTGACACTTGAGATAACGGTATATAAATGTAGCCTTGGGTGTGATCATCCCTGTTGACAGCAAGGAGAAAGCCTTTGTACCACTACTATGATAGTGGACTAAAGAATGGTAGGAGCAGAGCCAGCAGAGCCAGGAGAGCCTCTGTGGGCTGGCTCTCACACCAAAGCTGGGAACAGAGGTTGCCAACTATTCATTTATCTTGGGACAGCTTTGTTAAGGGTGAAACTAAGTTCATGGAGAATAGTGAAGGTAACAGCTTGAGCACCATTCTGTTGCTTATGTATTTTTTCAAAGATGTTGAGAGACATGGATGTACATGAGCACTTAATTGCAAGACCTTCATGATAAGGGACAGACACAGATCCAGACCCAGCCCAATATTCTGGAGTGGTTCCCACTTTCTTTTGGGCTTCAGACTAGTACACTTCACTGGCTGCATGAAGAGCACATTAGTCCACAATTGATGGTTCAGCTGATGGACAGCAATTTGGGAGCTTTGGTAATCTGAAATGTGTTACCTTGTGTAGGGTCAAGCCAAGCTCAGCATATGGAATGGAACTTAAGATATAATGAAGAATTTTTTTTATGATGATGGTAGCGAAACACTAGAACAGTTGTGCAGGGAAGTAATGGATGACCCATCCTTGGAAACATTCAAGGTCAGCTTGGAGTTCTGAGAAACCTCATATACTTGAAGATGTCCCTGGGTTGGACAAGATGATTATAAGAGATTCCTTCTAACACAGCTTCTTCTACGATTCTATTCTACCATTCTAACCTGACTGCTTCAAATCTTGTATTCCTGGTCTAAGATCTGTATTTAGTCCAGATACTCACTCCTGGCTTCACAACCAAGCCAAACTTCATCTCCACCATCTATGTGAAGGTCATAAGGAGGTAGGTGTGATACCTACTGGTTTTCAGTCCGTGAATCATCCCCAGGCAGAGATTCAAGGCACAATCCAGTTCATGAGCAGCTCATGGGGGCAGCATGTGCTCCAGGACCTTGATGAGGCATAGGACACTCTGCACCAATTAAGACCAAGCTTGGACCCCTCGGCTCCCAGTTTGTCTTTCAGGCTGATTTCCTCAGTGACTGAGAAAAAAAAATCTTGCAGAATCTCCACAATAACAATAGGAAATACTTAAAAAACAGGTTGTGGCTTAAAACGACCTGTCTGGTAGCAGCTTGCAGGGGAAGGACTGGGACATGGGAAACTGTGCCAGGTTCTTCAGAGCTGGCAATTCATGTTCTGCAACTGCAACCTGGCCAGAAACTTCTGTGGCAGCAAAGAGTGCGGCAGGAACCAAGGGGCTTCAAATGGTCCAAGCAAACAGCTAGGGAGGGATCTGTCAGGAGGCTGAGCAAGAAACAATACAATAATTAAAAAACAAAACCACTCAGAGAACAGGAAACTCTTGGATGGGACTCTTGTTCTGACCATCCTGGAGAGAGGGAAAAGGGGGATGAAGAGAAGCAATTTGCAGATGCATGTGGTGTGAGCAGTGCCACGGGGGAAAGGGGAGCTGCAGAGTACCTCACCAGCAGCAGGGCTGGCAGTGAAATAAGCTAGGGGGTTCACCCACACAGGCAGATAGGTTCGGCTGGGTTCACTTCTCCCCACGGCTCTTCAGCTGGCATCAAGCACTTCCTGCAGGTTGCTCAGAGGTGCTTGGAGATGGCCCAAATCTGTTCCCCACCTGCACAATGTGCTGGCAGCCTGTTGTGTTAGCCAGAACACAGCATTTCCAGGCCATCTCCATCCCCCCCCCGTGGCACAGCCTCGACACAGCAGTGTGGAAGGAGCACAGGGCTGCTTGAACTTGCTCTGTTTAGGTAATGGCAAACTCTTTCCTTCAGGAAAGGGAGTTGCACAACCAGCTGTGCATTCCTGCCTGTTGCGATTTCTCACCATACAATCCTGCTTTCTGATAAGCCAAGCAATACATGTCAGGACTCCTCTTTGCTCCCTGGCAGTGGATTAGTGACACATTCTGGCTATAAAAAATACTGGCTTTTACATGGACCCAGCAACAAGAACAAAGATGGAAAGGGGATAGGCAGGAAAATTGAAGAGTGGAGATGAGTGCCAGGTACAGGTAACTGGACATCAGGTAAAGCAAGGAGGCAAATCCCTTTCCAAGGGGAAAAATGCAGAAAAGAAAGCCTTTCACTTAGGTGCTCCAGTCCCAAACAGTCACCATTTGGCTACAGGGGAAGAAGGCTTCATCTGTGAAGGTGGGGCAAACAAAATTATACAGAAAATCAGGAAAGCTAAAGCTAATTAGCAGCAGAATTTCCTGTGGTCTGTTTTGAGACACTTATGCCTTCATGGGGTTGATCCTTCTGGAGCAGAATACAAGATGGTTTCCACACACAAAATGACAGAATTACTCAGAAAGTGAGAATGAAAACCCATGGGAAGCCAGCCCTGTTTTTCTCTTCCACATTTCTGTAGCCCAAGGGTAGCTGTGGATTCTTCATAGAATCACAGAATGGACAGGGTTGGAAGGCACCACTGGAGATCATCTAGTTCCACTTCTGCATGAGCTGGGTCTCCAGAGCACATTACTCAGGACTGTGTCCAGCTAGCTTTTGAATCATTCCAGGAGATTCCACAGCTCCTCTGGGAAGCTTATTCCAGTGCTTTGTTATTTTCACAGTAAAGAAGTTCTTCCTCGTGTTCAGACAGAACTTGCTGTGCACCAGTTTCTTCCTGCATCCTATCATCCTGTTGTTTGGCACCACCAGAAGAGCCTGGCTCCATCCTCTTTACACCCTCCCTTCAGATACTTACAGACATTGATGAGGTCCCCCTCAGTCTTTCCTTCTCCAGGCTAAACAGGCCCAGCTCCTTCACTCCTTCCTCAAGACTGAGGTGTTCCAAACCCCTAATCAACTGGACTAGATGACCCTCAGAGGCCACTTCTAACCCTAACTAACTGCCATTTCCCTCTGCTGGACCCTCTCCTTGTTTTTCTTGTATTTCCTTGTTTTTCTTGAACTGGAAATCTCAGAACTCCAGGTGAGGCCTCACCAGGGCTGAGCAGAGGGACAGAATCACCTACCCCAACTTCCTGGCACTCTATCCTAATGCACTCCAGGATAACTTTGGTCTTCTTGGCCACAAGGACACGGCTGGCTCACAAGCAGCTTGTTGTCCACCAGGACCCCCAAGGCAAAGACTTCCTCTTGGATTTGGGAATTTTTGATAATAATTTGGCAACATCTTGACTGTGCCCTGGGGAAGAAATTGAAGCTGTTAAGTCTGAGCTGCCCAGCCACCTCTTAAGGAGGAATCGCTTTTATGCAAAACAGCTGAACAAGTGACAACTTGTTTTTGAAGACCAGTAACCTGGCTGCTGTGGCACTATTGCAGGAAGCAGAGGCTGTTGTTAACCTTCTTTTCACTCCAGGGAAGCTGTGCTGCTGCCATGTGAAGCTGGCTGCAACACTAGAGAGCACAGGGATTGCTGAACAATTCCCAGCATGAACTCCATGTGGCAGTGATGTAGAAAAGACATGGAGGAGTTAGAACTCCCCCATCCCTCCCTGCCTAGCTATGCTAGCTGGCATCAGTGCCCTTGGGCTTTGTTCTTTGCCATCATGAGATGAAAGATGATTTTGGATCACCGTGCTCACTGTTTGCTGCAGATCCCTTGACAGTCTGCCAGTGTGCTGTACTGATACCAGCTTATTCATGCCCATGTAGAATGTACCACAGGCAGGAGCACAAAAACATGAGCAGCAGAGCTGAAAGGTGCAGCTGGATGAAAGAGACTTGTTCTTACAGAAAAAAATACCGGAGAAAAAGCCTAGCCAACTAGAAGAAACCAGTCTACATCCAAGAGTAAGTCAGATCCTTGTGATGATCAAAGACCTGTTGTTTGACTTTGCATTTCTGCTGTTCCAAATCCAAGTGCACGTTCTTGAAGACTTCCACATCAAGATCACTGAAGTACCTGAGCATCCCTGCCCTCAGCACTGGGGCATCTGACCTGTTGGAGGCCCTCACACACAATTGGCACAATCTAGGCTGAGAGCAGCAGAAAACAGCACCACCAGACTCCCAGTAGGTGAAGATCTGCACTGGGATGCTCATCCATCCCCTCTGGTGCTGCATGCCCAGCTCAGTGTCATGTTTGGCAGAAGTACTGCGTGCCTCTGTGCCACAAAGCAGATTGCTTGTCTCAGCCTCTGACACTCTGCAACAGCCAGAGACATTTGCTACTTTTCTGAGCTCTGGATTTATTTTCAGTCTGCATCTCATATAGGAAAGAGTCTTGTATAATCCCAAGGCCTGAATGCTTGTTTCTTTCCCCCATGTCCCTAGGTAACCTTGATCAAATTTGGCCAAGATGCTTCAAATACAGTGGAGTTCTGATAAATTTACTGAGAATTGGTAGCTGGCCATAGAAGAAAGAGACAGCAGCAGCCCTGCCCATGGAAAGGAGGCTGAGCTCACCTGGTAGGAGCTTGGTCTGGTGGCCACTCAAGCACATGCCCCAGCCACCCCTCAGCATGTGGGCTCAGCTGGGGTGGCCACACCCTCACCTGCCTCTGGCCCAGCAGCAGCAGCACTGGCAGTGAGATTTCATGCACCAGGCAGCACAGCAGAGCTGCATTTTGTGAGCCTGGTTTTATTCATTCCACTGCTCAACATCTTGTTTCCTGATGCCTTCAAAAACTGGCAGCTTGCAATATATGAAAAGACCATTTTTTACCCCTACATTTATATATTTCTTTGGGTTGCTTTTGCAATGATATTTTTAGGAGCTGTTTCTATTTAATTTTCCTCTAATTTTGGGTTTTGCTGTTCTCATTCTACTGTAGTTAAGAATCACCAGCATTTTAATGGTTCATCTTTCATCTTAAGCAGGCATGTTTCGAGTATTGCTTGTCCATAGGCCTTTGCCACATCCTCAGTGGATGACATCCTCTGTGCTTATTCAGAGGGTCCTGTCACTTGTACAGACATAGCAAGTGCAGATGAGGAGGAAGGCTTTATGTGCATGTAGTAGGAACCAGGATGGAAGGGTTTGCCCCAGAGCAACTCAGGATGCTCCCCAGACTATGCAGGCCAAGCAAAGAGAGTATCAGAGATGCTTCTGAAGCTGTTTTGAGCGAAGTCTGTAGTGCTGGGCTAGATGTAATTCCTTCCATGCTCTCTTTCTTACAGTCCCTTTTTGGATGGGTTATACACAGCCCTGGTGCCATGCTTTGCCCACCCCTTCTCCTCCCAGTCATCAGCTCACTGTGTATTGCATATAGGTAAAACCATACAAAAGGAAGGTCTTGTAAAATCATGGCTTAGGCCTGCTATTTTTGCTAAGTAGAAAAGGACTGTGGGAAAGAGGCTCAGCTGAATTAAAGGTAGAAAAACAAGTTACACAACCATTGCATGTTCACATTGTGGTGTATAGTGGTTGGTTGAATTATGTTTATTATGATTTAAACTATGTAATGATAAAGGCCTAACTGCTTAAAAAGGTCTGGTTTTTGCAATAAAATGCCTCTCCCCTGCACCTGCCTGGGGACTCTGCGTCACTACAGACCCTCCCTCACAACTGTGGAGCAGAGCTCATCCTACACCATACAAAACCCTTGGCACCCAGTCCTGGCCAAGGCAGAGCAAGGCTGATGTCACAATGAACTGCTGGTAACTCACTTCTCTGGGCCCAGCCACCAGTGTCTGCCTCTTACTACATCCACCAAATGCACCAGCCTGGGAGAGGAAGCTCTCACCAGGCATTCATCATGAGGATCTCCAGCGAGCTTGCAGGGGAACAACACACCATCATAACTAAGGATTTGGGATTTCTCACTAGAACACCCATAAGCTGGGCAGTTGCATGCAACATATGCATGCACATCAAGGTATGGATGCTTAGGGCAGGATGAACATTTCTAGAAGCAGAAAAGCACCAAAATGTTCAGATGCCTCTAAGCCACCCACAAGCAGGCAGCATATGCCACAGGCTCCAGCAGCCAATGCTTTTGCTCTGCTTCTCTGCACGGATGGCTGAAACTCGAGCAGTCCCAGTTCAATGCTTGCTTTAAAATAACAGCCCAATTGCTTCAGCACCCCAGTCAAAGGCAGTGAGTTGTCATCTTTCCTAGAAAGGGTGGGGAACTTATATATTGTTACATCTTTTGCTAATTTTTGCTTTACCTGGCATTTTGTTACCTGCCCCTTGGGGCTGCAGGAAACTGGACAGGTTTGACTCCCTTGCACCAGGGGGAGCAGAGTCACTCTCAGCTGGGAGGAGAACAGCTGTTGAGGGGCCAAGGATCACCTCCAGATGGGTCCTTTGGTTTTGTGGTTTGTCTCAGCTGGCAGGAGAGCTCCTCCTCCACTTCCAGCCCAGGGCTCCTCTTCCTCTGCTCACTCACTTTCCTTCTTTGCAGACACATACAAAGCCCAAAGGGAAAGATACAAACCTGGCAAGAGGGATGGAGGCAGTTCTAGGAGTCTAAATTGATGACCTTACATGACAAAAAAACTACGTGTGTTTTATCTAACACTGATAACATGGCAGCAGTGGGAGAGGAATTTGGGTCGAGAGACCCAGGTGCTTAGCCAGAGACATACCATCTATTTTCCACACCAGCTGGGCCCTGCTCTTCTATGAGAACAAAGGGGACAGAAGTCAAACATGTTAGACATTTAATCCTGCCCTCTTATAGGTCTTAGTGCCATCCCCCTTGCTCTGGATGGTCACTGAAATCCTCTTCCCAGCCCCAGGACCTGAAGCCCTTCCATGATGCATCTCTCTCTTCAGTCCTTTCACCAATACTCATCCCTTAAATCCCTCCCCTTCCCTTCTGCTCTTCCCCCTTTTTAGGGCAAACAGGGTGACCAAAAACTAGTGTTAATTATTCTTCCAGAATGGTACTGCAAATGACATAGTTCTACAGGAGGCCATTGAGCACTTTATCAGCACCGGAACAGCTTCCCTTTGTCTCTGGGCCACACACCCTGCTGATATGTTGTGTCAGCTCTGACTCTGGGAGTTTATCTAAATCACTAAAACATCCCAAATTAACTCAGTGCAAAAAATAAAAACCAATCCTGCAACCAACCAGCCCTTAAAAGGGAAGTGGTCAGGACAAGGTGGAGAATGGGTGAAAGCCCTGAGGACAAGGGAAGAAGGGAGCAGGAAAGGGAAATGGTTCTTCTCTCACTGGCAACAAGTTCCTGGGTATGTTCAGTAGATGATGGAACCACAGTCAGTCAGTGCCCTCTAAAGGATGGCCAGGCAGGGCCACGCTCCCAGTCTGCAAAAACACCGGGTTTGGCCACAGTGGATCCCAACTGTAGCCCCAAGTGCTTTGGAAGCCAGACGCACCACAAAACATACCTCAACAGAACAGTTATCACAGTATGCAACAACGGCAGCACCCTGCTCTCCACCTAACACTGGTAAGAGCTGTTATTACAGGGCAGTGGCTGACAGCCAGTCCCATCCCTTTGAGCCAAAAGAAGAGCTTTGCTGTGGTGTCAGAAGTGGAGAGGGGAACAGGGTCAGCTCTGGCCACAAAACCCATGTCATGCAATGGGCAAGCAGTCTGGCTCTCTCAAGCAAGGCCCACAGTTTGGCAACACAATAAATTGAGCTGCAATGTCCTAAAATTGGGTTAAAGGCAGAAGTATTTACTGAAATAAACTCCTCACAGTGGAACATACTTGTCCAAACAACTGTTTAACTTAAATGAGGAGGGGCGTTATGCAGGTTCTGTCATCTGTGCCTCAGTCAGAGTTTCATGGCACTTCCTATGTAGAATCTTAGAATATTCTGAACTGGAAGGGACTCACAAAAATCAACAACCCCTGACCCTACACAGGACCTTGGAGGTTTTATTATCTGCTTCTTTTCATTCTCCATCTGCCCCTTTATCCTTCATGTCATCAGCTCTCTTCCATCACAGATCCTTTCAATCCTGTTTGCACCTTCTCTCTGCTATTTGCAGGTCTCTTCCTGCCTCAGATCTCAGGCCATGTGTTCAAACACAAACCATGCTTGCCCAGACCCTCCTGCCACTGATGCAAAGTCACACTGGAAATGGGAGCACAGCACAGAAATTGTGCTGGCAGGGGGAAAAGGGAGCCTGTCAAACAGATCCACAAGATCCTTGGGTGGGTCCAGGTGGAGCCGATACATATCAACCAACGTGACCTGCGAGAACTCAACCAAGCCAGCAGAGAGACAACAAATTCTCATTCAAGTATGTGTCTCCACATCCTGCACCCTCCTTCCTCAGCAACCATCCTTCTTCCCATGCCACACTGCCCCTGCAGACCCACCCCAATGCTCAGCATCAGGCTGCAGGAGACAAACAGCCCAGCCCTGCCACCCACTCTGCCTCTCTGCCTTCCCTCAGTTTCACACAGGCCTGTGAACCACGTTCTACCTCAGTTTCATTTTGACTTTTCCTCTCTGTACTTGGTTTTCAGATGGTCCCTGCAGTTTTCTCTGGCTCACAGTGTGAGCTGATATAATTAATCACAGGCTGGCAGGGCCTGCAGGGCTGTGCTAGAGGAGCTGCAGGCTGGCACCTCAGACCAGCAGGATTGCAGCACTGGAGATTACAGGCTACTGATTCAAAGGTGGCAGGACCATAATAAAATGGTCTAAGAGCCTGCACTGAGACCTGTGAGAAAACTTCAGGGCAAAGCATTATCCACAGAACACAGAAATTTGTCCTATATATGGGTAATCTCAAGTCACAATGAACAGCTAAAGGACTTTATCTTGTGAAACTGACCAAAGCACCCTTTGCTATTTGTTCCTTCTGATTCTCCTGGCAATTGAATGACCTGCAGCTGGTCCAGTGAAAGTCCATGTTTTCTCTCACACAACACACTCTTATGGTACTACCATCAGCCTTTTGTAAAGGGAATAGCCACACAAAATCCCCACAACACGAAAGGTCTGGCACTTCATCATGCACAAGGTGTGCACACAGCACTGCAGTAGCAGCTTCTTCTGGAACAGAGAATCACAGATTGGCATATACTGGCACAGGAATCAGTATCCAGTCAGTACACATGCTAATTCAGCAGTGCCCATCTGATCTGAAGCTGATTATCTATTCATGCCAGAAGTCACTCCAGTCTGACCCACTCCCTGAGCCAGCACCACAGGCAGAACACTTTCCAATGCACACCCTGGAAGACCAGCATGGCTCTGTTAGAAAAAACTATTTTAAAAATAAATAAACAAATAAACAAATAAATAAATAAATAAATAAATTCTACAGATAGAAAATATTCTGGGGATAGAACGAGAAGGAACTGCAAAAATGGAAACTTGGTTCAGACATTAGAAAAACATTTTCCAAGTTAATGAGAGTAAGGCCCCAGAACAGACTGCCTTAGAGAAGACAACTGCCATTCTTGGAGGATTTATATGAAAAAGCTTGAAAGATCTCAGTAGGGATGATACAGTATCCTCACCTGGGGAGAGAATGGAATAGGATACTTACCATGCTTTCTTCCTGTCCCTTCCCTACACCATCCCCTCCACCCCCTCCCTAAAATTCTGCATCTTTAACAGTCTACAATCTAGGTGTTGCATAGAAATGTGCAGTAACTTTGTGTCCCCAAGTCACAACATTTAACAGTCACTGCATGGCACTTCAAGGACACTCAGGAACAGCAGCATGATACTCAAATGTTTCTGATTAGAGTACTTCAGCTCTTCAGGAAGAAATACTGCAGATACTGGTGAAGGGAGCAAGCCTCAGAGTTAACCAACTCTGACTGTAGCTAATAAAGGGCAGAGGGAAACACCCATCTGTTTTTCACACCACCTTGATTTGGTGGTTTCTTAGTGAGGGGGGAAGATTGTATCAGGCAGAGTGAAATGGAGCAGAAGATGTGGCTTGAGAGGAGGTGGCTGTATTAGGGGCAGGGATGGAGCAGTACAAAGCTCACTCTTGGCAAGAAAGGAGTTCTCTCTTCTGAGAGAGAACTGTCAGAAGACCCAAAGCAGCTGAGCCTGTCCTCAGTGCAATCAGTGATAGCTGGGCATGGACTTGCCCTGCTCCTGCATCTCACTGTCCCTCTCCTCCAGAGCCTTCACAGAACAGCTCCTGGCCCAGCCCCAGCTCTAGTACCTCTTCCTCTGCCCATCCATCTTTCCAACCCTGATTGTACTTCCCAAGGCTCAACAATTAACCAGTTCTTTAAGTGAGGAGAGGGAGACAAAGTACACTTGAGGCAATATTCCTGACCAAACCTGGTTCAGTACATTCCTATTTCCTCAGCGGCACTTGGCATTGGGGAAAACAATCCCACTGCACAAACTTGTTGTTTTGTTTGCTTCAGGCACATTACAAAGTAATTAACTATTACCTTTCCCATGTCATGACTGCCTGAGAATGACACTTCTTTCCCTGTTCTGTTGCCAAAATTATTTCTCCTTCATAAGTTCAGTAAACACACATACAGTTCTTTGTACAAACGAAGAATAGTCCCAAAAACAAGAGAGAAAATTGCTTCTCCCCACATTCAAGAAGACTCAAAATACAGAGCTCTGAGGTCTTGACATATCTTTTTTTCCCCCATATGTTTTTTTAAAACAAATTACTCAGAACTTGGGTTTGGCTGGGCTCAAAAGATTATCTAGCACTGAAAAGACTATCTGGACTAAGTAGGCTACCAAAAGCAAACAGTGTTATCGGTCAGGCACTTAGTTTAAAGGAACTGGCACTCCCCTTCAAAAGGTACGTGTTCTTCCTTATCTCTTAAACACAGACCATCAAGGTTTTAGCTTTCACAGTGCCATTTTAGCACATGGCAGTGCCCTGTAGCTGAAGAGAAAAGGAAAATGCTGAGATGTGAAAGTGATCAAGCAGTTCCTGAACTCAGAAGCAGTGTGTGTATTCTAAACAATAAGACCTTAACAATCAGCTGTGTTAATTAAAAAAAAATCTTCATTAGCATTTTACAGATACTATTTTAAAATGCTTCCTGTGGCTAACTATAAAGCTGGGTAAACAATAAAACCTTTTTTACTATCAGGCTGTGTTAATTAAAAGAAAATCTTCAATACTGGCACTTTACAGATACTATTTAAAAATGCTTCCTGTGGCTAACATAAAGCTGGGGTTGCAAAATGTCCAACAGTTTAGCGCAATCCATCATGTATCAAAAAGTTGTAATTCCTAGGCAAGAGAGAAAATTTATTGAAGTCTGAGTCAATTTCAATAACTTCCCTATTAGCCTAGAATAAAAACCAATTGCATTCACAAATCATAATACCAGTGGAACAAAAGAAAAATCTTAGTATCTGCTTAGAGCTTTAAGTTACAAAGGATCTTTATTTAACTTTGGTAGAGCTTATGTTTAGAAATAATGTATCTGTGAACACTGAAATATTTCTCAATTGCTGTCAGTGAAAAACATTGTGTACACTTCACTTTTTTTCCTATTTATTAGTTCGATTAACATCGAACTGAAAGGAGGCAACACGTCCAGGTAACTTATCTGGATTGCAAAAATACTTTAAATATTTATAATTAAAGAATTATTGCCCCTCATTCATTTCCTGTTTGACTGCAATTCCCTGAAGCTGACGAGGAAACACCGAGTTATATTTTCTAGCTAAATCTCAAACTTGGGGGATTCCAAAGAAATAGTTTCTGCTAAGAAGGCAAACTTCCAGGCCCAGCCACCCACACGTAACACCTGCAGGGACAGGACACACACCAGGCCTGGGCAATAAGCCCAAGGGCTCTCTACAGAAACTTTTATCACACCATGTAGAACTTGAGAGCAGCAGAGCTGAAATGGATCTCGGACAGACCCAGATGAGAATATCAGGGAATATTTGACAAGGGCTCTCCTACCAGGAGCCCTCCCAGACCCCAAATCTCACTCAGGGCTCTGGACTGCAGTTCTGGTGGGCAAGCAGCAGAAGGAACCACACAAAAGTCCAGGTCCTTTGCAAGGTTTAATCCAAAATCACTAAGAGAATTTTGCAGCATCAGAATCTAAAGTTGAATGCAAATTCTGTGCCTGAAGCATGAAAGTATTCTTTCCTGTTGCCTTAAAACACTTAGGACACATATTGAAAAGTCAGTTTTTTATAAGAGGAGGACAAGATACTTGTTTTGGGTACCATCAGAGGGGCTATACCTACCTCCTACAAGGCTTTTATCTAAAGTCCCATTTGCTGCTTTGAGGAGGGCAGTGAGAGTAAAACTCTCACTAAATTAGATCCTTGTTTCAGTTCAAAGCCAAAGCAGTGCAATCTATGAGGACAAGACTCAAGAATATATTATTTTGCTGAAAGAATAAACACTAGACAAGTTTGCTTAGAAAACTACAGTGCTTTTAAACAATAATTTGAACTCTTCTGGATATCCATATAAGGGTGAAAGTGCATTTTTACTGCCTTAATCACATTTAGTGTTAGACAACTCTGAAATCATACCAGGTTAAGAGACAAGATCTCCAAAAACTCCCTCTATGTGCTGAGCAAAAATTGCAAACTTTATTCCTTAAATTGGGTAAAAGAGAAATATCTTACCATGCTCTAGGCTCTATCTTCCCATTGTCCAGGAGTGCCAAGGGCACAAACAGAGCAACTGAACTCACAAGAATGAGTAGGAACTTGCCAAGGGAATAAAAAACACGTAATGATATGACCAAGTGCCAATGACAGAAAAGTGTGAAAGAAAAAGCAGGTACGAAAAAGGACAGTTTGGGGAAAGGAGACAAGGTGAAGAACAGAACCATGTAAGGAAAGGAGAAACCAGAAACAGTACATAGTACATCCTTGGGAGGGCATTATAAACCAGTATTTAAATGAGAGAAATTTTATTTTTCTCTAAAAATCACCGTCTAAATTTTAATAAACACATCAAACCTCAGTATAAGACACTGCTGATGCTGGCCATCTGCTGTACTTAGCTGACAGAAGCCACCACTGCCACCTCAGGGTGTTTTCATTTGTCAGCTGCTTCAGATTCCAGCCAGTACCTCAGTTTAAAGCCAGGGCAGGGTGGAGGCTGAACAAAGACGTCACGATTTGCCATGGAACACACGGGGAGATGCCAGCTCTGCCGTGGGTTTGGTCACCTACAACAAGAGGCAGTGAAACTGCAGCAGCTGCTGAGTGCAAGTGGAATCTTCGCACTTGACAGCAAAACTCCACAAGTACTCCCCCCTACGGCTCTACTTAAACCCATAAAGGCAAACGCCAGTCAAAGAAAAATAAAACATCGTACAAAATATAAAACAAGAAAACAAAACAAGATGTAAAACTGCAGACCATTCTCTTTCTTTATGTTGAAACAATGTAAAGGACAGTAAGAAAACAGTAAGAAAATCTACACTAAATATAAAAGTGCTTCTGCAAATTCTTACCTTACACTTGCACTAATGTTTAGTGTTTAGTACAAGTGCCTGTACGTTTGTTTAGCAGGAATGAAGCACATTTTATTTGATTCTATTATTTTGCGAATGTTTAATTAGCTGGTAATAAAAAGCCCCACAGAATTCTCGCTAGGAAAATATTTTCTTTTCTCACAAAAGGATTAATTTTTTTTCGGACTACAGAACCCAGCTAAAAATAAAACAAGGCTTTCCCAAACTCCGCAGGATTGGTGTTTAAGGAAGTACGGGAGGCAGTACTTGGTGCCACGGTGTAATTGACCTGCTGGTGTTCAGCCAAAGGTGGGACTTGATGATCTCACAGGCATCTTCCAACCTAAACTCGTCCTGTGATTCTCCCTGAGAAATTCCGTACACGGCACAAGTCACGACACCGAGCGGCCGAGTTTCCCAAGGCACGTTTGGAATGCAGCCTTACAGCTCCTCCCCACCCTGCCCGGGATGGCGGCGGTCCCCTCAGCCCCCACGAGGCTGCTCAAGACGCCCGGTCAACTCCCAACGCCCTTCTTCTACCTCAGCCCCGGCCTCTTTAGCACAGAACAAGGCGATAAACGACTTAAGCCTAACTTAAGGAGCGGTCAGAGCAGAGCCTAAACGCTACCGCGGGTTTGTTCCCGGTCTAGTGACACCATTCCCCCGGGAGCGGCGCCACATCCCTCCCGCCTTCCCTGGACCACCTCCCCTCGCTCCCTCCCTGCGCACGCGCCGAGCGACGGCGCGAGCCCCGCCCCGCCCCGCCCCGCCCCGCCCCCTTCCGGCCCCGAGCGCGCGCCCTGCCCTGGGCCGGCGCGGGGCGGGGGTTAGCGGCTCGCTCGCGAGCTCCGCGCGCCCCACCCCGCCGCCGGCCGTTGGTCCGCTCGCCGCGCACGCGCCCTTCCCACGCGCCCCTCCAACGGCGCACATGTGCGCTCCCTCCCGCGCGTGCGCTCTGCCGACCGAGCCGCCCCCACACTCGCGCCGCCCCCCCTGCCCCGTGACGCCGGACGGGCGCAGGCGCGCTCACCCCGAGGCCGCCCCCTCCCGCCCCGCCCCGCCCCCGCGCATGCGCCGGAACCGCCGCCCCTCGCCGGCCGCCGCTCGTGTCCCCGCCTCCGCCGGCAGGTGCGCGTGCGCGGTGCGCGCGGCGCGGTGCGTGGCGCGCAGCGCGGCGGGGGCGGGGGGGGGCGGGGCGGGTATATATAGAGCGCGGCCGGGGCGGCGGCCGCCCCCTTGTCCCCCGGCCGCCGTCGGAGCTGTGTGCGCAGTGCGTGTGCTCCGGACCATCCGGACACGCCGGCCCGGCCCCGCAGCACCATTTATTACTAAAAAAAAAATATTTAAAAAAGCCAAAAAAAATCCAAAAATCTTAAAAAAACCTTTTTAAAAAAAAACAACAACCAATCCTCTTTTTCTCATCCAACCTTCCCGACAACCTTTCTGCAAACGGCCGGTTTGATATAAAATAACCCGGTGAAGCGAAGCCCCCGGACCCGGCGCAGCCGAGAGGAGACACACAGCGAGCCCGACCGACCCCACCGAGCGCAGCACCCGCGGCCGCCAGCTCCACCCGGCCCGCACGGAGCGACCCGACCCTCGCCCGCCCATCCGCCGCACCCGCCGCAGCCGTTGAGTCCGAGCGGCCCCGCGCCGCCTCCGACGGCCCCGCTCGCACCGACCGCCGCGGCCTCCGCCTCGTCAGCGCCCCCCCCGCGCCGGGAGACGGCGGCAGGATGAACCCCAGCGCCCCCAGCTACCCCATGGCCTCGCTCTACGTGGGGGACCTGCACCCCGACGTGACCGAGGCCATGCTCTACGAGAAGTTCAGCCCCGCCGGGCCCATCCTCTCCATCCGCGTCTGCAGGGACATGATCACCCGCCGCTCGCTCGGATACGCCTATGTCAACTTCCAGCAGCCCGCCGACGGTGAGTGCCGGGCCGCGGGCGGACGGGCGGGCGCCGGCGGAGCCATGTTAGTCCCCTGCCCGCCGCCCCGGCCGCCGCCCCGCATCCATTTTGCCGCCCGGGACGGGGCGGACCCGGCGGGGCGCGGGGGGAAGTTGGCGGCGGGGCCGCCGCTCACACGCGGCCCGGGCCGCCCGCGCCTCGTGGCGGCCGCAGGAGCGGGGGGGAGGGAGGCGCTTCCGCGGATCCACAGCGGCCGCGGGGCCCCGGCCATGGGCGGGGGAGCGCCCGGGGGCCTGGGGAGGATCGGGGATGGGGGTGCGCGCAGCTCTTCGCGTCCGTCTGGGCTGAATGGTGGCTTAAGGAAAACATCGCGGTCATTAGCGCCTTTTAATAAGCGCGCAGGGGCTGGGTGTGTGTGTGTGTGAGTGCGCGGTTAAAAGGCCGGGAGAAGGAAGTAGGGCGCACCGGCGTGGCCTGGGGAGTTTCAGGGGCGTCCAGGCCGGAGCGTTTGGTGAAACACCATGGCAGGTCTGTCACGTGCGGGGAGGGCATGGGAGGGCTCGGGGCCTCCCTGGGCTGCTTCCTCAGGAGCTGCAGCCACAGCTCTGCTCCCATTTCTGTCCCTTCGCAGGAAATTCCCTGACGTTGGTTCTCCCAAGTCGCCTTTTTATATGAAACTTGGTTGTTTTGGGTTTGTTTTTTTGGTTTTTTTTTTTTTTTTAATTTTTTTTTTTTTTTTCACGAAGTGTTACTGTTTCTCTAAAGTTAATCGGTAGAGAAACTTTCCTCTGTAGTTTTTATTCCTATTGGGAAACACAGTGTGATCCATTTTGGAGGCTGTTTCACTCAAAGAACCGAATGTGACTGGTTCTAAGTTTTGTGGAGTGCAATTAAAAAAACAAAAAAAAAGTAATTGGCTAACTAGAAGATACGTGATTTCAAGTGCAGTTAAGTAAACAACTTTCTATTATAATGGCTTTATTTTCAAGCGTATGAAAGTTAGATACTTAAATTACAAACTTTTCATGCAATTATATTTAACTGGATTTTAGAATTAGCTTTAGCATACAGCCGTTATCAGATCAGACTTTGGTGTACCGATAGTATCTGTATGTAAGTAGTAAAAGTTAGTGCCTCATATTCTTGATAGGCAGATACTCCACCTGTTATCAGTTCTCTCAGTTCAGAGAGCTTTTGATTCTTCAGCCATTCTTTAGGGTGAGACAATTTGAATACTTGTTTTGACATACGTTGCTTTCATTAAATAAAAATGTCGTAGAGTTTCTCAGAAAAATAAGGGGTTAGCACAGGTCAGTACTGTGATATAATAATGTCAGGGCATAAGGTGAAGGTGATTCAAATGCTGCTTCTCCTTAGTATTGACAGAGTTCCATAAGGGCTGACTTTATCATTGTCATTAGTTGAGCAACCAGTGCATTTTGTGACTTGGTCTGTAAATTTGTCAAATGTGGGAACAAATAGTGCTTTTGCACCAGAGCAGTGCTTAATTCAGTTTTTGAATATGCCTCTTAGAAAGGTGCTGTTACTCCAAATGTTCTCAGTGTTTTTGAGGCTTTGGGAGACACACATATTTTAGTCTATAACTAGTCCAGTTCAGCTAAGAATATTTCATATACTTGTCAAACCTGCATCTGGCACATATCTGGAAGCCATTGTTTAAAATACACTTCAATGGTATTGGGTGATTGTATTTTTTCAACATTTTCAGAATTTTATATTCTTGGCAAATACCTAGAAAGCATTTGCTGGGGGCTTTTTATAGGTCATCATGTCCATTTACAGAGATCCTGAAGTAGGAGTTTTGAGGGTGAATAGTTACTAAAATCATCCTGGTTTTGTTTTGATTCCAAACTAAATACCTTTTATGGGTTTAGCCTGTTGAACAGCTAGTAAGAGCTACCTTGGATTTTGACAAATAGCTTTGAAGGTGTGCTTGACATCAGCAGCTGTCTGTAAACGAGGGATCTCAAAGCTCTTCTAAAAACTAATTAGGCCTGATGACACACGTGTGAGGTATGCACACGTTTCAGAATTGTGACTTCTCTGAATTTGAGTCATAGTCTGGAGTAAAACTCGGGCAATCTTGTTTAGTCACTAAACTAGAAATATTCTTGAGTAATCTGAAACTGCATCAGAATCCTTTGGGTTTTTAGAATGGATTCGATTCCCAGAGTTTTTATTTCATAGCTATTGCTGTTTACCTTTAGCACGGGGTGGCATTAAGTGTATATTCTGAGTGATTTTGAAATTGTTAAAGTGGACTGTCCAGTTGCTCACGACTAAAATGGGAGCTGGTGAGTCATTGAATGAGAGCTCCAGCAGAATCAGCAGAAGTCCAGCCCGGGTAGGTGTGTCCATTGGTAACAAGTTCGCTGCTGAATGGAGCTGCCTCCTGCAACCGGCACAGCCTTTTATGACTGAAATGTAATGAAAGCGAGCCAGTTCCACTCGTTGGGAATTTTAGTGAGTAGCCTGTACCTGGTTGTAGATGGAGTCTAGTAATGTACCCTGGAATGACAGTGTGGTGTTGATTAGGCAGAAAAAAACTTAAATTGCTTGTACTTCTGCTCCAAAGGAGAGATAAGGAGAGCTGTTGGAGTTTCTGTGCTGTCCCAGTGGAGAAATTGTACTGGTCTAAGACACAGGCTCACTGTTTGTTAAGAGTAATGTTTGCAAAGGACCCATGGACTCACTCTCAGTCAGATGGTTGGGAAATTTGTCTAGAAACACGCATTTTTGAGGACCGTCAGGATAATTCTAGAAGCAATTAGCATGTTTTAGAAAAGCCTTTTTTCTAGTGAAGGAAGAAACCCTGTTACTACTTCTGGAAATAATGAACTGTTTGTTGCTGGCACATCTATTGGTGCTGGCAGTAATAATTCTAATGACTTCCAGGGCAGTAGTGAAGTCTTACAAGTTTCTGCTGTGGCCAGTCTGATATCCACAGGTTGTTTTTCCTTTTTTTAATCTCCTCCCCCCACTTTTGTAGTACAGAACCTTCCAATGATTTCTCTTTCTCATTAACACTGCCTAGGTTGCCTTTTCTCTCCTGCTTAATTTATATTAAATATTTTTATTTTGTATTTTTGAAAGCTTTATTAACTTATTTAGAAGATTGGCATGTAATTTTTGTGGCTTCACATTAAAGAAGTTGTGGAGTTGCTACTGTCATGTGAATATAGTATTAGTATCAATAATATTTTTCCCCATGAAGATGTTTGATGTCCATCTCTTTAATGCCTATGGATGCCTCAGAGAATATATTTTTCAAATTTATTTCTAATCTGAAAATGTCACAAGAAAGGATATAAAACACGATACATCATCTGAATCCCAGACTCACTACAAATTTTCTTTGGACATGACGTGCAACAGTATGACTCAAGACAAAAGCAACACTTCAAGAACAAAAACATCAAATAAGAGTTTTCACCATGTGATTTGCCCTTAGTCCTCCCCAAAAAATCATAACTGAAACAGTTATGCTGATTTCAGTCTTGTTAACATCATATTGTTCTGATACTTGCAAATTACAGTGAAGTGAGTTAGTACCCATGGGTGCGACTTCAGGTATTTGTTGGGACTTTTTTCAGTGTTCTTCCAGACTTACAGGAACAGGGATGAAAAGGAGCTGCTGTACTTGAGAACTATTGCTCTTTTGTGCTTAAATACACAGGTTGAGTTAAAACATCACAGACATGTCTTGTGGCTTTGAAGGGACATATGGAAACTGAGCAAGTGTTGATACTTCCCCATCTAAATACACGAGAGATTTTACATGCAGGATTTGAAAAGTTAGTTATGGAGCTCTACTGGAAAAACTACTCCATTGCAGTAACAAAACCTGGTTTACATTACCCTGGTTTGCTGTTTTAAAGCTTGCTCCTTCACTGATCTCATATGTATCATTTCAGATTCTCTAAGTGTGTGCTAGTTTTGAATCTCTTTGAGCTGTCTCTTGACCAGAAGTTTTATCACAGATATTTTTGGTCTCTGAGGAAGTTGCATGCAATAGCTGCCTGAATGAGGCCTGAATGTCCACTTAGCAAAGAAATTTTGTCAGTTTAGGGCTATTGGTGTTGGAGGTGTTCTTATGTTAATATTTGCAAAAGGCTTCATATAGGCCCAAGAAGTACCTCAAAAGCACTTTTATTGACACAGTATACATCTATGTGACATGGGAGAAGCCAGCCAGTTTTCACAAATGTTAAAACTCTGTATCAGCTGCCACTTGCTGCATTTTCTCCTGTCACAGTACCATCTTTTCATAGATCTAGTCTTATGGGCTAATGAGATTTCTGCAGCTTTCTCAGCTGACTTGTGCTCCTTCCAAAGTGCAGCTTTTGCTGAGAAGTTTTTGCCAGTTCTTCCTTGTGTGCAACAGAGTACATTGGAGACTTGGGTTTTCAGCTTGGTGATGGTGCTGGACTTGAAATAGTAAAAATATTATTAAGATAACTAGCATTTTCTACTAATTCCATAATGTTTTTCCAGCTGAACGAGCTTTGGACACCATGAACTTTGACGTCATTAAAGGCAAACCAGTGCGCATCATGTGGTCTCAGCGCGATCCATCTCTACGCAAAAGTGGTGTAGGAAACATCTTCATCAAAAATTTGGACAAATCAATTGATAACAAAGCTTTGTATGACACATTTTCTGCTTTTGGGAACATCCTGTCTTGTAAGGTTAGTGGAAAATAAAGTGTATTGACACACAAACTCCTCAATTTACGCTGGAAATATTCCATGGGTATTACAACAAGGTTTTTCATTAATAGGTGGTGTGTGATGAAAATGGATCCAAGGGTTATGGATTTGTACATTTTGAGACACAAGAAGCTGCAGAAAGAGCTATTGAAAAAATGAATGGTATGCTGCTTAATGACCGCAAAGTGTAAGTACATAAATAAGTATTTCAGGATCAGCAAACTGAAATTCATTTTACACCAGGCAAAGATTTAGAAGCTTACCTATGAAAGGAAGGTGGTTCGAAGAATTTCTAATACTGCATTTTAAGAAGATGTAGTGCCTTAGTGGTAGGGATTTTAAGAGTCATATCACTTCCCTCTTCTAGAGGCAGTCTAATTTGAAAAAGACTAATAATGGACTCCAGAGGGAAAAAATCACTTTATTAATTGTCTTACAAGCCAATACTGTAATGAAGATTTGGAATCTTCCCTGGTTTTCTGGTCTTACTGGTCTGAGATAAAATACAATCCACTGAGTATTCTGAATAATACTTTGTTTATAAGAGTTGTGAGATAAGTGTGTTATCCATGTTTTGGAGTCATCTGATACTTACAGTTACTTGGCACTAAAACGTGGTTGGATAAGACCTATATTTTGGTGTGAATGTTTGTTAATAGGCATATCTAGGGAGTAGAACATAAAACTTAGAGAAGCATAATGTTTTAAATGTTGTCACTGTTCTACATTGTATGAAAAAATGTTATTTGGCAACTTTAATAATATTTAGGCTAGGGGAGTGAATGTGCCTCACAGCTATGCCTAGGGGATCATTATACTGTTTGATAGAATTGCAAAATAACAGCTTTCTAAATACTTAAGGAGAGTTTGGTAAAAGGATAACAAAAATCAGCGTCAGGTTACCATCATGGATTATTTTCTGTGTAGAGATGAGTAGATCAAGATGCATACACGGAAAACATATTTTGAAACTTTAGTTTTCCTGCTTGTTCTGTTCATATTGTGGATATTTTTATTCAATGTCCATTGTTATACAACCTTAAATTAGTAAAAATGGTCAGCATACAGTCATAAAGGGTATAAGGAGTAAAATATATCCTGAGAGTTAATTTTGCTTTGAATTTCTATTCAGGCTAATCATCTAGAAATAAATTAAAACACTCACTATAAAAATCTGCTGAACACATTGCACTTCCATTCTTTCTATACTTGATTGCTATAAATTAGGTGAAATTGCTGAAGTTCAAAAATTACTGAGGTACTGGATGCTGCTGTATCACATTTGCCAAATTTGCAACTATAAAGTTAGAGCCTGCTATAAAGTTTGAAAGTAGGAGTTTGCTACGGTCAGAAATCAGTGTCAGCCATGTACAGACTGTGCTAGGGCATGTCCTTGGGCTGCAGAATGTTATGTTCAGGTTCTGCTCTTTTTCTGCCAGTATGAAATAAGCACTGGTGTTCCCAGCCAGTTTGCAATGGTATTTGACTCAAGAGCAAGTTGAACTATTTATTCCACTATGCCCAAAAACAAAGTCTGATACAGGCTGGAAAGGTTGTGTTAGGGAGGGAGGGAGGGCAGTTAGTTAAATATCCCTTGCTTAAAAACTGGATCACAGAGCAGTAACTGCTTTAAGGCTGCCATGTTTTTAGTATGGCAGAGGGATTATGCTGTGTTCTAGAATTTCTGTTTAACCTCTTTACTTAGTACTCTCTGTTGTCGAACTCCTGTTGTCAAAGACGGTTTTATAAGTGTGAACAATCTCACCAATGGCTTGTAAGCATTTTCATGCCTTGTAAACTGATATAAACACGCTGATATAGCAAAGGACAGTGGAATTGTTCTTCTGATTGAGTTTTATCGTAAATATTTTATCTGAAGAATTTCATACCTATAGTGAATGAGACTGATTAAGAATAAAATACAATGCCAGAGAATTAAAGTAAATTTTTAAACCTTGAGACACTTGTTTTAATCTGTGTTACTCTGTTCATCCTGCAACTAGATTTGTTGGAAGGTTTAAATCCCGCAAGGAGCGTGAGGCAGAGCTTGGAGCCAGAGCAAAAGAATTCACCAATGTTTACATCAAAAATTTTGGAGAAGACATGGATGATGAGAGACTTAAGGAACTCTTTGGCAAGTTTGGTAATGTCTTAATGTTTATATAAACGCAAGTGAACTTCAATTTCCTACATGCATCTTATCTGTACAGTGCCTTGAAATATACGGAATCGGGACTGTCTGATGTGGATGTAAAAATGTAACAAAGGTTACTTAAAAGTTGGTACTGAATTCTGGTTTCAGATTCAAAAGTCCAGTAATATCTGAATATTAAATAGGCAGAATATCATATTTAATCCTGCTGTCAGAACTGTTTTCAGTAATCTGAAAATAGTATGTCTATGAGTTCTGCAATTTTTTGAAAGTTGCAAATGGAAGTGTTCTTTGGTTTAGTACAGATTGATTTTATAAATGCAGCTACAGGATGTGTGACAAATGAATTTACTATGGCTTTCATTGACCTGCAGACCTACCTCTGTTATTCAGTTGCATTGTGGTGGTTGACCTAATACAAAATTATAAGGAACTAATTCAGCCCCAAGCTGTGAGGCTCTGCCTTGATCCTCAGTTACACACAGGGCAAAATTGTGGTGGATGTATGACCATGATGTAATAATGTATATGATGAGTTACCATCAAAATAGGAAATGGAAAATCCCTTAATGCCATTACAGGTTCTTCATGTTTTCTTTTCCATCTCACTTTTTTTTTTTAAATTTATTTTCTTTCCCTTATGCTTTTGCTGTTGGCCAGTGGATATTATGTAAAGCAAGGGAAAGCCTTGTACAAGAGTTACCCTGTAGCAGCCTTTAACAGCATGTACAGGAAATTCCTTTCTGCTCTTCAAGTATCTGGGGTTAAAACAGTAGCGAATTTGGCTGCTACAGCTAAATTGGCTACTTACAATTGAGCCTGTGAACTGCAATTTTTCAGAGGTGGTGAAACTGCGGAACTAAGACGGCCTTTCACCAGGATAAATAGTGAAATGTTTACCTGGTTGCAGGGCCTCCCTCTGGCTCAAAGGATGGAAGCCCTAATACTTTTCAAGTTTCATAATTTTTAATGATGAGACAAATTTCATTCATTTTATGGTGAAATTTTCTTTCACTCTGAGGTGAAATTTTGGTTTAAAATACAGTAGAAAAGAAGTTCAGCCATAATGGTGAATTAGTAATTTCTAATTAGTAATTAATGGGTGACATTTACTTGGTACTATTATTGGTGCAGGAGTCCTTTGTAATACAAGTGAAATAAACTAAATATTATCTTCAAAATAGGTTGTTCAAAATGTGAGAAGAATACACTGTATATGAAGCATAAATATTTAATTCTCTTTCTAGGTCCTGCTCTAAGTGTGAAGGTTATGACTGATGAGAGTGGAAAATCAAAAGGCTTTGGCTTCGTTAGTTTTGAAAGACATGAAGATGCCCAAAAAGTAAGCTTTTGGACTTAATTTTAGGAATCCTGTAACTGAGACGCAAATAATAATGTTTCATTGAGTGATTAAGTTTTTTTAATTGGTCAGGGATACTGCAAAGAGAGGTGCTCACTCCCTAAATTACTCTAGCACAGTTTGTGTCATTTAGAACGTTTTCCTATGAGCAAATGTCAGTTGGTCTGAGAAGCCTATTAAATCAAGATACTGTGATACAGCTGGAAGTAGTGTAGAAATGGGGAATCTTGAATAATTTTAAAACCTGTTGCTAGTTGGGCTTAAAGGTCACAATGGTATTTGGACTCTTAGATGCTGAGCAATATACAGCATAGTAAATTACTACATCTCTAAATCATTGGATGCAATTCGGTTGCACAAAATCTTTGTGCAAGGCAGAAAGAATTGCATTTTCAAACTATAGCTCTGCAAAGTCAGCAGGAAAGCTATTAGTTTTATAAAGCATGTTTGGCATAGCTGTAAGAAAATAGTCAGAGCCCTGTGATGTTGCTTTTGCTCCAAGGGGTAACTTTGGAAGAAGGGTCCTTTTTATTCATGTATATGTCTATAACATGCCAGTATGCTGTATAACTTAATTCTTTGTCAACTAGTTGCTTTGATATGTCAGTTTACTGTGACAGCAGGGACATAGCATCAGGAAAGAAATGCAGTACAGAACAAATCATGGCACCAAATGAAGTTTGCTTTTCAAAAGGCATTTTGGTGATTTGTCAGTACTGCAAGTGTACAAGCAGGAGATTAGAACAAATCCTGTCTGTCTTAACATCTACATTTTTCAGTCTTGCATACATTAATTGATCAATAGTTTCTCTTGCTGTAGTCAGAATCACATGTTGGGTGTTTTAAACAACATAAAATTCCAATATCTCTGCAAAAATGTCTAATGGCTTTTATCATAAACATATACAATAAACTGGTGACTTCTGGTTTTAAATTAATTGAGTAAATATGTGCCAGAGTTTTTACATCTGAAGAGTCGTAACTCAAAACAGTATAAAGGGAAAAAGTTCACATTTTCATACTTTAAGTATTTCCATAATGAAAGACTAAAAATTAAAAAAAATCTGTATGTGTCATCTGTATCTTAACATTTAGTATAGGAAGATCTGATAGATACTACAGTTTAAGGTCTTACTTTTAAAGACAGAACTAGGTGAATTAAAACTTTCCAACTTTATTTGCTTACTTTTCTCTGCCATTAGCAAGATGAGGCTGGAGAAATAGTTCTTGCGATTTGGGTTTTTTCCTTCAGCTTCATATAAAAAGTGGTTTGCATCCCTTGTGACTTGTCTTCAACAAGACAGAAGTGTACTTGGAAGACAGTTTTCATGTTACCATAAGTGAAGTCATGGGGTATTTTGTTTTAATTAGTGGTGTTTTAAGATGGATTAGCTGTTTTTCTGGAATCCTTATGTAGTTTTTTATATTTGAATTGCATTTTTTGTGTGTCTGAAAAATGCTGGAGTACAAAGAAAGCACTGCTAACTTGTTGTTTGTTGATGAAGGCTGTCGATGAGATGAATGGGAAAGAGCTCAATGGAAAACAAATCTATGTTGGCCGGGCTCAGAAAAAGGTGGAAAGACAGACGGAGCTGAAGCGCAAGTTTGAACAAATGAAGCAGGACAGGATCACCAGATACCAGGTTCAGTTTTAAATCAAGAAGGCTAACTCTATTATATGATATTTTGAGATTTACACAGGATGCTTGATTTTAAAAATAATTTGCCTGTTTTCTTAGGGTGTAAACCTTTATGTGAAAAATCTTGATGATGGGATCGATGATGAGCGTCTTCGAAAAGAGTTCTCCCCCTTTGGTACAATCACTAGTGCAAAGGTAAAGTTCATAGATTGTGCACATCTGTTCTCTGAAAATGAGTAGTGATCTGTCACCAAAGAAAAGTAAATTTCATTCAGTAACAGTTGTGACCCACTGTAAATTCAGGCATCAGCTTTCTTGATTATTGTATATGTCAAGTTAAACACCATATGATCATCCTTTCTTGAAATAAATTAAGTAGTAAGACTAGTGTGAGAAAAATTACATCTTTACAGTGCAATATTGTGCTCATTATTATTTTAAAGAGATTTTCCTCTCTATTCAGGTAACAGTTAGATACTAGTTACACAATAATATTCATTTTTATAAAATATTCAGTAAAACAAACCTGTGATCTCACTTCTAATACACTGAAACAAGAAACTCATGCAAGTTGAATAGATATGACACAGAACATTTGGTTTTAAAACTAAATTTTGTACTGACAGGTGATGATGGAAGGTGGCCGCAGCAAAGGATTTGGATTCGTATGCTTTTCGTCACCAGAAGAAGCCACCAAAGCAGTCACAGAAATGAATGGTAGAATTGTGGCTACTAAACCATTATATGTAGCTCTAGCCCAACGTAAAGAGGAGCGCCAAGCTCATCTCACCAACCAGTACATGCAGAGGATGGCAAGTGTAAGAGCAGTACCTAATCCTGTAATCAACCCCTACCAGCCAGCACCTCCTTCAGGATACTTCATGGCAGCTATTCCTCAGGTATGTGTAGAGATGAGGAAGTGAATATTTTGTACTGTGTATAAAATCTGCTTAGGTTTATCAGTAAATGTAACTTAGTGTGTGTCAGTAATTTCAGCACTTTAATCTGGAAGTGGGAGGGCGCTGGGCTGTTCAGCATGCCCTTGACAGACAACAAGGTTAAGTGATGATGTTGTGTTTGGCAGACTCAGAACCGTGCTGCATACTATCCTACTAATCAGCTCGCTCAACTTGCTAGACCTAGTCCTCGCTGGACTGCTCAGGGTGCCAGACCTCATCGTAAGTCGCTTCTTTACCTCTTTGTGGTGATTGCTGTAAACTCAGTAGCTTTTACCTTCACACTTTCAAATACATTTTCATGACATTGCAGTATCAGTCTTCTGTTTGTCGTGTTGTCGCCACTCAGCATTTCAGCATGTAACAGTATATTTTTTTCTGAACCACAGCATTCCAAAACATGCCTGGTGCTATCCGCCCAGCAGCACCCAGACCACCGTTCAGTACCATGAGACCAGCTTCTTCCCAGGTTCCACGAGTCATGTCAACGCAGCGTGTTGGTGAGTGTGATTTATGCAAAATTTAACTGTTAGACTTCTCTTCCAATTTTGCTGGTTCAGCATGATCTCGCAAAAGAATCATTTGTAAGTTTAATATCACGTGTGATATTCCTAATGAATAAGCTAATATCACCTTCTAGTAATTGCTTTAAATATTGTCCTGGCAAAGACTCCAACTGTGATCCCATCTCTTCAAGATGAAGCACTTACTCTAGTGTGCACCTCAGTAATACTATGTGATGGCTTCTGTCATTTCTAAACATAGTTGCAGCAATTGTAATAATAGGTTGCATGTAGAAATATTGAGATGATACAATTTTAGCTCTTGCTAATTTTTTTATATTTCACATGTACATATTTTATTATCATGAGCCAATATCATGAATGCAAAATCTGCACATCACTGAATGAATCAGAATTAACTGTAATCATTGAATGGGTTGGAAGGACCCTTAAAGCTCATGTAGTTCAACCCCCCTGCCAGGGGCAGGAACCCTCCACTAGACCAAGGTACTCAGAGCCCTATCCAGGCTGGTCTTGAACACCTCCAGAGATGGAGAGTCCACAACCTCTCTGAAGGCATAATTCTCCCAGAATATATCAGACAGCCATCTACTTCCTAAAAGTATCTTTTTTAGACTGACTGACATAATGTGCTCAGTAAATCAAGTGTTCTTCAGCTTTTAATGAAATTATATTAATATTCAAACAAAGGGGAATTTTTACCACAGAAGCTTTTTCAATAGCATGTAAAAAGGCTAATTCATGAATTAAGTGACTGGAAAGTAGCATCCAGTTAATTTCAAGGTTTGAACCTTTGTACGTGACCAGTGATGTGACAGTTGACAATACTGCTAAGATGAATCTGTAACACAATACCTAAATTAGGTATTTGATTCAACTTGGTTTGTTGGGCAAAATAATTACAATTATTCACGTATGCAATTGTGTTACTATTTTTTCAGCTAATACATCAACACAAACGATGGGTCCACGTCCTGCAGCAGCAGCTACTGCGGCCACTCCTGCCGTGCGCACAGTCCCACAGTACAAATACGCTGCGGGCGTTCGCAATCCTCAGCAGCACCTCAACACGCAGCCACAGGTTGCTATGCAGCAAGTATGTGATCTGGGGAACTGCTCTGGGCTTTCACTCGTGTACATTGCAGAGGAAGGTGGTAAGGGTGATGGGAGGGCAGTTCAAGCTCTGCATCATGGCAGTAGAGTAAAAGCATTACTAGGGAGTTAAGTATATTTGAAGTTCACCTGGGTCAGGATATGATCCCATTTGTTTGTATTTTTCAGTTCCCTCATACCTTAGCCTAAATTCCAGTGTTTGCTCCTCAGTGGGGCAGTTCCTCATAATCCTCAGTATCGTCACTCAGCTCTAACCAGTAGTATTAGATTAAGTAGACATAGTTGTTAATTTCATTGATGTTTTTAACACTGTAGGCATTGTGTATGTTGCGTTGTGAAATATTGTCTGTTTGAAGCTGCACCTAATTATGAGCCAGGGTTTGATTTTCAAATGTTGTTAAATTAATTTGCAGCCTGCTGTCCATGTGCAAGGTCAGGAACCCTTGACTGCTTCCATGTTGGCTTCTGCCCCTCCACAAGAACAAAAGCAGATGTTGGGTATGTACACGATACCTTCCTCTATGCATTGTAGCAGAAGGGCAATTAAAGTACACTTTTTCAGTCTTAAAAATGCAGGGTAAATGGTTTTAGCAGTAGAACAAGTTTATTTCCCTTGTCCCTTAAGTTTAGGCTGGATGTGACCCTGGTTAACTTTTTCCTCTCTAGGTGAGCGTCTATTCCCCCTTATTCAAAGCATGCACCCTACTCTGGCGGGTAAGATCACTGGTATGCTGTTGGAGATTGACAACTCTGAACTCCTCCACATGCTCGAGTCTCCTGAGTCTCTTCGTTCGAAGGTAGGTGAACTTTAGCCTTGCTCTGGTTCCATAGGTGGTTATCTCTACACTGATCTAAACACTCGTTTGTGCTGGCACAGTGGAATAGCAGCAGTGCAATGCTAGCTCAGGGCAAGAGTAACTAACCTCTTTCAAAGGGTGACAGTGACACCTACTATTGCATGAACTGCAATTATAATGTTCTCCTTTTCCTTTGCAACAATGCAGGCATTGTTTATATGTATAATTTCCACTGTATTATTAACTTAAATATACAGAAATTGCTAAGCTTCCTTTAATTATTTTTTCATTTGTATTTAACAGGTTGATGAAGCTGTAGCCGTACTACAAGCCCACCAAGCTAAAGAGGCTGCTCAAAAGGCAGTTAATAATCCCACTGGGGTTCCAAGTGTTTAATACGTAAGTTTGGCCACTGTAGTTCCATGGGTTGACTGGGGCAAGTCTTTGGTCCATGGACTTGTAAGCAGCATGTGTCCAGGCTCTATGCCATGTGCAGCCAGAGGAAGTAGCAGCTATGGTAAACAAACTTCTGTGCTCACTTGGTTAGCAAAAGCTACTGACATGTCATTGCTTCTAAAAACACATTTAGCTGGACTTAGTTCTAGGCATGTGTGCAAAAATGGGCAGTTCTGTCAAATGTTGCTATTCATACTATTGAGAACAACTTGTGGAATTGAAATAAGCTTAAAACAGTACTCCAGCCCCCTTCTCCCTTAGAAATTAAAGAGCTTATTTACACTGTAATTTGTATATACTTACCAAATTCTAAAATTGTACAGTAAGTGAAAACTAAACTATATGTTGTCTTGACTTCATATTTGGTTGAATTTAATGTCAGTTAAAATAGTGGTTCTTCTTCATTGACTTCTGTGGGGTTAGTATCTTAACTGTGCATGACAGAGGCAAATGGTAGTACCTCAACAATTTTGACAGGGAAAAAATGTGAAGTTAAGGATAAAAAGGAATCTATCTCTTCTGTCTAGGTAGGTTTTGCCTGTGAACTTGCATTCCGCATTTGTAGCTATCATTTGAGGGTGCCTGCTTTAACATTTGATCACATAAAATTTTCCTTTCTTCTTGGTATTTTAGTTTCTGCAATTTTCCTTTTGGAGGCAGAATTTGAGTCATTATTTTACACATTGTTTTTTTGGTTTGGTTTGGTTTGTTGGTTTTTTTGTGTGTGTGTGTTTTTTTTTGTTTGTTTGTTTGGTTGGTTTTTGGGGTTTTTTTGGTGTTTTTTTGGTTTTTTGGGGTTTTTTTTGCTAGTGACACTTTCCCAACAGAGATGAGTGCTGAATAGGTTGTCTCTCCTAAACTAAGATGCCTGTACTTTGAGACTGTTACTCTGTCTGGTCCATGATGTTTTAGTAACTGGAAATTGAAAATACTGCTAGAGTAGGTATTTGATGAGCCTCAGTCTGCTGGCCTCAAGAGTAACACAGTAACATTGTGCTTCAAGTGGTGCTGTCTGAGGGACTGTCCAGTTGTAGAGTCAGTGTTGTCTTGCCAAAGATCGCAGACTTTTGAAAACTTTTGTGTCCCTAAAAAGTGGTAGGATCTCTGATATTCTGCTTCTGAGGAACTTGGGTATCATTGAAACAGTGAAAGCTCAGAGTGCTGCATGGCATAAAGTAGTAGAAAACATACAAGGTGCTGCTTTTGTTTTAAAGCATAACTGTTGTTTTTCTTTGCAGAGCTGTCCGGGACTACAATCTAGAACTTCGCTTCACCGAAGAAAAAAAAAATTTAAACATGGAAAAACTATTAAATATTGAGAAAAACATTGCAAAATATAAAATAAATAAAAAAAGGAAAGGAAACTTTGAAGCTTACGTTACAGAGCAACGCCGGGACTAGCAAAACAAGTGCTAGTCCTAGATTACTTATTGATTTAAAATTTAAAAAAAAATAGTAAAATAAAAAATACAAATTAATGTTTTATAAACCCAGGGGAAAAGAATTTTCAGCACAGTACAAAAATTTAAAGCATTCCTTTCTTTAATTTTGTAATTCTTTACTGTGGAAAAGCTCAGATTATCACCACTGTTTTAGTTGACAGTGAGAATTGATAGCTGAGCAAAGAAACGTAATTTGGATTATAAAATTCTTGGTTTAATAAAAATTCCTTAAACACTGACTTACTTGTCATGGTTTCTTTTGTACAGCATATTTTTCATAAGCTTGTCTTCCAGAATGCCAAGTTAGAATCCCATTCTTACTATGTTTTAGTGGATTGCAGAGAAGATAAGCCTACACCTGTAGATTGTCTTCTAAATCATAGAAATGGAGGGAGAGGGGAAGTGTTTGGGTTTTTTTAATAAATTGCTGCTTGATCTGAATCTGGTCTAGCACAGAAATAATTCTGTCTTCAGTCAGGGCTGATGGGGTCTTCAGGTCAGTTTGTGCCCCTAAAGGGGTTTTGCAGTGAAATGGCCAATGGCACTGGAGTGGGAAGAGACTGCACTAACACGTGAACTGTGGGAATTTTGCGGGATTAACGCTTAAATGCATAATCAAGCTAAGTGTTAAATGCATAAACAAGAGAGAGTAAAAGGGCTTTTGTTGTAAAACAAACTTTTCACTGTAAGTTGGCAGATAGACTGAAGTTTGTCCATCCACAGATGGATTATCCTACAGTTGCTGCCTTGATTTTTTGTTTTCCCCTTTCTGCAGGCCTGTAATGGGTAATTTCTACCCAGTTTAGCCCATAATTTGCTCTATAAATTGCTTTTTCAAATTCGATAGTGCAAAGGGAGAAATGAAGCAGTGAAAATGGCATATCCTGCTTTTACAAAGAAGAGGGTAAAACCTGCTGGGCTGGGGAAGAGGCACGAAGATCTGTTAGTCATGGAGGAAGGCATGACCTGTAGCCACTGCAATCTGCTGGGCTTCAGTTGCTATTTGTAAAGAATACAAAGTCTATGGAATTCATGAATGCCAGTGTTCTCTGATGTGTTGTCACAGTCAAAACCCTTCAGTATGCTTTCTGAAGTCCCCAAAAGACAGTTCAGGAACCCCCTTATTTTTCTCCTCTTGCAAAGGGGGAAAGCTTCAGGTTTCCTATTATGGAATTTGAGAAATAAGCCTAGCATAATGAGGTGAAATTGGCCTGGTGTAAATGGAATCTAAATCATTTGCTGTAAAAACATTAGGGTAAATTTGTGTCATTCTTACACTCAGTCCTGTCCTGATGGCGGCAGACTGGGAAAGCCTTTAATTTGCAGTCTTGCTGAGGGGTGTGACTGGAATTAAATTTTGAAGTTGTGTGGTAAATCCTACAAAAGAGGCATTTCTCAAGCAAGATAGGTACATTTTAAGAGGCTGAATGTATAACCTTGATTTTATGTGATGTCAGCTGTAAAAACATTTGAACTTTGGAGACAGTTTTAATGACCTAAAATATTTAGCACCATAATGTTAATGCAGAAGAATCTGATGATATTAAAGGTTTAATGGAAGGCCTAAAGGGTATTACAAAAACTTAATATCAGGATTCTCAGGGCACTAGCAGGAATGTTAAGTGCCCACTTCTCACTTCTGCTTGTTTTCCTAGGTAAGTTGCATGTTCTGTGAGTCTGCTGGAGGTAACCAAACTAGTTTTTGTTTTGTAAGAATGAGCAAGTTATTTGACATTTTGCTGATGGGGAAACTGAAAAAAGAGAACAGGAAGTCTTACAATTTGTACAAGACTTCTGTAGATGTGTCATGCACTGGTACCTGTACCAGCATGAAATGCTGGGTAACTTCTGTGATGGAAGGAAACAGGCAATTCTGCTGAGGTGATCATGACAGCCTAAGAAAACAAAGCCATGGGTTGATTTGGTTTATTTTTTCGCAGTCTTGCTTACATGGTAATTCCCTGCTCTATACCATAGATGCCTATTCAATAAATGTCCTCTATTTCTAAATCTAAAAGAGAGCAAGCAAGGCATTTCTAAGAGTCTCTAGCAATGCATCTTTAGCATTAGTAAAACAATGCAGCATGCAGAAAAATAATGTTTTTCAATAGTAGAGAACTGTTCCTTTGAGTTAATAGGCAGCCTGACTGGCAGGCACTTCCTGTTGCCACACATTCCCTCTAGTATGTGTCAGAGGCTTACACTGATCCTCTGCACCCTGCAGTCGGCTGGTGCTAAGCTGATTTTGCTGGATCCTCTGGTATTTCATCCCTTCAGTCCTTCTATGTCTTCTGTCCTAACCACAGCAAACACTTCAGAGTTTAGCAACAGCCAAATCCTGCTGGTGAAATGGGTGGTGATTTGAATGGATGAATGAGTGGTATTATATTTGCCATGTGCTTTCCCAAGCAGGACGTGACTCTATGAGCAACTAAATGAAAGGTTTGGTGCAGAGGTAATCTGGATTGTGCACATTCTCTTTGCTGCTCTGCTGAAGTCTAAGGAATTATTCAGAGTTCACTGGGTTCAGGGGAGGAAGGGGCAAGGTTGTGGAAATTAAGATATTCTAGAGTCTGGCAATGCCTTATTGTCGTTGGTGCTAATTAGGTGTCTGCCCTTGAGTAAATGATGCTTTCTGTCCTTACATCTTGAGTGTCCTTGGTAACATTCTTAATTAATGCAATGGACAACTGGATGTTTGAAGGTACCCATTTATCATTTTGAGTTAGGAGTCTTGGAAAAAAGACTTCCTGAAATCTACGTCTAGTAGGCATATTTGTGCTTAGGATAACTGAAAAAAAAAATCCAAAACAAGGATTTGTATTTATTTTGAATAGATTTAGGAGTTGTGGTCCAAACTAATCTAGAGAGAGCCACAGTCCTTGGAACCACAATTCTCCCTAGACTTTCACAGTTAGATGTGAGTCCATGTGGTGTGACTACCTCACTGAAAGAAAGCTTTTAGTCTTGCTTTTCTTCTACAGGACATGGTCAATGAGAAAGAGTGGCTGTATGGAAATGAAAATGCAGCTGGCAGGGTTACAAATCCTTAGGATGTCGCATTTGAAGTGAATACAAATTTAAAACAAATATTTCCAGCTACATGAAGAACACCAGGTGCTCATGTAGTTACAACTTGGGCAACAAGAACAAAAGAAGAATATTTTCCAAAAAATAATTTGACATTTAGATTTCTCATTGGGATGGAAAGTAATCATTAAGCAAAAAAAGAATTGACAAGCTAGGCCAACATAATGGCCCTTTTGTACATTAAGTGCTAAGAGCAGTACATCTGCCAAATGGTCTCCTATTTCCCATGTCACCTGCTAAGGAAACATCCCTAATCCTGTCGTGTTCCAAGTGGCTATAGTTGGCCAGACATCTGTACTTTTTTATAGCTCTGAGCATGTTTTAAAATATACCACATGATATCTGAGCATTCAAAAACCAGAAATGATGCCCTGGGCAGGCTGAATGTCTGTGTCACATTTCAGTGACTGGGACCTTGGGTTACATGTGCTCTAAGTTAAACCTGATATGACATAAAACAGAGGTTATACTTCAAAAAGTGGACCCCAAGCATATTATGTTGTCACATCTGTAAATGGAAGCTTACTTAATCCTGTCTCTTACCACTGCTAGAGATTTGCCACCTATGGCAAATCTTTAACAGCAAAGATTTAACTGTAAATAAACCACCTACTTTCCCCCTGGCCCTTCAGGGTGGAACAAAGGAGAGACTATGGGTTGGGATAGCAATTTACTGAAAGCAACAAGCAATGGAGTAACAAATGCACAGTAACAACAGCAATATTAGTAACAAGAGTATAAAAAAAAGAAGGTGCTTTACCCACAAAAAGATGTTTATCACCTTGACTTAGTTCCACGTGGGCCTGGTACATCTGGGATAGTGGCCAAGATGGTGGCTGTCCCCATGCTGCCAGCTCCCTCCTGTCCCTGGGCCCATGACAACAGAAAACAGCAATGAACAAACCCCCAAAGTTGAATTGTCCACGTTGTTCTGGGACTCAGAGAGCGCTGCAGTTTTGACTCCGCACTGCTGCTTTGGATGCTGGACTCAATTGGATGCTGCTGGCACCACCAATTTTGGTCACTCTGACCCACTCCACCCAGCTCTGCTCAGCTCCTCTCAGCTCAGCTTGGCTGGGCTCAGCTTCCCCCAGCTTGGCTGGACTGGGGCTCGCCCCCACTCCTTCATTTCCCAGTGCTGTCCTTCAGCACCACGTGGAATCTGTGTTTTGATGTGTCCTGTAGGTGTGTCTTGGAGAAAAAAGGAGGGGATAGACAGCAATGGGTCCTCAGGGCTGATGGCAACAGCCTCCCCACTGGGGAGAGGGAGGCAAAAATGGTGCACTTCTTGGAAATGATACAATTTCTAAAATTTATGTAACTTTAGTCATCAGGGGATTGTTCACCTTTGCCCCAGGAAAAGGAGAATTGAAGTTTCTCTTCAAAAGACTCTGTTCACCAATGGTGGGTGAGGTGAGGCCTGATGAGCTTAACATCTACAGTTTGGGAGTAACCACAAGATACACAGGAGATAAATGTTAACAAACATCACCCCCTGGTGTGGTCCGAGACACCTGGTCTGGGAAAAGATTGATAAGAGAAGCACAGAATGAGGACCATCACTCTACTAGCATCAAAGGCAAAGGGATCAATAACCAATAGGAAACTGAATGCTAAGAATTGTGTCATTTAAGAGCAATGAATGAGAATTCCTTTGGGTTTTGTGTATAAATATGTGAAAAGCCTGGTAGAGAACTATGTGTGATGGAATGATTTTCAGTGCATAACCTGGGCATACGTAGATGAAATGGTTTCTATTTCACACCCAGGCCAAAAAACCATAATGCTAGTTCTCTAACACTGAAAAGGTGTTGTTGGAGAGTTTCTGGTTTTCCTGCAGTTTTTGGTGACACACTCACCTTTGCTTCCCCCAAAACTGTGTCCCCAGCAGTGACATGTAAGTGGTATAGAATAGCAACACAGCCACACTGTGTCCCCACCCTACAACCAGGACACCACCAAAATTAGTTCTGTTTCCCCTCCTGTAGTTTTCAGGAACCAGATTTAGGCAGGTGAGGAGAGACTAGCAACCTAGAATGACAAGAGTAAAAAATTCCTGTGACCTGGAGCATAGATCTTTGTCTTCCTATACTTTACATTTTTCCATTACAGGTGCTTAACCTCCCAGGTTACAAAAGTGGAGATATGGATTGGCAAAATGTCTTGGGACACAAGCAAGGATGCACACAGCAGCCTTGCTCAGGAGTGGAAGAAAAGCTCTTCCAAAGCTCCTCAGGGGTGTGGGGAGCCCCATCTCCCAGGTGTGCCAGAGGAACTGTGACACCAAGGCTACAAAGTTGGCTTTGTAAGAGGATTGTTGTGGGGTGCTCCTGAAATCACCAGACTGGTTACATTTGGCTGCACAGATGAAAAGTAAAAACAAATCAAGTTATCAAACACATTATACAATTTTATTTTACTTACTTTTCTCCATTTCATTCACAATGCCTGCAGTTAATCCTGTTCCTTGAAAAATATGCATAAACTTTATTTTTCTGGGAAGGAGTTTTCCCTGGGTCATCCAGTCAGTCACAGCCTCTGCAAAGCAATCTTCTTCCTCTGAAAAAGCCTTTTGGTGAGGCCAGCATAACATGTTCACATCAGGCCCTCAGTTGCAGGGCAGGCATTGCAGTGGCATCATTTCCCTGTTAATGAGCTCATTCCACATCTCCAGCAGTGCTGCTTGTGTAAGTCTACAAGGACTTTGATATGAGAAGACACAGTCCTGCAGTGCCTTTCCCTCGATGGTACCAGAAACATGTGAAAGGAAGCTGTGAAAAAGAGCAAGAATAAATCACCCTCATTGTCTCGGAATTAGAGATAAATGAAAGTCCCAGGCCAGAGATGGATGTACCGTTTTAACTACACTTCACCTCCAGTGAGGCACTTTGTGAAAAAAGAATTAAGTTTTCTTACAAACCTGCTGTGTATCCCTTTTGCCAGATGGTCGCTAGTTCACGTTCCTTGAAAAATAGTAAATTACTATCACTTCACAATGAATTACCACTTTGTAGGCTCCTTCCTCAAGCTATTCTGAACTCCTGCCCTGCCTGGCCCTGCTCTTCAGTGCCTTGGCCTTTGGGAGAGAGGTGCAGCTGCTCAATTTTGGTCCTTAATCCCATGAACAACTCTAGAAAGTTTATGGAGGTCAGTCCAGGCAAATTGCAGAGTCGATTGCAAGATTTTTCTTTGTCGAGCCGGGGGTTAACCAAGTGTTGGATCTTGGATTGCCTAAGTCTATATCTCAGGAGTGACCCTTTCCACACAGAGTTACAAAACAGCTGGAACACAGGTTTGAAGTATTCCAAGGAATACTGAGCCTCAGAGAATAACGTATGGCCCCAGGCAACAGACGTGGATTATTTCAGGGTGAATCTACCAGTTTATCTCTACTTTTGCTTTGTTCGTTGTTGAGTTGCTTCTATCCTTTTGCCCTCTATTCTTCCTCTGGATTTCTTAGGAAAGCAAAGGGGAGCATGTGATGCTGAGCTATTCTGTGAAAGCAGTGTCTGTGAGCCTTGTCTTTGCTAACCTTCTCTTTGCTCTCTGGCTGCCCTTTGCTGGCCCTTCGCTCCAGGCAAAATCTCTTCTGGCTTTTCTGTAAGTCTAGGTGCACACTGTTGTCCTTTCTGAGCAGCATAATTTACCTCACCAGCCCTATTTTAGGGCCCTTTTTGGTGAACACTTATGCTGGTGGGTTGGGTAGGTGTTTCTCTTTGTGACTTCCTTGCTGTGGTCTCAGTTGCAGTGATAGGAACCCTCTGAAGCAGTTTTTAAGCCAGTAAACCTTGATGGGTATCAATCCATCTCTCCCAACCCTGTGTGACTGCACAAATAGTTGGAGAAGTACTAAAGGGTAGGTGAGTCACAGCAGGGCTGCCATGAGAAGCAATGTTTGCTGAGGTGTTGGAGTCACAGCTTTGCAATTCTGTTCCCTGTGGGACCTCTCATAGTAATATTTTGCTTTGGTTAATGGAGCATTTTGGATAACCTATCTGAACTAATAAATCAGCTTATGCATTTGCTTCCATTTTTAAAAGGCCTGCTGTGTCTTGCTCAATAGGTTTTAACATCATTAGTGCTCTCAGCAAAATTGTTCCCTTCTCTACATCCCTGGTAACTGAGAGTTTACCTCCTGCTGGTCTTTAGAACTTGTTACCTGATTTTTGGTTTCAATTCCTTCATTCCTGCTGTTGGTAGCTCCCACACTTGGTCTTGAAGTTTACAGCTACACTTGCTGTCTCTTAATTGTCCTCCCTATTCTTCTGTGAGGTTGCTTGTCTATAATTATAATATCATGATCTGCTTATTTTGCTTGAAATACTCTGTTAATGTAGAAAAATGCACATGTATGAGAAGTCTTACTCCAGGATAAAATAATTTTCACCACATGTGATCAGATCACATATCATGACCACAGTGTCCCACAGACACAACAGTTCTGTGATGCAAAGAATGTAAATTAGAAATAAACTTCCTTCATGGACAGATTTCTGCATTGCTGTACTTGAGGGCATTTCTTGAATACTACTCTGGAGGGTCTGTCTCAGGTATCTGTTGGATGAGCTGCTGAACTAATTGTGCCCCTTTCAGGGTAGCAATTTTCAAAGCTGTCTTATTCCACCTCTCCAAGCTCCTCTCCTGACTTGTGATGCAAAGGGCACATAAACCTTGTTTGTGACACTGTGCCTTTTCTGCTCCTTTTCTTTTGCTGTGCATTTTCCTTCTTCCCATCACTTTTTAGTCTGAGAGTGCTTCTGTTGTTTGACACTCTCAGACCCTTCTCCTCTTGCATAGGCACTTGGATGTGGATTGACAGAAGGTGCCTGTCTTGGTATGAAGATTTACAGCCTTCACCTTCCTCTGGGAGATGGGGCTTTGTATGAACTCTAACACAGTCCAGAGGTAGTTCTGTGTTTTCCCCTTTGCCTCTTCTTTCAGGAGCTAGAGCACTCAGTTGCTCTAGCAATCCAGTTTTCCTTTTCTGTCTTGTTATTTTATTAAGTAAAATGCCAAGACAGAAGAGGAAAAGTATTGGTACTTTATTAAGCAGTAGAAAGGAGAGCTGAAGGAGCAATCCCCCTTTGCTTGGGATGAATCCCACACATGTTGGGCTGTTTGCAGTTGCTGAACTGAGATTTCTGCAGCCATTCTCTGCAAATGACTGTGAACACCTTCAACTGGAGTGTCGCTGGCAGATGGACATGCATTTGAAGGTCTAAGCTTTGGCCCTAGATTTACCAAAGGACAGCCAGGCAGTGCTCTGTGCTGTAGTCAAGCTCTCTCCTGAGAAGTGTCTGGGGATTTCACACTGACCAGAGCACCCCTAATAGAGCTCTGGGGATTTATTCTGCTTATGGAGAGGTAAGGCTCTCTTGCAAGAGTAAGTTACAGAAGCTTCTAGAGTGGAATTGAGACCATCTGGACAATGGTTTGTGCTTTAAAAATGTCACTGGATTTCCTTGATTTCAAACAGTTGCTGAAGATCCAGGCCATTCCTGGTTTTTGCCTTTGTGATATTGTGATGTTTGCATTTGTTGCAGCTGCTTAACAATTTAGCACTTTTGTTTCTGTTATTCTGTCTGACTTCAAGACCTCCAGCATGGCCCTGGATGAAACAGCTGCTCTAGACAGCTTAGGCAGGACTAACACCAAAAGCCAAATGTATATGGGACTAGACTAAGTAGCCGATAATTAATTTTTATCAACTACACTTTGAAACTGTTGAGATCTCCTGCTGAGGAGGAGAATGTTCATTGCAGAAAGATGGAAAAGAAACAGCACCAACTATGCCCCGTGTCTTTATTCCTCTTTTTGAAGATAATAGCTCTTAAAATTTAACATAGTCATATTTGGGGAATCTACTCTATCTATTTTAGGTGGAAATCTTGGATGAAGACTAAGTACCTCTTCCACCAGGCTGGAACATCCTGTCTGGGTTTTCAGCACCATACACAAATACACACTTAAAGTTGATGGGCATTTTCCTTTAATTCTTTGGGATGTGAAAAAAATGTAATAGGTTGCGTGAAGTTTCTCTTCTCTGTAGCCCAGATTCTGAGGACACAAGATTGCATTTCAAGAAACTTACCCAGTAGCTGGTACTAAGATTAATTAATTAATTATTTTTTAAGTAGGCCAGAGCCTCAGTTTGTGTGAAGGGATGATAACAGACAGCACCACTTCTTGTAGGTGAGGCATGGCTTGAACACAGAGGGAAGAGGGAGGACCACCTGGTTGTCAGACTCCTGGCAAATTTTCTTGCTCTATCTCCTCAGTTTGCCTGCCTGTAGAGCAGAGATAAGTTTTCCCTGGGGGAAAATCATGCATGTGAAGGGCTTTGAAGATAAAAACCACTCTACACTCACTATGGCAGTTAGCTTTACATTAAACCAAAGCATGTCGTGTTATCTACCTCTTTTATGCTGTGTGTCTCTCAGCAATTCACACATCATATCTAAAAATCAAGACCTTGAAAATGCTGGTGTGTTGCCAGCATAGGAAAAAGACAGTTGTGATTCTATGCTTCACTCCTGGTTTTAACTAACAAAAAAGAAAGGTATTGCTAATTCTTGCAGTAATAAACTTCTTTCCTTCATACTTCAGTTGTTGGAGTCCTGTGCAAGACTTAGGCAGCAAGGGCCAGAGGGGGAAATATCATCTTTCACATGATTTAATGACACTAATTGTTGAGTTGAATACTGCTGCATAAATTTAATTAGTAGTAATGTCTCAGTATTCTGTAGGGAGTCTCATTTTACTGATCAGATGACACATTGTTTTGATTTAGGTTAAAAAAAATGTTTCCAGGCAAATTTGCTGTATTTTGCTGTGTTTAGTAATGTGCGTTTTGAGAAAGTAAACATAGCTTATCCTTCTCTTGATAGTGTTTGCCTATAGTAGAGAATTTTTATACTTTCAAATGACCAAATACTGTCCAAACCTATTGGAGCCATCTTATGTCAATTGTAAAATAGTGTAATTGTGGTTATCTAGGACTTCCAGGTCTGTTTATAGATGACATAGGGATTTGTCAGGGATTGTTGGAATTTGTTGGAAAACTCTTTTTTCTGACCCAGTGATAGGGCTCCTGAGAGGTGTTTTAAAGACCTTTATTCCATTTTCAGTCTCGTGAGAAGGGTGAGATGGTACAGTCTCAATTTACAATTATTGTAAATAATTCATGCCATTTACAATTCATGCCATCAAAATCAGAAGCCAAACTATTTCCTAATTACAATACATTATAAGTGTTTTTTGGCCTATCAGCTTTTGCCCCACAATGTTACTAATGCTTCTAAACCAATCATCTATTAAAATACCCCACGTGGGTCTCACTACAATACATCTTTCATAGTTCTGTTTCTCCAAAATATCTAGTCTATTTGCAAGGTCATCACTTGAAACTTGTTTTAGTTCAATTTCTCTCTCAACAATGTCTGTCCTATTCCATGGTCTTTCTAAGTCAGCAAACTTTATCTCGAGGTTTGCACACAGATGCACAAGACTATGTGAGCCTTCTGTCAGGCTTTGAGAATTCTCTACAAAGCCATTTCCCACATCTATGCCCATATTAGACATTAGACAGCTGTAATAGCTGGAGAAACAAACTTTCAAATAATTTGTGTTCGTTAAAGATTTTCGGGGTGGAGTATTTTGTTTTGCTTTGGTTTTGATATTTTGTTGTTCGGTTGGTTTGGTTTGGTTGGGCTTTGTGTCTTTTTTTCCCTTTTCAATATTAGATGATCCAATAACTTTTATCACCTCTCACAGACAAAAGAGTAAAAGCCTCTGAAGCAGCACAAGTCAAGGACAGAAGTTACCAGCTCATAAAAAATAGTTCTATTGGTACAGGACAAAGAAATCCTGTATGGACATACTGGAAAGAGAAGACATCTGTAATGGGAATTTGTTTGTGTATAAGACCTAACTGGTAAGGTTAATATTAACTTTTGTGGCTTGGAGCAGGAGCTCAGAAGTGGTAAGATTGTAAAAAATGGGGACCCTACATCAAAAGAGGCTGCTCTCTTGGGCTGGCTTCTGCTGGTTGCCCTGAAAAAGGCTCTGCCCTTGCTGCGGGTCCTGAGGTCCATCAGGGAGGTCCTGGTGGGTGCCCTGTGCCTTTTGCAGGACATCATGCCTTGCTGTCAAAACAAGAGAGCACTGAAAGCTCCTTGGAAACTAAGAATACTCCCTCATTTTTGTTTAGCTTTCCTTTGTCCGTTTTGCAGCTGAGGAGCATTTTGGGAGTGCTGTGCCTGCTTTCCATCCAAAGTTTTACCTGACAATGACCAAACCAGTGGCAGATGAGAGAGAGGCAGTTGCAGCTGGAGCAGTATCTTCAGAATGGTAAGCCTGGCTATAACAACCTGATCAACTGTCATATGTAGGGCTTAAACCTTCAAGGATATGTCTACAATTGTGACTTTAGGGTGCTCTACCTTCGTTACTGAGATAAGTTAGGGTGTATCTGAAATGCTGGGGCTAAACATGGCAGTCCTGTCCTGGCTATTAGCTCACAGAGTTTAGAACATCAGGGTACTGTATTTCTCTAATTTCTGAAGCAGCTGCCTTTCTACAGGTTTCCCAAATGTAAGAGTGCAGTTTCATACTGAACAGCCTGTAGCCTGTCCATTTTTTGTCCCTCTGGATCAATGAGTGCAGCCACCCACCACTGCTGCTCCACAACTGCCAGAGCTGATGGGTGACCCAGTGGGTAGAAGACAGAGGCAAAAAAGGCACTTGGGCAGGTAAAGTGTAACATGGACCTCCTCCCTTTAAGGGTTTCCAAGAAGACTTGTGAGAATCATAGGAAGACTCTGTAGAAAAATTAAATCCCAGTGCAGTGTGCTGTGTTGAAGGACAGATCTGCAGGATCCCTGGAATGGGTCTTGTGAAGTTTATATAGGCCAAGAAAAAAAAAAAATCAATTTCAACTACTCAAAAGGATGGGTGTGCAGGGGGAAGAGCTTAAAGAGGTTTTGTAGCCTCTGGCCTCAGATATTTTGTGCCAAGACTTACAAAACAGAATCTCAGGATTAGTCTTTAAAGTTTTACTTAGTGGTTATTCTATCTTTTTTCACTTGAGTATTCATTTCTTTTAAAGTTACCAGCCTTGAGTGACCATGGAGTTACATGGCCAAGAACCTCACTGAGGTCTTGCTTTGGGAGGAGAGCAGCATTCCCTGTATTTTGCCCTGCCATAGCTTCAGTAATTTAACAGGCTGATAAAGGCAGTTGGGCAGAAATCAAAGGATGAGTAAAGTAACGCTGATTGTTTAGTCCACACTCATGTTTTGAGACACTGGACATTTTTTCTGCCATCTGTTGGCTACATTTGGTTTCCTCTCTCTCCATTTTTCCACTTGTTTTTCAAGTACTTTGGATTCAAATATTACAAATAGTGATGTCTTCATAATTCTTTTTGAAAGCTACAGCAGGTAAGTTTTGAATTTTTCAGCCAAATAGTTTGTTATATGAAAGACTTGAAATGTTATCCTATCTCCCAAGTTCAAGACTCTCTTTGCTATCTTCCTTTCCTTGTGTTCTTGGTGTATCAGTCTGCCTCATAAAGCAGTGAGTTCCAGTGACAGAGTGCTCTCTGTGAAGCCTGGGTGGCAATAATAATAATATTGCTATTGTTTTTTTCTCCATGTACAAACTTGTTTCTCACATGGGAAGAACTGCATGGTTTGTTTTTATATTCTGTGGCGTATCTGATGAATCTTTTGCCTCTAAACAGTTCACAGGAAAGTCTTTGTGAGCACTCAATAGAAGGATTACACACATTCTTGGATTTTGCAATGTAAATGCTTTTTGATAGTGTCAGTGGTTTGCACTGATGAGTGTATTGATGGCTGCTGGGAAAATGTTGTGTTCTCTTATCTTGCAATTGTAGTCATGGGCAGAATCTGGCATATATTTGGGTTGTTATAGCCTAGATGACTTTTCAAATCCATTTAAATGTGGTCCATGGTGTGTGATCTTTCTTTGGCAGGTTTGGAACCTTGATAACTTGTGTTTGTGTCTGACTATTGCAAGTTGCCATGCTCCCTTTTCCATTCCTCCTTTCACATTGCTGTTGTTCTAATGAGAATAGTGGTCTTTAGGTGGGTGCAGTATGTGACTCCACAGCATTTTTGGAGATGAAATGCTGTTATGGTTTTCTGGGAAGTGCTTAGTGTGCTGTGGTAACCTTGCTTAAAGTGAACTGTTCTGGGACGTGGACATGTTTTGAAGGACCAAATAAGAGGTTTGTGTCTCAAGAGCTCTTCACCTGCAATGTGTGACTAGGGTATGTAAGAGGAGTTCAGGAGGGCTATAGAAAATGGTATTAATAAGTATTCCTAACAAATTCAAGAAAGGTTTTCCCTGCATACTCTGTAAATAAAAAGACACTGTTTATTTACAGTCTCTTAAATTCAGACCTCCTGGAGTGCTAAAGACAGTGAATGACTTCTGGTTTCTGTTGTGAGAAGCAATCTCTTTAGTTCTGATCCAATGCCTGCTATAGCCCTAAGATGACTCCCAGTAATTACTGCTGAGTCTTAATTAGTCTTGATGAGACTGATAATAGGGCTGCTAAGGAAAGTTAAATCCATCAGGAATGCCTGCAATATGTTGTCAAATGCGGCCAACTGACTTTTCTTCTACTAAGTTCTGGCAGGAACTAATTCTTCAAAATATCAGTTTCCAGGGTTTCAAGATGTCTTTTGACATGACAACATTGTGGATTTCTCTTAACACACCAGCAGAAATAATGTATATTAGTTTTTTTCTCTACACCTGGCCTTTTGGTGAGGAGGAGTGACTTGGTAAGTACATGTGCAGTACTAATTTTACAGGTTATGTACACTTGTGCTTATAAAGGCATATGATGACTGTGCTACCAACAGCAGTCAGTTATTTTGTAGAGGTCAAGATAGGCACAGAATTATTCTTTAAATGTTGGTGCAAGGTCAGTATGTTCTCGAGACATAAAATAAACTCAAATTTCTGTTCCACAACACAATGGATTTTAATAAGCTATGTTTAGGCTTCCTGGTTGGCAAAGAGTGTAGCTCTACAGTTTTATTTGCTTATAATTAAAACTTAAAATGGTTGTGCTTACATAAATGCTGCTTCATAATACAAATAGCAGTACAGCTTTGTATGTTCTTTCATTATGGTAAAGAACAATCTCCAAACAGAGATCAAATAACTCTGTGAAAGACAAGAGTGCATTAATTGTCATTACTTGTGCACAGTGCCTTTTATTGATGCAACTGATAGTTGAATAAATATTCATTTTGGCTATTAAAGAATCTCACCTAGCAAACTGGCCTTGTTTATGTTCTAGTATTTATTAGCATACTGTGACTTTAGAGATGTTTTATGGCAGAGTAGCAAAATTTCTTCAATAGTATTGAAAGACACAGAGTGAAGCTCATTCTTAAAGCACTTCTGTGCTGTTCTTTTCTTCCCCATTGTTGAAGATGTGCAGGCAGCACTTGGTGTCCTACATGTTTCTCAGGAGAGAAAACAGTGAATGTTTCTGTTTTACTGATACTTAGTGTTAAAATTTGCTCATCTCATATTGCAAGAGGGAGGACTAATGAATAAAAAAAATCATTAAAATATGAGAAAGTATTTTCTGGCAATGGTATGGACTGGCCTTGAGTAGTCAGTCTTGGCAATGTGAGACAAGTTAGCACACACCTGTGTGAGCAACCTGGGAGCTGATGTGGGAGAAGAGGCAGAGGGACTGCACTGCAGGTGATGATGAACAGGAAGCAGTCACTCTTCTGCCACCAGAGGAATTTGTTGAGCACCGATATGTCTGCAGGTCAAACCAGTGCAGCTTTTATAATAGAAACCTTCGTTTTTAATAGAATGAAAAGATGGGAAACCAGAGGTGAATGAGCTTGCAAGGGTTGGGATAATTTTCCCTAAAAATTCTATTGCTGACCTTTTTTTCACCTTCATGTCTATCTTTCATTATGAGAGAGAATTAATACTTTCTTAAGAGAGAGTAAGTTAGTACTTACTTAATTTTCTTGGTTTGCCTTAAACAGCAGTATTTAAGCTTCTAGGTGAAGGGACTTCTATGTGTCACTGACTAAAATACAATGTGCAAAGGGAAGAATCAAACTCAATTTAAGGTTTTTTTGGTCCTTGTCCTGTGTTTCTTCTGAATGGGCTTGTGAAGTGTGTGCTGAAATGGGAGTGCTGTGCAAGGAGCATGGCTTTACTGCAGCTGCTTGACAGTATTGAACATGACTCGTGTGTCTGCACTCAGCATCACTGCAACCAGCTGCATCCCCCAACCCTGTCTAACAGGGCCAGCTTTCCAAGTCTGGAACAAGCCTATGCAGGCTAACCCAGCTTTCCAAGCACCTGCTTTTGCCTGGCAGCACCTTTTCCTGCTGCAGAGGTTACAGCAGGCATGCTCTGCTCATGCCCCAGTAACTTATCTCACAAGAGGAGTTGTCAGGGGACAGTAGGACACTCAACACAATGGGAGACAGCTTGACAGAATGGATGTTTTGCTCAAAACAAACATTGCTAAAGTATTTACCAACACTACCATGTAGTAGGGTTGAACACAGAGTTGAATGACCTAACACCCCTGCCCTTCCACTCTTTCAGACTCTGCAAACTTGAACGATGACCAAGCTGGAGAGACTGATTCAGTATATCTGTTATTACCTCCAGCTCCTAAAGACAGATGCTGTGGTTCTTACAAGAGGAGACCTTATGACTGAGTTGTGTCTTCTTTTCTGTCAGGAGAAAGACAGTATGAGCAGGTGCATGTATCCCTGTCAGTCTCATTTTCATGCAACTCCTCGATATCCTTGAATGTAACCTGAGATTGTGGTCTGCCTGTGTTGGGCATCCATGCAATAATGTGGTGCATTCAGGACACAGCTATGAGGACAGCCAGTCATTATGCACTTATGAATAGAATTGAGACATGCTTCATTGAAGAAGCAGGGGTTTGGAGTTGGGAATCTAGGAGGCTGACCTTTTCCAGTCTGTGTTAAACAGCAGCCTCTAATATGAGGAGGATTCAGGTGTTGATGACAGGACAGATGAAAAGTTTGAGTACTTGAGCAAATAGAACAGAGCAGAGCCTCATAACAGACAAAAAGTAGCATTCCTATGCAGTTCTTCACCAAAGGATGCTGATATAAGGTGGTTTTCTTTCTGAAAAGCAAGCACAAGGCCAAGGATTGAATACCATAAGAGAGCTGTGGTGAGTATGGTATTGGAAATGTAGGTAAAATGTGACCCAGAAATGTGCAGGTGTAACCAGAATCAAAGCTGGTCTGATCACAGGCCCCTGTCTCTCACCATGAGACCTCTGCTCCCCTGACCTTGCAACACACCATTTGTGCAAGCAATGGAGGAATGCATGTTTGGAACATTCCTCTCTTCTCACTCAGTAACTCACAAATGTGTTTGGATGTGTATGCACACAAACAGAAGTATCTAAGATTTCAGCACTGCTCTAAAAATGTTATTTGTTCATATAAAATTAGGTTGTGTTTCTTATTTATTTAACTTCTATTTCAAAAGTACAGTGGGACACAGAACTGAATTTCATCTGAATTTTATATGGGAAGTTCCTATACTTTCAGACTTGTATTGTGTCCTGGCCAAGGGGGAAGGTTTCTGGCATAAAAAGCTCTGAAGAATTTTAATTCAAGGATGTCTGTTTTATTTTTGTTTCAATGTTAAGATACAGTTCAGTCTCCTGATCTGCTGCTCTTTTCAAATATGTTGTAAGGACCTCATTCTCATCCTTTGTCCTTTTATGGTCCATGCTTCTTAGCTGAGCAACAGATCCACTGAGAGCTTGCTGAGGATTCAGGTTGGTTGATTCCTGTTAAAACAAAATCACTTAACTTTAAGTTCTCTAAAGGAAAAATGGGGAGAATAAAAAAAAAGAAAGAAAATACTTTACCAGCTCTGTATTATTCTGTATTCCTATGTTAACATGTGCTTCATACATAACATATCTAACATTCCTATGTTAGCTGAGCTGCCAGCTTCTGGGAAAGACTAGTGGGTAGTAGACAGCCATTCTAGATGTTTCAGAAGATTTTACTACAGGTAATAGTAACTCTGTTAAGGGGATATGCAAACAATGTTAAGGGATACAAGAAACTTCCAATTCAATTTACATGGCATATTTCCTGACTTTTAGGGGGAAAAGTGTAAGAAAACATGAATAGTTCTACTGAACATCTACTGTTTCCAAAACACAAGGTTTCTTTATGTTGGTGCCTGTTTTGAGTAGATAAGACTCTAGTGGCCTTTCCAAAACTTAAATAGTTGCTTGGGACAAAATATGAGATTTTGCTGCAAATTTATTTAAAAAGAAATTTCCATCCATTTTGGAAATACTTAGGATTGCCATGTGCACTTACTGAATGGATCATTGCTAACACTGGTAAATGTTTTTTTCTATTGTATTTGTATTAAACTTATACTGGTTTCTATTGTGTTATTTTAGGGACATGTCTGTATTTGTATTTCTTCACTTAACACTGTCTTCTCTTGACTTACAGACTGCACTGTTTCCTCCTTTTGTTTTATGTAAGTAATTTTCTTGGTCTCAACAATGCTTCACTGATAAGAGGCTAAACACAAATATTTGTAACAGTGAACAATGTGTGGAGCTTCTGGCATGGACAGTTCTGCTTTCTGGGTTAAAAGCAGGTGATAAAAGGAAGCAGGGAGGGAAACACCCAAACACAACAGTTTAAGATGATTCTTATTTTTAGTTTGCTGTGTCATAACCTTATTAAGGCAATCACAGAATTATAGAATGGTTTGGGTTGGAAGGGACCTTAAAGATCATCTAGTTCCAATCCCCCTGACATGGGTGGGGACACTTCCACTAGACCACATTGCTAAGAGCCCTGCCCACTCTGTTCTTAAACCCTTCCAATGGGGCATCCACAGCTTCTCTGGGCAACTTGTTCCAGTGTCTCAACACCCTCACAGTAAAGATTTTCGGCCTAATATCTAATCTAAATGCACCCTCAGTTTAAATCCATTCTCCCTTGTTCTACTACTACATGCCATTTTAAAAATAAGAAGTTGGAGATAAGTAGTGAATTTGTCCCCAGTGCCATGATGTGAAGCTGTGCTTGTAGTTCAGTAGAATCAAATAAGATAAAATAATGCCATTTTGAAAAGACAGCTATGCTGGTTTAAGTAATAAACAGTCATACTTAATGTCACTATTCTAGATGGAACTGAGATTTTATTTCCTCTAACATCCTTTCTTGAAGATCCTCAAATTAATCTGCCTACTAATACATTTCACAGTGTTCTTGGAGAACTCAAACTGCTTGGAAGTAGCTTGAAATTTTGAATCATGCTTGTCTTTTTCCCCTCATGATTGCTGAGTAGAGAGGTGGCAAGAAGGGTAGTGTGCTGCCAGTTTGGGACTCCCTTGAAGTGGCAGAAGGGTAACATGACCTCTGTGTTCCCAGCCCTGAGCTGCCACAGTGGATGAGGTGCTCTGTATCCAGGTTGTAGAAGCTGCAGGGTGGCTGTGAGGATCTGGGAAAAGGAGATTCAGGTGTTTACTACCCGAGCCTCAGGTAGTAAACTAGCTCTGTAGTGACCTGCTTGCTCCTTACTGAGAGTCAGTAATGAGGGGTGGGTCTTTATCTCATTCTGATGCTTGCATCCCATGTTTGTTCCACACTCCACATATATTTTTATCACACATGAAATGTTTCATACCAAAATATGTGCACCAAAGGCATTTGTGAGGAAGCATCTGCTTCTTCCCATATGGGGAAAATTGTAAAGTAGTCAAGAAAGCACAGCAGATGATCCTCTGTGTAAGAGACAGAGGGGCTTTTGTATTTTCACAGAAGCAGAGTAGTGCTTATTTTAATTAAAAGGAACAACTATACCTGTCTCCTGGACAAGAAGTAAATAGATTTGGGAATAAGGATTAAATCCCTAGAAGGACTCAATGCCTTGAGAAGGGATTCTTTTATTCCTTAATACATGCAAAAAGGTGTGTGCAGATAGGTGGAATACTGGCTGTCAGGAAAATCTGTGAGAAGTCTGTCTAAATAAGAAAGATTGTTTAAGTTTCATTTTCCTCAACTTTTCCCCCACATATAATTCTACAAACTTATAGAACAGGTTCTTAATTTTCAGTTCTTATTGGGAAAAACCCCAAACTAACACTTGTTGTTTGTACTCATATAGTCTTTCTGACTCAAAAAAAATAAGTTACCAATTTGAACTGAGTCAGTTAATTGGGGTCACATATCCTAGAATGTTCTCCAGGGTACCCAAAGAGGGGTAATAGAGTACACAGCATAAATATCAGCTCTGCCACCCTCTCTTGCTGACCTTGCAGGAGGTGGGAGATGGTCCTATATACAGACACCATGAAGACTCTGCAGAAAGATGCCAAGAGTACTTGAAACCTAAGAGCTCCCATGAACTCTCCTATATTTTCTGCGAGGCTAGCAAAGGCAGATACAAGAAACTAAAATTTAATGTTGTATGCAATTATGTACAATTCCAGCATTTTCCTCTGCTGTGATTGTCAAGGGAAGTACCTCTTCTCGATTAACACCAATGCCAGAAGGACTAATGCTGTCTTCTGATACAGGGCAGTCAACAGGAGGAGAAGCTGCAGTGACGAGTTTCTGCCACCTGATCCAGATGGAATCCCAAAGGTGTTCTTAAACTAGTCCCTGAAATGAGTAACTGACTTCTCATGCAGAGCAAGGCATGGCACTTTCTAAATATGTGCTCAGGAAAGTCTTTTAGGGACATATAAAGTCTTGATATAAAGCCAGTGGAGAATACCCCATTCCTGTGCATTACCTCACTGTTAGAAATGTGAGCTTTGTCTCTAGTCTGACTCTATCTATTATCAGCTGACAGCCAATGGATCTGGCTTCTGTGCTTGAGTTTTCCAGATTGCAAATCACCCCTTTATTATGTCTACGCATAAGACAGTTCTCCAAGGTCCTGAAGACCTGTTTTCTCATGACCTAAATGCTTTCAGGTTTTTTTTTTACAGCCCCTCTCACTATGCAGCAGTTTGGACCTTAGGCACTGGCACTGCACAGTTTTCCTGTAGCAGTGGCTCTGGTCTATTGAGATACTGTAGCCTCATTATTCTCACCAGACGTTTTCCCAGGTGTAGGTACAGGGATGCACTCTTTCCTTTTGGCAGATTGTGGCTTTGAATTCACCTGCAGTTGTATATCCACCTCTTCTTTTTGGAGTCTCTATTTCCTAGGAAGTGACTGCATTATGCCTACAAACACTGAGACACCAGTGGCATTTAAGACCAAAGAGACTTTCCTCTAATTCTTCGGTATCCTCCCATTTGTTGTTCTGCATATTTATTTTTTGTCATCTGCAATATTTAATAGTATTTTTTGTAGCTTTATGTGTACTAAATGGTAATCTTAATTGTTTATTTTGCCTGAATAAATAGGGAATGGAGCATCAGCATCTTTAGAAGGGTATCAGCAATATGGAAAGCAGTAAAACAGTGTTGCATTTTTACCTGACAGGATATGCTTAAGATCCAAACCCAGAGAGTCTTAGAGTCTTTTTGGATGTTTATTGCTGATGGCAGCAATATTACACTTTATATCCAGACATCAGACACTGCAGAAAGAATATTAATGGCTTTCTGGAATTGTGTTGAAAGTTTCCATTTGTGAGAAGTGGACAGAAATTAATGTAATTTTAATTAGGAAAGGATAAACCTCTCTATATGAAGACATATAAGAGTATTTTCTGTGGGCTTTTAGGAGTTTATTGAACCAGAGGGCTGGGGGACATTGTTGGTTTTGCATATGAGATTTTGGGTTCTTAGAATTGTCCACAATTAACGTTAATGTTACATGACTTCTGCTTCTATTGCATTTATCTGTCAAGTTCAGGTTTCCTTCACATACAATAGAATCAGAAAATATATAGAGACACATTCATAATTAAGCTGCCTTTGGTTTGGCATAGTGTGGGTGAAAGTTCTTGAACACTGAAGTCAGAAATGATCTGGTCTTCACTTACGTCTTGGCTGGCAGCTGCTGTTAAAACCGAGTGCACAACTGATGCGTCTTTTGTGTCCGCTTCTCTTTACTTGTTTTGTGTCCCTTGGTGCTTTCTGTGGAACTGTTTGCAGTGTTGGTGCAGTTCTAGCGCTGGCTGAAGGATGTTTGTAACAGCTGTTGCAATACACACAGTAAACAACTGCTAGTTACAATTTGAAACCAGTAGCAACCAAATATTGTTTACACAAGTGGCTGGTTTGTATTTGAAACTTTCAGCTGGAGTTCACTTCTTATGCCAGGAGAGGAGGAGCAGCAATGGCTCTGCCTATTTTGTGTGTTTGCACATTTCTATGTACACGAGCAAGGCTTCTTTGGTTGCCCTCATTTCCTAACCCTAACAGCAATAACAAAATAACATCTGTCCAACGGGTGCTGCTCTTTGTCATGGGATTCTGAAATTTCCTCTCACCATGCAGAAGGCGGTTCTCAACTGGCCATAGGTATAAGGGAGCTGAACACGTATTTGCTGTACTCTGTTGAGCTGATGTATGGTAGTCCAGCCTCAGAACTTACATTATGTGTGTTTAGGAATCATAAACTGGGTAACACGAGGTGACCCCTTGCTGGTTTTCTTCTGCCATGGGGTTTGCACCACCTGAGGCAATGCTGGGACAGGTTCTCCCAGGGGAACATAAGTGTCAGTTGGCCTCAGACTGTGCAGCAGGAGACTTGGGAGGTGGGACATGCCAAAGGCAAAAAGCCTTGGGGGTGGCAGGGAGACAGGAATTCTGATTTAGGGAGAGAGAAGTAGGTGCTAATAGGGTGGAAGAAGTAAGGAGACATTTTTGGACAAGAAACTTGTATAGGGGCCTTGAACAAGGAAAGGATTTTCTAATATACTTTAAATAACATTAATAATTGTGCTTGATGAACTTGTCAGTTTGCAGTGGATCAAAGTAATTTCCAAGCCAGACAGTGGTGTTGTATATTGCTTTGTATAATAGTTTTATATATTTTTAATGTTTATGTGACACTGTAAAGAAGCAATGACACTTAAAATGCTGCAGACACCATTTCTTCTCTTGTGGTCTTAAAGATGAAATAGGACTTTTGGGAATTATTTAGCTTTTGTCACTGTAAATTGCTACTACATTCACTGTTATTTTGTGATGGAGGTAGATTTTAAAACCTTCATTCCCAATATTCTGGTGCTCAGGCAGCATATACCAGTTTGTGCTTTGATCCAAGAAATAAAACCAGTTAAAATCCTACTAAATCTGAGACGTGTGTTTGCCATTCCTTGGAAATGCCATCTGGTATGCTTAGTATTACACTACCAAGGGATAACACATTAGTCTGTGGCTAGTTTCTTGAAGTAATTTGTGAGGACAGCACAGTGGCAGACAGAATAAAAGGTGATAGTCACTTTTTTGTCTTTTGTGTTTGGACTTATGAAATTTTCTTCCCATCATACCTGGTGTCTGAATTGACTGTGAGATGAGTGATTTTAATGGTCTGCTGCCCTCTCTGGTAACAGTCCTGATATTAACAGGGATAAGGAAAACCTTGCTAGTGTGTTTTTTAATTTTAACTGGAAACAATTCTTTCCAACCTATATTTAGCTTGATGTCTATATTTTTCCATGCACAAAAACATGTCTGATTTTGAACTCACTGATACAGCTGGAGAAAACCCTTCTGAACTGTGAAGATGAAGTTACAATGCTGTCACTGTGACAGAGTTTGAAGTGTTTTGGTATTGGCACGCTTTGGAAGAAAAGAAACCTGACACTTCCACCTTATGTTCAGACAAAGAAAGTCCATCCTCTCTGACCAAAGCATGAGTTGCACGATCTGCCACAGTAGCTGTGACAGTAGTGCTCCCAGGACTGAAGAGATTTCTTATAATTGCCACACCACTCTCCTGAGCAAACTCAGGAGATTGTGGTCACTGTGGAATTAAGGAATGGTTCAATGATACTGCATTCTTTTAAGTTACGGCTGTTTAAACTTAGGCTTTGATTTTTCAGAACCTAAACCAGAATAAGACAACTATCCCAATCATGGTTAGTGGGCTCACCTCTGCCTAATTTTTCTGTCCCCACTATCCCATTGTGCAAATTTGCACATTTGCATTGTCCTGCAAATATTGTCTGCATTTTCTGTTGGTGCTACTTTTGCCCCCATTGAGAGAAGATGCAGAGAGGCCACAGCAAACTAAAAGCAACCCAAATGTCAAGCCAGATGGGGTTTTTCCTCCTTATGCACTATTGATAATGAAAGTTCAACAGAGCTCAAGTCTGCTCTTGTCAGAAGCCTTCATAGAAAACCCTACAAGACTGGTGTTTTCACTAAAGGAGCAGGACATGTAAATATTTCCTAGAAAACAAGAGAACTCCATCAGTCTGGAAAACACACAAATCCTGTAAAAATACGTATTTGTGATGCTCATGAGTAATGTTAACTCAGAGCACACAGTACTCACTGTACAACAGGATTTGAGGATTGAGTGGTAAAGATCTGGAATAACAGGGCAGATGCCTTGCATTAGAGAATAAATGCATGACAGTAGTAAATACAGTCTATTTTATTACATTTTTACATTACTTTGAAACTTATGAAATTCATCACAAATTCACATGCTGGAATATGGAGTGGTTATATTTACCTTTAAATGAGCAGTTAAATGGGACATAAGGGAAAATTTTAAAACAGTTAAATTACATTAGTAGGTATTGAACACTGCTTTCTTATTCATGGTAATGTACAGTGAAGCTTCTGACCTTTATTTTTGAAGGTTACATTGTGGGAGGTGAGTCTGTTGAGAGAATTTATAAAATATTTTAGCCTATTTTTCTTTCAAGATTGTGATGATGAAGCTCTCTCTGGTAAGTTCTACGTGGTGCTTAACTTAGTTCTCCCTTGGATTGTTGTTGTTGTTGTTGGCTGCAGTGACTGAATCTGAAATCTGAACAAGGTTTGCATGATTCTGCTAAGATTAAAAGACCCATCTGGTCTGGACATTCCCTCAATCATCTTGGAAAGTCTGATTATGGGGAACAAAGTATGGCAAGAGAGAGGGTGGTGTAGGGGTAAGACTTTCACATATGAATATCATCCCTTTGAATTTACAAGTCACGTAGCAACTTTCCCACATGGGAACTATTGGGTCTGTATTCTAGGTAGGCATTTAATTGGATGGCCATACCTACATGAAGCAGTTCTTAATTTACAGATCACATGCTGAGTTTAACAATAGGACAGGAAGCTCTCATTATATTTATAAACAATGTCTCTAGCTTACTTTCCTTGATATCATTACATGTTTCTTTTCTTAACTGCCAGTGACTGAAGTTTGATCACAGTGTTATTAAGCAAGTTGTAAATCAGGATTGTGAGTGTCTTTACGATCATAAAATGTGAAGAGGCTTTTGCATCCCCATTGTTCCCCTGCTGATGTCCTATTTCCCATGTGGGTGTGTACATGGATGGGGTGGGATCCAGGCCTGTGTTTGGGACAGGCTCAGGCCACATCAGGACAGTGAACAGTCTTTGCTATTGACTGGAGTTAAGTTAGTTATTACAACTATTTAGCTTTTTTCAGTCTTTTCATTGGCATAGAGATGTTAGGGCTCTTCTGAATGTTTTCTAATGAAGGCCCAGTTACTACTGGACTTACTAAGGAACTCAGGTTTACCTAGTGAAGCAGGAACTTTACAGTCTGTGTCTATTTTATTTATTATTCCCTTGCCCTCTTCGTTCTACTGTGAAAGATATCTCTGAGTATGCAGTTGGGAGTTACTGTATCTCAAATGTATCTTCCAGAGCAGTTCCAGATGGAATTATTTTTGTCTTGTATTGTGTTATGATCAGATACACAGGAGAAAAGTTTTTCAGTTGATTACATTTCTATGTATCTTTGATAATCCTCACAAATACATCAAGTCCAAATATAACACACATTCCACTGCCAAAAAACGTTTAGATACTTACAGGTTTAAAAAGGTATGTTTAAGTGTTCTGCTGAATCATATTATCGGGTTAGAATTAAATGTTTATAGATTTGGGCCTTTAGACTTTTTTTTTTTTTTTTTTTAAGTAAGCAGGAAACTAGTTATCTCTGAAGAGTGACATGCTTTTCTTGCTGTGCATTGACATTTTTTATACCTTGTCTGGTGATCTGTTCCAGAAAAGCACCAGTACTGGAAGCTTCCATCCATGTATCCTGTAACATCTATCACGCTTAGCTGTGTTCTGAGTGAAGGCTATGCTATAAGACCATAGTCTCAGGGAGTAGAGATGTTCTGTAAGTAGTAGACCTTAGACTGTTCTCTAAGGTTAGACTCAGAGAAGTGAGGCAAATAACTAGCTTGTCACCTTACTTTACCCCAGAATCTGTACTGGTTTTCTTCTCTAAAAGCACATTACTAGCCAGCAGTAACTGACACATGAAAGTAGTTGAGCTATTTCACTGGATTTCACCAAATGTCTCTGTTGTTTTTTTTCTTTTCCCAGTGGTGAAAACAGTGGCAGAACTTGAACTTCTTTATGTGAGACTTCAGAGCATGAAGGAGTTGCACTGTAAGCTTGGGATCAGAAAGTGGTGAGCAAGAAGCCTAAATGAAACTACTAAGATGCATGACAACTACTAAAAACAGAGAAAGAAATCCCTTGAACAACTTTGTTACAAAGCCTTCAAGCTTCAGCAGCTTGACTGTTTTTTTTTTTTTCTCTGAGGCAAAATTTTAATTGTAATTGACTGGTTTCTGTGACGTTGCAGTTTCAAATTTTAGCACTGAAGGATCCTTTACTGTAGCTAGCTATTTATTCCCTCTCTCTTTCAGAATCTATAGAGAGGTGTTTTGTGACTCCTTGCCTCCTAATATTTATACTTGCACAATGCAGTGAACACAAGTAAAAATATGCCTGTAAACAATACAGAAGAGAATTCTGAGTTCTGAGTTACAAGCTGCCCCTCTGGGCAGAGGTGGATTACTTTTTATCTAAGTGCTCATTTCTATACACTAATATACATAATACCTGAGGCCATAGATTGAGCATTTCTTTTAGGAAGTGGCCTGTCTTAAACAGCAGAGTATTCCTCCCCTTTCATTTGCTTGTTCCTTGGGCTACTCCTCCCTTATGCTGGTGGGATTGTGTGGCAAAAAAAATGGTGAACTGGACTGGTGAGCTAACCTAGTCTAAAAATACTGTCTCTTTATTTTTGATTTTGATGGCCTGTTTTTGGCCTGAGTCAGTCCCCTGGTTCTGTTTGCTGTGCAGCAAAAGGTAATGCTGACTTGTGGGTGGGGATAAACCCTGGGGATGGGGAGCCTGATGCCAAGGTCCCATTTGTCAGAGTGCCCCAAGGGGGCAGTTAGGCTGTAAAGCAGGGCCAGTCTAATGGCTCCCTGCTGCAATTGTGCTCAGGTCTTCTTGTCCCTACATGATAAATAAAAAAATGAAATCTATTTTTGCTTGCTTAGTGAGTTGTATTGATTGCAGCAGATGAATGAATGGAGTGGAAGAACAAACCATGTCTTTTGGTGGCAGCAAGGAAAGGTACACAGAAACCTGTTGTTTGATGCTGGTAACTTGTCTTGTTTAAATCTACTGCATTAGAGCGTGACCTGTACAAATCTTTCTCTGTTTCTCTATATGTGCCTTTATTAACTGCAGTACAGTGAAAGAACTACATGGTTCTCAGCTATGGCAAACTGTCTGAGTAGATACTTCTCCCTCCAGCCCTGCTGCAAGCCCAGGATAGGAAATGGTGCTGTCTGGGCTGCAAGACCCAGCATAATGTGAGTGATGCTGGCAGTGGAGCCTGTGCTGCTCCAGGTGTAGGGCTGTGGAGATTTACCCGGGTTGCTTTAAATCAAAGGGCTCAGGCCAGCTGTGCCCCCAGCACGTGGAGAACAGTGTTCAATGGGCTTTGCTGCTGCACCGAGCTCAGCCTGCTGCAGCTCCATAGCGGTTGGTGCTGCAGCTCTCTGGCTTCAGGCTGAGTCTTGTATGCCAGCACTGCAGCATGGCAGTGCCTGCACTTGAAGCCTTACCAAGTGTGTAGAGAAACCCAGAGCTGTTTGAGAAAAGGAGGAAAAAGTTCTGTCTATATTGTAACTTACCAAAATCAGTGGAGAGATTGGATAACCTGACCCCAGTTTATTTCCATTCTGCTACTACATGTAAAGAATGAGTACAGGACACACTTCAACATCACATCTGTTATTTGATTTGGTGGTTTTTTCATCTGGTAAGCAATGAAATCTTTCTGGATTGTGCTTCCATTAGCTGAAAAAAAATCAAACAACCATTCAACAGAAAAATTTCTTCATGTTTTATTACTTTTTCCCCTTGGCCTGGGAAAGCTGTGTGGATCCTTCCCTCAATACACTGCTGATGGATTGAAGAATTTCACTGAATTTGCTACATACGCAGGTAAAACTAAAAGGACTTTGTAATCTTAAAGATTACCTTTCCCACATTAATTTAATCTTTTATACAAATTCTTGACATATTTATAAATGGTTCTTGTTGGCTGTTATAAATGCATATTATAAAGTTGGCTTTTCACAAGTATTAAAATGAATGTTATGTATATAATGTGGGAAGGTTTTTCTAGTTTCTTTTATTATTAACATGGGTTAGAAATGGTGAGGTGATGAATGTGTATATTTTTTTGGGTTGTAGCATAGTGTTAAAAGTAAAGAATGTTTTTGAAACATCTAAACCAGCTAAACTGGAGGGTAGAGGGAATCTTCCTGCATTCCTGAATTATCCAGATGAAGATAATGATGAACCAAAGCTCCAAGAATGAATTCATTGATCCCATTATCAGAAAATGAGACATGAGATGACCAAGAGGTGCCACTAAGAAATTTACAAGGAGTAATAAAATGCTAAATTAGTGAAATAGGGGCAGGTTGGGAGACTTCAAACAAGGAAAGAATTTCTAAACTGAAAGGAATGGTTGAATAATGCATTAGGTTCTTTTGAATATGTAATGAACTGGTAGATTTAAAGGAGTGTTTTTCTGAGTTAAGGTGTGCTTTCTGGCTGCATGCCAGGGCATTTTTTGTTTCCTAATTGTCTTATTTTTTATTAAAACTTCTTTTAATTAAAATTACCAAGGAAGTGAACCTTGTTTTGCACATTGGCACTGATTTGTGCCACTTTTCTAAGTGCTGGATGTAGCTGTTGATAGGGGGCTTGGTGTTTTGGGGTTTTTCCTCCTTCAAACCCTTGTATTAGAGATTCTAATTCACCTATGGCTTATACATGGGAAAAATATTACACAAAAAGGACACATTTAGGTGTCTATCCATTGTATTTTCAAGGTGATATATGTATCCTAATGTTCCTAATATGTAGGCACTCTGCCATCATATGAGAGCATGTAGGTGAACTGTAGGTTTGTTGAGTTGTACACCTACGCACAGCTTTGGAAACCTTTAATTCATGAGGAAAGAACAGTGTAGAGTGAACTCGTCCTAAAATCAAAGGCTTTGTTTAAAAAACGAAACAAACTGCAAGCTTTCTATTTCTATGTTTTTCTGAATGTTTATGTGAAAGGAAATAGGTTTTTGCTGACTTTTTCTGCTATTTTTAAAAACTCTTTTAAGGCAGTCCAGGAAGTTAAGAGGAATTGGGTTAAACCAACAGATGAGCAGATGCAGGAACTTCAATTTCCACAAAAAATGTAAACAAAGCAAAGGTAAAATAGCATTTAAGAAACTAATCAAAACAGATCAAAGAAGTGGGTTTTTAAAAGAAATTGTACTAAGGGTTGTAACTTCAAAAACAGAGCATGGTTTTGTGGAGTCATTTGAACTAGAGACCCAGGTCTCCCATCTCCTGGTTAGATACTGAACCACCAAATACAAAAGGAGATTCATATCTCAGTTAATATTTTTTAAAAAAAAAAATGCCAGCAGAATGAGCTGGATCTCAAGGCCTGGCAAGAAGTATTTGATTGAATGCTATTCTCCTCTGCAAAACTCAGGTACAAAAGTTTGTCATTCAGTTTAGGCAACCAGATGAAAATTCAGACTGCTGGGTCTGTTGTTCACAATATTTTTACTTGTTAGTTTTAGCTATTACTATTATATCTGATAAACATCCAAAAACATCCCATGTCATCATATCCTGTTAAAAAAAAATTAAAAATGAAGTTTCTTACTCTGGACTATGAGAAGTATTCTCTGAATCAAGCACTGACCTATTGTGTGAATCTGCATCCTTACGGAAGAAAGAAAATTTAAACATTTAAACATTTGTCTTATAGCCCTTTTTCTTTTATTTTTTTTTTAATATTTTTTTTTTCTCCTCCAAATCACTAGACCCACTCGCCTTCACAGCAAATTTTGCATTAGTTCTGTCTTTTTGGTGCAGTTCCTGATGCAGATTTGAGAAATGCAGTTCTACAGTACATACAGCTTGATGTTTGATCCTTTTATTTGTGACTATCCAGAAGAAAGTTGCTCAGCTGACATCCATGTTGGCAATGATGAGATTAGCTGCTACATGACACTGCCTACTGACCAAATTAGAGGTCAGCTTTAAAATCAACAGGTTAAGAATTTGGCAGGTTTTCTTGTAAGTACTTCATTGACATTATATCTACATTCACTTCCTCTTCATGAAAAATAAGGTTGAAAGGTCTGGGGAGAACAGGGTGATGTGTTTTAAATCTCTTCCACTTGTCCATATTCCCCTCCAAATGTATTCTGAAACATATTCCCTTGGCAGCCTTTACAGCAGTGAAACATCTCACTTTACTCTGCCATTTTCTTCCTTTCCTAACATTCCATGTCATGCTTTACCTGCCCCTTTCCTTTCCTTTTGGAGGTAGAGTTGTCAAGAGTTTTGTGTGGGAGCAAAATAACTGCTGTAGCCAGCTTTATGCTTGCAAAGACTCCCTCTTCCTACCTCCCACTTGCTCCCTCCCACTGGGAAAGTGTTCTGGTAGAGATTTCAGCTGTTTTATTTGTATACTGTATAAAATGAACCTAGTTGACTGATTCTGATTTAAGGCTGAACACATTCATGCTGGTTTTAGCTGCTCCCTCTGTTCATGGGCTGGAGGGTTTTTGTTTGGTTCTTCTGTTTGTTTGTTTTTCCAGGGTATACAAAGGATGCCAAAGAAGACACACTGGAGCTCCCATTTGAGTACAATGACTCAGGCACATCAAACTGGCTAACTTTGTACACAAAACGGGTTATTTCTCAATCCTTTTAGGAAAGGATCAGAATAAAATGTAATCTTACAGGGTTAGTCATGCTGAGGCTGGGCCATAAGGAACTGCAGTTCGTTTGTTGCAATATAACGATGTTAAGAACAGGGTAAAATTAACTGAGTCAGGAAAATGATAATTCAATAGTTAGGGACTGTAATTTTCTCCTGGAGAAGGAATAGAAGAGTCGAGTACGTAATTTTGAAAAAATCAGAAAGTTCTCTGGTTTATCCTCTTTAGACCTTTGTGTTCAGTAGCTGCTTGAAGAAAATGGTTATCAGAAGAGATGATGAAGGCAGCCAAAGGACAAGAAGTGGTGAGCATGTGTGTTGGTATAGGAATTAGTATTTAATATGAGATAAGGCTGGTACTCTATCACTCTTACAACCATGCTGAGAGAAATACCATTGGAAAAGTATCTTGCACATCCCAAAATTTCAGTCCAGAATTAATTGACTAAAAAGCACATCACTGCTCAGTTTTACGAAATAACTTTCTGAATGTTACAAGGTTTATCATCACAGCCTTAATAATATGTTTTACATTCTCTCTCCTTGACTTTGACTTTTTCTGAGTATGATAAAGGATATAGATGGTATCATTTTTTGTATGTTCTGCACTACCCTGTTGTATCCATTTCTGGCTTTAGATTTTTCCCCACTTCACTTGCTTGCTCCATCTGCTGTAATGTTAGACCAAACTCAGATCTGTGACATTCACGCCAAGAATTTTTTTTTTTTTTTTAATAGAAGTGTTAATAAACTAAAAACTTTGTATGTTTGTAAAAGATTTGTAGCTAAAACACTTTATCTTTCGTGTGGGCCTTTCATGGAAGGATGTTTAGATATTTGATATTTTTAAAAATAATTTCCAGCATTAGTTATGTCTTTATTTAACCTTATGATATCTAAAGAATTTGTCTGCCAACTGAAAATGTCTGAAGAGGAAAAAAGAAAGGACCATGTGTAATCTTCTAGGCCCATGCTGATTAGAGCGAGCAGTGAGGCAATGAACAGCATGTTATTTCACAGCTTTAAACTGTAACTGAATCAGAAGAAAAGACCAATTTTAATCTTGGGAAAGATTGGATCTCTTTATTTCTAAATTTATTTGTAATGGAAGTAAAGTTTTAATTATGAAGCTTAGAATTCACTACGTAACCAATCAGCTGTGGATAGCAGCTTGTACTAAAACAGAATTATGAGAGAAGGACCACTATGCCAGTTCATTTCTTACACTGTTGCTGCTGGGTGTAACAATGCTGATTTGCTCAGCATATTTTGTTACAGTACTTAGAACAGCATTTCTTATTCTCAATTTACATTTGCCAATCTGTCCTGGAGATCAAGATGCCTGAATAGATGAAAAATAGTAAGAAATCCAGCATCCAACAAAAAAGGGTTAGTGAGTGAGAAATTGTGTCCAAAATGTAAATACAGCATATTCTTGCTTGTATTGTTTAGCCCAACCTCTGTTTTTCTGGTTAGGTAAACTTTTAAAAAAATTAGTAACTTGTTTGGGAAGGAAAAGTAGGAAAACTTGAATTTTGTGTGAGGATGAATAGGAGGAAAAAAAGTCTGAATAAAAAAAATTAGTTTAGCTTGATAGTTCAACAACTTGCTTTATTTTATCCGCTTATTGCAAGTGTTTCTGAATGACACATTTGAAATTTACAGAAGGACAGAATGTAAATGGAGCTCAGGTATGTATATCTGCATGTACCTGCTGATATATTTTACAGACTTTTACTTAGATTCCATACTAAGATTGTTTGTGCATTTGTTTTTCCCTCTAGTTGGGAAAAATACCCATCTGGAAAATCTGTCATGCTACATATCCATACACAGACATTCCTATCACATAAAAGATGCAATTCCAAGTTCATTTTCAGGAATTGGTGTCCACTGCTGTGAGTTCCTGAACAGCTAAATGACTAAAGGATGTTGCTCTTTCAAGTCATTTGTTGAGTGAAAGGGAATAACATAAAGTGAATTAAAATAAATACCTCTATTAGAGTGTGTGATTGGCTGAAGAAAAATATTTCTAAAAGAAAAATATTTCTAAAAACTCAATATGAATTCATAAAAAAGTGATGCTGCTGTACCTTCAGAAACCATAAAACCAATCACTAACTGCTCTTCAATAAGCAAATCAATTAAACTGGGTGGTGGGTCTTCTTGCCCCTTTCTTCGTAGTGCTCTATACTTGTTACTGCTGGAGATGAGATTCTAGATTAGGTGTGGCCTATAGCATTCACAAATAACTTGAAAATTATATGAAGAGAGACAGTCTTTTCTGAATAGAATTGCATCTATGCTGGAGGATGTGGTTTAGTGGCTTTGCTGTGGCAAAGCTTTACCAGGGACTAAGTTCCATGGCACTCTGGGCTTGAGGCCATTGCTCTGACCTGAATATATTTAATTTTATTATTATTATTATTATTATTATTATTATTATTATTATTATTTGTGAGAAGAACAGCCTTGGACAGGGCAACAGAAAATCACTGAGCTTATCAGCTGTGTCCAGCTGCTGATACAAAACTCAGTGAGCTAAAAAAATTAAAAAATTAAAGCTGATAATTAGAATAGAGCTGTTAAAGCAAGTCACAGTACGCTCTTGCATTAAACAAAGAGTTCTGAACGGTGTTTGTCATTTATACAGCAAATTTGAAGTGATTTATGTCTTCATACACCAAGCTGTGTTTTTAGAGAATTAATATCAAATCTTAAACCATGCTTAGCTAGCTTCTAAATGCTGTGATCGCAATGTTCTTATGGATTTCCTATGCTATTTCTCTAATTTTATTTTTTTTTGCAAGATGCTTGAAAAGCGTAGTAAAAGTTTATCTTTTGTACATTCTCATTTGAAAAAGCATTAATTGAGTTGGGTCTTTTGAATTTGGCATTAGCATCTCCAAGAATCTTCTAAATCTCTGCTCTGAGTTGGAGAGAAGTTTAACCAATGGTGTCAAAAGGCTCTGAAAATTTACTGCTGACTCGTGAGAAGAAAAAGGTAACTTTTGTTTCTGATCCTGTAGGAGTACATGATAATACTAGCTTAACAAAACAGCCTGAAAATTCTTGCCTAAATACACAATCTAGTGCAGCAGTAAGATTAGTAGGAAAATCAAGAAGTATAGGTGGACTTTGCAGACAGTGGGAGTGTGATGTAGAAGTGTCTGCATCTGGGCAATTCTGCTGTTATTTGTTTTAGAAATCTTAAAACTGGCATGAAATAACTTCTACAGAGATAATGTATGCACAACCTGGTTCCAGCTTCCTAATGCCTTGATGTTAGTTATTGCAGCATGGTTACCATAGCTTCATGATAGACACTTTTATTAGGTTTTCAGGACATTTACTTTACAAACAATGTATCAAGAAGAAAAATCAGTGCCATAAGTTTTCCTAATACAACAGAAAATTGCAGATACAGGCAGCGGAATAGTATAATTCACCTGCTTATACCTTCCAGATGATATGGGATTCAGAAACTTCAGACAGTACTTGGTACCTTTTAGGAAAGGTAGAATTGAAAGGCAGCATTTATGCAGTTGTTATGGTTAAAGAATGTGTGATTAGCAGAAGTCAATCTAATTCAGAAGGACTATTAGGCAGTTAAAGTACCTGCATATATGTCCTTGTGGTCACTATAATGCCAAATAACATCGATGGTGGCACATTTGGAACTGCTCTTCAATCCACACATACAGTACATTGTAATAAGCCTTAGAGCAGAAACAACTGTTCTTGTGCTCTATTCCAGCAAGAAAAAAATAATTCTGTTCTCTCTGAAATATCCCAAAGAGATCAACTTGAACTTTATTATATGAGATTTTCTATCTTGTTTGTATCTACCTATAATTACTGAAATGCATATGCCCTTCTAACTGTTTATTTGTTCCGCTGTATGCAGTTCATTTGGGTTGTATCTCAAGGAAAAGATTTTTTTGTTAGGCCAGATGAAGATGACCGCGTCTTTGAGAAAATAAGAGAAGAGGACCTTAATAATTTATTTTAGATACTGTCTTTCAAAATTAATTGTCTGAAAATAATAAACCCATTGTTGAAGCCTTGTATAAAGCAAAAAAAAAAAAAAACAAAAAAACAAAAAAACAAAAAAACAAAAAAACAACCACCAAAACCCACAAACCACAAAACAACAAACAAAACCAAATCAAAACCAAAACAAATACAAAAACAAACCAACAAAACCCCACCAAAAACTTTCACTGCACTGTTCTTTGGAGTGTTTACAGCTCTAGTTACTAGTAAAAATGGGTACTGAGACTCTGATTGTTTTGTTTTCCCTTTCCCCAGACACTGTTCAAACAGAAAGGGGAGGGTTGACGGGAAAAGGTGCTACTCTATTAGCAAGGAAAAAGTATTTACACATCAGTTTATAAAGTTTCTGTGAGTGTCTGTAACCCGAGATCGAGTCCAGCCTCTGCTGGAACACCACCCCATCAACCACACCATGGTCCGGCCTTAAATCTTAAAACCCCTCCAGGGCTGCAGACTCTCCCACCTCCCTGGGCAGTGTCTGATCGCACTTAATGTGAAGAAATTCCTCCTGATGTCCAACCCCAGCTACCCCTGGCACAGCTTGGGGCGGCATCTTCTCGTGCTGTCACTTGTTCCCTGCGAGAAGAGCCGGACCCGCCCGGCCCCGGCCCCTCTCAGGGAGTTTTGGGGAGCGCTGAGGGCACAGTGGGGCCTCCTCGGCTCCGGCCTGAACCCGCCCCGCTCCATCGGCTGCTCCACTGCGCCTGTGCCCCGGCCCTTCTCCGGCCCTTTCCTGGCTCCAGGGCCTTTCTCTGTGCTCCGGGCCCTTCCCTGGCCCCAGGGCCTTCTCTGACCCTTCCCCGGCTCCAGGGCCCTTCTCCGGACCCTCCACCGGCTCCTGAATGTCCTTCTGAATTGCGGGGCTCACAACCGAGCCCAGTACTGAAGGGGTGGCGCCACCGGAGCCCAGTACGGGGGACAATCACTGCGCTGGTCCTGCCGGTCCCGCTATTCCCCATTTCCTGGGTCCCATCCCTGTTCCCGGGCCGAGGGCGCGGTGATGGGCCGGGCGGTCCCGGAGCGCCCGGCGGCCTCCGCCCAGCAGGGGGCGCGCGTTCCCGCCGCCCGCCCGGCCGCTCCGCCCGCCAGCCCCGCGCGCCCCCCGCCAGCCCTGCGCGCCCCCGAGAGCCCCGCGCAGGTAGGGCGGGAGCGCGGCCGGGGGGGGCGGGAGGCCGGGGAGGGCTCGGCAGGGCAGGGCGGTGTCACCCTCGACAGGCCCGTGCCAGGCCCGTGCCAGGCCCGGGGAGGGAGCCGGAGCCCGGCCCGGGAGCTGGAGAGGTGGGGCGCTGTGGCGCCGTTCGGTGGGAGAGCAGCGGGAGCGGTGCCGGCCTTCACGGCAGGGGAGGGGAACGGGGACAGGGGTGCTGGCGGGGCCTCGGTAAGTGTGCGGCTTTGAGCGTGCTTTCTAGGAGAAAACGAGATAAATGAAACCGAAATACGTATTTTAACCTGCCGCCATAACTGTCTTTGATGAAGCAATTATTGTTTTTGTGGGAAATGGAGTAGTTCCTTTTTTTATTATTATTTTCTAGAGCACACCAAAGCTGCTGTATGTTGTCGTTGTGGTGAAAAGGTAGGGATAACTCTTGAATTGTAGGGAAGCAACTAGAGACAAACTATGGTGACTAATGAATCGTAAATCCGTAAAATCTGAGTATCAGAGGGTATAAAATTACTTCTTTGAAGATCAGTCTTGAGACCAATCTTGTTAAATATTTAATAGAGGTCTTGATGTAGTAATTAAAGCTTTACTGTCTTAATTTGGCAGTGATGAATCGTTGGGAGGCAGTGACAGTATTTAAGAGGGTTATAGTACTACATAGAAAGAACTGGATGATCCTGGGAACTAGGCTATGAAATAAGTTCAATAACAATTTAAAGAATGAGGGTTTAGAGTTGTAACCTTGCAAGCAAAAATTTGTAGAAGAAATTCTTACCAGTTGAAAGCAACACAAAACCAAAGAATGTTAGGTAGTTACAAGATATTGAATTGCCGAAAAAGTAGATGCTGACTGCAAGTGATCCAGTTAAAGGAATTACTATTATCCATGAATAGAACTATAGAATTCTTTGTATAATGTTAAGCATTCTCAGCAAAAAAACTGGAACAGAAACAGGAAGATATACAGAGCTCAAGTAGGGAAATTAAGAGTCTTTTGGAAGAGACATTTGGCTTTTTTAATTTTGCAGAACAATTGTAATTTTGCTTTCTGTTTAACCATCAAGCTAAACACTGTGAGGGCAATAAATTGAGCTAAAGGATAATGTTAATACCTGAATAGTTTAACATAGATTTTAAGATTAATAATACATGAAAATTTCTAACCATCAGAGAGCACTGATATTCAGGACCAGCTTTCCAGAAGGTGAAAGAAGAGCAAAAACTGAATACTTACTAGATGGACTGTGACTGGTTTGTAAAAATAAAATTTTTGTTTGCTGTAGCACAGGCCTAAGCTTAGTGTTACCTGTAGACTATAGATCAGTCTTTCTTTTTTGTTTGTTTATGAAATAGGTTACTAGAAAGAACTTGCTAAATTGCTTTTTAGAAGAAAAATATTTATAGTAATGTTTGCAGTCTGAATAGTAGAGTTGGTGACAATCAGGAAATGACAATGGCTAATTGCTGTCTCTTTTGTGTTGAAGAAAAAGTGATGAATAAGATGAGATGAGTTGAAGGTCGAAGTCTAGTATGTTCATCTGCTGTCTTCTTACCAGAGCAGTGTGTTTGCCTCTGCAGGAGGGAACTCTAAAATTCAGTTCTGATCTGTAATCAGTGACATGTTTTCTCTCTGCACATTTTGGTGTTCTGTAGATAAAGTTGTCTCATCAGCAAGAGAGAGAGATTTGAAGCAGTGCTTTAAGTTAATTGTGTTATCTCACCTCACATTCTTTTGAACTTGTTTGAGCACTTGTGGCCTTGAAGTCCTCATCTACAGCTCAGGATCAGAGGTATTTGGTTGTCCAAGGAGTGAACTGCTACTAGAGACTCTTCTATGGATTTGGATATGCTGGAATTTTGAGGGCTGCCACTCTTTTTTCTTTTGGTCAGTCTGTCAGTTAATATCTCCCCACATGACCTCAAGTTGTGGATGTTCCACTTCCAGATAGATCAGTTAATAAGCACATAAGATGTTTTAGAAGGCATTGGTTTATACATGTTATGTGAAATACATGATCCCTGAAACGTTAAGGTTTAAGTCCACAAATTTCTGACATCCAAGTAACGCAGCTACATCAGCTGAATTTTATAATATAAACTCGAACACATAAATCCTGTAATGCTCATTGATGATACTCTTCAGCATGCTGAAGAGCTCTTAGAGTGTCTGAGCAGTAGTAGTGGATGGTGACAGAAAAAGGACAGCAGCAGATTTCAGGAAAGGTTTGGGGTGTATGGGCTTCCCATGGATGGTGTAAAATGCTTGTCTGTCCTCTTCACCTCAGAGTTTTTTATCCACAGAAGAATCTGCCTGTCCATGTTATGTGTTAGTACCTTAGGGGCTGGTTCTCTCTGAGTTTGGGTGCATCTTCAGAGTTTTGCTACATCCAAGGCTCATCAGCTTTTCCTCAGGGTTACTGAGTAGGGCTGTAGATACAAGTGATGTGGATCTTCAGGAAGCATTAAGACAAAGTACCATACAAGAGGCTTTTGAGGAGAATGGATGCTTATAGCATCAAGCATATTTCTTATGTGCAGAAGTGGTTGGGTTGAAAAATTATAAAGAAGGCAAAAAGAAATTTCCCAAAAAAGGAAGGAGGCAGAAAGGTGGCACATGAGCTTCAGTGTACACAAAGTAAGATGATATCTTGGGTGGAATAATCTAAACCATGCTCACATGGTGGTAAACTCACAACTGGCAGCCACCAATCAAGTGTTTGGAGTATGTTCCCTGGAAACCTGAGCTCAGTGTGCCATGGCAGCCAGAGAGCCAGGAAAATGGTGACTGTTCTCAGAGAGGTGGTGAGGAGAAGACAGAGGACACCATTTTGCTGCTGCAGCTGGTGCACCCTCATCTGGGGTAGTGTGTGTGGTTCCAGTCTCTGCACTGGGAGAAGGATACAGTGGGATAGGGAAGGGCAACCAAAAGGGACCAGGTGATCAGCTTCCTTAAGAGGAAAGATTGAAAAGTCAGGATTGTTCACAGAGGATATTACTGGGACATGACCAAGAGTTATGCAATGAAGGCACTGAATGAAGTGAGAGTTACTCATCCAGAGCTGAGGCACTGAAATGGGAGTTGCATGCTGGGGCTGTTGGGAGGTGCTTTCAGATGGATACAGGGAAGGATGACGGGGCACTATGGTGGCAGTGTGAGCACGTTCAGGAAGGGGTTAGAAAGTGGACAAAAAAGTCTGTTGAGGGGCTGCTAAAAGAGCTGCTCAGGGAGGTCCACAGTGTACTGTAGTGGCTGCTGGGTGTGTGTGGAGAATGGACTGCAGGAAGCAGCCTGGCTCATGTGCTCTCCCAAAGGAGGATCGCTCATGGCCACTGTTGAAAGCAGAGTGCTGGGTGAGCCAGATCAGTCTGATCCAGGACACCAGTTTTAGTCAACTTATGATCAGTAAGACTGGAATAATTTTAGTTCTGCATGGTTCAATTTTGGCTTCTGAACTGTTAGAATTTGCATTTACAGCCTAGAAAAGGCAGTGAGTAACAAGGTGATAGTGTTTGCCAGGACATGAGTTGTAAATATAGGGTCAGCTATGAAAAGCTGCAGAAGAACTCTGTAAAATTGAGTAACTGGATAATACAACCTACTGGCACATGAGTTCAGTGTAAGTAGAGGGATTCAGATAGCATAAAGAGAATCCTAACTTCCTATATGGAATACTGGGCTCTCAGTAATGAGCAGTATCTTGCAGTTTTGATAAATGGTTCCATGAAAATTTAACAACAGTGTTAAGCAGCAGTGAAAAAGGTAAAACAAACAATGAATATTACTGAGAAACAAGTAAAGAACAAAGCAAAGAATTTTGTCATGACACTTGTTAATCCATGGTTCACTCCGAACATCCTGATTGAGTCACCCCTGCTGTCTCTCAGTTTTTAAAACAGACTAAAAATGAGTGAGATTCAGAGAAGCAAAACAAGAATGGTCATAGACACAGACTCCCTTCCAAATGAGGAATGATCAAGAAAGCTGGACTTCAAAATTCATTCTGGAAAGGGATTTCTGAGGAGGCTCTGATGAAAGCCTGTAGAATCAGGCAGGAAAAGAAAGGGCAGAGGTTCACAGTCTGTGCTTCCCACAGGAGAGCTGGGCGTCCACAAGGGAAGCTACCAAGCCCCAGATTCAGCAAGATCCAAAGATGTTCTTCATAGGAACTGAGTTGGAGAAATTACCAGAGTATGTTGTGGGTATTAGAAGTATTTGCGTTGAAGAGGAGAAAGCATATTCAGAGGTGGAGGTAGAGCCAAATATGTAAAAACTCCCATCCATTTTGAATAGAAAAAGCAATATTATATATGCTTACTCTCTTCTTTGTTCTTTCTGGCCTTTGCTTTTTACCACCATTTGAAAAATTATAGTAGGCCTAAATGGACCTTTGTTGTGATCTACTGTGGCTACTTTTATGTTGGCTCTTTATTCACAAAAGTAATAATTGACATGGACTCTTTTTCTCTTCATCCTTCCTCAAATAGAACTTGTCAAACCTCTTTAAAGAAAAAGCGGTATTGATTAAACTCTGGGTTTCATGCTGAATGTTGGGTATTTTACAGATGAGTTACTGGTATTTACTAAGTTATCTAAAGGTAAAAGTTTCTCTTCTATATGTGATGTCTTTTTTTTCAGGCTCAGCAGGATAAATTGGTGCAATTGGTAAACATCAATTGAGCTACTTCACTCTCAGGTTCTTCTCAATCATCTTTTATTGCATTTTTGGTCAATTCCAGCCCCTGTGCAGATCAGGAGCTTGAGATTGTCCTCCCTGATTCTTGTCAGGGAATGCTTAGGCTGCTAGTTTACTCCCTTCAGTCCTTTAAGACTGAAGTTGGGCAGACACTAGTACTATATGTTTGCCATTGTGAGGAAATCTTTTGAGCCTAAGCATGGTGAAGCAGCTATTTATGCAAAAGTAGTATCATTATGTATATACTAGTTAGATGTGCAACCCTAATAGTGTTGCCATTTCATCCTACTATGTCACCTAACATGATCCACTGTGATACAATTAAGTTTTTAAAGTCATGCTGTGTTGATAGATATTAAAAAGAGTAAATATATCAATTTACTGTTTGTCTCTGATAAACTGGTTTAGTGATTTACTGGGTGAACGTGAAAATTCTGAGCAGAAATATGTGTATCCAGCAACTGTAGTAAGAGTTGCGTGTTTGACAGTGTTAGTTATCTTATCATCAGTACATTGATATAAATACATTGTTGGTATAAAATAATGAACTTCAATGAACAAGCAGAGCAAGATTTTTTTTAAAGGTAAAGTCAAGCATACAGTTATAGATAAATGACTTAGAAATTTAGGAGACATCTGCTTTTAAAAGTGACTTGCCTCCATCCACTAGCCACGAAACCAGATTTGATGTTGCACACTAAGGCCATGTCATTAAGTTTATGTATGACTTAAGGACATATAAGCTATTATACATATTAGAAGTAAAAAAGTAAGACAATATGAACTATATAACAAGTCATTTGGTGACAGCTTCTTAGTTTGCTTTATTACTTTTTATTAAGTTCTGATTTCGGATGATTCCTGCTGGACACAGAAAGTGTTTCCCCATTTTAGTAAATGTGTCATCTTGGAATTGTTGTTTGTCTACGTAGGGATTGGACTTTTTGGTGGGGGGGGGTGTTTTGGATTTAGTTTTGGGTGTTTTTTAAGAAACAGGCATAAATACATACTTTTTAAAATTAAATACCTTTGGTTTCAGAACTCAAGCAACATACCTAAGCCCTCGTTTCACTAACAGAGGATCAAAGCTTAAATGAGAATGCTGTTTAAACTGCAAAGAAGTAGCAGTTTGGATTTCAGAATCCTTTTAATAAAGTTTTATAAAATCTTATTTTCAGTCCATTCATATTTTTCCTCCCAGGAAAATAGAAAACCCCACAAATGTAGAAAAAGTGGTCTGTGTGAGTCCAGGCTTACACACCATACCAGCACCTAGAGGAAAGCCAGAGAGGGGCTTTTTACAAGGACATGAAAGGATAGGACTGGCAGGAATGGCTTTAAACTGACAGAGGGAAGGGTTAGATTGGATATAAGGATGAAATTCTTTCCTATGAGGGTGAAGAAAAACTGGAACTGCCCCGAGAAGCCGTGGATGCCCCATCCCTGGAAGTGTTCAAGGCCAAGCTGGATGGGGCTTTGAGCAGCCTGGTCTAGTGGTGTCTGAGATGTCCCTGTCCATGCCAAGGGGGTTGGACCAGATGACCTTTTAAGGTCTCTCCCGCCTCAAAGCTTTGTGTGATTGTGTGCGTCCCTCCAGTGGGACGGGAATTCATCAGTCCACGTGGTGGCAGTGTCCATCCAGACTCCAGGGCTGCTCCTGCCTCGGCAGCCTGCGCCCAGCCGGGGATAGCCCTCCATCCTCTCTCTGAGTCTTTTCCAGAGGACTGCTCCAAGCCTGCAGCAAATTTAAACACAAACACTTAATTAAGAGTGGAACAAATTTTCTCTACTCTCTTACACGCCAGGCAATTAAACCAACAACAAAACAAAATGTGGTAACCTTTAATATTTTCTTGACCAGCATACACTCTACATGTTCCCAGCAGAAAAAAAAAAAAAAAAGGAATTTGGGTAAAGCTTTGTGAAGAGGTTAATAATTATGACCGATATGATTCAATAACTTTATGTAAAAACAGATGTATTCAAACTGGCCACAGTAATCAGAGAAGTACTGCAGCTATATACTGGTTTAATTGAGCCAATTGTGGGGAATTAAAGTTGCAGATTATTTGAATAAATCTGTAAATTGCCTTTTTTCCTAAATAATTCTTGTGCAGAAGATGAAATATGAGCAATGTTCAAGAATGCTTATCTGTATATTTGATAGAAGTTAAATGTGCTCAAACATGCAATGAAACTGCATTACCAGTTAAGTTTAGCAAGGATAAAATGTTTGTGAATCTGCTTGTTGATAAAGGCATTTTAAAAGAATGATCTCTTTCTTATTTTTCTCTTATTTTGTGTACGTAAGTACACAAAGCTTGTACTATTTTATATGGGGAAGCATTCTGCAACCCTGGATTGGCATATGAGGTCTTGTATATTTTTTACCTTGTAGTGGGCAATAATGAGCAAAGCTCCCTGTTTCCCAATGCCATCATCTGCTGATCCATAAGAGCAGCAATAGTTGTGAAAACTTTTTCATAAAGCACTTTGTAGCCTGTACTTGTAAAGTCCTTTGTATATGCAGTGCACCAGAGTTTCTTCTTACAGGATGGTCCTGACATCATGACATCATTACCTGTGTGTCTCATGTCTACATCAGGGAATGGGAATGATTGGAAACAAATGGCATAAATAATGTTGCTCTGTTAGAACCTGCCCGTGTGGCTGACTAGGGACATGAGAGGGGATGTAGGTGTTATGAACCTGCTGTGATACCTCAAATCCAGGAACTGTTGAAAAAGTAGCTGAAGTTAGAAAGGGAAAATCTGCAAAATATAGTGGTGGGTAAAATAGGCATCATGCTGTACTTAATCTGAGATGCTGCTTTTAGCAGCAGTTCCATATTAGTGGACTCATAAAACTGTTCTAGTTGTACTGAAAAAGCAAAGGTTTCTAATAGAAAGTACGGAACTTAAGTGGATTTTGATGCACATACTGGCGTTCTTTCCTAAGTGGAAATAAGTTGATAACATCGCTTTTTACTAAATATAGTATTTATTCAGTTAAATGACTTCTCAGAAATTTACACATAAATACATGTGTGCATGATAACTTAGCAAGGAATTTCTCATCAGTATTTTAAGCAAAGTACTGGAATGTTTTTCATTCACTTAAATAATGAAGAGGAAGAGCTCTGCAAGCCACTGCCACTGAAGTGCTCTCAAAGTGCTTTACAGAAAGAGGATGCTGTTTACCACAAGGGAGTTGACAAATGCAAATTTTGCAAGTAATTTGTATCCTGTTTGCTGGCATAGGAGGTTACTATTTCCTGGATTTGTTTTAGTTTCCATTTCTTGGTGGTGACAATTTCCTTAGTGGTAATCTTACTTATGCCTAGATGTCAGTGTATATTAATATTGGGAAGTCTCAAGGATGGAGCAATCTGATATTGTTCTGTGGTAATGATGTTTTGTTTTAAAATAGGGGCAATTAGTTCAGTTTCCTGAATGCAGTGGGAAATATTGTAGTTCTGCAGAACTGATATGTTCTATGGGTCAGTGACTGGGTGATTAATCCCAGTTTGGCAGGTTCATTAATACTTTTGTAGTGGAAGGATGGGTCCTGTGAGTGATTCTGTCTTTTGTGGAGCTGCTCTCTCCTGTTCCTGGGGTTATTTGGTAGCTGTTGAACTTAATAGGAAGCAGAGACAGCAGCATGTGTTTACTGTAAAATAAAACTGTGCAGACAATTTTTAGGACTAGTTTAAGAAGTGACAGAACTTGCATTTATCTCTGTGGTTTGAATTTTTCAGGATCACTCCTGGCTTCTGCAGGTGAGAACATGTCCTGCAACAGATCAGTGTATGACAATGAGTTACCATTGTACACAGTATAATGACAGACAACTGGCTCCGATTAATTTATTGTTTTTTAATAGAATCACTTAATATAAGTATTCCTTCTGAAAACAAGACAGCTTGGTTAAATTTTCTTATCCTCTACTAGCCCACATGCATCATTGAGGAGGCTTACATGATAATTTTTAAAGTTATTAATTGAGAAGTACACTGTGTTGAGGCTAAATAAATGTATAGATCTAGGGAGAATGTATTCTTATATTATGCCTTTCTAATGGGAATCCTTCTAGCTTGGGAGAATGTCTTTGAATTTACTTTTTTTTCACAAAACTGATTTTCTGTCAAAGTACCAAGTTTTTTAAAGCTAACCTTTTTATTTTAACAAAAATATTTAACAGATACATTTTCAGTAGATAGCGATGCATTTTTACAAGCAGATATTTGCTTCTGTCTTTAAAAATGAGATTTATTTAACTACTAGTAGTAATTTTTTGGGATGTTCAGGATGGTCATTTTGTAATATTTTGTGTCTTGTTACTAATGCAAGTCCATTTGTCCTAATTGGTGCCTATGAAATCAGTCCTTACTGGCAGTATATCAGCTTATGGACAGGTTAAGAGTCATTACCTGACTCACCTTTCAGAAGCGATTTAAATTGAATGGCTAAGGCTGTTTTGTTTCTAAATTTTGCTCCTAAGTCTGTTGTATTAGATAGTCATTGCAGTAATAAGCTTTTTGATACTGTGGGCAGAAACATAACCACCATTTGTTTAATCAAAAATACCTAATTAAGTTGACTTATGATTTTTTAATGAGTTTTCTTACACAGGAAATTTTGCTAGGTTGGATTAATTTTGAGGGAAGAACATGTCGTTTGGGGACTGACATTTAAAAGATGGTACATAGTTCAGCTTTGTATGCAGCTTGTGTTTGGCATAGGTTAGCTAGCCATATGTGAAATAGAATTGTGTTGGTAGAAAAAAATCTTTTTAATCAGAAAGATAAATCAAACCAGATGGTCCAGATTTTTTTTTTCTGTGTGAATGCATTTGCTTAGTCCACAATCTTCAAATATTAGGAAGAAGGATTTGCTTCATCTTTGTCTTTATAATTGTGAAATACTAAGATTTTACTTTAGTCTTCTGCACATCAGTGATCAGGTCTAGAAGATTCTAGTAATAATAAATTCTGAATCAGTGTGACTTCCAGTTACAGTTTCTGTTAATTGCTGGTCTTTGTGCTTCCTTTTCTGAGAAGATAAGGAGGTGACTTTTTTTCCTTCGTATTGTTAGGTAATGTTTCATCACAGTTGGGGAATTCTGTAATGCTTTACCAGACATACACGTCTGGTATGAAAATACAAACATTAGCTTACATTTAACAGAGCATGCCATGCTGTTTCTCAAATAGCCTAAGTTTCTTCCATTATAATATTCCCATGTTGATTTATGTTAGGCCTTGTTTTATTAAGCAGGTTTAAACACTGAAGCATTATTTTACAAGCAAACCACGATATTTTTGTCAAGTGCAAGTAGGGGTTTGTGGTATTGACATGCTGCTACTATGGCTGATAATTGGAGGTTTTAAAGTGATTTATGATCTTGCTTTAGGGAAGATTTAGTGCAGAATATAAAGGTCACAATCACATCACAGAGAAACTGGGCCCGTTATTTTTCTCAGTGAAGACTGGACAAGCAGAGTGGAAGAAGAATTCTCCTATCATGATTTGGATGGAAAATGATGAAGAAAATTGAAATTGCTGTCAGCTAGGGATCACGGCTTTGTAGCATCCAGCCAGTTGTAACATATTCACTGAAAATTCGAGTAATTACATTTTCCTTCTTTTTTGTAGGGTTGTAAGGCAGCTGTCAGTGCCCTACATGACACCAGTCTCACACTTGGTTTATGGTGTATGAGTGAACTGGCCACTTGGTACTGGAGATGGTTGTGGAAAAGTCTTCTTGGGCCAGTAATGTACTGTCACGTGCTTAAAAACATACTTGCAGCCTGGAGGAATGTACTCTGCTTAAAATCATTCCTTATACAGATAGAAAGACATAGGATTTATTTCCATCTCTTTCTCTTCAACATTCAATAAGAAAAAAAAAAAAAACGTTGTGCATTCCTGCACTGGAAAACTAGACAGTGTTGATATATGTAGCAGAATTTGTCCAGATAGGAAACACAGCCTAGTGAAGTTTAAATATGATTTATTAATCTCAACAGCCCCCAGTGCTAGAGCTGTTATTCAGACGAGTGTGTAAACATTTTGAAATTACTTCTGTAGGTGCTTTGATCTTGAATTTGATCTAAAACATGGGGGAAGAGCTATAAAATATAGACATTATGAACTCTCAAAAAAGGAAAGGTTTTAAATTGAATTCTTTGGCTACTGGCCATGTTTCCATTCTCCTGGCTGAATAAGTGCACTGGTGTGGAAGGATACCTTATATAGATGAGAAGATTTAAATCTGTGTATAGCAGTTTTAATAAGAGGTTCAGATAGTTAATCAGAACACTGCTACACCGTGAGCCCAGAATAAAAACCTTGGGCAAGTGAAAAATACTGTTTCAAGTGACGTTTCAGTTCACTTTCTATTCAAAGCTTATGTAGTAAAATCACTTTTACCTCATGTCTCTATTGTCATGTCTCTATTGAGATTTCTTCTAGAGAAATTTTATTTGTTTATATGTTTTTTTTCTTTTTTTACCTCCTCTCTGAGGCAGTACAAAAAGAGAACTGTTGTCCAGTCTTCTAGATGTTTTCCTTGCTTCTTAAAATTGCCTCATGAGCATTCTACCATTTTCTTGCTAAATCATTCTCCTTTTCCTTATTGTTTTCAAGTAATCTTTTCTGTGTCCCATAAGTGTCGTCATATCCTCATGATTTGACTCACCCTTAAAATATTCTTCTGCAAAACTGAACTCATAGTTCAAATATTCCATACCAACTAATCCATGGTGAAACATTTATCTTCCCCTTTTATGTCCTGATACAGAAAAGGACTTAATCCTTTATTTAATATTAAGCCAGGGAAACTATATTTGTGTTTCTCTGTGTGAAGAAGGTTGAGGTTCTAGTCAAAACCACAGTAGCTCTGTGCTTGATTTTACCATTGTCTCCCTTGCACCCACTTCCAGTTTTCGGTGGACAACTTCACCTAATACTTTCAGTTTTCTGTGTTCTGTATTGCTGTTCTTGTTTGTTCAGTAGTTTCTGTATCTCTGGCACTGTAAAAATAACATTCTGCAAAAACTATTGAAAAATACATTTCTTGCAGAATGAAGAAATTACTGTTTTTATTAATCAAGCATTTTTAGCTGTACTGTAGCTTGTGCAGTGAGGTTCAAATTCAGAGGGTGAAAATCCATTGGAGCAGCTTTGCTTATAGCTGGTAAAAATTGCAGTTAGTGTGACTGTACCAGTGAACTGAATTGTTGAGAGTTTCCCCATTTATGAAAGGTTCTTCCTTTCTATCCTAATCTGTGGTGTTTTGCACTTTAATATCAATACTACTACATGTGATTCCTTACTAGGTTGAAAACAAATCACCTATCTGGCATCTGTGGCAGAGATGTTACCAGGTTTTTCTCGTAACAAAACTGTGCTGCTCTTTCCAGGGGTGTGAGCTCTCTCCTTTTTACCAGCAGGGAATGCAGCACACAAAGTTAATGTGTATGACAGGAAGATTGCAGAGTTGACCTATAAGCTAGTTTGCATTCTTGTTTGGGAACCTGACCAGTCTAGTGAATATTAGCAATGTGTATTTGGCTGGTTTCACCATCATTTCTTCACCCTTTTACTTGCAGGTTGGTCACCTTCTCCTGAGAGAATCAGAGCAATGTCGTACGTTTTTGTGAACGACTCCTCACAGACGAACGTGCCGCTGCTGCAGGCTTGTATTGATGGAGATTTTAACTATTCCAAACGGCTCTTAGAGAGTGGTTTCGACCCAAATATTCGTGACAGCCGAGGCCGGACTGGCCTTCACCTGGCTGCAGCCAGAGGAAATGTAGACATCTGTCAACTCTTGCATAAATTTGGTGCTGACCTATTAGCCACTGATTACCAGGGTAACACAGCCCTTCACCTGTGTGGGCATGTCGATACCATCCAGTTCCTAGTTTCTAATGGACTTAAAATTGATATATGGTACGTCACTTTTTACAGTACGTATTTTATAATACATCAGTCTTCTGTCACCAGAGCCTTGCCTATAAATCTACTGTTGCTGAAATGCTGTATTGAGTGCAATTCTACTTTACAAAGATACCACTTAATTTAAAAAAAAACCAAAATAAAAAGGCAGGAAAACAGTAAGAAGCCACTTCTGCTAGTCTGAGCAACAAGCAAAGCAAATGAAAATAGCTGCTGCTAGTGTGAGCTGCTGTATCTAATTCTGCCTCATTGATGACATTGGTGCCCAGATTTGGCCAGACAGCCAGGTGTGGGTGGCTGGCACCAAAGAAAAAAATCACATTGACTACTTTAAAAGAATTTCTCCCCCCCATTTTCTATTGTTGTACTATATAAGACAAAGAAAATACAGTACATGTGTGTGTCAGTTCATTCCCGTACTCCTCTGGTAACAATGCTTCCTTTCAGTGTTTTTGCCCTCTCTCAAAGTCTGTGAGTCAGAATATTGTATATTCTTTCTTCTGGCTTCCAGCAGCTGTCAGATGCCAGTGCTCAGATGGAAGCTCTCAAGCTGCAAAATAACTAGCTGTTTCATTCCTCTGCTGAATTACTTTGTTTGTGGAACTTTCTGCATATTCACGACGTGTGCAAAAACCAGGAGTAACATCAAAACCTTTGAGTTTTTAAATCTGTCCCTTTTTCACCTGTCCTTCATTAATGTTTTCAACTCAGCTAAACTAGTTATTGGTGGACCAGATTATTTATGGGTTGTGGGTTGGGATTTTCCCCCCTCATTTCAAACAGCTCTGGTGGAAATTCCTGGTCTAAAGGCAGCTCTGGATCTATTAAGTATTATTTTAATAGCAGCAGAGGGACCATCTGTATTTTATTTCATTTCTGCCTCATGTCCTAATACCCTCATGGAAAAGGAACTATTAGGAGCCAGATTGCACAATTCTTTCTTGAAATTAAGCTTAAACTTGAACATTGCCATAAATCTACTGTTGTTTTGTTTTTGTTGGTGGTGGGTTTTTTTGTTTTTTTTTGCTGTAACACCCAGAGATTTCAATTAGATTAGAGTCCTAGGAATTTTGATTTTATTAGAGGGGGAAAAGAGTTGTGCAATTTCAAACCCAAATATACTGATTTTCTTCTCTAGCCAATTGTGCTGCAACTTGGATAGACTGGAATTTATTACTGTCTGATAAAACAGAAAATAGTTCTGAGGACTCACTAAGTTGTAATTTGTTATGCTGAGTTGACTTGATACAAAACTTCTGTGTTAAAATTTTCTTCTGTTTTTTATGGGCTTATTTTAGCAACCACCAAGGTGCAACACCACTTGTTCTTGCCAAACGAAGGGGTGTGAATAAAGATGTGATTAGACTGCTGGAATCTTTAGAGGAGCAAGAGGTGAAAGGATTTAACAGAGGAGCTCACTCAAAGCTGGAGACAATGCAAACAGCTGAAAGTGAAAGGTATTTACCAGACAAAAATAATTACCAGGAGAAATAATGTTTATGGCTTTTAGATTTTTGGGATTGACTTGGTTGTTTATTCCTCAAAACAGATAATATCAAATTTGGCCTGACATTATCAGGCAAAATCAAAATTGAGTATTAAATTTTGGAAAAAATCTCTTTAAACAGGTCCAATGTAAGAAAAAAAGAATGTCTATTGAGGTTTTAAGTTTATGGTAGAAATTTTAAAAATAATTACTAATTTTCCATTACAAAGTCCCAAACATAAATATTTTACCACCTACCAAAAAGCCAAATAGTGTAAAATGCAAAATTCCAGTATCACAGGCTAACCTGACATCCTTTTGACGATTTTCTGTGCAAAGAAGAGGGAGCAGACTTTTCATCTATTGAACTTGAATAAAGGATTTTATATGGTGTCACATCTAAAATTTCTATTGTTAGTAGTTGTGGAAAAGGTGGAGAATTAGAATTTTGTGGTGGCTACAGAGATAGTTAATGCAGGACTGAAGATTTCGAGAAAATTGCATTTCAGGGAAAGTATTGGGTTAGGGGGAAGTTACAAATGAATTCCTAAAAGTCTGGTTCTGGGACTGTGCTTACTTAAAATTTTCGTAAATAAAAAGGCAAAAGCATGAGAAGTAGAAGCATGTTAGTGATCCCAAGAAGTGAGATACAGGCAGCCTTGAGGAAAATTGAGATGGCGTAGAAACAAATCCTACACAAGGGATTACAAGGGAGAGGAAATCAGTAGTAATAAATTGTGATTCTGTAGCACAAAATGCAACGGCAATTACTGAAAGATGTATGCCATAAAATAGAAGTTTCTCAGTGGAAAACAAACATATAAGGAGAACAGGCTTGGTGCATTAGTCAGTTCCAGGAGTTAATGCTATCCCGGAAAATGCAATGAAGTCCTACAAAGCACAAAACAAGATATTTTCACTATGTAAAGAAAACTGTCAGTCCTGTTGTATAAAGCAATGGTGAGTTCTGCTCTCTACTGTGTCTTATTGTGCTGTTTACCCCCATTCAAAAAAATTGTGGCTTTTTTGATATTGTGTAATGATGACCATGAACTATGACTACTGGAACATTACATCACGAAAGACAGGGAGTTTTGTCACATAACTGTTCCTTGGTTTACATGAAAATGTAAACAGGCTGTGCTGTAAACAGCAAAGGAGCTGTATAGGTGGAGTTAGATCTAAGCTGAGTAAACAGAAAAGGTGAAACCAACAAAACTGCAGAAATAATACCCAATACTCCCAGTGAGCAGACGTGAAGTTCTTTCTTGTACATCAGATGACCCCGCCTGTCAGAGGGACTGTTTTAAGCTGGAAAATTAATTTCATTTTCAAAATTACATGGTTGTGCATTGTGAGAATTAGTGCATATTACCTTTCTGAATTCACTAACTTTTATTGAAAGTTTCTTGACACACAGAAATGCACTTAGACTGATTTTGTTTAAACATATGGACAAGCAGCTCAGCCCCATTTAAATTTTGACTTTTGGATTTGATGGCGTCCCTTTAACAAACATAGCTTCCTTTCTGTTATTTGACCTTCATAAATGTTATATTGTTTGCTTTGGCCAGGAAGTCAGCAACTCTCCTTGGGGACAAGCATAGAGACATAAACAGTGAACTACCCAGCTTGTTTGGGAATGTGTTTAAAATGTCTGAAATACATTATTTTTAAAGTAACAAATAGCAGATGCCTACAGGAGCCAAAGCAAATGAGCTTGTGTGCTTGTTTGCTTTGTAAATAAATAGTATATTTTTACCAGTTGGCTTTTCAGACCTCCCCAGTTTCACTTCTCCTTCTTTGTATTATTTTCACATTTTAGAGATACTTAGATTAATGTCTTCTGTCCTCTCACCTCTGGACTCTTACGTTACGTATGAACCTATGGAGAAATAACACTTTCTAAAAACAGTCTCTGACTTCAGTTTTCTGCTCCATGTTACACACAGTTGCTGCTGCTCGGGAAGCAGAGGCCAGAGCTCTGTTCCCAAGTCAAATTTGGTTTTGCCTGCTTTTTCCTGCTGCCAGGAGGCAGAGCTCCCTCTGTCCCTCTCTCACACAGACATCTGTCCTCCTGTGGCTGTGCCACAAGTGTGTCCAAATGTGAACTCCCACCTGCTGTGGACACAAAACATCTGTCTGGGCTGTGTGGCACAAACTCTTCGGAGGACATGTTGCTGCATTACCAGTTTTTATGCAGCTGTAATTTGTAATAAGAAAAAAATACCTTGAATAACATTGATTTTAATTGGGTCATAATATAAAGTAGTAAAATGGTTTTTAAGGTACTCTTTTTAATGAGCAAGCGTGTGACCCTTCCACTTAAATTGCATTGCACCTTTATTTAACCTCTCTGTGGTTATGTATTAACTAGTTAGTACCTACTGAGTAAGAAGTTCTGTTTTGCACAAAGGGCTGTCTTTTACTAAACCCTTTGTTTTGCTTGGGAAATCATGATAAGCAAGGAAGGTGACTAAATCCTGCAGCTATGGATAAGCTAAAATAGCTCTACAGCATGGTAAATATTTAAAAAACAAAAATACAGGCTGTTTAACAGCAATTCCTGAAATCTTGTGCACATGATGCTGCAATACTGGAGCAAGCTGTGGGAGTTTAGGCTCATTGTTCTTCAGTGGTTGTACTTCCTGAGAAAAAATACCACATGAATAGTGTGAAGTTTTCCCATGGTGTAATCTTAGAAGAGACCTTAGTGAATGAGACTTTATTTCTGATAACCATTATTTTTCAGTTTGTTTCTGTCATGAAGAACAGCAGCATTTCTACAATTAGTTTTGATTTAGAAATTACTTTCCCTTGATTTTTAATTTTTTTATTATTAGTCCTGTAAGAAATATCTAGGAATATGATAATGAAAAGTAGTTAAAAGGGAGGAAAAAGGGTTTTTTTTGCTTACATTCTTGCATTGACATCATTGAGTATGTAGTTGATTCCACCATTTCCTTTCTGTGGTTGTCAGGGCCTGATCCTGTAAACACCCATGTATATAATTTCACTCAAGTGAGAAGTAGTAAGACTGTGCAGATGGCCAAATTTTTAAGTGAAATCAAGTTAGGGAAAAGATTTCCAATTCTTCATGAGGTTTTTCATAAGCAGCAGATAGTTTCCTGTAACAGTTGTGAAACCAGCAAAATTGGGAGAATTACACAAGAAGCCATGCAGGATTTTGAGACAACTTACATCTTTTCTAAAGGTGATCAGTTGTCAAGAAGACTGCCTCTCTTAGATTTTATATTTGTTTTTCATTAAAACTGAGAATTCCACTCCCTAATTTATAGTCTGACAATTTAAGAGGGCCTGATGGATTGGTAGTGGAATGCTAAAACATCAAAGCAGTCACTGAACACCATATGGCAGAAAACACAGCGATGCCAACCTGTTCAGAAAGTTTCTGAACTTCTTGTTATACAAAGTTATTGTTTTCTGTAATTTTTTTTAATGCTGGAGAAGAGGCATGTAAAGGACATCCAAGAGAGTGGTAAAAGTCATTGCAGAATTCTGCATCTCAATTAATATTGGTTAAGTTTCCATTTTATTAATCAGAGTTTGATTTTAGTAATGACTGGTTTTATTAACAAATAATGTGTGCCCCTTGAGGTCTTAACTTATGCTTCATTATATTTTACTAAGCCATATTTAATAGGAATTATGAGGACTGACCTTTGAAGTCTTCTGGGTAGCAGGACTGAAAATTCAGTGCAGTTATACATACACAAATATCATTCTCTTTGCACAGGTTAATAAAATATCCTTTCAGCTAAAATAAGTTTAGAATTAGGAGTGTTTTCCTGATCTGATTTGTCTTGATTTAGCATAAGCAATGCTATAAATCAGTAGGGGGGTTTAATTTTTAATCTAGAATGTTTCAGATGCCCTTAGTAGGATTACTGTCATACTTACAGGTGCATTCTTTTGCTCTGATGTATTTTTAACTTTAATCCTTTGTAGTGCAATGGAAAGCCATTCCCTTCTTAATCCAAACCTCCAGCAAGGTGAAGGAGTTCTTTCCAGTTTCCGCACAACGTGGCAGGAGTTTGTGGAAGACCTGGGCTTCTGGAGGGTGCTGCTCCTCATCATTGTCATCGCTCTTCTGTCCCTTGGCATAGCATATTATGTTAGTGGGGTGCTTCCTTTTGTAGAAAACCAGCCTGAACTGGTGCACTGAAGCAAATGCAAATAAGTACAGTGTCCTTTTTTCCTGTTCTGTTCTAATCTAATCTTATTTTGAGCTTGGAATTATTATCTTGGTGCAGACAGTGGCAGCTGTATATACTGTTTGCCTTTTGTACTTACTATTAACCCCTTTGAAAGAGGGATTAATTAATTTCAAGTAAAACACTAAATTCTAAAGCATTCCTAAGCTACCTCTGACTTACCTTGACTTGCAAGCAAGATGTGAAGATAGTCCTCTGTAATAAAATATTGAGATTAGAAAAGGCCTTTCATTATGAATATTAAATTCCTGCATATGAAAAGTATATCCTAGTACAGAACCAAATTTGGTTTATTTTTCCTATGAAGAGAGGTAGATCTATTGTTGGACTTCAGTTGAAAGAAAAATACTCTTAAAAGTCCTCCTCAAGAAATCTCATTAATATAATAACACATTCTGATATATAGATAGTGATAAGCTGCGACTCCATAGTTATTTTAATGCCTCTCCATAGTTTCCTATCTGCCAGTTTATAAAAGGAATGAGAAATGGTTCAAGTTTTATTCTGTCTCTGATGTATAGATCACTCCTTTATTTATTAGGTTAATGTAATGTGTCTTCCCCAGCTGAATTTAATGTTGTTAATACCTGCCTGAAGTGAATTTTGTAGAATAAAACTGTTTGTTGTGCTTTGGAAGAAGCCTTGGGCTGAAAATTTTGCATTTTTTTTGAAATGTTGCTAAGCAAACCTTTCTTTGTAAGGGTAATTAAAAAGTGATTTAGCTGTTCTGCCATGTATATAATAATTCTGTAAGGTCATTGTGAAATATATCATGAAGGATAATTTTTTCTTCCTCCCATAAGGATCAGACTGAACCATGTAATTGTGTTTTCATGTTTGTGGAGAGGACTTGATTGAATAGAATTCCTTTCTAGAATTGTTTTCCATTTCACTTGCTTTCAGACAGAACCTACAGGCTTATGAATTGTTTTCTGAATATGCAGAATAAAGGCATTTAAAATACTAATATTTAGGAACATTGTATGAAATTAAATCTTGATCCATTCTGTACTTTGCTGTGAAACCCTTTGTTGTAAACAACCTAGGGATATGAATCCATTAGATATTCCTTTATGAAGGGTAGAAAGGTAGTGCATAGTAGGCTGGAGGTTTTCAAAGAAAGTGGATTTTCTCTCCCCATGCTGATTAGACATCTAATTCTCTTTTGCCTTGAAAATCCCAAACAAAATTAATTCTGTGAGCCTAAGGAATCAATTTTTATTTTTTTAATTAGCCACTCATCAGTTGTTGCTAAATAACATAAAATGTTTATTGCTCATTTAAATGTAACCTGCAGGGTTCTCTTCTGATACTGTGTATATTTTTCTTTCTTGTTTATTGGTGTGAATGAAGGGGGTTGTTGTCTTTGTTTTGATGTGCGATGTGGGTTTTGCTGGAGCTGGGCCCTGTTCTGAATTTCATCTGAGTAAATCTTGATCTCAGTTCTTAAGTCAGACTTTAATGACACAATACTTTTAGCAGCACAATGCTGCAGAAAGAAAAAAATCTTAAAAAACCAAAAAATGAGAACGTGTTCCTCTTCTGAGTATTTCACTTATGGTACCATTGTCACAAACAGATAAATATAAACTCATCATATACCTGAATTACATTTACTTGTCTAAATAAGTACATTTCTGTTAATAATACCATTCATCTTGATTAATGACAATGTCTTTCAGTATGTATTATCTGTATAATTTGTAATTGTATTCTCAGTATGGGCGAATGCTACAAATAAATACATGTAGTAAATATGTTTTGGTTTATTGTTACATTAGTGGAGCAGTAACAATGCTACCCCATTTTACTAAGTTTGTTGTGCATTGATAATGAGTATTTCAGAAGTGAGGAACTTCCCTACATAATAAATGTAGGGAATAAATGGCAACCATGCAGCTGCTATAAATGAGACTTTAAAGCACGGGTTCTTTAGATTTGCCTGTTTTGTGTTCAGTGTTGTTGCTGAATTAAAATTCCCGTCTGACTGTCTCTGTTCTGTGAGACTTCAGGTACTGACCATATGGTCTAGAGGCCTCTCAAAATTTGGAGATTACCTATGAGGGGGTACAAAACATAACCAAGAAAACAAAGCTTGAGCCTTAAGTAGCCTTTCCTATTTCGATGCATGCATAGGCAGACATGCAGGAGCTACACATTGAAAAGGTTTGAAAAATTGTGTTTGAAATTAACATATGTTTTAAACCAGAAAGAAATCCAGAGCACTGTTTGAACTTCATTGTGTAATGAGTTCTGCTCCTTGAAATAAGGACATGATAAATGCATGATAAAAGTGGAGTTTGTTCTGTATATACCTCTGTTACTGGACAAAAGTCTGCTGTGCCTTTCAATATATCTACAAACACTAATGTCTTCCTTTTCAAAGGCTGCTTCTAAAGAACAAATTTACCTATATAACTTTAGCTTACCTTGTCATAGGGGGTTTTACTATTTCAGTATAAATACTTTTATAGATCTTGGATTGCCTGCAGGTAAATAAGATTTTCTTTTCCTTATTATTGCAGTGGTGTCTCAGTACCTTGATCCAGGTACTCACTTTTGTGCCAGGCAACACAAAATTCACCTGAAGTGCTTAAATATGATTAAGATAACAGGTGCATCATACTATCCTACAAGTGCAGGTACAGAATTATCCCTTGCTGTCACCAGAAATTAATTTCATATTGTTAATACAGATTCAAGATTAGTCACTCTTCAAATCCAAAACAGATTGTTGTCTCACGCTGTTCTTAGACTAATGAGCTCAAATGGAATAAGGAATCGAGAGGGAAAACAAATAGCTATGAAGAGATTTCTTTTTCCAGTGACATGAAACAACTTAGTGAACAAGGTAAACTGGATTGTAAAAAGGATAGACACAGGCTCCTCTGCAGTGGGCTGTTCTGGTGCTCACATTTATCCCATGGCAAGATCACACCTAATCTTACCTCACAGTAACTTGTTCACTTAGTGTATCTCTTTGTCTTCAAGGGCTCTGTTTTCACTCATGTTGGTAATTTGCTTTGTAGAAGGGGATGTTCTGTTGGGGACTGTCGTGAGTAGATATTGTTTCTGGCTGCCACAGTACAACAGGTAGTTAATTACTGGATGTGATCTGGCACTGTGAGGCTTTTCATCATGAAAAACTCCTGTGAGAGAGAGAGAACATGGTTTCACTATGAAATATTGAAAGATCTTGGTAGTTTCTGGGTCTGCAGCTGATTGCGAGTTTGATTTTATCATGAGTCAATGAATATCTGTTTGTAATAACTTAAATAAGTAAAAATCATCAGCTCTGGCTAGTTAGATAATTCTTTTTCTAGTCAAAATACATTTGGTCATAATTACTTAGAGGGGTGCAAATTAAATAATTTATTCAGAAGTACAAATTGCAAGTGATGACTTCCCCGAAAACTCAAAAAAAGTGTAATATTGACTGGTATCATATTCAGGATTTTCAAAAGTCTGTCATTTATCTAAATGTTACCCCAAGCTGATGTTTAACAGAACTGATAGCTTCCTCAGCTGACACACAAAGTAACTGGTTTCTGTATGTGTTCCTGTTTCTGAAGTCAGCTCTTTATTAAATTCATATTGGAATTGGTGGTTAAAATAAGTCTTTGATGACGTGAGAATTAGGTCAGAATGCTTTTCCTTCATTCATTGTTCTTTTTTTACATTTCAACATTAATCACTGTAGACTGGTTACTTGTGATATACTTTGTAAAATTTCCTCAGTGACCCAAAGTGTTACAAAAACGTTGCCAGTTTCTGCACTTTTCACCCGTGGTGTTGCAGCTTTCTAGAAGCATTCAAATGTCGCTGCACGGTTTCATAACCTGCAGTTCTCTGTGAGCTCTAAGTGGTGAAATACTGTTGAATTATGAATCCTGAATCCCTATTAGTACTATTAAATTCATTTCTGGTAACAACAGAGATAATTCTGGACATGCACTTGCAGAGTATTATGATGTGCCCATTATCTTAATCATATTTAAGTACTTCAGCTGAATTTTTTCTTGCCTGGCATTTTTGTACTGCTCTTAACAAATGCTTTAAGGAGAGAATGCTTTTAAAACGTAGAGTATTAGGAAACAAATGCAACTAATTGGTAGTTCTTTGCTATTTATTGCTGGGAAGTGAAGTGTTCCCAGGGCCATGCTGCCAGAGAAATCTGAGATGAACACTCAAAGTCCCCCACTGACAGTGATCTGGTGTGTCTGTGCTCTTACGCAAGGCAGGATGAGTGCTCTGGTGTTGCAGCTGAGCAGGCTGCGTGTGCAGAGCCCTGAAAAATGTGTCTCTGCTGTAGGCATTTAGAGTTTGTAATTCACTCTTGTAACTAAGCATTGAGCAAATAGTATTTCCTAATGACTGGGAGACAAAACTGTTGTTCTTCATTAATGCCAAGGGAACAAGGAATCTACTGGAACTTCTCATAACTAAATAGAATATCTTATGAAGTCAAAGTATGAACAAGTTGTACCCAGGGCTTCAAGTGATACATTCTTTCCATTTGTGATTTTAAACTACTTTGTGGAGAAGGAAAAAAATGGGGAGAGAGACATTTGGAACGGAATTTGTTGTGTGCTATGTATGGCTTGTAGAAACTAGGAGGGAAGTGACTTCAGTGAGCCAAGACAGCAGCACGGCAGGCAGAGCAGTGTGATACCTTCATGAATCACTGCTTAAAGGCCAATCCCAGCACTTGTAAGCAGTGCCAGGAGTGACCAGTAATAGCTTCCTAGCAGGAGAAGGATTTCACTGGCTTGTGATTACACCATCCCACAGGGGTGGCCATGCAGCCCTGCAACCTGAGCTGGCCCTTCTTGACTTTCAACGTCTACAGCGCTGCTATTTCAGATAACTGTGTGTTTGAATGTGTGCCTACATTAACAGCTGCTCATGTGGAAGCTGAACTGGTTCCTCTTATACAAGGATCCCTCTGCACATAGGTTAGCAAAAGAAGTTTTACAAAATGTGAACAGAAGGTCTTTGTAAAACATTAAATATTTCTGGTGTATTAAGTTACATTTATCTAAATATCAGAAGGCAGGAATCCAGATGAAGGATCAAGTATATGCAATAATATCTCATTTTCCTTTGCCAAAGGAAAGAAGAACAGATAACATTCTCTTAATGCAAAGCAAGAAGAAGATCACAGTAAATTTATTTTGATCTGTAGAATATGAATTCCTTAATGAGCCAAATTCCTTAATATGAGGGGTTTTTCAAAGAAATACTTTGGCAGGTAAGTTTTCTAAAAGAAAAGCTGACATAGCCTTGCAGGGGTGTGAAGGTAGTGATGTTTAAAGGCTGTCTGGCTTAATGAAGTGTGCATACTGCAAACTAGGTAATAGAGTGGATTTTTGCTGGAATGCAAGATTGAAATGCCATATGTTCATCCTCGTATTGTTGTCTCATTGCAAGTTGAACATCTGGCTTGGTTTGTTTGGCTACAGATATTTTCAGACAAAAATGAAGTGTGTAGGTATCAATAAGTTTCAGCTGGCAAGAACACTCTCTGTAGACGACATGAAGAATAATGAAGTATCCTACTGAAAGTCATGACAGCTTGTATGTGGACTGCACAATCCTGCCAGATGTGTTCCTTACAGAACTGGTGGTTTTCCCATTTATGTTACTGGTTTGAACCCTTGTGTCAGTCAGTGAACACCAGTGGTGAACACAGGGCTTGAACTGAAGGCCGTTCTCAAAGTTTTTAATTATAATAGAAGTCAAAGCTTTATTCTTTATTTCAAAGTTCAAGGAACTTTTTTTTTTAGTCTAATGTTTACTAGAACTACAGCCTGCGAATGTGCACAGATAATGAGCATGTGGGTGTCCTTACTCTTTGCACTCCTATGCCAAAAGGATGTTTAGGAATAGCAAACAAGGCCTCCAGTGAGATCAGTTTGAAATAAGTCTGATTTAAGGAATTCTGGTGTTTGTCATTTGTCATCAGATTGGTATTTAATATACCACCAGTTCTGTTTTTATTTGTTGTATTGATTTAGTGACATATTTTCTTGGTCCTGGTGATAGAAGAAGGGTCACATTACCTACCTTTCAGAGGTGTGCTTTCCCTGCTGAGCACCATTACTTCAATAGTAAATGGATTTGTCAGTTTAAAAATGTCAATTCTCTTTTTAGAGTTATGCTCTCTGTTTTGCAAAGTGAGAAACTAGCAGTACAGTTTGTTTAGTTAAAAACTTGGTAATTTTGTCCATTCATGTGAAATTTAACACTAATTAGAGGAATTATTTGCCTTGGCTTGACTTGGTCCTCCAGAAGACTTCTGAAGATGGAACAAGTGCTTGGGAGAATTAAAAGATGGTCTGGCAATAAAGCTGGAAGGGTGTCTATTCACAGCATTTTCAGGCTTTCCAGGACCCTGGGGATTTTTTATTGGCCATTCTGAGTCATTTTACCCAAAGGAGAATAGGTTTGCAGAAACTTTAGGCCATTGTGTGTGTTCTGAAATTCAAAGGTATATTTTGAAAACTTTTGTCTTCCTCCAAGAAACAAGCTATGCTCCAGTAGAGCAGTTAGGAATACTTTATATGTATTTTTAAGCCAAGAAAGCAATCTTAACTGCAAGTCAGTTTTTGAATCTTAACTAACATAAGGATTTGAGGCCACAGACTTCACCTCCTACCAGCAGCCAGGCACTTGTTGCTTTATTCCTGATGTGCTTCCTTGCCCCTCCCCTGGCACTAGTGCTTGCATCTGACCCCAAGGGCCTGCACTGGGAAGCTGTGTCAGGTAGCCCTAATAGAAATTTGCTCTCACTCCCACTGCATTCTTCCTAACTCTGCCCCTCCTTGTCATTTCATCTTCTGCCCTCCACTCCATGCCTCTGTTTATGTTTCACCTAGGCTTGAGATTTACCCCATTTCATGTGCACTGAGGATTCTGTTAATAAAACACACTTCTTCCCTGGAACGTCTCTCTATTTTTTCATATTTATTGCTATCCCTATCTTACTTGAGCCGTTGTCATTTCCAAGGTATCTTTATTTGCCTAGCTTTGTCTCTAGTGAAAGCCCTTTATGGAATGGAAGAGACTATATTTAAAGAGAGGGTTATCAGTTGGCTCCAGTTCACTAGTTCACTGCTGTCAGTAGTAATCATCTTTTTAATTTAGACTTTCCTGTAATAAAGACACAAGAAGCTAACCTTGTTGTGTGAGCTTTGTTTTCAGTTTTACTTCTCTTCTTCAATGCTGTAAATTCTTTCATTACTTCTATTAAATCAAACTGTGTGGATTACTTCAGCTGTCAACAGAAAACGTCCAAAATGTGACCTGTGAACAAGCTGAACTTGGTTTAGGTCAGGGTAGATGTAAGGAGTCTTTGCACTACTTGTGAGATGGGATAGTGGGACTGGATGGAGACCACTTTGTCTCCATTGTGGGCTCTGGACATTTGCAGTGTGCAGCAGCAGCACAAATCAGCATGCAGGGGTGGCCCAGGATTACCACCAACCTTTTGGCTACGGCTTCATAATAGACAAATGGAGGATGCTGAAATAGCCTTAGCACACACAGCACTGCAGACACTCCCCTTCTGCTGCAAGTGGCTAGGACACATCCTGTTGAGGCCAAACCAAAAGAATTAGATGTTACATCTACCCTGCTTTGTGAACATACCATGGCATCTTTGGCTGTGTCTGTCATTTCACAGATGAGACAAGAATGTGCACCCAGTGCCAGAGTGGGGAGGAGAGGAAGTGGAGTCAGTGCTGTGTAGTCTGCTCTCTCTGCATGACCAGCTTGGAGGCCACAAACCATGTGTGAGAGCCACTGGTGCACAGCACAGATCATATTTTCTTTATAAAAATATTTCCTCTTGTTTAGGTAGGTAAGTATTGAGATCTGAGTTTCAGTGTGACTTTTTGGTGCATGAAGGAAGAATGCTGAAAGTAATGGATCAAAAAGAGTAAGGAGAAAGATTCAGAGAGAGATTAGCAACTTCCTTAGAAACTGCAGATGTTTCTGAGGAAAACTGGGCAGACACAGACATGCTCCCATGCTCCTGGCAAAAAGAAGAGTTTGGGGGAAATCTTTTCATTCTTCTGATTACAGATACCTAAGTGTAATTTTACCAGAGCTCTCAAAGTGAGCAAATTATTCCTGGTTTTGTAACAAGAAATATTAGCAGAATTAGAGTTTTTTCCTCTTGACTAAAACTAATAAAATTCTTAATGTGAATTTTATTTGTAATATTATTTAAGATGTTTCTGTATACGAGGTCTCAGAAGTCTGCCTCTGAAACGGTAATGCATAGTAGGAGTAGTGTCTGGTTCTGACTTAACTACCCACAGAGTAAGTTTAGAATGTCAGGTTCTAAATTAAGTATCAGAATATGTGATTTCTCCATCTATTTTTTACATGTGAGTATGGGATCAGGAGCTTTTCCAGCTGCTTGACTTTAACCAAAGCCAAGTTCAAACAGGGCCATTCAGTTCTTTAATCTCTGAGGGTGTTTTTTGTTGGTACTTTGTCACTTGACTCTCAGTACCTCCCTCTCTTTCAGTACGTGAGAAAAATTGTTGCAGGTACTTAATTTTAACCTGCCAGCAACAGGCTGGGATTTGTCCCATGTCACAAGGTGTGTAAGCATAAATGAGGTGCAGTCAGAAAAGGGACAGGGAGAAGTCAGTTTGCCTCTTGTACCTCTGTGTGCATTAAGGCCTTTTGTAAGTCCTGTCTGATTATTCAGGGAGTTGTATCAGGTTGAGCAACTCCCTTTCGTTTACATATAAAAGGAAATTAACTTTTTATGGATGGAGGCTCTTGATGGAATGGAAATGAATTCTTTATTCCTGCTCCAGAGTTAGATTCCAGATGGTCTGGTTATAGTATTGTCACGTAATCAACACTTCCTTTCACACTTGTCTTGGTTAATGTCTGACAAAAGGTCTTTGAAATTGCAGGGTCAATGCCATTCAATTTTCTTAGTTTTCTGAAAATGCTTCATCTTTAAGATGAGCAAATTAGTATTTAGAGTCTTAATTTGCCTAAGACAGGTTTTGTTTTTATAAGTATTCCAGTACATATGGATTGGTCCAATTCTGAGGAGCAGAGTTATATAATATGGAGCAGTAGCATAGAACTAGTTTTCAAGAAGCTGAAATAACAGTGTCACTGCTTGTTTCCTACAGTCTCGTGGCTGCAGAGACTGGCGTGGAAGGGAACAGTTCTGGCTTCTCTGGACTTTTCAGCTACATTGGGATAAACCTCCATAAACTGTATTTGAAATCCTAGACACATATTAGATTTTGTTTGTATTGGAAATCTCATGGCATAAAGCTGTTGTGTCTATTCCAGTTTTGTTAAAAACGCTGTCAGGACAGTTTCCCTCATGTTCTCCTAGTGCTCCTGTTCCTGGCTAATGCACTGGTGAGGTATGACAACTTAAACAGAAGTTGACTTGTGTTTTTTGAATGGTGGAAAACTTTTTTTTAAAAAAAGAATTAATGCTTACTTTATCTGTACCTTTTGTTCCTTCTGATTCGTCTTGTCCCTTAAGAGTTCTTAGGAAATATGCATTCCACAGTTAGTCAGCATGACCTGCTGGACAGATTTGGGAGTTATAAATCCAAGGACTTTCTGTGTGGCCTTAAAAAACTTACTTAACTTCTGCTTCCCTGCCAGTAAAACCAGAATACCTTAATCTTACAGCAGTGTTGTCATTAACATGCATAAAAAGTCTTTAAAATTAACTACTGGTACTGATAGCCTGTAGGGTTTTTTACTCTGTGTATATATATTCACTTTACCCAATATATTTATGACAAAGAAAATCCTTGATATGTCAATTAATAATCTTATTGACTATTATTTCTTTAGCACTCTTAGGCATGCATGAATTGCAGACAAAAGCTCTGATCTCACTCACTCTCCAGCTGAGACTTCTGCACCAGTATGTGAAGTCCCATTAATTTCAGTGGCTGTGGGCAAAAGTAATTGTTGTCCAGAGAAGATTTAGATCCAGAATCATGGCCAAGGATAGAAGACCTGCCTGTTTTCAGCTAGACATAATGGAAATGAAAGAAGATTAAAAGAGGGAAGCTGAGCTGAGTGTTTGTCATTTCCTGCAGTTTCTAAGAAATTCATTCCCTGTGTCACTGCCTCTGGCTGAGGTTCAGTGTAAGCAGAGAAGGAAGGATTGTGAACAAGACACTTCTCTTTCTTCTTTCTGGTGGATATAGGGGGTCTCATATTTCCCTGTTGAGCAGAGGATCAATTTTCATTCTGGAAACAAGTTTGGCAGCAAGAGGATGTATGAGCTATTGAATCAGAGCTTTGGAAGGTCTTCAGTGACATTTCTCCATTCTTAGCACATCATTTAATGACAGCACTTGATGGCCAGGTCCTAAGTTCAGCATCCAGGCTCAGAAGTCAGGCCAGACACTGCATGTTTGAATGCAAGAAGCTGAGGAGTGCTCTCCAGCTGTGTCTTGGACTATCTGTGGAGCTACTTTTCTCAGACTGCTGCAGTCCCACAGGGTGAAGATGAGTTTGTATAAAGGAACTGCTTTATTTCCTGTAGCATTTCGAAGTCTCCTCCATTCTGCTCACTGGGTTTCCAGTCCAGGCAGTCACACAGGATCATATCTTAAAGGTCTTACTCAGTTCTTGTACAGCCCTTGGCAGCACCTGGTCCTGTGCAATAGAGGTCAGGGCCAAAGCTCCTCACAGCACTAGAGAAAACAAGCAGTCTGTTCTCAGAGCTGGAGCCCAACTTGCCTTCTGGTATTCAGAAGGAAGAAGTTTGGGAAATTTCAAGGGAAAAAGAAAAGCAAATGCAGTCAAAAATCCACTGAGAGACAGGAGGGAGGAAGAATATAGGGAACTTAAGGTACTGATAGCAGGCTTGTGAGGCTTTATTTTGACTGTGAAAATCCTTGCTTTCACCACCCCTGTGCACAAGGGTAGGACTGGGGAACAAAGCACCAGCGTTCAGGGTGCTGCATTGTGAAAAGCTGCCGTGAAGTGTCACCCTGACTTTGGTGAGGCACTTGGTGCAACAAAGCTAACATCAGAGACACTTGTGGGGGATGAAAACAGCCAGACTAAAAAATATTCTTAGTGCTGCAAGACATATGAGTTAAGCAGTCTTAGACCTCCTATGTAAGCTGTGTTGTTTTTATTTTCTGTTGTGTTGTTCTTGAGAAAATGTCCTTTACCACATATTTTATTGCACTAGGCTGAGGCAAGATCATGTGTGAACCTCTCCCATTAGAGGTTGATGTCGATGCCTGTGTTGGCCTCATTGACCACTAGATCTGTTGCTTACAGTGATTGTTAAATTTAAAAATAATAACAATTCCGATTCTCCCTCTGCAATCTAGTGCCAGTCTTCCTTTGGAGCAGCCGAATCCTTTGCATTCTCTTACTTGAGCTGCTTGCTCATCTCCCATGAGGATAAACACAGAGTTTAAGGGAATTTCCCATGTAGAAACTCCCTGTTCTTTATGAGAATACTGGGTGCAACATTAACTGTGCGCAGCAGTCACTTCACTTTATTTTTAGCCCAGTTTCCTTTTCATTATCTTCATGGTCTTTCTTTGGGAGGGAAAAAAAGGTGAGAAAAGGATTTACTGACCTATTATTAGTTGTCCAGATTGCAGTCTGACTTTCCACACTGTAAATCCAGAGTAACTCCATTGGAGCAATGGTATTGCTCCAGCTTGCCACCGTGGAATTGCCTGTCTTATTGTCTTGAAGCTCATTGTACATAAAGATATCCAGTAGAGATTGAAAAAGATGTCTAAAAAACAATAATGTCTCTTTCCAGCTGTGTGAATTGCAGGCAAATTTCCAACCATTCAAAGCCCAGAATTTTTTTTTTTTTGGATATGGGCAGCTCATCCATTCACCAGAGACACTGGTATGCCTCAGCAGGGCAGCTAACTCAGGACAAGCAGCTATACAGTTGACTTTGTCTTAGCAGTTCACTGGTATGTAAATATCTGATTCATGACAGAAACACAAAAGGCTGGAAATATTGATTGACAGTTACTCTGGGAATGAGGGAAGAGATGGGTAAGGCGAGTGGCATTGCTTGAATGCTGCAACTGACAGACTCTAAACATCATTAAACCCCTGAGCAAAGCGTAGATTCCTCTTCCAAAGACAAGATTAACTTCTAAAGACAAGATAAACTGTTTTATATTGCCAAATACTCTTCAAGGAGTCATTACAATTCGTCAACAAATATCTTAGCTATTACAAATCACCAGGCTGGGCAGATTTTAGTCTCTGTGTCCCCATGTCATCCTGCTGTACTCTCCAGGTGAAGACAGGCTCCTTTTACTCTGCCATGGCTGAGTTGTTGTTTTGTTGGGTTTTTTTAATGAACCAGCTCTAAAATGAGATGCTTGCCTGCTTTTGTGAGTGTAGATGACAGAGTCAATCCTTTGGTTGCACTGTGCAGATATCTGAGGCTTTCTGAAAGCTCTTTCAGTTTAGGTCCATCCAGCTTTCTGTGACACCAAAATAATCTTAAGGCTTAGACAAGGTAGTTTTACAGCCAAGTGATCTCAATCATTTCCTAAGGAATATTAAGATAAATAGCTATAATAAGTGCAAAGTGTAAGCCTTTAGCTTGTTCTCTCAGTCCTTGCACATGCAGCAATGCTTGGTAAAGACTGCTTGTAAAACCAAGAGGTGCAATTATTAATGCGTGGAACTTGGCTACTCAGAATTAAGTAGCAAATCTAGCTAAATTAAATATTGATTAAGATGCTTAGGCTCTGCTTGCACAATCTTTAGCTTTAAACTCTGAATGCATTTTCTTTATATTAGGAAAAATAATAAAAATAGATAACATGGAGTTTTAATAATGAGGTGTTTTGAAGACCAAGTCCTGAAAGCAGGAAAATTATTCTGAATAGCATATTGGAAAGCAAATGAAGATAAAGCCACCTCTCCATAGGGAAGGGAGAGTTGGTTAGAATCTCAGCCATGTAGAAAACAGAAATACTAAATGAATGAGACTAGAACTGTCTTTCCATGTAGAGAGTGATACCAAATAAAAGACTGTGTGATTCAGGTAAGGAAAACTACCCTCTCACTGGCAATAATGAGGTATAATTCTTTTTAAAATAAAATTAGGATTCAGTTCTGTAGTTCACTCATTGCATTGAAATGGCACCCTGCCTCATGAGTTTTCCGTGGCTTTGTCTTTACTTTCCATGTTTATTCATCATTTATACTACACTGAAGGCCTTTTTTTGAGAAAGCAATATTATCTTGCTGTGATTGCTTCATGGGTTTTAAAAATGGAAATAATAAATTCTATGGTTGTTTTTTTTTTAATTTTATTTTAAATTTATGTACCTGGTATCTTTTCTCCCTGTCCTAACAGTGAAGGACAGGGTCCAGCACAGCCTTTGTAAGTCATAGGCAGTGTAGTTCTAAAAAGACTGATGTGTGTAAGATTACCATTGTGAGAGATTTCCAGAGTCCTTGCAAGTACTGGATCCTTGAGAGGAGCTGGTATTTATCAGAAAGACTATTGGTGACTTGAAGGGCAATAGATTCAGCCCACTGGCTGTAAGTGGCGTCAGAAACCATGCCAGGGCACCCCAGTTTATTGTGTCATTTGTTTGAAATGGCATGCCTCTTCTTTTTTTTTTTTTTTTTTTTTTTCCTTTTCTTTTTTTTTTTTTCTTTTTTTTTTTTTTTCCTTTTCCTTTTTTTTTTCTTCTTTTTTTTTTTTTTTTTTCCTTTTCCTTTTATTTTTCTTTTTTTTTTTTTTTTGGACCATCATAGTGACTCTGGGAACAAAGATGTCACAGGTGGACATGAAGGTTTATAATGTCCATAACTATGTTATGTTCAAGTAAAACAGGGTAAGTAGAGAAAGAGTGTAAACATGGGTGTGATTGGAATGGACTAAACCAGTGGGAGGCTGATAGTTGGTGCTGAGAAAGGATGCAAAAAAAGAAAGCAGTGAAAAAAAAAAGACAAAAGAAAGTACAGCATGGAAAATCAGGGACAATTCTACCAAACTAATTGGCCAAATATGAAGTAAGTAGATTATGTCTTGATGGAGTTACTCAGGTAAATGCCTGTTTACCTGAGAGCTGTATCTGGCCTTAAGCACTGACTTCAGGCTTCTCCACAGTGCTATAGTTCTTGCCCTGAAATAATCTCTTTTTGGCAGTATAACATGATTCACCATTTTGCCTAGAGTACCCGTGTTCTTTATCGTGTCTAACCTTGTGTACTGCATCTCAGAGCCAGAGCAGTTTGTGTCAGGCATGGCACAAGCATCCTGTTCCTTCACAGCATCCAAACCCTTTTCAGACATTCCCCAAGTATTGATCACCACAGTGCCCTTAAGCTGAGACTGCTGATGGCAAAGCTTGGTAATAATAATAATGGAGTTTTTATATCTTCAAGTCTACTTCAAGAAATACATTTCTGGGGAGATACCAGCTGACATTATAAGAGTTTGAGCCATAGTCTCAGAAGCAGTGTTCCTGAGCAACGTTGTCCCTTTTCATGCTAAACAGAATGAAAAACACAGACCATTAGAGCCGACCTTAGTATTCCTCATTCTCTGACAAGCTTGAGCATACATCATTACACTACATAGAGGAAAATTATCATTGTTCCACCTAAAAGTTACTTCATTCTGTTTTGTGTCTATGGCATGAATTTGCAATCAGCTTTGGGATTTCTTCTAAAGCATACCATTACTTTTTAATTTATATTTTTTAAATATCACCAAAATATTTGCATTAGCATTAAATAGTACCCATCACTCATACTGTCCAGCCATCAGGTACATGGCTTGCTGTGAGTCCTCACAGAATAAGAACATGATAAGCCGTTGCTCTCCTGGGTCTCTGTGTTCCCATCTATGCTGAAAACTCAATGACAAAAGCAAGAAACAATTTTCCACCCTGAGATACAACCATTTGAACTTACAGAAATGACAAATTTTACAAAGCTTTCATTCTATATCAGCTCTTATGGCTAGCCACATCCCCATCATCTCTGAGTGCATTCCAGTACTGCCTTAAGCCCTGTGCCCAGCATGTGTCCAGTGGGGTTTGTTCTCTCTCTCACTGTTGTCTTGTGTTCCTGCTTTGCAATCGAACTTTTCAACAAGAAAGCGTCAGTCTCTCTAGGCTCTGCTTCCTGCTATTTTTGGTCAAGCTTCCCTTCCTTAGATAACACCCATCTTCATCCAGATATCCAAAGCAACTTAGCAGGCTAATGAATAGCTTCAGCAAGTTGCAGCTGCTGTGGGAAGACAGAGACTTTTTTTCTCAAAATAACTTTTTTTATGAACTTGTGTATTATTTCCTTTTCCCTCTTTCTAAAACCTTGAACACTTCCTTAATTTTGGTTGTTGGAAAGCTATCAATAAGCTCTTCTCATTGTCTAAGCAGAAGCAAACCAGAAATTTCAGTATGCATGACCATCTCCCAGCCAGTGGCTGCCATAAGCACACAATTCTGGGATGACTCCTCTGACAGTGAGATTGGGTTCTAGCAGGCAGTGACAGTGCTCAGGCTGCACCTACCCCACTGTGTGACCCATTCAGCAAGTGAACTTTTTTACCTGTGTCTGTTGTGCCATGCAGGGGATTCCACCATCCAAAGTGTCTGCAGCTAGTCTAGTAGAACAAAAACAACTTCTTCAAAAGTGGATGTTTTATCTGTGCAAGACAACTAACATTGTCACCAAAAGCCCTGTCTGCCTTTTGGTACAGTAATGAGTCCTGAGGTTTCTCAATAAGTTTTCTTCAGTTTCTTTGCAATAAAACCCCTTCCCTTCTCAAATGCAATCTTTCCATCCCCGCCCCCACTGTCCCATTTAGTGTTGGTGGTGAGTAAATTCGGTGTCTGTTCAAATGGAGTTCAAAGTTTCTCAACGCTGTAAGTGAAACTGATTTTTTTGCTGTTGCAAGAATGGCCTGGTCTAATGTGAGAAGGGAAGGGATGGAGGGAAAGATTGGAGTGGTCCTGAAGTCAGATGTACTTCTGCCATTGACAGTGCCATGGGAAGGCAGTGACTGCTGCAGCTGGGAGGGCTGTCTTCATGAATCAGAGGTAGCACAGCCCATGGAGAGAAACCTGAAGAACCACATAATCCATTACTGTAGGCAGAAGATTTGTGGGAAAGTAGAACATTAGAAAGGGGTCTGGATGTCCCTGTGTGCCTCAGGCAGGATGTGAGATTAGCTCAGCTGGTCAGAGCATGGTGCTAATAACACCAGGGATGTGGGCTCAATCCTTGTATGGGCCATTCATTAAAGAGCTTGACCTGATGATCCTGCTGGGTCCCTTCCAACTCAGAATATTCTGTGATCCGTAATATGCTGGCAAAGACCAACCATATGTTGGGCAGTTAGCAGGAATATAGCCAGCAGGTCAAGAGTAGTTGTTCCTCTCTGGTATTCCATACTTGTGAATTCCACAGCTGGGGTACTGTGTCATCTCTGAAGTTCCTCAGTTCAAGAAGTTCACTGGCAAATTGGAGCAAGACCAGCAGAGAGTCACCAGGACAGTGAGGGGGAAGGAGCATTTGGTATTTGAAGAGAAGCAGTCAGACCTGGTTTTGTCAAGGCCCATGAAGAGAAGGCCAGGGGAGATGGTTTTGCTCTCCCCAGCTCAGTAACATGAGTCAGACTCTTTTGTGTGGTGCACACTGATAGGGTAAAAGGCAATGGGCACCAGCTGCAGCACAGGAAATTCATTCAGATGTTAGGAAGATCATTTTCAACATGAAGAGATTTCCTTCCAGAACAGGCTGCCCAGAGAATCTATGTCATTTCCAGACCTTCAAAACTTGACTCACACAGTATTGACCATCTGATCTTGCTGGACTAATGTTTAATGGGATGAAGGACAAGATCACTTCTAAGACCTCTTCCAATTTAAATGACCCCAATTCTAAAGGGAAAGAACTGCTGAGGGGAAGTCCAGTCCCATAAAATCTATTGCTTACATTATGAAACTTACTGGTTGAGGGGGATGTGAAATGAAAAGTTCATGCCATCCCACAAGAACAGTTTAGATTTTAGAATGTTCAAATTATTTTAGTAGGCAAACACCAAGGTATTTTTAAAATTTTGTTTTGTTTTTTGTTTCTCTAGAAGGACATGAGAGAAGATCAGATGTTTGCCTGGTAATCAAATAGTAACAAAGCCTCAAGTTCTTCCATCAAGAAAAGGTGCCCTGGCCTTCAGGACAGAAAGTGTTAGCCTCACTCCTCTTCCCCTGGCACAGCATTTACTTGCTCTGGAAAAGTACTCTGGCTACTAAGTGAGGCATTTTTACAGAGAAAATAATTCAGTTAGAAATTTTTCAGCAAGTCTACATGGCCCCCACAGTGCAGGATCATTCAGCAACTTTAGAACAAAAAGTAAACAAAGAGTCTCCTCACACTGCAACCACTGTAATTTCTGAAATAGAAGGGCATTGTGAAGACAAAGAAGTTGGCCAGTATTTTGAGATTAACACCTCTGAAATGCAAAGGATGTCCCAAGATAGATTAAAATCATAAATGATAGAGCTCTGTTTTTTTGTCTCCCGCAGCAATGATGCATTTGATCAAACAGGAACTTCCCACAGAAAAAAAAGCGAGAATGAGACTTCAGACTTTGAGCTCATGTGGTTGTTAGTGTCTTGTGACTGTGCTGCTTTCGTGTATGGCAAGAGGGGTGGTTGTAACCAGTTGTGGAACAGACTTCATGATCAACTACAAGATTATAATACTTTCACTTTAATAGTGGCCTTTAACTTCCTTGCATCAGACAGTACAAAGAGATGTAAATGTGTCCTAAGTATCACATAAAATCTTTGTTGCCTGCTTCTTCAACATCCTCTTTTTCCAGAGATGGTTAATTATAGACAGAAAATGCTCTCATCTGCCTGACAATGTCCTAGACATCATCCTGTCAGCCGAGTCTGAAGAGGTGAGTTTAGGGAAAAACCAGCCCTGATAATTCTGCTTCAGCTGAATCCAGACTGCATTCAGATAACGTTCGATATTTCATCTTTCCCTTTGCATCTTCCACTGCAGTCTTGAGTTCTCCCAGGCAGGCATTGCCTCTGCCTGGGAACCAGTGCCTAGCACAGCAAGCTCCTGGCCCTGCTCACTGCTGCAATAGAGTAATGCTTATTCCCAGCCAGATGTGGGCACGCTCATACTGTGATGATGCTGATTGCAAAATGAGAAGCAGGAGGAAATTATTTTTATGCTGTTGGTAGCTACAGAGCATTTGGGGAGAGCATGTGGAGCAGCAAAAGCCATGCTGCCATCTGTGTGTTAGCTATCAGTGTCAAACTGCATTTGTCTTGAATGTTAGGAAGACTCTTTATCCAGTTTCCACATTGGTTGGTGAATACAGGGAAGATTATGCTTGATGGATTTGATGGTCAAAAATTGGCCATCCTGACTTGTAACTGGCTTGTACTTGGGTGAGGCCCAAGGATGCTTAAAGCTGTCTTTGGACACCACAGGCACATTTGGGAATTCCCAAGGAACCTAAGAGAACTTGGCTTCCCACAGACACCCTGGGAATTCCAGAGAGTCTTTTGTTTCAACGTATTTGCTGGCTTGATTCTGGTTCTGCTGAAATGTTGATCCTGGATCTTTGCTTTGATCCCTGTATCCTACTCTCCTTCCTTGCATCTTCACTTCTTGCCCAGTGCCACCTCCACCTCCCTTTTTTGGGGCTGTGGAAGAGGAGGATGTCCCCACTAGACTGCTAACAAAGTTTCTCTCAAAAAATGCTTTACCACATCCGAGCCAGGATGTATCTCCAGAGAAAAATGTTACTTTCCTCAACAGAGCCACTGTGTTCAACTCAGGCAAGAAAAGTTTTTAAATAGCTTTAGCAGAGTCTGTCTACCAAGCCTGTGAACTCTCAGGCCATGAGAGGAAGCTTTTAAAATGCTCTTCATGTATAGGAAAACCTTTTGTCTTCAGGAGTTCAACACTGGCCCCTGCCCCAGCTGCACAGTCCTGCTTCCCAGCAGGCTCCCATCCTTTACCCCTCTGCTCTGCACTGCCTGCTGGAAGTTAAAAGATTCTGCAGCAGGCAGTGCTGAGGCCCTCTGGGTTCAGAGAGGTTCTTATCTTGTTTATTCTCTCAGAGTACAGTTCATGGTCACAAAAGAAGCCTGCCCAGATCTGCCTGCTATGACTGGCAACAGAAAATGCACTGCCTGACACATTCAGAGGGGTGACTGAGTCAAAGGGGTTTCAGTTTTTTTCCATCACTCTGATATTTTCACTTTTTCTGCTAATAAATCTGCAGGTTTAGAAAAATGTTTTGTGAGAGGTTATGCACAATTTGGCAGGGAGCTGTTAGTTGTTAGACTATTAGCCTTAATAAATAGTTTTATGTCATGGTAATAAGACCAGTATTTCTGATAGCTTGTGACAACAGACCTAAGAAGTCTGATCCTCAGAATTAAGTAAAAGGATTTTTTACAGCTTAGAGACAAGGGAAAGGATCAGGCACCCAGCTGCCATGGCACCTTACATTTCCACAGTTAGCTCTGCCACTGTGGTAATTGTCATCAGGAGATAATGTCCCACACAGTTGTCCCCCATGGCCTCTTCTCACGTCTCTGTTACCCTGGAGACTTCATGGGAGGAAAAAAAGTCATTGTCATACAGTGAGGAGTAAGACACAGTTCAAGATATTTGGACTTCTTAATTGTATTTTTAGATTATTCAGTCTTCAGCATTGGAGGAGATGGTTTATTAAAGGTGTTTAAGTTTCTGAAGTTTCAGACCTGCAAAACACCCTATTATATTCTTATAAATTTTATACCTGTAAGTAGATAGACCTATATAACAATTCAAGACCCAGATGGATGGGTTATTCTTCTCAAGCTTTTGGATGGAAATAATGTTGATCTTTTAAAAATACTTGCACTTTAAAATATAAAAATGAGTATAACATTTTGATATGTGGTCTTGTTTTCAGAAGATGAGTTGGAATGTTTTTAAGCTTGTAATTTTCCTTACTTTGCAAATCTTCCTAGAAGAGATTTGATCTTTTCAAGAGGAACTCTTGGGCTCATATCTGCCACAGGCCCTGTATCCTCTCTTGAACAGTGGGTTGGAGCATTTATGAACAAAGTTATCAAAGCCCAAATATCTAATCAGTTCCAATATAGATAGTCTGTGCTCAGGGACTCCATCATCCATCCAGTGCAACCTGCTTCTCCCTCTTCTGGATCAATAGGGATGAAAGTAACACATCAAAAATTCCTTCAGTGTTGCTGTTGATGCTTTCTGACAAACCATTGATTGAAAGGAGGAACCCTACAGACACTTTCTGTTAAGAAGAAAAAGATAACAGTAAACATTTTTTTCAATCCCTCTAATTTACAAAGCATGTGCAGAAGTCTGTTTCTTTTAGAGCAGAAGAAATCAAATAGGAGTGACAGCATCTTGGAGCTGGGAACAAAGACATTATCTTTCAGCCAAAATCTCTACAAGGGTGGGGGATTTTTCCTGCTATGAAGACTTCTATATTTGTCTTCATATAGTTGCTAATGTTTCTTTTCTCTGCTGTGTCTGCATGTCTTTAACATTCACAGAAACCATCAGAGATAGCAAAGGAGCCACTCTGCCTTTGTTGTGAGTCAAAATATTTGGTGTTTGACTGATTTGGTTCCAGAAGGGAGCCTAAGCCTTCCTGTAATAATGGGAAGTGTCTGTGTCCAGCCCCCGACATAACATTTCATCATAATTGCTCTGAAGGCCCAAGGACACAAATGAGGACAGGACTGTAGGTGAATTTTACATGAGACCAAGCTATCTATGCACTCAAAAACTATACATAAATCTTTGGGAATCTGAGGTCTGAGACAGGTTGCAATTTTCATGGTAATGGTTAGGAACAATTCCTTTGAAATCAGTTTATTTTTCATGCAGTAATTTTAATAGCCTATGGTGAGACATCCAGAGGGTCTGGTAAAGGGAGAGGTGATATACAGCAAGATGGGAAGTACTGAGACTCTAAGGGATTAGCAGGTGAAGGATGTGTGAAGCATTGCAGTATGACATGAAGCAAACATCTCTGCTGATTTTTAGTAGCTAGTAGGGATGAATACTATTTCCTAGGCTTATTTTTGGTAGGTCCTTCTTGAAAACTGCTGAGTGGAGAATAGGTTTGTTATTTTATGAAAAATGCTGTCTCATGGGTGGTTGGTTTAAAGGCTGTCTGGGCATTGATCGTGGGCTTGCTTAGAGACCACTGCACATCCTAACTGGAGGCTTCCTCCCCCAGGTTCTGCACTGGGCAAAGTAGTAATAGGAAGTCCAAAATAGAATCATGAGATTTTTCTTATGATCTAATACTTTTTTGTTTTTGTCTTTGTCTTGTCTGATAAACTTTTTCAGCCATCCCCAAGTAATTTTGAGTATCTGTTTGGACACAGGAAAACACAGACAACCGATTCCTTTCAGATTAGTTTGGCTATGAGGGGCGTGAGCGTGGTTGTGGAGGGTGTGGTGCACACTCATTGAAATCAGACCACTCTGGGAAACTAATTACAACTTTTAACTGTTGTTGCAACCTCTTCTGTGGAAGAGAAGTTTTCACATGAATATTCCTTGCATTGAAGGTGAAATCAGATCCTCATCCCGCACTTGCTGTGTTTGGAGAGCTGCCAAAAAGCTCTTTTAAAAAAGGCATTCCTGCCGGAATATGTCATGGGCTATTCTCTGCTCCCAGCTCAGATGGGGAGCTGGAATGCAGACCTCCCAGTCACACACACTAGTGGCATTCGGGAGGCTCACGTTGCAATCTAGAGAAAATAAGCATCAAGGCAGAGGCGATACCACATGAAAACGACAGGGAGAAACAAGCAAAAGACGCGTGCTCTCTGTAGGGAGCTCAGCAAATCCGCAGCCTCCAGACCTGTCTTTAACACTGGCTGGAGCTTAAGTCAGTGTAACAGCTAGCTGGAATTTACACACATGTACTCCTACTAAAAAGTTGTTTTATTGCTTTCAAGGACAGTATCTCCGCAACAGAATGAGCTGCCTAAAGAGTAGAGTGAAAAGCAAGAGGAGAAATAAGCATCTGAGCTGGAAAAGGTGAGAGTCAGATCATGGAAAACTCTTAACTAGATGCAGATGCCTCCTCATTAATCTTGTGGTTAGCCCATCTCCCCTAGAAGGGACTACCCTTCTGTGAGGGGAAAGAAGTGTAAACATATTTAGTCTGAGCTAGAGATAATTTCATTTTAGAGTCTCTGTTTCCCAGATTTATTTTAAACAAGCAGACACCCCCCACCTCCCTGTCCCCTCCCCCCCCCCAGTAAATATTTCCTACTTTCTTTGGTGTCATGACAGATTAAAACTGGAATATCTTTCAGAGATCATGTGAAATTGGTTCTATTTTTGCTGGGTAAGTGTAATGAATATCAATATACTAAATAGAACAGACTGTGACAATAAAAATGTTGATCTCTGTGGCTGCTGAAAGAGTGACATTAAGTGACTCTCACTGATATTTAATTTGCAAATTGAATTGCACTTATTGAGGGAGGGGAAAAGCAGCAACACTTGTGTTGATGAGAAATTCTTCATTTGAAAACACTCCTTATTAATGATTCAAAACATACAGTTCCTAGGAGCTGTAAACAAGTCCAGTATTCTGCACACTAATCCATAACCATTATCATATGTAGAGAACAAGAAGTTACTCATAAACAGATGTTCCCATTGCCAAACCCATTCATTTAATGCACATTTTACTTCCCAAGTCCTAGTTAGCAGCTTTCTGTGGTGGGTGGATTACATGAAAGGATGGAAAAGCAGGGATAAGTTTGCCTGCAAAGGAGCAATGTTTTCATGACTGTCCTGAGTCTTTTCCATCTTGCCTTGTAGTGGAAGAGTTATTCATCTTGGACTTGGCTCTCACTGCCCTGGAGGGCACTCAGCTTTATGCTTCCAGACACTGTGAGGCAGTGGGAGATGCCAAACATATTCTGTTACCAGAGAGCTGTGTCATTAAGTGTGCTCTCTGCTCTGACTGGGAACGAAGCCTGGCATTCACAAATGCTTATGCCCAGAGAAGGCAATTATCTTGCCATAAGTTATAGGTGAGCTTTAAGGAAAAGGTATGCCAAAAGCAAGGGTGGAGGAAGAATTACTGCTCAAAGCAGAACTAGTTTCAAAGTTACTTCATGTTTCTCAGGGCCTAGTTCAGCCCAGCTGTTGAGTGTCTAAAGTATGGACATCCCACCACCTTTCTGAGCAACCTGTTCCCCTGGTTAAGTAGTCCTATGAATTTTTTTTTCATATGTCCAGCTGGAATTTCTCTCCTTTTGCTATGCACATCCAATAAGCATGTAACTCAGTCTTTTCTGTAACTCCCCATAAGGAAGATGTATGCACTGTAAAGACCTTCCCTCAACCTTTTCTTCTCCAGGTTAAATAAATCCAGTTTTCTCAGTCCCTGCTCCCACAGGGAGTACTGCATCACCACCACCATCTCAGTGACCCTCGACTGGACCCTCTCCAGTTTGTCAATGTTCTCCTAGGAGCCCCAAACTGGACACAGTAGTCCAAATGCAGTCTCATGAGTACTAAACAGCAGGGATCCTGTCATGACTAAAATTACTGTCATGAACTAAAACCTGGCCAAGCTGGGCTGAGATCTCTCAGAATTCTGTCACTGCAATTACTTTTAAAGGGGGTTCCTCAAAGATATTTAAAGAAGGAACAAGGGACAATGGGCAGAAACTGAAATACAGGAAATTCCATTTAAATGTAAGAAAAGAAATCTCTCACTGTGAATGTGGTCTAACACTAAAACAGTTTGCTAGGGAGGTTGTTGAGCTTCCATCCCTGCAGACAGCCAAAACACAACTGAACACAGCCCTGAGCAACCTGCTGTGCCTGATCTTCCTTTGAGCAGGGATGGGTTGATGAGGTATCTTCCATCCTCAACTATTCTCTGATTCTGTGAACTGTTAAGTGACATTAAAGTCACATGTTTAAGGCAGGTTCTAGGATGATCCACATTTGAATCTTTATCAATATGAGATGCGGAGACACAAATAAAAGATTGTTTAAAAAAAGAAAACTAACCAAACTTAGCCATAGAACCCACAAAAAGATGTTTTTCTGGAGCTGGTGCTGGGTGGCACAAAGAACCTGCTTCACATGTTAGTGGGAGAGGATTCTGTGTCAGTAATCACAGTACAGTTAGGGCAGTGTTGCAGGAGAGAACAACACAAGCAGATAACAGATTCAGCATATGGATGTTCATTTTCAAGAGAGGTTTATCAAAGTGAGATTTAAAAAAAGAAGAAAAAAAAAAAAAAAAAAAAAAAAAAAAAAAAAGGAAGAAAGTCTTAAACAGAGCAATCCAAAAGCCAGAAGGGAACAGGCAGCCTGGGTGCTGTTAAAAAATACTATATTAAAATCTAAAAAATTTGACATAATTTGAAAAGAAAACAAAGTATTCCAAAAAGGCCATTTCACAGCTCAATAGGTACATTAAGGATGCTATCACAAGCAATAAGTTAATGTTTAAAAAATGGAAAGCTTACCCAAATTAGGAGAACAGGAAAGCCCATAAAATAAAGCAAGTCAACCATATACCACAAATTAAAAGGGCTAAAAATTAATGTGAGTTGAGCCTTGCAGAAACTGATAGTAAATAGTTCTTTATATAGCAAAGGCAGGAAGCCAACTAGTTTGAGGACAAATATGTAAAAGGGCACTTGGGGAAGACAAGAAAACAGCAGAAATGCTCACTGAGTTTAATGTTCCAGTCTTTCCTGCTGAAGACATGAGAGAGAGCCCCAAACCCAGCATACTCTTGAAAGCAGTTCTTCAGAGGAGTTAGTGCAACCTGAATTGAATTCACAGGAAATAATAGACCAAACAGATAAGCTGGAGGTCAGTAAACCAGTAGGACCAGGCACCATTTACAGAATATTTCCCATGTGAAGCTGCAGAACTGGTGGCCCAAGATGTGTAAACTGCCATTTTAAGTGGCCTCCATGCCAGAGAATGAGGAGGGCAGAATTGCCACCCCCTAGCTAGAGGGCTCTCAGGAAACAACAGGCCAGAGTGTTTGGCTTCCATCCCTCCTACAACAGCAGAGCCAAAAATACATGTACACACAGGGAACTCTGATGTCAAGGGAAGCAGTCAACATCATTTCTGTAAGGGACAACCTTGCAACCAGTGTGCTGGAAGTCCATAGATGTGGTAACGAGAATGTAGAGATACTGGACATACTGATTTTAGATTTTCATGTAGCTTTTGACAATTTCTCAGCAAAGGCTATGAAGATACTAAGTCATCATGGAGTGAATGAAAAGTCCTTTTGTGATTTTAAAATGGAAAGTTAAGGGCTCAACTGTGATTTTTTTTTAGGATGGAAAAGTAGCAGCAACAGAACCCCCAGAAGTCACTCTGGTATTACTTAACATCCTCACCAGCAGCCTGGAGTAAAGGTGTGTGTCTGGCATGCCCAGGTTTGCAAGGTCAACCTCATTAGTCTGGTGAAGTGCAAAGAAGAGCTGTAGATGAAGAACTTCAGAAGTACTTAACAAAGCCAAGGGAGGGGGCAGAAGGGTGACACATGAATTTCAGTGTTCACCAAGGTGATGTCCTGGGCAGAATAATCTGTGGAATAATCTGAATCATGTTTACATGGTTCTGAACTCACAACTGGCAGCCACCACTCAAGAAAACACTATTGGAATCACCAGGGACTACTCTCTTAAAACCTCAGCTCAGTGTGCCATGGCAACCAGAAAGCCAGGAAAAGGGTGAGCATCCTCAGGGAGGCTCTTCCAGCTTGGTGCATGCACATTTGGGGTAGAGTGTGTGGTTCTGGACTCTGCATGGCTAGAATAGAGCAGGTTAGAGAAAGCCAACCAAAAAGGACAAAGAGACCAGCTTCCTCAAGAGGAAAACCTGGAAAGCCAGGATGGCTCACATTAGAGAGTAGATGGGTGTGGCATGATCATGACTTTTTAATGAACTTATTTTTCAAAGAACAGAGGTGGGTGTGAAATCTGGTCACCTGGAAGGGAGGGAGTAACTTGCTTAAAAGAAAAGCATTTGTTTCCAGAAAACCAAAGGCCTTGTTGATGGTGTTGGTAGTACCCCAAAGCAACCAGGATTGTTCCTCTGATCTCCTCCTCCCTGTGCCCAGAGGCTCTGCAGATGGCTAGGCAATGTCCTGTGTTCTGCAAGAAGTCAGATTTTTGCTCTGTCACTCATGAGCCAGTGGCTGATCCAATCCATGGGTGTGCAGTGCTGCTGGAGCGTTTACTTGAGAAGAAGCAGAGGTCCTGACATCAGCAACAGGGCTGAGGTATTTCCACATGAGCCACGCACTTGCTCCATTCTTCTGGCCAACTTGTTTGAGTGTCTTTTTCCATTATGTGGTTTGCAGTTGTGTCCTAAAGGAAAAGAAATTATATGTGTGCCCTTTATGTTCTTTATAGTATATTAAAAAGGGGGAAAACCTCTTTGTTTTGAGTTTCCTTCCAAACAGGATTTTTCAGTTGTCTTAGGATTTGTTTTGCCTTAATTGTTTCACTGGGTAATGTAATAATTCATCTTTCCTGTTTTTGCTGTAGAACTTCTTAGATGGTTCACAGATGTGCACTGGAAATTAAAAGGTAGCATGCTGAATCCTGAACACAAATAATCTTCATTTGTAACTTGAGCTGTTATTGCTCACAAAAGAAGACAGAAAAGGGATTCCACTTGATCTGGCTGCTTTGGTTTCTCTTTTCCCTGGAATTTAAAAAAACTCCCAAGACTTGCACAAGAACCAAAATAGGTTTTTTTACAATAACATCACAGCTCAGCTGGCAACCTTACCCAAAACAAGTCTTTCCTCATCCCATAGTTCCTTCAGGCCTTTGCTAAATGTAATGGAACTTTCTAATCAACAAGGCTGTGGGGTTTTTTTCCTTCATCTCTTCCCACTTAAAGCAGCTTGTTTTCCTGTTCAAGTATCTATTTCTATTATTTACTGCAAAAAGCCAGGCTGATCTGTGGACACATTTCTCTGGTTCTCCCTATCAGCTGTTTATTTCAAGATCCCCTTTATATCCTCTTTATATATTTTCCCACTCAAACATGTACTTGAGCTCTTAGATGTGACCCCCCCCTCTCAACCTTCTAAGTCTAAACAGAGAAGTTTCCAACTCATCTGCTCCACATGCTGAATATCTTTGGAGATGGACCCTTTCTAATTTTGCATCTTTCCATTTCAGACAGGACATCCTCTTCTTAAAAGACTCTTGAGGCCCACTGTGGCAGCCCTATACCATCTGGCCCTGTAAAATATTATTCCCAGCTATTTCTAGTGTGTGTAACATCATATTTTCTTCATAACATGATAAAAAATACTTGGGTGAAATGTGAACTATTCAATGGAGATGGTGGCAGACATCCCCCTGCCTGCTGTCCCAATGAGTGTTAAAGTTGATTGTGTTCCTGCAGAGAAGCTGCATGACAATTCAGCAGAGAAAGGTGCTGAGCATCAAGCATATCAGACATCTCTGGAAACTGTATCATGTTGTTTTCATTAGTTTCTGATCTTGGTAAGCTGGGATTGACTAAATGCTCTGAGGGAGTTCAAAATGAGAACAGCTGAATCACAGAAGAATCACTGGGGTGATCGAAGGCAACAGCAAGCAGAAATCTGCATGAGTCATCCTAAAGAAGAGGCCAGAGAAAAGGGTGGGTGTGCTTTGTACTAAAGTACATGGCTCTTGCGGGAACATGAACTTCTCAGGAGCTTCTGCTTTTCTATTCTGGTGCAAATCCAAAGGGAATCTACTATTTTCTATTAATTGCTCTAGATAAGGATGGGTTCTGCTGGAAAGAAGACCTACAGCCCAAGTTCTTACACCCATTCTGTCCTTCAATTCTGCTGGTTTTCGCCTGCTGCTGATCTATGTAAGTGAGAAGGCATCACCCCTGAACAAAGGCCCAGGGCTGAGCAGGGACAAAAATGTACCCAGATCTCGGGGTTTAAATCCGGTTGTTTCCACCCGAGATTCCAAAGCTGGCTGGTGGTTCGTGTGGGCACGAAGGGAGTGATTTTCCCTCTTGACCTCTGAAGGATTTAGGTCTGCTGTCTGACTCTGTGTCTCTGTGTTCTGTGCTGAGCTCAGTGTTTGGCGCGAGAATGAAGGGAGTCTCAAGGTCTTGCTTTTCTGGTTTCTCGCGTTGTTTATTAGTTCTTATCTTACAATTCTCTGTGTCCGGCCATGGTGTTCTCAGCAGCTCGGACACAAGGCGACTCCCCTGTGTCCGGCCATGGTGTTCTCAGCAGCTCGGACACAAGGCGACTCCCCCCTGTGATGGGAGGTCGCTACCTCTTATACAGATAACTACGTACCCATTGTTTACAATTCTATGCCAATGTCTATCACCTATACTAACAGGGTCATTTCTACTTTGATCCAATCCACTGAAACTATTTTGTGCCCACGTCACTGCAGAAGATGGATGCCAAGGGAGAAGAAGAAGAACCCAGGGCACCGCCCTAAAATCACCATCTTGTCCCTTTGCATCTACATTCTAAAAATCCATAACTACAAAATCTTCTGCACAGTGATAACTACACTACTCTCAGTAACACCTTTGTGACTTGCAATTCTTCTCTGTGTTAGATGTTTTTCTCATGGACCAAAATCAAAGACTGTGTCTTCCTGGGCTCTGTGCCCGGCAAATCCCCCTGCACAGACCCCAGACCCTCTTTTTTGGGTCCCAGGCCTCTCTACCGAGGTCTGTGACTTCCCAGGGCGCCCAGAGGGATGCCCTGGACTCCAACATCTCCCCCCTTTGTTTTCACCAAAAAACACCTCTTTGGCTGCTTTGCCATATGCATTAAAGCAAACACGACTTGATCATGAGAAGAATTACAAGTCTCAATAAAATACATACAATTGCTTTCAAAATTTTCTTCCACAACCGTGAAAGGTTGAAGAAATCAAACATGCCATTCATCCGTGATCTGGTTTCTTCTCTGAGTTTGTTCACTCCATTTTCCAACCGCTCTGTGCTCTCGTGAATTGATTCTGAACCATCTGACAAATTCATGCAATACAGAATGAAAAGAAAACCCAAGCCATAACTCTTTGCACGCAGATTGAAAGACGTCTGCAGTCTTGACACTGGTTTACATTGGTTTGCTTTCCTCTCCACTCTTGAAGCCATCAGAGCTTCCTCGCCTGACATGATTTCCACACTCTTTGCAGAAATTCACTTATGTTCTGTATCTGCAGAAACAAAAGCTACTTCTTTGCCATAGGTTAGTTAAAACTGTACTTTGATGGAAAATGCACAACTCTTGTTAAAACCTGAAATCTATCAGGAAGTTTCAAATGCAACATCTGTGCTTGTTGATGAACACATCTCTCCTCTAGTTAAAGTCAAGGTGTGGCCAAAACCCTGACCTTACCTAGAGTGATATCCTTTAATACATTTTTAGAACGAAGCTCTTAACAACAACAATTATGAAATGCTTAAACAACTAAAGAACATAAAGAATTTTGAAATGTATCATGATACAATTCACAGTACTTATTACTTAAAACTTATTATCTTAAACTTATCTTATTTTACTAACTTATCTTACTTATTACCTTATTATTTTAACTTATTTCTTATCTTAACTTTAACCTACTTAACTTAAAACTTAACTTATCTTAAAACTTATTCTCTTAACTTATTTATCTTAAAACTTATTTAGCTTAATATAAAATACATTTAAAATTTATATACAATAAAACTTTAAATTTATAAAATATAAATCTATTACTTAAACTTTATCAATCCTTATCTTAAATTCAACTTTGCCTACTTAACAAATCTTAAACTTAAAACCACATAGAAATCACTTCTAATGTCAATACAGTACTAAAACACAAATCAACTTGGATCCAAATACATCAACACCATAATCAAAAATCCTTTTCCATGTCATGACAATAAGTCTTTTGCTCCTGATCATGCAGCTGCTTTGCAAACATCCAATGATTTCCAGATCTCTGCTTCTGAATTCACAAAACCTGTAACTTTAATTGAATTATTATTTTGCCTGAATGCAGCCCCTCCTAACCCCGAGGGTTACTGCCTTCCCCGGCATCCCTCCCTCTCCTGGATGAGGAGTGGAGACTTTAAAACTCTTGTTGCTGCACATAATCCCTGTGCAGCCCTGCTTAAGAAAAACCCTCCCTCTCCTGGATCAGGAGTGGGAACCTTAAAACTCCAAGAAAAGGGTAAACCCAGCATGTAGCCAAAGGATAAATGAAGAAAGGATGTGTGCAGTGAATTTAAGGGAAACCTGGCTACCTTTTGCTGAAAGGAAAACTTGAGGGAACTGGACTGACAATATCGAAGTGCCGCTTGTGGGCGGGGTCAGGCTCACAGCACTCGCTCTGAGGGGGTGGCACCCCAGAGAAACTCTCCGCCCTGGCCACGCCTCCTCTGCTTGCTCTGCCTTTGCCTGCCCCGGTCCTGCCTGCGCTGGCACCACCTGCCTCGGCACTGCCTGTGCCGCCCCGGCGCTGCCCGCGTCTCGCTCTCTGTCGGGGTTTGTCCCGCCTGGAGCGATCCCACTGCTCCAGCTGCATCCCACTCGCTCTCTGTCTGCCGCAAGGCCTTCTGGGATTTGTAGTTTCCTGCTTTGCACTTGCGCCGTCCATCTTGGCTCTGTCACTGCGCATGCACCAACCGCAAGGCTTTCTGGGGTTTGTAGTTTCCAACTCTGTACTTTCTCTGCCTGTTCCGGCTCCTCACTCGCGCTCCGCGACACAGGCCCTGCTCCGCCCGCGCCGCCCCCGCAGCCCGCGCTGTCCCGACACGGGGCACTCCCCGGCCGCCCCCAGTCGCGATCGCTTTCGCGCGCACACGCCGCAGTGTCATCCCTCACCACTGACGCGATCTGGGCTTGTTTTCCCTGTTTTCCTGGTGTCTCCTCCACTCCCCCTTCCCCCCTCTCTCTGTCTGTCCCTGCGCTGAAGGGGAAAGGGCAGTGGAAAACTTTTACGCTGTGTTTGAACGCGCTGTGTCTGAGGGAGGGTGAAAAGACTCCTGGATGCACTTTGTCTCACTTCTCCCTCCCCCACTGCTGCGGCAAGTGTCCCGTGCTCACGGAACATGCCTCGAAAACAAGCATGTCCTTATCTTGGGATGGATTAGAAGTTTTGACTTTCCCGAGATGAATTTCTGGGACTGAATTCCTGAGGACTGTGGCAAACACAAGGAAAGTTGGTGTCTCCCCTGTGCTAAACTCAAGGAGACCTGCTGACTCTCCTGTCTCGAGGCTTTTTTTACCTCCCTGCGGTAATCCTGAGGGTGCTGGTATCTCTCCTTTCCTACTAAATCCCAGGGGAGGCTGATGGCTCTCCCCTTCCCCACCTCCTGTAAGAGGTGTATGAGACCCGTCTGCTGATAACAGACGACAGGACCTGCCTGGCTGCCGGCCAGCAAAAGAACCCGCTGCTCGCTGCTGGCCACAGACAAACCCGGTGCTGGCTGCAGGCCAGCGGGTAAGGTGTTTCTTCCTCCCTCCCCGCTACTCTGCTGCTGCACGGAGAAGGTTTTCCCTTATTTTTCCCGGGAGAGGGTCTCCTCCCGTGTTCTAAATTTAACTGTTCTTACCAAAATTGAAGAATGCAGTGCAGGTGTTCTCAAATTCAGTTCGGAGGTTTCCTGATCACCGACCTGCAGATTTCAGGATGACGAGTCCTGGGCCCTTGGAACTCGTCCGTCCGAGGTGAATTTGCAATCAGCTGCCGTCTCTGGTTAGAGATTTCTTCCCCTGTCTTCTCAGCTTGTCTTCTTTCCTTCAGAGGTCTTGCTGTGTCCACTGGAAAGCACCGATTCTGCCCACACCGGTGTCCATTCGTGCCCGTTCGTGCCCATCCATGTGCCCACTCGTGTGCCCACCCAGGGACGCCAATTCTCGGGGTTTAAATCCGGTTGTTTCCACCCGAGATTCCAAAGCTGGCTGGTGGTTCGTGTGGGCACGAAGGGAGTGATTTTCCCTCTTGACCTCTGAAGGATTTAGGTCTGCTGTCTGACTCTGTGTCTCTGTGTTCTGTGCTGAGCTCAGTGTTTGGCGCGAGAATGAAGGGAGTCTCAAGGTCTTGCTTTTCTGGTTTCTCGCGTTGTTTATTAGTTCTTATCTTACAATTCTCTGTGTCCGGCCATGGTGTTCTCAGCAGCTCGGACACAAGGCGACTCCCCTGTGTCCGGCCATGGTGTTCTCAGCAGCTCGGACACAAGGCGACTCCCCCCTGTGATGGGAGGTCGCTACCTCTTATACAGATAACTACGTACCCATTGTTTACAATTCTATGCCAATGTCTATCACCTATACTAACAGGGTCATTTCTACTTTGATCCAATCCACTGAAACTATTTTGTGCCCACGTCACTGCAGAAGATGGATGCCAAGGGAGAAGAAGAAGAACCCAGGGCACCGCCCTAAAATCACCATCTTGTCCCTTTGCATCTACATTCTAAAAATCCATAACTACAAAATCTTCTGCACAGTGATAACTACACTACTCTCAGTAACACCTTTGTGACTTGCAATTCTTCTCTGTGTTAGATGTTTTTCTCATGGACCAAAATCAAAGACTGTGTCTTCCTGGGCTCTGTGCCCGGCAAATCCCCCTGCACAGACCCCAGACCCTCTTTTTTGGGTCCCAGGCCTCTCTACCGAGGTCTGTGACTTCCCAGGGCGCCCAGAGGGATGCCCTGGACTCCAACACCCAGAGACATTACAGGACCATTACCTCAGCTTCTTCCACTGTGATATTCCAAATGTGTAAAGAAAAGGATCTACTCATTTTGGGTGGAGGCTGGGAGCACAGTGCCGCCCACAACAGGGCTGTTCCTTGCCCTCATGTCACCACCAAGCACAGCCCTCCTTCCACACCCTGTCTGACCAGTTGTGGCATTCATCCTACTACACCTCCCACAGTTGTCAGTGCTGGCAGGAAAAGGGACTAGCAAGAGCTAGTTGACTTGACAGGTGGATGCATGGATTTTTTTCTACTTTTTCTTTGTGTGGATTGGGGGATTGGCAATGCCACAAAGGGTGTTGGTCTGAATCCCACAAAGCAGTGTCTCAGCATCTTCACATTTTGACAGTAGACCCACAGCCTTTGTAAAACTGTGCTGTCTACTTCACAGTAAATATCTGCTTGCTAAATACAGCCACCACCAAGCCTTTACTTGAAATCCTTGAAGGAAATTAGTTGTCCTGTCCTCTGCATATCCCTTGGTTGTTTCTAGCAGGGTGTGTATGGTACCCTGCTATTCTCAAACCAAATAATAGTTCCTGCTGCTCATCTCTGGTGGAGACAGCATGCTGGTTCCAAATGTCCTGTTGGAATCAGCTGGGTGAAATGACTCACTTTAAATAATCTATCATCTTGATAACTTGTGTCCTTTTGACCCCAGAAGATTTGGGATGCCCCATATGAATGTACTGCCAGCACACAGGGGCTGAGCTGCACACACCCCCTGCTGCTGAGAACCTGGCAGCACATTGAGGGACTCCTTCAGTGACTCCAAAGACTTCCTCTGACCAGGCTCATGATGAATTTTTCACTCAGGGCACTGTTATCTACAAGATGTCGTGATTCCACAGCATGGTCCAAGAAGGGATCTCAAAGCTCCATATAGATGGAAATTAGCACCATCCCAACAGTGACCTTCCCAGCCCCAGCCTGGAAGCCACAGTACCCCCAGCTGCTCCCGTAGCTCACCTCCCCTCTGCCTTGCTTCATCTTCCTGTGTTTATTCCTTTTGGAGTTCTGTTTGCCAGAGGAAGAGTGCCAGCATGACCATAAACTCTGTGTTCCCCATGGCCAGGCACCTCCACATTCAAACGAACTAAGCTGTGCTAATGTTTACAAGAAATATTCTAATTCCAGTGTATGAAACCACCCTCTTGGCAACATCTTTCTGTGGCTAAGCATTAAAGCGCTTACTCAGACTAGACCAAGATCTATTTCAAGGCAAAACCCTATAGTGAGACATTCCTGCATTCTACAACAGCATTCCCTCAAGCTGACTGTGGCAGGGCAAAGGTGGCTGTTGCTCTCTGGGAGACAGAAAGATTCTCTCCTGCTCATGCATTGTCCCCTTGTTTCTGAAAAGTGCTGCACAGTCACAGTAAGTGATTGCTCACTAGATAAGAAACTGCTCTGCATGTGAATGAGTGCCCAGCACTTTCAGGAAACTGTGAGAGGGGCAGTTCCCCTTTTTAATGCTCTTTGATGTCCAATAAGAATATATATGTCAAAATATGTGCACCAACTTCCTTCAGCTAAGCATTGGATTTACCTGCATATTTCCACCAATCTTCAACTGAAGAAAATTATCTCATGAAAGTTTATTAATTTCTAGTTTTGTTGTTTATTAGTGTGAAAAATCTAGCGTATAATGACATATAAGCTGGGTTTTTCTCAGTTTTGGTTTGTTGTGGTTTTGTTGTTTTTTGGTTTTTGGTTTGGTTTTTTTTGTTTGTTTGTTTGTTTTGTTTTTTGTTTTTTGTTTTGTTTTGTTTTGTTTTGTTTTTTGTAACCACATTGTTAGCTTTCTCCCAGAAAGTTTCTCTTTGTGGTCTTATGGTATGGATAATCTTCAGGGTATTACGGCATGTATCTTCCTAGATAAGTCTAGGAAAGGTAATAATGTGAACAAACAGAAGAATAATTAAATATTCCTGCACCTTCTATATATGTAAGCATTGATATGTGTATAAAAATACAAGGCTTGCATTGATAAATGTGATTCTCTGCAGAGAGACACTGTGATAACAAATATGTGCATGTCTACCTGTGATATATCATGCCTTTTTTTTCCTGAGCGTGGTATTACTAACTTGGAAAACTGAAAAATAAGAAGAAATGATCACACTTCCTTAAAAACTATGAGAATTTAAAACATCTATATACAGTGAATTCTCTGCTTTTCAGTCTTCACTTTTCAGGTTCTGCTCTAGCAGATACTTTCAAGCTTAAAAGAAAAGCATTGTTGAGATTCCTGTACAACCAAACCAGGGCTTGAAAAGACACCATTTGTCATGAGCCACACACTGAATCTGTGAGAGCTGGCAGCAATGACAGTATTACAATTAAGAGTAACATTTTTTCCAGATAGGATAAACACCATTTGTCACTTCATAAGCTTTTGGACATGAAAATGGAACAACAACTATTTCCTTTTCTCATCCAGATGTAGATGATGTTGCTTCATTTTCTGACAATATATTAGTAGACATCATTAAATGAAATTTAAAGCCTCTCTTTCAGCTCCCCTCATTATTCCCCAATTCTGACACTGTTTTCTTGATTACTGATACAGGAGCCATCCAAGTGCTTTATTACTGATTGGCTGTATCACTTCATAGTCAAAATGTGCTATACCAGAAAGGAAGACCCAAAAAGGATGCCAAAGAAGTGTGTGGCAATATGTGAAGTTGCTAATATCCATAATGGAAAAATCTGGTATTGATTATGGCAGTACATTTCAAAATTGCAGGTCTAGGGTCAGTATGAAAGAGGTAAATTTGTAGATAAATTGAATGCCTGGGTATCTTTTTGTTATGACAGTTGCACCCTGTACAGAAATGTCAATAAAGCTGTTAGCTATCCATTCCATATGTCAGCAAACAGGAGAGGGATGTGTGTGACCACATCCAGAGGTGCAGCTGGGAATGTTTACTGCAGCAACACAGAGAAAAGGAAACTAGAAAGGATTCTGGCCAGGATTTCCAGCTATTCCCAATGTAACATTCTGGTGCATATGTTCCAGGAAATCTGTGTGAGTGCTGAGTGTATAACAATTTTGAACATGTCTGAAAATCCTTCAGCCAAAGAAGCATGCCACTAAGGGAAGGACAACTGCAGAGTGCTGGATGGACCATTTTTTTCCTCAACAAAGTTGAAAAGGGATTTTTAATGACCAGAGATAAATAGCATCCAGGTAATGCCTCTTGCTGCTGAGATGTCATAACAAGGTATTTCCTAAGGTACACAGAGGAAGATCAGACTAAAGAATGGCCAGCATCACATCTTGTAGCTCTTATGTATTTCTTTCTGAAACCTCTCTCTTGCTCTCATATGGGATTTTGCCTCCTTTAGTGACTATCAGAGTTCTGCTTGCTGGTGTGCTCTGTTTCTGCCTGGGCTTTGGACACTGACAAGTCATAATCTTTCCAGCTGCTTTTCTTTTATTGGTCTGGATGTAGATTTTTTTTTCCCCCAGACAGTGCCCTCCAAAGTGTTGAGAGCAGCCTGGATGCAGATGTTCAGGCCAGAAGCCTCTCCCTCTCACAAAGCCAAAGAAAAAGTAGATTCCTTTGCAGACTCATTACAGGAGACACACAGCTTCCCTCTGCACACCCCTGTCCTCCCCTTGGCAAGCAGTGGTGCCCATGTTTGGGGAGGGAAGCATGACTGGGCTGTTCCCTCTGCCCCCATGGAGAAGACTGTCCTTCCTGGGCTCTGAGTTGGTCTGCGCTCAATACTCCAGCAGCACAACAATGAGCACAAACGATTCACCTCTTCACCAAAAACGACTTACCAAAAAGGAATGTTAACTTAAAGGGAATGTTAACTCAAACATTGTATTTACAGTTCTTGAGAGACAACACCCTACAGCTACCACTAGGAACAAAGCAGTGACCTAGTGGGGGGAAAAAGTTCCACATACGAGATGAGATGAAGCTTATTAGAAGCTGCAAAGTGACATAACCTAAAAAATTAAAGTAAGTGCTGAGCAGCCTCAGCTGAATTCTGTGTGCTGAAATAGTCTTTCCCTGTATCATTGAACATGATGCCTTCACCAAGGCCATGTCACTGTGATGGTCCATGAATGACACACGAATGATGTGCCCAAGCTTTACCCCATTGTTCAAGGCCTGGTTTCCTCCCAAGGGGCAGCCCCAGCCTTGCCATCTGCTCCCACATGAGAAGGATTGCACTGAGGCAAAGCCCCCTGCTTTGTTCCCCCTTGTGGCATCCCAATTCTGGGGAGAATGAGGACCAGCCAGAAGGATGGGCCTTTCGCCCTTCTCTGTTCTTAAAATACCTTATTTATAACCTTAAGCAGCCTGGACACTTGGCATCTCCACTGTCCTTGATCCTCTGACATCCACCCCAGCTGCCTGCAGTTTCCAGCCTGGGAAGGATGAAAATTTCATGACAATCTCCCTCCATTTAAGCACGTGCTTGCCTTGGGGTTGAGTCATCCCTGATGAGATGATTTGCAAAGCAAAGCCTTCCCAACCTGAGCTCACTGAGCTCTGGGTGCTGCCTTGCCAAACCGCCTGTCCTCCCAGGGCAGTGAAAGGGACACTCACAGGCATCAGCTGGTTCACAATGCACAAGCTCAGAAGCACCAGAAAAAGTGTTTGACCTTTGTGTGTCAAGTGTGCTAGAAATGGATCAGCGTGAGGCAGCGAGAGGCACAGGTGCCTTTTGAGCAGAAGAAAAAAGGAACTTGGCAAGTCTTTTGATGTGTCTCAGTGAGCAAGCAGCAACAACAACAAAGACAGGAAAAGATTTAGAAAAGCATACTTGTAATAGCTGAACACAAAACTGTCCAAAAGCGACAATTTTGATAGCTTCAGAGACAATTTGCCTTGTGTTGTGCCTGATTTGCTGTCATTTCACATAATATGAAGACTTGAAAATAAGATACAGTCAAAATGTTCTGGAGAGGTAATGGCTGCTTCCTTTCCTAGGCTAACATCCTGCCTCAGGTGAACTTTCTCCATCCTACAGTCAAAGGTGGGAGGTGTCCATAGGCCTCCAGATGGGGATGATTTAGGCTGTGTTATTTAGAGCTGCTCTAAGTGAGGGGAGAGACAAAGATATGAAAACAATCCTGCCCTTTTTTTACCTTTCTGCTTGCCCTCCTACAGTGAAAAATCTTCACTTCCCGTGGATCTTCCTATGACCCCGGTCTGGGAAGCTCAGGTGTTTAACCAACAAAGTCAAGCAAAGCAGAAATTGAAACAAGGACTGTGACTAATTAAGATGTTATCTTGTGAGCACATTCAAATCAAAGTTCCTGTGAAGAGAATACAAAAATCATAAGTAGCTGTAAAGTGGTTCTTTTCACCAACCTTAAAGCAGGGTACCACATAATAACTCACAGCTGTGCATATTTGATCCCCATCTAGCATCAGTTCATGCATTATTTACATCCTTATTACTGGCAGTGGAGTTGAACAGAAATGATGGGAGTATCTGTTACCCCTCATGGGAGGCAAGAATTTTGCATAGCTCACACTTGTGGCTGAGCATGGCCCAGAAAGGCAGGGGCAGAGAAGGTAGAAAAGCAACTGACCTCAGAGAAACTGGTACTCCTTAGAAATCAGATAAAAGGGAAGAGGAAGCATGTTTTGGAGTATGAGGAGACACTCATACTATGGATGACAGAAAGAAAGAAAACTTGCTCACTTTGCCTCTATCCAGAGCTGCAGCAAAGAGCAGTTGAAGTGAGAAGAGGCATGAGTGGAAAGAATTAGCAATGCATGAAGCACCAGCATGCTTCAGAGAATGAGCTGAAGTCCTGGTTAAGGGTGTCCTTTGATTGACACTTGGTGGCCTGTGCTAAAGGTGAGGGGTCAGGCAGGTTTCTTGGCCTCTAACCTGGGCAGTGAGCTGCTTCCTGGCTCAGAGATGTCTAACAAGGCACAAAGGGCTTTGGCACTCCCCTAAAAGAGGTGGTGAGGCACACCACACCCTGTGGTGACCAGGCAGTCTCCTGCCATCAGGAATCCCAGGACTGCTGTCATGTAGCCTGGTTGTGGAGATGATTTGTGACAGCTTTTGTATGGATGACTGCCCATGGGGAAATGGATGGACACCACCAATTACACTTCTGCAGAGCACTTGACAGCTGGTGGTACTTCTGCCTCCTTTCCAGTGAGTTCTAGAACAAAACCATGAAAAACTGGATTTTCTATATCTGAAAACCATTTTGGCTCCTTTGTGCTGTCCCTTAGACACCCTGGAACAGACTTCCTCTGCTGTCTTTATGTAAATGCTCCACATTCCTTGCTGGACAGAGGGGACAACCTTCCAGACAGGCTGCCAGGCAGAATGGTTTGGCTTTACTGCTGTCTCATTGTTATTAACAGAAGTATATTCCAGGACCACATCCAGCTGCAGGCAGAAGCAGGCAGGAAGCTAGCACACAACTTCCCATATGCCATCTGCTCTAAAAACTGGAATCCAATCCCAGTCCAGCCCTTCAGGCAGTAACATGACTACACCCAGGTCAGCTGAAACCAAACACTCCATTTGAATAAGCAGACCTCCAAGTATGTCTTCTCTGATGCACACAGTGGCACCATGCTGGATCATCACACATAAGATGAAATTAGCCTTTTTCCTCCCCTGAAGTCCAAGTCAGAGCCAATTCTTCACAGCTGGTCCACGTGGGTCATAAAACAGTAGCACGAGATTGAAAAATCTCTTTGTGCTGGCCTGGCTGCAGAGGAGGAACATGAGGAAGAAGTCAGCAGCTTGAGGCTCACATCAGGTCAAGTTCCTGTATACATGGAGGGCTTCAACTCAAGCATGTTACCAGCTGCAGCCACCCAAGGCAGCCAAGGCTCAACAAGCAAAACCCCTGTGTGTGAAGGTCCCAGGAAGAAAAAAGGTCCAGAGCCTTACAAAAGGGCATGGCCCATTTGGAAGACCTCTGAGCAGTGGCCTCCAGGGGAGGCATAGCTGCCAATGGTCATAATTGCCAAGAGGTTTAAAGGGAAAGCCTACAGCACAGCAGGACTCTTAATGTTGTCCAGATCAAAGCAGCTTTGTGGTTTAGAAAATGTGTCATCAGAGAGGGAAAAAAAATTAGTGGCAACCTCTTCCAGGATGGCCTAGTGGTGCCTACTTGGTACAAACACCTTGTGTGAGATTTGTATAGCCCTCACAGACATCCTGGAAAACTTCCAATGGGCTTGAGAAAAGAGGGTACAGAAGTCCCAGCAGCCCCAGCAGCCCCAAACCAATGACAAGCTCATGTGCATGGGCTAGGTTTGTAGGCTACACCATAGTGCAGCCAGTTCTGCCTGCTTTCTCCTTCCAGGGCACCTGGGCAATTTTGACTGGTCTTGCATCTTCTCTAGTATTTCATGGTGATCTGGGAAAATGTAAGGAGACATAGCTTCAGATTTCCAGAAGTTTCCCTTTCAAGGCAGCCTTGCACAGGACAGCTACAAAAAAACTTATATTCCAGCCCTCCGTCCTTTCGTAAGTTCTTCTGTGCAGGGGTGAGATACAGACACACCTCAACATTTGCTGTTTGGAGACAATCCTACACTTGAGACCTTTATCTAACTCACCCGATTTGCCCTTACCCCAGAGTAAGGGCAAGTCACTCCATGTGACTGATGTAAGCAAGCAGTAGGACAAGCCTGGTGTGGGGGAATAAGTTTATTGGCACATTCCATCCACCCAGTTATCCACAGATGCCTAACGAGACCCAAGGAGGCAGCCACAGGCCAGGCAGCTCAGACTTCATCTGTAATTGCTTCTTGTGCAACAAGTTGCAATCATCTGAGGGCTACGGACATTAAGACTATTGCCCCACCAGGAACATAAGGATGAGAGATCTCCCTGACACAATTTTAGTCCAGATCATTTCAGGAACCCTGCGTGCTATGAGAATCACAATTCATGGGCTAAATCCTGAAGGCCTTGCTCAGTATTTTTCTGGAATTGAAAAGTGTTTGTGGAGGCCATGCAGAAGCCTTAGCTGGCTAAATGCTTTGAGACCAGGAGCTCTGCTTTCCCTCAGCAGATATCTAGCACCACAAAAGCCTGCTTTGTTTTACAAAGCACAGAAAAGGGATTCTGTGCCCCGAGGAATCTACAGTATAGGGGATGTCAATATGAGGATGAGCAGTGTCTCAGTCTTGTAGTGGATTAGCCTCTATTAACCTTTAGGTCTTTCAGATTTTTGCTATATTTGAAAGAAACAAACAATTCCAATGTTGTCGCGAATCCCTTTGGAAACCTAAGGTAGCAGAGCACTCTTGCACTCTTGTTTTCCAGTGAGACTTGACAAGAGCAGTGGCTGGGCAGCTTCAGAAGAGTTTTTCCTTGTTCATAACATCATGGCAGGCACTGACCAGGGGTACATTTCTCAGCCCTACCAGGAAAATGGGGAGGGAGCTGGGAAAAATCAGGCATCTGAGTCCTTGCAGTGAAAGAGATGATTAAGCACCACACACTGTAGCACTGTGCATGTTCTGTTTATGTTCTGAACCCAGAGAAGGCAAGAGGTTCTGTGGCATTGGGTACAGACACCTATAGTAGGCTGGGGCCATTGTTTCTTACAGAACACAGCAAGAGGTCACAAAGAAAGATCTTTCTTTTCTCTTCAGTATTTATCATTAGGGTGAGGCTCTTTCAAGGATTCCCTGCCCTCCAATCTCTGACAGACTGAGGTCAAATGAGAACACAAATCTCACTGATAAGGTTGTAAAATATGCTAACTGCATGTCAGATATGATTAAAAAGGAAGATAATAGTGATGCAATAGCTCAGGGGGGTGAGACTGCTGAATCAGTTGTAAAATGGACAACAGAAACAGCAGAGCTCAAGCAGAATAAAAAGGTTTACACTGCACAGAAAAAGTAAAATCTGGGTGCTAGTGCAGGAAGCTTTACTATGAGCACACCAATCACTATGGGAGGTTTGGAATATCTTCAGGGAAATCATCCTCTTATGACATCCAAATGGTTTTGGGATAACTTCCAGAGGTACCTGTGATTTCACTACATTAATGTGTTGCATTAGATCCCCTGGTACACTGATTTTCAGGCTGGACATCTATCTAGCTGAATTGTCTCAGGGTGGTGGTGGTGTGTGTCCTTAAAAAAATTAGTTCTTTAACACTGTGCAGCAGCAGGGATACAGCAAGGAGAGGAACTCCCCATCCACACCCCATTAGCAGGATCACAAGGACAACTTCCCCATTCCTTATTATATCAGCTGCTGTGGCATATATGCTCCAGGTCACCAGGAATGGCCATACAACTCCTGCCACTCAGATTACAACCATACACGTATTTGCACAAGCAAAGGCAGGAGACTGAGGTGGAGCAGGAAGGAAAAAGCTGGGTAGAGAGCCAGTGAATGGCAGGACAGGTGTAACAGTCCCCTTTCAGCCACCCCAAAGCACCTCAGCAGAACTGAGAGGTGATGTGGTACAGGTGAAGAGGACCTGCCTGTACCTCAGAAGAAAGCAAGGCATAGAGAAGAGCTCTTACTTTCCTGGCTCATGGTTTCTTGCTTATGTTGTTTCTGAGATAGTGACCCCACAGGAAGCTTCAGGCACACAACAGGCCACTTCACCCTAATCTCAGCCTTATTTATTGCCTTGTGTTCCAGTTTGTTATTAGAGAAAAGTTGGAGCAGACAGACCCTGGCAGCTCAGCCTGGCACACCCTTGGGCCCCTGGGATACTGTGGCCACCCACAGGTATACCGTGCCCTGGGGCACCCTCTTGGTGTGTTCTGCCTTTCCCTTCCCAGCCACACAGGCAACCTCCTTGTCCCCAGCACACCCATGAGTCTCCACTGAACCAGAGCTCCCACCTTGGCCAAGCTGAAGGAATGCAGCAGAGAAAGCAAATGCTCTGCACCCTTGAGAGGGTGTTTATGTGTAAACTGTCAGTGTACCAACTACTACTGACACACAACCCTGGCACGAATGCACCCAGCTGTAACCTTCACACAACATAACTCCAGACAAGCCTAAGCTGATGGTGGGAGCTGAGACCAGGACAAGGGAGTAGGTTCCTGGCCACCAACAGCAGAAATTTGGGTTAACCTTTCATATCAATAAATCTTCCTTTTAAATTTAAATTTAAATCTCTCTCTCATCTTTCTGCCTTCATACTCTACACCAAACATGCTTTACCTACTGGTGACTTCCTGCTAGAGAATCAGATGAAATAACCATTTTTCTTGCACTGTCACAAAGCCCCATTTTGGGGTAACTGCATGTGTGGAATTTTCCAGGTGGTTATGATAAGCAGCCCATGTGAACAGAAAAATAAACAGTATGGCTTTTAGATGTTACTCAAATTGCCCCGGATTGTTTCCGCAACACCTGCACAGGCCCTTAACCAAAGCCTCTGCCTGCCTCCAAGTGAAACAGGGCTTTTGATGCTATCAGGACAACCATATGCCAAGCAGAGAATTTAGAAAGTGTCAGCAAACAAAACTGGAGTTGTTGGGATATTTAAAAGTGTCTCGAGCAGCTGTAGCCAGCTAGAGTACATAAAAGGGAATGGCAATTAATTCACAGTGGTCCACACCACTGATCTAACACACACAAACGGGAGGAGCAGGTGACTGAATGTCATGTTTCTGGCTTGTACCTGAAACCCAGGTAACAGATTTCCAGTTCCTTGCCAGACATAGTAGAAAAAAAAATGTGCAGTGATGTACTGCAGTGGCTGTGGAATCAGATAGCTCCAATAAGAGGGGTTGTTTTCTCTAAACCACAGACAAATAGGAAGTACAGAAGAAATGTCCAGTTTCAAGTCAGTTGCTTCTCTCCTATTGTTAATTTAATTTTCACATTTAGCTGAATTATTTCTAATCGGAGGTATGTTATATAAATCCCTCTTATCTGAAATCAGATTTTTTACAGATCATTCCATCCATTCCTGCTCTTCTTCAAGCCAGCAGAAGTTTTGTTGATAGTCAGGAGAACTAGCTCCAGTGCAGATCCTGGCCATGAGGACCAGTGTACAGGCATAAGAAAGATGAAGGCACGTACATGCTAAAGCCATGTACCCCCTCCACACATGTGCTTTAGCAAAAGGCACAGAAAGGGCATATTTAGAGGGCAGTCCCATGCCTGGGTTTGGCAGGGATGCTGTGCTTGCTGTATGAACCAAACGCCCTCAGATGATGTGTTGTACAGTAATATATATGCCCAGGGTAGAGAAAAAGGGCTAGAAGGGGCTCCTGGGATCATCAAACTGAGTTCTTGACTGCCACAAGAACTGCATCTTAATTTCCAGGATGAATTTTCAGACAGGACAAGAGGGGATATTCTCACCTTCCCCTTGCTCCCCAGCCCCATGACACTGCATACCACATGGTGGCCAGGCTGTTCAGCCCCCTGCCCCTGTGTGAGAGCTGCTTTCTCACTGTGCATCAGCCTGTCAGAGCCCCTGAGGTTATCATGTGTCCCTGAAAAGCCTTTGAATAGCCTGGCAGTCTGGTTCTCCATCCTTAAGCACTGAGCTGTACAAGGGAAGAAGGCCATACACCTTATTGCTCCTGCAGGTACATCAGTTGGTCTTGGTCTGTCAACCTCTTGGTCTGCTCCTGACCCCTTTCAAAACACCTCAGCTGACAGTTTCCTAGAGCAGACCTCCCTCTTCACATCTTTCACATCCTTCACAGCCTACTCCACACCAAGGACTCTGTCCTCCCTCATCTCCTCTCTGCCACACGTCTGACCCTTTCTGTCCTTCACATCCCTGGTCACCTGCACACTCCTTCCCCAGAAATCTTTTGCACTTTCAGACTTCTGCCTTCCCCATCCCTGATGACCATTTGGCTGCAGCACCAGCTCCACAGCCCACAAGAGATCCAAAAAAGGCATAAAGAGAGCAAACCCTGTGACACTGATACCTACACCTCCTTCTCTTTGCTTTTACTGTCAAATGGGATTCAAAGGTACCAGAAAGGTGCAGGCATGGGCTATCATCCAGATACATCTCACATCTCTTCTGTGAATTACAAACAGGAAAACTTATGAGTGGTTGTGGGCAGTCCCCAAAAACAGCCTTGGTGTTCTACAGCTGGCACTGCACCTCAGGTAGTCCTTCAAGGCTGGAAGTGAGGCAGCACACAGCAGCTTGGGGCTGCTCTGTGCATGGGCACCAATTCAAAGGCCACAAGAAATGCAGAGGCTCTTGGAGTCACGCACAAAGCCTGGCTGTGCCAGACGAGCTGGGACCACCTTGCAGAGAGCAGACACCAGACGCACACAGCCCATGGAAAAAAAATCAGCCCAAAGGCTTGAAAGGAGACAAATTTCTTACAAACCACACTTTTCCTGCAATACCAACAAATTGTGCTCAAGAAATATACCTCTTCTTTTAGAAAAATTCACCTGACTTGCTCCTTCTCTTGAGAAACATTTCCAAGCTCAAAGTGAATGCAAGCAGATGTGAATATGTCAGAGGCTATGAAAAACTGGAAAATCTTTATGAGAAATGGCAGCCCCGAAGAAATACACCCAAGATTGACTTTGAAACTTAATGATGGTAATCTGGTGATGACTTTCATGAAATACCCAGCCAGCTCACCTTTTCCCCATAGCTCTCAGTGCTCCTGCTACCTTTCAAAGGGCTGGCACTCCTGATTCTCCCTCCCTGGCTACCAAAACCTCCATTGCTTGTCTCAGGATACAGCCTGGCATTTTTGTTTTATCATTCAGTAGTGCAATGAAAATGTAATATTTAAGAGGCATATGAAATTAAATGTGGCCTCAAACTAGGTCTCCTCATGAGTGGTGCACAAGGTGCATTATTCATTTTCATATTTAATTCATTCCAAAACTCCATTTGTGGATCCTGTTGATGTGTGCTGGCCTGAAGCAGCCCAGAATCAGTGTTTTTCACAACAGAATGTATGGGGACCCACACCACATCTTGTAGAGCTCTCTTCTGCTACTTGGGTGTCTTGAACATAATTACAGAAGTTCATATCTGGATTCAGATGGCTCAGTGGCTTGGGCTGTGATTTGCAGCTAAAGGTTGCTTCCTGCTCTCTGGACTCATTTTTCAAAACTTCTGAGCATCAAATGCAGCTTCAGAAGCTAAGCTTTGAAATTTTAACCATTATTTGGTGATGGATATTGTGAAAAATTAGGTATATCTCAAGTTGTGTTCCCCAAGTTTTTTAATTTTTCACTTTCATCTATCTCCGTTTTCCCAAATCAAAACTACTCTGCCTTAGTCTAGCTCAGTTTGCCATTAGCTATGGACATCACCTCCACAGAAGAGTGGGAACAACCATGTCTTTCCAGTAGCAATGTTTGAACAGCATGGAGCAACTAGGATGTAAATTCACCTGTGGAACAGTCAGGGGAAAACCAAATTTGCATCACTGCTCAGTAAGTTAGAACCACACATTCCAAACACTGAATGAGGCAATGGAAAAGTTAAAACCAGAATATATGATCAGGTAATTAGCAGTATGCAAAGGGACTGAATTAAAGTGGCAAAGGACTCCCTGGTCCTGGTCTTTCCAATCTCTGCCTGCTTGAGCTTGCAGCCTTAATGTTCTTTGAACACAGATTTTGAGCTATAGATTAATATTTGTGTGTGATTCTGTGATTTATATTACATAATTACCCTCATTACCCCCTCAAGAGAAGATGCACCAGTACAGGCACAGTACATCTGATCCACAAAGCTTACAATATAAGGAGACTAGTAGAGGAGGAAGGGAATAAGGAGAAAAAAAGCTTAAACATGTACGTTTGTGGGTATATATATGCACACACACAACAAGAGTGCATGTCCATATTTATGTTATATATGTACTGATTTAAATACTCAGCGTTTTTTAATATAAGCGTATCTATAGAGTATTGTTGTGGTTTTGAAAGCAAAATGAATGAGAGGCTCCAAGTCAGAGATATAATTTAATAAGAAGAAAGGTAAAAAGGTAAAAGTAAAATAAAATAAATACAATAACACAAAGGATCACTGACAGAGTCAGAATACAACCTGAGCAGGATGGTGGAAGCAGTCCAGGTGAGGTGCTCTTCCTGAAGCAGTGATCCTGTAGAGAGGTCTGGGAGCTCTGGTCCTCTGGGAATCCAGTGGATAAATGCCCACTGCACTGTCCCAAATCCCAGCTTATATCCAGGTGAGAATGCTTGGCTCCTCCCCCTGGGCAGAGCACCTCACAATAGCATGAGAAGTGTGAAATGTGTCCTTGATGGCCCATTAACAGAGATAACCCCTGGAGGGAGTTACCTGTGACTCATGGGCCATTAGCAGGAGACACCCCAGAAGTCATTAGCAGAAAACACCCCAAAGGCGTTAATGGGCCATTAGCAGAAAAAGGCAGGGGGCTTGGGAAAACACTAGCCCACCTGGTTTCAACAGTTCATGAAGATGGTGATAGAATAAATACTTTGTGTACATCCTACACTGCAACCCAGGACAAGTATTTGCAGAACTATATATATGCATACGTATAAACATGTGAATATATTTATATTTACATTTATAGGTATGTTTATGGTTATGGGTATTGTTATGGTTATGGTTATGTTTATATAGACCTTGTGTATGTAAGGGAGCACTGCCTTTCCAGCTGCCTTGTAGCCTAGATCACATACAGTGGCTGGTTTTTCTGCTGGCGTCATAGCATCAGCAGGCTGTGAGAGGCATATCAATGACAAGGCCTTCCAGATTTCTTCAGGGACATGCTCCATGCATAACATGCAGTGATACTGCAAAACTGTTTGTGAAAGGAATAGGAAAAATTTTGAAAGCTTCTAGGAAATGACCTTTCTAATTAGATTTGGCAGAAAGAAGAAGCATTTTAATGGGAAATTATTTTTCAATTTCTTCTATTTACTTGTCTTTCATAGACATTGCCCATTTTGCATACTCAGTTTGAAGGAGAGAGAGCAAAACCTGATATTTTTACTTTCCAAAATTATTTTTATGTGGGTCACATGAAAATTGAGATTTAATGGATGAGTTTTTTAATGTAAGAAAACACTTTTTCACTGTGAGAGTGACTGAGCTTTGGTTCAGGGAGGTTGTAGAGTCCCCATCCTGGGAAACCAGCTCAAAGTGAGCCTGAGCAGGGGGTTGGACCAGGTGGACTCCAGATGTTCCTGCAAACCTCACCACTCTGTAATTCTGTTCATTTGGGCTAAATATGTGAATCTAATGATTTAGGTTTTTCATTTATATAATGTTATTTACTGTCATCTGTCTGCAAATGGCAAAAGTGGTACTCAGTATTTTTCAGTTATTTTGAGTCATTAAACCCTAAATGTTTTCCAGTAGAAATACAGGTTTCTCTCCAGTAAAATGAAAGCTAATCACTGAGAGTTTAATTTTCTTACTCATGGTTTACTGAATCTCCTGGTCCTGGGTCAGAGAATCCCAGCAGGGCTCCAAAGGCTCCAGTAATCTAATTGTTATCATTAATAACTATTTATTTTCTTGGAAGGACTTTGAGCTCTATAAGGCACATTCAAATACCTAGCAGTGAGTAATAGTAACCAAATACGAGTATATTGAGACACATGGCACTGCTCCAATCCTTCAGGTACTGATAGAGATGCCCTGTAAACATCTGTGGGCTGTTCTTGGGACACAGGTAAAGGAAATACCTGTCAGTCTCACCCACAGCAACCCTTCTAACCCCGGTAGGGTCTGTTTCTGGAGTTCCATTGACTCATTTTTGAAGCAGGCAATTACCTATTTTAACCAACCTCACCAAAATGAACACACCTCTTACAAGAGTGCCAAACATGCCAGGAAATCCACGCAAATACTCTCTTGCCTTCTTGAAAGCCTGCTTGTGCTGTGTACAGACTAACAAATCAAAGTGCCTGCAGCGCTGACTAATGCCTCCCTTGAAGAAAAGGACTGGTTTCTGTGATCTGCTGCACTTAGCAAACCTGCCTTTCTTCATTCTCACCAGTGTAAATAAAGACTAATTTAACTGAAATCAGTGGTTATACCAGTGGCAAACTGGGGTGTAGTAGGATTCAGGTCAAGCCCAAGGTGGTGAATATGCAGTTGTTGGCAAGCGTGCACATTACACGTCAATCATTCAGCTTTCAAAAAGACTGGGAAACCTTGACATTGTGTATTACATCTGTACCAGCTAAAGTCTGTTCTTTGGAATGACCCTTCTCATCCTGGCCCAAAAGGTAAAGGAAGAGAAAAAGAAAAATTCCCTTGTTCTCCTTATTCTGTCATTAGTTAGCATTTTTGGACATATTAATAGCACTCCAAATGCACAGCCTTCCTTCAGGGCCTGCTATGAAGGGAAGAGTGTAAGAGGAATGACTTTTCAGTGGAGGAAACGAATGGACCAATGAATTAAGGAGACAATACCTTCCAAAACATGGGGAAAGACAAGAAGGGATGGCTGAGAGGAGGCAACTACTCACATGCCACATGCCTCTGAGAGTTTTTGTGAGTCTCTTTTTTCATTCAACCTTATTTCACAGTTGCATTCAGTTGCTCCAGCCTTTGCACAGACTCACACGAGCAGAATTGTCCATCAGTGTTACAAATGGTCCAGCTCTCACTCTATAGTTGTCACACAGATTTTATATTAATCCTGGCTGCCTGGAACACATGGCTCAGAGTCTCATCTTGAGCACCTTGCCCTAAGTCTGAAGTTAAAAGCAGGGTGTTTTTTTTTCCTAGCTCTGATATAATACACTTGAAACACATGCACTGAACTCAGGAAAATTCTACTTTATATTCCTCGATAAAAGCTCTTCCAAAAAAAGTGCCTGTATGTGTTGCAGTGTTTGCTAGAGGCACAGTGGTAAATGGGTACTCTGTGTCCTTTTAGTTGGCATTAAGATTGTAATGAATCATTGATAAAGCTAATAATGTACTCAGTTTAATCTAATATTACAGCACAGTAGCTGCACCCAGTGCTTACAGCACAGGAATATACAAAAGTAATTAATTTCACACTACTGCTGCTAACTGCAGTTGAAATTCTCCAGGTCATGAAAGTTTGCTAAAGCAAGTGATGAAAATGATCACTGTAGACTGAGCAGGGGTTGAGTTTTAAAGAGCTGAGCCAGACTCAGTGGCACAAACAAAAGAGGATAATTGTATCTGATATACATCTGATGTACCCCAAGCAGCCCATAAAAAAGCTATTGACAGCTAGGTATGAAACTGAGCTACATGGGAGCTCACTTCAGATAGGAATCATTGCTTGCCAAGTCCTTCAGGGAGCATGATGGATGTTTACTTTACAAGCACATTCATTTCATTTGCAAAGTAAGAATAAATAATATGGGCCCAAAGTAATCATAGCCCTGAAGTCAGTCCCTTTGTTGGTATGTACCATAAGAGCTCCTTGGTGGGAATCATGCGGTCATGGGCCAGGTGAAGTTCTGATCCACTCCCTGAAATTACAAACTAAGCATTGTCTTTTAAATTAACGTGTTTTTTAAACTTAGATCACAGTATTATATTACAGCTTACTATACATTTAAGTAGTATCCATAGTCAGACAATTCTCCTCTGGTATCATATCCTGCTGAAGTGGAAAAATTTAGTTGAACTCATTCCTATGACAGCAAAAGCCAGAACCAAATTAAGCCCAAATTTATGGTGGTCTGTGGATCATCACAGACAAGACATTCACAAGGGAAATTACTGCTTCCTCACTAGCAACAATGCTGCACTTTCTGCCTCTTCAGAAACTATACTGTTAGCTACATCATAAGAAGCAGAGTAGGATAAGAAACCAGAGGACAGGACAGGACAGGACAAGGATACATTACTGGCTTGAGTTTGTAATGCCATCAGACTCAGTCTTCTGCCACATGTAATTCTTTTGGAAATGTTTCCACCTCAGAGACTATCATCATGCTATCCATCTGCCAGGCTCACTCTCCAGACTGATCAAGGAAACATCAGCTCAAGCCTCCAGTCAGCCTCTGAGGGAAACCATCCTCTTCCCACCCAAATGCCCAGCATGTCCTATCTTCAAAGGAAAATCAAACAGATGGTGTTGACCAAACAGGAATTTATTGGGCAGGAGAGTTGAAGAGCAGAAAAAAGCTCCCCAAAGACAAGCAGTTATCCCACAGCCCCAGATGAACAAGAGGTTGTCTCTTGGTGGAGGTCTGTTTGGCCAGACAGCCACTACCCCCACTGCTTAGGGTAGGCTCACCAGAGATGCCCTCCCTCCTCCTTAGCCCCTGCAAACTGTTCTGCCTTGACTGATGCCTTTCTGTCTGTACCAACCCAGCAGTCAGCAGGGAGGGCAGCAAGTCCCCCACCTCATCTCTTCCCTTAGCCATAATTTCTTTACCTCAAGATGAGAAAAGCAGGTATTGTTGTTACTCACCCTACCCTCGTGGGGTTGGTTTGCCCCCGGTATCATAAGAAATCAGTGTATTTCACATCAGGTTATGACATGGCTACTCTTCCTCACACTACCAGGACTAGGACAAGTCAGAGGAGGTGGGACAGAGCTGGGCATCAGGTCCTGGCAAAGTCAACAATCCCCAAAAGGTTAGGCTCCTGCGTCATGTTTAACAGCAGTGCTAATGAAGCCGGAGAGCTCAGTGGAAAAAAATGTCCAAAGACAGATATAAACATTAACAGAGATGGAACAACTCGAGGAAACAAGAATAATGTAGCCAACTGAAATAACACTGAATGTTGGAAAACTGCTATCAATCTAGGAGATAGCCTGTCAGACCTGAAAAACAGGGCTTTGGCACAGGGTTTGCCACCTCCTGATTTCAGTGTTCGAGGTAATCTATTTAATTTACTAGTTTAACATCCCTTGTCCAGCTGGATGGAGTTTTACAGAGAAGGTCATTGTGTTGATCAACAATGAGGTGAGTTTTGTTTTCAACAAAACTCTTCTGGCAGTATGTTGAGTTTTATGGTGATAGTCACTTCAGAGTGTTATTTTGAGCATTCTGCTGGGAAGTCTTTATCACCAGGACCATTTGGTTAAACAGAGAGGATTCAATGTTGCTTTTTAACAAAAAAGCAAAACTTTCTACAGATTCACCATTTCATCTCTAAAGTTGCCATAAATTTCCATCAGCTACTTTCCTCTTTCACTAGAGATCTGTGATGATAACAACAATAATAGGTCACAAACAATTATGAAAGGTCCTAGCAAACTCATTTCTATTCAGAAGGATAGGACCTGCTTTGACTATTGTCCCTGCTATTCACAAATCCCTTCATCAACTGAAGTCTCTTCTGTTCATTGCTCATTTTCTTGCCATTTGTCCTGGCTTTCTTCAACTACCCTTTAGTTTTGCATAGTGGAGATTAAATGGCCAAAAAAGAATAATGAAGAAAAAAGACCCAATTGCTTGAGATGATTTTTCTGCTTGGTGGGAATGTCTGTCTCTTCAAGGAGACCAATTAACATTCTCATCATCTCTCTGGACCTAATCTAAATATGAATAAAATATCAAACTCTTCTTAAAATTGTTCTTTGTTCTTCCTACCATACTGAAATTAACTTTTTGACACAATGCCTGGCAGAACTTCTACACAGAAGGCATGATTCCTCCCCCTCCACATTTGCATAATAAAATGCAGTTGCATGTGTCACTGGACAGTGCTACTGTAACAATGGACACCATTCTTTCCCAAAAAATCCCAACCCTCACATGTAACCATTCAGAACTGCCCCAAACTTTGGGGGAGTTGGATATCCAGTTCATGACACATCATTTATGAACATGCAGCACCACATCTTTTAATTTCCTTAAAGAAAGGAGCACTGTGTTCCTGATGTTCAGTGTACTGAGCACTGAACATCTCATAGAAAGATGAAAATCATGTATATGGGAACATTTGCAAGGTTCTTGCTAATTTCTGGCTAATTGTGGTCATTTCCACAAGTAATTACCCAAATTGCTCTTGCAATCAATGTAATTGTGCTAAGTTGTGTAAAAATCAGCTTCATTAGATTTTGCCTGGTAAAATGTACTGGTTTTCCAAACCTAAATTTTGATCTTAGTTATCAACAGGCCTTTAAAAGTAAATAGGCTTTATTTTGTCTTCCTTCTCCCCTTCTTGCATGTTGGCATGAGATTTTTTACATTCATTACAGATTTACTGTAGTCAGAAAATTGACTATAACCTCTTGTAGAAAGCTATTATGTGTGTCTGTAAGTTATTGTATGGTTCTCTTTCATTTTCAAAACTCTAAGATCTCTAGTCTTTGTGGTTCTGGAATTAAAAGAATATTTCAAAATGTGAATATTGAGTATTTAGGTAATTCTACCCTGAGTCTGCAGTGGGCTGAAATAACAAATAGTCACACAATAAGCAGAGCTGTTCACTGACTCCTGCTGCACCCACACAACCATGCTTTAGAGGAAGAGAGCAATGTGCCAGAAGCACGCTCCCTCCCAGCAGTTTCAATTGCATTCTATCTAGGATATAATACACCACCACCTCTCCTTCTCTGACCCCACATCTCTCCCTGGCAATCCGCCTGCTGCTTTCATTTCCTTTCCAAATGGTTCTTCTTTACTCAGCCATTTACAAGGGGAAGCTGTAACTGCAGTAAGGTGCCCTCCGTGTCCTTCACTGCAGCTAGGACTGTTTCATAGGACCTGCTCATGCTGTTAGCAAGCATTTGGACTGGATCAGAAGCATCTGCTGCTCAGGAACAGTGAGAAGTTGGGCTTGTGCTCTGGAGAGAGAATGGTGCTGGGGTGAGAGGGAAGAGCAGTGCTGAGAGGAGGCTGAGGCTGCCCACAGCACTGCTCCAGGGATGCATCAGAAGGACATTGCCCCTTCAGTGGTACATTTAACCTCACTGGCATCCTCTGTGCTGGGAAAGCCAGCTCTGTGTCAGCTTAGCAGCCCTGGGTAACACCGGAGGTGGTAATTGTCAAAAGGGTACAGTAAATGCCACGCTGAGTGTGAACATCCACTGGTACGCCTCTGCAATCCTCTGAAGTGTACTTTTTCACATCCTGTTTTCTTTTGGAATAAAAGCTATTTGCTTATCAGCAGTAGGTACTTGAGTCTCGCTTCTCTCTTATTTTAGCTAAAAGAAATCTCTTGTAACCATAAGGACATACCGGTGTCACTATTTGTGAAGACAGATATGGAGAGAATGTAATTAAATATAACCTTGGAACTGGTATGGGACACCAACTGAGTAGTGGGAAAGAGGCTGCAGTATGAAAAGGGCTCTCCCTGGCTTCAGTGCTCAGAGGTGAGGGGAGTATCAGGAGGCAGAGCCCCAGGCAGCCCCTCAAAGGCCTGTGTGTGCAGGCAGGCTGGACCTCTCAGCTCTGCAGCCTGCAGCACGGTCACTTGGGTCCTAAGGCAGGATTGACCAAAGTCTTCTTCTGGAAAAGGTAAATGGCAAACCCTAAGCATAGTTTCAATAGATTTTTCTCTTACCTGAAAATCTCTTCTTTTCCATGCTTCCCTTTCATTGTAAAGGAGATTATGTCAGAGTCATCTGTAACAGCTGCACTGTAAAATACCTCAGTCACGTGGCTTTAAACCCAGAGGGGAAAAAACCCTCAGTTCTTTAAATAAAGATACATGTATTCTTGTGACATTTCCATAGAATTGCAATTTTCAAGGGAACCAAACACTCATTACTACACTGTTCTTCAGAGGCCAAACCTGACCTTTTGTCAGAACAAATTCCCATTTGGCTAGGCTTATTCATACAGCCTACAGTTCTGTTTGAATCCTACACTGACTGAGAAAATTTCAAACTGGACTGGAGAAGTAATTAGATTAAGAGTAGGACTGTTTAAAAAGTGTGCATTGGCAGAGTAATGGGATAAGATTCTTAGCCTCAGGAGCTGAGGTTCTTATCCTTCATGCAGATTCCAGGAATCTAGGTTTGGAGGAGAAGTACTTTAGAATAGTGTACTGTAACTGTAGGGAAGAAGATGATGGTAAAGAATAACTAGAAAGAGGTTAATCAAACTAGTATATAAAAGTCCACTCAAATGTCCAACTTTTCCATATGGTAGGTCACAGGTCAACAGAGAGTCTATCTTGCAATTTCTGTCTCTCTGCTTCCAGGATTGTGGAGATCATCTTTTCTCTGGTACACATTCACATAATGCCCCTGGGGCAGCTGTATTCATTACTTCTGTGGAATACCATTTCTCCCTGCTTTTACTAGAAGCTAGCAGCTGGAAAGGATGAGGGGCCAGCAACACAAGTCTGTGGTGATCACCAAGCAGCTCTCCATAGGTCACAGTAGGAAACTTCTAGACAGTTGGAAAAGAATTGGTCTCACTATTGCCCTGTGCACTGACATTGAGACATCATCTTTAGTTTTGGCAGGAAAAATATTTAGTAGAGTATTATATGTGCTAAGTTATGGTGGGCTTTTTCTTATTTTTTCCTATTAATAGTTTAAAGGCAGGTACAAACAAAAGGCAAATGAAATTCCACAGCATGCAGTATTTCCAAAGCTGTACTGAAGTCTTGGCCTTTTGGATAAGATATTAGTAAGCATGATTACTCCACTGGAAAACAAGAAGGGACAGGAAAAACCTGCAAAACACCAAGGGAAAATAATCTCATTGAATTGGAAAGTACACAAGAGTTGGGGAAGTGAGCATGCTGCAGAGAACTAGGAGTGCATGGCAGGGCTCTGCTTCAGCAAACTCTGGCCAAGCCAGTTGGAAAAGCTTGCCACATTTCCCAAAGGAAAGTAAAAGTCATCAACACCCTCCCACAAGCCTATCTGTGCATGTGAAAGAAGGGACAGAAAGAGTTTTCTTCCATGTAATTCTTTTTTAAACTGCCTTTCATTTACCTGGCTATAGAGAATGGCACTAGAATTAGATATATACCAATGATCAGTTTTATTTATTAATAAAAAATTTGCCTATTGGAACATTATAATGTGAAGATATCCATAGGCAATAGGGATGAAGAAACTTTGGAAAAGAAAATGCCCAGAAGATACATCTAAGTGCTTGCCTGTAGCAATAGGAGCACGAGTCATCTTGGACACCTAAAGATTTGCCTAATTCCTGTTAAAACATTACACATAGTTTTCTTCTTGCCCTGCTACTTAATTCTACATGCAAACTGTTGTGACCATTTCTTTGACATTGGTATATAAGTACCTCATATTCTGCCAGTATCCATTTCAGTTTCAGGAAACTTAATATTTAGATATATTAGATTATTTTTGTTGCAATTGAACTAGCTCAACAAGTTTAATTGCTCAACTTGATTAACTCAACTCCATTTGTGGCATAGAACTTCTCTATTCCTCCAACACAGAGCATACTTTAGTGAAGTTCCACTTGCCCTTAACTTCCCTTTTCTATAGATAACAATCTATTTTCTCTAAATGTTCTGCTTAAATTGATTTCTCAACTGAATGAAGTGTTTTGCCATCTTCTTCAGAATTCTGCAACACTACTGAGATGGCCAGAACTGACAGCCTCATTGCTCTTGCTATGTGTCTATGTGTAAAACAGAACACTAGATCTTGCAACAAAAATATATATTCAAATTACAGATTCACTGGCATCATGTCTTCATACACTTCTAAAATAATCTCCTGCAGTCTATATTCAGTGTTTCTATTTATGCAACTTGTATTTTGCTTAGCAGTTAGACAAAAAGAAAGCAGGCCATCATGGGCACAGCACTGAGAGGATGTTAACTCTTTCCCCTCTGGACTCTTCCTAACCTATCAGTATTGGGGGTGATTCTGTGAAAAGCATGAAAATTACAGACAGTCCAGTATGGTGCAAAAAGCTATGATCTTGTATTTTCTCCTTCTATTCATTCTAACCCTTCCTTTGTCCTGACATATTTTAAGCCCACATGGGGCACTCTCAATGGCTGAGGGAGCTGGCTGTACAAGTCTGGTGGCTTGACCCTTACACATCTCTGGTACTGCAGAAACACTAAATCAAGGTTTCATATGGAATAAAGAGGAATTAAAGCTACCAACCAGCTAACTGACACCTCTGCACAGAAAAAAAAAAAAAATCCTTGCAAAGAGCTTCTCTCACTGCTTCCCTCCAGTTGTCTGTTGTGATTGGGCTGACAGAATCCTCCAGCTGTGGAAAAAACTGGTTTAAGGGTCTGAGGAATGGGATAAGAGTCTATTTGCAAATTAAACAATGTAAACTATCATCACTCATTACTCATAGCACTTTGCTTTTAAGTATGAAAAATTATATATCAAATAATTCTGCAAGAATTTTTATTTATTATATCAAATAATCTGAATTATCTGAAATCTTTTCTGATATTTGGCTAATTTGAGGACAGAATTCATCTTACCTAACCTTAACTATTCAAATGGTAAGGTTGAACCTAAGATCATAATCTGTGCTTTCTTGACACTGAAAAGGCAGATGAAGCCAGAAGGTGATTCATACAGCTTCCTCAGAGACTACTTCACATGAGGCTACAGTATGTCACACAAAAACGACCTGCCTAAAATATTTACACTAACCTATGTCTTCAGTGTCAGAATATAAACTGTTTAAGGATCTCCAGTCTTTAGAACACTGTTGTTCATCCTTCATGTCCTAATTGCAGGTAGTCAGGCTCCAAGTTTTCTCTTATGGTAAGTAAAAAAACTTTTAAAAATTAGTCTTCATACATACTTATAACAGATGATATGAACACAGTTTGTGGGATTTTTTTTTCCTTTTTTGTCAGCAAAACTTAAATAAGCAGCATCCCTCCAACCCTTTGATAACTACATGAAACTCACTTTTGGGATGGAGAGGCATTTCACTCCTGTCAATTGCAACCTAGAAAAATCTGAATGGTGACACTAGTTTCTAAATTTTAGCAGCACATAGAAAGAAATTGCAAATGGGAAAGCAACCACATCAGAGCAATTGGAAAATTGCAAGCAGTGAAAAGATTGTCCCAATAAATGTAGACTCCTGCAAAAAGGAAAATCAAAAAAATACAGAAAACAAACGGAGAGATGGCAAAGAATCCAAAGACCTGATAAAAATAAATTTATTGTCATTTTGTCTTCCCCTTAGGCAATGATATTGTTTTCATGTAACCAAGCAATACAGTTGTCACAACGCAGGTGCGGAATCAGAAGGAGTGTGTCATGAGATTGCTGCTGTCAAGCTGTAATTCAGTACCATGAAAAGGATTTCCACTGATGTCATTGGAGTATCTGTTGTCATGACTGAAGTAATTACCCCACTGAGCCCTGTCTCCAGTAGCAGGCAATACCAGAGGCTTCAGAGGAACCACTCTCCTATGAGGACTGAATACGTGTGGAGTTGCATGGTTCTCCCTGGTCAGTGGTTAGTAGATTGCATTAGTAGATTGCATCATTTGCTTATTGTCTTCTTCAGCTCTGTAGTTACATGAATTTTTTATCGATCATAAAGTTACCCAACCTTTTGGATATGTCAGCTAAGTATCTGGATGTAATAATGAATTCCAGTCACCAATAACTTCAGCTTCTATATTTCATGGCCCAGACCTGACAGATAAGTAAGTGGTGAACTGGGATGACCTAAAGCCTAAAACACACAGGCTGGGCTTTGCAGAGAGATCCCCACATAAGCAGAGATGGGTGTTGCCTATTGCTGTTGGAGGGAATAATTTTATAAATCCCATAACCTCAGTATTCCCTAGGGAAGTGAAGGAAAAAAAAAAATCAGGCAGCACTGGAAAGATTAAGATCACAAGATCTTGACCAACTCAGTGTCAGCACTAATGCTGCAACAACACAGAGCACTTCACAGCCTGGAAGACTGGTGAGCTGTTCTTCACTGAGCTCCATGCTTGCACAGCCAACTGAACCGAAGTAGAACTGGCTCAAATACATCTACACCTGCATTATACATAAACCCACCAACAACATCAGAGAGACTACCCACTGAGCATTATGGCTGCCCTTTTCTTGCTTCAAGCAGAAACCTGGACTATTTCAGTAATTAAACTTTATCAAAACTTGAAACAAACAAAAAAAAATTAAACAACTTTCAGTGCCAAATGTCAACTCTAACTCTTTAGGGATAAAATGGGGGGCAGAAACACCTTCCATAAAGTGGTGAATAGCACTACAGTCTCCAGAGAGGACTCACTTCTGCAGGTCTTGTAGTAGAGTGCATCTGCAGTAAGTGTAGGATTAGGAATGGTATCTGAAAGAGAAAATGATCTCTGAAAAGGCAGGTGAAACCCTAACCCTTCCTTCTAATCATCCAGACTTTGTGACTCATAAACCTCGGGTGAGAGGAAATCTCTGTCTGTATTTCTTGGCCAGATTTGAGTGCAAGGGGTGGAGCAGGGGGCACAGTGAGTGTAGTCTAAGGTGTCATGGGTTTAGTTGATCTAATGCAAAAATAGAAAGGAATCAAGGGAAACAACTCTTTGTGAAGACAAACCAAGGGGGAAAAAAAAGGGAAAAAGGAAGCAACATCAACACACACAGAACTTCTGTAGAACTTGAGGCAGACACAGTCCTCAGAGAGGGCAAATCCTCTGATTCCTGACTTGATTACTTTGGGACAGTAGGCAAATTCTAAAATGAAAATAAAATGTCTAGTTCTTGTTCCAGAAATTAACTCAAACATATGTTATATATATTTTAAATAATTTTTTTTTTTTTTTTTTTTTTTGAGGAGAGGCACAGTTGGCACAACACACACCATCCAAAAGCTGTTGCACTCCACTTGTAGCATGGCAGAATTGAAGCTGGATGGAGTAATCCACCCCTGGAGACCTTGTTGGACAGCAAGGAGAAGAAAACACATCACAGCATTTTCCTCCCTTTGACATTGATGCAAATGCACATAAAGACCCCTGCACATGTAGGGCCTTGAGGGGAAACCATATGAGGAGCAGCTGAGGTCACTTGCTCTGTTCAGGCTGGAGAAGAGAACACTGAGGGGAGACCTCATTGCAGTTTCAACTTCCTCGTGAGGGGAAGAGGAGGGGCAGACACTGATCCCTGTTCTGTGGTCCCTGTGACAAGACTCAAGGGAATGGCCTGAAGTTGTGCCAGGGGAGGTTTAGGTTGGATGTTATAAAAAGATTCTTCACTTAGAGGATGGTTGGGCACTGGAACAGCTCCCCAGGCAAATGGTCACAGCACCAAACCTGACAAGAGTTCAAGAAGTGTTTGGACAATATTCTTGGGCACATGGTGTGACTCTTCTTTGGATGGTTCAGGTGCTTCTCTTGCATGAGGAAAGGACATTTGAGACCAGCACTTCTCTTCCAGTCACATTGCATCATGGTCAATCTAGGCATGTCCTGGTATACTGCCTACCATGAATCAAAAACAGTATTTAGAGCTCTCTGTCAAAGATTTATGTACCATTCCTGGGCAAACTCATAGCACTACAGTCACTGCCCTCTCTGTGTTATGCAAAAGAGGCTTGAAGTTTTGGAAACTTGGGGAGAGCACTGGAATTGGGTGTTCCTGACCACAGGAAATTGCTGTTATTAACTTGTGTCTGGAGTCAGGTTCATGCAAGGAAGCAAGAGTTTCATACTCCTGCAAGGCCTGGTTCTGGCTAGCCTGAGGAAACAGAGACAACAGAGGAGGCAAGAGGTAAAGGCCAGAATTGCTGTTTTATGAAGACTGCTGAGAGCAGTCACAGTAAACAGTAAACAGCAAACTTGCTGGCAGTGATGTTGGCAGGAAGGAAGGCACAGTCATGATGCTCGTGGCGAAATGGCCATCCCAGTGCTGTCCTCAGTGCACTGTAGCTGTAGGATTGACCTGCTGATGCTGGGGAGAACCAGGCTGCATGAGAGTGCTCTGCTCGTGTCCTCTGCCCTTGGCAGTGGCTGGGGCTACAGAATGTTTTACCATAAGTGGGAATTGCCAGACAATCTGGCAGAACTGTGTTTGCAGCTCCCCACTTAGAGCAAGCGATCCTCTCCTATGGCTCATCTGCCCTGGCGAGGACAGAAGGGATGACACATTTCTGGAAAGCTCTCTGCACAGAGGTCCTGTGACCTACTGCTCCTTGCTGTTGGCTCCTACAGCTATTGTATGAGAAAATGTGTTCCCTAAGCAGGGGCTAAAGGCAACCACTCCTCACCACCTCTGTCCTTTTCATCCACCAATCCAACTGCACACAGCAATGCTCCTGGACAGAGCCCTGCTTCTGTGAGCTCTTCTTGGAGTCAACCATATGGAGTCTCTCCACAAGGATGTGCTGGCACCCTGAGGTGGCCACCCATGGCTCAGGACCTCATTTCAGCCCTCTGGAGCCATCAGCCCCTGTCCTGACGATGGATCTTACTGAACCAGGCACAACTGTGGGTTCATGTCCCAGCCTGGCCTCAGCCTGTCCCCAAAGAGGTGCCCAATACCCAGGGCTGGGGCTGCCCCAATGCCCTACCTGCCTTAGGGCTGGAATGGTGGGACAGGTCCTGCCACCATGGGGAGTCCCACGGGGTCTGTGCTGCTCCCTGACAGGATGGTTTTGTGGCCACAGGAGGGTCAGAGGTTGTACATTCTCTGTCCAGTCAAGGAGGACACCTCCTCACTGTCTTTGTCCAATGTGTGCTCATGCTGGACATGTAATACCTGGCATGACCACATGTGACAGCATGTGACTATAGGTTGTGTCATGTCATGCCCACCCAGAACAAGCCCACCCAGGCTAGCAGCTGGTAACCCTGGCTGCAAACACATGCTGTCTTCAGGTCCACCGACCTCCTGGCCACGGACTTGAGACAGGTCAGCAGACATTGAAAGGTGTTCTGGAGGAGAAACACTCTGCTTCTGCACATCCCACAGACAGTTGACAGAGGCCCCTCATTGTCACATAGACGGTTTATATTCTTAAAGCGTGTGATACTTAACTGTGTCATGAGGACATGCAGAGAGAGAAGGCCACAAAAGCCTGCTGCGACACTTTTGGAGATCCCAGACTGCCAATAGCAGAGCATGGCCACAGTGTGAATGAAGTGGGGCCCCTGTGGGCACCAAGCCCCTCCCTCACCAGCTTCCCTGATCCCAGTTTATTTGTGAAGAAGCCTGTAGGATACACTGCAGATGGGCCACTCCATGAAGAATTAGGCAGTAACGGGGCAGGACTTCCAGGTACAGTCAGTGTGTCACCATGAAAATACGGAGGATGTGTTTGTGACTCAAAGGACAGATAAATCTGAGCAGATACTTACCCTTCCTCTCAGGAAAGGTCAAGTGTAAATGTTCCCTGGCTGTGACAAAGACAGAATGTATATGCTGCTTGAAGGACCCATTTGAGACCAATTTTAGAAAAAGTATAGGCCTTCCCTGAGCAGGGTTATTTCCACCATGACTTTCATCTCTTCACATCTCTTCACCATGATGAAAAAGTTATTTAGAAAACCCTACAGTACTTTTACCTTTATGCAACATTCCCCCTCCCCCCCGCCCCCCATCCCACTGCTCTCACCCTTAAACCAGCAAAAACATTCTTGCTCAAGCTTTCCAGAAACAATTTCACCTTTAGGCAGAAAATAAGCACATAACTTATGAACCCAGAAAAACAAATTTCAGGCTGTTCTTACTAAAAGAGGAGGAAAGCTCAGGAGACTAGAATGGAAACAGTGTTGTGCAACAGAAATTATAGTCTGCTGCTCTTTGCAGTATAACTCTCGACTTTCATTTATTTTTCTAACAAATTGAAGTTCCCTGAGGATATTGACAGTGATAGCCAACTGGCCTTTAAAAATGGCTGACTCCAAGAAAATACATGGGTATCACTTTTGCATCCTGCAACTCCTTACCTCCAGAGCTTAAATACTACATTTAGGAGCAGAGTTTTAAGCATTTGAGAAATTTTAAGCTCATATAGTAGTCTTTTGCAGACTTCTGGAGTCTTGAAAGTTGAATGACATCTTATAAGTGTTTAGGAGCACTTTTTGGATTCAGGCACTTAGATTTCTCAACTTATTTTTATTCTCTGTCATAGTGGCTGAATATAAACCTAAATAAATTTTATTTATTTAAACAGATTTTCTTTCTTGCAATAGGCATATTCTAGGGACTGCAGTTCTTCTTATTATAAATTTTCTACTTTTACTTTTTCTTTATTGACTACTACAGAAACTGATTAGATCAGATGATGTAAGTCTAAGATATCTCAGATGTTTGAAAGGGCTATGGAAGCCTTCATCTTTAATGTTTTATGACATGCCAACAATTTTGGAAAGTTCTCAGCTTACACAGTATTTACCGGTATCTTGCCACTTCGTAACTTGGATCAGTGAGATTGCATCTATATGAGATAGCTCTATTTGTCAGTAATCCATTAGCCTAGGCTTGTCATCATGGTACACAGGTATTAATTTTTCTTTTTTAATCTACTGCACTCAATACAATTTATGACAATCAGCGCGTGGCAAATAATCTTTCACAATGGGCAGAAACCCATAATAATAGTCTTTCACAATGGGTATTCCAGCCTTATTCCTGTCCTGTGCAATTTGTCTCTTAGCTGTATTTATATATAATATTATCAGTTATACAGTGGTATTTATTAATATTTCCTACTTTTGCATGCCTGCTTTCTGTTTTGCTATCCATACATATTGCAAATATTTTAATTCATCAAAGGCTTTTATCCTTTCTTCTTTAGTTGCAAGTCAGAATGCATTTCCATACTACATTTTTTCCAGAGGCAAAATTGATCTAGACAGTTCTCTTCCTTCCCTATGCCACTTGTTCCTGCTGCCACATCAATCTTCTGCAATGCTTTTTGTGCAAATGCAGCCATCTGTGGGGCAACACTGTAAGACAGATCAGTGAAATCAGGGGTGCTAAAAATAAAGTCTCCAGGAAAAAAAAAAATAAATTGGTGAGACAGTTGAGCTGAAAAAACATAGGAGAGTGGTGAATCTTCCAACAAAGGGTCTTCTTCAAAACAAGATAAAAGAAGGATCAAGGACACAAACGTGTGTGTCGAAAGGGGAAGGGTTGAGGACAGGTTTTTCCCTAAAAATGATGGGCTGGAGACCAGATGATGACAGAGTCTGCAGGAAACATGAAATTACCTACACAAAAATAGAGTTTGACTTTGCCAATTTTATGTTGAAGGTGGTGGTTGAATATTCAATAGAAGATTTCAAAGGGAAACTTAGATGTGGGATCAGAGACATGGAAACATCTACCCATCATATTTGATACTCTTCAAATATGAGTTTAAAGAAAAGACCACCAACACATGAAAATCTGGCCCAAGGTGCTGATTTTACACTACCATATGAGACAGCAGTGTTTCATATCTAAATACTGAAATTACACTGAGGCCAGCAGTCCAGATAAGCAGAGATTATGAGAAAGATCTAAAAATTTGAGATGAGTTTGTCTATCTCATACCCTTTTCTCCATTCCTTACCACCAAGAAAAAAAGCACTTTCCTTTCTCAGCCCCCTCTGCTCACCTTTTCATGTTGATATCATTTTTACCCTTCCATGTTTGACAGCATGTTGTGCCTCCTTAGAACATACCAGATGCTTTGCTCTGAGGGCAGTATTTTTGTATTGTGATGTAATACTTGATACTCTTCCGCCAGCAACTGAATTGAATACCCACAAAGGTTAAATCCTAGAGGTTCTTCAAAAAGAGTTTTGGAAAGACAGCCTAGTTTGCATTCTTAAATCTTGTATGCCTCACCAAATGCAGTGCACATAAGGTATTTCCTCTCTGCCCAAGAGTTCCAGCAGCCCCTACTTTCCCTTAATACCTCTTTGTCATCCTATTCTATAATAATAAGCTAGCAAGCAAGAAAACAAATGTATCTTCCTTACACACCAAAATAAACAACTGCCAGTTTTGGGGTACAGCTTGTGCAGAAAAGAGTTTCTTCCTTCCCTATGCTTAGTGTATTTTGTTAATTGACTGTTTTGAATATTTTTGACGAAAAGCACCTACTTGGCTGCAGGTTCTCTAGTGCCAAGCTCTCAGGAGGGAGGCTGGCTGGAGGCTTGCTTTGTCCCTCATCAGCCTCAAGGAGAAACCATCTCACCACCACAGTGACTGCTCAATGTCCCAGTACAGAATTTTAAAACACCTGGGCTCTGTTCCCCTCCTATTCTCCAGCATTAGCCAAGAGATTTCAGAACATTTGTACTGATTTGCTGAATCCCTCTGGACATTTAGAAAGTAATATATTACTGCACTGCCTTGCTGGCTGTTTTTTTGTTTTATTGGTAGCTGCACATTTGAACAGATAAAATGGTTTGCTGTTGCTATTCCAAAATCTGTTCACTATCCTACCAGGCTATTCTATATGCTAATCTTTTTGTTTCTCTCTTCATTTTCCTTCTCTCATGCACCTCCATTCTTGGGGTTTTTTTCTCATTTTATGAGCTAATTCCCTTTCTCTAATTCCCTTTTCCAGTATCAAATCCCACACAAAATGAAGTGTCCAAGATTTTACTCCACAAGTTGTTGTATGTAATAAACTTCTGTATATCTTATCCAGCTGAACAAAATGGCACTACTTATATGGCCCAAGTGACATGTACATGTTTGCATTACTGGAGCCTGAACAACTCACCTAACCACTGGCTTTTACAAGCAAAGAGGGAACTGCCATGGTTAGTACACAACATGCCAAAATTCCATTATAATCTCATTGGTGTTACCCTTATTTTCCACTTCCCCTCCCTGTTTGTTGTAACTGCCCATTCTGTCATTTCAGATTAAGTACCTCACCACTGAATGACTTGTATTTACTTTTAATTTGATGCACTGGAAGTAGTCCTATTGACTTAAACAGAACAATGCACATAAATAAAGGTAAGTATACGTGCAAGCCTTTAACTGATGGTGCACTGCAAATCCCACAGGGAAAGTGTTATATGTGTGTATTATAAAATTGGCTTTTCGCAAGATGTGTGCTATATGATTAATAACATAGTAAGGATATAAGGATACAAGTTTATTTCTGCTATTGGTAAAAGAAGATTAGATATAATGGGAGTAGTCGATGTAAGTCTGCTTAAACTGTCAGTTTGGTTGGGATAACATCCAGTGAACATGTAAAGAAGACTCTGCTACTGATACATCAACTATCAGCATCTACCACCCGCAGAAGACACGGACCAAGGCCCAAGCTGGACGCGATAAAAAGGACACAGCCACGAAACACGCATGCTCTAAAAAGGCGGACCCAAGGAGGGGCCATGCAAAACAGTTCCTGGAATATGGAAACTAGTTTATGGAATTTTATGAATATTCATATATCGATATAACGAGAAGGGTATTTAACGAGTATCCCTGAGAAAGCAAGGTGTGGACTTGGCTGAATGCCAAGTCACCCGGCCGGCCGTTTTTGGTTTTTTCTTATCTCCTAATTGTCTTAATTATTTTATTAAACATATTCCTTAAAATTTACTAAAAAGTGAACCTCGTTTTTCACAATTTGGGGCTCGTCTGGGATATACCTCGTCCCTGAAACCCCAGGAAATCCAGAGCAAGGGAGGCGCCCCGCCTGTGTTTCTGGCGGCCCAAAACTTTGTTTTTCCTGGTGAGAATTGGGGATTGCAGGTAAAACATCCAAAGAGACAAACAAGGAGAAAGAAAAAAGCAAGTAAGGAAAAGGGAAAAGGCTCCCTAAAACTGCAGTATTTTTGCTCCATAAAAACCTCGTGCACGAAGAACCTGAGAAAGAAAATGATTGGTAAGTATTTCTCAGGGGAGCGGGTTAAAGGGGGTCTGCGTGGTGTGTGAATGGGACACTGGCTGGGTACCCCAGGCTGGTGAAGTGAGTGTGGTGTGGCTTCTCATGCTGTTTGTTATCTCGCAAGGGAAACGGCCAGCACAGAGGTGAAGCAAAAGATAAAAAGTGTGAATGTGACCCCGGGTGATTGGGACGGGATCCCAGAGGAAAGAGGGGTTGTAAAAAACCCCGGGTGGCTGGGACAGTCCCAGGGAGGGGTTGGACCCCTCAGGAAGGGAGCCGATAGTTTTTCCTATACAATCCACTGGGAAAACGGAATACTGGGGGGGGGGGGGGGGGAAATGTTTGAACCCCCTGGTCTGGGACGGAATCCCAGGAAAAGGGGTTGGACCCCTTAAAGGAAGAGAGCAAAGGACACCTAGACTTGCTGCTGAATTAAAAGGGTTACGTAAGACCCAAGAGCATTTAGGGTTTGGCCAAATATAGGTATTTTTGGGTTTTTGCCAGATTGAGGATAGAAACACAAAAAAGGCTTGCAGGTGTAAGGTCCAAGACACCTGGGCTTCGGAAAAGGCTGCCAGGTTGAGGAATACTAAAGGCTTGAAAAGTGTGATAATCTAAGAACATCTGGGGGTTAGTCAAATACCTATGAGTAAAAACTAACAAATTTTTTTTTTAAAAAAAGGGTACTAATCTTTTTGTGTTGTCTTTGTGTAAGTGGAATTAAATGCAGCTGAAGAAGTGTGCTTGTTGTGGAGTTTATTTGTGTTAAAGAAGTGAATTGTTGAAACGGTTAAAATGTCTGAATGGAAAGAGGGGAACTGCAGGCCAGAGTGGAATTCTGAGGAGTTGTGCTCACAAAAAGGGGAACTGCGAGGGAATTAATGAAGAATTCAGGTTCAAGAGGGCTGTTTAAAAAGAGGATTGGTGCAGTTTTGCAGATTAATGGGGAAATTCATTTTGAAGAGCTTTTATTGTTGTTGTTATGGTTGTTCTTGAGTGAATGTATGTGTAATATAGACTGCTGAAGTAAAATAGGAGTTTTTGTTTTGAAAGACGGTGCATGCAGCACATGGTGCTGTGCTGCTGAGCTGCTGAGTTTTCTGTGCCTCGAGGGAAAAAGGGAGGGGGTGGTGTTCGGGCTGTTGGATGGCAGAGAGGAGATCAGGCAGTGACTGGATGGAATCCTGAAGGTGGGACAGAAGCTTGGAGAGTCTTATGTTAGAGGTCTTGAAAGGTTTTTTGAGAATTTTGGAAATTCTTAGAGGTCTTAGAAGTTGTTTTTGTTTGGTTTGGTTTTTGGTTTTTTGGGAGTGAATTGAAATTGCCTAAAGAGATAGCTATAAGACATCAAATGCTGGGGGGTGACCTCAGAAATAGGAAGGAATAGTTTTAATGGAACAGGAGATTGGAGTCAAAAGAGTTGTGAGAGTTCTGGTGTTTGATAAGAAGGAATTAGAAGAAGAAGGAATTATGGATGAAATTAGATCTTTTGTTATTGGGAATTTTTTTTAACAAAATTAATGCTCAAATGCCATGAGTAAAATGTATGTTGGGAGTCCAGATGCAACCCAGATTGGAACCTGAAAGTAACAGCCTATGAGATAATGTTTAAATTATGAAATAAAGAGAAATTAATGTTAAGAGGGTATAGCTTTACAATTGCAAAAATGGGAGAGGAAGTTCTTTAACCCCATAGTGGGAAGATGCTTTTTCAGGTATTGCAGGCAACTGAAGCTGCGGTATGGCTGAAAAACTAAAGCTGCAAGTTTTAAATCAACGTCAGCAAAATCAAGAGACAGGTGTGAGAACCCAAGAATGAACTGTAGCGTCTAAACCAGGTGATACAAAGTTGAATTTTAAACAGAGCTGAGTGGTCATGAACTGGAAAAGACTCAAGTAAATTTGGAAGTTTTGGACAAAGGACTTTCTCTGTTTTACTTCTCTGCATAACACCTAAAAATCAGTCCGGTCTGTCAAATGCTACCTCTGTTTCTTCACAGCTACAAAGGAAATGGACTTTCAAGTAATTCTAGTGTGGGGAATAAAATTGAAATATGTAATATTGTTTTTTGAAAGTGTTTATGTTACTCCACTGTATAATATTGCAGGTACATGAAAATCACAAGAAGAAGATGGGCTCCATATCCCTAACATTTTGGCTAATTTATTTTAGGTTTTATATCTTACAGAACAAACAATATGTTTTTGCCTCTTTTATTTTTTCTATTTTTGTGTGTGTTTAAGGTACTTCTTTCATACTAACTTAAAAGACATTTTATTACTTATTAATCTGTTTTGTTTAAAGAAGGAGGGCAGAGAAGAGCGCCTATGTGAAATACCAAGAGGATATGTTAGTGCTCACAAAATATAGGGTGAACTACTACCCGGCAGAGTGGGAATTAAGGAAAGAGTTTTCAACTAAACTGGTACTGTGTCAAAGTTAATACAGTAGCTGTGATTCCTTTGTGTACACACACAAACATGCAGATATTTGTAACCAATACAGGACATTTTTCAGTTATGCTGGCAGTGTTGTCCCCACAAAAAGGTACAGATAATTACTGATAGAAATCTAGTTCTGTCAGGTTTATTCTCAAGAGCAAATTTTTCTTCTACTATTTAGAAGTCATGAGAAGGGATATAAAGATTTGCTCTTCAAGTGGGTGGATCAAAAATAATTTAAGGAACTAATTATATGACTTTATAAGGTGGGAAAACTTTGTCATTTGCCTCTTAGACAGAGGTTGAGATGTAGGTATTGGTTGAGAAGTTTTTTTTTTTGGAGGGTTTTTTCCTTTTTTTTATGGGCAGTTCTTTGTGTGTCTTTGTTAAGAAACTTTTGAAGGTGTTTTGGTTTTCTTTTTTTATATAAGAAGATGTCAGATTTTCTTGTGGAATATAAGGAGAGATAGTATGAATGACAAGATACTTGCTGCTTGGAAATATTATTGTGGTATATGCAAAATTTTTCTAGTAGTTTCATTTATTTCCCTGCTTGATAAGTTACTATAAATTTTGCAGAAACTGTTTTGGAAGGTTTTTTTTTTTTCTTAGTTTTCCAGCTGGCTGCAGATGAGACCTAGCTCATAAAACTGGTGGTGTTAATTGTCAAAGGGGGTTCTCATCGAAGTTTCTAAGGAGTATCTAATCTTTCAAATCAATGCATGTCAAATTGAGTGAGTGTTTTTGCCTTAGATAGAAATAAATCTTATAGTGTATGTATCTTTCTAAGTTCTCCTAAACAGTGAAGGAAAATCTTCTAGAATAGCAAGAATTCATTGTCTTCCTGCCCTAAGAATAGGCTGAGCAGAGGATTGGCCCAACAGAAACCTTCAATATGATAAAACTCTAACATCAGAAGGGGTAAAAGAAGTTTCTGTTGTTTTTTTGTTGGTTTTTTTTCTCTTCTTTCTTCTTTTCACTCTGTAGTTTAAGTTATTTTTTTGTTGAGTAAAATTTTTTTCTCTCTTTAAATTTCTTTTTAACCTGTCCCTCAATCCTAGTTACAGTTAAAAGGTGGAAGCTTTCAAAAATTAAATGGTAGCAGAAGTGATTCCCCAGAGAGGAAGATGACACCCTAATTTCAGTAAAATGATCATGCGGAAAAGTCACAGTACATGGAATAGTTGAACTAAAGATGCAGTTTTACTCGAAGTGCAGCTATGGCCAGCATAATTAATTGTCAGTTCTAAAAAGGCTTTGCAGCTGGCCTTTGGATTAAAAGACTTTACTGCCTTTTAGTGATGCATGTGTACATATATCCCAGTAAATGGGGATTACCAGTGCCTGTTGAGTGGGAAATACCTGAGGAACAGTGGAGAGAATTACGGTTAAAAAAACCCCAAAAAGTCAAAGGCAATTTGTCTGAAAACTAACAAACAAACAAACAAACAAAAAGAATTGACAAGGAAATAGAGGGCAAGACTGGGTTGGCCGCTGTACTTGCCACCAAGCAGATCATATACTCCTGCTGTGGGTAGCAACCCCATAGGCATGGAGGGTGGAGGTATAAGCCATACCAGACCTCTGTTATTCCTTTTTCTGTCACTTCACTCATTCTTTGTCTTTTGCCTTATAGGATATTGGCAAAATTATGCTACAGATACTATTGAAAGTTCTATATGAAAAGACACCGAGGTTCCTTTCTTATTACACATACCCATATCAACAGTCACTGTTATAACCCATCCAGATTAGATAGTTGTATTCATAATTGGGAAAACATTAAATTGTGGAAAACATGAGGACCAGTGGTGACTGGTTGGAAAGTAAGTGTCTATAAGAGGAAATAATGGAAGCTAGAAAACAAGGAATTTGGCTCAAAGCCAAATGAATTATAAAAGGAGTGGGGTTTGTTATATGTGTGTATTATAAAATTGGCTTTTCGCAAGATGTGTGCTATATGATTAATAACATAGTAAGGATATAAGGATATAAGTTTATTTCTGCTATTGGTAAAAGAAGATTAGATATAATGGGAGTAGTCGATGTAAGTCTGCTTAAACTGTCAGTTTGGTTGGGATAACATCCAGTGAACATGTAAAGAAGACTCTGCTACTGATACATCAACTATCAGCATCTACCACCCGCAGAAGACACGGACCAAGGCCCAAGCTGGACGCGATAAAAAGGACACAGCCACGAAACACGCATGCTCTAAAAAGGCGGACCCAAGGAGGGGCCATGCAAAACAGTTCCTGGAATATGGAAACAAGTTTATGGAATTTTATGAATATTCATATATCGATATAACGAGAAGGGTATTTAACGAGTATCCCTGAGAAAGCAAGGTGTGGACTTGGCTGAATGCCAAGTCACCCGGCCGGCCGTTTTTGGTTTTTTCTTATCTCCTAATTGTCTTAATTATTTTATTAAACATATTCCTTAAAATTTACTAAAAAGTGAACCTCGTTTTTCACAGAAAGCAAGGTACATTTTATTCATTTCACTACCTTTGTGCACATTAAATGCAGGCTCGGCGATTAATAACTTTTTTTCACAGTAAGTTTTCAGGTTTCATACCAGCTTAAGAGAAGAACTACTAGTCATAAGCGCAGGATCATCTCCAGTTCCACAAAATTGTGAGATTACATGAGACAGCGTGAATGATTAACTGGAAAAAAAAAAAAAAAAAAAAAGGCACACGATTTAAATCCAATATAATAACAATGTAGGCAGACCGCAGCTCAATGCAGAGCCGGGGGCCTGCGGGCAAACCCGGCCGCGGCTTCTGGTCCAAATGGCAAGGCGGGGGGGGGGGGCGAAAAGAAGGCAAATCTGTATCTTACAGCAGGGAAAGGGGGTTTTGTCATTTTGGCGAGTGAATCAGCGCTCAGCAGCCCGACCCTTTTGAAACGCCCCAATAATTAATCCATCCTTCGCCTCGCACTTTTCCATTTCCATGGGTGCGAAGCCCATGGGATGGTACACGCACACAACGCTGGCAGCACCACGGGGGCCGGGACCCCGCGCCCAGCCCGCCCCGCCGGCTCCGAGCATCCCCCCGAGCATCCCCTGAGCATCCCCCGGAGCATCCTCCGAGCACTCCCCGAGCATCCCCCTGAGCCTCCCCAGGAGCATCCCCTGAGCACCCCCTGAGCAGCCCCCGAGCACCCCCCGAGCCTCCCCCGCGCCGCCCCGGGGAGCGGCCCGTCCCCACGGCGGGGTCCCAGCGCTCCCGCGGGCCGGGGCGGCGCTGCCGGGGCGGGCTCAGGGCGGCCCCGCCGTGCGCGTTGAGCTCAGCGCGCCGCGGAAACCGCCGGCGCGGGCGCCGCCTCCCCCCCGGGCAGCCCCGGCCCCACTCCCAGCCCAGCCCCGCCCCGCCCCGGCCGGGCGGTGCCGCCCCCTCCGTGCCTCGCTCACACACGGACACACAGCACAGACACACACGTACCGAGGCGCTTCCTGCGCGGAGCCGCGCTCGGCCCAGCGGAGCGGCGCTGCTTCCCCCGCCGGCCTTCAGGTACCGGGGCTGGGTTCGCGGCGGGGCGGGGGCGCCGAGGAGCCCGGCGGTGGCGGCGTCCCCGGGCTCGGGCCTCCGCCGGCGGCCGCCGCCCTCAGCGTGGCGGCGGGTGAGGGGTGGAGCAGAACCTCCGAGCCGGGGCCGCCTCTGGGCGGGAGCCCCAGCCCCAGCCCGGCGGGGAGAGGGCCTGGGAGCGCCCTGCGGGCCGGGGGGAGGTCGGCGGCGTCCTCGCATTGCTGGAGGGTGAAGTCATCGCGCCCATTGTCTCCCCCGCGGCGGAGGAGGGGGCCCCGGCCGGGCCCCGGGGCTGGAGGAAGCCCGGGTGGGTCCGGCCCGGCCCGGCCCGGGCCCGGTGTGCGGGGAGCGGAGAGCAGAGAGCGGAGAGCAGAGGCTGCCGCCCGCCGCCAGCCCGGGTGGGCCTTGGGGCCCTCGGCCGGCGCCGCTCCCGCCCCGGCAGCGCCCTGTGACCGGGGCCGGGAACTCCGGCAATTGAACTCGCGGGGCACTGGGAGACAGAGGAGAGAGAGCAGCCCCCGGGCCTCCACCCGCACCCTCCTCCCCCAGAGTTTCTGGCTGACTCCGCCGTGGTGTGTCGCCCAGCCCCGATGCGGTGGGTCGGAGGAGTTTTTGCAGGGATACCGCATCTCGGCTGTGGAGGACGAGCAGTGTTCAGCCCCGCGTCCTGCCAAGTGTTTTCCTTGCGCAGGTTCTTCTGCAAAGCCGGGAGTTTTCCGCCTGGCAGTTTGCTGTACACACACACAGCAGCTACTGCACGTTTAAAAGACAGGGAAGAATGGGTAGCAAACTGTGTGAAAGGCAGCGTGCATGTAAGTGAGCTGAAGGGGTGATGGATGGCGAAGAGAAGGCGTCCCCTTCTGCCTTTCTCCTTCTGCTCCAGTGCTGCCTCTTGACAGAAAGAAATGGGGCTTTGCCAGAGGGGTGGTAGTGGAATGGACTTGTGGGGATATGCCAGAGGGACAGTGGTAGAATGCTGCTAGTGCTGAGCAGAGAAATCACAATTTAAAGCCTTGATGCCCTTGTGGTTGCTTATCGGATACGTGCCTGTGTTTCTCCATGAGGAACACAACAAATCTTGTTTCTGCGAAAGTTACTGTAGTTTGCATTGGTGCTGATTAGTGCTTTATCTCAACTGTCATGAAGGACAGCATTATTTTATTAAGCTTAGTTTGGGGAAACACATCTTGCAGGGTTTAATTCTGGAGACAAAACTAAACATAAATTCATTTTTTAAAATTAATTCCTCCTCTCAGTGTTTTTTTTTAATAATTAATCTTTTTGTCAGTCAAAGAACCGTATTTCAGTATCCAATTAAATGTTTCTTGTTAAATTCGTTGGAAAAGAAAGTTTCTGGTTTAATATCCAGGTCAGACTGAAGTAAAATTCTGAACTGCTCAGCTAACAGAATTCACTTGAATACTTAGAAATGATGGCTGTGTAACATTACTTAGCAGTTTACAAAATCTGGTACTTATTTAACTGTAAACACTTAAATGCTTGTACTTCAAGCTTTCAGAAAGCTGAGAAAGCACTTTTTTTATTTTTAGTTGCATGTGAACTCAGCCTGTTTGTCCAGAAAATGAAAGTTTCACTTTGCACCATGATAATAATGCTGATCTTAAAAACAAGTTCAGTAGAAGGCTTATGTATGTGTAAGTCTTCTTTGTGCATATTTCTTGAAGTATGCTAGTTTCAACTGCATTTTATACAATTCAGCATTTATGAAATGCTGAATTCAAGCTACTGTGTTTATGTTGTCAGCTAATACTGAATTCGTGGTCATCAGATCATCATTTCTAAGAGGAGTTGAAATGTTTAAGTTGGTAAAAGTGGTTTTCTTCTCTCCCCTTCAACTTAAATCTGTCAGACAAATGACACGCTCCTTATGCAGAGCAATCATCAGATTTTGATTAATTGTACTAGCTGAGGCTCAGGAGGAAAGAAGATGCTTGACAGATGTATTTACCTTTGTAGTGTGTACAATTCTGATCTCTCCATTAGTAAATGAATCATTAAAACTCCCGTAGCTATGGGATTCCCAGTTAACATTAATAAATGCATTAGGAAAACTTGGTTTATGTAAATATTATCAACCTGTGAATGAACACCAGCCCCTGAATTCTTTTGGCAGTTAGGTAGAGTCTTTTGTGGTGGAAAATACATGGTATATGCTTTTTACCCCCATATTCTTAATTAACAGCATTTAGCTACTATTCTCCATGAGAAAAACTTCAGGCTGAATTTATTTAGTGAGTAGGTGATTCTTCCTAACTAGTACAGTATGTAGGGTTTTGTCCCTTATTTACTGGGCCTCTTTGATCTGTGCTTAGTCTTATTAGAGTATTCCTTACAAAGATCCAACACACACACACACACACACACTGTGCTCCTTCCTTCTAGGATGACAATGTAGGATGCCTAAATCTTTTCATAGGACCTCTAAATCCTGGTTTGGAAGCACTAAGAAAGATCTTTGAGCTCTGAAGTGCAACTAAAGTGACCTGGACCACTGTCCTCGGATGGCCTTCAGCCAGACTTATGGTCTCCATTAAGGGGTCAGTTTACTCTGGCCTACGGTCAGACATCCATATTGGCTTTGTGATTGGTTTTCTGAGTTGTGTGTAAACACGGTGTGCTAGCCTAGCAGGATAAATGTTAATATCTGAATTAAACAAGTTGATGGATACATGTTTTGGGTTCTACTCTTAGTGTGATTTTGAGTTTGTAGCTGAGATATGAGTCAGTCTGATTCCTTCTGAGGATCAACCAAAGCTCTTTGAATGATTACTAAAAGTATTAGTTTTAACACTGGCTTATCCATAAAGAAGCTGATTCCAGACTTTTGTTTTGTGTTTCTCTTAGCTCTGTTTCCATTGTGCCTTCTGTGTTAACTGATGGAAGATGTGTAGCTGAATGAATTGGTGTACCCAATACAGCTTCAAGACACTGGGACTGATGTTGGATCTTACTGCTAAAAGCATGTGAATTGCACCTGGAGGTAGACTTCTACCTGGAAGGTAAAAAGTTACATTGATTCTTAAAGCACTGATCGTTTATATTAATGTTGCAATGTACCCTTTTTTTCCCCCAGTAGGAAGAATATGGAAGAGGCTGTATCAGTACCTCTTAAAACAGTTACTTGGGGTTTTTTTAAAGGCTCCTGTTTTTCGCAAGAGGAGGCTTCCTTTTATTTCTGAGTCTCTGAAGTCAATGTTTTATTCTTGTTTTATTCTAATTTTAGTTAATTTCAAGTAGTTTGTATTTTAAATCATCAATGAAATAATCTTTAAGGAAAAATGTGTGTGTTGTATAAAGTTACACTTCAGATGCTGTTGTGCTCTACTTTAACCCAGAAGGAAACTTACAAGTAGCATTACATTCTTCTCCCTTAAGTATTTACTTGAGGGATTACTTCAGCAGATTTATTCAGGCACTTTTTAAAATTTATTTTATTTCTTGGTGCATTGCAATAATTAATAGGCATTTAGTCTATGGCTGATATTTATGGATGGACAGATTTCTTCCAAACTTCTCTAAACTAACATTCACCTCGTTATCGCAGATCTTTTTGTAAGTTTATTTTTTAGTTGATGGAAAGAGATTTTGTGGAAGAGATTTCACTCATCTGAGTCATAAGGTGGCTTAGTCTTTTCTTCAGTGATTGTTATTGTTTCATGTTCATTTCTGGCAATTCATAACTTCATAACTCTGTTTTGGTTGCTGGTCCTTCTCTGGCATGGGTTGCTTGTTTTTTCTGGTTTTTTTCCTCATAGCGTAGGTACTGACTCAAGGATCCAAACCAAAGCAATGGGTATCTAGAAAGAGCAGTAAATGTTGTGTGGAACTAGAATATTACAGGGCTCTACAGTAAGTTTTCTTCCTGTTGTGAGCATGTCTTATGCCAGCTTTAGAATGGTCTTTGAGTTCTTCAAAGTAGAATTTGTAGAAGGAAGAAAAGCCCCACAGGTGAGCTATGAGATGTCATTTGTGATACCACCCTTAGGTCTTCCATCATTAAGGCAACCGAGAAGGGCATTGAGTATCTGTTTTGCTTTACCTTCATTTATGTTGTATCATACTTCTTAGAAGAATTAACCATACCTTGGGCCTTATCCATGGAACAAGAAAAAGTAGGAGTACTTTCCTTTTGGGTTACTTTTTTTTTTTTGAATGGAAAGATTACTGTAGGCTTTTCCACTACTAAACTGTGGGTTTAAGTCAGTCACATGCTGAGTGGCTGGTACTCTCCTGTTGGATGTGTAGCCAAACACTGTAGTTACCATTTACAAGATAAGAATAGTTGTTGTCTTTTTTTTTGTTTGGTTTTTTTTTTTTTTTTTCTTTTGAAGGACAAGTTTCCAAAGATTCACTTTGCATCTAGACAAACTACACCACTCTGGAAAGCTGATAAAAGAGTTATTTTAACCTAAAGCGGCTTAGCGAAATGACCTAATGAAATGAGCTGGAGTTCATATATACAGGTGTTTACTCAGGCATTAAAACTTCCTCTCTTTAGAGGCCAGCATATCCCCTAATGATGTCTTCAGCAAGACATTTAAAGGGCATCTTGCAGAAATAAATGTTCGTACCAATTGAGTTTGGTATAGTCACTTGGTTTTGCTTCCTAAATAGAGCACAACTCTGTTAATGCAAGTATCCTGTTATTGTTCAGCACAAACTGCGATTGTGGGACTATGTCAGTTGTGTTCTGTTTCCATTTATAGTTGAGACAAATTACTTTTAAACAAACATTTTTCCATAGGTCCTTTAGTTGCTCCCATAAGGCAGATTAGAGCTTACTCTAAATTGGAGCCCCTGGCTGTCCCCTTCTGTTGTTCCATTTAGTGGATGAAGAACTGCTTCAACAAAAGGACTGACTCTGGGGAAATTACATGCAGTAAGAATCATGTTGTTTTGTTCTTATTGTGTTTCACTGATGCTCCATATCCTTAATAAATAAAATTACCACTTTTAAGTTTCTTGATTAATGATCAGATTTTTCACATAAAACCAAACTCTGTGAACCACACCAAGTCATTAAATTCTATTTTTATCCTAAAATGCTTAATCTGTCAGACTGTTCCAGCTGTAGTGGATTTTACCTTGCACATATTTTCAAGAAATGGCTTTTAGGGAGTGCAAAGTGTTCTTGCACCTTGGGGGGTCTTCTGAACAGTGGAGGTTCAGGTGGGACTGGAGGTTTGAGTTGAGGCATGGGCCTTTGGCAGTGCTGCACTCTGGTATATGATAGCTCCACAGCACTAGTGCTGCAGTGCCTTGTTTTTATTTTCCAGTATTTATACAAAATAACCTTGTTAACTGCTCTTAGACAAATAAGAGTCTTTCTTAGCACTGTAACAGTTGCATTCCAGAGGAAAAGACTATTGGTGTTGCCATGCCTAAATGCGTCATTCATCTGTTTCCTTTGCTGAAAGTACATGGTGCTCAGAACTTACTGTATATTTCTGTGAAACTGGACAAGGGGAGGGATGTTTTGGCAGATCTTCTGCAGTATCATCATTCAGAACTCAGTCTCAGGAAGAAACATTTAGACTTTTTTTTTAGGAAATAGAAGGCTTTTATTTTGTGTAAATTAGATGGCTGAGGAGTGCTTTAGGCTTTTTATGACGTGGAAATTGGGGCCATATGCCAAGCCCATATTCAGTGTTGCAGCTCTTCCTTGTATCAAGATCTAATAGGACTTTCCCAGTACATATTTTAGTGAGTATTAATTAACATCTGTACAGAAAACGTATATAATAAGTGACAATGCTGACAGGGAGTTTTTGTTGCAACATACTGTTTGCCTTTTCTCCTTCTTATCAAAATGCATTAGGTAGGGAACTTCCAGGTGTCCCTCAGGCTTCTGACAGTGGAAGAACATTTGGATGGGAATAAATAGTGATTCTTGTGACATCATCCTACTGTCAAAGATGAAGCCTGATAAGAAACATTTCCTCCTGCTCAGCCATTGGGAAGTATCTTGCTCTGAGTCTGCCTTTCATGATTCCGTAGTAAGCAATCTAATACGTTGATCAATGCAAAGAAATGTGTCTGGAAGGTAGAGTCTGTTCAAGGTTACTTTATTTTTAGATTGTGTACTGGAAAAATAACTTTAATCAAAGTGTTCTCCACTGTGTGTCCTGATGGAGGTGCTCTGATTTTGTGTTCTATTATATTATTAAGTCAAATATGAACAGAATAAAGCCTTTTAAATTACCTTTTTTTTTTTCCTAAGTTGAAGCTCTTGCTTCAGTTTACTGAGACAAGCAGCTACCTTTTCACTTTAATTTTACCTGTAGAACTGTATCTGATACTTACTTTTTGTTTGACTTTGCTTTTTGCAAAAGAAAAACTTAAGCTTTCCTTTATATGATACTGCTAAAAATTTTGGGGATACCAGGAGCCCTTTTACTCAGGGTCAGAGCTGGAGGTATCAAACTTCTAGCTCCTTTTTAAGCTAAGGGAATGATAGTGCTTATAGTCTGTGAAGCCAGGCTGTTGCTTTACTGAAGTGTAAGATTTTACAGTCAGTGTAAGTTTTATCTGTGGGACAACACAGAGGAGAAACCTAAAAAGCCATTGTGCATGCTGCTTTTCATTTCACACCACCATGGTTTTAAGCCATCTGCATTTTGATTGAGAGATTTCAGTACCTAATGGCCAAAAGTATTTTCCTCCTAAAGTTCCTATGTGACTAGTTTGGGGGTTTTTTTAATCTCTCTCTTCACTGTCCTATTCCTATTTACTATTGCATTTTCTTCCCTTTATGTCCCAGTTTGCTTTGTTTGGACTTTGTCTGTGGTGGTTGTGCATAGCTGCAGTAAAGTAGACTTCGCCTTCTGTGACCTGACACCAGGAAGAAATTCAGCCAGGGCAAGAATAGAAGAGGGCCTGTAAACTCAGCACAGCAGTCCTGAGTCTTTCCATTATTAACAATTAAAGATGATTCCAAGATAAATTAGGTAATGGATTAGCTAACTCATGAAAAGAGAAGAAGGATAAACAAAGAGAAATATCCTGCTTTGCAAGAATTTAGATTATTAGGATTACAGGCTGCCTGCATGTCTGGGAAAAGAAGAACAAACTTCCCTGTTTTCAGTGTTTAATTTAGTTAGTAGGTAAGGTATATGATGTGCCAGATTAAGTTTAAGCTTTACAGGAGGTGCTTTTACTGGGGAATGGATTAAGAAATAGAAGCATCCTGTTTAGTCCTGCCCAGCAACGCTACAGCTTTTTCTTTAAAACAATAAGCAGTGAAAAGGGTTTCTTCCTACCTCCTACACCCTGTCCTAAATCAGCATAATATCTTGGCTGGGTCTAAACCAAGAACTGTTGATTGAGTAAAATACGAAGACAGTGACATGGTTTTGTTTTCGTTGTTCCTTTTTTCTGTTTTGCTTCTGAGGTGTGAGATATTGCTGGTTTTTTATTAGGGCTATACAGTCATATCCTTTTTCTTATCTCAAAGGTCATACAATATTGCCTTTCTGTTTTAAGGGTAGCAAATAATTTGTATGTCACAGTTGCAACCTAAATTATCTTTCACAAGCTGTGGAGATCTTTGCACTGAATGCTTTTTAAAGCCACTTTATGGAGAATTGCACATGCACAATTAATGGCAAGCCACAATATGCTGCATTTGTGGTATGGATTCTCTTGAACTATCTGTAAGTTTGCTTTTATTTCTCTCTGGTGGATAAAAATAAAAATAATAAACACTGGTAATAAAGAATACCTGATCTGATTGGTATTTCTCATCAAATGGTGAAAATGCACCTCTAAGTATTCAGACAAATAGTTTTATTGTGCCAAAAATCATTCAGTGAGAGAATAAATTAGCATCCTGAAAGGAAGGAGCTTCCAGCTGGCAGTACAGTGAACAGAAATGCAGCACTTCATGGGAAGCCTTGGGTAGATTGATGCTTTTATGTGTAAAACCACCGTGTGGGTAGTGAAGCTCTCTGTAAAATACAATCCTTCTGAAGTTAGAACTATTCACCTTTAAAGTTCATCCCTGAAATAGGGTGCTTTGTACAGTGTTACTATAGATTAGTACCTGGATATGGGTGATTTTGGAGTATTAGGTGATGAAATCTTGTTTTGGTGATCTGATTTTCCTTTAAAAAAGGGGATTTATTGAATTAAACTTTATTATCACGGGTGTCAGGTCATAAAAACAGTTGACTGGAGTATGGCTTTGAGTATGTATTATCAAAGTCAGTACCTACTTGCAGTAACTTTAACTTACCTAACGTGCATTTTGCAAAACAGTGCATTTTGTAGGTGAAGAATGGCTCAGCTTTTCGTTGTGTATAGAATACAAGAACTCTGTCTATTGTGAAGACAGGGAAAATAGCTTTAGGATGCTGGTAGTTTCTGTTTCTCAGAAACCATGATAATGAATGCACTAGAAACTAGAAAGGACAAGGTATGGCTTCTGCAGCAATTACACGACTGGTTTGCCCAGGCTTTGAAAAGTGAAACTGATTCTGCCATTGCATGCAATTAATTGTAATTTTAAGGTTTTAGGTAAAAATCTCAAGTGTTAAGAAAGGCCAGAATTAAAGCTGAAGAAGCAGCCATAGCTGGATTATCATTTGTGCCTACCTTTACTAAATTACTGTTCTTAATTATGTAGCTGTGGTTTTGGGAATTTTTTTCCCCCTGCAGAAGCATTCTTCAGAATACAGTTTCTCTGTCTACTAGGGCATCCATCTGCTTTGGCCAGAAATAAACCTAGTGTCTAGGGCAGTTATTTCCATTGAATAAGAGAGATAATGCAAATAGAGCAAAAAAAGATTTTTGTCTTGTCTGAAATAGGCATCTCAATCTTGACTGTGTTTGGTGGGGGTGGGGATGTGTGTACGCTATTGATACTGCAGGTATCTTTGAACATATTTACTATGTAACATGGCCAAGAACTTAGTTTCATTTAGGCTATCTCAGGGCAGGCACCTGAGGTGGTAAATAAATGAATCCTTAATCATGTTCTAATATTGTGTCTGTTAACTGGGATAATAAGCATGCTACTTCAGTTGAGTGGGTATGGTTTTGACTATTTCAGCAATATTAATCTAACATATTGGTGCTCTGCAGTGACTTATGAGGAAATCAATTTCTGCTTTCAATGTGGCATTATGCAGTAGTTATTTATTTGTTTGTTTATTTATTTTTATGGGGGGCAGGGTGAGTAACAACTAACAAAATCCTGACCAGTGACCTGATAAATGTGTACCAGGCAAAGATGATATTGGGGGGGGAGGGAAGGGATAAAAGCCATGCAGTTAAACTGTCATAACATACTTCAGCAATCATTTTCAAGTGCAACTTCATCGAGTAAAGAGAATTATTTCTAATGTAGTTTGTGTGTTGTTTTCTATCCATTAAAAATAATAATTGCAGTCGTATCAGGAGGTTTCGAAGCTACTCACTAGGCAGACTGCTACTGTTTGAGCAAGTAGTATCTAATAATACTGTGGGATTGACCTGAGACTGTGTGATCCGTGTGCTTGTGTAGTCTGTCTTTTCTTTTTTTTTTTTTTTTTTTTTTGTCGCTGGCAACATAACTTTTACTTTCTGCATCATTAACAGTGTTTCATGCAAATCCTGTTCATATTTAGCCCGTAAAGATTTTTGTTAGGGTGATACCTTAGCTGATCCAAAAATCTTATCCTTTTCAATACCTGATCTGATGTCTTTACTTTTTCTCTCCTGTGACTTGGAGAGGCTTTCCCTCTCAGTTTCCTGTTCAGCTGCTCTGTAGAATCTTTGTTGCCTTTGTTGGCTTGTTTTCCTCTAGTGTTTGTGATCAGCCAATCCATTCTGTCTCTCATATGTAATCTCTTACTACTTGTGCTAAAGTTCACAGATTACTTCCCCAAACAACAGCTGTTGCTTTCCTCACTCTGCAATCCTCATTTCCTTCTTATATTTTTCTCTTTAGGATGCTCTGATGGAGTTGCCGTTCAACCATTCAGTTTTGGTGCAGGTTTCAGTCGCTTTTTGGCAGCCACCACTTTGAATATTGTTAGAATTGCAACATGGTTTAGGTTCAAATCCAGCTCTCTCCACATTAGGCTGAAGTTTCTTCTACCTTGCTGTCACTTATTATTTGAATGTTGGAAATAGTAAGTTGGTTTCCTGTCTTTATTTTCTGGTACTTTGAGGCATATTGTTCACCTGGAAGTGAAAGGAAGATTCTATTTAGTTCCAGGCTGGATCGAGTTTAGTAGAGATATTAGCAGATAAAATATATCCTCTTTGCTGAAGACTGTGGGTATTTTTTTCCCACATTCCTGAAAACTTGCAAGCATGGATGTATTCATATTACTGGAAGGGTGATAAAATGTGCATCCAAGTTACATTCCCAAATTTCAAAGTGTCCTAGTGCTAAACATTTCCAGAGAAAATACTGCAAGTTTTTGATTTTTCTCTTCTAGGATAATTTTCTCCATTACATTATTGTGGTTTTTTGAGCTGTGTTTTTTGTTGTTGTTGTTGTTGTTGTTATTGTTTTAAGTACTTTGGTTGAAATAAGAGTTCTGAGGAAGATTCTAGTGTATAACTTTCAGCCCAGTTTGCTTGAGAAGATTCTAAGCTGGTTGAAAAATAGGATGTTTGAGTGGGAAGTGTCAGGCAGTCATAATAATAACTAGCCTTTCTTTTAACAAAAAAATACTGTCTTTTGAAGTAAATTACTTGCTAAACTGTAAAAATAAGGTGAGTCACAGTGCACTTAACTTACTTCATTTTCTGTTTTCAATAGCATGGTTATATTTTTCCAATTGAACTTAATCTGACTGTGCGCTTACATTCTCCTCCCCCATAACATCTGCTGTTTTAACCATGAGGTGCTATATCCATCCTTGCTTTAAAAGCCTGCTGCTGCTTTTTGTAGGACTGCTGTACTCTTTTGTGTGCTGCTGGTATCCAGCACCTATGGAGTGAGTTCTGGTAAATGATTGCCTTTTGCAAGTTAGTCCCGCAGAATAGTGTACAAGCTAGTTTGGAAACTTGGCTGTTAATTTAGCAAACAGCCACAGCGATTTAAAATGCTATACTCGTTACCACCTTCTATTTATGAATGCCTTTTTCTTGGAATTTACTAACCTACAGCTGTTCATAAAATGCAGTGAGTGTCCCTGCTCCTATTCAGGTGCAAAGATTTAGCTTAAACCTCTATTATGGGTGGTTTAAACCAAATGCCTGACCTTGCTCTGAGGAGTGAAAGGTGCTCCTGTTCTGAATTTGTGCTTCAGGGTGGGTTAACCTGCAACAAGAGATAGCATGGGCCACTGCTTGTACTGATTTAACCCTCTGAAGCTGATTCAGTGGGGGCTGCTTCTGTAGGATTCTGAAAATATGTAGTGAAGCTTACTGAGCATAAAGTCCCTCTATACCAGAGCCTCTTGCTCTGTACATTGGAAAAGTTGTATTCTCTTTAGTATTTAGATATTTTCATATTTAAAATGCATCCATATCTACCAATCTACCTACATTCATGTAGATCTCCCGTGTCTCTCTCCACATTGAGTTACTTTGTGCATCGTTGGAAGAAATTATATTAAAATACAAAAAACCTGCAAGCTGCCTAATTGCACATTAATATAATTTTGTAAATGTATTTTTTCCTGCTGAAATACATTTCTGAAAGCTATATTTAGCATAATTAGTCTTAAACAAGTCCAGATGTTACTGTAACTTCAGTGATAACTGATTTATAAAACAAGAAGTATGTTTGAACTAAAACTGAGGGCACATTGAAAACAAATGATGTAGTATCTCAGGGAATTATGCAATCTAGCTTAAAGGAGGGGTTTGTTGGTTGGTTGGTTGGTTTGTTTTAACTGTCATGTCCTTAGATATTTTAGTACATTATTTTGGTGATGCTAAGGAGTTTCTTCATATATTTACAGCTTGAAGTGACATCAGTGTTTTCTTGTCACTATGATCATTTTGTTTTGTGCTTAGGGCCACAGAGCATGCATGGCTTGCTAGTACTGTGAAATAATACCTTGTGGTTGCTTTCTTTTAATAGAGTAGCAACATAAATATTAAATTATATGTTCTAGCAGGTAACATAAGGAAATGCTTGAAAGATCTCCTGGGCTGACAAAGTTTGTTTTTCAGAAGTTTAAATAGCTTTTCAATGAAATTACACACCTGCTTCCTCTAATGTATTTGTGTAACGGTTTTCCTTGGAACTGTAGGAGGAAATAAATGGTTTCAAGTAAACAGTGAAGCTCCTGACTTCAAAGTACTTCTTTCAAAAGTGAAACAACTTTACTTTCCTTTCTTAAATAAATAAAAACCAAACATACCTTCCCATCTTACATTTTTTTATTCGTATGTATAAATCTGAGGGGATTTTCATCTTGAGTTTTTCATAGCAAAAGAACTATTACTGTCAAACAACTCAAATTGGATTGTATTAGGGACATGGTTTAGTGCTGGACGTAGTAGTGCCAGGTTAACACTTGGACTCAGTGATTTTGGGTTTCTTTTCTAGCATAACTGATTCTGTGAATTTGTATTGGAAAAGGTTTACTGGACTTATTCTAATTTTGCATATCTTTATTATAGTGGTGTAAAAAGAAAGGTTTTCTATGAAGATGAGCTCCCTGGTTGAAAGAGGCAATACAGATAATTTTTTTCTTTGCAGTGGTACTGCAGGGCAGTTTTCTTCAGTGACTCCCTACCTAGAGTATCCCAAAAACAGACTAGATAGATGCCATCTCATGCTTTGCTTAGCCAGGACTTTACTTAGAGAATATAATTAAAATAAAACAGTTTTTACTGGCAAGGGTTGCTTAATTAAGATGTCTGCAGATACTGGACTTCCATATAAGCTGATACATGCACACAGTACTCAGAATTGTTAGATGCCCTTTTGTTTTCCTTTTTCTTACTACAGCTACAGGATTGAATGCTCCTGAAATTCTGTCATGTTTAGATTTCACTGCCAGTTCATTTCTTCTGCAGATCTGACCTGTGAGGACTGCTTCCCTGCATTCTCTTGGGATGGCCATGTGTTTAATATTCTTGCTGTGTCTGTATAAGTGTGTGGTTAGCATTTTAAAAGACATATGATGCTTTTTGTTTCCTTTGGTCTGTTACCAAAACTTTTTAAGTTTGCTCCTTTTATATTACGTTTGTAGTGAAATGCTTTCAGCAATCTCTTGGAAATAATGTAATTTCCAAGATTTTTACTTGTTCTATTTCACAGCAGCTTTTTGGTAGCTTTGGAGAAACATTTATCAAGTCCGTGATTGGTGAAATACTTTATTCTTGTTGACAAGCCAGACCAGGTGTGAACTACATACAAATACAAGCACTATGTTTTATAAATTTAATGTTCTTCCTGGTTCAGTAATTAGGCTGAATTAGGCTTCCTCTTAATTTTATTCAGGACATAATACTGAATACTTTTATTAAAAATTGTGAAATTATTTGGCATAAGAAATCTGTTACAGTTAGATGAGACTGTACTTGATTCATTAGAATAAAGTCACTTAAATTCCTTTTTAAAGGAAAATTTTCTTCACAAGCTTGTTTAATGGTAAGAATAAATTAGTGCACTTACATTTGAATATAGTATATTGCTTTCCATCATGTATTTGGTATTTTGGGAAAGATTAAAAATAAAAACCAACACATTTGTTGGAACACTGAGATACTGATGCACATTTATATGGCCATGAAATTTTAACTTCAGGGTTATCTGTGTGGTTTAACACTTTTAACTATCTTGTTCCTCAGCAAAAATTGCATGCTAATACTCTTTTTAAAAGGCAGACTTTGAGTTACTAGAACATCCATACTAGAACATACTAGAACAATCCAAGGCATGAATTTAAAAATTCTCCTTCTTGCCAGCTGTGATTGCAGACTATTCTATAGCTAATTATTATATTTCTGAGGCATTTGAAATACTGAGGAAAAATAAGATTTGGAATAAAAATCATTCTTTTGAATAACTGAATTTGTGTTACTATATTAGATTTTTTAAAAATCAAATTAATTTGATAAAATGTGTGGACTATTATAGATGTTATAGATAATGAGAGGGAAATGTGGAAATGGGAGGGAGTTACTTCACCATGTTCTGTAGAAGAAAAACAAAGAAAGTTTAGTGATATACAGAGGATCAGAATGCTCCTGCTATATTCCTTTTTTTTCAGTAGCTGATACAGTGATTGACAGGAATTCAAATTTCCCCTCCACTTTTAAAATGAATCAAAGTTCCTTCCTCAGCCCAAACTTGATAAGGACATAAATTATATGTTGGTTTGGAGGGACAAGTTAATTTCTGACCCCTCTGGGTGGCTGGTGAAAGCTTGGCAGCCTGGGATTAAATCAGTGTCAGCTGAAAGACAATCCAGCGTGCTCCAGGGTGATTCTGTCCCACCTTTAATAATGTTTCATGAATGAGAAAAAATGTGCTGCCAATTCACCATAAAAATTATTATTAAGACAAAAACTGCCTGCTCAGGATTCAATTTTTTAAATTTCCTTCCCCTGTAGATTAGATTTGATTGGGATGGCTGGGGGGCAGCGAGAATATTTTGGTGCAAAGTTGAAATTCAAGGGATTAGTGTGGTCTCTAATTGGGATTATAGCCTGGTTCTGTTGTTCTTTTGTATGTGCAATGAGACAGCTGTCTCAAAATGTCATGTGAGATCATGAATCAAAATAATCTGGCTATTGACTGCCATTTTAATTTTTTGTGGAAAGGCTTTCTCTTGAATAGCTAGCTTCTCTTAACATGGTTATTTTTCACTCCTCTTAAATAACAGATGGGACAGACCAGGAGAAATGATGCTCAAAGATGACAGGATTTTGCACTTGCATGGGAAAGTGATTTCAGAGCTTGTTGGTGTCATTGTATGTTACTTCTCACAGTTAATTGAAGGAAGTCCTAGTCAAATGTAAATGCATCATCAACAATGTATTTGTAAAATGGAGGCCTGGAGTTGTTGGAAATAAAACCTCTTGTGTGGCAAAGCTGGAAAGAAAATGAAGGGTTCACTGTAATTTGGCACTGTGGCTTGTTTGGCAGCCCTCCCATCTTTCTTATCTTGGCTGGTGTTCCATCAGTCAGTGAGCTTGTATATGGATCATGATGCATGAGAAAAGCACCTGTGATATGACATAATATAAAGCAAAAGAAGACCCAATCTCTTTTCCTTTACTAAACAATCTCCATAGTTGTTCTGTCTGTTAAAACTATGATTTTTAAATTAGTTTTTTTTCTGATGAAGTTTCTGTCACTTCAAAAAATAATAAGTCTTACGTAAGATCAAAAAATTTCATGATGTTTCTTCTCAAGATTTATTATTTCAGTCGGATTCATTTCCTGTTTATCTGCTAACCATGGACAAAAGGAGAAACAAGTATTCTCCAACTATTCGTAAATCCAGAAAAAATGTAATTCACTGTATTACAGGTGGCTGTGTGTGGCTGTCAATGATGCAGAGATTTATTCAAGTACTTCACTCAGTCAGCCTCTGGTCATGCACTTGCTTTCCTGGCTAATACTGCTGTTCCAAGGCTTCACATCTTTCTAGGTGGGAATTCAGTTCTGATATGAGAAAGATAAGTTGGAACTTCTGTCCTCCTATTATAGTGTGAGAACAAGAATATATTCAATTGGATTAGTAGCAAATTAAATACTGATTTTTGAAGGAGCAGTGTTTTGAGCTGTGTTTCATTAGGCTCTTGGGCTCATTGCCATAGATTTTCTTGGGTGTTCACAGTGCTGAGAGAGAGAGACTTGGTATTTATATGGATGGCAGTGTAGAAGGTTCTAGAACATACTGGCTGGGAGATAAATGTACTTTTTGAATCTGAAACCACTCTGACAAGTTCAAAGTTCATGTTTAGGGCCTGAGATCAATAGAAAATTTGTTGCACCTGTCATTTGCACAGTGGAGTCTTACACAGGCTGCAGACAGGATCCTGAACTCATGAAATTATATTCTGGTGATCTTGGAGGGTAGTTGGGAATGTTGATTTATTTAAATAACAACATGTGTTTTCTCATGGCTGCTGATATCTTGAAATGTATTAAAATTGTAACATTTTAAAACATTCTTGTATGATTTATATTTGAGTAAAATACAGATTGGCCTTTAAGATTGTATTGAAAGAATGTCTTAAACAAAAGCTACATCCTCTCACTTTCAATCAAGTTCCTGAGTCCTTCCAACAGGTTTTTTTTTTAGCATAATGTTGTAGTTTGTGCTGTAATTTGCAAATTTATGAATTAGTAGACAGTTGGAAGTTTGCAGCTTCTTTTACAAAACATAATCAAATTAAGTAATTGCTTAAATAGCTTTTTAAAAATAAAATTGGAGATTACAGTAGTATTTTATTAAAATACTTTTAGAATTTATATGTCTGAATTAGTTTTAGTGATAATATATAGCTGGCTTGGCCTTTTATATATTCATTTCTTTGTTAGGGAAGATTGCTTCACTTGGGAGAAACAACCCAAGGCCTTCAAGCTTTTAAAATCATTTTATCATGACCTTTCATTCTAAAGGCATAAACACTTTTCTGTTATAATTTATGGAGTCAGTACATTAAATTCTTTGGAATTGTTTTTGTCTATTTTTTATCAAGTGTTTGTCTTTCCTTCTAGATGTGTCTTTCCTTCAAGGATGAGAAAGGTGTACTGCTGAATGGCATTAAATACCTCCAGGCTACCATTACAGGCCATATATTTTGCCAAACAAAAGAAAATATAAGGGGTCTTTCTCCAGTGATGTCAGTCCTGTGGAGGATATTGTAGTGTAAAATGAGCATAAAAAGGAGATAAAAAGGATAAAAAAGAGATAAAAAGGAGAAACAGTTGTTTGTACTGACATAGTCTGTGGATATTTGGGACAGATGATGGAGTTACATGTGAAGAAATACAAAACATGCTTTATTTCTGTCCCAAATGATGGTGGGATTTTTAAATGTTTTTAAGGATAGCCCATGGTGATGAGTGGGCTGGTGTGCTACATATATTAGAGTACAAGCAAATGAGAACAAGTTGTGGAGTTATTGTGGCTTAATGCTTAGCAGCTCAGAGGAGGGTGATCATTGCTGCCATCCCAGTCTGGCTGTGAGGTGAGACACATTCTCCCCTGTCCATCCTCAGCTGTTCTTTGCATTGTCTCTGTTAGAGTTTGGCAGGTCACATTATCTGGCTGCTTCAAATGTCTGTCTGTAACATGAGTGATGCATCCTTTCTCTTCATGTTTTGTTTTTAGAATTTATACTAGATATGAAGAAATGCACTGACACATGTGCTATAAGTGTATGATATAATGGAAATAGTCTTGGTAGGTATGAATTTGGACTGGGGCTGCTACCTCAAGTAAACATCAAAGAATTCCTTTTTTTAGGAGTTTGTTAGGAGGTATAAGCATTGTGTATACAATATTTAGAATTGACAGTATCTTATATAATAAGATTAATACTTCACATCATGAAGCCTGGCATTCAGGTTCTTGGTTATATTTCATTCAAAATGTAGTTGATCTAAAGCAAAGAAAACCCCACCAAATATTGTTTCTGAGAATGCAGAGGGAAAGTTTCTTATGTTTAAAAACGCAATGCAGTGCAACTGCTCTGAGAGTGTTCTGCCTGTGTTTTGGATCAGAGGTTGGGGGTATTTTTCATTTTCTTTTGCTTTTATTTTCTTAAAGAAGCCTTGCAGCCTTTCTTAGAGAAAACTTGCAAGGAATGGCAAATTTTTAGATTGTGGTTTTGAGCATTTTCTTTAAAGACTGATTGCTGTGGCAGAAAAGTTTTGAACATTTCACATACAGCCACACTTCTTCAGCCATTGTTGCAAGTGGTGAGGTACTTAAATTTTCTATCACAGCTGCTGGTTATCAAGTCAATGATGAGAGACCCAAGTGAGAAGGAGGAATGCTTCCTTCTGCTCTTGATTCTGTGTCAGAATGGGAGGCTTGAGACAAAGTGGGAGCTGTCTACCTCCAGTTCAAAGGAGGTATAGGAAAATGTGATGGGTAGAGGCAACAGAAGAGGTAGAAGGAAAAGGGATAAGTGAGGAAGAGCAGGAAGAAAAGGTTGCATGAAGGAACTGAGGGTAATATAGACTGAAACAGCTGGTTTTAAACCAAATCTCCCTTTTTATGACAGCTTTCCCTATTTCACATTTTTGCTCTCAAAACTAGAGCACCTGCAAAAGAAAATTGTAAAAGGAAAGAAGAGACTGTTCACAAGTCCTTAATCCCTGCTAATTATTGACCAACATCTGGGGAGGGTAGGATGGAAAAGTTTAAATGGAGCTTTGCCATGCACAGCCCTCTCAGCCACCACCTGTGTCTGCTGTTGCAGGATATTTCACAGAGTTCTTCCTTTGAGATGTATTCCACAGCCCCTAGTTCAAAACATGCTGTAGCAGACTGTAGTGTCCTTGAGAGAAGGCATTCTTCTAGGTTTGTTGTCCTCTTTAGAAACCCATTGGCCAGTGTTAATCAAATCTGTCATGGGGATGGAAGTTTCAAAGAGAAACTAGTTCTAGTTAATGCTAGCTAAGTCTTGTCACTTGGTGTCTGCAAATTATTAAATTGCAGAAAATTTGTGTAAGAGAACATTCTCGTGCCCTGACAACAGGAAAAATACTATTGGTGTTAAAATCATTAGACAACAGCCACATTATTTGAAGTCTGCTGGGATATAAGACTTAAGATAGGGAATGCCAAAAAAGGAGTCTGTGGCACCTCATTTGTAGAGTGTTTGTAGAGTTGGGCAAGGCCCTTATAGAATAGTTAGGTGTTTTCCTATATGCCCATCTTCAGAGTTTCGAGTATTGATCAGCAGGTCAGTGCTCAGCCTAAGTTTTGATCCTGTAAAGTCCTATATTGATGCAAAACAGCCTTAGAACTTTGGCAGCCCAAGATATCATAATCTCATTTCAGGTGACAGCATTAGTTTTGGTGCCTGTTTCCCATTTTGAATAATTGGAAAATAATCTTCCATTTCAGAATTTCTATAAAGATTTCACAGGACTGCTTTGAAGATTGATTTGTTAATGATTTTGAAGCCTTTAGTCTGGTAAAAATTTCTTGAGGATTTGTGTGGTATTTGTGAATTCAGTTTTGTATAATGTTATAAAGCAAAAAATATACAACACATAGATATGGGGCCTCATTTAGTATGGAAATGAGAAAAAGCTGTTGCTGGAATGAGGCCACTCCAGAAAAATCCATATGTCTGTGTGATTATACAGGAAGTTCAGAAGCTGGACACAGCCTTTAGGATCTCCCCAATGCCTGGAAACAACTGCTAGAGCACTAAGTGGCATCCAGCAGAGGTCTTGCAGCTTCTCTTACTGCAGCTCACCTACCTGATGCTATATTCCCCACTGCTTGGGTGGGAAGCAAGTGGCCCCACTAATCTGTATCTGCCTGTCCTGGTAGTTGGGTCTTTGTTGTGGACAGGGGATGAGATGTCCTGATGTCCCTGGAAACGGTGACAAGGATCAGGTATCACAGCCAGCCGTCACAGGTGCTGAAACTGGACCAAAATTTGCATTGCCTTCCAGTGCACTGGCTGCACTGTCAATTGGCTGGATGTCAACTAACTGAATTTAGCTTTTATGGATAGCTTGCTTTCTGGAATCCTTAATTTTTGAGCACTCAATTGTGCAATATTAAAAGTCCTCATAGTTCTTAGTGTAGCTTTGTGTGTCTCTGTTACCTGAAGAGTATTTGATAATATTGTAGGACACAAGAGATAATTTATTTATTGGGAAAAGGGCTTTCTGGGGGGCAGAAGGGTAAGGTTTTGTCTTCTATAATCACATTAGCAGTGGTGTGATGACAGTCACTTTCACTTGTTTTTGCCAGGTATGGCATGGCTGTGTAGAACTTTTATGTGCTATAATTAAGTACACTATAGGAAATGGTTCTATATGAAAAAGTCATTTAATACAACAGTTTTATTGTCTTCGTTGCTAGAAAAATACTTGGTAGCTCAGGTTTTTTTGGTACATCTTGGTACTGTAGACAAACATGAAAGGATTAGAAAAAGTGTTTTTAGTGAGGAAGAAAGTCGAAGTAGAAACCTGAGTTGTCAGAAATGCTGAAACATAGACATAATCCAAACTTCTATATTAATTTCCTTCTTTGTAATCAGGCCAAGCTTAAAGAAGGAGTAGATGTCACTTACACAATTACTCTACACCAATGAGCACCTAATATGGAGAGGACAATTTCTAGATACTTACGGGTTTTTTTCTTACGGTCTTGAGAACAATTTGTGTCACATCCTCCCTCTCTTTCCCTTCTCCCAGTAATTTGTATGCCATATTGGTGAGGTCAGATTAGTGAACAAACAATACTGCATCTATGTGTCAGTTGTATAGAGTTGTGCCTTCTATGGCAGGTTAACTTTCACTCCACACATTTCATATTTCTTTTCTCTTTCTCAGTTTTCTTCTCTCCCCTTCTGTCTCAGTAGAACAGTCTTCTAGGATTGTGGCTTCTGAAGTTATTATGTGACTGGACATCTGGAGAGAAAGAAAGGGGATTGTACCAAGACAGGGAAACCTGTTAAATTTTCGAAGTGCTTTGCTCTTCCATTGAAAAGCCGCAAATGCAGCTGAAGGTGCTGTAACTTCTCTAATGGGGAAGTGTGACCAGATATAAACAACCTCAGTTATATCAAAACTGAAATTTAAACAAAATGGTATGTTTTTTAGTGTAGCTGTTATCTTCCCAGAAAGGAACAGACAGCCTGACCAGCAGGTATTTAAAAAGGCTGCACTCAGCATACATTTAATTTTAGGTTAAGGTTTGCTAGTGTAAGTAAATAAAGTAAGTCTTGTGAGCTGTAACAATCCCTTTTCAGACACAGTGTTGTGCCATGTGAGTTGACGTGTCAGATTGTTCTTCTAGTTTATTTGCATTTATCATTCATAATCTACCTGTGCTGATGTTTGAATCCTTTTAAATGTGCCTTGGCCTTTCAGCTTCCTTAAGTTCCATCACACAACTCTCACAGTTGTACCACTGTGATAGCTGCAAGGTGAAAACAGATTTGCCCTTTAGAGGAGGGTTCTTTAACAATACTGGCTAAAACTGCAGCAGAGTACTTCTGTAGTTGCACACAACTTGAAGAGAATGGGGAATCATTTATGTTCTTTCATACAGTATTTGATAATTTTCTGTCTCTGGAATTATTTAAGGATGAGTGGTGAACAGTGGGATTGCAAATCAGAAAGGTCAGAAATACAGGCAGAAAGTGAGTTGTTGTGAATACCTTTGTTCATAATCCTAAAAGATGTGAGCATGAAAGATGTGAATGAAGGAACAGCTAAAAGAACTTCAGAATTAATTTCTGAATAACTTTTCTGATCTTTTTTTTTTTTTTTTAGTGGAATGTTGAGTAATTGGTTAGAAAATAGAATAAACTCCCCTTACTGAAAACAGACAATATACCAGAAATGTTAGAGACTGCATTTTTTCAGAATAGAATTCGTTAGTGTCTACTGTTTTCAGTCATAGACTTGAAGCTGCTAAATAACTATTAAATCATTAAATCTCCTGTTTTATCAACTTAGGTATGTTAAAATGGTCTGATTAAAATGTCTCATTGTAGACCACTAGAACTCTTTCGACATTTGCCTTATTTCTCAGGTCAAGTTTAATTCTTAGGAAAGGTTAATCCTACAATGGAAACAGATATGCAACCAACATTTTTGGAGGAAACTTTTGTTCCTCAGTAACAGTGATTGCACTTGTTTTATTCTCTGTTCGGGCACTGGTACAGTGTATGATTAATTTTTGTCTATACTAGCTGTAGCAATGAAACACACACACATTGCAATATAACAAGGCTAGAGAAGTGCATTTCAGACTGAATATGAAACAGTCATCAAGAATATTTATTCATTCTGTTGAAGTTTCACCCCGCATTACAAAGCAGACTTGCAGAGAAAAAAAAAAGCTCTTGCACAGATGTGTTTCACTTTTGCTGTCGGCACTTCTGTGCTGCCTGAAGAATAGAGCTGGTGTGGTAACACTCCATTCTGAAATCCTTAGTACTTTCAGAGTTTGTTTATTCTTGCTCCTTCTTCCTCCCCACCCACCCTGAGAAAACATACCGCATTTTAAAAATCTGTTTCAATGGCCAAAAGAAAGATCTGGGTTCAGACTAGCACTTAGGAGTTATACCTGTGTAATAATCCTTACAGTTGAGGGGGAGAAAGCTGTGATATCCAGATTTTCTAAAGTGCAGCTGGCATTGTGTCCAGGTATTTTCTACTGATGCAGTCTTGCTGTGGGATAGCAAATACAAATACAGGTTTGTCCAGATATCAGTGCACTGAGTTGGAACGGGATAGAAAGCTACAGTTAACTCAGTAATGTTTGATAGTGTCACCAGGTTATCTAGAGACAGATGTGGCCCTTTGTGAATATGAAACTTGAAGCTCTTTGTGTTTGGTTTTTGTTTAAATGTCAGCATCATCTCTGTTTTGTCTGGTGTCTCTGTCAGATGCTCAGTTTTCTCCCCAAGATGATTTTCATTAGAGAACAGACTCATATCAGGAGCTGTGGAAGCAAAGTGTCATTATCTTTGAGTGTTCAGTGCAGGTTTATAGAATCCATGTTATAAATCTGTTTCAGAATGCTGTCCTCAGTGAGGGTTCTTCTGTTTCATCTGGCACTTGCTGGATGTAAGGTAGAGGCTCTGAAGTAGGGAGCCTTTTATTATAAATGTGTGGAGTAGCTGAGAGTAAGGTATGAAGATGGTTGCAAGATCATTTTGCTTACAGACTCAAGTGTGGGGATCTGTGACATGAGTCACGCACTTTTGAATATGCCATCATATTTTTGTGTAGCTTGCTGAGAGTGAATGCTGTGTTTCTGAGTAAAAATTCAGAATGTTACTGGTGTTGGATTTGTGCAAAGGTAAACCCTAGTCACTGTCAAAAAAAAAAAAAAAAGTGAATAGGGGAGACTTCTGAGTTATTTTTAGTTATCTTTTTAGTATTGTTGTTCATTCCCCGGGCAGCCAGTGTGAGGTATTCTGCCACCAACATGGACCAGTGTCTGCAGGCAATTTCAGCAATCACTTAGTCTTCAGCAATCCGCAGAGTATTCAAACTGTTGGCTTTGGCTCCGGTTTCTGCTTCTAGAATAATTCAAATGTTTCTTCCTTGAGGCATCTGGTTTGTTTTTGGAGAAGAAGGCAGATGCACTGCCGTCTGCCCTGGCTATGTCTGGGTCAGGCGGTGCACCCAGAAGGGACAAGGTGTGCTCACTCCTCTGCAGCTCTCCCTGCACTGCTGTGCTCCCTTCCTGCCTCTGCATGACAGGGAATGCACCTGAAGCCTGCAAAGCAAGCCAGTCACATGGACAGACTCTGCCAGATACAGCTGTATTCTCCAGCTGAAAAATTGAATTTGTCCTCCCCCTCTTCCTGCTCTTTTGCATTCAGTTTCTGATTCAGGAATGCAGGCTCTGAGTTACACAGCACAATGGAGATTTAATGTAACTATTTCTAAAGCATCTGCTGGCAAGAAAACTCTGACGTCAGGAAAGTTAGGGTGAGGTTTTGCTTTGGCACACTCAGTCGCTCTGTTCTGGAATAATGGGGATGCTGGAATGGAAACGGGACTTGGGAGGTGTCGCTGGGAGTCAATCTTGCTGCTGCTCTATGTCTTTTTGTGGGTAGAAAATGTACATGATAAACTATGTTTTGTCCCATTTGTTTATTAAAGACGTTTCAGAATATTCTGTAAATATTTGTGCCTGACACTATTGGCTGGCAGGATATTGCTTTTAGCTCTTTAAACTGCAGTTACAGTAACAATTCTTTGCTGGTGTTTCAAGTGAAGATATTTTTTTAGAGGCAAACTAAATAAATTGCTCAAGGACCTCCTTCCCCCCGCATAGTGTTAACACTAGGTTTAGATAAGCAAAAAGAAAATAAATCAATAATCATCTACTACAATTTGAAATTCTTAATGGTTAACTTGCAAGTAGAAAGAAAGCCAGGACTTGAAGACACTGTGAATTTATGAGCCACCAGAGAAACTGGTATTTTAGATTTAAGATGAACAGAGATTTGACTTCTGTTACTGCAGATTAAACAAATATCTATGACTTGAAAGTAAATATGAAAGCCTGTGTGTTATATTCAGTTTAAGGTACTTGTTTCATCTAAAATTTATCTGGATGCAGACAGCTCAGCAAAGCTATATTTAAAGCCATCAGAGCAGAACAGAATGCCACTGTGTCAGGATTCAGAATCAAGCTGTAGTGTTGCAGCTGATTTTAAAAATAAGAGGCTTTTGTGTTTGCAAATTGTTTGCGCTGCTTTTTCCAGGAAGAAATCATCTCGACACTTGAGGGCTGTATCTCAGGTTTAGGCTAACAGGTACTCATGGCTAGAGGCAGCATCTTCTGCATTAATTCAGTTTACCAAATCTGATATTTCTGTGGTCTGAGAAGCTTTTAAATCTGACTTAAGCTGTTGGGGTTTTTTAAACATTTATTTAAAAGGGTACAGTTGAAGGCATATTACCAGTGTTACTATTTAAAAACCACAAAGTATGGTTTTACCTCAGAACCTGAAAAAATACAGGTTTGTTTGGAGACTATAATTAGGAAGTGTTTAGCCATTCTAAATAATGGAGAAAAAAAGCACAGTAGCTTTTCTAGGAATTGCATTATGCTTGCTTGGTATTTTCTGCCTGTAGTTGTTGGAGATAGATGATGTGTCACAGCCTGTTGCACAAAGGGGCCCAACTAATGATGTTTCTATAATTATGGAGAAAGCTGTTTAAGATGATGCTTTGGAGGGAAAAAAGTAACATCCAACACAGAAAGGGTATGTGAGTTTGAATGTGAGGGGGTGAGTGGAGGGGAAAAAGCTTTGTAATCCCTCCTCAAAAGCATGAGGGCTTGGGAGTTATTTCAGAAATACTGTGTTGTGAGGCCTGGCAATGGAGGTGTAATTCACAAATTTAAAAGTAACAGAGTAAGTGGAATAGTGCAACTACATCTTGGCATACACTCATTTGTGTCACTAAGAACTGCAGTAGCATCCTCAGCTGGCAGAGGAACATCACTGTAGGTCTTTCACAGGTCTTTTTTGACCTTGTTGGTAAATGTGTGAAGCATAGCAGGAAACCTTTGAGTATTTATTTTTAAAAATTTGGTGTAAAGCTTTCTGACCATCCAGAATGTGGCAGCACTGCGAGGGTCTCATCAGCACTTTGAGACCTAATGTATAACCTGGCATGAGGCCTGTGGCTTGCAGGAGATTCACAAACTCCCCTGTATTGATTTGTGCTTGAACACCATTAAGAAGGCAGTAAAGCTTAAGAAAGTTTCACAAGATTAAGTCTTTAAAGCCATGAGTGGGTGTGTTTGTGATGACTTTTCTGCCCATTTTATGCAGCAGTTGTTGTGCATAGAGGAACTCTGCTTACTCCTCAGTCTGTGCTGACGTCAGTGAAAAACGTTTGGAAAAACTCTCATCAACCTGGCTAAATCCTGCTGTGTGCTGACATAGCATATATTTTGGCATGGTATGATGTTGTTGTAGGTGGGATAATTGTGCTGGCAGAATAACTCGTCCTATTGGCGTGTATTGTATTTCCAGCATAGGTACAGCATCAGATGTACTTGAAATGACTGGCATTCAGCTTTTTCTTGCTTTGTTTACATATTTACAGTGCTAGTGGAGTCTGCCTGTAAATGCTGCTAGATCATTCCCCTTCTCTTGTGCTGAATGGGCTCGATCTTTTCAACCTGGTGTTTTTTATTTATTTATTTGCAGCAGGACTAGAATAATCTTTTCCATTAATTCTTTCTTCCAAAGACACATCAGTAAGATTCAAATTTTCACCTAGTGTATTCATAAGCAAACATCTGTGGCTAGTCCATTTGTCTTTGCTTTCCTTTTCTAATGTTCTCTCTTCATTTTACATTAAGTTCAGCTGTGAGATAAGTTTCATGGTACTTCTGCCATTTCCTGACGCCAATGGTTTTTCTAGAGGCCGTGAGTTTCCTGTCTGGAAGCTACAGGCAGTGTTTCTGGCAGGATGGAGTATTTTTGTTTCCCTGGCTAGACCTTTCCCTGTCTTTGTTTTTGTCTCTTTTGCTCTCGGGTTGTGTTGTTTTTTGTTGTTGTTGTTGTTGTTTTTTTTGTTTGTTTGGTTGGTTGTTTTTTTTTTTTTTTTTTTTTTTTTTTGGTTGGTTGGTTGGGTTTTTTTGTTTGGTGTTTTTTGTTTTTTTTGTTTTTTTTTTTTAATCTTGGTCTGTAATTGATATTGCAGCAGTTAATTTAGAACTCTCATTACAAAAAACTGACTTGGTGAAATATATCCATGCAGGATTTTTCAGTTAACATACTTGACAGAATAAATTAATAGGTCAGGCTGCACGAGAACTGAATGTGTTTTGCTAGGTTTTGACCTAATCTCACCTCCTGAGTGAACAGGAGTGGTTGGTTAGGCTGGTGCAACTTTGTGCCTGACCTGAGGGCAGTTTCAGAAGTTGTGGCATTAGCCATAAGACAGTTCAGAAAAGTCTGTGATAGTTTCTGTCTATATCCTTGAATTGCTGCTGCTAGAATAGGCAGGCATGGATTATTCAGTCATCCAAGCTTTTCTGAAAGTTTTATATTGAATTATATTTACCAAAATGATTGGTTCCCTGTAAAGATATATCAAAGGAGACCAATGCAAGGCAGTTGTTCAGTTCTCAGTGGCTGAGATACTGGCAAAGTAAATTACTGTGAGTTGTTACAGTGACTTTCAGAAACTGATCAAGTTCTTATCCCCATGATAAGGTCTCCTTAGTCAGCCTAACCTGATGTTGCTGAAGAATTCAAAACTCTAACCAACTTTTTAGTAACTCCAACTCCCATTTAATTTGTTTACTTTAAAAGTTTTATGCAAAGCATATTGGTATATACTTTGTATTTGTAAATAGTAAAATAGCACTGAATGTTTAAAAAAGTAATCCATTAATAGCTTCCAGCATTTCTTAGTTGAAGACAAAGCTATTTCTGGATTGGGGTGGGGAGGGGGGAATGGGATACTGGTGTTTCTGGGTTGGATTTTTGTATTTTTTTCTTTGTTTCCCTTGCTTCCAAAGTAGAGGTTGATTATGCCAGAAATGAAACAGAGCTGGAAGATGCTGCCAGTCAGACAATCAATAATATCTCCCTTCAGTGCAAGATAGAAACTCTGGCTCTTGCTGAATTTAAAAATCATTAGGAACCAGGAACTGCAGTCTATAACCTCTTATATATCCCCTTAAGCTGCTGTCTCTGGTATGCTGTTCAAATTCTGTCTGTGTGCTCTTTCTGGAACTCCTGCTCATGGTTCCAGATCAGATCTACTACAATATTTGTCCCACCTTATGTCTTGGTACACTTTATTTGGTTTGTTTTTATAGTGGGACAAACTTGTAAGGCTGCTTGAAAACAAAAGCTTGTCAGAATTCAGTATGTAGCCATTACTGTTTGACCAGGCAAAATTACAGACCTGAAATTAAATCTGCTTATTCTGGAAATTTGTTGGTATTGGTTATTTCTATTTTGGAATAGTTTTCTGTAGGAATGATCTCAGCATTCAGGAGTGTTGCAATGTTTTCCACTTGCAGGATTGGTGACACTGCAGGAAATAAAAACTATCTTTTGTTATTTCACTGGTGTAAGTCTGTACTCTGATTATTTTGCAATGTATAGTGTAGAATAAAAAGCAACTGCAGGAATGAAAGTATTAATACAGTTAGATTAAACCTCTTTTTTTTTTTTTTGGTACAGAGCAGAGGCAGCTTGTACAATTTTAAATCCCTTAGTGTTGCTTTCACTTTTCAGACCACTAGCTAGTCAAATGTTTTAGAACATTACTTATATATCTATATATAGATACAGATGCATAAAAATAAATCTCTCCACAATATTTGGAAGTGAAAATACATGCCCATCATTGCACTAAGAGAATACATTCCAGTGACTTTTGCGAGAAAAGCATTGTCCTAGTGTGAAGATTTTAATGATTAAAGTATTAAAATAGGTAAATGTTTTGATGATTTTTGTTTTACTTCCTTCTTGGTTTTGTTGTGTTTTGGTTGTGTTTTTTTTTTGTGTGTGTGGTTTTTTGTTTGTTTGTTTGTTTGTTTGTTTGTTTGTTTTCCCTTCAGTGTTTCCAAGACTTTGGTTTCCTCTTGGCAGAGTTTGGTGTACATTTGTTTGCAGAAGGCACCACGGTGCACTGGGGAAGCTTTTGACACGCAAGCGCATGAGTGCATGGTTCAACTCAGATTGCTCTGCTGGGTTAGATAAGGGAAAATTGCAGAGTCCTGTTTGCAACAAACACAGGCCTGCAGATACACACATAGAAAGCATTTCTTCACTGTGTTCTTAGCTTTGGTTGACCACACTGCACACAATATACCCAGATTGAATGCTGCTGGTTTGGAAAATCAATGTTTTTAGAATTTAAGAAATTCTCTCCCTTTTGCCACTCAACTGAGGGAGGCACTTTGAGCATATTCTCTTCTTTACAGGCATTATCTGCCAGCGGAACAGTTTTGCCAGTCATTTGTTCAGAGACTTTCAGAATGAGTTGAGCAGCTTGCAAGACTTCCTTTCCTAATAGCAGCTGTCATGGACACATGATACAGGATGTATTGCTCATAAATTTCTAAGGAAGAAGCATAACTTTTTTTTTTCTTTTAATAAGCTGCTGAAGATTTTTTTCTAGCTGTCAGGATTGGTTTGTCATGTGCTACATACCATTATGAATTTTTAAACAGAACATTGTATACCAGTTTAACAATTCTAATAGAAGGTTAGGTAGGTTTCTCTGTATTTTAAATACTGTCAATCTTTTGATTTTCATGCCGAGTCAGTCTGACTCTCTCAGTCCTTGAGCCCAAGTGGGTTCATAGTCAGTCTGTTTGTGTCATTGTTTTACAAACAATATTGCTTTGTTCTGTAAGTGAAAATACAATTTCCACATAATTGACACAGGACCTTAAGGAAAAATGAAGTGCAGTTAGAACAAACTGAGGCATGGTAACAGTCAGTAGAGGTAATTTAATCTCTGCCTCACAAATGCTTTTCTCTTAATTCTTGTATGATAGAATCCATTAATATCAGGGAGTTTTAATAACATCAAATCATAGAATTGTGGGCTGAAAGGGACGTTAAAGATAATCTTGTCCCAAACCCGTGCATTGCATGGGCAGGGATACCACCCACTAGATGAGGCTGATCAGGGTCCCATCCAACCTGGCCTTAAACACTTCCAGGAATGGGGCATCCATAGCTTCTCCAGGCAACCTGTGCCAGGGCTTCACTGTGCTCTGAGTAAAGAATTTCTTCCTCACATCTAACCTAAATCTCTCTGTAAGAAGTCAGGAGAGACTAATTATTAAAAGACTCTCCCTAAAGTAAACTGACTCTGCATTGTAGAGGCTTCCATATGTTAAAGCAATGGCCTACATGTGCCAAGCTGGCTTAGTCCAGACAGTTTGACTTCCTCTCAAATTAGGGATAAGGGCCCTCCCCTGTTCTGCTTACTGTGTTGGTATGGACATGTCCCAGATCCTGTCAGCACCTCCACTGAGCCCACTGTGAGCTCCAGTGTGAAATTAGTAAGTGAATGTTGTTATGGTACTTGCTGGGAACTCTGCTCCCAGTCTTTTGGATTTACATAAGTTAAGGAAGTGATACTATTTCACTGCAGCTGTTTTTCTGTCATTTAACGATGACATGGGAAGTTTTAAGTTTTGACATGGCAAATTTCTAAATGTTTTGAAAAACTTGAGTTAGTTGCGGATGTGGGAATTCTGGTTTTGGAATAATGGCCTCTGCAGCTATCAATAGTCCATTGTAAGCATGAAGAAATGAGATGTAATTAACTAAATGATCAAGTGATTTTCACTCTGGAAAGGAATTACTACTAGTAGGAGCAACTCCAGTAACTTTTAAGAACAGAACATAAATGTTCTTCATGCTTTAAGAAAAGCATTCACACATGTGGCTCTTAGAACAAAGCCAGATAGAAAGTAAAAGATACCTTCCTGCAAAAGTGTCTGAAAGGTAAGACTTACTTCCGTAACATGTAGATTACCATACTGGTGCCCTTTTTCAAAGGAGGAAAGTCATAATGAAGTGAAATTTGCATGAGCATATATTTAGTTTTACACGGTTCAGTTTGATTTAAGTGAATTATTTAAGAAGCTTTGACGACTTTCTTTTGCATCCTGTGTGTCATACTGTAACAAATCACTGTAAATGTTTAATAAGTATCTGTATGTCTGAGTTTGTGCTAAAAGCTTGAGAAATCTTCTGATACAAATTTGTTAACTTTCTTTTGTAGAATTAACTGTTCAATTTAATCCAAATACTATCAACCCTTTATTTCACCTTCTATTAGAAATCAAATTAGAAGACATCAAAAATGGCACACAAATTAAGTTGAAGTGTCTTTGAAAGGTTAAAGAGAAGAGGTTAAAGACCTCTTCAGTCTTTGAAACACTACATGGAAAATGTTGCTATTCTTGATCTTAGATTATGAAGGGAAATATACTGAAGGAGTCATAAAGGTATTCTTCTAATTGTTGCAGTTAAGCATTTCACCTGCACAAAATGCATTTGCCTAACACAATATGCTGCATTATCTTACCATTAAAGGATTTTATTTTTCATCTTAGTGCATATAAAGGTTCTGCCAGAACCTTTGTTGTTCCAACATAATTTCCATCTGTTTTCTTCCAAGTTGCAAAGTGTTGGTTCTGTCTGTACTAAGTCATCTGTAATAAAACCAAGTAAGAGTCCTAACATGCCCTGACCCCATGTGCATTGACATGACTATGGTGAGGTGTTTTTAATGGGACAGAGTGTTGCAGAAGCACAGAGATGTCAACATTTAAACTTGTCAGAGATGTTAAACTTTTCCAGGCTGTTCATCACTCTTTTAACTCAGCAATGCCAGATGGATACTTGAACCTGATGCAGGTTTAAAGTGAGTAGGGGTATATTCTTTTAGAAATCCTCAGGGAAAAAGTGTTTGTATTTTTTCCTCAGTTTTAAAAACTGTGGTGGAATGAGCTGACATTTAAAGAATGGCCATTGAAATGAGGTACTTGTTTGCCATTTCAAAATCCTGTGTGCCGGTATTTCATTTAGTAGCTTCAACTTTTGCATATCTTTGTTTTATATTTTATTCCACTATGTTTATAGTTCTTAGACCATGGATTAAATGAAAATGAAAATTTGTTTTTCGTGCCTCTTCTAGATGATTAGAGATTCCTCTATGTTAAGAACATCACAGCTTAAAAATTTTAGGATGCTGTGTGATTGACAGGAGCTCCTCACTGGAAGAGGAAAGCAGGAATTATCTGTGATGGTGCTTGAAATTCAAGCTCTGAAGTTGGTTTTTTTTTACAGCTCTCTTTAAGCTGGATCAGTGCATTTCAGAAAGCATCTAGAGAGTATAGATGTTGGGAATTGCAGATGTCAGAAAGGAAGCTATTAAAAGTCAATTTTAATCAAGAAATAGCTTTCACTATGCTAACAGAGTTGGTGCTTGGTTAAATTGTTGAAGGAGCAAATGCCTAAGATGGAGAGTTTGTTTGGAACAGAAGGCTAGATTTGCCATTTAAGCACCAATTACACAAGGGAATATTTAAAGTGTTTTAGTGCTGATGTAGTTACATCTATGTTTATGGTGGGTTTTCTCCTTTCCTACACTGATGTTTAAGCCTGCCTTTGTTTTGCAAACATGTGTGAAGCTGTTTGTCCTGATGACAGACTCTGATTTTTTGCCTCTGTACACCAGATGGAGTGTGTAATGGAAGAGCAAGCATCATGTGAGCTTGTGCCTCTGATGTGTTTGGAGGACAGTTAGGAGCATGAGGGAGCTAATTTTCCCCAGCAGCTGGTTAATGGAGGTAGGCGTTTGTCACTCTTCTCTTGCAAAATCAGCAGGGTTATTCTCAGCCACACTTAGGGCATTTCCAAAGTGTTTTGAAATCGATGAGAAAAGCAAAGATTGTGCCACGGAGAGCCATATTAGGAGACACTCATCACCCCAATCATCTCTTGAGTTGAAATCTTCTCCCTTTGCAAGTTTATTCCCATTTCCTTTCCCTTCCCCTCCATTATATGGTCAGCAATACCATTTATTTAAACGAGCATGGTCATAAAGAGCTATTGAAGGAATTTAGTTGGATGCTCATTAGATCTCCCTAAAAAATAGTTTAGGCAGGGTTGCAGAAGGAACGGATGCCAGCTTAATACTTAGTAGGTGAGTTGCAACTGTAAATGCCATTTATGCATCTTCAGATGACAAGGTGTGTTTGTGCTGTGGCAACTGGTGTTTTGTGGTAAGTCGGTGGCACGAGCAGAATGCGAGGCATGGCTGGAATTCGGATTTGTGGTAGGGCTTTAGGCATGGCGGGAAGCCAGAAATACGGTTTTTCTGTAGTCAGTAAGTGCTTTTGAGGAAATGTTGAGAACAGTGGTGAACTTAAAAGTTGTAGGATTTGCACTCTGGTTTTTCTGCCTGTTTGCTGTTGCCTATATTAGTTTCTTCTGTGTGTTGACAAGAGTTCATTCTGGTCACTGAGAGTAATGCAAAACTTGCAACGTATGTTGCCTGAAAATCAGATTGTTTATTATTACCGTATTTTGTGTGTCTCAGCTCATTTTGAGTAGTTTGATTTCAGAGATTCAGTTTGCACACAGCATGTCCCCTTCGTGTGGACTCGTTGTTAGTGGAATAATACAAACATTGTGTTCTCTGGCTGCACAGAATCAATTTTTTTTTACTTCTTTTTGTCAGCAGAAACATGCAGATGCTGTATTGGGTTGGGCAACATGAGAACTGGCCAGTGCACCAGATTGCGCTAGTAAAGCGTTTATGATTTTGTACAGCTCTGATCATTGTTAGCATTGTAACATTTGTCTTCATTTTTTCCTCTAATAAATCATCTACTAAATCTTTTAACTTCAGCAAAGTCATCTTTGAATGTCACTAGAATGTCAGTCCAAAATTACTACATAAGGAAGAGCTTGGGTTTTAAAACTAGTTTTATGCATTTAAACCTAAAGAACATAACTGATGATTGTCTGAAGGAACTGGCAACTTTTCTTTTCAAAAATCTTGTCAAATTTTCCTTTAGAAGAGAGATCTTCTATTTTAGAGAGACTGCTATCAGATCCCATTATGCAGAGAGAACTATGGGATGTCCTGGTCTCTTTTTTTTACAGCATGGGAGAATCTTTGTTTATGTAAAAAGAAAAAAGTACAACTAGTTCATCACCAGAACTGCTATTTCTTGATTTTGTACATCTGTTGGAACTGGCAGAAATGCTGTAATACACATTCTTTCCTCTCCAGAGAAAGGGGGGAGGGGAAGGCTTTTAGTCATAGACTTGGCTCTGTTACTGTGTTTACTTCCTACCTTTTTCTGTTTTTTAAAAAAACAAAAACACAACACCACCCCCCTCCAAAATAAAAGAAAAAAAATATATATACACACACAAAACCCCCCCAAATAACCCACAAAAACAAACAACAGACTTTTTGCCTGAAATGAATGCTTTGCTTGCTGTTCATTTTGTTCATGAACTCTCCTGATTTAGGAGGTTGGCAATTCCCACTGCCCTGGTAGTATCTGTGTGAACATACCACTGTTAGTAATTATGCAATTATAAAAATGCTTTTAAGGTTATTCTTGCACTTCTAAGCATTTGTATTTAATTGTCAGCAATATATCTGTAGTATATTTCAGATATGGTCTACCAGTTGTGTCTGTCTATGATATAACATAATACCAAGATCCTGGACACAAGGATGTCTTCTTCTGTCAAAATTATGGAAAAATTATGGAGCAGGTTTTTTCAGTTTCACCTTTTTTTTTTTTTTTTTTTTTTTTTTTTAAGATCAGGGAATGGTTTAGTTCATTTAATGAGAAACAGCGGCTGCAAAATTATTAAATTTGTTTTGGGAACAGGAGCAGGTAAAGCATCCAAGATAGATTTTTTTTTTTCCTTTTACTAAAAATGTTCCCTTAGGAGGGAAGGAAGAGTATGTTATGTTCTTGAAGTATTTAGACTCTTTATTTTAGACTCTGAGAGTAAGCTGAGATTATTTTTTTTAATATGTTCACAGTGGTAAGATTTTCCTTTATTAGAAAAGAAGAAGAAAGAAGAAAGCAGTAATAATTCAGAATTTGAAAAAAAAAAAAAAGAATATGGTGGCTTTTTAATTATGAAAAAAACTCTAGGGGCTCAAAGTAAGACCTCTTTATCAAAACCAGGAGATGTACAGGTTTTTTTGGTTGGGATTTTTAGGGGTTTTTTTTCCTTTTTTCTCTTGTCTTTAATTTTTACACTTGAGGAAGGCAGTATTCCTGTGGAGTACTGCCATGCTGAGTGGTACTCTAAACTGAGTAGTATTGTCTTGGCTATCTGTGAGTACACACTTAACAGCTACCTGTGGTGGTCTGAAGAGCGCTCAGCAGTGGATCTGCTGCATGCACGGCTCTGGTGAGAGGACAGCCTGTGGGCTATTTCTGTGTTTCCTCTTTGGAGAGGGATTCCTGTTTCCTCTGCTGGTCAGCTGTCTCCTGAAACTTCCTTAGTCTTGACTCAAGCGGCTCAGTGACCCCGTTCCGGAGATACAGCACATGTTTGGATTTGTGCCGGTCTCTAATGGCTGTGCAGACTGCTTAGCTCTTATAAACAGAGGCATTCATCTCTACATTCCTTTGTTTCTACCTTTGGACTTAGTTTTAGTATCCAGTTTCTGATCTTATCTTTTGGTAAGGTCATAGAAACCCATTCGCACCTTTCTGGTAGGGTCCGTTGGGAAACAATGGGGAAAGAAAGGATTCTGGCGGTGCTTTTGCACGCAGATTTGCAACACTGGTGTCACCTAAGAATTGCCTCCTCATTCTTCTGTTACAGATGCAGTTCAGCAAAAGTTAAAAAAAAAACGTCTTGTACAGTCAAGCTTCTAAGAAGTGGGAGTAGTTGCATGTTTAAGGAGAACTTAATGATTTTGGTTGGAGATGATCTGCGGCTTTTCCCTCTGTCAGAGGAAAATAGGAAGAGTTCTTCCTTTCTTCTCTCTGTGCAGTCAGTTAAGCAGCAGAGAACAGAAGGAAATCCTTGGTGTCATCTTGTACATAGGTAATAACTGAAGCTTGGTATATGATGGGAATCTGGTTTGGGGTCTTTTTATTTTTTATTTTTTATTTTTTTTTTTTTAGAGAAATATATCTGATAAAAAATTCAAATGTTGTCACCTTAACTCTAGTCTTTGCCATACCCTTCAAGTTCTATATAATCAAGCAGTGTTGGCTGTCACTCACTCTGTGGCTCTGCTCCCTGAAATATTCAGATGCCTCTTGCTATAAATATGCATACTTTTCTGAGAATCCTCAGATTTTGAGAATATCTTGAGTTGTTTAGCCACAGTAATTTAATTTCTGCTGTCAGTCTAAATGGTTCAAAAAACACTGAGTAATCTTTCTTTTAATTAACTGTATTGGATTTGTACTTGACCTTATCACATGTGCAGAAAATGTAAGGTAGAGAAAACAGAAGAGTTTCCAATGCTGTGAGCCTGTTGCTAAGCTTTATAGAAGAACTTGCATATTTACTTGGTTGTCACCTTGAGTTTTGGTAATTTCTACACATGCATAGACACATGGCACATACACACTTCCCTTGGGGGAGCAGGGGAGTACAGATGCCATTCTCTTCACTGATTAAGTGTAACAAAGATGGTCCTTGGCCAGAAGGAAGTTTCAGGCTTGTTAAGATAAGAAGGATGTAAAGGCTAGAAAAAGCTGCCAGAAAGAGGTATTGGGTCAGATGGTGAGGAAAAGATGGTAGTAGTAGGAATAACAGGTCAGTAGAGTGCTATGACCTTTCAGAACCAATAGTGATAGCTGTGATTCTAATCCTGCTTTTTTTTCCCCATCTCTTCTCCTAATACAGGAAATTCTTCTGAAGGATTTTCTGGAAGCAGATACATGTGAATTTTCTGCATGAAGACTCTCAAACTGGATTACATATTAATATGCCTGTATGCTCTGCCTCTATTTGATCCTTAAAAATGATTAGGATTGTATATGAAATTTAACCCCTTTCTGATGAGTGACCTAGACATGAGTTTACATCGGCAAATGGGCTCTGATCGGGACCTCCAGTCTTCTGCTTCCTCTGTGAGCTTGCCATCGGTTAAAAAGGCACCAAAGAAAAGAAGGATCTCCTTGGGCTCCCTTTTCCGGCGGAAAAAAGACACAAAACGCAAGTCTAGGGATTTAAATGGAGGTGTTGATGGAATTGCAAGTATTGAAAGCATTCATTCAGAAATGTGTGCAGACAAGAACTCTGTTTTCTCCACGTGTACCTCGTCTGATAACGGAACAACCTCTAGCAGCAAACCAAGTGGAGACTTCATGGAATGCCCCTTGTGCCTTTTGCGGCACTCCAAGGACAGGTTCCCAGAGATCATGACTTGTCACCATAGATCTTGTGTGGATTGTTTGCGTCAGTATCTCCGGATAGAAATCTCTGAGAGCAGAGTTAACATCAGCTGCCCAGAATGCTCAGAACGTTTTAATCCTCACGATATTCGTTTGATATTAAACGATGACATCTTGATGGAGAAATATGAAGAGTTTATGCTTAGGCGATGGCTGGTTGCAGATCCTGATTGTAGATGGTGCCCAGCTCCAGATTGTGGGTATGTATTTTTCCTATACTTGCAAAAAAGTGGCAGTGTCAATACATCATTTTCATAGCTTTATAATTTCTGAAAAGTTACTTGCTTTACTTAGGGTGTTGTTACAGTTTTATGAGTAAGTAGCTGGCAGAATTCAATAAAAAAAAAAAAAAGACAAGAAATCAAAACAAATGAAAATGAAAACATAAGAACCCACCCCAAGCTACAACCACCTTCCAAAATAAAATGCTTTCTCGACTAGGTTTTTCTTGTTTTTTTCTGCACAGAGAGAATTTCAGGAATGTCAAACAACTTTTATTGGTAGATGCCAAAGCCTGCCATTTATTTACAGCAAGCAAAAGAAATTTAAATGTTGCACTGCCAAAGCAATGGTACAAAGCTCAAACTAAAGAGAATTGAAAATGTGGTGACTGTAATTTAACTTATTAAAGCACAGTGGGTAATTTGGCTTTTTAACTGTGGAAAATGATTTAAGCTTTTCTTTGAATTAAAAGGCTTCTCCTGCTTCAGATATCTTCCATCTCGTGGCTGTTTGAGACAGCACTTGTTGCTTGTCAGCAGGATTCTGATGTTTGGATAATCAGCTTGTTCCTGCTTATTATCTGGGGAACGTAATGTTTTAACTTTGCTTTAATACTTTAAACAGTTCTGAAACCATGTTAAATTCTAAGTAGTCTGAGTACTACTGAGCAACAGCTCATCATGCTTTTGTGCTGCTGGTGTCTCATGCCACTCTTCAGCAAGCTGCTTTTTTAGAGATTGTTTGTGTTATCATACTGCTAAAGATTATAGGCATGACTGCAATCCAGATGTGCAGTGCACACTAAAAGCTCAGAGGGTGACAGCTCTGTTTCAAAGCCTCACAGATGAGCAGTTAGTAGAGTGAAGAAAAGGAAGAATATTGCAGGAGAACAAGCCATATAGGGCTGACTGTTAGGTAGATTAAATACTGACTGTTAGGTAGATTAAATACCCCAATATTAATAACCAGCTGCTTAATATTTAGGACTCACTTCAAATGCAATTTTGCTTTCATACTCTGAAAGAAACAGCATTTGCTAATGCAAGTCAAAAGCAGGGACTGGAAAAGTGATAGTTTCATATCTGGCCCAAAGTGGATGGTGTTGCTGTGGCATAGTTTGATGACAGAAGGAAAAATAACTTGAGGGATGTTTTGGTTGCATGAGCCTGCAACAAAGTCATATGGACAAAGCCAGTACAGTTTACTCTTAATATTTTGATTACTGCAAAAGAAAACAACCACTAGAAGTTATTATTTGATAGGCACAAGTATGCTTTGCCCTGATTTTCTGTGTTACAAACTGTTATTATTCAAGCTGAGGAGAAGCATTTAAGGCCTGTCAAACTATTCTCTATTAAACCATGTTTCAGTAGTTTAGATATTTTTTTAATACTTGATTAAGTAGACTAAGGGCAGGTTTGTGTAACCTGTTTTGGTTTTTATGCTTCAATTTTCTTATCTGTTTTTAAAATAAACCTCCTAAGTATCTTTCAGTGGTCAGAAACTGTGATGTGATAATTGCTATGGATAACACCATTATAAAAATAAAAAGTGGGTCTTCAGAGCAAAGGTAAAGCTCTATGCAGTCATGTGGGACCACAGCAATTAGTGTGCAGCAAGTATTTAAATCATTGCTCCAGAGCTGCTTGTTGCATGTTCCATACTCTGGGAGGGGAGTCCTATGGAAAATACAGTATATTGCCAGGCAGATAAACTCTGCCAGTGTCTGTGTGAAGGGAACAAACTTGTGCTGCATGGGCAACCTTATGTTGTGCTTTTGAGACCATGATTTTTCCTAATATACTTAAAGTGGCAGGGAAATCCTTCAGTGATAGATGAATTCTGCTTTTAATGCACAGATAGTGCCTCCTCGCTAAATTCTCATGACTAGTTTAAAGTGGAATAAAGTTGGCTGCTTGGGTACTTCTCAGGAGGATCACTGTTTCTGGTTGTCATCCTAAACAAATAAGAGCTCCTACAATCATTTGTTGTGTTTTTCCCATTCTTCTCCTTATAGTTTTGAAACCTTCAGAACCCTTATATGTTGGGCAGCAGGGACTGATAATTCAGCAAAAGTTAATCTAAGTAGCTAAAGGGAAAGACAATACTACTTGAACAACAGAAAGACAGTAGTGCCTCCAGCAAGAGTAATACCTCTGTATGAATCCTCCAGTTAAAAATTTAAATTTGGCTTTCAGGCTGCCACCACAGCACTGTCTGGCAAGTCTGTATGTGCCAACTGAGGAAAAGCACAGAGAGAGGTAGGAAGGAGAAGTGGGAGTGCTGTGGAAAGTAATAATGGGGATTTGATGTTGTGGTGGAGCTTAGCAGGAAGGTGAAGGAAGGAAATGTACAGGTGTAAGGTTTAGGGAAGCAAACACTACCCAGACTTCCACAGAAGAGCCTTTGCTGACGAGTGCTGTTAGAGATGATGCCATACAGTACACACAAACTTAGATCAGCAGGTGTTTGCTTGAATAATTACGTGGCGCAACAGTAGTTGCAGCTTCTAATTGCTTCAGCAGCTAATCCAGTTGTACAATATGCAATTAAAGCTGAGGGTGTTTTTCTGAACAGTTTTTGAAATGTGGTACTGGCAGAATGCATGAGGGTTATGGCCTTGTAGCGTGGATCAAGTATTTCATGAAGGAGCTGGATGGAATGTATTTCTAAATTTGCAATTAATCCCAAAGTAGGAGAGGTGCAATAACTTCAGAGACTAGCATAATTTCCTGAAGTTGACTTTAAGATTAGAAACAAGTACGGTAATAAATAGGAAATTGGTGTGAAATGGAGCATTTTGGTAGGAAAAAATTACTGCACAAATAAATAAAAAATGGATGGTGCATAACAGTGCTTTGGCTTCTCTCAGCATTGATCAAACATCCCATGTAGTATTGTTTCAGAGTTTGGGCATCACACTAAGTCAAAAATCTGGACCAGATAAAGAGCAAGCAATTACTAAAACTTTGATCCCTGAAATGAAAAAAAATGGAGGGAAACTAGATCAATCTGTTAAAACATTACAGGGTTTTACATCATTGGTCTCCTGAGTTCTAAGGAAGCAACAATTAATAGTTAAGAAGTAAATAATTCTTTTTTCCTATCTGTTTCAACTCTCTTTGGGTAAAAACAAGTCCTAGGGACAGCAAAACATGAACCAAACAGATCTTGAAACAAAGTTATTTACAGTACTGAGTGTATTGCTATTACTTCTGTCCCAATAGGGAACTTATTATCCTCCCAACAGGAGAACTGCAGATCAGTTTGGAGGAGAATCTCTGCTGCAGCAGCTCTGCCCTGGATGGGCTCTGCCTGGCAGCTGAGGGGTCTCCTGCACTAGAGCAACCCAGTGCCAGAATGGTCCATACCACTGGCACCACAGACTTTCTGACCCTGGGCTGCTTCAGCCACAGCTTTTGTTGCAAGCTCAAATGCATCCTCGTCGTGGTTCTTACCTGAAACACTATAAAAGTCTGGACCAGCTGTAACCTACCAGCAGTGGCTTGATAGGAGACACTGTCACATAGGGGATCCTTCCCTGGGGAAGGAGCACTGATAGAAGCCTTCTCCTAGACCAGTATCTTTGTATTCTTTTTTTCATACCAGTTCTCCAGTGTAATTTTAACAAGCATTACTGAATCAGTATTCCAAATGTGTTCTGTCTTCTCTTCTGTTTGAATTATTTAATGGTTTTGCTCTGAGATTGTATTGCTGACATCATTAGAAGAGGGCAGTGATTCCTAAATTTTCATACCTTTATCAAGCAAAAAGCAGATCATGCAAAGGAGTTCAGATTCTTCATCCATCTTTTCACTGTGCAGCCTTCAATTAATTGCTCACTGCCTCTGGTTTTTGTTTTACTGGGTTTTACTCTGAGTTTGCTTAGCTGTCCCTTCTCTCAGCCTAAACAAGGACTTTAGCCTTTCACATCTCCTTTAAAAAGAATGCAAATGTTTAAACTGAACCTGTAATCCTGTACAGTTTGAACTGAGATTTATTCTGGTCTAAAAAGTTACTTTCTAAATGTGTGCCAAATACCTCAGTCCAAATTAGGGAGTGCTTTCAGGGACGTGCCCATGCTTTATTAGGGATAGGAAAGGCAGCAAGATATAAACTGACACTTTCTGAGATTTTTTTTGATCTAACATTAGCAAGCCCTGAATACATTCCTGTATGTTGGAAGTGTTTGGATCAGAATCTCTTTGTGTACATGCAAAGCAATTATCTCTTCAGTTTGCAGAAAGTGGGGAAAATGAAGCTGATTAACTTGGCAGCAATATAGAAGAGTCTAGCAATTATTGAAATAAATCTCTACTTGGAAAGCAAGAAATATTTGCAAACAGGCAAGCATGTATTTCATTTGTAACTGCATCATCTGTAAGTTAAACATTGAAAGTCCTATTTGTTTGCAAGATTTCCTAGGGAGTAACATCAAATACACCGTTTTAAAACAATAATGGAAGGGATAGGATTTGCATTAACTTTGCAGAGTTTCAGATCTAGCTACTTAAATAAAAATAGCTAAATTTTAAGACAGACTTGTGAGTGGGAATATTTTTAAAGTATCGTTGCTAATAATGAATATTTTGGGTTAATTTATGCAACAGTTGTAAAATGGAAAGGGGGTAAAAATAAACAGTCTTTTAAAACAAAATTACCTTCATTTGAATAGACAGAAACCTAAGTCTTGTTGCATTTCTAAATCTGTTGAAGTCTACTCAGGGCCCCTGTTCAAGTGAATAAAACCATGCATCTGTTTTTGCTGTTAATATGATCACACTGTTTTTATCATGTGAACTTTGAAATGCAGGTCTAATGAAGGAATAGTTTTGTCACTTCAACTCATTGTATAGAACTGTTCATGTAGTGTCTGGTTACAAATTAGTGTGACACAGTTTTGTAAGTCTCAAAATTCTTGGAGGTTTTTTGCTCTGTAGTACTGTCAGAGTAAAGGTGGCATAGAGGCCCAAACTCTTACCAATTTTTGCATTTACTTTTGAAATGTCTTTTAAAAAATGCCCTAATTATTGAGAAACCAAAATCCTATTTATGAAATACTTGGTTTGTTGTTTTCACATTTTAAAATACAAAGAGTTAACAAACATCAACTTAAAGTAAATAGTGGTATTCATGATAAAAGGCAACTAGTAAAATCCTAAACTGTCTGGCAGTGCCAAATGAGATGTCATTACAGCTATAGGTTACACTGCAGGTGACTGAGCATGGATCCTCCCTCATGGACAGGGTCAGCCTAAGACGTGCCCACTGTGACTGGGACACTTTTGAAACCATAACTTTTCCTAATTGCTTAAACACCTTTTTTGGATTTATTGTCCCACTCTCCTACTTAGAGGAAGAGTGCAAACTGTGGTGGTTTCTTGGTGACTGTAAACCTTTGAGTGTTGCATTCAGCTTTAAATAAAGTATGTTTGAATAGTGCCTGGAGTAAAGGTGAGTGAGTGCTGCAGTGATTATAGTATTTCTGTACAGTCTCAATCTAATGCAGTGGCAATAGAGTTGTGGAAAGAGGTGCTCAGGAACTGGTGCTGGCCATCTCCTGAAGGAAGTAGTCAGTTCCTGATGTCCACTGCCTTTGTACCTGCTTCAGCTGCTCTGACAGCTGTCTAGTCAGCTTTGTTCTGTACTTAGAGCTGGTTTTATTAACAAAATTCTCTCTTGCCCCTTTGCTCGTTAAAGATACGCAGTGATCGCATTTGGATGTGCCAGCTGCCCCAAGCTGACGTGTGGACGGGAGGGCTGTGGAACTGAGTTTTGCTACCACTGTAAACAGATTTGGCATCCCAACCAGACCTGTGATGCTGCTCGCCAGGAGAGAGCTCAGAGTCTGCGCCTGAGAACAATCCGTTCCTCGTCTATCAGTTACAGCCAGGAATCTGGAGCAGCAGGTATTTATGGTTAGGGCGCTGTGTCTGTAAAACATCTCTTCTGTACACTTGCACAATTAACCCTAGAGAAGGAAAGAATGGAATGGTGACATGGTAGATAGATGCTTTGTCTTTCAGAAACATAAAATAACAGTTATAAATTTGAATTAAAATTTTGAATGTTACGCTTTGAAGTACTCTGTGACCAGAGCATCTGACTTAAGTCTTAAAAGCTTGTCATCAAGGCATCCCACATATAGCATGTTGACTTTTTTAGTTGTATCACTAAGTATACTTGTTTTCTCCACTGTAGGTGAAATTTCCCAGCTGTTAAAATTAAAATTGGTAACCACTGATTTTAGGTTTTCAAAAAGACTATTACTCTGATGTTAGGCCTGATGTTTGACATCTTTGTTAGTACTAATTTCTAGTTTTCTAGAAAATGGTCATCTGTCTTGTCTACCAGAAGCCAAACAATTCCATCTCTTTAAGCTGAGCTTGTTTGTAACTCCCCCCAAAAAAGAGGGTAAACTATTCAGAGTAGTGTTTAGCACATCAGGATTCCAGTTTGCTGTTGATAAGAACTGGCTCTGAATTACCAAACTCTTGATTTATTTGGCAGCTTTTGTCTCTGCCTGAACCAGCAAGTTAGATATTTGGGGTAAAGAGTCTCACTTGCACCTTGCAGTTAGAGCTGTTTTTCTCCAATCCAGCCCCAGACTGAGAGTCTCTAATTTGTAGTTTGCACTAGCTTATTTTAACAATGCATCCCATCTTGCCCTAAAGATTGGCATTTTGCTGTAACTTTCAAATAAACTTGAAAATAACCAAAAAATTAGTGCACCAACTCCTTTCCTCAGCCTTTCAGTTCCTCTCACCCTGAAGGGCAGTAGTTCTGCCTTTCCTGTGCTGAAGAACTTGCTCTGTTTACTTTCTGCCCTGTCAGCTGTGCATGTGCTCCCATGTGGGAGTAGCTCATGAATCCTTTCAGCTGATTACTCTTTGTGCACTGGGGTGGTAGAGGTACTTTGTTGTGCTAGTTCTGCACCTCTTTAGGTATTCTTTCTATGGAGTATGAGCTCTCCTTTCCCTTTGTCCTACCTAGTAGCACCGAGGCAGTAAACTTGGAGTTCTGCACTAGGAGCTGCAAGGTATTTCTGCTGTTGTGAATAAATAGATTGTCCTAAAGTGCAGGTGCTAAACAGGAGTGAAGATCACAACCGTGATGTGTATTTCACTGTTGCTCAATGACCCCTTGTTTGACAGAGCTGGTCACTTAACCTCGTTTTTTCCACATTTGACTTGAGAACACAATGATTCTCCAGAGTTTTCTTCTGCTATATTTTTTAGGGAGTAAGTAAGTATAAAGTAGGAATGTGAAAAGGACTCAAGAGGAGGTTGGCAATACCAAAGAAGTGCATTAATGTGAATGGGGAGATGGATTTAAGATATGTTAACAGAGTGGAGACTGAATATTCAAGTGTCAGATTCATAACAGCATGAAATGTGAAAGCGGATTATATTTAAAGAGACCATATTATCAGTCCTGTGTTAGCATACATATTTAATGTCAGACTCTAATATATATTTCATTAAGCTTAGAAAATCCTTGAACAGAGAGTATGCATTAACTATTCAATTACTTGAATGTGGCCTAATACACTTTGTTGTCATTAGTTTTGCTCGATCCAATGTTTGTAAAAACGAATTTGATACCAAGTCATGGCCAAATGAAGATTTGTAAAGCAACCTGATTTCAGATAATGGTTCAATCAGTTTTCCTCAATGTATGTCTGCACTGTGGTTGTATTTGCTTGTCTAAGGAACTGATATTATTTTAATATTCATTTTTAAACAGCTGATGACATAAAGCCATGCCCACGCTGTGCTGCTTATATAATAAAAATGAATGATGGAAGCTGCAATCATATGACTTGTGCTGTCTGTGGCTGTGAATTCTGTTGGCTATGTATGAAAGAGATCTCGGATTTACATTATTTAAGGTACATTTAAGAAAAAAAAAATTCTATGTCTTTGGTAATTTGTTTTCTAAAGTATTTAGAAGGAGATTCCCAAGTACTGTAAGTCTGGCTTTTTTCCTCTTGGAGTAGAGAATCACGGTTGAAGTACTCATATCTGAAAATTAAGTCAGTTCTCAATACATGTATTTAAATTAGTGCTTTATTATTTTTATTTTAAAATATTTTGTAAATTTTATGCATGCTGTGTGTTCTTAGGACAGATCAAGTATTTTGAATTAACACACCCTCTTTTTCCTGAAGTCTTAATACAGCTATACTGTCCTTGTATTAGGCAATACCGAAGTTCTGATTATACATGTTACTGTAAACCAAAGATTGGTGTGTAGCAATATGCACTATGCTTCTTGTTACATTGCAAAATACACTCTCAAGGCAAAAAAAAAAATAAATTGAAGAAATAAACGCTGATGTGTTACATCTGTAACTTGAACCTAAGGACAGTAATTTTGTAACTAGAAAAATGTTCAGTAGTGTATAGCTAAGTTGATTTATTTACAGTTTCTTTACAGCTTTCTTATTTCTCTCTATTAGCCCATCAGGTTGCACATTTTGGGGAAAGAAACCATGGAGCCGTAAGAAGAAAATCCTATGGCAACTAGGGACACTTGTTGGAGCTCCTGTAGGAATTGCCTTAATAGCTGGCATTGCTATTCCTGCAATGATTATTGGAATTCCTGTGTATGTGGGACGTAAGGTAAAAAGTGTTTAATCTCCCAACATGCTTCAGGTTTTACCTTCTATTGTATGGCTTGGCTAATACTATGTTAAGTTGGGTATCATAACTGGCCTCTAAAAAAAACCAAAACAAAATAACCAAACAATCTCCAAAAAACCAAACCAACCAACGAATGCCTGCTTTAAGGATATTTCTGTCAGTTGTACAGGAATGAAAAGTAGTGTTCAAGAATCTGGGTTCTGTTAAAACATGCAGAGCAAAACGCTGAACAATTTCCAATTTCTACATTCTGCATGGTTTTCATTCAAAATTGCTCTGGTTTTAATCTCTGGTTTTCCTTCTGTCCCTTAGAATTAAACAATCTTTAGAGCACAAGGAAGACAAAAAGATTTTTTTTTTCCTTAAAAGCAGAAAGTTACCAGAATTTTAGTATAAAATTATGCTAGTTCAGGTTTGTGCATACACATATTTAAGCATTTATACTCGACAGCTTGTTAATTGCCTTGGGCCAGTCCAGCAATGTGGAGCAGTGTTCAGTGCTAGCTAGCCTGTCTTCATTTTACTTCTGAGAAGGAGCTAGAAAGGGTCATGTTAATCAGAAGGCAGTTGATATATTTCCTCTTAAAAAATACAGTAGCTTTTACTATAAAGTAATCAACAAACTTTTATATGTAATTTAAGATATAGTAATAAGTTATCTAATCTTTTGGAAATGGGCTTTTTGAAATGATGGCTTGGAAGATTAGTTTTTCTGCTTTTTATCAGCATGGGTTCTCACCGTGACTGGGACAGACTCATAATTCTGCATTTATTGGGGAGGGAAGGGGGAGTGTGTCTGCTAGACAAAATGTTCAGGGCTGCAGCTTTTCCACTGCATTTGTTTAATCTTTCTAGCAAGTACCCTACTTTGTGCTACAGTTGGGTTTTGACCCTTTTATTCTGTTAGGGCTTAGCCCCATACAGTCGGTGGAACCTTTCTAAGTGAGGAGAGGAAGAAGGCAGCAGTTACCTGTTTCAAATTACATTTGCATGATTAGCTTTTCTCATATTTTGGAATAGGACCCCATCACAGAGCACCTTTCATGTATTAATGTCTCAAAGCATTAGTCTGTGAGGGCAGCCTCTGAGAATTTCTGTTGTACCCCACTGCTTAGTGGTCATTTCTCTGTGACCCCTGTCAAATATTTGCACTTCAAAACATCTGACGATGGAGATCCCACAGGCCCTTCAAGCTTGGTTTCCTTAGAAAAATTTACGGGTTTTAACATTGGTATAGGAAGAGAATTTTCATTAGCTTCCTACTGCCCTATTCTTCAGCTGATGCAGAGAATCCTTGTGGTTTGCAATATGCTGTTACATATTTAATGATACTTTAGGTCTGTTCTTGACAAACCTAGGACTTCCAGCTTTTCATGACGAACTGTCAAGAAAATGCTCATTTAGGTTTCTGATTCTCCTTTTCTGAATTTCCTTGTAGTTGTTAATACCACCTTTTTGTCCAGTTTGAATACAGCAGTTAAAGCTGCAGCATTACTACTGCTGAGTAAAAGGAAAGGGTGTTTCTTTACCAGTAATTACCAGTTACCTCTTCTTCAACAATGTGCTATTTTCATTTTGTGTACTCTAAAACACAAACCCTTTCTCATGTACTTGTAATTCAGGCAATTGGCTTCTTCCTATGGATAGTCTTGAACTCACTGTCATTCAGCTGCATCTGGTCATTTCAGACCATTTTTGAGCTTCTCACAACTGGAGTTAATTCTGGCATTCTTGCAGAATTATACATTCATGCCAGCTTGTATTGGCCTGAATTTCAGCACACTCCTCTCCTTCTGTCCTCCACATTAATGAATATTTTCAATCCTTTTGGATCCAAGGCACATCTCTTGGGAGAAGTATGGAGTGAAGAGTCTCAGTTTGGGTAGTTAGAAAAAATTATATTCACATGTTTTCTGTAGTTTCACATGAAGCTTAGTAGATTTCTCTCATCTTTTTTTTCGATCTGCTTGTGTGTCATACAAGAATGTAAGAATTTAACTTATAACTGCTTGTGTGTCATACAAGACTATAAGAATTTAATCAGTCAGTGTGTGACATCTGTTTCTCCCCATCCTCAAGGCTGAGTTATCTTGTTACAGAAGAAAATTAAATTGGCATGATTTCTACTTGAAAAAAAAAAATCAGTGTGACCTTTTTGTTTCCTACTTTTGCTTTGATGTCTATAAGGTCCCAATTTTCAGGAAATGGAAGTTCAGTTCAGTGGTCTCTTACTTCCTCAGCTTCCTGGTTTGTACCCTTTTTAAGATTATCATTGCCATTTAACCATTTCCATTTTTCCTGGATTTTTTTTCAGACATCTACTAATAATAGTTTTTAAAAAATTACTATTAGTGATCAATCTTAAATTTGGCCTGCTGAGATATTTTTCAGATCAGCTCATGGAAATGGGCTCCAATCTGCTGTATTTGTGCAGATTTTACTTCTTCACCACCAGTTGTCTGGCTCTCAGTTAATCTTCAATGACAACTGAAAGGAAAAGAAAATAGGAACAAGTCTCCAGTTTCATCTGCTGGCTGTCTTTCATTTTTTTTAACAGCAAATTGATCCAATTTGGTCTTCCTCTTACTAGCACTGTACTTGTAGAATAAATTCTCCTTGACTTTGATATCCTTTGCTTTTTTTGTCTCCTCTTGTTTAACCTTTCTGATTTTGCCCAAACACTCTCATGCTGTTCTTCTATACCCATTCATAGTAATCTGACCTACTTCCTATTTTCTTAATGCTGCTGGTGCTTTGGTAAAGGAAGCTTTATTGTTCTTTTTCAACATTCTGTCTGTCCTTTGCATTGGAGGAGTTTATGCTTGTGCTTTGATAGAGTTTCCTTGAGGAAGTGCTAGTCTTCTGGATATTGAATAAAGAATAATAATAAAGAATAACCAAACAAAAATACTAGGCCAGAAGAGAGATTTCAATAAACACAGAGACCAGTTAGTTTACAAGACTTATATCTATAAAACCAGAACATATATTTCCTATTTCAGAGTAGTTTCTACCAGTGTAACCTTCTATCTTGATGTTTTAAATAAATTTCTACTCTGTAACCTCTTCCTTCCATTCATTTTTTTTTTTTGCTATTTAAGGAATCCAGTAGCCTCTATGGATGTCTGTTTGTTGTTTTCTGCCTTTTGTTTGGGGAGTTATAATTGTCCACAACAGGAAAATTCAGTGCCTTAGGCAATCCTGCTAATTGCTCAGAGCCCCATGAAACCTAATCTTTCTGGGTTTATAATTCTCACACAGTCATACTGTTAGTGTTCATGTTCAATTTTTCCTTTTTAATCCATAGGCGTGTTCAATATTCAAGTGCTCCCTCACTCTCTATTTCTCTCTGTATAATGTACCTCAGAGCAAGTAAATGCATTCTCTTTGCACAAAGCACAGTGCCTTCTCTGCCCTTGCCTTGCCTGCCTTGCCTGAACAAAGACTTTGTTTATTCCAAAATGAGAGCAACCCTACCAAATGTCTGATTGAAATTATATTTTAGAAAGCACAGCATTCAATAGCATGATCATTTAGAAAGCATGACATGCAACTCATTTTTTGTCATTATCTTCTTGTGTACTCATTTTTGTGCTGTTCCTTAGATGGAAGTGAGGATTAACTTGGCTTAGTGACAGTCATTAAGATACCTGTTTTTCCTTTGTAATTATATCTTAACCAAGAATGATGACAGATGTAGTGGATAGCTCTGAGAAACCATGTTCCTAGAGAGAGTAAATGAAACACACAAATGTGGGAAATCTCTGTAGAGCAGTGATTTTTAAAGGCCTTTCAGGTTCATGTGGGGTGTGGGACAGGTAAGTTTAAGGCAGTCACATTTCAGAGTTATTGCAGACTTGAACCATCAGTAAGAGTTTTGGGTAGCAGATTCCTCAGTAAACAGAAGCTCAGCTAAGACTCAGGTTTACAAAAACATTTCTTGTCTGAACAGCTGGTCATGAGGGGTTGCTGGAGCAATGGAGTTCTTGCTTTCCCCTCTTTCCAGGCTATGTTTGGTGAAGACTCTGCCGTGGCTCTGTTATGTCAGCCTCTTCCTATAGATCTAGTAATCTGTGAAAGTTTTAGCTCCATACTGTTCAGGAAAAAGACAGCAGGGAATAAGATGTGTCAATTTGATCATATGTGGCAATTCTTTTGTCCTGAAAGTTTGTCTATTTTTCCCAGCCATGTAAGCTGGAGTAATAATTAAACAAAGCTCTTAAATTACTTAGCTCTTCAAACTTGAGGCTGAGAATAAATGCTTAGTTGCTGGATGGGAGGACTTCTTACTTGTAAGAGGTTGCCTAAAATTAGGATATGTATAAATTTTATTTTCTTTGAGATAAGAAATAAATCATTGCATAGAATGTGGTCTCTGGGGAAGACAACAGGGTACAGCTTCAAACTATGTCACTTCTTTCATCCTTGCAGCAATGTATTATTGATGTTGATAATACTCTAAACCCCCTTTCTTTTCTTCTTTCAAGATTCACAATCGATATGAAGGCAAAGACATTTCAAAGCACAAGCGAAACTTGGCTATAGCAGGTGGTGTAACCTTATCTGTAATTGTTTCTCCAGTTGTAGCTGCAGTAACTGTAGGTAAGCAAATACTACTATTTTGTGTTGTGGTAGCACCTTGCAATCAGACTTCTATAAATACTCATGAATAACACAGCTACGTGCTGTAGTTTTCTTTTTTTAGGTGAAGCAACCAAGACAAGGAGGAGTCCGAGGTTATACATTTATTGGGGCAGAATCAAGAATAGAGTGCTTGACCTTAATGTAGCCTTTCCTGAAGAATTAAAACTAATTTTTATCTTGAAAATTAAAGTTTCCACATTGTCGCATCTGGCTGTTAAGATTGAAGTATTTAAAGGTTTTTTTAAATGACCAGGGAAGAAACTGTCGCCACAGAGTCTGTTCATATTTTAATAACTTCATATCAAGCTTTTCTCCATGCAGAACAAAAAAAGTCTCTTACAGTTAACATTGCACTAGTTGAGAAACTACTTGTTTCGCTCTGAGAGGCAGTTCAAATTGCATCACACTCTTTATCATGGTGATTGTTGAGGATAGCATTTAAGGAGAATCTTGCTGTTCCTTACAAAATAGTTGTCTCATCTTCCCAGGTAATTTCAAGATCGCTGAAAAGCCAGATTTTTTTTGAAAGGAGGGGACTTGCCTGGCACTGCTTCTTTGTTGCAGCACAGCCATCTTCACGGTTGTACAGTAAGCTGTGAATAGCTGACTCAGACCAAGACTCACCATTTAGTTTAAAGCTGGATCAGCCCTGTGTACACACAGTTTTGTCTTCAGTGTTCTCCCTTGTGCCAGAAGCAATTAATGCTCAGAGAGTAATGAGTAACCTCCGGAAGATGCGGCCACTTTTAGCCAGTGATGGTTCAAACTGGCCAGGAAGCTGTGGCTTTAAACTGCTTGTTATCAATGGTGGACCACTGTGCAAATGAGGATATGCCAGCCATGAAACTGGTGTCAGTCTGCACTGCCTTGTTCTCATGTGGCTGTGGTGTCAGATCCCTGCTGAACAGGTGGTGGGACACAAAGTCTCATAGTTGTATTTATAGGTCTGCCTTACTTAATTTCTCTCAAGCTGTTTCTTTATTCCTGAACAGAGATGAAATGTGGCTTTTCAGGGAAAGCAGTTGGGTTTTATTTTCTGGAGTTTTGTTCTTGCCCCGTTGCCATTAACACATGGCCTCCAGTCTCAGGGCATTGTGTGGTTTCCAAAATAATGACCATAAGAATATGGAATTCCTCCTTGAATGTGAGCAATTTCTAGTGAAGGGGACTTTGTATAATTTGAACCCTTCTTTTAGATTAAACTGAGTAGCCTTTCTATTAGGTCTGCTTCTCTCTGGACTTTTTCAGAATGTGCCAACTTGACATTTTTTAATCTGCTGGTTTTTGTACCTTCTGTATACTTACATCAGCAAAGCCATAGGGTGATTTAATTCATATGCCAAAGGACTAACTTCCATTGCCTACTTGAAGTGGTGGGAGGGATGTGTGTGTATCTGTGTGTGCTTTAGCCTACAGTTCTTCTAGCTCGTTTCCCTTAATTCCTGCCACTGTACTCCACAGAATTGTTTACTTTTAAGGAAAACTTACAGTGAAAAATCCCAGAGTAATAATAATGTTAAGTGCTACTAAAGTGATAGCAAAGCCTTGTCCCTCATTAGTGGGTGTAATTTGAAGCTCCTTATTAAAGCAGTAGAGGTGTTAACATTTTTAGTTGAGTAATATTTGAAATAGATCTCTATTTTTGCCTCTCAGGTGGAACAGTGGAGTCCCCAGTGGAGCTTTTGTGAATCTTTAAGTACTTTAATTTTGTTTGTAAAGGATGTTATGGACACATGGAAAGCATTAATTCATCAGCCTTTCATCAAGCTTTGCTTCCTACCAGTGCTGACAGAGGACACTGTGCCTGTTGAAAGTACTTTCCTGTCATTTCACATTAGTGATTTATGAGTATTTCTTAACTTTGCTCCCTCCTGATCTCTTTCATGTGTAATATTAATCAAATCTTAAGTAATCTTGGAAAATGAAATTGCCTTTATGAAAGGCTCTAAAATAAAATCACTTTTAATGAAAGGCTCTATTTCCCTCTGTAGGTATTGGTGTTCCTATTATGCTGGCTTATGTGTATGGAGTTGTTCCAATTTCCCTCTGCCGAAGTGGAGGCTGTGGTGTGTCAGCTGGCAATGGAAAAGGTGTCAGGATCGAATTTGATGATGAAAATGATATAAATGTTGGTGGAACAAATGCAGCTGTAGGTAAGGAAATTCAGTGTTCCATTTTCTATAAATATGGGCTTTGTGACTTGTATTTTCTATCTTAGATACTAGAGTAGTTATTTGCATTTGGGGCTGCTTCTGCTCATTGCTGAAATTGCACCTCTCAGATGATAATCGCCTCTTGGTGTCTTTTTGTGCTGGGCTGTATTACAAATATTAAAGCTTTTCTTGCCCATTTTACCGAAAGCCAAACTCAAGTCTTCTCCATAGGTAAAAGTTTTAACATAGCATTAGTGTTGCTCTTTCAGAATCCTGGTTTGTGGAAGCTGCTTAGTTTTTTTTTTTTTTAATAGGTCCAGCTAAAGACTTGTCTGATGGTTCAATTTTTTGATTACATGGCACTATCCAGTGATGGGGTCTCTCTGCATTCCTTTATCCATGTTTCCTGTCCTATCCATGGTTAATTTTTTGCTATCTTAAGTATGTTATGTCAGGCATAGCCATTATAGCAGCTCCAAGAAAGGTGACTTAACTACTTCTTGTTTGTGTTTTTTTGGGTTTTTATGACAAAGTTCTCTTTTTGTGACCATATGTTTTATAAATCCTTCTTCTCAGCACAATTTCAGAAACTGCTTTCATGGTGGCATTCTAGAAACAGCTCAGTGCTGTTCCATACCTGAGGAGGGTTCTGTGTTTGTGTGCAGATACCACGTCGGTGGCCGAGGCGCGTCACAACCCCAGCATCGGGGAGGGCAGCGTCGGGGGCCTGACGGGCAGCCTGAGCGCCAGCGGCAGCCACATGGACAGGATAGGAGCCATCCGGGACAACCTGAGCGAGACAGCCAGCACCATGGCCCTGGCTGGGGCCAGCATCACGGGCAGCCTCTCAGGGAGTGCCATGGTGAACTGCTTCAACAGGTGAGGGGCCTGCTCCCAGCCCTGCCTGTCCTGCTCTGCATGTGGGCAGAGGCGCCTCCTTGGTGTTCCGATTTTTGCTGTTTGATATTGGTTCCTATTAAAAGGAACTATCTCTGGGAGATAAACAGTTCATCTCTGACAGACTTACTGATTTTCAAGAGATCCTGCTTGACCTCAAGACTTTGATTTTGTTGAAGCTGAGTGGGGCCTGAGATCTTGTTCTCCTGCTTCCCCAGCAGAGCTGCCTGTAGCAGGAGTCAGAGGGAGGCAGCCCATCTCTAATGCAGTTCTTTTCTCTGGTGCACCTCATCCAAAAGTCAGAACTGCTGACTTCAGTCTGCAGGCACCAAACTGTGCCTTCAGAACACCTGGATGGAGTGTGGACTCCAAATGGACTTAGGCAGGAGGGGAGGCAGATGAACACCTGGCCTTGCCAAGGTGGGAGCTTCTTGTCACATGCTTAGTGCCTTCTGTGAATTTGGACCTTTCTGGTCGTTGGCTCTCCTGTGCTCTGGAGAGAAAAGGGAGTGTGTAGAAAGGATTGTTAGCATGTGGAATGCTAATATTCCATTGTTAGTGTTGGAATTCCTTCCAATTCAGGATGGAATTTGCTCCTTAAATCAGCTGCCAACACTGCTCATTTTGAGTAATTTGGCAGTCCAGGCTTTATAGAGTAAAGAGAGTGGGATAGTATCAGGAGTTCCCCCCTCTGCTGGGACAGGTGTACCAGGCTGTGACTGCTGAGTGAGCTAAACATACCTCCTTCTTTAAAGAGCTGAGAGTTAAAACAAAACAACCCACTTCAATTTCACAGTCAGAACACAGATAAACAAGACATTTGCAAAACAGTTTGTAATTTGATTTTTGGCTTATCTGCTGAGCTCAACTTAAGACTGGTCAGGTTTCTATCATTCCTGTTGCAGTTGATAGCCATACAATGTAAAGCAGAGTACAGAACACAGTTCTCTGCCTCTAATTTGATTAGTAATAATGTGCAGCAGGGGATACATGGAAATGATCATGTCTTGAATTTATGTACCCTTCTGATGGTTTTTACTGTTTTTAGAGTATAATGTACTATCTGCAGAATAGTACATTATACTATTCCAGGTTCAGTACTGTAGCTGAACCTGGAAGTTGTCCTTGTAAATCTCAGGAGGAAAAGAATTCCAGAACTTTTGGTTAATGCCTTTAGGAAATTAATCTGGCTTTGCTTTGAGGTGTTTTTGTTTGCTTGGTTTTAATCAAAAAATAGTAATTTTTGACAGTGGGAATGGAGAACACGTGTCAGTAGGATAAATAAACATATCTGTACTGGAGTGACTTAAGAACTCGATTTATTACTGTACAAGGTGACACTAATTTTCAGCTAGTGTGCTTTAACTGTTGTGGTAGTATATGCAAACTTTCTCTCTTTCTCTCAAAGGCTGGAAGTACAAGCAGATGTGCAGAAAGAACGATACAGTCTGAGTGGAGAATCTGGCACAGTTAGCTTGGGAACAGTTAGTGACAACGCCAGTACCAAAGCAATGGCAGGATCCATTCTGAACTCCTACATCCCTTTGGACAGGTAAGAGAACTGTGGTGAAAACAGAACACTTACAAGCCTTGATTATTAAAGGATATTTTAAGCATGCCTCAGCTGTTCTACATTCAAGATTACACTTTGAAACTGTAGATTTTGTTACAGATGGAATTACATGTGACTGCTTACTGCATTTTCCCAGGGTTATTTCCAAAGAGTAACACCATTGCTATAGCTCAGTAAAGCGTTTGGTTGTTCAGACTTTGTGTTTTCCTTTGGGCCATTTATTTGATTACGAGATAGATCCCTCTCACTTTCACTGTATATGTCGGAAGGCAGCAAGAGTTTGTTCCACGCTCCAGTGACCGCTTACACTGACGGATTCTCCCCTGTCGTAGGGAAGGCAACAGCCTGGAGGTGCAGGTGGACATCGAATCCAAGCCAGCCAAGTTCCGGCACCACAGCGGGAGCAGCAGCGTGGAGGACGGCGGCGCTGCCGGGCGCGGCTCCGCCGGCTGCTCCGGCCCGCCCGAGGGCAGAGCCGGCGCCACCAAGTGGGCCAAGGACAGCACGGCGGGCAAGAAGTGCAAAGGTAAGCTGAGAAAGAAGAGTAGCATGAAGATTAATGAGACGAGAGAGGACATGGATGCTCAGCTGTTGGAACAGCAAAGCACAAACTCCAGTGAATTTGACTCTCCCTCTCTGAGCGATAGTATTCCATCCGTAGCAGATTCACACTCCAGCCATTTCTCTGAGTTCAGTTGCTCGGATATGGAAAGTATGAAAACTTCCTGTAGCCATGGTTCCAGCGACTATCACACTCGCTTTACCACAGTCAGTTTTCTCCCCGAGGTGGAAAACGATCGCTTGGAAAACTCTCCACAGCTGAGTGGAATCCCTGTGCCTGTTCCAACAGCCCCAAGCACTGATGTTCCACAGCTGAGTTACATTGCTGAGGAAAGCATTATTAATGGATCTTCCACAGACGTAGATTTAGGTGTTGGTGAAACACTGAAAGAAACTAACAACAACCATTCGCAACAGGCTGTGGAATTAAGCACTGCTATTCAGACTGAAATTTAAATCTGTAAGTGCTGCAAAAATATATTTGCCACTAAAGAACCCTGTCAAAGCTGGTCGAATCACATGTGACTTCCATAAGTTTCAGGTGACCAGCAGAAGCAAGGTTTTGATACAACTGCATTTTCTATATACTTGTCTGAATAAGGCAAAATACTTCCTATGGATCTTCGACCTGTGTGAAGAGACATGAAGGCTATAACCAAGTGCATTACAGCAGTACAAATACGTCCATGTTTTGTATTTTTGCCACAACTTTGCTTGAAAGCGTATACTTGGTGTATTTAGATAAAAATTGGTAAATTCTTAATATGTTAAATGCTGAAATGAATAATATGTCCTGCACTGTTCACTTGGAAGATATGGGGGTTGGGATAAAGGGTGTTAGCTGAGCATTAGTGACTTAAAACCATTCTTGTGTGAACTCTTAAATTTAAGGGAAGCAAAGACCTGCACAGACCTATACAAACATACTTCAACAGTGAATATTCAGAATGATAATTTTGCTTCATAACTGGACACACTGTATTTAGAATGCATGTAGAATGAACTGCCTGTCTTCAGATGGATGTAGCCTGTGTCAGAAGTGTTTGTATGTGTGTACACTTTGAGCAGGGTTATGGCTTTTACATAATTTCAAAACATAAGAAATTGGTACCTAATGTATGGTGGAATGGAGACATCACCTGTGTAGAACAGTGGGGTTACCTATTTATTCATGCAACCAATCATGCAGCAGATAAGGCTACTATATAGTGTATAAAACCTGTAAAATAACAATCCAGTGATTTCTAAGCATTGTAGAAAAGCAGATGCAGTCACCTTTCATTAGGGGGAAAATTGGTGCCCCGTCCATTCTTGGTGCCTTTGGAAAAGACTGGGTTTGAAGTGCCTGGTCGTTTGAGGATTTTACTGTAATGTTTTCCAGAATGTCCTCTTTGGCCACCTTGGATCACAAAAGAAAATCCTAGTGAATACAATGACTGTCATAGATATAATAATAATGAGGTATTGGCCTACCAAAGACTCACTCAGGCTTTAGTGGACGTGACATCTCTTTGCAAGACATGCCTGTCTTCAGTCCCAGAATCTTTAAGTGCAGTGCAATGACTGCCCAAGTGCAAAGATGGGTTCCAAATATGCTGGCTTTTTTCTTTTTCTTTTGCATATGGAAGATGTACAGCTGAACACAAGCTGAAGTTGGCCAAAGCGCCTGCACTGTTAACGTTTTTTTTCCTAAGTAATTCACTAAATTGAAAAAAAAAAAAAAAGTTGTGAATCTCAGAATAACAGTTAACAATGTTCTGTCTTGTGTTTCATGTATTGCCATTATGGTGCTACTGGAAATTCGATTGGATGAAAGGAATGCCATAAGCTACAGTCCTCTTCCATGACTTATCCTCACCAGTTTCAGTAATAGCTTATAACACTAGTGCCAGTTACGTTATTTGGTAATGCTTGTTACAGTATTTGTATATTTGCAATTCGGTTTTGCTCAACAATATGCGTGTAAACTGCATATCTGAAATAAATGTCTCAATACTGACTTCTAGTGGTCGGTCTGTTGTTTAATGTGCTGATGATCAGCCTTAAGAAAATGTGGATGTTCCCTGGGAGCTTTTTTCCTGTAAGGTGCTGACTGCTCTTATCTCTTGCTGCTTTTAAATATTTTTATTTGATTAGGTGTGCTTTGGAAGTTGAATGCTCTGATTCCTGGAAATGTAAGATCTAAAGTCAGTTGCATTTTGTACAAGATTTCAGCCTTCTCTAAGATGAAAAGAAATCTGAGCTGCCTGTCTGGCAGTCAGACAGTAAATGGTTTTGTGAGAGGGATGCAGTTCTAGCAGGAGCTCTTTAAACAAAACTGCAGCATCTTGGCACAAGTCAGATCGCTGACTAAACTCAAACTCTGTTTTCTCCCTCCAAAGTGATGCCCTTCTCAGTTCACATGGCCTGCAGAGAGTTCTTTCTAAAACACCACAAATTGGCCAGAGTTCTGGGTAACGCCTGGTGGTTTTTGCTGAGCTGAACTGCCTGTTCCTTAGGCTCATTTTCTCCCCCCTGCATCATGAGAGGCCAGGGAAGTGAGAAACTAAAACTGATGGGGATGCATTGCAGAAGCCCAGGCTGGATTGCCTCATCCCAAACCCATATGCAAGTTTTACTTCTGTCAGATGGAAGAACTATTTCAGCAAGTTTAAACCTACCTCTTAATTTTTCAGGACCTCAATTTTGCTGTGCAGGTAATTGGAAATACGGTTTACTCATGTAAATAAATTTTATCAAATAATACCATTATTTTTAGTCATTCCAAAATCATCTGATAATTTTATACATCACTTTAAGATGTAAAATGCAGGTAAGTTTTTTCTGAAGATATATTTTTAGCAGAAAACTGTTTTGCTGATAATTTTGTAACATTTTTCCAATTCAGAGGTAATATTTCATATGTGAGGCAGAATTAACAGCACCAGTAAATTTAATGCAGCACCAAATTTTGAGTCTGTAAAAAAATAAAATATACACTTCCATTAATACACTAATGCAGAAGATGCTTCTCTTATTTACAGATCTACTGTAAGAATTCAATACTTTTTTTTTTTTTCCACTGAAATAAATTACAGGAAAGATCAAGTTTACATCTCATCTCCCAACATAGTGGTGGTTCTTCAGATTTTTTTTTTCACAGTTCCTGGCCAATTTGACTAATTCATGTCGGGTTGTGGATCTTGAGGAAATTTGTTTTAATATCTGAGACTATTTGAGATAATTACATTAGATAAAAGCCATCATAAAAGCTTTCCTCATGATGTTTGCAGGTATTTTTTGTAGTGAAGCATCCAGACTTATGCATCCATCCTTTCATTCAATTGGTGTCATAAAGTTTTGCATGTATGAGCTAATTACTTTTTACTGTTGCATGAAGGTTTTTTGGCTGACTTACATCTCTTCCCGTCATTCAGATTGATTTTTAAATAGTTGCCTATTTAGTAACACCAGCACTCTCATGGGTAGTAATGCATTTTAAGGATAATCAAGCAGAAAGTTTAAAAATACTACAATTAATGAACTTAAAATCCATTAATATTTTAATTCAGGTGAAATTGTGGCAGTCTTGAACAGAAACTTTGGAATGATGTTGAGGTTTGTTCAGAATCACTTTCTGAAATGACGAAGATCTGAAGAGAGCACAGTTACCACCTTGACTGCTCCTGCCAGTCCCAAAGGTGACACACTGATCTTCCTAGATGGAATAATCTGGTGTTGCTGTTTCCCCGTGAGGACTGAAGAACCCCCAGGCCTGATGATGGTGAGAAGCAGAGTCCCAGACTGGTGACCATGTATTTGTTACTTTCAGTCTGAAAGGGTAAGAGAAACAGAAAAGTGGCTGTGAGGTACTTGGTAACGAAAGCTGCTCTGGAGGAGAAGGAATTTGCTCCACAGCCTCATGGGTGACACTGACCTGTGCTGAACACAACCCCAGGTCTTGGCAGACGGCTCTGGAAATGAATCTGCTGTCGCACCTCCCTGGTGTGCCAGGCCAGGTAATTGAGTATCTTTGAGATGTGACTGTCTCAGCAGCTGCCAGCACACAGGGACCAGCAGGAAGTGTTTTAGGGGGCAAACCCAGTTAAGCTGCCAGGTGCAGCTCTCCTTGTACCAGATCCAGGTGAGCTGGCTTTACAAAGGGACTGTTTTTGATTCCATCTCAACAGTAAGGGCATTAAAATTCCCAACAGCCTAAATGAGAGTTGTTGTGTTTAGGTACCAGACCTGTGCTGATGGGATTGTGTAGGCTCAAGCTTCTCTTTACTCACAGACTGCATTCTCAAGACATTTCTGAGCACAGCATTCTGTGTGAGGGGCACTTTATCCCCTCATAATCCCTCTTGCTTACCAGGAAAACCACTCTCATGCCACTGGCTGTGTTTACAAGGGTGACATTTAGCAAGGAGCAACTGAGAAGTGGTACAGGGTTGCAATGGCACTGCTGCAGCTGGAGGCTCTGTCTGCACTGAAATGTGTCCCCTCCCCTAGGGGAGAGCCCAGGCAGGCACTCAGAGAAGGAGTGAGGACTCAGGGGCAGTGATAATTCATCTCCCTCAGCCAGGCAGGGTGAGCCCCTGCTCCAGCTGTGGCCGTTTGTCCCTTGGGCAGCTGCAGCTCACAGTTGCTGAGCAGAGTTATACCTGACCTGGGTCAAGATTTACACTGTAAATCTTGATTTACAGTGGGAAAGAAGCTTTGTTCCCCGCTGTTCAATATTATTTTGTTTATTGTAATGAACAAGTCTAAGTCTGGCAGCCACAGGAGTAGCCTTTTATTTGTGTAACTGGATTATGTAAAGCAGAGCAGGTTGTGATGAGTGGAAATACATCCCACATCAGGGCAAGGGGTGTGGTTTGCCACTTAACTGGGCTCACCACTGCCTGCACCATGATACGGGGTGAGTGGGAAGAGTGGTACATTGACATTTTGGCCAGGGAAGCAGCACTGCTGTGCTGACACTTAGCCATGGTAACACCTGTCAGCCTGGAGCTGGCTTCTCAAAAAATGTCAAAAATACTTTGAAAGGACCAAAATAACAACAGCATGACCCCTGTTCCCGTGCTATTCCCTGGCCACTGACTGCATTGTTAGTGGCTACAGAATCTTGCTGCCAATCTCTTGTGTGAAAACCAGGGATATGTGTCCAGGAGCAGCTGGGTCTCTGCAGGCCTGGTCAGGACACATCTGTGTGTGTGACTGGCTGCATTAGTGCCACTGCAGGGTCACTCACTCCCCTGCTGCCGTCACCTCCAGAACCAGTGCTTTCCTCCTGCTTTTCTCCTGCTGTTGGGTTTGGTTGTTTTTACAGGGGTGGATGTTGACACTGCAGGGTGAGTGACAAGCCACGAGCATAACACCATGCTGGGATTGGGGTCTCCCTGCCACAGTCAGGTAAGACATTTGGGGTGCTCTTGCTTCTCTCTTTTGCCCACTCTTGTTTCTGGGTGCTGTGTCCACACTGAGGCCATGCACTGCAGTGCTGAGGTGGCAGCTACAGTCCTACCTTTGTCTGTCAGAGCAGCCAAAGCTGCAGAAGAGATGATGATTATGGAGGGCAGAGGGAAACAGAAAAGCAGCATAAATAAAGGCCAAGCACAGAGCTGAAACAAGATTTAAAATATGGGAGTGATCAAAAATAGGAGGGGGAAAATGAGACCAGAGTGTCAAGAGATAGGGACTGCCCAGAGAGAGATGAGCTCCTGGCCCAGCAGTGAGCAAAGCAGTAATTCAGCTCTGGCTTCTCCTGCTGACCCTTACAGGACACAGAACATGTTTTGCAGCAGGTCCTTTGGTGAGCAAGGAGCTGCTTTCAGAGTGCAGCTGCTCCAGTGCCACTCCTGAGCTGCTGTGGCTGCCTCTGTGCAGAGGCCACTCGTGGCCAAGGACACTGTCTTTGACCTCAAGTTTGCTGTTCAGCCGCAGCTGTTGGGGGCTGCAGAGATTTCTCCTGCAGTCTCCCAGACTAAGGCAAGAGGAACAGATTTAGCCCTTATCTGTCAAATGGTGAAATGTACACCCAAAGACATTCCCCATCCTGCGCTCCCTGCCCCCAAAATGCCTTCCAGTGGTCTAATGTTGCCCCTTGTTTTGAAGACTGGGGCCCTTGGCTTGAGCTGTTCAGGCCAACCCAGCAGCACAGTCCCTTACGGGTGTTTGATTCCATTTTTTTCTAAGTTCTGTGTCTTTAGAAATGGTTCTACCTCTCCATCAGGCCCTCCCAAATGCTGTCTAAAAAAGCCAATCTCAATGAAACCTGAATGAGGCAGGACCATCACCAAAATGAGTGCAGGCAATGCTGGTGTTTTATATCCTCAACCAGACAAAGTTTAGGGTCTGCCTTAATCTGAGGAGGTCACAAAGTGAAAACTCATTAATTGCTAAATAAGTTGTACTGATGATGCTTTAGGAACTAAAACCCTCATTCTTGGCACTCCAAGCTGAAATTCATAATCCATATGTCAGAATCACAAGCCTAAAGTGTACTGAACCAGAAAAGAAGCCATAATTGTACTTTTCAAGGAAAAAGCTTTATTAATTAATATACACCTGAGAATAGTTTTCATTAGAACGACATTCTTAATGATATTTCTGCAGTGCTGAGTCTGATATGCATTATATCACCTGTGCAAAGAAGGCATCGAGTATCTGAAAAAATTTAAAAGCTTCACCTTTGAAGGAACTTTATCAGAATCAAATATAAAACATAAGTAATGCCTGAAATTAAAAAAAAAATCATACTGGTCCAAAAAATTGGTTTAGTTTTATAAATATATCTGTAAACATAAATAGCTGGTATTTAAAATAATCTGACTACAAAACTCAGAGTTAAATATTTCTATTGTGAAGTGCAGCCATTTGTTCTTCTGTCACTGTCCCAAAGTAGTCAGAAAACCAGAACACACAGAAAAAAAGTTCTTTGTGCACTAAAAATTACTCACTTGTTAAAAACATACCCATCCATTTAATAATTGTTTCCATGACAAGCTAATATATAATTCATTCGCCTTTTTTGTTAAGATGTACTGAGCCAAAAAAATTAAATCTGTTCTGTACAGACCAGGAACAGTGAACAAACAGATGGCCCACAGAAGTTTTCTGTAAAATGTTTACTCTTTCAGAAAATGTTTACTTTCTGTAAACTCATTTTAGCAAAGTTACTGCTAAAAGTAACTGACCCATTTATCTTTAAGACACTTCTTTATCACAAGAACACAGAACTCACAAAATGATGTAACAAGTGATGACTAAAAGTGTATTTACCTACCATCAAGGTATTTCATATATAATGTAAACTTTGCATATATAATGTAAAATATATTTTTGAGTCTAAATAAAATCAGTATGCCAAATGAACTCTGTTACTGAACACAGATGGGCATTAAATTCTAGAGATGTATACAACTACAAGAAGAAAAGAGCAGCAAGTTTTAAATGTGCATATTCTGTCAAAACAAAACAGAATTCCAGCAGTCCAGGCAAAGACCCACTTGAACCCAGGCAAGTCTGCAGCGTTCATTCATCCATCTAACATTAACTATGTGCATGCAGCCAATAAACTTTAACTTCCTAAAGTTCATAAACCTTTTTAAGGCTCTCAAGATCTTCCAATGAGTACTGATCACTCTGGCTTTCTGAGAGTAAGTCAAACAGTTGCTGTACCTCTTCTTTTTCATTTTTGCTAAGAAGGGCTAGCACCACCTGAAAAAAAACCCCAAACAAATTATTTTATAATCAGCACAGGCTGACTGCAAATCATAATATCCGACAGAGATACAGAAGTCAGTGTGGTTTTTCCTTTTAAGATACGAAAAAATCCTTTGGATTTCTATGCAATTTAGGTACACATGCAATCAGTCTAAGTTCTTACCTTAAATCTTTCTGCTTTGCTTAAGTAAAAAAGGTGCTGATAGGCAAGGCCAGGATCTTTTCCAGCTACATAATGTTCCAATGACTGGATAAAAATCAGAAGGATTTCTCCTTCAAGTTTGTTACTCAGCAGTACTGGCAATGTTTTTGGATCAGTGATTGTCAAAAGATCTGCACAAGCAGCTTTATCCTTATTGGCATTCACTGCATTGACGATCTGACCGAAGTCGTAAGCGTTGGACGGTTCCCAAACATGGAGTTTCTCTCGCTTTGGACCACGGGGAGTCTCAGCATCTCCTGCTGTACCAAACCGCCTCTCTTGCTCATCAGAGTCGGTCACCTTCACAAACAAAGGGGCAAGAGATCACTTAATGTGGACAGAGAGATAACCTGAAGCTTCATAAACTGCATTTATCCATCATATTGCTGGATTAAAGCTGGCAGTCTGCTCTTCATGTTCTTCCACGTCCTACTGCCCCCAGAACAGGAGCTCTCTAATTCACCTTTAAAGGCTCATGGTCAGAAGTGTTTTTTACACCTCCTTTTCACTGCTACTCACTGTGGACTCATCCCTGGAGAGCACTGGGAGAAAGGACTCCTCTACACACGTATTAAATGTGAAGCTCCAGAAGGCAGGGACAACTGGAGTGAAGGCAGCAGACACCCACATTTCATTTCTCTGCAGTGCCTCCAGGGCAGCACAGGCACATGGCAGCCAGATCAGATTGTTGTTTGGAGTCTTGCTTTGGAAAGAGAAAGCTCAGCATGGATGAAGTGCCTCACTAGCCACTTAACTTCTCCTGAGACTGCAGCCTCTATCACGTTTCATGAATCAGGCACTAAAAATTAAATATGGAGCCAACAAGATTTGCTAAAATCTATTTCAAGCCATCAAGAGTTGTGAAATTAGTATAATCCGATTAAACTTGCTGAAAGGGTCTCTCAATGCCAAAGTCTCTTGAAAACTCTGAAGATACTGTATTGCATAGAACAGGGGATTAGTAGTTTTTGGAAAATACTGCATTTGGCTTATAGACATTTTGTTCTATTTTTCAATAATCCTTAGAATTGGGGATTCTAAGGGGAAAACCAGTCTTTTATATAATTATAGTTCAATTAACATGGAATAACGATAATAAATTATTTTTCTATTTTTTTCTTTGCAGTCTGTTTTCATGGAACTACCTTGTACTACAGCAGCTTCTCCACAGGGGCAGTTGTAATTATAACAGCAAACATAAATGCTTCCTGCATCACCCCTAGAAAAATTACCAGTGCCAGCAATGTAGTTAGCTGGTCTCTGAACTATGTGGTCACTTCCCAAACCTCCTCTGAACACTTTCCAGGTCCCTTTGTTTGTTGCAACTCAGAGCTTAACTAACACTATACCAGCTTATGCCAGTTACATAAAATCCCATGAGCTCGTGACAACCTGAAGTACTTCAAGAACATATTTTTTTTCCTATATTAATAACTGCAGCTTCCATTATACCACATTCTGAAATTACATTATCAAATAACAGTATCCCTGTACAGACTGGTAACTATATATTTTAACTATACATTTTTAAATAAGAAGGGGAAAAAGAATTTTTAAACGACCAGCAAAGCTACAATCCAAAAATATCAGATGACTGAGAAAATCCTTTCATCACCTAATTCTACCCAGAACTGTGCAAAGCTAACGTTTTGATCCTGTACATAGCATTACATCCTGTGTTTCTTTTGTAAGATCCTACAGATGTTTTACCCTTGCTCTTTAGGATAGGATTTCATTTTTCAGACCTGTAACATTAGGACCAGCACATCTGCTGACCACAGACCTCTGCCAGCACAGCCCCAGAGGCTGCCCAAGGAGCACAGACTTCACAAACAGAACTGCTATTTCACAGTTGCACTCTGTAAAACATGTATTTCAAAGTTGAGGCAGCTTTTGTTTACAAGGAGTATACCCTCAAGTTTAATGCCATCTAAATGGACTATTCCCCTTCCTGCTGTAGTTCTGAATATGCTTGTGAGCAGTCCAATCTTTATCCTATGTAAAAAATCCTCCAATATGCCCTCAACATGATGTGCAACACCATCCCCCCAACCATACAGATTCAAGATGGGCAAACAAAAGCTTTAATATTATCTCTTCCTATGTGTGGCTTCCATTGTGTTTGCTCTTAAGAAATGAACAGGTATCCCACCTCTTGTATGGTTATTTTCTCCCCTTGCGCTTGCTGACTGCCAGCTCCAGCACCACTGTCAAGGTGAAGCAGTTGGGTTACCTCCTCTAATTCCTTCTGTGCTTCAAGAACATTTGGATCTATTAGAAGTACCTTGTTGAAATCATCAATACTGGCTTGATAATTCTGTAAGCAGAAGAAAATATTTTTCTCATAAGCACATCACTAGAAAAATAAATCTGAAGTACCATATTGTGCTTTACAAGTAAGAAAGGTAAAAAATCTGGACACTAAACAGACAATATTAATCTAAATACTGACAGTGTGATTTTACTAGAGGGGAAAAAAGAAATGAGAATGTGTTAATACTCTAAATACTTCTAATTAAATATGTAATATGAAATAATATGTTCTCAGAAACCTATTCCCTGTATCAGAGAGCAAATTATTGAAGTTTGCTGCTTTTAAGCATTATTGGTTACAGTGTAACACTGCTTCACAATTAATATAATGTGAGTCCAGCAAGTTTGCATACTTGCTTTGCCAGTAATATCTTTTGATTAAAGATATATCCAATCTTCCTGGGCTTCAATCCAATAGACCATCTCTTACAGAGAAATTTTGCTAATACTTGAGAAGACTGGGATTATGTTATGACCTCTGGGCTAAACAAGATTAGGACAAACAGTGACAGAGTGGCATTAGGACACAGTTCCTCAATAATCAGCCTTGTAATTTGTTTAATGTTTCTATTTCACATTTTTTCTGTGTAATTACTGTATTTTAGACTCAATTTTCTGGGGAGACAAAGTTAATAGCATCAATTGAGGAAGACTGGAATTACCACATAGAAAAAAAATCGTCTCAGAATATCAAAAATAAAGATGAAATGCAGCAGTGAACAGTAGAAGACCATGCAGACAGTAAAAAACCAACATAATTTCTTGTGTGAGTGGTCTAGTATTCTGTTCCCAAGCAGCATCATAAGGTTACTATTAAATCATTTGTATTATCATGGAAAAAAAAATTCCTCGTGTACCACCTAAAGTACTTCCTCAGCACCTCAACTGTAACAGAGGTGTCCCAGTGACTGTTCCAGTCACTCAAACTCTTTTCCACATTTTGTTCCATACTGGTGGCCACATTCAAGGTGCAGGACATCAGTAGTGAACTGAAGCCTGCTAGGTCATGAAGAGGGAGAGAATGAGAATTATGTACCCGTAACAAAGAATGCACGAAGGGGCCAGGTTGCTTTCATCATAAATCCACTACTAATTAAGCTAAATCGTTTGAATTTCAGATGTGAGGATTCACAACTACAGAGAAATGAGATTCTGGAACAGACTTCTGGAAACAGGAACACAGGTCAGCAGACAACTCTATTGAACATAAAACTGCAACCTGCCTGACTGCCCAACAAAAATCATACAAGCTGACTGTACCCAAAGCAAGAGAGCAGACTGTCAGCTGCAGGAGATGCCTTTTGGGCTCCTGTGTCACAGGCCTAAAGCATCTCACTAACATTTTCTCCTGATCTTCCCTTAACTACATCCTGGTAAATCTATTTAAACCCCCCTCATTTACTACATTATATTCCATTGCAGCTTCTGTAGTAAAATGTGGGTCTAATTACATACAAATAACACTCCCCACCTTAGCTAGGTCTACTAGCCAAACTACATGCCTTTAGCTCATACAATTCTTCACTACAGAGTCATTTGTCAATTTCAGATAATTTTTGCCATTTTCTCTGATTTTACCTATCAACTTTCATCCCTGAAATTAGCAACAATGAAGGCATTAAATACAACCACAACAAAACATTTTGGGAGTCCCCGGCTCAGACTGTTCTGAAGGAGTTCATCAACACTATGTTTCAGGTTGTCTTCAATAATACAAAAAACAGCACTTTTTTCCTAGCATATGCAAAAAAGCAGAAGTTATTTTTATTTCTCCAATTCTTAACCTTCTTCACAAGTGTGCAATACCCTTTCTGTCTGGTAGAATGACTGTGTATTCATATTTATACTCACATTTTATCAAGTTTAACAACATAAGGTTAGAGATGACTAATACCAGGTAGCTTAGCACAGTTACAGAAAAAAAAATTGCACAGAATTAGGACTTTTCACACTTTCCAAATTTCATAGCTATTGCGACAGAGGAACAAAGGTATCACTTTCCTAGGACTTATAACATGGGATGACAATAGGCTGGTATGCTGCTAAGCACAAACAGGTTCTTAGGTGATTTGTAAGCCATCCAGTAATTTTTTGTCAAGGCATCAAATATAATGGAGGTCTGAGTAAGTGTCCATTCATTTGAAGGACAATGATGAAACCTGGTGGACCTCCAGTGCACTCCTGCACCATGGAAGACACTACTTCAGATGCTTGTTTACAGACACCAGGAAATTTAACACAAAGCAGATGAGAACTGCCATCATCAGCCTACAAAATCAAGAAGCTGATAATTCAATACCAAGTAAGAGCTGATGGTAAGAGCAAGGATTGCTGTGGGAGGATTATGGAGTGTAGAAGCTAATTTAACATCACTGAAGATGGGGAACCACCAGAGGGAGAAACAAACAGAACAACATCGTTCAAATGATGGAACATGAGATCTGAAGTCACATTCAGGATGGATATGAACAATGTGTCTGCATTTATAATGATCACATAAATGGATACTCTAAAAACTGTACATAAGATGAGCACTGTAGAGACTCCACCACTGTGCAGATGGAAAGGAAAAGGCTGACTACTGACATTGCCATAGATTGATAAAGTACAGTACTGATAAAAGGTTATAATGCATTTGGGGAAGAATGAGAGAGAAAACAACAATAATTAAAACCCTGGTTTAATATGACACTTAAACATGACCAGATATTAAGACAGCTAGAGATTTTAGTTTGGACAGCTGAAGACAGACTTGGAGAGAATCCATTTTGTTATCAGCAAAGTTATAGTAAACTCCTTGACAGATAAAACAGACCAGGATACCCTGAGGGAAAATACTAGAACATTAGAACAGATCTGAAACTCACTTAACCAACCAGTGAAATCTTATTTATTGCAATATTCTTGTATTTTCTCAAATTATTACATCAACATGCATTTATGTAATGTTTTCTGTATGCTTAATGTTCTACAAAGCAAAAAATCATCACACTGAGTACTTGGTTTGTATTCACCCATTGACAGCAACCACCTCATTGCCTTTGAAGAGGATAAGCAAGTTTAGAAGTGCTTAAGAATACCTGCCATGTTCTTTTTCCTCACCTGTAATCCTTTGTATGCTAGTGCTCTTCTATAAAAAGCTTTAACATTAGAATCTTCTATCTGAAGAACATGATCACAATCCCGCTTGGCCTCTTCATATTTATACAGTTTCAAGTAACAGAGAGCTCTAACACAGAAAAACAGAATATACTGCAATATAAGTAAATTCTACAGTGCCAACATCTTCTGATTTGCAAATGTTAATTACAATACTTCAAAAAATTCAGTCTCAGTGTGATTTTTTTAAAAGTACATAAAATCATTAATTATCAAGAACGTCACTGGATGGATTTAGAGAAGGCTAACTCCTGCAATAAAGTCAAAATTCAAGTATGACTAATGCTTGAAGTTAAGCAGATATTCAAGTATTTTAAAAGCAGAGCTTATGTTAGTGCAATATGATAATATAGTGGTTAATGTAATACAGATTCTATACAGCCATTCTGGGTAAAAAAGTGGTCTGGATTAAATAAACAACTGTTCTCTGTACCTAATTATTACTTGGAACTCTCCTATTCAAGTACTGGTCTAATCAAATCCTTCTTAGTTTGCAGAAGCTGCTAAGATTACAGCATAAAGAATTATACTGCTGAATTAGGTCAACCTTTAAAATAATGCCAATGACTGTGTTCTTACTTTTATTTTCTCAGAATGTACATTTTCTCTGAATTATTACTCTTTATATCTGAGATATTGCTCCTGGCATGTTAAGTTTTTAATTAAAATCATACCAGTATTCTTTAAAAAAATCTCAAAAATGCTGCAAATGCTATGCTAATTATAACTTCTACTATTGCTTACTCTGTTTATATAGAAGATCTTAAGATATGTATCAGTGACATTAATACTCGCTCCCCTTGAAAAATATTTTTACAAGAAATACAAACACTTGCTAAGTAGGAAAAAAATCCCTTTTTCACAACTATGAGTGAAAGGATGCAAAATCTCTACTTGAAATGAGAAAATATAACTATACTGTTATCCCACAAAGCAGCATTAGCTTTTGGATCTTTACCTGTTAGTGTAGACAGTACACTCCTCAGTATTTAATTTCATGCACTCACTGTATTTATTTACAGCTTCTTCATATTCCCCTGCTTTGACAAAATCATTCCCTTCATTTTTCAACCTCTTGAACTTCTCCACAGCTTCCTCACCTACAGCATGAAAGATCAGAGTGTCACATGAGGTCAGTTCATTAAGGGTGGCTGAATGATCTGTGCAGACTAAGGATTAAGGCCTGGCAATGGAGTCCCTATGTCACTCTGCACTCGACCACTCCTGTCCCCAACAAAGGCATGACCAGACCTGTATGTGGCTCCACAAACACCTCCCCATCCACCAGCATTAATACTCTGCTGAAAATAATGGCAATGCAACAGACAGCTCTAAGCTTTCCCAGTTTCTCTGTGGTAGAGAGGGCCTACCTGTGCCCACTAAGACCCTGCATTTACTTACAACAGTGGAGATTTTATCAGCAGGATTTAAAAGCCTTCCAGAACTCCACCATCACACCAAGGTGGCCATAATTTGATCTAATATTCTCTTTGCAATCAACTATCACAGCTACCATGCTAAACTAACAATGACAAACAAATCATCATAGCACTTGAAGTTAGGGATACTTAGTAATATTCTGTTAAGAACTATTTCTAAAAGATGCAGTGAGGGAACCTGGAAACACCTAACTACACCTTTTTTTTTAATTAATAATGTGTTATTCCATAATTTCATTTCCTTCTTAATTTCACATTATCAGCTGCAGATGCTTTTGGTTTAGGCTACAGCTTTTAGCTGTATTTGCAGTGAAAAACTGATCCTAACTGCAGCTTCATGACTCTGTTGTGAGCAAACAGTAATAAGCAACATAAGCTCTAAGTAAATCATAATGAAATAATCTATTTTTTGCACCATGTTAAAGAATACGAGCCCCCTGCCAACCTTCAGGTTTTCAACACTGTATATAACCAACAATTTTAACCAATAATTGAACTCATTGAGTTCTTTTATAAAAACATGGCAGTTTCCTATGCCAGAAAACTACATGTGGACTTGGGGAAAAAATAAACTACATGAAACACACAACTAAATTATAACTCAAGTTGTAAGACACAAAGAAAAACATACAATTCTTGTGAAAAAAGTGTCAGCCACCAGTAAGGTTTAACTACTGACTGACCATTTTTGCTGGCAGCCTTTCAGTACCAGCCACCACTGTCAGGTCTCACTGATGTAGCAGAGGCCTGAGAAGGCAACCAGAACCTTAAGAGTCAGCCTTAAGTGAAGAAAACGGTTACACAATATTTTTTTAATATTTCTAAAAACAAAGCCTAACCAAAGCCTGCTCTATTTGAAATAGACTGGGACGTTTTAGCATTAAAATGCTGCCAAGCACTTGGAGGACACTCAGGATTGCAGTAATGCATTACAGACAGATAACCCCATCACTGGTAAGTATTTGGCCAACAGCCCAGTTACAAACTGCAGTCACCCCTGTTGTTAATTGAGGGGAGATTATCTTCAATACTCCTTTATATTGAAATAAACTTAAAGGGAAACCAATTAATACCTGAATAAGGAATCACAGAGTTAAAGCTTTTGCAAAGGCAATGTTTTAAATGTCAGTAACAACTGAATCAGAGAGCTTCCTTCACCTTATTTACTGAAGCAGAATAATGGAAACTGCAATGAAGGGAAAAAGAAGTCAGGAAGGAACTTAGTTTCCTAGAATTCAGCACTCAGTGATTATGTATGGACAAGTCCAGAACATCTTTGAAAGGTGTCTCCTAAATGTCTTCTGCCAAAGTTGGGTGTTTGTTTGGGTGGTGGTTTTTCTGAGGGAGAACTGTGTTATAACTGTATTATGATGTCAGGGAAACCACTGATGCTCATGTCCTGGGGAGCATCAGGCACAGCACGGCCAGCCAGGCAAGGGAGTGGACTGTCCTGCTCTGCCCTGCACTAGGGCAGCCTCACCTCCAGTGCTGGGGGCAGTTTTGGGTGCCACAATGTAAGATACTGAGCCATTAGAGAGCATCATGAAGAGTCTGGAGGGGAAGATGTACGAGGAGTGGCTGAGGTCACTTGGTCTGTTCAGGCTGGAGGAAACTGAGGGGAGACCTCACTGAGGTCTTCAACATCCCCACAAAGGGAAGCAGAGGGACAGGCACTGATCTCCACTCTTGGAGACTCAAGGAAGCAGAGCTAGGGGAGGTTTAGGTTGGGTATCACAAAAAGGTTCTTCACCCAGAGGGTGGTTGGGCACTGGAACAGATCCCCAGGGAAGTGGTCACAGCACCAAGGCTGACAGAATTGAAGAAGGGTTTGGACAATGCTCTCAGGCTCATGGTGTGACTCTTGGAGTGTCCTGAGCAGGGCCAGCAGCTGGGCTTTGGTGATGCTGATATTCTGCTAATGAGCATTTCTGCTGGTTTTATATAACTTCAGAAATTACATGCTGCAAACTATATCACTTGGTTCAAAAAAATTACAATAATTGTGCTCCACAAAGCACAAACTCCATCACGTAAATGACAGTGATTTACTTTGGCTTTTCACAAAGGTCTCTTAATGAGTATTTTCTAAAGCACTTTCTTTGACATTGCTAAAATGTATTCCATTTTCTCATTAGGTTTATTTTCTTAATGTGTATTTGCATTAGCTATACATACAATTCATCTGCAATTCTTCTTCTCTGTTGATGTCTGTACTACTTGGCTTGTTCTCTGAAGTGAGGCTTCCTCCATCCCACCTGTGTTGTTGAGCAGCAACTGGAACAACTGGAATTGGTGGCAGCTTCTCCCTCCAACTGGGACCATCCTGATCTATTAAAGTCTTTGTTATTCTGAAAAAGAACAGCCCCACCAACATGACTTTTCAAATATTTAACTCACACTTTAATAACTTACAACCAATTCATTACTGCAATGTTCCAATTTTTAAAGAAAAAAACCTGAACGATTATCCTTAAGGCTAATTTGAAAAATATCACAGCAGTCAACAGTATCACCTCCATTTAAGACTCAGACTTTTTCCACTTTAGAGTATTATGCTGGCATTTAGAAGACAAGCTGACTTCAGCATGATCTGTAAATATTTAAGCCAATGATTGATTCTGCAACTAAGCTCTAAATGCTGCCTACCACATCCAGTAAAGAAATATGAAAAAAAATCCACATATTTATTTTGGTTACTTTTCTCAGCTGTTCATTGGTGTTATTTGTAGTAAGTGTAGATTACAGTATTCTCAGGAAAAATGTGATACTTAAATTTGCAAATGTCAAATGAAACCTCCTCCCTAACAACTGTCTAAAAAAAGCAATGCAGGTCACAAAGTAGTCTGCATTAAATTGCATTTCATAGTTATATAGTCAGAAATGTATCAATCAATCCCCAGCTAAAATACTTAAAATATTTTCATTACATATCAAAACTGTTTAGTCTTTCTTAAACCAACATATATATATATGTATATGTCAACTCTTTTCACATATGTGTGGTTCAATCCCAAAATTATTCAAGTGGGAGTTTCCCATTGCCTTTTTCTCTTTTGGAGAAAGACATAAATAAACATAGTAAGCGAAGCCATTTAAGATTTCACGGTTCCATTAGAAATTTTGTAGTGTTAAAAAAACCCCAAACAATTATGATGAGAGTAACAGTGTGATAAACATCTCCTCATCTCAAAATGGGCTTAAGAATCAAGTTCAACTGATACAAGATATAATTCGTAATTTAAAACTTTTTTGTAATTAAAATTTTTGGATCAGGTGCACTTCCATCTAACACAGGTATGAAATATATACTACATGGACAAACATCCAAAAAAAAAAAAATTAAGAACCTTGAAAGTGACATAAAAAAAAAATAAATTAAGAACCTTGAAAGAGATATGAAGAACAACACAGAATGAACATAAATTACCCAATGGAGTTTTCTTATTTAGTTCTGTTCTTTTTAAGTATTTGAATAACAGCTATTTAAAAAGAAAGTGTCAGTGTAGTACTTTGGCAATAGAATCAGAGCACTCAAGACCATATTCTTTTCCCATTCTGGTCTGATCAGAAAACTAATACAAGAAGCAGCACCAGTTCTTATTTCCTTTATGTAAAACACAAATTACCAAAATATTTTACAGAATGATAGAGACTAAAAAGTCTGTTTGTAGACCTATATAAGGAGCTAGTTTACGTCTTACACTATGCTGTATAAAAAACACGTGTTTTTGACTTGAAAGTAAATTTCTTCATTCACAGAATATCACATTCCATATGATAATGTAGTTGCTTTTAACTGATCAAAAAGACTATTTTAATGTGTGTTAACTGCACATGCCCTTGGCAGGGGCCTGTACCATTCCTGAGTATCTTAGAGGACATACCAACAATGTGGCTTTCCAAGTACTGCTTTGCTCTAATTTTACTAATTTTCAGGATTTTAATGATAGCCTGAACTCAATTGCTAGGAAAAAAAATGTGGCACACCATCATAAATTGAAGAACCCAAAGCTTTAGTCAGGTTGTTTTTTTAGGCAACAAAACAGTGCACTTCATATTAACACATCAATTAATTAACTTTAGATATTTCCCACAGAAAGTAATGGAGTAATTCCACAGGAAACCAGAGTCATACTGACTTCCTATTTAATGTACTTTTTCACTTATCATAATAGGCTTAAAAAGTTGGAGGAAAAAACTCTAATTCATCAAAATCCACAGAAAGAATCCTGCAGAATCCAATGATCAACTGACTTCTTGTAATATCATAACGTAAGCAAAATCTTTTGCAAAAATGCATATCTGTGTGCCATGGTAAGTTTAAAAAGCACATGTGTCTCATGAAAAAACTGGGACAAATACACTCATTTCCTGCCACAAACACCCTGACTTGACCCAACAATCCTGCAGTTCTGGATCACAAATTTCTTTCTGCAGTACAGTACTCCTATGGGACTTTGTAAAAACAGCTTCCAAGATATTTCATGCGATTTGCTCACTGATACTAAAGGAATTGGGACAACTGGAATGAAACCTCAATTTAGTAGAAGGAAATGCACAAATACATTCCCACACATCAGAGCTTCCATATTTCTAATGGAGAAAAGTGAATTATAAAAACACTCAAGAGGAAATTAAAATACACAAAGTAGGAAATCCATTGATGTCCACAAAGCTAAGAAAATGCCACTAATTAAAAGCATGCTTGAAATGCAATTTCCAGTTATTTGGCACACAGCATTACAAGAGCCAGTCCTTTCAGTCTAAAAAAATCACCTCAGGAACCAATAAAAGACGCAATTTAACATCATCTAATCAACATAATAAACAGTCAAATAACTGTTTATACTTGTTTCCATTATATACCTAAATTCTTAATTATTTCCTTTTGATTGCAAAATGATCAGGTAAAGGCTTGATATTAAAAATCCTTGGTTTTTATGTAAGTATTAAAAATGCACAATTAATTCTGAGGTTTTTGGAAAGTCTGCTTAGCTATGTAAGCACAGAGATACAAGCTTTAACATGGTTTATCAAAGCCACCCTCAGACACAAGTAAGATGCTGAATTTTTCCTGTTAGCAAGCATCCTACAGCATCACTATCCTATTTCCCACAGAAAATTAAAAACCAAGAAATCCTCCAATAAAAGAAGGTTGTTAAGATCTTCCTAGTATTTAAAAAAAAAATTACATTTGGGGTAGTCTCTTTAAGTTAAAATGCAGTAGAATAATGTTTTTTTATTTTTTTTAGAAAGGTCTCTTACTTTGGAAATGAAAATGAAAGCTTTAGTACAGTTTCAGTTGAAGTTTCAAATGATAAAGTATTTTTTAAAGAACATAGTTAAGGTTGAATTATGCAGGAGGTCTATGGTTTAGAAACTAATAATTTGCAAGCAAAAAAGAATTACCAGCAGAAGAGAAGAAGGAAGAAGCAGCTGAAATAAGGTGATGGGTTGCCAGGGAGGAAAAGAGTAATGAGCAGTGAGGCTAAAAACATAAGGAAGGCCTAGAGAGGAGAAAAGGAAGAGTGTTAAGGGGAGAAGGGAAATAAGGTTATTGCTAAGCAAGTTCCAAATCAAGGAGAAATATGAAAAGAGTATCTGTAGATAAAATAAGCCAAGGAGATTTTTAAAAAGTGTACTAATTACCTAGGTACCAGGATGAGATTCCACCAATCCAAGTGCCCTATTATCACCACAGATACAGAGAATCACTAGCAATTTTTGTGTTATCAAAAGATTATAAAGTGCCACAATTTCCTCTGGTGAAATAAACAGAATTTAAAGAAAGATATTATGGACTTTTAAATGAATAGTTCAAGTGCTCACGGCCTTGCCTTAGGAAGAAAAAAACTGTACTAGATTCCATTGTAAAAGCTACATGCATATGGGCTCCTGCTCAGTGATTAATGGCTGTTCTGTTTTCAACTTTATAGTACTAAAGCATAATTAGAGAAATTCAAACATCTCTCTTGGCAGCAAGAATTCATGTTGAAAGTACTAATACTCAAAAATAATGTTCAATTATATTTTTTACACCTTTAAGCTTTGTAGCCAACCACTGTATCAAGATACTTCAGTATTTCCACAACTGCAGCATACAGAAGGATTCACACTTAACATAAATCTCCAACAGAAAGACTGTTAATATGTAAGGGAAATAGATGTCAGAGAAATGGCATGTACCGTAAGGATTACTTTATACAGTATAAAATAAAAGTTAGGAAAGAGAAAAGTAGAAGCACTAGCTAAAAAAAAAAAACCCAAACAACAACCTTAAAATATTTAAAATATTAGATTTTTGAAAAACAGGAAAGGGACCCACTGCTAGGAGAGAAAAACTGAAATTATGGGAAAACAGAAGAACAGCCAATCCTCTACCTATAATGAACTAGCTGTGCAACAACTCTGAGGCTACACCACAGAGGGAGCATGTAAAACAAACTAATTTGAATTGTCCTTTTCTACTTTGACTATTATCAGAGAGTTTCTGTGTGGAGTTACCTGTTAACACTATTGTTTGCTGCCTGGATGCTGCTGTCTATCTGCAGGACTGTTTTATAATCAATGTACGCCTGCCGGTACCGCTCCATGGACTCATTGGCCATTGCTCGGCGTAGAAGAGGCTTGAGGGAAAACGGGTGAAGCTCCAGAGCTCTGGGAAAACAAAAACAAAAATGCAGGATTGAAAAAGAGTAACTGAAATAGGGATAATAGAAATGTTTTATGATATACACATCTATATGTAACTCTGTGTCTTCAGATGGCACTTACAGCAAAATAACTAAGGAAGGTCTGAGTGGTTCATATCAACACCCTAAATTACACCCAGTTTTGAAATCGTTAGTGCTTTTACTACAGCTTACTTTACTCCAAGCTCTATCTTCCATCTGGAAAACTGCCCTCATCAACGTGATACAATTAATACAATGGCACCTGCTTAAGAGCAAAAAGCTGTTTTTCTTAAGTCATGCCTAGATCTGCAAGGATTTCAAGTATATGATGCTTTTGCTTACACTGACTTTCAATTCTTTTTCCTTAAATAAAAGCTTAAAAAACCCATTGACTAGAACAGGAATATAGATCTGTCTTTCTTCAGACTTCAGGTTTTTGCCTGTCTTTTGTCTGTTTACATTTTTGATTGTCTGCCTGGACAACACCAAGCTCAACACTGTGCAATTAGAACTCCTTCCCAACACCATGCACTTTTCCAGCAATATGAAGCAGTTCACAAAGGCTTTATTTCTCAAAGACTACCTTCTTCCAATGATTCTTGCTAAAAAAAGATAAACTTTTGAAATAGCGAAATTAAGATGAGTCAAGACAATTTGATTTCATGAAGTCATAAGGCAATCCAGACTGAGATATCCCAGCTTTCTGCTACACACACGGTCAGCTCCAAGGTCAGACAAAGTCGCCTGGGGCTTGATACAGCTGGGCCTGAAAACCCTCCAAGGGAATCTCTGCTCAGCATCTCTGGGCAACCTGTTGCAAGGCCTACATCATTTTTAACTTTGAAATCATGTAACGTCTTTGTAGATCACCTATTATATTGTGTTGTCTGTGGAAGATTTATTTGACATTGCCTAATTTACATGTGTTTGCACTTCTGCTTCCCAATCTCTGCATTATTTCTACCTCTGTATTATTTCTACCACTAAGCATCATGAGTTCTTGTGCATCCAGGAAATATGCATGACATTAAGGACACTATCATTAGGTAGTGAGACTAAAAAGGTTCTAATTGGTAGGAATACAAAACGTAAAACATCTGCATTACTGATTCCAGGTAAAGTCTTACATACTTCAAACTTCCTGAATAGAAAAATGCAATGGCTTTTAAATACACCACCTTGGCCAGCTGTCCGCGATCCTGCATCTATTTTAACAAAATACTACTAATGAGTCTTTTTTTTCAGAGAACTTACTCTGTCAGGTAGAATATATGCAGTAAGTTAAATGTTTTGTATCTTTGCACTACAAAGGTACATGCACTTTTTTTTTTTTTTTTTAGTTTTGGAGGGCTTTTCTAACAGTAGAGTTCTATTGTACAAAAAACTCCACTGACTAATTAATGTGATTTCTAATTCTTCTAAGATACTTTTTTGCACCTTAGTCCTCAGCATTATAAACTCAATCTATAGAAATATTAAAAAACCCCAAAACATCAAAAATACAGTAATAATTTAGTGGGACACAGTGTTTAGAAGTTATTGAAGGTGTCTGATCTTTTCTGCCCTTACACAGTAAGACAGTAAGTTAAAAGTTGCTCCTTTCCTAGTTTCCACGTAATTGTTTACATAACAAAGGTATCTGTCATATAGACAAGGAACCAGACTTTATTGATACTGTTCTGAGTCAAACACCATTAGCAATGTATCAGTTAAAATGTTTAATCATCACCAGGAATGTTGTTGTTCTACATGGGAGGTTTTAATTTACCTGTTACAATCCTGAATGCAGTCACTGCAGTTCCCTTCTTTGAGGTAACATGCTGCTCTGTTTGAGTACAAGATACTTAAATCGTCTGGACTTTGTTCTCCTAAAAGAAGTTACAATTAAAATCAAATAGTATTACTGAAATTACACTTAAGAATTAAAGATTTGCTTACTCCAAGTTGCACTGCAGTGATGCAGTTTGCTGACACTGCAAAGCAATAAAGAGCTTTCTTTTATCATGCTGCCTAGAATATGTAAGTATTCAAACATAAATAAATGTCAACAGCTCTACTGCCAAGAAAATTAAAACATTATTTCATCATCCTGTATTTTCTGTCACATGAATTGCTGTCTACTGAAATGATGAAAGATTTACTGCATGTTAACTCCTGTCAAAAATGCAGGGGCAGGGTAAATTCGTTCACTCGTAGTTCCTTTAAATCATCTAAACAGTTCTAGATTTAAAGTATAAGGTATGATTACACTCACCTACACCAGTGACACATTCAATTGCTTCCGAGTATTTGAGCACAGCTTCTCCAAACTGTCCACTCTTAAACAACTCGTTTCCTTCACTTTTTAGTTTTGCTGCAGCAGGAGGAAGTGAAGTGGAACTGTCACCACCAGCCTTCTCTGGTGAGTGAGACTCTTCTCTAGGCGACTTGGAGATCTCAGCTTCGGCGCTTTCACTCTTCTCATCGCTGCATAAATAGCCATTAACTTCGCCTTCATGGTCTGACAAATGTTTTTCCGACTCCTTCTCTTTTTTCCCTGCGCTGTCGGCGGAGTCCTTGTGTTTGTGCGCGCCCCTGCCGTGCGCCTTGCCGCCCCTGCCGTGCGCCTTCCTGTGCGCGTTGCCCATGGCGGGCTCTCCCGCTGCCGCCCGCGCTGGCGCTGCCGCGGCCGGGGCTGAGCCTGCAGGGGCGTTAATTAATGACCCGCGTTAGAGCCGCATCATCGGCGCCAACTATCGGCCTGCGCGACAGGGGGGAGCGGCACAGCGACACCCGCCATGGCCCGACGCTAGGGGGGCCGAACTGCCTCGGAAAACACTGCTGAGGATACCGAAAACTCCTACTTACAAGTAACGAGCAGTTGTTATCGAGAAGGGACCCCTACGAAGCCTCGTTTCCCCTTGCTGGGCACAAGGGAACCCCTGTCCCAAGGTGCCAGAATGGTACAGGGCTCACCTCGAAATTAACTCGTTAATTACCGCCTGTTACAACACGGACGCTTTGATCGTCATGACCGAATCAAATGCTTGCGTGTTAAAATTACATCACAAGCTATCAAACATTCTCAAGAAGATCTCATTTAAACATGTCAAAAACCCTTTTATGCATACTTGTGATCATTCAACTTTCGCTGTTATTTATTACAGATTTATTTAGGAAAAACCATAGAATAAGGGTAGTAGATAACAAAATCTCTGTTTTCCATGTTCAGCTGGAGTCCTACCAGATTACCACCACACTATTCAAAGATGGATTTCTGCAGAGCCCAACTCTCAATACTACTAACCACAAAACAACTCTGCCTTTTTGGTACTGTAAAGATGCTATCTTCCTCTTCCCTCAACCCGATGTATTTGTCTGTCCAACAGAATTTTTTCACATATTGGAATTATACTTTTAATTGACTTTATCAAAACGTCTGACACTGACTCCATACAGATGAACTCCAGATGGTCCAAAATGAAAGAAATTCTTTTTAAACACACAAAATGTTACTGAAATCAAACTGAACAGGATGGAAAAGCAGAAGATTTGTAGAAACAATAGATCCTCTAGTGCCTCCTACCTAGCTGAGATACTTGTTTTGAAACACCATGTTCAATAATAAGTTCATACTCCACAGGGGGAACAATGATAGGCTAAATCTACCTACACAGACATTTTTGTAAAACTTAAAGTATTTATATTTCAGACATTTACCCACCCATCCAATTGGTGGTGCCAAATATACCAAAAAGGTTTAAATGCTATTTGCTAGGTAGAATGGTGGTAAAAGGCTTGCTGGGCAGATGAATGAAGACACCAGTATATTAACAACTTCCTTAACATACATGCTAAAATACTTTCATTTTGCATACAACAAAACAGAAAAAAAACCTTTAAATGTCACGAGAGAAGGGTGATAGGAGAGCTTTAACAAAACATGGCAAAACACTGTCAAAGAGCATCCCAGCTTCCAGAGAAAAAGAAAAAGCAAGGCAGGCACATAATACGTGATGTGAATGTTATTAATGTGAATAATGTGTAATTCCTGAGAGGAGGAGGAAATTTCCTGAAGATGGAGTGCACAGAACCAGTCCTGTATTAAACAGGAAGCATTTCTATTATTTGGAGTCTGGAGTCCCCCTGACAATAGGCATGCTGATAGTTACCTTGTGTAGCTGCTGGGTAATACTAATTGGTTAAATATTTCAGGTCTGAGTAAACAGCATGCAAAAAAATGTACAGCTATACTTCTCAAATATAATTCTCACTGGCTTTTAGTTTCAGTCTTCAAAAACAATGCTCCTGTACTGGTCTCTACAGAAAAAGGCATTCATGAAATCTCAGTATTCTGGGCTAAAAAAAAAAAAAATGCCAATACTTCTGAACTTTTCTTAAGGAAAAAAAAATTCAAGACACATTATAAATGCCAAGGAGAATTTGAAGAAAGGTACTGAAAAGTCTGGACAGAATTTTGACCAGAACAACAACAAATACACACCAGAAAGAATTTAAATTTATGTATTACTAAAATAACAAACTTTAAATGGAAGGACATCATAAAACTAAAAAAAAAAAAAAAAAAACCAACAAAAACAAAAACAAACAAAAAAACCCCCCAAAACAAAAACAACAACCAAAAAAAAAAAAAAAAAAAAAAAAAACCACCAAAAAACACTGACTATCTAAATAGGAATATTTGAAGTTTGGGGAGTGGTTAATGTTATATAATATATAATAATATAATATATAGTATTTAATATTGTAATTATCACACAGCTCAATAAATTTGTCTTAATTAAAAGGGGCTATTTAAAATGCATCAATTTATCTTTAAACTGTATTTATCACTTGAGGTTATAACTTCTAGAAAAATGTCAAAATACCAGGTGCTTCATCAAGCACATACATGATTTTTAGGTTTTGCAGTGCCTACATACTGGTTCTTATAGTCTCTAGGCTGCAAGCAATTTTCCATTCCTATTGCACAGAAAGGGCTCGATATACTTTTGCTTTCAGTTAAACAGAAGATGAAAAGTGACTACACTCTATTTAGACTGTTTTGTTCAAAGTTCAGGAATCAACTCTTCAGCCCTAAAGAAAACAAAAAAATATTTTGATTTTTTTTCCAATCTCTAAATTGTAAGTTTAGTAGGATTGCATTAGGCTTACCAACTAGAATGTGAAATAAATGTGACTACATGGACTACTGGACTGCCTGTGATTACAGGACTAGATTTTAATCTACTTACTGCTGTTAGGTTCACAGAACATTTTTATTCATTACCTGAACTGAATTCATATTTGTTTCCAATTGTACAAGAAAATACAGAGTGATCTGTGAAAATGCCTGCCACTTAAATCTCTGAAATATTTATGTATATCACAGGAACACACATGCCATTGGAATCAGTTGACAACCTTCCCTATGTTTAAAAGCCTAACCTTTCATCAACAGAATGGAAGTCTTCCTATGGAGCTAGAAGGCACACAGTCATTTGAATGCTCACAATAGAAAACAACCCCAAATTAACAGACATTTAAGGCTAAGGATATGATGCATCCTTTCTTCCAAGGTTTTAGCTCAGGAGATTTGGTAGACACCAACTGATGTGTTGATGTGAGATTTGGTAGACTACCAACAAAAATGTGTTTTCCCTAATCCCATGTGCCAATAAAACATTATTATATCACACATGTACAGTCATGATTAAGCTGCAAAACCCATGGACTGATCTAGTTTCAAGATAAAACAGAGAAAGCATAAAAGTCACAGCTGTCATGCCACAATACCTTAAAGAACCAACATAACTAACAGAAAGGAGAAGGGTGAAATCAGCCTAGGGATGTTATTCTGTTGCAGGCTGGAGGCCAGCCATGCAGCTGAATCTAAAAGCAACCTGTCAATAATGCAAACCTTCCTAGCCTCTGCTGCCTCACCTCCTCCTGCAAGCCATGGATTCTGATTATGGCAGTGGCTTCATCCCAAGAGTCTTGCAGTTAATCACACACTAATCCAGGAATGGGAGATACATTTCAACTGCTTGTAAACTACATCCTGTACAAGAACTACATGTTGTTTACCTCTAATATAAACTTCCAGAGCACAGGGATGAGCTCTTACAATAACAAAAAAACCAAAAAAGAATTATAGTTTCCAAAACAAGCAACAACAACAATTACAGATGTTGACAAATTATACTTGATAGTTTTTACACCCTTTGATGCAAGCATGGGAAGAAAAATGCAGGAGAAAAATTGTGTTGGTGGGAAGGCAGGAAAGCTGTGTGAGAGAAAGATCTCAGGAACACAAAATGCTCTCTTCCCCAGAAGAAATTTTTAACTGGGTCCACATCAAAGGACATGTGTAAAATTGCAGTAGGTGATTTATAGCAACATTTTCCATTTGTCTCTGTTAGGCCCATTCTAGAAAGAATTACAAAGATGTGTAATAAAAGTGGGTTCTAGATTTCACACTTGTATCTACTTTAAGTAGTCAATGTAAGTTTAGTCTTCAAATAGGCAAAATTCTTTGCAAGAAAATATGGATGGATTGTGTGAATAAGCATTACAATCTCAAAGACAATGATTTTTTCCTTTGGTTAAAATAAAACAGGAAATGATAAGACATTACCTTTGTCTCTGCCACGTCTTTCATGTTCTTCTGTATTTTCCCCTCTTCCTTCACCATTTTCTGAATCCTCTATCTCTTGAATAAGTATTTTTTTTCCTTTGCCTTGAGGCTTAGATACAGGCTTTAAATCTTTTAGTTTCTCTTCAATCTCTAGCAGACTTTTCTACAATAGAGAAAAAAACCCAGCAATAGAAGTCCTTTTTATTATGAATATAAACTACAATTTATGTACAGCAAATACATTCTGTTAAATAATCCATGTGAAATCCCAAACAATTATCAAGATGAATGTTGCCAATATAAAAAAGACGGTAAATTATTGTGGATTTTTCTAGGAGTCAGCATCAAACCAAGATTAATAGCCAATTTCTGTCTCTCTCACAAGAGATAGATACAAGATATCTTGACACCTTTGTGGGAAGATATCACATAAATAAATAAATATTTTTCTTGAATGCCTTGCTTATCAAAAAACCCCTATATTCAAAGGAAAAAAAGTAGAATTATGATTGCGATATCTGGCATGATCTACTAAGAAGAGATGTGGAAAACAGGTTCTCTAGAGAATCTCCAAAAAAGCCTAAAATCACAATCAAAATTTATACTATGGATAATCTGATATCAGATGGACATCTGACGGAGAAATGTAACTGAGAGAACTAGAACAACAACAGTCTCTTAACAGTGTAGCAGAAGGACACTGTTGAATAATGGTAAGGTTTGCTCCTCTTATATGAACTGCAGTCAGATGATCAAACAGCTTCTCATTCCACAACATTTTTGCATTACTCAAAAAATCCCCTTTAACTGCACTTGGAACCATCAAGGTTGAAAGAGACCTTTAAGATCAAGTCCAACTGTTAAGCCAGCACTATCACTGTAACCCATGAACCACTGAATCACTTTACACTGTCAGAGCAGAGTAAGACACACCCAGCATTATGTGGTGTTCTGAATGTAATTCAATGCTGTGCAAGAAAGTGCCATCTCAGTACTTCCTGTCTCAAGAAAAAGATAAGAACAGGATCAAGCAAAGATTCACATGGACAAACTACCTTGAAGAATTCTAGTTACTGACAACCAATTCATTTTTGTGATTCTGGATATAAAGATGCACTTTGCATGTGTTCCATACATTCATATTTAGGTTAAGAGGGTTTTGAGGATCCTCCAAGCAAGAAGAAGCTTGAAAAAATGCCCTGCCAAGTACTTGTCATTTCTAGATGTGCCAGCCAAGGCATAATAGCTGGCATGGATAAGGACAAAGTACAGACATCTTCAGCTACAAAAGCACTGTTCAGGAAAGGAAGTAATGGAAGAGAGTAATAAAAATGAGTAACTATCTATGTCTGGTATTATAAGAAGTCTCAGCACAGCCTATTTGATACATCTTCTCATAGAGACTGTTGCAGAGTTTGTCATCACAGACTCACAAGCTATTTAGTTATTCAGACTTATAAACAGAAAAGAAAAAGACCAAGATGCCTTTTAGACCTCAAATCTAGAGACATGTAATTCCTTGGTTGGTATGAAACTCAGGAGCTATTCTGGACAGGACCTTAGCTCCAGGAACACCCTAAAAGGGATAAATGCTGTATGTGGTGAATTTGACACAATAGGCTTGTACCATTTGTCTGGTTCAAGCAATAAATAACTCCATGGAAAGAAGCAGCAATGAGCAAGCTGCTAGCAGCTTATAACACACCACCAACAAGAGCTGGACAAAAGTCAGAAAGTGGGACAGCACAGCATCGAGATGTCGATGTATGAACACTGGGAGGGCAGTAGTATGATGGACTCATAAATAACATACAATGAGCAGTTTACTATCTAAAGAGCCCAGTACTGAAGATTCTCAGGACACACAGAGTCCAAATGCAAGGACTTGTTCTAACCTGCAAAATATCCCGAGCATACCAATGAAAGGACACAAACCAATCCTCTCCTAAACAGCCAAAGTAATAGTAATACAAGGACCACATCCTGACCTTGATTTTCAAAGGAAGCATCTGGCTTTCTTTGATCCAAAATTAGTTATGAAGAATCCAGATTTATTGGAAGGTATGAAAGGTTTTTCATTCTACCCTGGAGATGAGAAATGAGGATTTATAACACCACACTGAAGCAAGGACAGAATCCAGCTCTTCTCCTTTTGGGTTAACTTTACCACTATAACAACAAAAGCTTGGCATCTCTGTTGAATTTTTCTTCTCATTACGTATTCAAACTCAAACGCACTTATCTCAATAGATCTTTTCAAGAGACATTTCCAAATAGCTTTGATCAGCAGGACACTAATACTGCAAGCATGTTCAGCATAAAATGTTTTAGGCGCCTAAATTACATTAATAGAGAAGACTTTTCCTCACAATCAATTCCTGAACAAAAGATCTGGCCACATTCAAGTACCTAATTTCCAACACACGTGGTCTCGGGAAGCTGATCAACAGCATAGCAGATTGAGTGTGTCCTCAAAACTCATATTACATCAAACAACATGAACTGTACTCACTCTTTCTAGCCATATTCAACTCACTGATCTTTACCTTAGCCATAGAGTTTTCCGGTTCAACAGACAACACTTTATTCAGATCCTCTATAGCTGTCTGGTAATTCTGCAGATGACTGTGTACAGTGGCACGACGCATCAAAGCTACAAAAGAACCAAGTGTATTATTTATGTATTTAAATTATAAAGCGAATAAAAATACACTTTTTTTTCTAGACATATTTAAGTGCAGTCATGCAGTTTTTAAAATTCTGCACTTACTTCTATATTAGTAACAACTGTTTTCTCAATGATTTTTAATGATGCAATTTCACATGATATCTTTTGAGGCAGCAATCACGAATTGTGAAGCACCTTTTTATAGTTTTCAAATTTTCCCCCTCCACCCATGCAAATACAGTTAGCTACATTCAAGTCCTTGACTTCAGAAAGAAATAAACCAACAACTTTGGTTGTTTTCATGTCACTTTTAAATTAATTTATAATTCAGTGTGGGTATTATTGAAACGCTGCACAAATACAAGAGGGCTTATAGTTATCATATGAAAAACATGCTTCCATGTAAGAATTCTCATTACAGATCAACAGGATGAACTGCACAAAACTTCACGAACCCCCAAAGAACCATTAAAACTGCTTTTGGGAGTTATGTTGTTTCCTTCTTTGTCCTTAGACCTGATCTAAACCTCAGTTAAGCCAACTAACAACATATACCATTTTATTTGCTAGAGGTAAAATAATACATTCAAATTTTATTTTTTAGTTCACCTTTTATGTTGCCAGGTTCCATATCTAGTACCTTCTCACAATCCTGCAAAGCACTGTCCCAGTCCTGAAGTTTGATTTCTGCTTGAGCTTTGTTATTATACACAGCTGCGGTTGGTATTACTGATATACTCCTAAAAAAAAGGGAATATTGATCATGTTAGAGTTCATTGTTAGAAAACCTGAACCTAAAAACACCTCACTACTTGAAGCTGAAAGCAGTACTACAGCAATATTAACACTGTTACTCTACCCACAGTAGTGGTTAGAGACTCCCTCCTGTGAGACCACAGGCAACCATCCACCAACTAGGTTTACTGTCTTCAGGGGCCTCTTGCTTGCCAGGACTTAGACCAGTGACATTGCAGAGGAGATGCTGTGGCTCGTCTGTCACTCAGACTACTACCTCCTCCTGCCAGCCATGTGGACTCCAACAAAATTGCCAAATGGAACCTTTGAGAGATGAAGAGTAAGTCTCTTCATCTTCTTCTAACCTTTGAGAGATGAAGAGAAGCTCTGGAGATTATGATGAAAAAGCATGGTGATGGGGGAGAACATATGGGATTCTCCTTGACCTTGCTTGGAAAATGGAAAGACTCAGGTAACAGTGGATGAATTGTCCAGGTCAATGTCTGGCTGCAGGGCTGGTATTGTAGGTAGGGCTTTAGCTTCTGTAACAACAGGAATCATCTCTGAGGAATAAGGATAGCTAGGATGCACATAACAAAATGGTGTAAGGAAATCTTGGCCAACAACCTTGTTAATGTTGCAAGGAAGACCCTAAACTGTGTTCACTGGAAAGAATAGCAATGGAAGTTCCAGGGGGACAGCACAATTCACACTTCCTTTGTGGAAAAAAAAAATGGTTGAAGAACGATCTCAAATGTTTGTCCACAAATGAACATGCATGGGAAACAACAACAACAACAAAAAGAATAAAAGCTCTATGTAGCTATGATCCCAGTGGGATAATATATATGGTGGGATAATCTTTGCATGCTCTTTAGAAAGGGTAGGAGGGTGAGGAAGAAGAGGAGATGCATTCTAGTCTAAGCAATGATTCAGTGTGTGAAGGTTTGTCTTCACACGAGGAACAGGCAAGAGACTGACAAGCCAGTCACAAAAGCCAATGGGTAAGAACAAGAGGTCAGATTCTACATTTTCCATTCTAGCCATAGATGACCCTTTGAGGTTATTAACAATTCACTCCAAAATATTTTACTTAAATATTTGCAACTCTGAGAAAATAGATTTCAGATAGGATTAGAAAAGTGACCAGTTAGAACAGCATGGTATCACACATTTCAGAAGGCATACAATGCCCCATTGGGGTCAAAAATGGAAAAACTCTCCATTAGAAAGGATTCTGCCTATTCTTAGTAATTAGTGCCTTATTTATGTTCCAAAAGCAGATGTTTTACTTATTTTTATATTATATATTTGTATTTTATTTATTGTATATGAAATACAGATATAGGCTTTTTAAATGTTTATGTAAAACACCCAAACAAAACAAGAAAGATCTTAAGGCTGCAAGTCAAGAGCAATCAAAAAAACCAAAAAAAACCCCATCACACACCAAATGCCTCAGTTAAGCAGCTTGTGCTGTATGAATATCATTACAAGTGTGTGCACACAGACACATATATATACACTTATCTATATCAGCAACCTCCAAATAAATTTTCATAAACTGGTCTACAAAACCCTGCCTCCTTCAGTGCCAATATGAATGACACTTCCTAAACACAAATCTTACTTTATTAACATAGAGCTTATTTTATTGCTGTTCCACACTATTTCTGTTCATTATTTTCTCCATACTTATCTGCACTAACCACATATACATTCTCACAGTTTTTTTCAAGGTTATCCCACTATAATATCATAACTCATTATTTATCTTCACATTTCATCTTACAGTAGTGTCATATCATTACCCTCCATTTATATTGGTAATTAATACCCATGTACTCTAAATTTCTAAATGACAACTTTGACACTTCTGATTTCTGCAGTTTTTTAAGTCCTTACCATTTCAAAGCACAGAGTCAAATTACATTTGTAATTATTTTGTTTCTTGACACTCTGATTATCTTTTTATTTTTGTAAACATGCCCTTGAATCTCAGTGGTTTAAAAAATCTGAGGAAGTTTGTGACACCTGCAGACTGCATTCCATCACTCTCTAGCCTCTTCTCTTCTGATAAAAATTAGTATCAGGATGGATCAGTGCTTTAAATACTCTTCTGTCAAATCTTTCTGCCCTTTTGAAAATAATCTTATTGTCACTAGTTGCTTCAATAAGAAGTTGTTTCAATTACATTGGTCTAAAAACAGCATTCACAAGTAAGAGTCATTAAAATAAAAAAACAAAACAACATTTACTCACCGAGTATAGTATGTCACTGCTTCTGCATAATCACCAGTGGCAAAGGCTTCATTGCCCTTTTCCTTTTCACGAGTAGCAATAAAAATTTTCTCTCTCTTTGTCATTCCTAGCAAAAAATATTTTTATGCAATAACAACTAGCACAGATGTAACCAAAACAGTCAGATAAAATACAATGAATCTCATAGTCTGCATTTTTTAAAAGCACATGGCTTACTAAAAGATCAATTTGTATTTTATTTTCTGTAATAAAACACTAAATTCTTCTTGTGGGCATAAAATTCAGCATGAAAGAAAGAAGCAGTTGGCTAACCTCTACCATTCATTTATAATACCAGATGTATGTTTTACTTCTTTACCAAGTGCTCTCAACTAAACATAAACATTCTTACTATTTGTTAAGCAAGCCTAGATTTTTTTCAAACACGGCTTGAAGCTCACTTGACGATCTAACAACTTTTAGCATCTCTAGAGAATGAAAAATAAAGGCCCTTTAACTCTATGATACACTTCCTTAATTAGTATTGATACTCTACAACACAGTATTAGAACTAAAGAAAAATTATGTTTCTAAGACATTACCGGTTGTGTCAATTTTCTTTTCAATTATAGGTAGACTTGGCCTACTACAGAACCTTGCTTTTGAGTTACTTTCTTCACAGTCTTCATCAATTTTAGAACATTCCTTTTCCACATCAAACCTTTAATTAATAAAATGACAAATTCAATAGTGTTGTATAGCAAGACTCTTCAGCTGATAGAAAGGCATACTGTATTTTCATTATAAACCAGAGGAAAAAAGATATAGGCTGTGTTCAATTATCCATGATCAAGAAAAATCTCTGCCTCACCTCCCTCCTCACCATCTTCCCCCCAAAAAACACGTAAAATTTAAGAAACAGTATCATGAGGCTCTATCACAGCCCCATCAAAAATCCTTATTTACCTTTGCCAAAATAACGAAGAAACAGCTTCAAAGCAATTTATACAGTAAACTTGAGATAAGGAGTCTCAGACACTCTGAAAGCTACTCTGAAGGAGCTTTTGAAAACAATATTAAGGAATGTATATCAAACAACTATTGCTGTAGTACTGTAAAATGAATATAGTAGTAGTCAATTCCTACACTATACAGAAACATTACTCTTACTGCTTTTCTCTGTAGGGTGGAATGAAAAATAGCCTTTTCACAATAATCTTGACAATATGAATAATTTCTTTTTGAAATCAAGACACTATTTTGAAAATTTATTCAACTCAAAACCTTTTCAAATAAGGCTAAGTGTTCTCCATTTTGAATATGATACTTTGCTAGCTTACTTTTACCTATTTATTATAAATGAACCACATAAATGTTTTTAAAATAAGAAGTGAAACATTTTGTTTAGAAATTGCCTAAATAATTATTTGAAAGTTTTGAAATTATCCTCAAAACATTTTAAAACCATGATATGCTTTAAATTGGAAGATATCTTTCAAACAACTCTGTTTCAGTGTACTTATAATCCAAAATAAATACACTCCATGGAAAAATTCACAACCTGTACTATTATCAGCATGCTAAAGCACCTAAAGATTGTATACATAAATGTGTAAACAAAATCTGTACAGTTACTTTGGAAAGATACAGTAGCAAGAGTAAAGAATATATGAATGAAAGAATAAATTGCTGCAGAAATTATTTTTATAACCTATTTTCTTTGTCCAAGTTCAAGCGGGAAGGCACCAATTTCTGAAAGATACACGCATGAAAATAACTGATAGGCAAAACTTATGCAGAACAGGGTTTTTGCAGGGGCTTTAGGGTATAGTTTCATTACCCACACCCCACAATATCCACATCTACTGCAGTGGAAACTTGTGCCTCCTCACTCTGATTCTACAGCATTATATTCCAGATTTCAGGAACTACAGAAAAACTTCTACTATGTACAACACAAGTATGTACTTTTTGCTTTCTGTTTTCAACAATTTGGGCATCTATCTGTCACGTAACTCAGGAGGGTGATGTGCCACCGTTACAGGATGCAGAGTGTCTTTGTAGCAGAGCTCCATCCATTCTAAAATAGTTACTCTCTAAGCCTCTATTAAGTGTAATTGCATCTGAGTAAACTGATGCACCTGCCTGAAGCTCATTCTTTGAGGTTAGTGGCGGTCAGTGCACGAGTAAGTATTCATCAGTTTTGTTTTCAATGTAGAACTGTGGCTTTAGATATAAAGAAGTCTATGTTTTTAAGTCCATGTTAAAAACCCTAGAGCTGCTTTCAAAAAATCTCAACAATCAAGTAATCAATTTTATTTATTTTTCTGCTTATTTACTTTATTTCACACAGCTTGTACAAAAGTATAGACTAAGTTGTTCTCAGCTGTTAGAAACACAATGTGTTATTTGCATTTTAACAGAATATTTATTATGGAAAACTGAAGTTTCACCAGTGTTACAGTTCCCTAAATTGCTGACCTTACTACTATGTTTCTGCAAAATACATCAACTGTGTTCCTTAGTTAAATAAATAAGATTTATTAAAAACTGAAATATAAGGTATTTAACATACTTGTCCCATTCACTGTAATCCCGTGGTATGTTTTTCTTGCTTCTTTGTTTGTTTTGTAATTTTTTGTTCTAAAAGAGAAACAAACAGCCATCTTGTAAGACAATTTGTTGCAGTGGAATTCACAGTGGTTTTTTTGGTTTTGTTTCTGCAGTATATCTTTTCCTAGTAACCAACACTACTCATGACTAATCTCAGCTCAGTCTTGAAAATGTAACTCATCTTGGTTTAAACAAAATCTTGACCCATTTCATGTATCACTGCAATTTGAGGAGCTTCTGAGTCTCACAATTTTTGTCTGCTGTCCTGTTACATCACAGAGGCACTGAGTGAAACTTCCTAATTAGTATCTTGTGATGCCATCTTCCCAATCATCCTTTCAACATAGCAAGGGAGAACTCGGTCTTCAGAAAACCCAGCCTTGTGATAAGGTGTTTGACACTGAGATTCAATCAGCAACCTGGTTTTAGACTTCTCTTTCCCAAGAAAATTTAACACACAGATTTTGGTAGACCCTGGAACACTCACAACAAATTTGCAAATTTCGAAGTAGTGTCTGGACTTCTTTTCACTATTTATCACTTCACTAAAGCCAATTCCAAGATTATTTACATTCATTTTAGATTTTAGACAAGCTCTATCATTGAAGCTTGCCTTACCTAAAATTTATCTTGAGCACCTTCCTGCAAGAATCAGTTCTGACAATCAGATTTGACTGTCTTGTATCTCAACCCATCTCCTACACTAATGGACTCTATTTCACTAGCTGTCACCTCTGGCATCTCTTCTACCTCTGTCATGAGACTATACTTCTTCTATGCCCATCCCTGCCTGTTGACTTCAAAATCCTTAATAGCAAGGTGTGGTTCCAAACAGGTATTTCACAGTGGAACAGCCAGTTCAAAATATTCCCATCTACCCTATCCTGGCCATCCAGTCCTCCTCTTACCTTGCGTTCACTGAGTTAGACCAGTGCAATTCTTTGTAGAATTGCATATTTACAATTTTCTGTGTTCAGACAAACAATCTGACAGAGATCACAGTACAATTCCCAAATATCTGCACCAGTTCAATTCAGCATGAGATAAACTGGACCAAAGAAATAACCAGAAGCTTCCTAAACTTGCTTTACCAGTGACACTGTAACAAGGGCATACTTCTGCAGCTGGATGTAAACACCTCAATTTACATAATGCAAATGTGACCCTTCCTGTAAACACTTCTGACTATCTATAATGTTAGGTTACACAAACTTTTGTAGTATATAACTCCAGAATTACTGTTAATGTCTTGTCTTAATGTTATGTCTTTCAGGAAGGGATACAAAATGACAAATATGTTTAGTGACCAGCATATGTTTAGAGGAGAGAATTCCTAAATATGCCTCCCTGAGTTATCATTATATATCCATCCTGGAGTATATTACAAATGTACTAATTTAATGACTATCAATCACTATTTTTTTTTTTCAACAGAAGTTCTTAATTTAAATAAGCAAAAATACTGCAACTCTCAGAAGAAACCTCATAAGACACTTACACTAATGCAAGTCCAGCTTAGGGAGAGAACTACAGTATGTGCATTTTAGGAGTGAGGAAGAAACATTAACTCAAAAATCCAAAATTTGAAAAATTCTAAGTCTCATATCTTTGAAATAATTGTAACCAAGCTGTAGTTCCAACAGAGTCAGGAATTTCTCCATCAGTAATATTTTAGAGGATCTCATTCAAGAGGCTTTGATGAAAAATGTACACTTGCATGCCACGGAACTAAAAAAAAAAAAAATCTCTGTGCTTTTCCTGTTTCCTGCCATAATTCATAATGCCTGAATCCCACGGGGTTTGCAGCCCACTGAACATTTTCTGGACCAAAGATGAACACACCAATTGGCTTCAGTACAGCTGACACAACTTGGCCTTGGTTTTCCTGTGGGCCCTGTGTGCTGGCCTAAAACATGACTGTTCCATGGCAGCTAACCAGTGTTAGTTAATTCAGAATATCCAAAGCAACACGAAGGCTCTAAGATCCTATCACAGTGGATTTTTATAACATAGAACTTGTATGTCTTTTGCATGCCCTAGGCTGTAGCATGAGGAGGGATCTGAGGATGCAAATCTTTCTGGAACAGTGTTAGAAAATCATGTTTGGCAAAGCAGCCTAAGCTGAAATCCCATCAATACAGTCTTTTGAATATGAATGTCTTTAAACACATGCTTTAGTTCTCTCCTGGACAAAATGAGGCAGCAAAAATAATAATTATGCAGTGTGAACAGTTAAGACAGTTCTGGGCAGCATGAGAGGAAAACAGGAATATAAGACAAACTTCCACATGGTGTTATAGAGGGGGATATTGCATAAACTTTACTCTTTTTCAGTCCATTTTTTGAAAACCCCTCACATGGATTCACACCAATAAAAAGAAAACACTATATAGAGTTATAAACTATCAGTAGTGAATTGAAATCACACCTACATATAGTATCAGCAATAAAATCTGATTACAGAAAAAGCAAAATGCTTTCATTTACCAAATTTGTACCCATTAATGCAATCCACTGGTTTAGGGTCAATAATGATTTCCAAAACTGGATTCATTGAAAATGCTGAACTTTTTATGCATCAGATCAGATGAACAGTCTCCAACCAAGTAATGACATAAAATTATGGAAGGCTTTGTGCATTTCTTTCTAGCAGAGAGGATAAATTTATCACAATTACAAAATTACAGTATGCCAGTCTGAAAAATATAGTCCCAACTGATTAGCCAAACATGTTTTAAAACTGTAAGATGACACATGTCTTTACCAAAAAGAAAGAAAGAAAAAAAGAAAAGCTGATTATGTGTATTATTCAATTATTTTGAGATTTCATGTTACAGGTATAAACTTAATGAATGCTATACAAAGTGCTTCTTTTTATTCAGTAGGGATCTAGCAGTGATATAACTGTACTGCTGCATGAGATGTTTCAGGCTTCCCTTCTCTCTTCCAGAACAGGTTAGAATTCCTTCAGAGGCCGTCTGCTTAGACAAAAGGAATGGAAATCACATACCACAAATAAAGCATAAAGCTATATCTAGGTTTCCTGGATAATAAGGCTAACACTAAAACCTTGTAGCAAGAACAAAAGCTGAAGAAGAAAGTTTGGTCTGAAGACTGCTGCATGTTTTAAAGGAGAAGAAAAAAAAAAAGGTGAATATTTTTGTCTTTGATGGAGAACACATCCTCTTTAGTAACATGGAGTATCCTAGATTTCAAGACGCTTTCCATCATTTCATGCTTACATTCTAAACTGGGTTTACTGAGTTCACATGGAATTAAACCATTTTCTGTTCTAGCAGTTATACAGGACATGAATCAAGGATAAAGCTATAGTGGCACAATCCATCTCAGCAAAATAGGACAGTCAAGAGGAACATACATTGCAAAATATGGAAGAGTACACATTAACTAAAAAACCCCCAAAAACCATAAACCAAACCAAACAAAAGCACACTTTAGTCTCAGTACTAACCACTTATAAAATATTCACTGAAATCCCCAGCCTCTTTGCATACCACATAACACAGACTGCCTAGCTATCTTAAATGTCTTGGTCCAACATCTGACAATACCAGCTGACATTAAGAAGTAGTTTCTGACAACACAAGAAGACCAATCAAGCTTTACTAATACAAAATTATTCAAGAAAAATAGGAATTAGTAAGAAAGATCACATGACCTGTAAGGACCCCTTCATAACATTTCTGACTCATAAACCTCCAAAAAGAACAATGCTTAATGAATTTCCAATAGCAGTGTCCCAGAATTTCAAAGAAAATTTTGAGAATCAGACTGAACTGATCCATGACAATACCTGACAATTCAGAAAAATCCCATCCACACCTACTTGTCTCTCAATCCCTTCAGTATTTGGTATTAGCAAGAAAAGCTGGCCAGAAAAAAACTGATTTCACATAGACAAATAAATGAAAAAAAAAAAAAAAAAAAAAAAAAAAAAAAAAACAAAAAAAAAAAAAAAACACCACCACAACAACAACAAAAAAACACCAAAACACCACACCCACCAAAATGTAAGGAAACTAATACCTGGGCAAAAATGTAAATATTTGTTTTGCAGTCATGAAGATGTTTTAAGTCTGCTTAAGGTCTAAATTAAGAAGTATGTTGTATGACTGCAGTGGGAATACCAACACAATGTATAAAATAAGCACAATCAAAGGCTACATATACACCAGCACTACCCAATATAGGAGTGGCTATAGAGTGAAACAATTGCTACAGAGGCTCTAACACTCACACCTGTATGAGTTCCAGGGTGTTTGTTTTGGACTGGCTTCTGACTGGCCCCATGGAACAAAAGCCTGGTGGCAGCTGGAGAAAATCTCCTGGCATAATTTCATCCAGAAGGAGCTTAATTCACATGCTTAAACAGTACTTTGAAATATGAATCAAAGAACAACAAAAGGGTGTTTAAGGAGATCTGCTTTGGCAGTGAATTCTTGATCAGAGTTAAAATATTACAATACACATGCTAGTACTAAGAAAGCATTTTTTGTTTAAGTATTAGCCTCTTGCAAGGGAGCTTAAAGGTTTCTATTTTCTGGTTAACAAAATAAATTTCGTAAAAAAGGCACAATGATTAGAAGCTCATACATACAAAATCTCCTGGTTTTAGAAAAACCTATAATTAACACTTATAATTAACACAAAAAACTGGAGATACCTGATTAGTGAGAAGGCAGCTGCTGGAACAACGAATGGGAGGCAAGTTATCCTGTCCTTTATTCAGTGTGTCTGTTCTCAGGAGCTGTGATTTTTTATCATCTTCATTCATTTCTGTCACCCAGCTCTGAAAATAAATAAATAATATATTTTTACCTTAAGGCAGTAGAAAAATTATCCTTAAAAAGCACTGTTCTTAATGGGGAAAAGCAATTAAGACAAAGAGCAATAGTGTTTTTTTCAATAAAAAGTGATCTACCAAAAAAACCAAACAAACTGTAGCGTTAAAATGGACAGTTAAGGTTCAGTGACATTAAACAAGAAAATAAATTTTAAAACATAATTCTTTGATTCTTTCCTCTTTTAATCAGATAATTACATTCTACTTAGGCATAAGAAGAATATTGATACATCACAATGACTATATTATGTACCATTATAAATTAGGTCCTGTACCGTCAGTTCACTATTAATTGCTTCCCATTCTTCAGCTGTGAAATCAGCAGCTGTGGCTGCAGGTTTATCTTTTCTCAGAGCTCTGCTCCTTGGATCCAAACACTCAATTCGCTTTTCACAAGCCAACGTGAGCGCAGGGTAACACCCCTCCTCACCAGACCTTTAAAATGCAAAGATATCAATGTTAACAAAGAGGAAATAAACTGCACCACATTGTCCATGTTTCCCTCCATGTGTGGTCAGTACAGTGACTGCAGAGGACTGTTTTCCTGATACAACCCAATTTTACTATCATCTAATAACATTTTTATTAGAAAATTCCAGTTAACCTTCGACCATTTTCCAATGCCCACATATACTGTTCAAAATTATCACCATGGGGCTCATAAAAAAGAAACTTGTGTCATTTACAGCAAAAGTTAAACAGGTGTGGCATCTGAAATTGCTAGTCAGGCAACATGGATCATGAGAGAACCAAAACAGAGTGGCAGCATTTCAAAAAAAAACTAGCAATGAGTTACTCAAACCTTCTGGATGGTTAAAAAAGGACTTGGATTTCTAGTGTTATCATTGGGACACTTTTAGCATGATTACTTTAACTTCATATTTTAACTTTAAATTTAAACTTTAAATAGAAAGTCACAGACAGGTTCAGACAAATAGAAAAGGGTTCCCTCAAATTTTGCAGAACAGGAATATAATTATTAATGAAGGTAAAAAAATAAATTTACCTTAATATCCTGAGAATCTTTTCCAGGTGCTTAACATCCGTGCATTTTTCAATGAATTTGTAGTCCAGATGACTAATAGGTATTTGATATGTTTTAGTGGTTCCTTCACCCAGCAAATATGCTACTGACTCATCACCCATAACTAAATATTAAAAGCAAAAAAAAAAAAAAAGTGATTCTGTAAGTTTCTAGTTACATTTTGAAGTAATGCAAATTTAAGGAATAAACCAGCTCACACTCCACTCTCTCATGAAGCAGACCTATCAAAGAAAAAAAATATCTGATGTGAAGGCCTGATCATATAAACTGTCCTTGACAGGAGGCTTACTGACAGAAGTGTGAGATATGCTTTGTAAGAGTATGCAATTCTACTGCTTCTGCAAGTCAGAACAATTCAGAAAGATCACTTAAAGAAAAATTGCCTATTTCTGTCTACCACATTCTCTTTTATTTAACACATATCTGTTTTAACCAAGTGGGATAAGGATGAAGGAGAAGAGGGTGAAGGATACTCATTTTTTCAGAGGGAAGACATTAACCAATGCAGTGTATCTAAAGGAATGAAAATCTTCGGCTTCTCTGCAGACAAAATAAATTCTATTTTTTTTTTTCTTCACTAACTGCATTTTCTGGGTCTCTGATTATATTACATCACTAATCTGAATCTTTTCCAGTAAGTCTGTAACTGATGAAATGAGGGATTCAAATGGGACATTTCTGTCTCCCTGTACCTTTGATCTGCTCCTCTGCATCTTTTTCTGTTTGTATCCCAAACTCTATGGATCTGAAATTCTCTTTTCCCCCTCTTTTATATAGTGCATGAAGCAATAGGTTAATTTTAAAGAAATACAATAAGGGCAACTGGCTACTATGGGAAAACAACTAGGTGTAGTTAAAAGCCACATTAAAATAATTGTGTCCTAATGCCTTGCATAATTACCCACATTAATTTGCAGTTACACAAAAAATGTTTACAATACAGTACCACTTAAACAATAACTGGCCATAATTAGGCGTTGCATAGAGAGTTTACGGTTTCAGTACTGGGAATGGAAGAACACGCATGGAGAGAGGGACAAATGCAGGAAATAATTAAAGAAGAATTAAAAGCTCATCACCACCGGCAGTTCCCCCGTTTGTTGCCATGGCAATGAGGGAGCTGCCCAGCGTAGCTCTGGGGCACTGCGGTGACCGGGACTCCGCGGCTGTTCAGGGGCACAGCGCCGTCCCAGCCCTTCTCCAGCACAGCTCCCCCACGCATCCCCCGACCTGGATCCCAGGTTTACCTGCAAACCAGGTAAACCAGCGCCAGGCTCCCCTGAGGCCCCGCCGGGCCCGGGGCAGCGCGGCCGGCCCGCGGTAGCGACTGTTGCTATGTACAGCACGGCGGCGGGGCCCGGCTCAGGCGGCGCAGGCGCGGCTGGGGCCAGGGCGGGGATCAGGGATGCAGAAATACAGCGCCCGGGAGCGCACCTCTAGTGAGCATCACTCTTGTGGTTTCAGCGTATTTCACTCAGCCGAGAACAAGCGGGCCCTCTCCCGGTGTTCCCAGGCGTCCACAGGAGTGTTGCCCGTCAGCCCTGCACCCCCCGGGGCTGCTCTCCCAAGCGGGTCCGTGTCCTTCCCGAGGACACCTTGGGCAGCGCTGCCCCTGCCCGCTCCGCCTCGCCCTTTGAGCAGCCGTGTCACTAACTGACCCCTTCCTCTGCTGTGCAGGCCAGGCTGTTGAATGCATAGCAACCGTGCAGTAAAAAAGGTTATCATTTATACCCGAGTGTATCTGGTTTCCAGGGAAAAAAAATCTAGTCTTAATAGCATAGATCCAATACCTAAGAAAATCTTAACCAAACAGCTCCAACACAGCATCTCAGAATGCTTTTTTTTTATCCCGTCTAAAAAGCCACAGCAGTTCAGTTATAAGCCAGCACAGTCATGCAGACCTTAAAAAAAGATATTACTACAGTGATGAATTAAGCAAGTTTATCTCAACAGCACCATTAGCACCATCAAAACAGAGATCAGGCACACACACCCCAGCAGTATGTTGTAGTACCCTTCAGTGGTATTATGGAACACACATTCCAAACAGATGCAAAAAGTTTTGGTTCACCATCACAAACCACCACTTATTACAGACCCCTGAAAAGTGACCTGAAAAGTAAAACAAGATCCCACTTTAGTTTTGGGGTGCTACCCAAATAATCTTTGTAACACAGAGCTAATTCTTTCCTTGAATACAAACAAGTCAAACAGCACTTCAGAAATTTCTGTTTCCACATTGCTTTTTAATGTTTAACTTGCCTCCTCTCCCTCTTCTTTCAGGAGAAATGATTTTTTTCATACTTCCAGACATCCATACCTTTTGACATGTTCACAACTGGGTACCAGAACCAGGTGCTCTGAAATCCTTTAAGAATTTATTTTTTGAAATTCAGATGCGTTTCAAACCTTCTATTTATTTTCAGTGGAATTTATTCAAACCATGGTTATTTTAAGCAGTTCACAGGAGTCCAAAGAACATTTAGCAAAGCTAAAACACAAATAAAGTTTAGATAAGAGTAATGAAAACAAAAAAAAAATCAAAAAGAATACAATTGTCACTGAACTTAAAAAATACTGCATACTTTGATGACAATTTAAACAACAGCTTTAGAAATCTATTGCTGGAAGACAATATAGACAAAATTTAGTATTACAGTAAACTTTAATATTTCAATCTCTTAAAACACAACTAAGACTGTGCATTTGCACAGTTTTACAGAACAAAGTTATCAGAAAGATTACATCATGAAGTCACCATCTTCAGCAGACATCATCGAGCATCAAAAACTACCACTGGAATAATGCAGTTAAAGAAAAAAACGTGTTGTGGTTGAAAAAGATAAGGGAGAGGAAAAGAAACTGTCTAAATCTAGTCACAACTATCTACATAAAGTATTTCAAAAGCCATCTTTAATAAGATGCTGAAGAACATCAACAATTCACAGTACATTACCCAGCAGACTATCATAACTTAATATATCAGGCATAGAAAATGGAAAAAGAAAGAGAAAGTGCCAGAAAAGAAATCAAGGTGCTAAATCACACTGCAGAGATTGTGCTATACTACTTTGCTCTACTGTATTGATTTTTTACCCTGAGGAATTATTATGTAATTATTTGAATCTTCTATTCTGTTTCCCCTTCTCTCCATCCACAGCTTCCCAAATGCATTCAAGTGCACTTGTGAAAGGATACATCTTTTTGTCCTTTTCTTGTACATTATTCTGTAGCCACATTCTCTGCACCTGATAGGATCTCTTGCCTTTATTTCATTTTCTGTATGACATTCTGGTGGAGGAAGAAAAAAGAAGTGGGCAAAGAAAAACAACATTGTTAATGCACAGATAACTTTGAAAAGTTGTAATAGTCAAATTCCTATTTGTGGCAAACAAATATAGCAAGTGTAATCAATCTGTATCAAGCTCAATGATAACATGGTATTGTGAAGAAAAAAAAAAAAGAAAAAGAGAAAATAAAAACCAAGCTTCACTTATATTAAGATAGAAGAGAATCTTGCTAAAAATCTCCAAAATATTACTGCACATTCCACACTAGATACTAGACCACCTACTAATGAAAATTGCAGCTCATCCCTCCAAAGCCCAGAGTCTGTTTTCTTAAAAGCAAAGTATTCCAGGGATTCCTGAAAATTACCGATTTTTATCTTGTTGATTTATCTACAGGTAAGAGAGAATTTAACTACTGTACTTCAAGGAGAGCTGAGTGCCCTTACAGCACTGTCAATAAAACATATAGAGACCAAGGAGCTGCACACAGCAACACCAGCTCTAGGGAATTAATTACCTCCACAACACTGTATATGTACCCCATATATGTGTTAGCATCAATGCATAAAGTTTTAAACAAATCATCAGGATATACACTGCAACTATTTGTATCTATGCACCCTTCAGGATAACGACTAAGCACTATTCATTATTGAAACACCAAATCTCCAGTAACAAATAGTAAAAAAAAAAAAAAAAAAAAATAGCTAATGTCTTTTCTTTACCTCCACAAATGTAAATCATTGGCTGCTGCTTTGGAGGTTGAACGTCCTTCTGTGAATCCATGTTCTAAAACAAAAAATACACAACATGCACATTAGCTTGGGTTTGGGGTTGGGTTTTTTGGTTGGGTTTTTGTTTGTTTGTTTTTGTTTTGTTTTTCCCAAGGCATACACAATCATTTCAATCATATCTGAAGCTAAAGGTAACAAAGATAAAATCACTTCCTTAGAAGGAAATACAAACAAATTCCATTTATATTGGATACGCAGGACATGGGTTAATTCATGCTGAAAGAAACTTCAGAAAGTCATTTAGTTAAACTTCTTAAAAGCAAAGTAACACAAGGTTTCCCAGAGCTTTACCACTCTGGCATAGAAAGCCTCCAATGATGAGGACAGCACAACATTTTCTGTTAAAGAGTATTTTAAACATTAAAGACCAATGAGTAACATTTTCTTTCCTCCTTCCTGCCAGTGTTAAGAATTTCCTTGCTGGAAATATAAATTTCAATAATTTCTTATATATCCCTCATGTAACAATGGCGCTAACACAGAAAATAAGCTCTGTCATCTTTCCTCCCCCTCTGACACACTAGTTAACCCTATACACTTTTCCTTGTTCTAAGGTATTAGAAATACTGGGAATAAGAGTAGCAGGGATTAAAAAGCAAAGCAAAACAAAACACACCCCAAACAACAAGGGGCCATAGAGATGAAATTTGACCCTTCAAATCCTACCAAATCAAGAGTGATAACTCAATGCTATTCTTCAATCACCTCTTAATGCCCTGTACTGGTTTTGATTGTTCAGACTTATTTGAAGACAAGTATTTCTTCATGGCATCGGACTAAATAGCTACATATACTCCCCACACACTCTACCAAGCTTGAAGTAATCCTATCCTAACACATAAATTTACTTGCAGTCATGAATTTTAAGGTGGTTACTACACAAAAACACTTTTTTTTCACCCAATGCAAGTTGAGACAAAAACAAGAATATTTCCTATTAGGTTTTTGGAGGCTGCTGTTTTCTGTATTGTTGTTCTGTCTGACACAGAAGACAAGAATTCCTAACCCTTATCCCATTAAATAGCCTTCTTGATGCTTCCTTATGAGAAAGGCTCTCAGATGCTTTTGCTTAATATTACAGAAAAGATTATTTCCCTCATCTTCAAAGTTTGTTTCAGCATAAATTCAGCTGGGAAAACTATGATACTGAAAACAGGACAGGGACATTTCATACTTTAGGAGTCTGATCAACACTTGATAAATCATCTTGTTAAAACTCCCACTATGTCACTCCATTTAAGAGAACTGGAAAGAATCCATTAAACTCCACAGCCTTCAAGTATGTTACACCAGAATCATAGTGGCACTTTAACTCACATGTGCTACAGGTTTTGTGTCAGCACACTGCAGTATGATATGAGCAGTCACCCATTAGCACTGGAAATCAGCAGACTCTTCTAAAACACAGAGCTGAACTAAGGTGGATCACAGCTGTACCTGAATAACTTGGCTTACTGCTGCTTGTGCAGCAAAATTATATTGCTGCTAAGGGCAGCAGTGAACTACTGTGTTTTGCAGGGAGGTGCCATAGTTTAGCTGGCCTCCACACCCCTGGCAGCCCTAAGTGCCACCAAGCTGGCAGAGCCAACAGGCCCAGCAATGCACTGACATGTGCATTAATCTATTGCAGAGACGTGGGGATGTGCAAAGAGAACATCACCAAATCGCAGAATGGGAAAGGCTGGAAGGGACCACAGGGGGTCATCTGGTCCAATCCCCCTGCTTAAGCTGGATCATTCTAGAGCACATGACACAGGATTGAACCCAGATGGCTCCTGACAATCTCCAGCGAGAGGGACTCCGCAACCTCTCTGAACAATCCGGTCCGGAGTCACCCACACAGTAAAGTTCTTCCCCCTATTCATATGGAACTTCCTCTGCCTCAGTTTTTGCCAGCTGCCTTTTGTCCTAGTGCTTGGCACCACCAAGAGGAGCCCGGTGTCATCTCCTTAGCACCCCCCGCTACAGATACTTTTACATACAGATACTTTTACCTTTACAAAAGGTCCCCTCTCCGGGCATCTTTTATGCGCCCGTAAGAGTAAAGGCCAACCCACCCCTCCACGTCCCACAAAGCCCATGAGGGAGAAGGGCAGGCAGCCCTTCTCACAGCCCACAGGCCCCACGCTCCCCATCCCCCCCAGTTCCGCCCTCTCGCACCGTCCCACGGCTCTGGCACGCAGGAGCGAAGTCACAGGGCTGGTCCTGGAATTTTCCTGCCTACCCTGGCCACAGCAGCACGGCCCAGCAGCGAAGGGAACCCCCAAAGGCTCGGAGCAGCTCCGCGGCCTCGCCGCCTCCCCGGCGCACGCTGATGACGACAGCCCGGCGCCGGCGGGGAAGGACCACGCTTCGCCCCGCCGCCAGCCGCGCCGGGAATGGTGATCGGGGTGAGAAAGTAATAAATATTCAGTTTGGGGTGTTAACCAATTAGGGAGAAAAAAAAAAAAAAAAAAAAAAAAAAAAGGCACACGGACGCAAGCTTCCATATGAATGGCAATGTCAGTTGTCAATGAAGATAGTACGGTTAGGTAAAATCAGCCCCAACGTGCCCGGCGTTTTAATTCTTATATTTAGCTCTACCAAACATACTCAGGATAGAGAATAGAGAATGCCCCGCGCCAGGTCTGGTCAGACGGCTGAGGAGTTTTAAACCACCCTGAGATGTTTTACCTCAAGGTCCTCTCTGTTTCCAGAAGCATTTCACCCAAAATTCGTGGGTGAACCCGGCATTCTGATACTTTGATAGTCAGAATCATATGTATCGTGTATATATCATATGTACATGAAGCCAAACTTACGTACTACAAACACACATATTGCACATTTTAAGTGTAAGATTCTATTATGAAAGAAGTTTCGTGATGTCGGCGTTTCCCGATGCATTGAATTAAAATAGTCCAGGCAAGATTTGAAACACCGGCTGCTCTTTGCCATCGACTCCGCTGCCGGCAGGAATTTTGACTCTTTTGGTTTGTAGAATTAGGTATCTTTGCGTTATTTCTCCCTCCTACCCCCGCAGTGTTTAACGAATACTATGTTTTGTGAATATGCCAATTTATTAGATCATTCAAAGGTTCTCTAGTTTAGGGAAAAGTCTCTTTCTGTTTCTGAATACTGAATAAAAAATGTTTCCTAAGCATCCAAATTAATACGGATGAGGGTTTATCAGTTGTAATTCATTGATCTCCTACCAGCGGATCACTTTCATATATTACTTGTAACTTACCTAAAATGAGCTCAGATAATAATAAATAGTTTTAATTTTCCTAATTGTGTGTTTAAATTAAACGTAATGAAGTTACAGTAATGACTTTAGACTTGTTTCTTCGCAGTACTCTCTAAGAAAAAAGCTAAACATAACTTTTGGAGTGCCAGAATAAAGCATGGACAAGAAAAATGGTTTGTAAAAGGCGTGGGCACCGTTATAGGTTATTACATGCGTCCTCTCCTCCGCTACAGAGCCGCAGGTATGGGGGGGTACCGAGAGCTTGGAACAGAGGAGAAAAACAGCCTGAGCTCTATCATCCTTGGTAAACGCATGGCAAGAAATTACCAACTCCTAAAACTCCTAAAAAAGCAAATAAAACCTCCCCGGTATTATTTCTCTAAGCTCGTTAGTATTTTAAAAGTGCGTTTGTCAAACGGACAAATTTAAAAGGACTTACTAAAAATGTCTCCATGAAAAATTCAGTTAATCCTGTGTGAAAATAATATCTCCATTATTAATAAAGAAAACATGTAATTGTTTAATTATTGGTATCTTTTAAACATTTCCTTGGAAAAATAGGATACTTTACCAGATCTTAAAGCTTCGGTTACTTCAGCCGTTTATGATAAAATTTGCCCCTTACGAGAGGAGCACTTTGGTAAGTCCCGTTCCCATGTGCTGGTAAATTCCAGCCCTAAAGATGATCCTTTGGATTTAGAGTAGCAGAGAGTGTTGAGATTGTGTGGGAAACTCCCACTGTCCGGTAAAGTGAAGCATTTCTTGGGGAATTGGCAGGCAAATGAGAGCAGAGAGGCTTGTGTGTCGAGATGGGGAAGACACAAGTGAACAGGTATTTTTGACAGGGGAAAGAAATGCAGCCGTAACAGAGCGCAGTGCAAGTGTTGCCGAGTGTCTCACCTCGTTTCACTTGTTAGAAGTAGCGTTCTCAGCTTTTGGTTGGGGTTTTTGGGTTTTTTTGTAGGTGGTTTTTTTTTTTGGTAGTTGGTTGTGGGGTTTTTTTTGTTTGGTTTTTTTTTTTTTTTTTTTTTTTGTGTGTGTGTGTGTGTTGTTTTTTGTTTTGTTTTGTTTTGTTGGGTTTTTTGTTTGTTTTTGTTTTTTGCTTTGGTTTGTTTTGGGGTTTTTTTTTTTGAGGGGTGATTTTTTTGGTTTGTTGGTTTGTTTGGGGTTTTTGTTTGTTTGTTTGTTTCCTTGGCTTTTGTTGGGATGGGTTTTGGGAAGGGCACTTTTTGTTAAAACACTTTCTAGTGTGATGCTTCTGTGTATTGCATAAAATGTCGCAATTACGACTTGTTAAAATTCTCGGATATTTTTGATCCAGCTCGCATAAATCCCATCCAGGTCTGAGTGACGGAGACAGACCTTGCTGTTGCTGTGTCCCACTAGCAAACTTCCAATTTTACTGATAAGGTATTTTATAAATAAATACAAATATCCGAAACCAAATTTTATCCAGTTCCTGGACTGAAACAGACGATACTACAGAAAACATTTTCAGGAAAGTTCTATTACCTTGAAGAAAGTTTCTACTGTTTTCTCCTTTTAAAAAGGCAGCGGGAGATACTCCAAGAGCCTTTCCCTCCTTTTAGCTATAACCTTGCAGTCAAATAGATTGATATTCTTTCCCTAAAAATGCCGTGGTTTTCGTGGTTTTGTGTTTGCTTAGTTTGGGTCGGGTTGTGTTTGTTTTGTTTTGTGGGGGTTTTGTTTGTTTGTTTGTTTGTTGTTTTTGTGGGGGTTTTTTTGTGTGCGTGGTTTTTTTTGTGTGCGTGTTTTTTTTTTTTTGTGTGTGTGTGTGTGTGTGTGTTGTGTTTTGGTTTTGGTTTTTGTTTTGTTTTGGTATGTTTGGGGTTGTTTTAGTATACAGAAAAACTAAAACTATAGCAAAACCCAGGCGCCCAGGTTCCGAATTACTACGAGCTTTTTAACAAATTAAAAAGGGGCAGCCCTTAGGCCATTCACGGCAGGGCAAGGTGAGACAAATGTGCTCTACACTGTAGCCAGGGAGAATGGTCCTTCCTGGAATCTCTGGCAAAAAAGTTCCTGGGGAGACTTGAGGACAACCAGTGCATTGCTGGAGTCGGGGATCTTCCATTGACTGCTTTGAAGGCAATGAACTTGACAAACTCTGTGCCTGTTTGAGTGCTGGGCTGCCGCGTAAAAAGGTGCTAATTAACTCAAATTAACGAGCACCCTTATAACGCAAGCTTAGAGGCTGTGGCGCAGATAAGGAGTGTTAGCTGTGGCTGCCTCAGGACCCCGAGCTGCGCCTCCGCCCCTCATTCCTTCCTTCCCTCCATCGCAGGGAGCCGAGGCGGGAAAACCTCCCCCTCAGGAGAAGCGGGGCAGGGGCAGGAACGGCTCGGGGCCGCTTTAACAGCGGACTGAAGTGTAAAGCGTGAGGAGCGGGACCAGCCTCGCCGGTGTCCCCTCAGGCCCCGAGGCGCGGCCCGGGCGCTCCGCTCCCCTCAGGCGGCGGGCGGCGGGGGCGGGGAGGCAGCGGTTGGTGAGGGCGGGCGGTTCAAACCCCAGCGAGGGAAAGCGGCGGCGGCCGCACGCGGGGGGCCGGTGTGGGTGGGGAGAGGAGAGGAGAAGCGGCTCCTCGCCAAGGGCAACGGGCCCGGGGCCGAGCGGCCGGAGCTTCTGGAGCTCCCGCAGTTCCCGCAGCCCGCCTTCGCTCCTGCTCCTCGCCTTTAGCCCTGCTAGGGGGGCCCGCCGCCGCCTCAGCCGCCGCCCGTGCCAGGGCGGCCTCCGGGCTATGCCCCTGTGCCCCTTGGTCGCCAGACGAGAGGGCGGAGCGGGGGCTCTGCTCGTGTCCCACAGCCCCGGGGACTGAGGGACCCTCGGCTGCCACATCTCAGTTATCGCCATCGCTGGGTAATTGGGCATTGCAATTAACACATATACATGTGGAATGAAAGCTGTCTCAGTTGGGTAATGTTTCTCTTTCACCTCTCTCTTTTTCTCTCCGCATCCTTTCTCGCTTCAGGTTATCACTAGGGGTAAGCAATATTTCGAATACAGCGCCTTTGCATTGGAAGATCTTTGTTTGCTTCATAAATTAGGGTAAGTGACCCACATCATGGCTCTGTCATCTTCAGTATTATTGCCTTTGAAGGTATAAATGACTTTGGGGTCAAAGAGCGGAGTCTGTTTTACTGCAGATACCATATCTGTTTAAATAGCAGAGAAAATACTTCTGTATCACCGAGACTTTGTCTTTATCTGTTTTGTTAGCGGTGGTGAACAGTGATTTTTTTAAAAAGGCAGAAAATGTATAGTTCAACGCATAAGGGTTCTGTATGTATTGCTAAGGAATGTAAATTGGTAGGAACAGGTGTGACTCCATCCTAGAATTTATGTCTAAGTTGGAGGCACCATTTACATTGCCTTCTAGTAACCAACATTCTTACCTCTTTGGGGTGCTTGGTAAGGCTAAACTTGTTAGAAATTATTCCTTGTCTAAATCTGTGAATCCTCTCCTAATTTTAGTTTGGGTCTCTGAATATGAATTATTTTGTCCAGTAGACTCCCAGAAAGTTTGCAGTTGCTTTGTAAATTGATTTGAGAACTGCAAAATTAATAATAGATATGAGAAATGCACAGAGCACATAAATCTATCCTCAGTAGATATGGATTTTGTTACTTCCTCTGTAACTGATTAGTGGTGTGACCAACCTTTTCTTCCCTGCACATCTGTTTGATGACATCTAGGACAAGGTTAAGAAAACTTTCAGGAACTAGTTTAAGATCCCCGAATGAAAAAGGTGTGATGTTATGGCTCAAATTCAGTAGATGAAATTCTCATGATAAAAAAGAAGTGCTTATGAAGAGTAGTTGTTATAAGAGGTTTTGTTAGGCATCTTTTATGAATGGAAATAGAATCTTGTTTTATTATGAGAAATGTTCAGCACCTCTGAAAGGCTTTTCCTTCTATTTTAATAAAATGATACAACATCTTAAAGTTTAATTTGTACAGGTAATACATTTTGGGAAAAAAAAAATCATATACAAGCTTGAGGTGTGTTTACTGGAGATTGCTGTAAATCATAGAATGGTTCAGGTTGTAAGGGAAGTTAAAGATCATCCAGTTCTGAGTCCCTTCCATGGGCAGGGGCGCCTTCTACTAGATCAGCTTGTTCTGAGCCACATCCAACGTGACCTTGAGCACTGCTTGTGATGGAGCTTCCACGGCTTCTCTGGGCGACCTGTCCCAGTGGCTTGTTGCCCTCATAGTGAAGAATTTCTTCCTAACATCTAACCTAACTTTTCTTATTTTAGTTTAAAGCCCTTACTGCCTCGTTTTATCACCAAATGCACTTCTAAAAAGTCCCTCTCTGCCTTTCTTGATCGCCCCATTGGGCACTGAAAGGCTCTATTTCCCTGGAGGTTTCTGTTCTCTATCTGAGCAACCCACACTGTCTCAGACTGTCTTCAGGGCAGAGGTGCTCCAGGCTTCTGATTATTTTCATGTTCCTCTTCTGGGCTCTCTCCAGCATGTCCATGTCCTTCTTATTTAGGGGCCCTCAGGGCCTCAGGCAATACTCCATGTGAGGACTCAAAATTGTGGAGTAGGGAGTAAAGAAGTAAAAATAAGTATAAAAATCTATGAATGAAGTATAGAAAAGAGGGGAAATGAAGGTGAATGGACGGCCATTGTTCACTCAGTGTCAATTGGCAATTTTATTTATCTTACCCTGTGATGTTTCTAACACCTGCTAATCAATGCAGTGAGCTCACACGCTCCCCCTGCCGGACGCTGTCCTCTGTACAGCATCATCTTCGGCTTCCACTTGAGTTACCAACATTTCTTTAACTCTGCCATTCCGACCTCCGTTATAGCCGCAAAATCTTGTTTTGCTGTGATTTTTATGTTACTTGAAACACAAGTTTGCTTAACTTCTTTTATACTGTAATATTTCAAATTTTTTTTTCTGTTCTCAATTGTCCCATAGAATGACTGAAAATGAAACTGCAAGCGTGAGGTTTTTCTTTCGTTGTTTCTTCAGCATGCTGCCTGAAAATTATTTTTCTAAGCCTGGAAGCCATTGGGCTTTTGTTAAATGCGTGGCTAGTTTGACTGTATTTAGGGAAAATACTAGTATTTTTAAAGATAATTGTGTATATGGTGTTTTTTGTTTGGTTTTTTTTTTTTTTTTTTTTTTGTGAGTTTTTGTTTGTTTGTTTTGTTTGGTTGGTTGGTTTTTTTGTGCGTGTGTGGTTTTTTTTTTGGTGGATTTGAGAATTTGAACAGCTGTCTCTAGCATTCAGTTTAAGTCTGTCTATCAACATTTTTGGAAATAATATCTACTGGCAATGTTTGCTAATTAACTGCAGTTTTCCAAAATTCAGCATAAAAATGAAGCCTCTATTCTTTTTGTAGACTAGTGAAGGTAATGCCCTTTTGTTATGACTGATTTCTTATAGGTCTTTGTCTTCTTATAAAAAGAAGAGCTATGCTCATGTGGTGCTTTGCTCATACCATGAATAATTCACTGAAGTTCATCAGTGTGCTGCACAGAGATTTCATGCCTTCAAAAATATAGAAAAAAGTTATTTTCTGGTTCATGACAAAGCCTTTTCAGCCTATTGCCTACAACCATGGAATCTCAGAATGTGTAAGATTGAAAGGGACCACTGGAGATCATCTAGTCCAGTTTTCCTGCTTGAGCAGGGTGGTCAGAGCACATTACTCAGGATTGCTTCCAAATGTTTTTTTTTTTTCTCTTCAGAGAAGGAGACCCCATGAACTCTGGGCAGCCTCTTCTAGTCTTTTGTCATCTGCCCCTTTCATCCAAGTCACTGATGAATAAGTTGGACTATAGTGGGCCCAGGATCAACTGTTGGGGGACACCAGTACTTACAGGTCTACTAAAATATGGAGAGATGATGCAGATGAAACATTAAATGCTATTTGGAGTTGGTCCTGTAGGAGCAAAAAAGTAATCTCTAATTCACTAAACACTAGCTTAAAGCTGTACCCTTGTGATTCCTATTTGTGCAGTTGCTTATTTCATTGTGTAAAACAGGGAACAATGTAAAAGCAGAGACAGAAAACAAACAGGAAAGTAAGGTAATTTTAGAGGTAAATGGGAGAAGGGAAGGAAGCACACCAGGCTTTAGTGTGCTGTTGTTTTGGAATTATTTTCACATACCTGTCATTGATTGAAGAGTTATTCTCAGTAATGTATCTGGATTTTGTTTAGGTCTGTTTAATTTCCTACTGATGTTACCAAGACCGTGTGTCTTTACACCAAGGTGTCATTCTGCTATTTAACATCCTTCTCCTTTCGAACTTCTCTTGTTGCTGTCATCTTACAGTAGGAAACAAAGCATTTTTTTATATTGCAATCATCTTAAAAAGTGCCTTCCATATGGGTCAAAATTAATTAATGACTAATTAATGACTCAAGATTACCAAAGAATAGTTCTGCCTCACCTCTCTCAGGCAGTTTGGGTTCCCACTGCTTGTCTTTGGTGGCTTAGAGCTAGACTAAGTCAGGACTGTTGGGATATTAGCAATGGCTTAGTATTTGGTGTTAAAGCCACCTTTAGAGAGTCCTACTTCTGTTTTGAAAGTTCAGTCGCTAATTCTAGGCTTTATGTTCCACAATATCAGTTCTAGAGGGCAGTAACATACCACAGTAAAAGGTGCTGATTCAAACTCCTGAGTCTTGCAACACTGATGTGAGCTACTTTGGTGTCTGTGATAGCAGCCCTCTCACTGCATCAGCCACAACATCTTTTGTGGTTATTGTGGGTTAGAAAGCAGTGACTAATGCCACGACTCTTAGAGTGGAGAAACTCTGCATATATGAGTGGCAAAAGTAAGCCTGTTTCCACACTTCTTTTATTGAAGTGTGTGCATCAACCACTTCTAACCTTTGTAGCTCTTAAATTCTATGTACCTGGTGAGTGTGTGTATGGTCAGTCATTTTCTTTAAAATGTAAGCTTTCAGAACGCTTGGTTTACCTGTAGAAATGACCAAAAGCAGAGAGCTTCTTTACAAAATAACATTTAAATGTTAAGGCAGATAAAAAAGCACTTTTCACTTTGTAACTAGAGATCAAATTAATTCCCTCTTGGGACTCTAGGGATCTAAATAATAGGAGCCTTGTGGACTTGTAATTTCATGGTTAATCCTCTTATTTTACTCAAGGAGAAAATGCCTTTTGTTGAAACTCACCTATTACCAGAGCTTCTGCTCATTCTTGAGTGAGCAACTGTTAGTTGCTGGATGAACCAGTAACAGCACTAATAAAATCTTGGCTCTACTGGACTGATGGGGAGTTCTGTTGCCAATTTCAAAATCAATGAGTGCTCTAATTGTTGTGTTGCTTATTTGAAGTGCTTTTCCACAGATGAGGACTGCCAGGTCAATTAGCTATCTGGATACATGTTTGATTTGCCTCACAGTATAATATGCATTTTAATTACTCATTCTAACCATCTGGTTTTGTGTTTGTGTACAAGCACTGTTTCTACCGAGACTAATGACAATACTTTGTTATGACTGTTATCTTGATAGACTTACACAAGGCTTTCTCTTTAATCTGAGGGGCTTTTGGTGACTGCTTTTGTTGTTTGTTTCAGAAACAGCAGTGGTATCTTCATTTACAAAGCCAAAGTGTCAAGCAGAAGATGTCAGACAGTCAACCAGTGAGGTTCAATATTCTTAAAAGAAATAGACTAACACCTCCCAGGAGCAACTTTAAATACTCAAATTTTAAAGACACATGCTGCACTTCAGGATTTCTGGACAGCAGAAGCAACGAGTCAGTAAAAGATCCTGAGGCAGAAGGTGAAGAAGCAGCCAGTGTAACAAGTGTATCATTGCTACAGGAGCATTCTGAGCACATCCATCCAAGTACCTTCTTTTCCAGGTCACCATCTATTGAAAAAGAATTGAATTCTATCTCCTTATCAGAAGAAAAAGAAGCAAATAGAAGTGCAGATTTTTTGGAAACTCCTAAATCAAGTAGGAAAGGCTCCTCACTGCGCAGGAGGCTGCTTTTACCCAAGACTGCTGAAGCTGACACAACTGGAGGATGCTGTGAAAGACAACTGAGTTCTTCAAGAAGCATCAGGAAGAAAATATTCTCTTGTGTTTTGAGCTCTGAAGAAAAGCTTCCACAAACTGCTGCAGATTCTCCAAAAGATAAAGGCTACAAACCTCTGACAACTAGCACTTCAGAACCTGAGGACTCTAATCGTGATTCTCCAAAATGGAGGCTTTCCTTTTCACAACAAAGGACTTCTACACTAGATGAGTCCCAGTGTAAGGACCCCTTACTGTTGGAATCAGAAAGTTTATCTCCAATTCAGTGGAAAGATGTCACTGCTAGTGACACTAAAGAATTTAATGAAAATGTTCTTAGGAGTGTTAGAGATGGGGTGCTTAGGACTCCTACTCACTGTGTGTTACCTGAGGTCACTGAGGGTAAATTCCTGACTTCTGTCACCAGTTCTGTAGAGAACTCAAACTTTGGACTATCTGACATAAACTCTCCCCCTGTTAAGGTAGCAAATTACCCAGACCTTTCAACACCTGAGGATAGCGGATATAATTCACTTCCTTTGGACAAATCAGGAGACTCATTGTCTGACTTTGAGGGATCTTTCCAAGAGCTCTTCCAAAAGCACAGAGAAGATTCTAAAACTTTGGACAGTAAAAGGAAGACAAGAAAACTTGAGCGAGTCAGAAGGTTATCCACTCTTCAGGAACTGGGCTCCCAGTCAGAGACAGAAGATAATCGTGGCAGTCCTGCTTCAATCAGTATATCAACAAAAGAAAGAAACTTTGTCAGTGAAGATCATGAGTTAGTCCTAAAAGAACGCCCTAGAGAAGACCTGGTTGTAAGTCATGGAGATCTCTCAAGAACTCCAGCTCTGAAAATAGTTTATGAAATTTGCTTGCAAAGACAAAGATCACACCAAAAGCAAATCTCAGAGAATGTTGACACAGAAATATTTGCATTAGATCATGTTCTTCCGGGACTTATTGGCAAGAAAATGGGCCTTGAAAAATTAGATATTTTAACAGAATTGAAAGATAGAAATTTAAAACATGTTCTTGCTATAGTTTTAGATGCTTTAACAGTGGAAAGTCTATGCAGGTAAGTACTATTGCTTCACACCCAGAAAAAAGGCAAAAAGATGCACTGCTGCAAATGAATTAGAATAACTTCTGGAATACTAGGTTTTGTCAATAATTTTTTTTTGTTTCTGAAAAAAATGAAAAGTTTTCTCATCATTAATTAAGTAGGTCTTTCTGTGTAGATCTAAAAATAAATAGGGGTATTAAAAAGCTAAACAAACATGAAAAAATAATGTACTTAAAACTAAATCACAATACTTGTAAAATTTAAAATCTATTAAAAATTACTTTAAGCCAGGAAACTAATTTATTCTCATTACAAGTTCCCAATAGTGCATAGCACTGAAAACACAACTTTTCTTGTGTATTTTATTTCCTCAGTTATTTCTAAGCACTGAGATAATCAAATAATTTTGATTCATGAGTAATCTTCTAGATTAATTTCTAATCAATCAGAACTGCTACATTTCACACAACACTCTTGATTTCTTTATTGTTAGTAACAAAGGGAATGGGCAAATAGATGAAAGTACAAGGGCACATGTGTTTCCAGAACTCTTAACACAAATGTGACTAGAAACAATCTTGGGAAGTGGCTTATATGGAGGAAGAAATTAATTTATTTTTAAGTCAAAGATACAGTGTGCTATTTATGTTGCTGTTGTTCTCTAGAGTCTTCTGTTACACAGTGGTATGTAAAGTACAAGGCCTGTGTTTCATAACAAAATAATTAATTAGTCTGTAGCAGCAGTCTGTAAAATGACTAAAAGTATATGAAACCACTCAAAAATCATTACCAGGTAGTCTTGCTATTATGTCTTCTGCACTACTTGAAAAAAATTGAATGTGGATAATTTTTTTTTGTTCCAGCATTTGGAAAGTAAGCAGAAGCTGGCGTGAAATCATTGTACAAGACAGAAGTGCAGATAAGAGGAGAAACTTGTACACAAAACAGCTGAAAGAAGCTGCTCAGGTAAGATAGTTCTCAAAGGTGATTTTTTTTTTTTTTAAGTATGAAAGAAGATAGAAGGAAAGAGGAAACATCTTGTAAAGCTACAGAAAGGTAACTGACTGAGACAGTTCCAAAATGAGTAGGTGATGGATTCCAACAGGAGAATGTAATGGCTCTTACTGCTTTTCAGTTGTGTGCAGTTTGAGTACTGGTCTTTCAACTATGTAAGACTCTTATTTGCCCTTTCTTGAGAATCCAAGGATCTCTTCCTTGACTAATTTCAGCTTTAAACTCTGCTCATACCATTTTGCCATGCTGTCCTTTATTGTCCATTTCACTCTAGTCTGCAGTGCTGTAGGACCCACTCTAGATTACTTCCTGATTATTTTCAGGACTGCTTGTGTCACAGTGTATTTGTGAACATCAGAAGGATATGTAGGTTTTTAAGGGGTATCTAGACAAGTAAGCATATTAGTTGCACCATATTTTTTCAGATCTTATGCATGGTACGAGTACTTGCTATTGAGATGTCCTAATTCACAAATATGAGCACCAGTAGAGTGTGCTAAAAGACAGTTGGCTTTTCACCCTGCTCATGGGACAGTTTTTAATGATCTCTCTTGAGCCCTTGCTAAATAGAAACATTTAATGCTAAATACCTGTGGTATGTATATATAATTTTCTTATGTGTTTTTGCAGAGGGGAAAAAACCAAACAAGTAAAATCCATCTGCTAAATCCTAAATAAAATCCTTATTTTCTCCCTTTTTTTTTTTTTCTTTTGTTAAATAATTATAAACTAACAGGAATATTTGTTGAAGGCTGAAGATGCTGCTACAAGACTTAATATTCTCAACAGATCTGCTCTAAGGCTTGTTCAAGCTCAAGCCAGAACTCCTATTTTACAGACACCACACACTGAACTTACACCTAGGAGATGCAGTTCTGTTCCCCACTCAGCTAGTAGGCAGGAAGAATACATGAAAGTAGGTATCTAAGAAATGCTTCATTTTAAGTTTTTGGAATGTTTTCATTTACAAGGCTAAACAGCTCTTTTCTATCTCCTCTTACTACAGGTTGCTAAAACTCTGTTCACTGATGAAGCTCTAAAGCCCTGTCCAAGATGTCAATACCCTGCTAAATATCAATTAGTAAAAAAAAGGGGACTATGTAGCAGAGAAGCATGTGCATTTGAGTTCTGTATTTTATGTCTGCATGCATTCCATGGGTCAAAAGAATGTAATAGTTTATCTGCAAAACGGAAGAATAAAAAAGATGCTCCACCAGGAAGTGCCCAAAGCAAAAGAAATTTAAAAAGACTCTAAGTTTGTAAAGCATGTAGCTCCTTACATATAATTCCTTTTCCCCTTCCCCTAAATTCCTTATCTTGTTCCTATTCTTCCTAAAGGTATGCATCTTGAAAGTATCATTTGTTCTTGCTGACTTACCAAGATAACCTCTCATGTATATATCTTAATTAACATAGTATATTTCTGGTTTTTAAAAAAGGAACATTTAAAAATATTTTATGTCTTGTTTTACCTGTTGTGTAGTAGGTAGGAACTTACTAACATCTTAATTTTTAAATAAAGTGTCTTGAATGTAGTCTTCAATATTTAGCATACAGCACCTCATAGAAGTTTTAAAATGTTATTCTTGTCTTAAAGACAAATTAAAGAAAATTATTTTTAAAAAAGTCTTTGAAATCAGATTTACTTATTTATTTACTTTAAATTACAGTAACTTTTAAAAATGTCTCAAAGTGGGGCACTATATACATTTGCAAAAAATACTTCTAATAATATGAATGGTGATATGTCAAAATTAATATATTACCTGTCTGAATTTTTTATTGGAATAATTGTGTTGTTCTCTTAGCCTCTGTAATAGAAGTCGATAGAATAGTAATTTATAAACTAAACTAATTTATAAACTTAGCGTTATAAACACACTAAGCTGTGTGGATATTGTTGTACTGAGTTTTACAGACTTTTTGTCTTGAAAACTTCAGGTGATACCATATATATTCATATATCTAAAGTGCTGTGGCATCACCTTTGCTGTTGTGAACTTACCTTTAGGTTTAATCTGACTTGACTTCAGCTCCCAGGTACCAGGTCACCTTCACACTTCTACTTGAGCTAAAGGATTATCTACAGCTGCAAATCATTCTTTCTCTATCTCTAGATTTAATAAAAGAAATTAATGTATTTTGCTTTTTAACTAAATGTGCTGATCCCTTCTAGAAAACTAATTTGATCTGTCTCTTGGACCTCAAACAATTTTTGTGTGGTTTTGGTTTGTATCCTAGCAATTACAAGTAGTTTGAAATGCAGGTGACAGAAATGGACGCAGTACTTCTATGAAGATATAATATCAATTGTCTTCTACAATTGATATTGTCCTACTTGTCATTTCAAAGAGTTCATTTGTCACAAGCACCTTGCAGAACACTTGTCAGCTGGTGTTTATTCCAGACTCTCCCTCTGATGTTGTCTTTTGTGTTATGTTTTTGATGGTGTTACTTTAATGTGTTTATTTGTAGGTAAGCCTTAACATTGCACTATTTTTAAAAGTCTGATTTTAAAAAAGCAAAAGCAAACCAAAAGAGCTTTCAAGTAAACCATAAGCTTCATATTTGCCCCTTTTAATATTTATTCACGCATCCCTTTATTTTTAGTGCCAAAAAATTGGAAATAACCTCTAAGATTTTTTTCTTATTCTTTATTTCTTTTCATGCAATCTGTATATATTTAAGCCAAATGGACCAGGATAATTCACTTCAGGGTGTTCTAGAAACATCACTTCTTATTTTTCATCTCTAACTGTTGTGATCTGTAATTTGGTTATCACTTCTACCATTCTTGATTTTTGCATAGTAGTTTCACATAACATTTGGAAAGAGGAGAGACAACATGATTAATAAAATGGTATGGAAATTCTACCACTAACTCTATTAACCAGGCAACATCATTAAAGAAGAAATTAACCCAATATATCTGCCAGAACATCATGTTTATTGCATGAATATAAGTCTCAACACTTCAATTCCATACTTTTATGTGTTTGCTGAGTCTTTGCCTTGTACTTAGGTTAGGCTGGTAGCAACTTGAAGACTGCTCAGTCTATTTTAAAGGAACAGTTGAGGGAAAGGATCTGGGGACAAGGTAGGGAATAAAGAGGTATGTGCATGTAGGTTTGGTTTAGGAAGAATGGCATTCATTACAGAGGAGGAGACTGCTAGAGGGACAATGGTTAAATTACTTGATTTGCTTAATCTTTGTATTTCTCTAATTGTTTAGAGCTTTACATGTTCAAGGTTTACCTAAAAGTTAATTAGGTTCAAAGAACGATTGGATTTGTTCTTTATTCCTTAGGTATATAGTAAGTGACTATATTTTTTAGTAATGCTTAATACTTTCTATTAAGGGTTAAAATTAACAGCTTTCTAGATGGGAAGTTATATTACACAATAATCTGAATATGTCATTTATCTTTATAAAAATTTGGATTAATTTTCTTACTGTTGAATTACCAAATAAAGCAGGGGATGGTAGTAAACACAATGCAGAGTAAGTACTGCATGTCATAACACTTCAGACTGCTATTGTCATCACTGCATATTACCTTTGCTAAATACCAACATCTCTAAAATGTCTCAATTTAAAAAAAGCTTTTAATGAATTTGTGAAATTTATGGGGAAGTTATGATTGGCAGTGAGAATATCTAGCTCACCTTCTGCTGTGGAGTGTTGCAGCACAATCCAGAAATACATAGTGTTCAATAGCTCTGAAAGTAATGCTGAAATGGGTACCTTTGAGTGGAAAACCGTATAGTAACTCAGCTCTCAGTTTAAGAATCAGTTATTAAGTATCTTTTCCATTTGAGAAAATTCGGTAAAGAGTTGTATTAGCTTTCCCAAAGAGTATGGAGGATAAAGTAAATTGGTTCTGGTACAGGCATTGTTTGTTTTTAAAGGTGGTATCTTTGATGTCTACAGTAGCCATTCAACAAGGAGAAGCTTGAAAGGGAAAAAACAAAACCCTTAAGTCCTATTTCACAGTATTAAACATTTTTCTCTTTTTTTGGTATATTTAAACATTTCTTGGGGTTTTTTTCCCTTCTAAATCCATCTCACAAAAATGTCTTCTTGAATCACATCTCTTGCTCAGTTGGGTCTATCACAAATCTAATTGGTGATTACAAAAGTAATCTATGTTCTGCTGTTTGAGTGAAATGTGTTCTCTGTGGTCGTCATTGCTCTACCAGAGGTGGGGCAAGTGAGAAACCAGACTTCTCATCCCTGGGTAAATGTGTTCTCTAATACACTGATTTATTTTTTAATTTCTTTCAAAATAAAATTAGCTTTATTCCTTGACACAGGGGAGAAATAAAGTAATGATAGTTATTCTTTACCTACACATTAATAGAACACAAGGTATATGATAGCTCTCTAATAGTCTCTAATAATTTGGGTGAAAGGAATCAAAACACTTTCATTATATGACTGCTTTATTGACAGAAATTAAGTATTTGGGATAGGAGGGTGGCAGAAAAGAGTGCTTGTTAGATTTTTTTTTTCTCTATACTATATCTATTTCTCAATTAGTCTCCATCGCATATCACAAAGATATATGTCTGGACTTTGATGAAACAGCAAAGGAAACTAAGTTCTTAATAAAAAAACAAACAACCAACACAAAACCAAACAACCCCCTCCAGCACACAAACACCACCCCTAAACCCTCAAACTGACCCCTCACCCCATTTCTCTTCCAACAAAACAACTCACATAGAAAACAGCTCACATGTATCAGGGAATCTGGGGATTTGCATTTCTGTTTCTCCTGGGCTGAGTTAATTCTTAGAGAGCTGAGGTCAGGTGTTAGCACAGATAAGAAGGATGCAAAAGTACTCCTGGAGTAGAAATGATAATGATGGAGAGTATTCTAAAATCTGCCCATGGTAATTCTCCAGCTCAAGATTTCTTGCAACTGACAACAGATTGTTGGAAAGGGAGGAATGGATTGTCTTTCCCTCTGGAACATGGGGATAATGTTAAAGATAATATTTGGGTTAGTATTGGGCTTCTGATAATTTTATTTTTGCAATCCTCTTTTTCCTTCAGACAGACATCATCTATAGTGGGAGGAGTGACATTGCCTATAAATGCCCAGGGAATGTATTTAGTTTTCTGACCATGATGGTTTGAGCCAGAGCTGTGGGTTTAAATTCTAAAATAGAATTATTGGAAGTAACCTCTTGCTGCTGACAGATGTTGCTGCAAGGATTTTACTTCATAAATTTTTTTTTTTTTTTTTTTGGAGCAGCAACCATAAACCTCAAGTGGTTTGTGAGAAGGAAATTGAAATTGTTTAAGTCTCTGATCATTCGTTCTTTGGTGACAAGTATGGAAGAGCTTAGGCAAAAAATGGTTATGAATCTTTGGAATTGTTTATAGGCTAGGGGATGTTAGTGTGTTTCATCGCTAACTAGCCAAAAATGATAAAAAAAATTTGGTCATTAAATTTAGTAACTCAACACCATATGTTAGATAATTTTCCTATTCCATATATTGGTTACTCTTTGAACCACCTTAGGCAATTGAGACCGTGCTGATTAATTTTCATACAAAAAGTGCTTTCTTTTGTTTCTGCTTTCATAGGCACGTGAAGAAATACAGCAGTGTCAGATTAGAAAGGGACTCCTGGAGTCTAGTGCCAAGATCTTATGTCAACTGATCAAGTTCTGTCTTAAAACTGGTTATAATACTGTCCCATTACCATGTTGGTGACCTACTCCAGATTGCTCTAGTAGTCACTTAACCTGTTGCCTTTTTTTTAGCATTGCTATTAAAATAGCTATTCTGTTGTTGTGGTTTGAAAGCAAAATGAATGAGAGGCTCAAAGTCAGAGATATAATTTAATAAGAAGAAAGGTAAAAATAAAATAAAATAAATGCAATAACACAAAGGACCACTGACAGAGTCAGAATACAACCTGAGCAGGATGGTGGAAGCAGTCCAGGTGAGGTGGTCTTCCTGAAGCAGTGATCCTGTAGAAAGGTCTGGTAGCTTTGCTCCTCTGGGAATCCAGTGGGTAAGTGCCCCTTGCACTGTCCCACATACCAGCTTATATCCAGGTGAGAATGCTTGGCTCCTCCCCCTGGGCAGAGCATCTCACAATAGGATGAGGAGTTGCGAAGTGGGTCCTTGATGGCCCATTAACAGAGATAACTCCTGGAGGGAGTTACCTGTGACTCATGGGCCAGGTGTTAATAGGCCATTAGCAGAAGAGGCAGGGGCTTGGGAAAACACTAGCCCACCTGCTTTCAACAGTTCATGAAGATGGTGATAGAATAAATACTTTGTGTGCATCCTACACTGCAACCCAGGACATCTGTATATCTGATCCTTCCCTTAGACTTTTCTTCCCCAATATTATGATTGTTCTTTCACTGACAAAAATCCTCCGCATTTAGTCTCATCTCTTAAGACAATCCAACAACAGATGTTGTGTCTAACAACTCCTCACTGTTTCCACTGGAATCTATTATTGATTGAATTCAGCCAGTATTCCAAGTGAAACCTCCTCAAGAACTAAAATAACATTATGGCTTTCTTTTCTCTACAAGAAATACTTTCACCAACATATACTAAGACAAGCATTTCTTGTATAGGTCTTCTTCACAGTCACAGTTCAGTCACTTGGTGTAGTACTTCCACATTCTCAAAAATTATGAAAAGATCCAAATTTTTTTCTATTAATTTCTACTAAACCTTAAGTGTGTAATCTCATACTTTGCTCTTCTAAGCTTCAGTCTTTTTTTCTTTCTCTGATTGAGTCTTGTGATGATTTAGTATTTGATGTGATTATATTATATTTTTACAGGTGCAAATTTTTTGTCTGTACTGAATCTTATGGGATTTTTTGATGCAAAATATCTAGCAGGTTCTGTTATCACTTGTCAAATGCCACAGCAGAACCTGACTGCTTTTGGGGAATGATGTATTTATTTTTAATTAAACAAAAACAAAGCTTGTTTTCACTTTCTTACTTTCTGAGCTCTCATTAGTTGAAAATTACATTACAAAAAGACTTAACACATTTTTTCTCTGTGACAAGCTTCTGGAGAGTGTTAGAACTTACCCAAACTTGTCAGAAGCCTAAATGCTAGTAAGACCTTATTGAGCTGGGTGCTAATGGATGAGTAGTAATGAAACCAACACTTCAGCTGAAAATATTGATGGCATGACATTTTTAATAAATTTATAAGCACTGTCAAATAGTTTCATATAAAAGTAGACTTCTGACTTGAAGATTGGAGTTCAAGAGTTAAAAGCCCCTCTAATTTTCCCCATCTGTGCTTTAACACATTCTAAAAGCAGTTCTGCAACAGTGTTTGTGTCTTAATTCTGTAGGTGCATTTTTAATCTCTCTGTAGGCAAATGGGATGTTGAAACCGTGCATATATTTTAGTTGCTGCTTTTTACTCGGGACTCATACTGAAAAACCTGTTTCCATAATCTACTTTAACTTAGATACTGTGTCATGACTAGAACCAGCTGAAGTGGTAGAAGGATAGTAACTGGGAAAAGAGGGATAGTTGGTTGAGAAGCAGTAGTACCCTAGATAAACACAGTAATGCTTGGTAAAAGTTGTTGGAGCTGCAAGATTATTGCTGAGTTACTCAGTAGTTGTGCAGTGGTCTTCCAGTTTAGCAAAAATGTTAATTATCATCCTAAAGTGCTGCTGGTGCCCAGATGGAGGACTCATATCTCATGTTCACTGAGCAGACACTAAAGTTCCTAAAGTCCTGAACTGGGTATAATACATTATTAGGGGCCTGAAGAACACTTCTACAAGTGCTTTGTTCTGCCAGGACTCAGTACCACAGTATCCAGCCTCTGTTTAGACCAATGGGCTACAAAATGAAATTTTCCTCTGGTTTGGATACACCACATTACCCTGGTGCACATTTAGGTAGATTAGATGCTCTGGAGATGGTGGCCATAGAAACATTTTTTGCTTTTAAAAACAGGTTCTGCTTGTCTTGCAAACATTCTCTCCTCTTCTGAAAAGATTTGTACAAAAGAAGCACTCCCATTAATATTGCAATTTTAGCCTTCATTTTCCTTTATCCTTTTGCCCTTGTGTATTCTGTTGTAAGGTACAAAAGCTATTACTGGGATGCAGTTACCTTTCAGCATTTCTGCTGGAAGTGTTTCTGTTAAGAGAATGTTCAATACTCTGTAACTCAAGTAGGCATAATATGAGAAAGTTCAGTGGGTCCTGTTTTCTGCTCCAAACAGAAATGCTTACTGGGACACTGTTTAAGTTCCTGTTCTGGACTTTTTCCTTGGGTTAAATAATTCTCATAAAGTAGTTCAGGGAGAATGTCATACAACACAGAATGGATACCAATAAAACAAACTAATTCTTGAAATGCTTTGCTCAATTAACTTACTTAAAAGTGAAATTATCTTAATGTTGAACTGCTTTCTTCCCTGAAAACAGCCCTTAATTTTAAATGCTGATAATAAAATATCACAAGGGGGCACCAAAGGTTTTTCATACAGAAGAGAACTCTAGTTTTCCTTCCCTCTTTAACCCATACACATTAATTCAACATTACAAATGCAAAATATTTTGAATGGCTTAAAGCAGTGGTGGCCATAATTCCTGCCCCTGGGAGCTGCATACTGAAACCTACAAGAGGAGTGGGCATCCTGGGAAGCAATTCTGATGGTATTACTTCTCTAGGGCCTCCTTTACAAGGTGAAGCTGTACTGGGCCCACAGCCAGATGCTACAGCAACCAAGCAAGATCATGGAATTATAGACTGGCCTGAACAGCCTCCGGCTGAGTTCCTCTCGCAGCCACAGACTTGGATTATCCAGTGGTCTCCATGCCAGTCTAGAGTACAAAACATAACTCTTTTAGACAAGTGTTGCACTTGAAGAATTTGAGAATTTGTAGTTTCAGGAGCTGCACGCTCTGGACTTTATTTCCTGAGTACAGAAAATATATTTGATAATAAAATCCAATATGGTTTTATGAAGTATGAATACTGTAGAAGTGCCTCCTCTATCATGATTTTAAAATGACCACAGGAAAAACATTGTATGCATTTTATTCATGCTTAATTGATGCTCTGAATGCTTTAGTAAACAAGAAAGGGAAAGCATTAACTTTTTTAAACTCAAATTGGAAAAGTTTAAGTATTCCCATGCAGCATATTTGAAACAATGTCAGAATAATGGCATTTTAATTTTTTCTTTTTTAGTCTGCTTAATGAAGATTGGGTGAGAATTTGGTAACTTAAAGGATTCTTTATTTTTTAACTAGATACTCCTGGAGGCTAGGAGATCAATAGGTAGTTAGGAAAGTAAAATACCTGCAAAATAAGATGGCTGTAGTTTCTGGATGCTTTTCTGAAGCATTATTGAATTTTTAAGGAGCATCTTTTAGTTATGGATTCTTGTGCAATTCTCAGCACCTGTTGAGTAGATACTGCTGTGTTCTTGAAGTGGAGGAACATGAAATTTTTTTCTTTTTTTTCTCCTGATTATTTTTTTCTGCTTGATCAGTCTCCCAGTCTATTTCATTATAGAGCTCTACAGCAGCGTAACAAAAATGGGGGAACTGGTGGTCAGTGAGATCTTTTGTCTCAAACAGCACTGCTGCTACCCAGATTTGATGCATCAGTAATATTTCACTTGGATAACTCAGCTGGAGAATCCTGGGTTTGGGGACTGCTGTTGACACCTGCTTGATAGCAAGAAAGGGAAGACATGGATGTGTTTAGTGTTTCTTGCTGGTATTTGGCACGTACTGCCATGATCTGCTGAAGGAAGTTTGATGTTATTGACACATGCTATTGCTATCTGCTGGAACTTCTCCATTATACCTCTTGCATTGGACCTTTGGTGGACTGGAACAGCTGTTAAGTCGCAATCAAGAAACTGACCTGACATAAACCAAGTTGTGAATAACCCCAGAAAAAAAAAAAAAAGTCACAAAATCTACTTGCACAACTAGAAGTGGTAGTACATTTGAAAAGCTTAAATTAGTGCAGCCAAAGTGTCTTACAAACCATGACTCTGTTTATCTATGTGGAAAATAGATAACAGACAATAACAATGCAATCTTTGTCCATAGTGCCAAAACTTCGGATACATCCTGTGACAGTGAAATCTGTGTGAGAAATAACTGTCACAGTTTCATCTGATCTGTATCTATGTTTCAGCTGAAAGATATGCTACATTAACTGTAGTAGGGCTGCTAGGAAAAAATTCTCTCTGCCTTGCTGTAGACTTATGTAAACCATGCAAATGTTTCTATCTTGTATGCAGTTTGATAGCCATGGCTCTAGCAATTCTTTCCTGATTGTCATTGTCTTTGCAGAATTACTTTATTTCTAATACTTTTTCTCTAACAATAATTTCTCTATTTCTATTATTATTTCTAATAATTTTATTTCACAATCTTTCTAAATAGTTTTTTCAATTAAGTGTTAATGCTTCTTTCCAAAATTAGGAAAGATAGTGTGTAATTCTCCTAAAGCTCTAGGAGTTGTGCCTTAAGACACTAATAGAAATTTATGAAGGACTCAGATGACTGCAGGTGTGTATGCAGGAGGCACACACACTACTTGGCATGTAGGAAGTAGTAAGAGGACAAATGTATATCACAAATTGATAAGAGGTCCTTCGAAATTCCAGTTCATCTTCCAGGGTATGTCTCTGTATTCCCCTAATGTTTTTCAAGACCCATATTAAGCAAATGGAAATCAAACCTGACTTAAGGCCTTTAAATTTGGTAAGACACCTCTACATTGTCCTGATAGAATAGGATTGTTATAGGAATCCCTGGGCCATTGGCAACAAGAACAAGTCAAGAAGTATTCTCCAATGACTATCTGAATAAAGACTTTTGTAGAGGTAAAGCTCTTTGTACTTCCCTCTGAAACTCTCCTCCAGTTAAAGGTTTCTAATGCTGATAGCCCAAAACTAAGTCCCATTTCTTCCTTTACTGTTTCTGGAATCGTAGAAGTTTAGGTTGAAAAAGCGCAGCCATTAACCTGGCACTAAACCATGTCCCTAAGTGCCACATCCACAAGTCCCTTAAATACCTTCAGGGATAGTGACTCAACTATTTCTCTGTATAGCCTGTTCCAGTGCTTGACAATCCTTTTGCTGAAGAATATTTTTCCTAATAGCCAATCTAAAACTCCTCTGGCACAACTTAAGGCCATTTCCTCTTGTCCTGTTAACTGATACCTGGGAGAAGAGACAACTCCCACCTCACTACAGACAACCTCCTTTTAGGTAGTTGGAGAGAGCAACAACGTTTCCCCTGAGCCTCCTTTGCTCCAGGCTAAACAACCCCAGCACCCCCAGCTGATCCTCACGGGACTTGTGCTCTAAACCATTCCCCAGCTCCACTGCCCTTCTCTAGACACTCTCCAACTACAATGTCCTTGTGGTGAGGGACTCAGAACTGGACACAGCACTTGAGGTGTGGCCTCACCAGTGCCCAGTACAGAGGGGAAATCACTGCACTGGTCCTGCTGGCCACACTATTCCTGATATAGTCCAGGATGCTACTGACCTCTCCTATTTTATTTTTAAGCACCTACTTTTTTGCTTTTAACCTAGACTATCTTCAGGAGTATTATTTCTCTCCTTTTCAAATTCTTTTGGCTGCTCATATTCCCAATAAAAATTTCCTCAGGTGTTTGCACTAATTTTTTCTGACAGACACAGAGTTGCATTAAACTGTGCCTGTAAACTGGGACTATCAGATTCAACACAGAGGCTGTACTGTCACCACAGGCAGTCTCTGTGCTTTTGCCAACAGAATAATTTAAGGCTTTTAAGGGCCAGCTATCTGACTCTGGACTTGTGCTTCCCTCTTGTGATATGACTCCCACTTTGGCGTTTCTGCAGTCAATATTTAAATAGGTTTCCTAGCACCTGTTTTCAGTGTATGTGATTGCAGCTGCCAGATGCAAAACTAAAATCTCTGTGGTAGTCATCTAAAAAAGAAATTGTAGTTATAGTCAACTAAAGTTAGACTTCTGTAAAAATATTTAGGTATTAAAGATATCACAGCAAGAAATGCCCTTATATCTGAGATGGGGTGTTCCTATGGAAAATCAGTAGCTGTCCCTGAGTATCGCTCTAGAGCTGTATCTGCATCTTTGTTATGAGCATTTGCTACCTTTTGAATGCATAATTAATTATGTGAAAATTCATGACTTCACTATGACCACTGCCAGGAATCAAGCACAAGTTAGCACCTCCAAACACAAGTGTGCATATGGATTTAGTAAAACAATCCAGTTTATGTTTTGTCTGTACCTGAGTCCCAAGGAAGTTTGTTCATCCAGCAAGCTGGCATAGCTTATACGTGTGGTTCTTTGTGGGCAAAGTTGTCTCGGCAGTTTTGATCTGATTTGCCTGGGTAATACTTTGAAATCCTTACCCTGACAAATGGCTGAAAGCATAAATTCCAGAGATTTGTGGAGGACAGATTAAAGTCTTGACTGAAAGTTCACCTCTCCAAATGGTTCTTCATAAATTAGCGGAGGAGGGAAATGCCAGCAGGTATGAAGTGGACCATTCAATGTTTTCCTTCCTTTTATCTTCCAGTGCAGCCTCTTCCTGTGTTGGCCTTCTGAAAGATTACCATTTTCTAAAATTTCTAACAATTTTAAGCCTACTTTTAGTGGTTTTTCTTTCTTTTGTCTAGTATTTTATTGGTATCTCCTTTTTTAGAACTTATCCCCCATCCTATCTAGCCATTCATCTTTACTACACCCAAGGGTAAGATGCTTTTTGGGATAGATCACAGCTTTAACTATATTTACGAAACATCCTGTAGGCCTGCAGGTCTGCTAAGCTAAATAATAATAAAAATTAAAATAAAATAAGAGCATGGAAAGGAAAATGTGAAAAAGGAGGAAAATGGGCTTGATCTTTATATCTCAGCTTCACTAGCTGGTGAACTTTTAACTGGCAATATAAAATCAGGACTGAAATGCACACACACAAGGTATGTGACCTAAATGTGTGTTGTTAACTAAGACAATGAAAAAGTGATGATGACTGCTAATAGATTCTCCATGACAGAGTACAATGTGTGTTTTCTGATGAGCTTAATCCTAAATGTAATCTTTGAAGCACATTGAAACAGCACAAAGACCTAGGAGTTTTATGTCAAAATACACCTGATAACAGAAGGATAGAAAAAGGACCGTTTTAAATTTTATTTTTCTTAATTGACCCTTTTCCAGACTTCAGTTTTTTCTGAGCTGTCTTGTAGCTTCCAATTCTAAAAAAAAAAAAAAAAAAAAAAAAAGGCTCATTCATCATGTTTCTGTTGTTTTTTCTTCAAAAATTGCAAGCAATTAGGGAAGTTTAGGAGAAAGTTATACACTGCAGACTATGTTTATACCTACATCAGAAAGATGGGCAGGGGGAAAATGAGTGGAATGAACATTAGCTTAAACATTTAAAATCATATTAAGTAGTTTAGTTATGAGACAATCCAGTCTCATAATACAATGGAGTGCAATTCTTCTGCCTGTTGGAAAGGTTTCACTTTGCATTTTATGTGCTGTTATGCATGTTTCTCTTACATATACATTAAGTATACATACCTATTAGAAATATTTCATAGTGACAGTAGAATATGTCCTGATACACAGCACTGCAAAATCACTTCGAATCTGAATCTTCATATTTTATTCTTTACTTCTGTTGAATATGGTCTTCTGATATATAGATATAGACACAGATACAGACATAGATACAGATATAGATACATATAGATATATGAAACATTTGCCTGAAATGTGGATCTTGAATAACACATTATTCAGCTTATCTTTTAGATCTTTGGAAATACTATTGTGCCCTTAAGGGACACCCCCCAACCCCACCCCCGAGCCCAAACCACCCTTAAAAGCTAATCACGCAGCTAACAATATCCCATGAAAACAATTAGAAGATGTATTATTCTGGCATTTAGCAACTAGACCAGTGATTGTATTTGGGCAGGCACCCCCCAGGGTGGGAATGCACATCTGGAGTAGAGGGTGCAAAATATCTTGTGTTTCTAGGAGATGAAGCCATTTCCCTGCCTCTATGGCAACAGATTTGCTGCTTGTTCATTATTAACACTCATCAGCTTCTGCACTTTAAGCTGCAGTCCCTGGGCATGTGCATTTTGTTCTGTTTTTACTTAACCATGGGTTCCACCAAAGTCATACATGAGTTAAAATAAAACTTTTTCTACAGTTGAGCGTTACAACTGGATATACTGCTCTACTCTGTGAAAGGGGATACAAATGGTAGTTCTCAAGGTCGTAGTGCCTTTTGTGCCGAGTCCAGCTGATGGATTAGGCTTCTGGAAGGAGCCCTCCATGCACCTTGCATCCATGACTTCTCGTACTACTGATCCCAGTGGGATTTTTGCCAAGCTATTAAAAGCAGCGCTGGTCTGGAAATCAGCAGCAGCAGAGAACTTTCGTGCCAAAAATCCTGCAGGATTTATGCAGTTCTAGGATAGGGTACTTGCTAGGTAGGATGGTTTTCAGATCCCAGTCGTGAAACACCTAAATCCCTCTGAAATCCTCATCGAGGAGTCTGAATTCCTTCTCTACACACAGCTTTCGCTGATCCCACCAGAAACGTGACTTTTCCTTACATGCTGCAGCCAAGGCAGAAACTAACCTTCTAGAAGCGTTTAGTTCCATTTCTGGCTACAGCTATCCCCACATCTCTGCTCTTCAGGCATCTCCTATGGGCCTGTCCTCCCTGAGGGAGCGCGGCGCGGGCCGGGCCGTGTTTGCGGCGCCATAGCAACCAACGGCGGGGCGGCCTCAGGCCCGGCCGGGCCCCGCGGCCCCGGCGCTGCTCCTGCTGCTTCCCGGGATCTCCCCTGGGCAGGGGCCGCTCCCCGGGATCTCATCTGGGCAGGGGCCGCTCCTCAGGATCTCCCCTGGGCAGGGGCCGCTCCCTGGGATCTCCCCTGGGCAGGGGCTGCTCCCTCTGCCCCCCGGGCTCTCCCCTGCGCGGTGCCGGTGCCGGGATGCGCTCCAAGCGGCTCACCACCGGTACGTGGCGCTCTGTGTCCCCTGTGCAGGGCCGGGCTGGCTCCGTGTTTCACGGAGGTGCCGGTGGCGGCCTCAGGTGCAGAGGCGATGGCACTAAAGGGGCTTTTGGAACTGACGGGTGTGAACTTGCCCGGCAGGGCTCATGGCATCACTAAAGACAGGGTATTGTCGTAGAATGAATGAGTTGATTATTTGGGAACACAATTCTATTTTTTAAATTTTATCACATGATGATTTGTAGTATTCGCTGTTCAAAGCTTTGAGAGTCTCATATAAATCTGTATTTTCATTAAACCACCAAGCTTCTAGTTATCAATTTTGCGGAGGAAAGCTGACATGAAGTTAACTGATATGTATACGAAATAATATATCTTTATGTTTAAATAATTCTTAAATAGATAATCTGTTTAAATAATTATTGTGATCGATAATCTTTTCATGCACAGGTCAACGTTACAGCATATTCTTAGGTTATTTTATTTCTTCAGACTCAGTTGTTTTATTTCAGAATACCCAGGAGAGTTGTCACGCCTCACTACTTTTTGTTGTACTGTAGTTGAACCAGATTGACTGCATTGCTTGGATAACATATGATGTTTAATATCTTCTTTTCAGAACCTCCATGTATAACAGAAGAAATGTTAGTAAGTATGCTTATAAGGCTTGATCATTATTTTCATCATGTAGCAATAGAGCAAAAAAAGCAAAAAACCATTGTTTTCTCATTTATTTTTGTAAGTATAGATTACTGAGCAATTTTGTAAAATTTTGGCAGACAAAATACTTAGTTTGAAAATAATTAGAAAAAAAGTAACACAAGACTATGGAGAATAAAGATGGAAATTAAAGTGAATTAGGATGAAGGAAGGAAACAAACAACTGGAAGATTCAACATGAGAGGTTTAACAATCTCCTTACTTCGCCTTTTTTGCCCTTTGCTCATAGCTCATTGTAGGTTTTCCCTGATGTTTGTCTTTTGTTTGAAAGGTATATATGTTTCTCTGTTACCTCCTAAGAAATGACACGTTTACTGTTGCAGCTCAGGTAATGTTTGCCCATTCCCTGTTTTGGATACCTTTGTAACTGTGTATTTTAAAGTACATATGTGTCGATATTGTTCTTAGGAATCTCTAGATACTGTTTTATTTATAGTGTTTATTACCATAAACAGAACCAACATAAGCGCAAGTTTTGGACCAATTTTTAGCACTCTTTAACCTCCAGTTGCCGTTCTAAGGCAGCTTTTTCTACTCATAATTTAGACTGTGCTGCAGGGGAACGAGCATGGAAAAACAAAACCAAATGCTTCCTGACACAAAAATCTAAGCTATAGTATTGTACATGCAACTCCCTAACCTCTAATGTGCACATAAGAAAGTGCAACTGATCTCAAATGAAAATAAGACTGTCTACAAAAGACTGTCCAAAAACCAGAGTAAATTATATAATGTATAGATGCAATAAGTAATAAAGCACACATTAATAAGATCATAAGCATTTTATCTATCTATTTTATCAACCATCGTGTTTACATTTCTTGCTGTTAAATGGGTCTACAGAGGATTGTATCCTTGGGAAATTAAAAACATATTATCTGCATATTCCTAAAGAGCTTATACTTCAGCCAGTAATAAATTAATTGTTTTCAATAAGTCCTTTGAAACAGTAAAATATTTTCATCATGTATTATCATATCTAGTCCTATGTCAAGATTCATCCTTGTCAGAGTCAAACCAAACATGAGGCTCACTAAAGCTTGTTTCTAAATAATTTCTTTTCCTAATTCTGTTAACACTTGCAGAATTGATATTTCTGGATCTGAGTGTCTATTGACATTAGTAAGAGGCTTCTCTGTTGATTTCAAAATGGGTTAGACACTTTTGTAAATTCCCCTATTTAATCAGTGCCGAAACATCTCTAGGTCCATGGCACTGCAATTGCATTGAGCCATGGGCCTGTAATCCAAATAAGGCATGAAAGCCTTGCTTTTCAGCATTGGCAGCACTTTCTAGGAATGAGTTTGGGCTACCTTGCCTGTGCTATATCAGTCACCACATCAACCTCAAGTGCTAAGGAATGAATGCTGGTAGACACCATCGGGTATAGTCCTGACTTGTCACGCATGTTATCTCAGAGTTCTTCCTGATCTGAGAACAAGCTATCTGCATTTAGATTAGACCACTGGGGTTTGGATCAAGATACTGCCTGCCTGTACACTGTGCATAACCTCTCTTTAATGCAATTCCTCACTGGCACAGTACAATGCTATCAACTTAAGAAAGAAAAAAAATTGTGTTGCAACACCTTTGTTACTGTTAGCAAATACATTAAATTTAGTTGCACTCTCCTTGCCTTGCAAGGCTTAAATTATAGAATATTCAGGAAAATTAAACTATTAAAAATTATTTAATTGTCTTTATTATACTGAAGACACATATCTGAAGACTAGTGGAATAATGTTCTAGTTTTACCTCTGTTGAACTGAAATGGTGGAGATACTGAGTACAATAAAAGTAAGACTTAGAGCCATACTTTTGGATTTGTCAATAGCAGAAAAATTCAACCTCTAATCTACAGTTTTTGAGTCATGTTAGCAAGATTTAAAATGCAGGGGTCAGAAAGGATACTAAGACACCTGCAGATGCAGTCTTCACTTCTGATGAGGTCAAAAGGAAGCCTCCCAGTTTTGTCAGATTCAAAGCATGGCATACACTGCTTGCTTGCTGAGCCAAATTATAGGTTAGTGTTCTCCCTTTTAGTCCCCAAACATCCCCAAGCAGCAGTGTGAGAGCAGAAGGTAGCCCTGGTGAAATATTATAATCTCCTTCTTCCCAAGTGCAAGAGAGAAAGGTACAGTGTGGGGAATTTCTAGACTGTTAGCTTATGCACTTTTTTTCAAAAGTTAACATTCAGACTTTCAGCATCTAGAAGCTGTTTGGTTTATGAAGGCTTTATCTGTAAATTCATTGGAAAAGGATTTACCTTCATGAGGGCATTTTGAATTGCTAAGGATGTTGGCAGTGTGCAATGGCTAGAATATAACAGTGATGCAATGACTATATTCTCAAAAATAGGAAATAATATTTTGCAAAAGCTTCCATGTCATATCTCATGGAAAAAATATTGTTTGAGGCAATAGTGCATTCAAATATTAGCACAAATTATTACAAACCATGCTTTGTGGTTTTATCTCTCTATAGGAAGTATGCTTAGCCACAGATGATATGCTTGTGGATTACTTTAATGAATTTTTGAGTCTTCCGGTAAGTACCTTACAAAATCCCTTACAAAATACAAGAAACGCCTTACTAAGATTAACTTAAAGAGTAACTTAATCCATCTTGGAAAATTTTATGTTTTGCCATACTCTATATTTGCCATATATTTTAATGGTAGCATGGACTTCTGGGGACAGGTGTTCTCTTGCTAATTTACAGACTCACAGAATGGGTCAGGTTGGAAGGGAACACAGTGGATCATTTGGTCCAACCTCCCTGCTCAAGCAGGGTCATCCCAGAGCACAGGGCACAGATCTGCATCCAGATGGTTCTTGAATATCTGCAGTGAGAGGGATTCTACCACCTCTCTGGGCAGCCTGTTCCAGTGCTCAGTCACCTACACAGTAAGGAAGTTTTTCCTTGTGTTCAGGTAGAACTTCCTATGCATCAGTTTCTGCTTGTTGCCTCTTGTCATATTGCTCAGCACCACTGAGCAGAGCCTTCATCCTCCCTTGAGATACTGATAGACATTGATAAGGGCCCCTCTTATTTGTCTCTTCTTGAGGCTGAATGTGCCCAGCTCCCTCAGCCTTTCCTCATAAGAGAGTTGCTCCAGTCCCTTAATAATTTTTATAGCCCTCTGCTGGACCACTCAAGTAGCTCCATGTCTCTCATGTACCAAAGAGTGGTCCTTGACCTGCTGACAGTCCTCTTCCTAATGTACACCAGGCCTTCTTGGCCATGGAGACAAACTGCTGGCTCATGGACAGCTTGTTGCCCAGCAAGATCCCTAAGTTATTTATGGATTTAAACTTACATAATGAATCGTTTATGTATTTAAATCACAGTGCACTAAAATAATGTTAATAGAAAATGAAAAAGGCACATAAATACTTACTTAAAAGGTGTCCACTTCTATTACAGTGTCACGACATGACAATATAACAAATGTTTTTCCTTTTGCAGTTTTCTGGAAATGCATTCAGGGATAAATAAACATTTAAGCTCAAGAAACAAGTCTTTTTCTTCATGGCTTGGAAGGTTTTAAAGTTGGAAGTTTTACACTTCCCTTCTCTTCCTCTCCCATTTGCAGCCAGAAGGATGCAGCCTTACACTGTATTCTGTGTGCTGATCCAGTTACAGTTAGACCATCATACCCAGTACCTTGTATATAACCTGTTCTCCTGCTATCAACTAGCCTGCCTCCCCACACTCTGTTGAGACTCACATGTACAGTCCTGCTCCCCCAACGTGGCAACCTCATCCAACTTCATCTTACTAATCTTGGCCCTGACACCTTACACTCCAAGTCCCTTGTGAGGTGGCACAGGCCTTTCCACAGTGTCACTTGTGGCTCCCACCCAGTGTGCCACAGAGTTGCCCCACAGCCTGTTCCCTTCCTAAGGCACAGGCTGCACTATAGTGGCTGTCCAACAGGCTACACTACAAGAACATATATCCATTCTACTGCTTGCTTGGTAGGAACCACTGCCAGCATTAGGAGAGAGCAGACTATTTCTTGATGCTCCTTTGACCTCGGACTTTGGTGAAGCCACTAATGAAGTAAGTTCAGTTGTGGTTCATAACTGAATGATTTGGCTTACTAAATTGAACCAGACATAGCTGTCTCTCTAAGCCACATCACAGACCTGTGTCAATGAACACAGCATGGAAATTGCACTACTAAGGATGGTAGAATGGGCTCCTCATGCCAATTTTTAATCCTAAAATAGAATCTGGAGGTATTAGCTCTATGTCAGAGTGTGAGTTTTGTGCACAGCATTGATATTGACTTCTTTCAGGAATTCAGTTTTTATATGCTTTCACCACGCTGCAAGATTCCAAAGAGTATACAAAGCTGGAGAGACACAGATGGAACAAAACCTGTGGTGAGAGGGCTGGTTTTTTTTTTTTCCTTCAACACCTCCATTCCCTGCCCCTCCCTCCCCTTCCCCAGCTGCCTTAGGATATCTGCCTAAATCAAAGCCTAACTACTTGGGTTTTAAACCCAGGCCTCCTTCCACATGCCAGATTGTTCTTAGCACAGGAATATCATCCTCCATGCCTTTGCTGCTTATTCAGAATTTATGCTTCAAGTTTTCTCCAGATTGCAGATGATGGAGTGTGTAAGAAGTGCAGCCTTTTTAGTCTCTTGATCTCCTTGGTCATACACAGATTTCAGGACATCTGTTAGAGGCCAAAATTCTCCTTGGCCTCAGAGGGCTCCTCAGCCCACAGTCCTGGCACAGCTCAGCAGCTCTGAACTGCAGCAATCATCCAGGCACTCCTGACTGCTCTGGAAGCCCACAGAAAAGAGTTCACAGCCACTCCTGAGTAAACACTGTTCTATGCTGGTAATCTTGGTAGGTTTCTAAGATGACACATGGTCTCTCTTCTACATATTTACATATCTTCATGAAAACAGATGCTCTATTAGCTATTTTTAACTGTAATGTTCTCATAATTGGTTTTATTTTCTCTTTGATCTTTTCCTAAGGATTTACTCTCTTCAGGATTAATTTCTATTAATGCCTTGAGTTTTGTGGTTTGAATACCTTACATTCCCAATTTCCCTCTCCTTCTCAGAAGGCTTCTACTAAAACAGCGCATTGAAATTTCCATTTCTTTATTCTTGTTGTGCTTATACACTGTTGCCTGGGAACAGTATTACCCAGGTGTGCTAGTAGTTAGGCAACAAGTTAAACTGAAAATATTGTGAGACTTGATACAAGAAATCAGGGGGAGCAAATGCTTAGGGGACTGCCTCTGCATTGATTTATACTGCGCAGTTAGCAGATGGAAAATTGTACCACTAGGGACTTGGTATAGCAGCAGCAGGTTTGTCATGTGGTGTGGTTTTTTTTTTTTCCTTTGATTTACAGTATATCCCTTAAGTGATCCTCTTGCTATAATGACATTCAATGTAATCTGACATAAATATCTTGGTACTCCAAAGAGCTATATACTGTAATAAAGTGTAATTTACAGAAAGTATTTCTGAAATACATAATACAAAAAACCTCAGGAGAGCAGTTGCTGCCAGTAGAACAGTGATTTCACAGTAGCAGAAACCAATTACATGACACACAAACGAGTTACACCTTCCTTAGTAACTAATGTAAAATGAAAGATTTAAGAGAAACATTGGCCTGGATACATTTCCATTTGTAGGAGTTCAGGCTAGAATTTGAATCTCTGATCCATGTATTAAGAACACCCAAGGATATGTTTAGTCAGGAATGAAAATTTCAAGTCAGAAATTGCCATCCAGCTCAGTGTTGAAGGCCAGCACAGTAATGTCAACTTGTTTCTCCTGCACTCTACAAACTGCTTGCTACTCATTCCATCCCAAGTCCGTGTTTGGTCTTACCAGTCATTTTCTATTACCAGTGTTTCTAAGGAAGGCACAATCCTCCTATTTACAACCTCAAGGAGTTGCACTAGAGACAAAAATGCTACCTTGTGCTTCAGTTGAAGCACATTCAGGGGATGATAATTTGGTGATGAGTCCCTGGTTCTTGGTTTCACTTGCAGCAGAAATCGACTAAGTGACCACAAGTTTATCATCTTAAATTTGAAGAATATTTCTTTCAAACATTGTTTCACTGTAAAGGCTCTCCTCCAAGCAGTCTGTGGTCCAGCATTTGATGCAGGTGATGATTCTGAAAACAATTAAAGCCCAAGTAAAGCCTGCGCCAATTGGTCTGTCTGAAGACAGAATGATCCTGAAAACCTAGTGCTGTCACAAATAGAATCTTGCTTATAGCAGATTACAGAAAGGGCAAAAAGCAGAAAAAGAATCCACTCCACTGCACAGTTCAGGCCCTTCATGGCTTTGAATATCCATGCATCAAACATTGGTTCAAGGCATCAGTGCATGCTCATTAGTTTTGTCTTGTCTTTTCCAGGTGTGAGGAGGGAGGCTGTAGTTGCCAATATAACCTCCCTTAAAAAGGCTTTGACAGGAGTAAGGCCCTACATGCATGTTACATTGAGACTTACCCAGGACTAAAACTTGCATCAGGTCTTTGACATTGAAGGAAGCAAAGCATTCCTGACTACATTCCTTATTGATAATGTGTTTACTCTAAATGTTCTGTCTTAATTAGATTGTGATATATGATTATGACTTTTGTCTTACTCATCAACAGAAGAGAAAATCTGGACTCATTAAAGTCAGTGGGAGATTTTACATTGACCATGTGTAGTGTCACATGTGTAGTGTAGAATTTTTCCAGACACTTCATAGAGCTGCTCAAATTCTTTTCTGGTGTGGACTCTCACTGACATTTATTTATGATATACATATACCCTTCTTAAGGGAGTTTTGGCAATGCTCATGGATGAGATCTCTATTCACTCCCACCCTTAACCTAAGAAGCAGCCAAGCTGTGGTCATTCTGTTTCTCTTGGAATCAAACTACATTATTTGGGTCTGGGATGTAAGCATATTAACACATTTGTTAATTGTATCTGAAGTTGAGTATATCTGAAAACTGTTAAAACAGAGAACAGTGAGATTTATATGTCTGATATCCTGGCAACATAGTGATGGATGCTGTTTTCGTTTCTGTTATGGGAGAACTGAGAGAAATTTGTCTTCCCTTCAGTTAAGTGTATAACTTCAGGTTTCAGAATTATGTATTCTGTTTATTTTTCAGCTGAAAACCATATTCAATGTACATTTGACTGCTAAGAAATTTCTTTGCTGTCAAAAAAGTACATGCAATTGTTTATTTATTTAATAGTATTGCTGTTCCACAGTATGAAAATGGCTTTTTGTTTTTTTGCTCAGAGATTTTTTTCTGAAGCTGAGATTACTACACTGAGTTACATTTGTCATACTGGCTTTGACGGGAGAATTGCCTGCGAGTGAAACAGTTTGCAAAGTCTGTAGACTTCTTATTTGTTGGTATTCTCAAGTCCTTGATCTTATTTATTGTGCTACGTTTACAATGTATGAACCCTAAGCTTCAATGCTCCTGCCAAACCTGATTTATTTTTTCTTAACATCTTGAGGTATAATTTCTCTGGAGATTTCCCTTTCTATCTTCAAAACATCAAAAATTGGGTCAAACTAAAGAGAATTATACACTTAGTCTTTGGTCAGTGTATTTTACTTGTCTCTAAAAAGCCAAAATTACTTGCCAAATGTGGAGTAAGAAAGACATTTCTTAATATATTAGATTGGCATGGATAATTTTTTCCCTTTCCTTTATAGTGTAGACTATTATCCACTCCCTAACATAGGCATCTTCACTGAAGATATTCCTCATTATTGCAATGATGGAATATTGGTGGTACCAGAAACCTCTTTCATTATGGTCCTGTGAAATGTTACAGCACTTGACTTCCACTGGAAAGGTTTTAAGTTTGCTAAAGAGTGCTGAACAGTTTCTTGGGGCTTTTTTTTTTTTTTTTTTTTTTTTTTTTTTTTTTTTTTTTTTTGTGGCTTGTAATGTGTGAGAATGGTTAGATTGTGTGTTTTGCCCCAAAGTTCTTCAGATACTGAAAGGAAAATGGATTGACTGATCCTCTGTAGTGTATGGTAACTGGGAAAATGTTTACTACAAGAAATCAGGTTCTGGGAGTGGGTTTTTTGTGTGTTCCCATTTGATTTTTCTCATAACATTATCACTTTTATTTTTGTGGTGGTGATGAGTTAAGAAGATTAGGAATTATCTCTTATTTTATTATGCTTATAAAAACATTCTGATTTATCATTCTAGCTTTTTAAAGTAAACAAGCTTCTCCTGAAAGATTTGAACTATGCTAAAATGCTTCTGTATGTTCCTTTGAGAGATAGAGAGATGCTCTGTTGAGAATTTGGGATTTGTACAGAGTCACAGATTACTGTCTGGAGGGGATTTTAGGAGGTCTGTAGTGTGTCTTCCTTTTCAAAGCATGGTCAGTGCTTTAGTACCGACTCCAGGTTGCTTGGCACTTTCTGCAGTTGGTCTTGAAAACCTCCAACAGCTGATTCCTCTCTGGACAGCCTGTTCCAGTGCTAATTATCCCAAAATCATCTTTTTTTCTTATAATCCAATTGAGACCTCTGTTGTTTCAGTGTATGACAAGTGGTCTCTTGTCCTCCCACTATACTCCTCTGTACAAAGCTTGGCTTTGTCTGTTCAGCAATCTCCTTGTAAATACACTGAGATTGCTGCTGGTCCTCCTAAAGCTTCTCCCTCGAGGGTGAGTGCTCCAGCCTCTGGCCATCTTTGTGGTCTTCTGGTGGACTTGATCAAATATGTGAATATCTTTCTTGTACAGGGGACCCAAAACTGAATGCAGTATTCCAGATGCATTCTTACTAGTGTCAAGTCTGCTGGCTACTCTCTGACTGATAGAAATAGTATGTGTGCTTTTTGATATTCCTGGGGATGAGTAACTACATCCAAACCCCAAAAGTCTGGACTAGAACCCCCTTTTTCAGTCAAATATGTAGTGTATGAAGTCTAAATCTTCCTATCCCATCAGTGCATGTTCTTTTGCTCCATTAGTATATTTGTCTTATAAATGATTGGTAGTCAGATTCCCAAATCAGCAATATGCTTTACATTTTAAAAATAGTCACTAGCATCCATTTCACTACATTAAATTTGCTATAGTTTTCTTTTCAGCAAAATAGAATATGTATCAAGAACCCCTAGATCTAGGGTAAGTTACAAATGATTAAATAAAAGTAGATATATGTGCTAAACTGATACTGTATTTGCTTAGTTTTTAATTTGAAAAATGTGTAACTAAAACAATCTCATTGTGTCTAGCCACAAAGCCTTTTATTATGAAATTTGCATTTTGTTTGCTTTTTTCCTCCAAGTGAGAGCATTTCAAATCCTAAGAGACTGAAGTACTTTGTTTCTTAGTATACTTTTTTCTGTTTCTTTATTTAAACATGAAGGAATATATAAGGAAGAAAACATTTAAATGCTATTAAGGTTGCACAGTTAGTCACTTAAAAGCTGGTAGCAGCCCAAATTAGGTTTGAAAGTAAATGAAATGTGCACATAGAAAACTGGGAGGAAGTCTGAATGTAGGGAAACCTACTACACATAAAAGGTATTTTAGATGCTGTTCAGGACATCTGGAAAAAAAAAAGCACTAAAACCTGCAGAGTGCCCTGGAGAAAATGAATGCCAAAAGAGGCAGAAGGTGTCAGAGAACAAAAACCAATCCATGATTTCAGCTGAAGTTAGGTAACTGAACAGACTCATGCAATTCAAGGCATGGCCCTGAGCAGTGATGGTCTGATGTCATAGGCACTAATCATACACTGAAAGCTCTCACACACCGTGTGCTTTGCCAGGCTCAGCCTCCACAGTGAGACATTATGGGATAAGTAGGGAATGTTGAAAAAACATGTTGCAGCCACATGGTTCAATTCTGGGCATTGCTCTACAAGACATTGATCAACAAGGGGGCTTCAAAGAGAAGCAACAAAACCGATGACACTAACATAATTACTTTGGGCTTATACAAGTGTGAAGAAGAATCAAATTGTTCTGTAATATATTTCTATGTTATATGTAGCATGTATTTAACATATTTAGAATGTATGTGAGTTATGACTATGTGTGCATATATGTGATATATGAAAAAGTTCAAGGAAATTAAAAATACAGTACTTGAACAAATAAAATGTTCTTATTAAATGCAGGGGAACGACAACTGTACAAACACCGGTGGGATCCTGCCTGGAACTAAGCCAAAATGAGTTTTGGCACTGGGTCTAGGTGTGGCCATAGTTTCCTGAGTACTTAAATACAACATGCCTTGTTGTCCAGCTGAGTGCAGAGATGCTTGCATACTCTATATAATTTCCTATTCATAACTGTCATAGATATCCTCTATGAATTCTGTAAAATCCATCCGTATTTTTCCTCTACATTTCAAGTAAGAGAATTTGAAAGATAGTCTTTTAAGGAAATATCCAATACCAGAGCTTCAAAGACTAAAGATGACTCTGTTTTACTGTGTACAAGTGCAGTGGGGTTTTGTGCATTGACAAAAGTCACAGCTGCATGGCCAAAATTGAAGTTTAGTCTATCTCATCTATTATACATTATTTGACTGAACTAGTGATGTATAATAAAATTTACTACAGGACATGGGTTTTGGTAGTTGTTTGACCTACAAGTAACAGTATGGTGAAAAACCTTTCCTACATATGAAAATCTTCAGATTCATCTTCCTCAAATGCATCTCACATTTAAAAGGTCAGTTTCATTGCTAATATTTTCATGCCTTGATTGTTGATAATAAGGAGTGGGAGAATAATCCTGGAGATCTGATCATGTAGGTGATACTTCTCTGTACTTGACAGTTACAGGACAGTTACTAAAGTCACAATTAATTATATATTCTGGACATCAATGCACTGAACCAGTTATTTACATGTGAAAAAGAATGGTCTGTGATCTAGAATGAATTCAATTCTTATCAATTAAGCATTGCTGAGATAAAAGAAGTAGGAATGGTTTGGAAAGCTATACAGAAAAAACAAAAATGCAGAAAAATTACTATTTCAGGCCCCAAGAGAAAGAAGCCTCATAATGCAATTTTTTATTCTGTAGGATGCCTCTATTTGATAAAAAATAACTTGTTAAATGAGAGTTGCCTTATGACAGTACAATAAACTTTCCTAACTTCTTTTGTAGACTTTTGCCCAGCCAGTGAAGTTTAACTCTGATGTTAGGGCTTTTGAAGTAGTTAATTATGCCCCAAGATGCCTGGAAAGCCAGCCGAAAAAAAATCTACATGATCAGAAACCTCCAAGCCCCATTTATGATGTTCTAAGCAAAGAAAAGAATGATGGGCAGCTCTCCAAAATGCACAGTGCTTCTTCAACCTTCAGTATTGATCCAAATTACAACACTATGGTAAGTATCTTATAGACCTGGAGTTTATATTTAGATCTTACTGTAGAGATACTGGCAATAGTCATTGTTGTGTTTGGCTTGGTAGCTTGGGAAAAATGTTAATTTATGTTAGGAAAACATAATGATGGGCCAAATTATGCCCTGTAATGCACGTGTCTAGCAGACAAGTGAATGGAATTACAGATGCACATCCTGTAGCACAGAGTTTTGAAGATTCTGTAGGGCAGGGTTCAGTTGTGTGGTCTGAATACTTTTTAGTATTAAAAGAAAAAATATTATGACAACAGTTGCTTTACTAGTGATCCCTGGAATGTGCAAATTGACTGAAACTAATGCAGCTCAGTCTTTCCTTATTAATTAATTTCCTTGTGTGGCTATGAGCTCATCTGTGGTCTGGCAACACATAAGTCTCTCTTCCATTAATTCCTAAAGGATTTACATGGCTAGCATCAATTGAAATGGCCAGAAAAAAAAAATCTTTGGCAAGAATAAAGCTAAATTAATGGAAAGATGGGTTGGAATTTACTAAAAAAAAAAAAAAAAAATCATCTGGCTTCAGGCTTGCTTAGACAATATCAGTTTTGGTATTATCTGCCTACTTCCAGGGCCATCTTCAGCACCAAATTAAGCAGGTTAAAATCAGGAGTTGAAGCATCTTACACACCTGAGAGGATATAAGTTGATATGATTGGATGTGGGATTTTACATTTAAACAACAAGTTTCAAGGACAAAAAAGTATTTCACTGGGATGCTTGGTTTATTCCTTTCTTATTTCTTTGCTTATTTTGCATGGATGTGACTGACATGACTTCATTTTATTCAAGGCCAGCCTAAGGTCTTAGTCCATTTTTTTGCAGTGGTGCTAAAAATTATGTCATAACTGGAAAGCTGAGAGCAAAGCAGGGAGTTGTAACAGACCACTGCTTTTCCCAGTATAAGATTAATGATCTTCAGAAAAGAAAGCAATGTTGAGAGAGGTCAAAAGGCAAGGATGTTTAACAAAATTAGAATAATGTGATATTGCAATTATCTGCATTTAAACTGGACAAAGGATACAAAAGGACAAGGCTCACAAACATCCCTACCATGTTAAATAATAATTTTCACAAATAGAGCACAAAAGCAGAAGAGCTGTTCTTGATTTTTTATTAGCTCTCTGTGCTAAACTGAGGAAATGCTGTGTGTTTGCGCAAGTGTGGCTAACGTTGCTCTCTGGGCTAACCTCCCATCATTACCACTGTGGATGGCCTTTCTTGAGCAATTCAAAACCACTTCACTATTACTTTTTTTCTTTGGTGTGGTCTGGAGAAACAAGGTTTCAGTATTATTTAAGATTGATTTCTTTCCCCGGGATATTTTCCATAAATGGGAAGCATTATAGCCTTTTGAGGAACAATATGCCTCAGTACCCTTTCTTCCCCTTTTGGGGCAAAAGAGTGATATTTCTTTTTATTTTTGATTCCTCCTTTACTTGATGGGTAATATAGATGCCTGGTCCAGTTCAGCTTGGCATCTCAAGTCTGAGCTGAAACAACATGTTCTGTGAAACAGCTTGCCCCAAGTGGTTACTGCAGCTGCACACTGTGAAAGACGTCAGCTCCATTCATTGCACTACAGTGACTGAACCAGGAGAAGCCACTCCAGATCAACTCCATCAAGTAGTTCTGTCCAAATCAAATACAATTTGATCTTTCACTTGTCAGGTGATGCAATCTGCTTTGCTTTGGCTGCCTCCACACAAACTAAAGAAATGGATAGCTGTTTTGAATGTTACATTGCTTACAAAAAGTCACCTTGAGTGGTCATCACTGGCAGGTTACTTATGAAAAAGGAGTTATGTCTGGGAAATCCTAGCAGGCCTTTAAGGCTATGGCCTGAATTTAAACACATCCTGACTAAGAAACACATGCAGTGCTATTTTTCTCTGTATTTTGTTTCCCTCTCAGATTGTTACCAATTTACAGATAAGCAAAAGTTCTCTTCATGTGTGTTTGCACATTTGCAAATCATTGATATGGAAGTAAGTATCTTCTCATGGATAGTCAATATCAATGGTGTGAAATACATTGAGAAAAAAAAAAATTTGTGGACTTGTGGAGAATCGATCACAACTATGGAAAGAAACTGGCTGGCATCCCACATACTTTACTTCAGAGAAACCCCAGTTCAGCAAAGCACTTAAGTATGTTTTTAACTTTAATCAAGGCAAGTTAAACACATGCTTAAACTTAAACACGTGCTAAAAGCTTTGCTGGATTGGGTCCTAGCAAGGCCTAAGGCTGATTGGGTAAGGAAACTAACCAAGGTAACAAACTCCCTTAGATTAAATGTACCATCTTTCTCTGGGAATGGGGAAAGAATAGAATTTTTTTCCTTCTGATATGACATATAATTTTGTGTACCAGCCATGTACAGATGTGAGCACATTATGAATCATTCAGAAAAAAACCGGACTGTAAGTCAGTAAATGCATAAATATTAAATGCCAAAATAAACTATCTTCTGTATTTCAAAAAAGCTTGTCAATTGCCAAGAAGAAGCATACACTGTGGTGTATGTGGTGGTTGGGAGTAATTAATCTCCATCTCCACAAATTACATTGTATGAGCCACTGCCAACATAAGCTTTCCATATTTTGAAATATTTTCTTCTCTCTAAATGAAACCACCTAGTTTCTGAGTAATTCAGATTTTTTAAATCCCCTACAGATACGTATGAGGCAGAAATAACCCTTGCCCTGAATGGAATATTAGCTCATGGAAAGAAAATTTAAGCTGTGATCTACATAAACTGATTACCTGATATAACAAGTAGTATTCACCCTTGCCCAAACTTCACCTGTTTTTATGGACAAGAGTAGTTACTGCATTCTTTAAAATAATTAGTCTCACCTTAACTAAAAGAAAAAATGCACCTCAGATGAATAAAACAGATCATCCCCTAAGAGTGGAAAGAGTACACTGTTAAAAAAAAAAAGTACTCGGAAGGGCTGTATGTAATTTCTAAGGGAAGCTACTATGGATCCTTGTGGTCCACAGTCAGAGATCTTACTCTATTGGAACTATCTCTCTCTGTGCAGCTTGCTGCTCAACATTTCCCTTTTACCCCCCAAATCAGTCTTTGGAGGCACTTCTCTTTCTGCTTCAACGAGGCACTGAGGCTTAGACTGCCTGAGCAGAAATTTCTTGTGGCCCCAGGTGATAACACACGTAGGTTTCCACTATGAGAATTACTGTGTACAATGCAGTTATTCACTGATCCAACATAAAAGCATGAGAGGTGATAACTAATTGGATTTCTGTTTGTTTGATTTTGGTTTTAATATCCACAGCTTTCTCATTCTGAAAGTATAACTTAATTTAAGGGTTTCTTACTCTTCAAATTCCTGAAGAAAAATAATAGCTATTGTTTATAAAATGTGTTAAAGAAAGTAGCAGTTTCCTATTGCAGGAATTGTGCATCTAATTTGCATTTGAAATTGTACAGTAAAAGAATGATATATACACACATTATTTCTGAAGAAAAAAACCGTCATGATTTGTTACAAAAGTTGAACTCTAATAGGTGAAATCAGATTGAGATCTTTTTAGCTTTTAGTAGGAAAGTAATGGTTCCAGCATAAAGGTTCACTCTGTTTTTCTGAGACAACGCTTCTCTAGAAGAGGAATGTAGAGAATCAGTTATGTAGCAAATAAGTCAAGAAAGTCAAGAATACTGCAAACCTTTGGCATTTATTTTTTAGCAGCAACTCAATCAAGGACAAGTAATTGAGTGGATTAAGAAAGAAAGGCTTCCAGCATTTCTAGAAAGTGACTGTTACTTTGAATACAGGTATTGCAATCTTTTATGCAGTCTTTCGCTTTTAAATTTGTATGTTTTCTCTTTTGTTTAATTCATCTTGGTAGTACTCTTGAAGGTTTTGCCTTCCTGTTGTCCTGTTTTCTTTATTGTACCATTTTAGTGCCATGGATAAAGTAAAGTTGGTGACTTTTTTCACTCATCATTCTGTGATTTTCCTTGACCATGAATTACATCCTATACTATGCCATTACAAAGAGAATAAGAATGGGATTTCTAAATATCTGTTCCTCAGAGATATCATAGTAGCAATGCATCTTTTGGTAATCAATATGTAACTCATATAAGTAGAAGTTACAAATCTATGAAATGGATTTGGAAAAAAAAACAAGTAATTCTTTTTTATTTCAATTATTAATTTTGTGTCTTTGGACTCTTTGTCAGAGATTAGCAAAGTTCTCTGTGGGATGCCATGGCATAGCTAGATGATTTACTGTTACAAACTTGCAGTGTTTTTCCAGCTATCCATTCAGCAGATGTTCAGGACATCTAGTGTGCTTTTCTGGAAGGACCTACCTCTATATCCCTTAAGGCTGAGTTTAGATGCAGATGATTGTAGTGTGTTTTAGGGGTCCAAAAGGAGAACAAAACTCATGTTTGCTGATTGTAATGGCAGAGTGGTTACTGGGATATAGACTTCTACAGTTGAAATTTAAAAATGTCTTTTTTTTTTTATTTTCAATAACCTGGCAACTGCACTTAACTTCAAAGGGGAAAAATGTGCAAAGAACAGGCAAACTGTGAGAGTGCTGAATTATACCTTGGTTAACAGCCTGCTTTACACATATCTGGGCCTCATGAAACAATAAATTTTATCTTCAGCCATATCAAACTGTTTGCACAAACAGAGCTACCAAGAGAATTGCATAAAACCAACTTTAAGCATGTATCTAATTTCAATTGACATCAGTAGTTTGCTGCTTTCCTGAATCAGAATCAAGATAAGTTCAGCTGCTAAAAGAGAAGCTTGTGTTTAAAGATGAAGATGGCCTAACCTAGAATTAAATCCTATTTGATCTCCAATAGTGGGCACAAACAAAACCAAGCATTCACTTGATTGTAGGCTCAAGCATAGGATTCATCTTCCCTTCACATGTGACTTGGTTGGGTTTGTACTTCTTTCTAACTTAAATAAGTTCTGCCCAGTTCTTGAGGCCAGGGCATCCTCACTGCTGTCATGTGGTTCTAAGATTGTCCTTCCTGAAGATTGCAAGGCTCTCACTAACACAAAGTAGCACTGGAGAGCTGTTCAGTACTTTGAAATCCTCACAAAGCAGCCAGCTGAACATGAGAGTGCCAGCTGTCGTGTTATCATCTGCAAGTTCAATCAATGTGATCAGTGCTGTGGCATTCCTGCTGGAACATTGCTTCTGTTAGGAACCAGAGGTGTAGTATCTGGTAGTGATACAGGGCTTCTGCAATCTCAGAGAATAGTTCAATTTTAGTGAACAAAATGTTCAAGGGATTCTTGGCAGGGACTGCAGAGACATATGCAAAATCATCCTGAAATAAGTAATTTTTTACTGGTAAAGCTTGGTAATGCAAGCAGGACACTCTCTGTGTGTTGGTGAGCTGTGCAGTGGCAGTACTGGCATTTACAGATGTAACAGCAGGTGAAGGCTGAAATAATACCTAGCTGGACTCAGTGATCCTTCTGGGTCCCTTCAAAATCAGGATATTCTATAATTCCATTACTCTATGAAAAAAGCAGATCAATAACTTATCTGTAGACATTTTTTTTTAGATAGATGATTTTTTAAAACTGCCACTTCTGTGGGAAAATCAACTGTTTCTCTGATTAAAAGCCAAATTAATTCTTCTCTTGTCTCAACACCTAATTTCAGACTAGCCAAATTGATATCACAAGTAGAGTGGAGCAAGACTGGTATTAATTTCATTATAGATAGTGACTACTCTCCCTGGATATGGAAACAAAGCCCAAGTTCTCTCCCTCCTGAGGAGGATGACTCTGCCTTGACTGCGTTGACAATGAAGAAGTTCCATGTATCACTTGGCGAGGTAAAATAAACGTGTTTAGTAAATGAACATATTCATTCAAGATAGATTGAATGAATTGGGTAGAATTATTGTAACTGAGGTCACAACCTAATGGGGCAACTGACTCTTGAATAACCTAGTCTTCTGCAGGGGGGCTGGGAATAAATGATCTTCAAGTCCCTTTCAACCTAAACCATTTTCTGATTCTCTCATTTGCTAAACAGCTTTTATATTCAAAGTTTTTTGTACTATAGAACAAGATTGATCAGTTGTAATAAAACTTAAACAGAATCTCAGCTTGTACAAGTATGCTCAGCTACTTTCATATAGCTCTCTGCATTGGGAACTGTCCTTACAGAAATCTACACAAACAGACCGCACAAAATTCCTATGGACAGTAGGCTGTAGCTCTCAGGAATACTGCAATAAACAGAGAAAATTCAATTGTTCTATGAAACTTCTTTTTCTAGGCTACAGTTTCTCAGGTAAAGGATTGGTTTACATTGGCAAAACAAAGTGGTTCTGTGAAAACTACAGATTTGTCTATGCGTCCTGTATCTTCTAGTAAAATTCAAGATACTCAGCATTTGCCTGGGCAGCTTAAAAAAGATGAATCATTACCTGAAAAAGATCCCCTTCTGAGTAAGTAACAAGGGCTCAACCCTTTGGTTTATAACACAGCTCAGACTAGGTGGAAAGAAAAGGCTTTCTAAGGAATTGTTTCTAAGTCCACTTGTTACCTTCTGAGCATCATATGGTATCTGAGGCTTCAGACAGGCATTTGTTTCTTTCCATAGCTACAACATTAAGTGAATTTGAGCTAGTAGCCAAGTAATTCTGTGACGGTAGTAGTTTCTTTTCTTACACATTTCTGTCTCATAGAAATCTGCAAGTTGCAGTTGAGTTGTTCTGAGTTTTTTGGGGAGAGAGGCATTTGTATGTTTTGAAAGACTTTCTTGTCTGGATTCTTTGGGTATCTGATAGCATATGATGTGTTTCAGCCATCTTCTTAGGATATTTATGTTGGGCATCTAAAGGTCTTTTGGCTGCCAATTTTTGTGAATCTTTTAAGATGCAATCATTTGGAACCCTGTCTATCTTCAAATTTATTTGAAGTTGTTCAGCAAGTTCTAGAGGTTCTGGGAGAGAAAATACAGATGCACATATGGACATATAACTCATTGCACAGCCTTGCTTCTGCTTTTTACGCAGTAGCATAAGGAAGAGAAGGTTGAGGTCATATGTAAGGAGCTTGGTCTCTCTCCATTCTCAGAGATGTATCTCTCTCCTTAATTGCCTCAGGTCCTGAGAAATGATTCTCCATATTTCATTTCACAGACCTGTGTCAAGAGGCTATAATTTTTCTTTGTCAAGTGAAAACAAGTGAAATAGTTTAGAATTAAGAAAAGATATTTTAAATCACTCTGATTTTTATGTTAATATCAACAGATTTTGCCATATATAGTTAGGCAATTATGTAGTTGCACAGCAGGGAATGTCTCTGCCATGTTCCTAATCCAAGTGTCTGTCTGTGACAGTGGTCAACACTGGTTACATGTGGCTTATTTTCAGAGAAAGTTGAAAGGAATGTCTAACTAGTTAGACAAAGAAGAAGGTTACCTGTCTAAGGAATGCCACAAACAGAGTTTCCTTTCCCCTTCAGGGACAGCATCTGCAAAAGCTGATGTTACCTGTGGGAGATCCAGAGAGGCTAAGGAGGGCTGCTCTGTGGCCATTGCTGGACCTCCTTCCCACACGCAATCAAGAGTTTATCTACACCCAAAATGGGACAGTGCAGCAAAAGAAGAAAGTGAACAGGGAAGCACAACTTTTCAGATAGTAAAAGAATTCACACCAGGATCCTCTCAAATTTCAGTGAAGGGAACCATTTCAGAACTGACCTCCCAGCCAGCTCTTGACATTGAAAGTAATGTGAAGTTCCACAAAACAGCCTGAAGTGTTTACATACAAGTCAGTAAATAATGAATTTGCTCATGGTACTGCAGAGTCACTCTTTAACCAAAGTTCTTCTCCGCTTACAGCCTTGGACTCCAAGGAAGATGTAATAAAACAAGATCCTGAACAAGTAAGCTTAAGTTCAAGACCTGAAAGTGTTGGGCCAGACAGCAGGGCTTCCTGGTGTATTAGTCACAGGACTTACGACACTGGCAACAGACATGAGTTTGAAAGATTCAGGAAGTTCATTAAAGGAACACTTGGGGAGAGGTATTGGTGGCTCTGGATGGATATTGAAAGACTCAAGGCCCTTAAGAATGCTACAAGGCAACAAAGGTACTTCCCATTACTTAACAGTTACTCCCATTGCTTTAATACTTGGAACCTGGATAGATCAGTGCAGATTTTGAGATTTCAGAGCAAATTTTAATGTCTGAATAAACAGACACAATTAAATATGTGTTCTGACAAGATTTGGAATGACTCTGCTGAAAACTCTTTTTGCATAGTCACATTTGCAAAGCTTAGATGAAGTCAGAATCATCATATTATTAAGGCTGTGTTAGAAAGAGATTTGGAAAACAGATGGCAACAGAAAGAAGCTAAAGAATAAAAGAAATTAAATTCAAAGTAGGACATCAGTATGACAAACTGCTTTAGTGAAAGATCCTGCTGCATTCAGGTCGTCTATTCTGCAGTGCTATATATTTTCTCTTATACATAACCTGTCTCTAATTTATGGAAAAATATTTTGGCTCTGCCATTGCAATTAAAAACATGTTGCATGGCAACAGTTTAAGCAGTAGGAGGAACTGTAGTCAGTTCTGTACAGCATTTGATACATGCTTATGTGACTATTTTTGTTGACTGCAGGCAACTCAGTAAGATGAAAAAATTGTACCTGCTGAGCAGTGGAGACTATTTCCTCAGTTCAGAAGTGTTGCTCAGACTCAAACTACTGCATGGAGATCAGTGGAATATAATGCATTTAAGACAGATTCAGCCTGAAGTGGTGAAACCGCTACTTCTTTACTGGTATGAAAAAATGGATGTGAAATAAAATTCCGTTTTTTAATAAATGTCCGTTTTCTTTGATAAGCCTATTATTTCACTTATCCCACTGCAATTATTAGAAGCAATGTCACTGTGAGTACTGGCACATGAGTTTTTGGCTGAGCCTAAACTGCATTGCAAGCTGCTGAGCAGCCAGGTAGATCTGCTTTAATGAGCCCTTGTCATTTTTCTACCAGAGCATCTGAGCTGCTTTGTGGATTTCTGCCTTGGGTAATGTTCAATTACAGCTTAGTCTGCAGGACGGGGAAACCAGGCACAGGAGGTTAATTCTGTCCTAACCTGTTCCCCATACTATGCTTCCCAAGTTCTGAGGATGCTCTGTGTATGTCTTCATGGGATTTGACCCTGAGACTTTACTGTCTGTCATACATACTCTAATGCCTGTCATACAAAATGCCTTTTACATATTAACAGCTTAAGTTAGGATATAAAATCTAACCTATTTCCAAAATACGGGCTAAATTTTTGAAGGTGTTCTCTCCTCCCCAAGAGGGTTCAACAAATTCCAGGCATAAATAAATACCTGCAATTGTGGATCCTCACATGACTTGTGGTCTCTGTCCTGGCCTACAGTCCTTTCCTATGCTTTGCTGTAGGATGGATGGGGCATACCTTCCTGCAGACTGATAGAAAGGCAACTATGTGTAATGGTGCAGAATTTGCAACCTAAGTTTACTTATATGTAGTTTGGTTTTAGATTTGGGAGCATGCAATATCTAAACAGACCTTTGACACTAACTGGTTTTTAATCCCAGCTGCATATAGCACCATATTTTGGTACAGTAAACAACATCTCTGGAAAAAAAAAAAAAAAAAAAAAAAAAAAAAAAAAAAAAAAAAAAAAAAGCGCCAAATAGCCAAATAGTGTTTAATTATTTTGGAAAGTTCTACTTATTAGTCTACTTATTAGCTTTTTTCTCCCTAGGGGTCCCAGATTTTGTGTCACTCATTCAACAGCAATAGATGCTGCCAGTGCAAAACTGAAATTCTGGCACATGTGTCAAGAGAGACCAAGAGTGGACATTGATCCTTTCCCACAAATAATATCATTGTTACCATTGACCCAAAAGTCTGACATACCACCTTCCCCTCTTCAGGTAAGTAGGATCACAACATTGGAAAACAAAGCTTTGTCCCATCAAAAATAATGACAAAACTCCTTGAATTCAATGGAACAAGAACAAGGTACTTGGGTTTTTAGGAAAGATTTAGCAAGCTGTTGTATTGAAGATACATAAAAATGCAATAAAGTTTCATTACACTTCATACAACAAGTTCCTATAAATTGAGTCAAATTATCCTCTCACTTACATCCTGGCTATTTCCTAAGTCCTTTGGATAGATACTTTAGCTGGAATTTCTCAGAACTGCAAAATGAATTCTCTAGCAATGCAGCTTCACCACTCAGTCTTGTCTTAATCCAGAGTAAATATTACAGCTTCACTGCAGTTAACCTGGATCTATCCTTCATGCCTGTAAAAAGGGCAGAATTCTGCTCATTTTCTATCACTACAGCCCTTCAATCAGCTATACATGGTTTTTGCTTTCTACAGAGGGGCATGAGCTACTCAACAGACCTTTTCACAGTTTGTAGCTTTCAGGTGGCCAGTTCAGTTTTGTATCTTTTCTTCCTTGAAAGCCTGAGTGTGAGAGGTAACTGCAATAAAAACTACAGGTTTTCAGCAATACAGTGGAGAATGTGGATTGAAACTGTGGTTCCAGTATCAAGAACTGATAGGCTATGCCACAGATTTGTCAGCATACACCTCTGTTATTTTGGTTTGGATAGTTTGGAGCTACAATTCCTTCCTTTGAAAGGAAAGATTTGTGGAGATAATGGAGGAAAACAGTAGGACAGATTTCCTGTTTAGAAGGAACTGGATTCAGAAGCCAGGTTCCTGTTGATCATGGCAGAAATGGGAGCATGAAGCACCTGTGTCTTACAGTGACCAGTTCACAGGATTTGCTAATGAGCCAGGACTAGCTGTAGGTCAGGCAGACAGGAACCTGCAGGTTTTCCAGTCCCTGTTGAATTTGACAAAAATTAGGACCTGGTACTATGAACATCACAGAGTCAGCTGATGGCCCCTTTTTTTTTTCTTTTTTTTTTTTCCTTTCTTTTTTCTTTCTTTTTTTTTTTTTTTTTTTTCTTTTTTCTTTTTTCTTTTTTCTTACGAAAGATTTGGACTTTTGAATCTTCTAGCTACAATGTGCTTGCAAGAGCTTAGAAGGAACAGTAGCTCTGGGTAAATTTCTGAGGGCACTCTGAATGCAATTGGCATCTCCAAAAAGTCAGAGTGTGATTTTGTTCAAAATAGTAAGAGATGGTGTGGCAGAATGACCCCTTTCTCTCTCAGTCTGAGTGATTGTATATCTCTTACAGTCAGCTGGCTTAAGATAATCTTCCTAAAGTTTCACGAAGCACGTTCACATGCTCTTCACCTGACATCCTCTGTAGTTCTGTACAATGTGCTTGTAGCATGTGTCCACCTGTTAAAAATGCATTTTCTAAGCTGTAGTGGTTATTGAGTTATGCTGAAAAATCTTGAAAAATATTTAGAAATTTTTGCAACTTTTCATATTACATATTCTGATTGACAAGGAAGAATACTCCTGACGACCCTTGACTGTTTTTGACCAGTTAGAGAACACTTTAAGAAAACATAAAGGTGGAAAAATTAATCAGAATTGCCTTGTTTTTCCATAATATCTTTTGCAAAAGTAGAACAAAGTCACCAACAACTTTCTTAAAACTAGCTAAACCAAATTTCTCTTTGAAGAGATCATCAGGATTACCATCTACTCTCACAGGAAGTCTCCAAAGGGATGCTATTTCTAGCAGTAGAATGTGGTGAGTACCAAAGTCCTTGTGTATCTTTCTGTACAGCAATATACCTCAAATATTTATGAACTATTTTAGATTATACTGTTTTCATTAATACTTTTCTTCAATACAATTATCTGCTTAGTGAAGCACAGTTATGGTACAGATTGTTTGCATGGAGAATTCCTCCCTGGCTGATTAGTTTCTTGCCTGTTTATGCAACACAAAAGGGTTTATTTCCCCAAGTACAAGTGTTTTCTCTTATATAGTAGTTGATATTCTCTACATTCACATTCTTTTAACCTGTCTCAAATCCTAACCCTCAGAGTTGTACTATGCCAATGATTTCCACTGGGCAATATGAAAAAGGCATCCTTCTACATTTTTTTTTATTATAAATTTGAACTCCATGTACTTTTTCCTCTACTATTCACGAAGTCATTACATCACTTTTCTGCCCCTTCTTATTTATTTATTAAGCAGCCCTAGATTTTTCTTAAATATGTATGGAATTTTTTTTGTTTGTGATCCAGGCCAATGTCAGTGAGCACAGACACGATTCATAGCTTAGTTCTGGATGGGACCAAAGACTCAAAATACCAGGATCATAGAAAGTACACCTATGCTGAGCTGCTCCACGTAAGTATGTCTTGAAAATATTAGTTGTCTTGAATCATGGATTAAAACACTTTATTCTGCATTATGAAGTAGTCAATAATGGGGAGAAATTGGTTTAATTTTATCAATGTCAATGCTTTATGCAGAGGTATCATTAGAATGTCAGCATTTTCTCTGTTATATCTGTCACCTATTTTATAGGAAATCATGGCACACACAGAGCTTTATTTTCACTAGAAAGTGTTGATCTTCTCCATAGTGACCATGTGTTCAGTAGGCTGCTAAGGAAAACTATCTGGATAAATGCTCCAGTGGAATCATTGCCTAGGAAAATATATCAGACTTATAGTGAAAACTGAATCTGCCTTAGAAAATCATTAAAATTATAACATTCATAAGAGGAAAATGGTTCATTTGTACAATCCCTCTTTATTGCTTGTGTACTTCATTCTTTTCAGTGTTGAATTATTGCCTGCTCAGCAGGTCTTCAGTCGAGCAAACCTCAAGAGAGGCACGCTGCACAGATGTACCTTTTCTCAATAACTGTTAAAATGCTGACAAATTAGACATATGAGATGTCAACATCTGGCAATCTAAAATATATCCAATCTAAAATATTTCTTGTTTGTGGAATGGTCTCAAAACAGCCTGCTCTTTTATGGAGGTATTGATATCCATAGCCTGACAACTAAAAGAAACAAAATGTTATGAAATCTGGGCCCACTCACATTGCATGGGGTTTGCTGAGCACTTGACCACATGCTTGTTTTGCACTTCAAAATCACACTTTATTTATTACTTCACTGCAATCATTTTACTTTGTTGTTTTTGACAGAAAAAAAAAGTTAGTCTTTGCAATTAGGGGACATTTACAGTTAGGAATGTATATTAAGCAAAAGTTCGCACCATGAACTATAAGTTTTTATACATCATATGCAGATTTTCTCTTACTGACAGAAGAAAATATCATACATTTACACTGGTTAGACTGGAACCTACAGTCAAGACCTCATCATTTGCCATCACAAATATGATGCAAAGGGGAATGCAGGGATTCGTAGTTTAACTTCATACTGGGGAGGGAGCTCTTCCTACTCTGCTTCGAAAGTCTGGTTTCCTCCTGCCCTTCTCTGTCCTTGTTACTATTTGGAAAGAAGCTGATTTTCAGCCACCACACTCATCTGTTTCCACTTCTGCTATCAGAGACAGCAAATCAGCTATAACTTCTCTCTTGTGATCATCAGAAGCTAATTTACTTCCAGAAGCCTCTTCTGGCTTCTCTGTGAGCATTGACAAAATGGATGTATTCTTCTTCAAATGCTCTAGTAGCTAGCCATGGTAATGAACCTGGATTTTTGGCTTCTTAAATTGCTCATGATTTTGTTGCTCATGTCAGTGGTGTAATCCCAGAAGATGTATCTTTTGTTCCAGGATAGTCAAATGTTTTGAATCATGACCAAATAATCACCTCTTAACTTCTCTTAATTCAAAACACAGTAGCCTGAGCTGAGACAACCTTTGACAGCTAACTGATGTAGTTGAGCATCACTTGAATTTCCCAGGGCTAAAGACTTAATGACAGAATTAAGGCCAGGTTTGCTTTTCTGTTTTGCGGAACCACCTAAGGGATGGTTGGAATGATCACTCAGCTACTCTGCATGTCTTCAGTCATCAGATTTATTCCACAGGATGTGAATATTCAGTGGGAAAATGGTGTGGAGGGCAATGATCAATATATATAGTAGAAAATGGAGTCTACTTCCTTGGGATAAAGATACTAATTGAACACATTCATGGCCCTCCATTTCAAATTTAGAGACATTTGAAAATAATGAAAGCCTGTTATTTCTTGCTGTATAACTATGTTTTATTTGTCCAGGGGAAAAGTGCTGCTGGCAGTGTTGTCTTCAGGGGATCAGGAATTGAAAGCATGCTGCAGTCTCTTTATTTGGAGAACAGAGCAGGCTACTACTTCACACAATTCTGTGAGAAGTCAGGGAATAAGGTATGAATATTTTCCTACTCTGTGATAATTTAGTCCACAATTGACTGAATGCCAAGTTATAGGGGGCAGCCAGACTGAAAAAAAATAAATAAAAAAAAAGGAGAAAGAAAGATTGATCACTGGATGAATTATTACTTTTGAGACTTCAATCCCTCAACAACAATAAACTGTTCATGTATATATACAAACTAATGACAGGTCTTAACCAAGCTGTCAGACTCTTACTGTCTCAAACCTATTGGAATTCTTATTGTACCATCAGGGATTAAAAAAAAAAAAAAAAAAAAGACTAATAATTTAAAAAAACTAACCTTTAACTTGGCTGACAAAAATGAGGTCTTAGCCCACAAAAACCTTTGTTTTTTTAAGACGGGAAATCTGCTGTGCTATTACTCACGATAATCTGATTTCTTCTTTCTTTTTGGGTTAGTGTTGTCCAATATCTCAAATATTTTTAAAACATTCTTATGCTTCCATGAACCTCCTTGGAATTCTGAGACACATAACACTATTTGTTCTATGTAATCAGCAGATCTATCATTCATTGCTGGGTGTAAATTGAGGATTGAATTGGAACAAGTTAATAATATTGAGTTAGTGTTTAGCGGCTTTGCAGAAAAATCTAGTCTTTAGGGGAGGTTTGAATGCAATCAAGATGGACATCTGTTTCACCACTAACACCAACTGCAGAATCCAGCAGCAGTAGCTAGAAATGCCTCTGGTTTCTACAAGGCAAGATCCAATGTTTCCAAAGCTGGATACCTTCAACTAAAAATATTAAATGTGTATAAGTAGAAATCTAAATAAAAGAAACTTATTTTTTCATTGGAGACAGGCAACCACCCACAAGGCTCTAGCCTTTCCAGGTGCCAGACTCCTTTCCAAATTTTTTGCCTGAAGTTTTCTCTTCAGCTGTGAAGCCTATTTCACTCATGTTCCAGGTCTGGAAGGCTACAGTTTGTGGAAAAAAGTTCCCTGCCCCTACCTTTTTGGAACATATTCTTTATTGGTTGGTGATGGAGGTTTCAGGGTATTTTTAGGGTCTAAACCCCATAAACACATGATTAAAACAGAGGACTTGGGGGAAGATGTAGACTTTTTCTGAAAGATATTTTGCTGTTTGTTTGAATTCATGAAATGAGGCCAAGACTTTGGGTCTCAGAAATGCACAAAATAAACATGTAATGATAATCCCAGTAAATATGTGAAGTACACAGTATTTGTTTTGGTTATTGATGTAAAACACTATTTTACCATGGCACAAATTTGGCATGTCTGTTATCAGCATCTCTTCTTTAGCACTGGCTTTATGCCACTGAAATGTGGTTATTCTTCAAATGTTAACTACAATGTTAACGATTTTAATGGCCAATTATGCATAAAGGGTACAATAAAAGATAGAGTATCACTGTGACAATGCTATTAAATATGTTGTCCCTCTGCCAGTATTCAACAGAAGATTAAATCCATCTTAGATTGAGCTTCATTTATGATGACTCCAAGGAGCTAAATAATTACTGGCATTGGAAAATCAATTTTTTATAAAATTGTGATATTTGGGTAGCAATAACTTACAATATTTTTCATCTCTAGTTGTGGAAGAACTGCGTGTACTTTTGGTTTGACCTACAGGCTTATCATCAGCTTTTTTACCAAGAAACCCTTCAATATTTTCAAATATGCAATCAAGCTCAAGTAAGTTGTAAATAATGTGGTTTTCTTTCAAAAATACATTCATTCACTCCCTTCACAAATGCATTTGTTCAGTGTAAAGACTAAAAAGAAGATAGAAAATAGAAAAGTTTCCAAATCTTGACAACCCACACCAAAGTAAATCTGTGTTGTAGACAATAAAAAGAGCTCTTTGGATTGTTTCCATGGAATTTCTTGATTCAAACATTAAACATGTATAGTTTGATTTCCAGGCTCTGTAGCCTGTTCCCAGTTTTATCTATTATACTCAGTTTACCTAAACTCCCCTTTGCTACACTGTGTCATATTTGGAAACTGTCTGCTTAATGTTAACATCAGAGATATTATTATGTATTTTTTCTAAACCATCTAATTGTGCTATACCTTTCCTTCCATCTCCTGTGTTGGTCAGAATTGCAGATCTCATAGTACAGACCTCGGATGATGACCTCAATAATGAAAATTGATCTTTGTCAGCCCTGTTTAATTGTTATGATTGTCAGGGTGTCATTATTATCTTTACCATGGCTATCATCCCCTAAATAGACCTTTACAACCTCATTTAATGTTAAGTGGAACTGATATTTCCTATAAAAGAGTATTTTAATTGAGCATGCACTTAACCCACAGTGATGCTGAAGGCAGAGTAGATTGATTCCATCAGGAAAAGGAATTGCCACAGTGTGATATTATTAGAAGAACTACAAGGAACTTTCAAAATCACTTTGTGACTCTTTGGTCTGATTTTCCTCTATAAACCTTGTGTAGGAGTATATCCTATCCACATATTTCAGTTTGTACTGTAATAGAGCAAAGCTACTTCACATATCATTGGAACAAATATCTGTAGAGAGCAGATGAGACTAATCTCTTTATACGATATGTTCCTGAGCATCTGGACATCCTTGAATTTATCTTCTTTTCCTTCTTAGAGGTTTTACTGGGAAAATGATAGAGTTTTGCATATTTGTCCAGAATTCTCATCTGAATCAGTGTTATTTGTACAGAAATTCCAAGTAGAGGCCAAGGCATGGATTCCTCCCTCTCTTCTGTCTCTGAACTGCTACCCTATTTAGTTGTTTTCCCCTCCAGCCCTTGTAATGGCCTAAGGCTGTGGGCAAATGAATGCCCCCTTAAGTCTGACTGTCTGCTGCATCTGTCCAGGTCTGTGTGTGCCTGGGGAGCTTCTCACAGCAGATATGCAAGTTGACCTTATGTATTTTGTGTCACTATTTTCCTATGTGTTTCATTGCAGGCCAAAGCTTAGCTTATGGTCCCTGATGGTTTTCATTTTGGTTTCGTTTCACACTAGTTGACATTCTTTTTGCAGTGGTTGTGTGGCTGAAAATTTAAGGCCCAGGTCTTTTTTTACTAATCTTATTTCCAGTGCTGGCCTGGTGGTGACAGCAGAACATCGTGCAACCATTGTTACCAGGCAATTGCAGACAGTACATACACATAGCCATGAAAGTAAATACATCAAAACGAAATATGTGAAACTGTTCCATTAGCATAACTAACAGCTGAAATGTAACATAACAAATCAACACATGTGCTGCAACATTTGGTATCATTCTCAAGCTTGCCTTTTAAGGCTGCAGAAAAATTATACTTGTTTTCGTTGGAACACCATAAAGAGTCAAGCTGCAACCAATCTACAGAGTCTGCTTATGGAAGGGATGCCTTCCCAAATTCTGCACTCACCTTTGGCACAAGAAGACAGTCACTTCAAATGCTCCTAAGAGAATGTGAATCAGATTCACATGACACATCGTCATATATATACATATTACTACTTATTACAGAAAGAGACATGCAGAGATAAACAGAGTGTTCCATATGTGTGCTGCCTGCTTCCTGTTAGAAACAGGAACAAACCTTGATTGCTGTGCATCTGCTACTCACTGTTTCATTTGTTAGGCATTGCTATCTCAGCTTTATCATAGCGCAATAAAATGCTTTCCAAGGTGTATATGCATTCACCTGGGGAAAGAAATTACAGTGAGAATGAAATCTGATGGATAAGAATAATGACAAGTACTGGTAACCATCCAGGAATGCACCTGGTTATTCACTGTAAACATATGCATGGGAGTGTAAAAAAATTTGAAAATAAAACCAATAAAGAAACATATCATGTTGGGGTTTAATTTTAGAAAAAGTTATTCAGAATTAGAAAATTTAATACAGTTGTGGGAAATACAATATTTTAACGCTAGAATCAATTTAGATAAAGGGAGTGCTCATTACTGTGGACTTTTAGGGTCAATTACAAGATTTATGTTAGTGGGAAGGGATGATGGAGGTTAAGGCAGTTTAGCCTATCTGTTTAACACCAGCCAGCGCATTGCATTCATCCATCATAAGATTCTGCCAAGCAGCTGCACAAGGCCCTCCTTCAGATCAGAGCAATATCCATTCCTTTGGGCAGCACTACAAAGCATTTGGACTTAAATCTTTCTCGCATTTCTTGCTTTGCTCCAGTCATTTTGAAATTGCTTATCAAAATCTTCTCATCTGGGGATGAATTCACACCAGAACCCAAGGCCTCTACAATCCCTGATTTGGAAAGTCATAAATGAGGCCAAAGTCTTAATCTGAATTTTGTAAGCATTTTGTATAATCAGATTTGTGCAATTTTAAGTAATTCCAATATGCAAACTGACAAAATTTCCAGATAAGTTTTTGGGTTCAATCCATCATATATTTACATTTATGGGGGAATTTATAGCTGGCAGGTAGAAAAAGTCTTGTGTTTTTCAATAGGAACAAAACAGTGAATCAACGAAGTTTGATATGCACTTGATGTTATCTGCTTCAGATTTTTGTATTAATTTGTTAACCTATAAGTTCATTTAATGTAATTTCTTCTGTTGATCCCTTAGGAGATTGGCTAATATAACAGTTTCAATATTCCACTGAGAATGAGAAAACCTCAGGAATTCCATGACATGGGAAGAAAAAGAGGCTATGATTATTACTTTTTATAAAATGAGTCTTGCAAACTGCATTGCTCAGTGTTGAAGACACTGTGAACAGACACTTTTCCTCTTTTTTGACATGTCTAGAACTTTTCTCAGTTGTTTTTTCTGGAGTCCTTGCAATTGAATCTGTGCAGATCTACAGATGCACCTCAACTCTGTGTGAGGGACACAGGGATGAAAGTTACTTCTCATTTCTCTCCCATCTGCAAGTGCATGTATTCACTTACTTGGTCAAATCCCATTGCAATGGATTCTTATGAGAATTCAAGTAAAAAGATGCCAAATCCTCTGGCACCATAAATGTGCATCCTTCAAATGAGGAGGCCATAACTATTACACCAGTGAGGATCCAGTTCTTTGAGTTTGGATAATTGCATTCCTCTAGCTGGCTTAATCACCTCTAAATTTTCATGTGTATTGCCAGCCCTAACTGTTGGTTCTGGAGAAAAATATCTGTCTTTACTATGTTCTGTTTTTGTATGTGAGATTATAAAGAACTGGAGGCAGCTCTGTAGGTAGCGCAGCCTACAAAGGCAGTCCCTAATGTGGCAATATATTACAACAGTGTTCATGTAAGCAGATTGTCAATAGCTTTTGGTCAACATTTCTTAGTCTGAGCAATTTCTGACTTGGTAGGATATTTTTTGCTAGCTCTAAAGAGGAGTAGCAAGTATACTCATTAACCTATTTAATACAAAATCATAGCAGAAGGGAATTCCGACCAAGAAATTAGTGGTGTGTTTGTTTTTATTTTATTCTTAAAACTATGCTCAAATGATCTCTCATTTAAGGAACCAGGTTAATTTGTGCTGAAATGTTGAACCTCTTTTTGAAGCTTTTTATTAATTTACAGATCCCTTGTGTTGTAAGTCATAACAGGTGGAGCAATGTAGTCCTAATGACAACTGAAATACCCCTTTTTAGAAGGGCTGTTTTTAAAGATACCACATCTTGATATCATTGGAGTTGTCCCTTCTAATTTGGATAATTTTATACATTAAATGTTTTGGATAAGACTTAACATGATTTAACTGAAACTTTCCTAGTGTTAGGGTTCTGCGAAGTAACTTTCAATTTTTGAAATCACTGTGAATCTAATTAAAGCTGTTAAATTTAAATGTACTTAGGGAAATAATGAGAAGGGTTTAATTTAGGATAAATATGGTCTTGTTTTCAGGTAAGACTCTCCCTATGGATGTTGTTTTCTCTTACACCTTGCACCTATGTATCATTATTGCACTGGTAACAATAGGCACAGTAGGCACAGACCATCTTTGCAGTGAAAATGTAGAAATGTAGAAAGAGTGTAGAATCCTACATACACAATAAATACAGCAAGTATAAAAAAAGCTAACTGGGGGATGGATGTCAGCCATCGTAGCCCTATATTCCTCAGTGACCTAATACCAAGAGAATCTAAAGCATTTGTTTCAAATTGTAAAGGTCCAAAATAATGGGGATATACTCTATTACTGTTGCTGTTTGAAAAAGAGAGTCTAATAAATCAGCATTTAATTTAAACCAAACAGAAACATAGTTATTTAATGTACCCAAACATTCTCCCCTTGTGCTTGAAATCTAAGCACACCAGTGTTTTATTACTGCTTGAATACAGAGTAAACATATTATTTTCTTCTCTTCTATTGCTTTTTACATCTGCTAGTTACAGTTGGATTTTAGCAACATAGGGAAAAAGAGAATTACCAGAATCCTGAATTCTTCATCATCAAATCTGTGGGATAATAAATAGTGAAAATGGACTTGTCAATGCTATCCTAGAAATTCTGATTTGTGCTACTAATCTGGTCCCTGTATGTTTGAAATATAGTTAGACTTTCACAATATGAAGAAGAGAAAATATTTAAAAGGATATGACAAATAGTTTGGCAGCATCTTATTTTTAATTGAGTTCCTAGCTGAAGTCAGAATAATGAAGTTTTAGAAAGCTATCCTGGAACATCCTCTTTCAAGATATTCCTGGAAAAAAAGTGTTTTATTCTGAGTTTTCAATGTTCATTTTCTTAGCATAATTTACAAAACATCTAGAAAACAAGAGATTTACATAGGGGACTATATATATATAAAAAAAATTGAAATAAGTAACATTACTCTGGGCTTCAAGGATGAGCTGTTAGGGAGAAGGAAATAGTCTCCAGGTTCAGTTTTCTGCTTCTGGTACATGTTGAAAGCAAACTCTGTGCTTCAGATAAAAGCATGTTGTGATTCTCGTTTTTGGAAGGACTTAGACCTCAGCTGTGCAGTGGTATCTCCTGCATGGATCCTGAACTATAATAAGTCTCACCATTTTCAAAAAATTATTTAAGAGAACCTCCACACAGAATGAAGTTCTATCATTTTTCATTAATTTTAACCTCAAATTTACAAATTATGTCTCTTAGAAGTAAAATGTCTTCACTAATTGGCCCAGTACATATTCTGCAAAACAACAGTGTGACTTCATGAAGAGTGCAGTTGCTGTAATAATTGTGGTTATCTGAATCTAAGTATCAGCCAAATATATCCAAGTGAAAATTGCATTAACCATTTAAACGAGCAAGAGAAAAATGGCTCCATTATGTCAATAACTGAATTTTGGACTAATACTAGTTCTGAACATACAGTAGGGCAGTGGGGGACAAACATGCATTAATTCTCTCCTTCAAGGGTCTGTAACCATTGAAATGGATGATGGCTAAGATACAATTTTCTTCTGTTTTATTGTAGTTCCTTTATGCAACTTACATAGCTCCATCTGCCAATATGGACATTGGACTTCATCAGAATAAGAAAGATGGGATTTATCACAAAATTCACCCAGCTTTTGAGGACCTTTTTGACCCAGCAGAAGAACATATCCTCACTATTCTGCTGGAACCATGGATGAAGATGGTGGAAGCAGACAAATGCACTTATAGAAAGGTAATATCTGGATGACACCATGAAAAATTCTTGTTTCAGGGAAGAAAAATCACCAGAGCATTCATATACAACCCTGTTGCATTTATACTCAGGAAAGGAGAAGTATTACAAGATGTTTTACTTACTCCTTTCTATCCTGAAATGTGGAAATAGGCTGAGCTTCTTGTGGAGACAGACTTCTCATCTGAAAGGAAGGTGTGGGCTTCATAGATTCCTTGGCCTGTGAACTGGGGAGGAACACATCTTGCTATGGTAAAACTTCTCTTTGCACTCAGGAAGTTTTATGTTTCTTCAATTGTACCATTCAGAAGTAATTCTTTTATGATGGATTGCCCACAAGCCCTCTATATTTTTAATGATAAACACATAGTAAGGTGGCTTTCTAGAGTGTCAGTGCAGTGACAATAGGTACTTCTGGTGTTTAGAATTTAAGTGCAGCTACTGCTTTGCATAGAGGAAATGTGATATGGTGATTCAGCTGCATTTGCCCCAAAGAATTTTTAGATTGCTGCTCTAAAGAAGTGGCTCAGAGGTGTACTCAGTACTAATGTTCTGAAAGCTTGAATTGAACATGGTCATGGAGGTCAGAGGAGATGGCTGCAATCCTGACTGTGCCTTTGGCAAACAACAAAGAAATGGTGATGACAGTGGTGGATGCTGTGGCTCTCTGTTCTCTGTAAACCTACCTACAACTTGCTAGCTGTAGGTCCAACTCCTTCTGGGTGCCACAATATGAGAAAGATATAAAGCTATTGCAAAGTGTCCAGAGGAGGGCTGTGAAGATGGTGAAGAGCCTTGAGGGGAAGCCTACGAGGCCTGAGGTCACTTGTTTGGCCTGGAGAGGAAGAGACTGAGGTGATCTACAGGCACATCTCTTCTCTGTGGTGCCCAGTGACAGGACTCAAGGGAATGGCCTGAAGCTGTGTCAGGGGAGGTTTAGGTTGGATATTAGGAAAAGTTCCTTCACCAAGAGGGTGCCTGGGTGCTGGAAGAGCTCCCCAGGCTAAGCACCAAGCCTGACAGAGTTCAAGAAGTGCTTGGATGAGGCTCTTGGGCATGTGGTGGGACTTTTGGGGATGGTGCTGTGCAGGATCAGGAGTTGGACTCAATGATCCCTTCTAACTCAGGATACGCTATGATTCTAATTTCAGTCTTTAGCGTCTGTCTGTTGGCTATGGAAGGAGAAACTTACAGGGGGGAATCAGGAATTAGAGGGCAGGAAGTTAGTTCTTTTTCCTGTTTTTCTTCATTATGACCTTAGATGAAGCATGTCCAATTTATAGGAAATATCACCAGACACTGCTGATCCTTCTGTCAGCTTGTAATAACATGCCCACATTGACCCCTGCAAGATATTTTTAAATCCTTTTGCAGAAATTTTGTAGTAGAGTATATTTTTGGTTCTATATTGTGTGCATGTAAGAACAACTAGATGAATAGATAACTAAAATCAAAGTTGAGAATGGTCTTCTAAGCTAGTTAGGTGGTAGCAAGTGTTAAACATTTAAGAATGGAGTATTGGGATGCAAAAGAAACATACAACCATATTCAGCACTTTGCAACCAAAGAAGTTCATGGAACAGAGGTCTTATCCCCACATTTGATTTTAATAGTCTTTGATGAGGTTTTTTCCCCCATGGGTTTCTGTAAAATGTATCTTGTGTGATCTATCTTCAACCTCACTGTAGAAGTGGGTTTCATGGTTTAGTCAAGCAATAGGAGAAGAAAATGCATATCTTGATTTGTTTGCAGACTCCTCCCTAGTAATTTCACCTGGTGCCCTAATTCTGTATGTCATAAGGAACAAGTGAACAGTTGTTATCTTGTCCTATTCTCAATGTTGTTATTCTTTTACAAGTTTCTGTTATATCCCACTTCAATTAGATCTCCTTGAAACTCAAGAATCTTAGACACTTTGACTTCTCCTCCTACAGAAGGAGTTCCATACCTTTGTTGCACTTATTGCTCCATCTGTATGTGTTATTTTATATTATTTTGATGAGATGCAAGCAATACTTAAGGTCTGGATGCACTAAGGATTATCCAGTGGCAGAACCATGTTTTCTGTTGTGCTCTTTGTCCGTTCCTAATTGCTTCTATCATTCTAATTTCCTTTTGACTCCTGGTGAACTTTGAGTGGATGTGCAAAATGTGAGCTAATAGCCATCTGCAATGATTCCAAGATTTCCTTCCCAAGTAATAACTACTAATGGAAAGCCTTAATTTGGAGCTCACTGGAATGACTTAATGTTTATTATTGTTGAATTCAGCTGGCCTTTTATCACGCAGATGCTAAAGTGTCCCGCTATCCTGCAGCTTTTCACAGTCAATTTAATTTTTGCTCTGTGGAATCATTTTGCAAACTTTGTTGCCTCCTCACTCACCTCCTTTTCCAGATAGTTTCTGAATGTTTAAAAAACAACCTCAGTGCAGGTCCCTGTGAGACTCCAATAGGAACCCCACCCCACAATGAAAATTATTTATTTCTTTGGTTTTGATTTTCTACCTTGCAATTAATTCATGAGGGGACTTTCCCTCTCATCCTGTGATAACATAATATCCCTTAGAAACTTTGAAACTTTGAGAAACTTAGTGAAATGAAATATAGTAATCCAAACACATCTGTAAAATATTTTCTGTGCTTTTCTAACCTTTCAGCTATAATTCTTTATGACCTGCAGTGCACCTTGGAATTGATTGATACTTTTCATGAATCTGAAATTTTATGTACTTTATATCAGACTAGTTTTAGTCTTTTGCAACTGTGTATTTTCTGTGTGTATTATCTGTAAGAGCTGTCGAGTGTCTATTGCCAGTCCTCACTGAGTCAAGTCATTAGCACAGCCGAGGATTCTCGTACATCGTTTTTGCATAAAAACGATTCTGCTTTTGAGCTCTCTGTTTTCACTGCTCTAGTGAAAAGTAAGAATGGAAGAGAAACTTTTCCTTTCAGTTAATACGTATGTCAGTTTATATCTCCTTGAGTTAACCACAGGGTAATCTATTGCCCTTTCAGTTCGGAGGATGCGTTACTTTGCAAGTGAAATTACGTGCAGACTTCTCACTGTTCTAATAACACAAAGATATTAATCTGAGCATGGAAAAACAACTTCATCCTTTTGACAGCACAATACAAGTGTTTGTGAAGAGTTATAATACACAGACATAAAACAACCTGTTCTAGGAGGCACTAGAGTCTCTTTGTACTAGGTGCAGGCTAATAGGCACACTCCTTCCCACAAAGACAACAAAGCACAAAGACAGCGTCTGCTTTGTATTTTGTTCAGTCCCTGGCTCTTTTCTTCCCCTTTGTTCTACTCTATAGCAGGACATATTTAGCCCATAATGAAACAAGATATTTTATCAAGAATTAGGTGAGTCCAAAATTGTTTATTTGGAACACGTTCAATATATATCTATCTATGTTTTTTCTTTAAATGAAACATGAAATCAGGAGAGTTTCTTTTTACTGTTGACTCTCATTCTGCCTCTATCTGCTTTCTCTTTAAACTTTATGAAAAATGTTCTGAATTATTTTACTATTTAATTTTAACTATATTTTCTTTTTAGGGAAAGAATAGTACAAAACACTTTATAACAATGGAATAAAGTTACATTGAGCTTAAAGACATCCAGATAACAGAGTGACTAGTGTGGTATTCACATTTAGATGAAAGTATCATGAATATTAATCTAAACATTCTCTTCTCTCTCTGGCACATAAACACTTGTATGAGATAATCACAGCCTTCTTTGCAATGGGCATGCAGATCAGTGTAAGGCATTGGCTGGATTTTGCTAAATATCCTAAAATCTGCATTCAAATGGTTTAGTCAGCCAAGAGGATCGCCAAATATCTCTTTGATAGTTACTGATTGATTGTACATAACATGAAAAACTGCTCTAGTTACATACAGCTTCTAATTAAGTTAAAAAATGCCAACTTCATTAATTCAAATCACACACAGTTAATAATTTAAGAAAGGGGACAAGGCTGAAAATCAGAAAGCTTTCAACTTTATTGTTTAGATATTTTAACATCTTTCTCATCTTAATTTTCTGTTTTTTCACATCTGTGGCACTCTGTCTTCTTGACATTTCCCATTGAGAGTCCTAGTTTTAAGAACTGTTTTTCTGCTTCTCAGTGGCAGTTTGACATGCAATTTGCTGGTACAGGCAATCAGGTACGTCTGGCCCAATATACACAATATAATATATGCACAATGCACACAATATATTATGTACATATTAGAATTTAGCAATTTTTTGAAGTAAAGTTATTTGCTTGAAGTTCTAGTTAGGTTATTTAGTAGTGTTCTGTAGAAATCTGCATCTGATCCTACACAGATGGGAAAAGCTTGTTCGACCAGAGCTATTGATAGAATTGTTTGTCACAAGAATGTGACTTCTTATCCCTTCTAAACATCAGTCTCATTACTGGCAAATATATTCTCCTCTATCCACTGTCACTGGCAAAGTGCCCATGTAGTTCTCCATCTTTCTATAATGTGTACTGTAGGGGTGATACAAGATATTATTTTTATTAGGTGGAGTTGGTGGAAGAAACTCAACAGCTGGACTCCGTGTACTTTAGAGAGCTCCAGGCTTTACATCAAGTGAGTAGTTCCAAGAAGGATGAGGTAAGACAAGTACCTACTAACACAAACAAACCCTTTCGCTGTCAGAGAGGGTTCACACTTTGAGTATCAGCAATGAAAGGCTGACCAGATGCTAGTTTGGAGAAACAAATAGTCTGATATCTACCATTTATTTTGGGGACTGATTGAGAGCCATTGTATTAATTAGATACACAGGTCTTCTGTCAGTTCCATCAACATCAGACCTAAAGTCTGTGGAATGTATTTTGGGCCCCTACTCTTGAGTAAATGCCTCCATTTCAAGTGAATTACAGGTATTTGTTGGATTATTTGATTATGGAACCTGCAGACAGTGATATGCTTAAAGCAAACATAAAAGTAAAGCTTACTAGGAGCTGGAGCCTTAACTCAATTTATTTTCTTAGTGATTAGAAAGCTATTTTACAGAGACAGGTTATCTAATGCAAGGATTATTAGACTGAGCAAAGTACAGAGGTGAAAAATCCAGTTATGCAAGCAAAATGATTTCTCCCCTCAGAGTACTGTGGCTGACACGGGGGCTCTCGAAGAAGATCAGCACTTGCACCAAGCTCCCAAAGAATTGGCAGGTCCTAATCTATCTGACCTGATCCATGACAAAGAGAAGTTAGAACAGTTCCGGGCTTTTCTTAATAAGCGTTCTGCTAGGTATGTTTCTTCATTATTATTATTTTACCTGTTTCTAAGTTCAGAAGAAATATTTCCTAATGATCTCAGCTATCGAAATGTTGACAGATTTTAGTATTTTAAAAAATGTTTTTTGAATATTTATGAAACACACAGACACATTGTTCAGATACACGAATTGTCTTAACATGTTTGGGGTAAAAATTCTCCTGTCAAAACATATTTGTATTACAGTTCTGCTTTCAGTTTCTGCTTTGATTAGTGGCAAACCCCTGAGTAGAACAATTAGTTTATAATGAGTAAAATTTTGTCTTTTTTAGTACAGATTCAATTTAGTACATTTTAAAAATTAAAGCTGGTTATTATAAAAATGCACAAATAGAAAACAGTCATGTTATTCTCACAGTGTGACAGCAACCACAGTTTCGTTTGCTGAACAGATTTAAGTAATAGCTTGCAGCAGATACAATCTTAGGCAGGGTCTTTGAAAAAGTGAGCCTGTTTGTTTTAAAAATAAGATCTAAACAGAAGATGACACTTTTTCTTTTGTCTTTAAATTGTCACTTCCTTCCTTTAATTGAGCTTCCCATGAGTTGATGCTTTGCATATTGGCTGTTGCTTCTAGTCAGGCATTGCTATAGCTTTACATTGGATATTGGTCAGCTTTTTCAAAAGTGTCCAGAAAGGAGAGTCTGGCACAAAATTCCTCCGGCCAAGACTCGGTGTCAGCACTTCTGCTTATCGTCACATAGGTTCCCTTTGTAGTCAGAGAGAAAAAAATACACTTCTAAACACAATATTCCTAATTCTAAAGGTAACATCTAAAACCAATTTGGATGGATCATTCTTAAGATTACTGACGACAAAAGGACTGCAGATAATGAGTTCAAATGGAAATTCTTACGGTGTAGCTGCCTATAGTCAGGTGACTTCTGAGTTAGTTGTCTAGAGCAGTGGTCTCCAAACTTTTTGCTCATGCATCTCAGCAATAAAAAGTTTTTGAGCATGGAACCCTAGTGTCTATATATATGTGTGTGTGTGTGTGTGTGTGTGTGTATTTATACATTATATACATGTGCTATTGAAGTTTTAATATTTTCTACCTGCCCCTCAACAAATGGTCTTGCACACCCCCTTCACACATTGCAGTTCAGAGACCACTAGTCTTGAGTTCCTCTCTAACTGGGGAAAATGGTAGGAACCAGCAGATAACAGATCATGGACATGGTATGGTATTCAAGTATGCTGAATTGCCTCTGGTATTTCCTGCTTCTTTGTTAATCACAGACAAGTCCCATCTTAAGTGGTAGAGCCAGGCAGAGAAATGTTTAATTTATGGAGTTGGTTGTAGGGTTTTTTTGGGTTTGTTGTTGTTGTTGTTTTGTTTTTGTTTTCTTTTTTAAATATACCTTCATAAGGAAGAAAAACATTTGAAAAAGTCTCATGAAAGTGTTTTAGGGCTGGGTCCAGACCAGTTACTCTGGAGTCCAGCTGGCACGCTACAATAAAGGTGCTTAATGGTACTATAAGCTGAAGGGATCCTAGAACTAATGCAGTCTGGAAAATTTCAGGAAAAAAGAAATTAACACATCATTTGCCTTTTCATTAAAACCTACGGTTCTGATAATGTCCAATTCTAAGTGATCCAAGTTTCAGGAAGGACAGGCTGCTGAGTACCTGTGCACAAATTCTGGTAAGAAACTAAAGAAAGCTCCATTAATTAATACTTTGTTAAATATATAGGATATATTTACACAATAGCAGGACAATTTGTACTACTTTGGGTTAGTGAATTACCACTTGTTAGTCTCACCAGGCTAATTGACTATGGATGTGCTCCTGATCCAGCATGCCAGGATAAGCCATCACTAAACAGTTTATCTAACACACTTGAAGATTATATATTTTACCTTTTTTAAAAGATCCACATATTTGGTCAGTTGTCATAGGTAGATGCCAAGGAGTTACTCCATAAACCACAGTAATTTGGATCATTTGCATTTGGGTGAACTTAGTCATGTTGTGATGAACTAGCAAATGAAAGAATTTCAGTGTCAACAGAACTTAGGGTTTTGTAAGGGTCTCAAAAGACTTTTGAAAGGAGAACATCTGTTCTTAAATCAGTCAAATGCTTTTGAACATTTTACTCATAGTTTAATATTTCGAAAAAGCCAGTTATTAACCAAATGGAAAACTGAAACAGATTTGTCTGAATTCAATGTTTCATATTTCCTGCTGCAAATACAGTGAATGTACTCACTAAAATGCTCATAGAACTTCTGCTCATAAGATACTGTCAGAAAACAGTCAAATAAATGAAACTGAAATTGTAGATATGTAATTTATTCTGTTGTCTGGTTTAAAGAACAAAACCATTTTATGATTGTATGAAAACAAATTTAAATTTATAGTGTACACTCAAATATTATGAACCATATATAGATTGATAATTGAATCATTGAAATGATTTGTCAATGACTATGACTAATGAAATAAGTAGTAGAATTGGTAATTCATGAGAAAGCAGCACACAAAAAGCCCTAGAAACAAATTTTGCCATTAATTGTTTTTGTCTGCTTAACTGCAGACTGACTCAAACTCCAGCACTTCATATGAGGCAGGAAGAGGGGGATTTCTTGGGCTGGAATTCCCAGTTGTCACCCTTGGTCCTTTCTCAGGTGATATCAGAGGAGTCAGAGCAGGAGGTGTCAACTCCTCTCTCAGTGGCTCGCAGCCGCAGCACTAATTCAAATTCTCATCTGTTCCATTATTCATTCTCTCTGTGAGTTCTGCACTATGGTTCTGGTTCACAGTCCCTGCTGGATTTAGCAGTGGCATATTGAGGAGGTTACTCCTTTCAAGGTACCCCCAGATGGCACCCTAAGTGAGATTCTACGATGTAAGTTTGTTCTGCCTGTTCAGCCAGTGCTGTGGTCTCAGCAGATGGTACTAGCAGAGAAAAAATATAAACATAACATTTCAGCCCAATCTGACCTGGTATTTAGGTCTCGAATACTTTGGTGGCTTGTAGTTAAACTAATAACTCCCTAGAATGTTGATGTGAATATTGAAATTATCTCAATATTGAAATAACATGCTGTTTAAATTTGTTTCTAGCATGGATCTCATGTGCTGGCTAGATATTGAAGAGTTCAGAAAGACGCTCCACAAGGATAAAGAAAAAAGTGATGAAAAATGTAAAGACATTAAAACCAAGTACTTAAACAACAAGTACTTCTTTGGACCTGACAGCCCAGCTACCAGAGAACAACAAGAGAAGGTAGCAGTTACAGAGCCATTCATAAAGAACAATCACTGTGACTGAGATAAAAATTCACAAGTGGGTTTGTTCCAACTTTTCCCCAGGATATCTCCTCAAATCCTACCTATATCTCTGGCCAGAAATCTGGTTCTATTCTGGTTGTATAGGTTCCTTCCTTCCTGCTCAGGGTTTTCCTCCCAACCACTTCTACTTACAGAACATCTCTCTTAAACTGTGATCTGAGGCCACAGCCAGAGCTTGCACAAGACAGCTCAAAAAAAGTGTAAAAATGACTTCCAGGCACAGTGACTTGTTCCAGCTTTCTATTTTAGTATGTCACTAAAGCCACAGACAGCAAGTCTGAACTGTGGTACTCTGATATATCTCAATACTTAGGCAATTTACTTGGTCAAGCTGGAGTATTATTTGCCAGAGTCTGTATCCTATTATAGGTAGGGACAAATGTAATCTGTTCCCTTTTATGAAAAGTACATGTGAGCCTTGGGTAAGCATGCATTAAGTGCTTTGCTTACAGTTAAGCTCATGCTTTGCTAAATCAAGGATGTAGAGAGATAAAGGACTTTTGGTATACACAGAAGTTTATGTCATGTGTTTTTGTATTTGGATTGCTTAGCTAATGCATTCAGGTGGAGGAACAAGACAAAGCCTTCATGATCAACTTTCAGCAGCGGCTCTGCTAGAAGTTCAGCAATGTGTCCAGGAGAGATTAGAAAAACAATGGCTGCCATTGTTCCTGGCAGATGAACACCATGAGGTGAAGGGACAAGCAAAGGTAATTTTTTAACAACAGCAACACATACAGGCATTGTGTTTTGTTTGGCTCATAATTTACCACTGGGATAAAAAGGTTCAGAGGAAAAGCAGCCCACAACTTTCAGTTTACATAGAAAGAGATGCTGTAGCATGTACAGGTTGAAACATTTATCTTGGTAAGTGTGAAGGCAGTTCATCTGAAGGCTTAGTTTAGCTGACAGTATTATTGTTAGATCCTGAATCTGAAGGAGCTGGTGTTAGCTCTGCTGTCATCTAGGCTGCCAGGAGAGTGACCTAATTTTTGCTGTAGTGCTACACTCTCCCTATGCCATTTTGCCTTAGCCATACAGTTGCACACTGCTTTGTGTAAAGGATTTGCCCAAGGGGACCAGAACACAAGCAAATGAGTGAGCTTCCCATGTTGTAATTCTTTCTCTTATGCTGTCCACATTCTACCATCTGGAGCTGCAGTGCCTGTAGAATAGACTTAGGGACTTGTGAAATTCTTCTGAAGTGGGGAGGTTAACTGCTACAAGCCTTGCTCCAATTGGTTACTTCAGAAAGTTTCCAAAAAGCTGCGAGTGAGGAGCCTTTCACTCCTGCTGATTCATTGGAAAGAGGATTGGGCAGAGCTAACATCTGCCTTTTATGACTGCCTCTGTGGCTGTGATCCATGTAAAGGGGATCACCCTGCTGGTGACAGATGCAAAGAGTTGGTTTTTTGCACTTCCACAACAGCTCTGACATGTGAATGTCATGGCAGAAGGAAACTTCACAGTTCCACCAAGCAGACACATATGCAACTGCATTGATTCATGAAACCTGTTTTCTATCATCTTTATAACATCATGAACATTGTCAGAAGTATTGTCAGAAGTGCGTATAAACAGAATCTTTTCCATTGATTCAGAGCACTAAGCAATCTGAAAAGTATAGGTTTTAATAAGAGAAACTGTAACTTTAATAATAATTATGTGAATTAAATTTTAAAAAAATCCTTACCCTCTACCTTTTTTAGCTGAACTCTGCCTCCTTTACAAGCCCTGGCAGAAGATGAAGCAATAAGGCTAAGCTGCTTCCAGGTCTGGAAGCTAACTCATGCCTCTTTTTGCACCTGCTGCACTGTGTTGGCAGGGAGATTAACCCAAGTAGTTTAGAAAATGCTGTATTCAACTCAAATAAACAGTTTACAGGAAATACATACTTCTAATGAGCTTTTAGTCTTTTCCTAACTCCATTTATGTCCAATTGCCATTTTCTCCTTCTTATTGAAAATTCAGAGGATGAAAAGATTCTTTGAAGAAAGTATTTTAGAAGAAGTGAAACCAGATGACATTCTCCACTGGCTTCATATTTCACAGTGACAAAACCGTGTGGGCATGCTATGTAGTCCTTATTCAGGAAACCTGCCCTTTGCTTGAGGTGTAATTTAGCTACAAAGAAGTTGCAGGATCAAGTCTGTATTTCTGATACAGCTGTACAAAGGAACTAAAAATATTTCATACTAAAAAAAAAAACTAACCCAAAATTTATTCCTCACATAAGTGGTCCCTCAGAACATTATGGGTAAAGTAAACTCCACCATCAGTGCAGTGCACAGTTTGACTGCTATTGCCTCTTGTTCTTCTCTAATTCTCCAGTCTTAATGAGTGCTCCTTTATAGCTGAAGAAGGGAGAGCATTCTGTGTGGGTCCACAAGTTTCAGACATAAGAAGACATAAGAACTATTCTGTCACTGAGGTCTTAATCATTAAAAGGCTGACCAAAAAGCAATATTTAAAAAATAAAATAATAAGCTTTTGTTCAGTTATAGATAAGAGACATAACTGAAGATCTTTCACACAAAGACCAGCAAATGTGGAAGGCAAGTGAAATTTACTATGTCTCTTGTGTCCACAGTTTCATAGTCTTTTTCATTTGGACCTTGCACGTTCTTCACAATTTCCCTGTTGACAGTGTGAGACCCAAATGTAATGCTGTTAAAAGCAGTCTGGTTGCAGGGGACTGATTACTCACCTTACTCCTGAATTTAGCTCCCTGCTGGATGTTCCTGGTAAATTTTTCTCCCTTTCTGTCTGGAGAGGTCATACTTGAAAATAAAGGTCTCTTATCCTGGGCTTTGGAGCACTATTAACACTCTTCAAATTAATATTGTTCCTTTAATTCACATTTATCTGTATTTTGCATGCAGTGGACTTATTTGGACAAGCTGTTCATTCCAGCATCTGGTAGTTTATTTATTATTGCAAGTGGATTACGTGCAGACACAAAAGGGAATGTGAAGTATGCAGCAGAGTGGGCAGGTTTAATCATATCTCACAGTATCTGTTTCATTTAGAATTGTATTTTAATCTCACAGCACTGAGATAATATCAAATTTAAACTTTTTAAACCTTTGTAATAATAGATTTCATCAGATGTTTGCCAGTTTTTTCCTCTTGAAGAGCAGTGAACTTTTTGTGATTGCCAACATACAAGTTGTGTACATTTGTTCAGTTGAACTTTTATTGTCTGTTGAAATCAAACTAGAGACCCGGTCACCAATTATCCATGCAAACCATCAGCGCTAAAGGGATCCAAAGTGCATGTGGGTTCTGTTAACTGAGTTTTCCCTTTGTCTGTTTGTCAGGAAGATGGTTATTCTCCATGTTCTGCTTCAAGGCTGTTGACCCATAAAATAAGCAATCCTTATATACTGACAGAGGGATGGAAGCAACATTTTGTTCTTCCCTTCATAAACATGCCCTAGAAAGAAATTTTCCCAAAAGTTCCCTAAATCCTGCTCACAGAGAATAGAACGTGTTTGGAGAATTGGAGAAGGGCTGACAAGATCCAACCCTACTGCCTAAATTGAGCTGACTTGATTTTGACCAAAGGACTCTCTGGACAGCCACCACTCTCCTTGCCAGGGGAGGCTGCCACCCCTGGCAGGCTCTGTGACAGGACACTGAACATAACCCCTGTTTTTAAGATAAGCTGCAGGAACCTTTTCAGCTTAGGCTCAGGCTAGGTTTCCAGGACTGTTGACAGCAACTAAAGATGTTTCTCACCGATGCCCACCATTGAACAGCACTCTACCCCTCCAGGACTTCAAGAGTTTTAAACCACTTTTAGAAGATGGTTTTCATTCATCCATCTGATAACAAAAAGGGGTTGTTTGGCTTGCTCCTCAGCAACAGCACAAGAACTGTTTGTTCAGGAAGGCAGGCCAGCATGAACTTCAGTTCAAACAAACTGTCCCTGCATAAGCCATCTTTCTTTCTCCACCCTTTCCTGGCTGCCTACTGTTCTGTGCTTGGCAGCATGAGCATTTCCAAAATGAATCAATGACTTTAATTCTATTTTACTATTGGTAGCTTTATTTCACAGGGAGCAAACTCTCTGGCTTCTGTTGGTGATCATAGCAACACATTTCAAACCTCATTTTGTTGGTGGGATCCCTGTCAGAAGTATTTTACAAATTTAAGCTATGTGGTTTGTGTGTTCCTTTTTCTTTGTTGTTTGTTTGCATAAAACCCAAACTGTTCTCTAGAAAAGTAGCCCATTGCTATACTTTGTAGTATGAAGTCATATGGTCTAAATCATGGTCAGTCATTTCCTCTCCCATCACATCCTCCAAAAAATGTTCCCTAAACCAAACTGGGAAAAAAAAAAAAAAAAAAAAAAAAAAAAAAAAAAAAAAAAAAAAAAAAAAAAAACCACCCAAATTAAACCATGCCACATTTTATTGTATCCATGTCATAAACTCATAAACTACTGAAAGTTAGGGTCAGTGCAAAGATAAGAATCAGACAGTTTACACTAACTAATGCCTTTGTTATTGCCTCTTGAAACAAAGTTTATTTGGTGCATTTATTTCTTCTTTTGACAGCATGAGGACAATAAGAGTGTTTCTTCATCTAGTGAAATAATTGCTTTCCGCAAAGCATTGTCAGATCCAGTGACAGCAAATCTATTTCAACGCTTTGTGGCACTGAAGGGAGACCTGCTGGCGAATGGAGTGCTCTTTTGGCAAGAGGTGCAAAAGTATAAGGTATGGTGGTAAAATGAAGCAAAGGGAATAGCATTCAATTTGTAAGCAAATGCATCCATCCTTGCATATCAGGAGAATTTTAACAAAAATATCTATAGGTATTCTGTTGTTCATAGTAAAGCCTCTTTCACTGTTTAAACTGGTTTTTTTTCTTCAGTGAAAATCCTCACTTCTTAAGGGTAGCTCTTCTTGACTCAAATGCATTATCCCTGTATTTCTTTATACTTTTTCAAACTGTAGCATTCTTCTGAGTCCCTAAAGGAACACTGCTGTCTCCCTAATGCTCAGACTTTGGTATATATCTGTTGAGCAGTAGAAATATGCAAGTATTAAAATGTTCATTTTGTTTTATAGATGCTATCTGATGTCCTAGATTCCCTCTCCTCTGCAGTCCAATGCAGGCTAGATATGGACCACGGGGGGGAAATCTGAGCTGGGATGAAGATAAAAGACAAAAGGTGCTTTTAATCCTCATGGGACGCAGTCCCACTGCTTTAATGCAGAACCTACACCTTGGAACCCAGGAGGAAAAAGAGGGAGGAGAAAAGGGGAAGGGGAGGGGGTCTGTTGACCAATGGGGGCTGACCCAGGGGGAGGGGAGAGATGGGGGCATCAGGTGAAGGGAATGCAAAGGTCCACGGGAAAGTGCAACCAAGAAACACCCAGTGCAAAACGAGCTAACTAATTAGTGCAATACAACGATCTGAATTTGGTAATTTCTCAAAATTGAGAGATAACTTTAAAATTCAATCAAATCTACAGATGTAAAGATGGTATCTACCAAAAAAACCCCTATACGTACAATGCAGACTGCAGCTCCTTTGCACTTTGTGGAATCAAATTTGACCTGAGCTGAGCTTGGGACCAAAGTGAAATGTGATGGGAAAGGTCAACAGGGATTATGTCTCTCCCAAATACATGTAGTTTTGTGAAATTGCTTCTGTGTGGGTTGAAACACAATGGAAAACCTCTGGAGCGAAACTAAATCACACTGCAGGCTCCTAGGAATACCCTGGAATGAATGCAGGGATACCGCAGATCTTTCATGTGTTCCTCGTTCCTTTTGTCTCTGGGATGTTCCTGATGCAAAAGTGCTACCAGAGTGCAGAAGTTCTCCTGGGCTCCTGAACATAGCCTATGTGCACATGGCAGGCAGGGAGCATGAGATCAGCTAACATGCTCACAAATTGAGCTGTAAACACAGTTGATGTTCAGCAGCACTTGGAGATCCTCTGCAGGCATGTGGGTGTATTTTCACTATTTAATTTTATGAATTTGAATTTGGTGTCTGCTTTAGAAGGTGAAGCTCTTCTGTTTCCAGGAGACAATCTCTCTTCCCCACAAAGGCTCTGATCCCCAGGCAAGGAATCACTGGCTGAAATGTTCTCTGGAGGTGCTGCTATCTCTCTCATGGTGACGGAGTGACTAGCTTAGATTAAAACTCTGGTATAAAGGCACCTAGTATTCCATGACATAAATCCTTTTCTAGATATTTGAAGGTTTTTTTGAGACTTATGACTCCTCATTGCTACATCATGAGGGGCATGGAAACTTTCTGCAAATTAATGTGGAATGTAGTCTTAACTCTTTTCTTTGTAGAACTGCTCTCTGAAGAAAGCCTTCATTGTTTTTCGTCCCACCCCCTTTCCTGCATTTATGTTAATTTTGTCTTGTTATCAAGAAAAAGTACAGTCTGACCATATTTCTCCACGTGTGCAATTTGTCATGGTTGGCAGTTGATGCTCTTTGTAGAAGCAAAGGGCTGGAGTGGTAGGAGTGTTGTGGGTCAGGCTGAACTGCAGGAAAACTGCCAAAGGCATGGGCAGCCTTTGCACAGTGCATACTTGTATTGTCTGAGCCCTATCATGCCATCAGTTTAGACAGAACTCCCTTTAGGAGTCAATGACTGCATTGCTCTCCATAACCCATCTGGCTGGCGGCACATCTTGGGACAATCCAAACCCAAAATTTCTTTTTAAACAAATATGAAGAAACATAACTCTGTGGATCATTTCCATCTGTTCATCTATGCTCGGTCTCATCTCTCATCATATCATATGGCTTGTTTGTCTTCCCTCTTACTACAGCTCTCTGCCTTCTATGCTGGATGAGCAAAGAAAGCCATTATATATATTCTTAGGATATATTGAATAAGTTTTTGCATTGCCTTACTTGCTTTATTATAGTTGTTATCATTCTTTTTTTTTTTCCTTCCCAAAACTAAAAGTATTCATAACAAAGCAAGCCAACTCTTTCACAGATCACATTTCTGGTTAAAAGCCATGGTTTTAATTTCTTTGCAAAGTAAATATATAGCCTTCTATACCAAAACTAAATTCAGATTCTTCATGTAATAAGCTCTCTTCCTGAAAACTCTGGAGTGCTCATTGTGTCTCAGACATTTGTGATAGTCTACTAGCGTCATATAAATTTCTTGAAATATGGATAGAGGGAAAGTTCATGTTTCAAAGTGTTGGAAGAACAATCTTTGAATTATTTTTCCTTCATATCAAAGTCCAATGATGGCGTTGTCAGGGTGGCAAAATGTAATAATAACAGGTTTTACAAGAACAATAGGAATACACTAAAAAAGTAGAAAACCCCACTGTTCCTTTGACATCTTACTTCAGTACAGGTTTGTTTTGTATTCTAAACTGTACAGAGTTATTCCAAACTAAAATCTTCATTGAGATTTGAACTAGAAAATCTTAATGAATGGTGAAAGTAGAAGATTTCAATCAATGGAAGATTGTACTGGTATCTGACATTATCCCCTCTTGTGACAACATTCCCAGTTAGAATATCTTGTACCCTCTAAATATTTTCCTTCTTTTGCTGGAGCACTTAAAGCATTTCTTTATCTTTTAGTTACCATGGCTATGCAAGTCATCGCAGGCTCATTGTGAAAATCAGTGCATTTCTCACTTGTAGATGTGTTTCTCTTCTCAGAAATGTCTCCTGTTTGCCAGTAATGCACTTAAAATCTATGCTGTTCAGTCCAAACATGCAGGCAGAGATTATCACCTAAAAGCAATGATTGCTATGTATCTACATTTGCAAATCAGAAGCCTCATGCATGCCTTAAGTATGGTTTTGACCATGCACGTTTACCAAAAGAATTTTGCCCTGCATACTAAAGGAATTTATTGTATAATTATTTTTGTATGACTATTGCTCTTTGATCACTGTGCTCTGTAAAGGTTCTTGTGTGCGTCTCTCTCCATTGACTGAAAATGGTATTTTTTATCTTTCAGGACTTGTGCCATTCCCATTGTGGTGATGCCATAGTTCAGAAAAAGATCACAGCTATTATTGACTGCTTTATTAATTCTGCCATACCCCCAGCTTTGCAGATTGACATCCTACCTGAACAAGCAAAGAAGATTGTGGAGCGCAGGAGAGAACTAGGACCTTACATTTTTAGAGAGGCACAGGTAAGAATCTGGGCAAATCTGTAGTAGGTCTGGCTAGAGACTCAGTGCCTGATTTTAAGAACAGTCTTCATTGCTTATGTGACAGTTAGAACTCCACACATAAGCATGGGCTTGAAGGAAGGAACTATAGTCATATATTTCAATGACGGTAATGTGGAGGTGGAAGAGAGTCTTCAGCTATATACTGCTCAATAAAGAAAATCTCTGACAGCTAGCTGGAAGGGTGTTATCCAGGTCTGTGTTAAGAATTCTGGCAGTAGAAATTAATTCTGTCTATGTTCTTAATTGCTTGTTCTTTACCACTTGGTTAATGTCACAGAAGTAATTTGTAGTTAGAAAGTTTGTGGTTTTCATGTTTTATGAAAAGTGCAGATGTGAGTAAAGCATGAAGACAGCTTAACTTGCTGAATATCTTTCCCTTCTTTATTACAGAAAGTGTATACTAAATGGCTGTAGAACAATTTTCTCTCTGATCTTTCTATTAATCAGGTTGAATAGCAAATTTAGAACCTTTACTACAGACTTTTCTTATCCCTCAATACTGCCTTGTCTTATCTTCTAAGTCCAAGAAAAGTAGTTGCTCTTCTTTTCCTGTAAAATTGCCACCAACACCTTCAGACATCAACTGTGAGTCTATAAAGTGTTTGGATGACAATAGATGAATGATTTGTCAGAGAAAAGGGTTCATATAGGTCCTAAAAGAAAGAGAAGTCTCATTTCAGCCTGTGTAAAACCCAGTGAACTCCAGAAATGTGGCACAAAACCAAAGGAAGAACTAGGCCAAAAAACTGTGACTGGAACACAACAGTGGCTCACATGTCACTTTCAAGCCTCTTGAGCCAGAAGCAGTGAGCATGCTTGGCTCCTTTGAAGCCAAGTTTCTCAATGCAAATTAAACATCTAAATAAATTGAAAAATGTGAGCCTTAGTATGTGCCTTAGCCTCAGCAACAGATTCACTGAGCCCCTCTGTTTGCTTTTCTAAAATTGTTTTTCTTATTCTAGTTCAAAAACGACCCTGTGAGAGATTATATCATTTAAAAATTATCCAAGATTTGCTCATAGATCTGTAATGTGGTTTAAGAACCTTCCCAGAGGCAAAAAAGTATTTCCTTTCTCTTAAGGAGGGGAAAAAAAGCCCTCTCCCTAATGAACTGAATATTTGAAATACTTGAGCAGAACAGCGGTGCAAAAGCAATTCTACTGGTGTATATTTTATCAAGAATACTTGTAAAAAGTGATGGATGTTTTCATTAATGCAAACAATTGTTTAGGGAAATATAAAAAAAGAAAGTGCCTTTAAACTGTGTTTTAGGAAGATTTCTCACCAGTAATAAACACACTGATGAAAAGCATGTGCCGAGCAAAGCTGGGCTGTAATGTCAGGACAGAGTACGTGGGAGGAACAAGGCTGTGTGTTCAAAAAAAATAGTTATCTCATTCTGCATTTTATTTTACAGTCAATTGTTTCCTTAATACAGTCAAGACTGACTTTATTTTCTTCCTGCGCAGATGAGTATTTTTGCTCTTCTGTTTAAATTTTGGCCAGAATTTTGTAAGTTCCAAAGCAATATGGATAGTGACAAAATTCTAGTTGGCCTGGAGAAACAAAAGGAAAAAGAGAAGCGAAAGAAGGAAGGGATAACAGCAAAGGTAAGGCTCATAAAGTCTCAGGTGACCACTGATGAACTGAATAACACAAGCAAAGCTGCATAAAATAAAATACTCCTTTCTCAGCCTGATTCAAAGCCACCAAATCTTATTAGATTTCAAGCTTTACATGCAACCCAGTACTAAGGTGATTAGTTCCCAATTCTGCCAATACACATACATATGTTTAAATTGAACCAGATGAGTCAATGGACCACTCCTTTCATTGATCAGAGGAAAAAAATGTATTTTAGTCACCTTTTGTGCCAAGAGAAGAGCAAAAAAGAAGGCTGAATTAAGAACAATAAATCTGTGTACGGTCCATGTGTACTGTGGGCTACTGCAGGCCTGTTTGCACTTTCATGATTTATAATTGTCTTATATTAGAATTTACATTCTGGATCACAACTGAAATCAAACCAAACCCAAACCAAAATTGATTTCATATCTGTTTTCCAGAAGGACCACTTGAAAATCCTGCAATTACTTTAAAAAATACTTATGTGGTAATTGCTTTGCACAATCTTTGCCTTTTCTTCAATATTTCTCAGCTTTGAAAGTGAAATTGTTAGATTGTTCACAGAGAATTTCCAGACAGTTCCAGCGCATTAACAGAACTGTGACCTCTACAATGAAATGCTTGTTTGTAAAATTGTTTTTCTTGGATTTTTTAAATTAAAATATAATAGACTTCTTTTTGTATTGATTATAGGCTTTGAAAAAGTTTATTTTTTATTAAATGCAATTGTTTGGCAAGCTTTGAGGAGAGAACATTCTTTTAAGGGCAGAGAAATTACTGGACTTGCAAACTATAATAAGTAGCATTACAGAGACCTTTACATATTCTAAATACCATGTACATGTGTTGAGATGTTACATGTGATATGAACCACACCCTAGACAGATAAAGACATAGGCCGATAAGAACATGTATACATTGTTATCCTCTTTTAGGCACATGAAAGCTGAGGACTAGTGAAGCATTACTCAAGGCCACACACCAATGTCAAGGGAAATCTAAAATCCAAGAACTCATCTTCCTTTGTCCAAAGCACATTGTCTCCGTATAGATTTGTCTGCCAAGGCCATTGACAATACTTATAGTGCAAAAATGAAAGATGTCAAAGTAATTCACTTTTGCATTTTCACAGACTTATTTTCCATCTGTTTGTCGTCTGTCTATGAAATTTCTGATCACAATCAAGGAATGAAGAACAAGTCTTAGACAGGAGGGCAAAAGCCTAGCTTTTATGGAGAACAATGGGAATGGTGAATTATGCGTCTAAGCATAAGGGAAATAGAGTAAGAAATTTTAGAAAGTGACAGGCAGAGAATGCAGCTTAGTAAAGAGTTTGTAGATTATTCTTCTCACATACACACACAAAAAAAAAATCAGTAAACCAATTACCTCTTAAAATCTCTTAAAAGAATGGGTGCAACAGATAAATTTTTTCCAATGTTTTTTAAATCCTTTTCCCTTTCTGTTATTGTTTAAAGAACTTGCCATTTCCTGTTCTCTTGCCTGAGATTTCTGTCCTCTTGGTGACAACATAATTCAAATGATTCTGTATCCTGATAAGGTTCATCTAACATGAGCAATAATATCAGGTTCACTTGTTGGCTTGTGGAAGGTGATGATTTCTTGGCAATGAAAATAAGGACTATATTTCTCTGCCCCACCAGGCTCACTGAACAAGAGCAAAGCATTGGCAAGGGTTCAAAACAGGTTTTCTTAGATATATCTCCTCTCCACCCTACAGATCAGTTGCTATTTTGGGTTTATGTCAAACAGAGCAATCATAGTCGTAGGGGAGGAATTTACTTTCTTCTTCCTTTACACATGTCCCCAGGGCACTGAATCTACCTGTGCTTTTAGAAGTGAACAGATAAGAGTTGGACTTTCATGTAGGATAGTGGGAAAAATAGGCAGAGAAGGAGCTTTTCACTGAGTAATGATGCATAACTTGGTATTGTTTGACTATCTCAGTGGTTTTTTTTTTTTTTTTTTTTTTTTTTTGTTTGTTTGTTTGTTTGTTTGTATGGCTATTTGTTATTTAAGGGGCAAATTCTATCAAAGGCACCCTGGCAATGGACTCGTTCCTTTGTTAGCTGCTAGATGCATATGCCACATACTTTCAAATATATAAGTCACTTTTTGCAGACTGCCTTGATGCCAGTACTAACAATTTGTTGTATACATTGTTGCATTTTATCTCCGAAGTAGATTTTGGATTTTTTTTTCTTTTCAAGTGCACAAAATAGCTTTAAATTTTTAGCTTTAACTTAGATTGTAAATTTGTACTTACTCTTTCCATGTCCTTACCAAAGCCATCAACATTATTTCCCTTTTCTGTGTTTCTGCCATGTCTCTTAGCAATAAGCTTATTTGTTGGTAAGTGGTCTAATGGCATGGGATCTAAGTTCACTATAACATTGCTTAATTTATTATGAGAAGTCATTTTTAAAGACCTTGCTTAATTCTCTCATTGAGAGAGCCAGCAAACCTTAACTGCAGTGCAGTAGTATTCACGCTGCCTCTGTGTTTGCACTGGCATCCCTATTCCACCAGCTGAGTGTGCCACAGGAGTTACTGAGCCTGTTTCTGGAGAGATCAGCATCACACTGCCTGGGCAGTTCTGTACCCAAAAGCCACTTTTGTAGTTGATGGGTTCATAGGACAGAAGGAAGGATGAGGAAGGAAAGGGCACACAAGATAGTGTGATTTTTTCCTAGATCTTTCAGGGACTTATTAAGTAATTTTGGGAACCACTTGATCCTCTTTTTTTCCTCACTTTCTCACTTGGAACATGGGAGGGTTAGATTACTCAGCTCTTGGAGAGAGCTCTTTGTGAGGTGAAATATGAACACAGATTAATGTTTATAAAGAGTTTTGGGATCATCAGACAGAATGTTCAAAGGTGAAACAAACCAACATGAAAATGACAAACAGTTAATCACCAGAGCAGTTTGCCAAGGGTTACAGTGCCTTGTTCTTCACTGTAAATTGTACATTGCCTGTTTTCCTAACTTGTATACTGTAGTTCATACACAACTACTGGACCAAGCTGGAGTTAATCACGACAAATCCTACATTCTATATTTATACCTGAGGCCAAATTAGAGGCTCACAATGTCCACTCTGTCCTTAAAATATGTTCTGTTGCAGATCTACCCTATCTGCCCTAGCTATATTTTGGAGCAGGTATTGAATCTGAAAGAAAGCTGGCCTGCAAGAGTGTAGAGGACAGGAAACATGAACTAGAACAAAGAAATGCTTTTAAAAAGCAGCTACTATTTTAAAATATGCTCAACATGATGAATTATGAAACTAAGCATTACAAAACATTACTGCAAATGACACTATCTCATTTCCAATGACAATTTTTGGTTCCTCAGACTTTGTTTTTTACTTTAGCTCTGTAACTATTGTTCACTTCTAATTATGAGTTTTTAGAATTTGCAGGGTAAAGAAGCAGGAAGAAATCCCACAAACGTGGCTCAACTTAAGTCGACTGAACCTAAGTCCTTGTCTAAACTTAAGTCCTTGACTGAACGTAAGTCCTTGACTCAGCCTGAGCCCTTGACTCAGCTTAAGCCCTTGACTCAACTGCCAAGGAGTATTTTGGTAAAAGAGCTTGATAGGAAGAGAAGATCATCAGCATCTTTAGCAGCTAGAGCTGGACATGGGAGGAAGGTGAATAATGCATGTTTCTACAGATGTCATTCAAGAGAGATAAAATGATCTTGGGAAAAGGGGAAGGGGGAGTTTGGTTTTGAGTATTGCTGTCAGATGGTTCTTCAATAACTGTTCATTCTTCTACAATTAGCTTTGCTGTTGTATGTTTACCTACCTTACAGGTGAAATTTTTTGTTCTTTATTTTTTTTTTTAAGATGCAGGTTTGGAGTAGTATTAACAGCTAACAGAATGTTAAGGTCTTATGGTCTTATGGATTAAAAAAGAATCTGTATTTAAAGATAAATTGAATAAAACGGTAGTTAAGTTCTGGAATAATAAGATTTTCATTATTTGTGAAATTCATATCCTGAAAGAATTTGGTTTAGGCTAAAGTCCTGTTCTGGTCATATGTCAAAAACTGAAGCTGAACTCCTGTAGGAAATCTATTTGAAAATCTGAAAGCAAATACCACTTCAAGACTTCTTCCATAACAACTCTGACTATGTATCAAATCTGTAGTGAAAAGGTAACAGATATTTTACTAGGAAATGGGAAAAACAGACATGCTACATTGGGCATATCAGGGGATCATTCATGGCTAAGTTGGCATTGCCATAATATAACAGGGAACCTGTGCAACCACATAAAACTAGATATGTCATATGAACGAGAAGTAAATCACACTTTGGCCACTGCTTACATTCCATAGAGCTCTTCCTATGGCATTATGGTAGTGAAGAGCAGAATATAGAAAAAGGTACCATGAAATACCCCCAAAATCTGAAACCACAGTGTGAATTGCATAGATAAGCTTACACTCTTTACCCTTAAGTGGACCTTTTTACTTTTGCTCATACCTGTTTTAAAAAAAGGGAGTTGAGCAAGCCAGTATATCCCTGGAACACACTTGAGCCCTCAAGAAGAGGTAGAATAAACAATAATCTTTTAAAGGGCAGTTTCTTCTTCCTTCTGCAAGCCCCTTTCTACTATAGGAAGATGCTATAAGTTCTCACTGAATCATGATATGACAAATTGGCTCCAAAGTTCTCATGCTGTAAGATAAAAACCAGGCCAAATAAAAGTGCAGTTCTCATCCTGTTTTGGAAGAGCAACCTATTATTTACATGCAATCTGAAATGTGGTTGTTTTCTTTAAAAGCAGTATTTTATCCTTAGAAAAGGAAAGGATAACATCTCCAGTTGATCTGCCTCTAGTGGTAATAGCTGGAGAGGGCAGGCAGAAGGAGCTGTCATGCTAATTAGATAGTCAGGGAAAGGACATAGACCAAAACCAGCTTTTCTTATATATATTTCCTCTCACCTCACAAATCGGTTGCTATTTTAGGTTTGTGTCAAACAGAGCAATCCTAGTCCTAGGGAAGGACTAAGGGTGTAGCACAGAGATAAAATTAAGTCCTTGATAGCACAAATGATATTTTGGGAGGGTAAAGATCTTCTGCATTGTTTTTGAACAAGAAAGGAGAGAGAATAACACTCAGACCAAGGATGGAGAATAAATATAAACATTGTATCTGCCAAAATTGCTTAAATCATGGTGTTTTAAGATTTACTTATTTACAGTGATACTCTTTTCCCCATTATTCTGATATTGTAATGAAAAAAAACCTTCTTAATATTGTAAGTAACCAGTAATAAGAATATAACATAAACATGTTTTTTATCTTACTGTTGAAATGGATCAGAAACTACAGTGATATGACCTGAAGGCTGATGGTTTTTGATGGTTCTTGCAGCCTTCTTCGACCTATTCCAAGTACATAGAAGCCTTGGAGCAGGAAAGGATAGACATTAAAAGGGAAGAAGATCTGGAGAAAACCCCATCATCATTCCCTGCAGGTTATTAACCAAGTAGTTTAGCAGGAAAAGCTTATAGTTTAGGTGAAATTCTCGCTGTACAAGGACTTTGCTTACTCTTCTTCTGAGTTGTGTACAGAAACCTCTGCCTCTCTTTTGCTGTCTGTAGGTGAGTTGCTCTCTGCGTTGTACTCATGAGTGGTATATTTTCTAAGAAAGGAAAAGTAAAAGTTGCAGGGTATCTTTGCACTGCCTTTTCTGCACAGGTCCTGCTGCAGAGAGGAATAAAGCCATTTCTTCACTCTGCAGTGACATGGCAATCACATACACATTTCACCTCTCTGGTTTCTTGTGCTTTATCAGCTTACATTCAAGCAGATACTGAAAACTCTTTCTCACAGTCTGTCAGTTTGTTTTTGGAGGATGTGAGAGGCATTGCTTCATCCTTGTTTCAGCTGTGAATATCCTCCTAGGTCTTTGCCAAGGATATTGTGACCTCTTTGTTTATTTATGAAAAATAAATAAAATCCATTTAGTAGTAGGGCTAGCAATAACACTATGTAATATTCAGTTCCTTCAGTTTCACATTATTTTAATTTTTTTCCATGTGCAGGTTTCTTGTCTACGTCCACCCTGAAACCTGAAAGTCCTATGAAAGCCACCATTCCTAAAAAGCATAAACTCTGAATCCTCTCAAGAAGCAGAAGTGAGTACCAGACTGCCAACAAGTGTACTTTGAAATGTGAATTCTCAAAAGCTAGTTTTCCTGCTGCCAGTGCTGATGCTCATTAGTAGCAAGTTATCCCACTCCAAATCATGTTTAACTGAAGCTGTACAGCCTCCATATGAAAACAAGCTTATTTTTCATGCCAGCTATGGTTAGCAGATCTAATGTTGACCAGATGGAATATTGTTGCAAAATGGTAGTTTCTGAAATTAGGTTATCTAAGCTTTCCAGTTAGGATATTTTCAATAGGAACATGAGATGACTGGAGAAATCTCAGACCCTACAAAATTACTGTCAAGAACCTGTCACAGAACTAGGAATAGATCACCTCTCCCAAAGCCAATTAAATATTAGACTGAGAGAAAGAAATGGGACAGCAAAAAAAACTGGTAAAGACAGAAAACCAGATTTTGCTTCAAAGCCTGAATTCTTAGAAGGAAGAATCCTCTAGAGGTATTTTTTGGGGCTTTTTTAAGTCTATGTTGAAATCAGGTGGACTTAAAGAAATTAATAGAACTTGGAATATTACTGCTCCTCCTTCCTCTTCTAATTCTGTACTTAGCACTGCTATTTTATGCAATTTGGTGTCCTGCCCTCACTAGTCCTCCTAAAATTCCAAGTGTCTGTGGACATAATGCTGTGGCAGAATTTTCTGAAAATTACTTCAGAGAAAACTTCAGCATTCCTTGGTCTTCCCTCCCACTCTCTTTCTGCCCTCTTACTATGCTCTACAGTTGTAGTTAGAGTAATCCAGCCACCTGGGGCCTCATGTGCCTCCCAGGTGTAACTGTATTCTGCCGCGGCCGAAGGTGAGGAAGCGAGACACATCAATATGATGAGTAGCTAATGCTCCGTTTATTGTTGCGTCCGTGCGGACTTTTATACAGTTTTTTGCTTCTGTCCACGCGATCACGCATTTTCTTATTTGCTATAAACATTTTGCACGAGGCAAGCATGCATAAAGCTCTACTATTGATTGGTTGGCATTCACTTAGCAAAGTTTCCTGTTTGCGGGTTTTTTTCGATGCTGCTTAGATGCTACCTCCATATGTCTTTTCTCAACTCCTGCTTAACTTTGCATAACTGTTATCTAGCTAGCAGTTTCAAGGTTACTGTGTCCTTTATATCTTTCTGTAAGCATTATTAATTGGGTTTAGATGCTACCTCCATGTGTCTTTTCTCAGCTCCTGCTTAACTTAGCAGTTTCAAGGTTACTGTGCCTTTTATATCTTTCTGTAAGCATTGTTAACTGTTAAAGCCCCAACATCTCCCCCTCTTTTTTCGAATAAGGCTTGGGTCATTGCTTGCATGCGAGCCATAAAACATCGTAAAATGCAAGGCCCAAATAACAGTATGGCAAAAACAACCACAAGTACCAAAAATGCCCCTTTTGCAAGTGACACAAGCCAAGGGGAAAACCCAAAAGAGGCCAACCAATTTGTGAAAGGGTCCGAGGTCACCTGTAATTTATGCATGTTATCCCTCAATTGAGCAAGCTGTCGGTGAATAGAGTTAGAGTGATCTGATAGATTCATACAACACATCCCTTCAAACTCCTCACAACCATGGCCTTGTGCCAATAATAAAAAATCAATCGCGGCGCGGTTCTGAAGAACTACGTGTCTGACCCCTTCAACATCAAGCGTTAAGTCGGCAAGAATATTGGAGGTGATATTAATCTGTTTGCCTGTCCAGCAGGCTAAGCATCTCAATTGTGTTCATCTATGTTCAATAGCTCTGTGCAAGCAACAGCCTCAATACTTATTCCCATTAGCAAAAGCAAAATTAAGCTGCTCCTATTTTTTCCAATAATGTTTCCAATAATTGCCATGATGTTGGCACAATGTCATATACCGCGTGCTAATAACCTTAGTTCTCTTAAACACTATTATATTGCTGCAAAACCAAGCTAAGCAATAAGCGCACTCTGCTAAAGCTCGCTCTTCTCTACTTTCAAAGAGCTCCAGCAACTGATTGTCAGTAGCGTCGGGAAGGGAAACCCACTCCCGCAATGCCACAAACACGTTTCTTGCAGTTAAAGCGCGCTGACACTCAATACAGCCATACAAATTAGCAATGCTGCGTCCCTGCACTATTCTCCTACAGCCTCCACATTCCACAGTTACTGTATCACACAAATATCCAGCGCGGCCACAGCACAACTGAGTTACGGCCCGTCTACATCTGCTCTTCTGTTGTTCCCAAAGACGAATGACCCGAGTTATGTCAACTGCGTGAGGGGAATCACAGTTCAAGGTGTTTGGCGGTAGGTTGAGCAGAGTCTCAAGGGCTTGACATAATAGGCCTAATCTTTGACGTGCTCGGAGTCGCTGTCGGTGTGTCCGCTGGGTTTCGTCGCTGGAAGCCAGGGCCGCACCCACTTTGCTGGCAACCACTTCGGGCGCGATTCTCCTGTAACGACACAAGCATACCCTCTTCCCCAGGTAAACAGTTTACTACCTTGTCCCGCCCATGCCCCCTGGTGCGGATCCCAGGTGTCTACTAATACTTCCCACTGAGTCAAGTCATTAGGGTTGACCTTAAAATGATTTTGTATTGGTGTGTCATTTTCTTCCCCAATGGGATTTTTCCAATTTAAAACATAGCATGCCTTCATTACAGCGTTATAGGGGGATAGCTCCCCCTCTTTTTTCAAAACAGCGGCAAGACGCTTAATATCCTGATGACGCCGCTCGATAATCGCTTGTCCAGTACTGTTATAAGGAATGCTAGTTTTATGCTGAATGCCCTATGCATCCATAAACCGTTTACATGCCTGACTAGTGTAGGCTGGGCCGTTATCTGTCTTAATGACAGCTGGCACTCCCAATGCCGCAAACGCGGCAAGCCAGTGCTGCTTAACAGCAACAAATGCGGTAGAGGTTGCAGGTGTGGCTCAAACCGCATGACTGCATGTGTCCACTGAAACGTGCAAGTGGCGTAGCCGGCCGAAAGAGGGGAGCTCAGTGGTGTCACACTGCCATATACCTCGAGGTTGTAGGCCACGAGGGTTAGCGCCGGAGGCTTGTATTGGGCTAATGCGAGCACAGTCAGGGCAGGCAGCAACGATTGCCCGGGCCTCTGCCCGAGAGAGGCCAAACTCCTTTTGTAAAGCACGGGCAGATTGATGGAAAAACTTATGAGAGGAAAGTGCAGTATCTGTAGGTGTCTTGGCATCAGCCGTATGAGAAAAGGCTGAAACTGCCTGGTCTATTACAGCATTGCCTTTTGTTAAAATGCCCGGTAAAGTGGTATGGCTCTTAATGTGTGTACACCAAAGGGGATGTTGCCTGTGCTCCAGAAGGGCTAATATTTTAATTAGCAAACTTTTTATAGCCATATTGCCCACATGCCCTATGATAGCTTGGTCCAGCCGGTTCACCAGGCCGGCTGCATAGTTAGAATCTGTGATCAAGTTTACGGGAGCAGAGTCAAACGTTGTCATAGCAAGGGCGACTGCTTGCAGCTCCAACACTTGAACTGAGGTATTGTTTTGCTGCAGTATTATAGTCTCCCAGTGACCATCTTGTAACCAGGCACATCCATATTTGCCTGTACGTCCACTGGCGTCTGTAAATATCGTAAGTCCTTCGACAAGAGGATGATCTACCACCTTAGGGCGCTCGACAACAGTCAGGCTTGTTTTGAGCAAGGGATGCGATGGGTAGTGCACAGAAAGCTGTATTCCGGCGGTAGCCAAGGCAAACACAAGTGCCAACAACGGTGTAAAAGAAAAATCCCGGGTGATTTCAGCATTTGTTACCACCCCCTTCCATCTTTTAGTGATGTCAAAGTTAGGGTCTCGAGGAAGGTCCATTGCGGCTGCACCCCCAGACCTCCGAGGGGTTGGTTCAGTATAACGACGGTCCCTAACGTCCGGATCTTTTCCCAGCACTCGCAGTTGCTGCCGCATCGTTTCGATCCTCACCCTTTCCGCTTGTGTCAGCCCTTGCCCTGGCCCATAAGTCTCCCGGAGATGGTCATTCAATTCTTCCACCCCCATCTCACCATCGGCTGCGTAGTCAATTAAGTTCAACCTTTGAGACTTAGTAAGCATTTTTGGCTCGTCTGGTGGTTGCTCAGGATGGGAACCACTCGCATCCTGGCGATTGAGCTGCTTCTCAATATTCTCCAGACCCTCCTTTAGAGCCTGAGCAGCACGTTGGTATGCGAGCGCTCTAGTAGGCTTTGATGCCCCCCCATCAATCCTTTTCATTTCTGACAATATCTTTTCCATTACATTCCTCTGAGCCTCTAACAAACGCCCTAGCCCTGGGGATTCTGGGGATTCCTTGGGCAGTGGTACCTTAGCTGGTTCAATGTCCATGGGCATCGGAGGCACGCTGTCCTGTTGCCCCTGTGCTGCCGGTGGATCTTTTGGGGGCTCTGGAATCCAGGGTGGTATGATGTCATCAAATGCACCTTTGAATCCTGCAGGGGCTGCCATAGGGGGCATCGGAGGCCAAAGTCCCCCCACTCATCAAGGTATCCCTTCTCCTGCTCTTCTTTTCTCTCTGCATCAGCTAACATCTCCTTCTCCTCCAGGCTTAAACTATTTTCAGGTCCTTCAGCAATAGCCAACTGTAATGCCTTTGCTACCTCTGCATCAGCATGCACTTGCTCAATAACCATCCGCACTTCTCTGTACGTTTTTGCCAGCTGCTTACTATCTTTGGCCCCTATCTGCACATACTCCCACAGTTCTCTCCCTACTTTCTGCCAAGCCGTCAAGTCAAATATTTGCCCAGTAGAGTCCAACAGCCCCCGACGCCGGCACCAAAACAACAAGTCCACCAGATCGCTTCGATCAATTTTTTTCCCAGTCGTCGTAGCGACTTTTAATAGACCGTCTACGGTCGCCTTTTCCAACGCCGTCATAGCAGCATTCCCCATCCCGATCCAGACCGCAGTCTGCCTGACTCACCGGTCAGCCGTGGCCACAGTAATTTCTTTTCTTATGATTCTCCTGCCTCAGCCGGGCAGCCGGGATGGTTCACCCTCTCTCTCGTCCGCCTGGTTCCGACTCCTATCCTTGTGTCAGGATCACGTCGGGGTCACCAGATGCCGCGGCCGAAGGTGAGGAAGCGAGACACATCAATATGATGAGTAGCTAATGCTCCGTTTATTGTTGCGTCCGTGCGGACTTTTATACAGTTTTTTGCTTCTGTCCACGCGATCACGCATTTTCTTATTTGCTATAAACATTTTGCACGAGGCAAGCATGCATAAAGCTCTACTATTGATTGGTTGGCATTCACTTAGCAAAGTTTCCTGTTTGCGGGTTTTTTTCGATGCTGCTTAGATGCTACCTCCATATGTCTTTTCTCAACTCCTGCTTAACTTTGCATAACTGTTATCTAGCTAGCAGTTTCAAGGTTACTGTGTCCTTTATATCTTTCTGTAAGCATTATTAATTGGGTTTAGATGCTACATCCATGTGTCTTTTCTCAGCTCCTGCTTAACTTAGCAGTTTCAAGGTTACTGTGCCTTTTATATCTTTCTGTAAGCATTGTTAACTGTTAAAGCCCCAACAGTATTCCACACACTTTTGCCTTCTGCACCCTGTTCTGCTCCCCATGGAGCTGGATCACGGTGGGCAGTCGTGGCAAAGGGCCTCTGCTCCTGCTCTGTGGCTGAGGAACCTCCAGCTGGGTGCAGTGACCACAGGGTCCACAAGGCACCTGCACCTCCTGCTGCAGCCTAACCCAGCCCAGCCCAGCCCAGCCATCTCTGGCCCACCCTGGCTATTCCAGGCTGGAGAACTGCATTCTGGCCAGGCACCAGACTGTGGTACAGGCTAACACAATGAGAAAGTTGAGGTCCCACGTGACTGGAAAGGTCTCTCCCACCAGCTTCAGTTGCAGCCCACTCTCTAATGCCACTGGAAATTTGCATGCCACTGTCCTGTAGTGGTCTGACCACTCACTGGTAGGGTGAGATGGCTACACAAGACCATGAATGCTCTAGATGGGGTGTCTGCCCTCCAGTTTGTAACAGAGCAGGTCACACCTTGTCTATTGGGGATAAATAGCAAGGCTGGCAGCAGGAGGCCTGTGAGAGAGGCCAGGGTTGTCATGTTCTGGGCACAGCCAGTCCCAGTTGCCTCCAATGGACCCATCACAGGACATGGCTCATCCCTCAGCCAAAACGGCAGCACTTTGGGGAAACGCATTTCAGAAAGAGCAAGGAAAGCCAGAGAGTGGAAGAGAAAATAAAAGGAGTGATCAACAACAGGGAACACCAAGAGCAGAGGAGGAGGTGTAAGAGGAAGAGGTGAAGGGGGAAGTTGAGGAGGAGCAAGAGGTGGTGGAGCAGATATTCCCTGCAGCCTGTGGAAGACTGATGCTGCAGCAGAGGAAAATAATGAGAAGAAAGAAGGGGTTTTCCAGTGCCTTACAGAAAGGACAGAGTGCAACCAGTGGTGGTAACAAGGAGGGGACGAGAGGTACTTGGAGTGAACTTGAGCCTGGGACACATGGAGGAAAAGTGTTTTCTCTAGGTGTATAAATGTTCTTATTTCCCTCTCTCCCCCACTACCTGAATCAGTAATGAATGATTTATTCTAATTTGCAATAAATTGATTTCCCCAATTTGAGTTGATGCATTTATTGAAGAACTGTTCTGATTATTTCAACTGGCTGAACTCAGCAATGACATTTTGTTACCTTTTCAGGCACATTAAAATCTCTCCGAGGAAGTGAATGTAGAAACATTCAATGGAGGTGGCCAGGAGACACAAATGTAATGTGCATGCAAGGTTTGTTCTTACAATTCTAGAGCAAAAATGACAATTTGAATTTTATTAAGAACCATGGGATCAAGGGCAGAAAATAAACATCTTCCAATGTGTTCCATATCAACCTGATTGTGACACTGGCTCTTGTGTTAATAATTTAATAATATACCTTGAGGCTCAAATCAGTAAGATTAGTAGGATTCCACTGAAGTAAACATGGCACAAACTACTAGGTAGTCTCCATCTTAAACATCTTATAATCAAACCCAGTTCTTCAGTGCCTGGTCTAACGAATAAGTAATACATTGCCTTGAACTGACAGCTCTGAAGCAGGGTGTTTTGGCACACTGTACTCTAACTATGCAATTCACACAACTTCTGTTCATTGAGGATAACTCATGAGGTCTCTGAATTATTATAAAGCCAAATGCTCTTCTTGTTTCCTCCCAGTTCAGTCTGATTCCTGTTCCAAAGTTCTCCTTCTGTCTCGTTTCTGAGTTTTGATCCCTAAGAAAGGCTTAAAATCTATCAAGACACAGATGGGATTGGGACCTTCTATACAATATCATTAATCCCAAGGCATTACCCAACAGAAGGTTGCAGGAATAGCTCTTGTGTAGCTCTTCCTACTTCTAAAAAGTTTTAAAAAGACTTGGGGCACAGTTGATGTGGGGACTAAGAATTAATTGAGAAATTAAGAGGGGGTGGGGGAAGAATTAATACTAGGCAAGAGACAGGATGATACTAGACCTCTCCACATTCTTCAGACCACTTTAAAAAACAGTCCTCAGCCACAAAGCTATTGGCCCCATTCTTCCCCACATGTGTGTAACGCATGTAAAAGAAAGGCTGATCAGCAAGCTCCAGCTAGTTCAGTTCCCGAGGATCAGCCCTGAGTCAGAGATGGGACTGTCTCCCGCTGCTCATCCTGACCCCTTGGACAAGGAGCATGAGCCATGTAGCCCTATCTCCTTTGTCAGAAGTACAGGCTCTTCTGGAACTGCCAGATCATGCTGCGAAGGACCATCCAAGGGTGGTTTCCTCCTCAGTGTGGAGTGGCAGTGGAGGACAAATAATAGTCTTCTTCACTTTTAGCTCAAGAGTGACCAAGAATTGTAAGGGATTCCCATTGGGAGTTGCTTCAGACGGGCTGGCAGAGAAGAAATACACTTTATTTTATGGATGTAGTTGCCCTGCTCATATATTCTCACAGAAGGAGCAAGAGAGATCATTGATTCAGATCCTGCTTTGCCCATGGTTCATAGTTTGCTTCATGCTTTTCTGCACTTGTTCTGTGTTTGAGTTACCTGAAAAATATATTTTTTGGTGGAAGCTACTAGAGAGTAAAACACAGAATAGTTTCCCTGGTTTTCATGTTTTCCCAAATTTCACAAATGCATTGAACTTTAATGTTCAAAACATCTGAGGAAGTTGGAATGCAGCATCTTGTAGTGAGCAAAGCACATGTGGTACTGTGTGGCCTACCGCTCATTAATGTGAAAGGCAGAGAGGATTCATGAAGTGCCATAAATGCAGTGATGTATGTCACCCTAAAAAGCACATGGAAGGCCACCTTCTACTGCTGTGGTCAGTACAGTGCACGCAACCAAATGCTGGAGCATGGCAGGCTGTTTATGTGTTGCTGTATTCTTGCCTTCATGGAATTTTGAGGCAGTTAAACAACATGTAGACATTGCTTATCTTATGCTTGTAGTTTTGACTTTTGTAGTTTGTGATTAACACTTGGATTACTTTAAAAATTAAAAATATTATCCAGATATTTGTTACAAATGATAAAACTCCTTGTGAATTTTCCAGCCTTGCCAAGGAGTTAACAAAAATTTACTAGCAAATTTAACGCATGCAAAAACCTACTGTCCCAGACAGTTATGATCATTAATACCATATATGTTTATGAATCTTAAAAAGAAATACTTTATGTACTTAATTAGTGAATAGAAATTTTCAAACTGGCCCTATTCACTCAAAGTGCTGCAAACTGAGGTTTACTCTCAATCTAGTTAGCTGTTCTGTCTCTGTGGTAGCTGAAACATATGGGTGTATGTACACACACACGCACTGTTTTAGTGCCAAGGCCATGTCTTCAGAATGCAACTGAGAAGGATCACACGTATTAGTAATGCTAGAACTACATGTCAGATCATTGTTTTCATTTTATATGTCAATTTTAAAGAAATACTGGGCAATTGAACAGAGAATACATTAAGATATAGGGACCTTTAAATTTCTGGGTTACTGGATCTAATATAATGCAATGGCAGATACTCTAAAATTGCTATTTGGTAATACAGCAGGAATGGAATAGTGGCTTAAGTCTTATCCCAAGGGACCAATTCAAGCAAAGAGTCTGAGAACTGACTAAATATTACTCTGAATGGTGATTCTATATAACTTCAGAATACTTGTACTTCTACTGTCTTTTTGTCTTGCTCTTGAGATCTATTCTCTCTCAGGTTGGTTGATTTACCACCTATGTGAACTCAGCTGCTTTCAAGAGCTAGAAATTTTTTTCTCAACAACCCTAGCACCTCTCCCTTCTGACAATTAAAATCTATTCCTTGTTTAAGTACTTTTACTTAGTGACATTCAGAAGTCTCTACAACAGAACAACAGTTCTCTGGGAAGTCTGATGTTACAGACAATAAAACCAAATCTCTTTTTCAGAAACTTGCAAACCTAGAAAACTTCTGGATAGATTTATGCTCCAGTGGTGTTAAAATACACTATGCAATCATACTCATTCAGGCTTACTTTTGATGTTTACTCTCAATTAATGGACTATAATAGTAAAATTACTATTTTGGATTTTTTAAAGATGTAATTTCAATTAATAAATATTTACATTGAGATGCTATTATTGTGTATTGTGTATTTCACTTTTTTTCTCATCTGAGACATTTATTAAAGCAATTTGTAATTTTTGAGAGTGCAGTTCCGAAATTGCTCATTCAAATACTTTTGATATAAACATAAGCTGTGATTACGTGCTTCAGAAAGGGCTTTATACATTTTGCTTTGACTTCTCTTCTGCTGCTGCATGACACAAAATATCAGACCACGAGATGAATTCCTGAAATTACATAGTGCTGCATTATGTTTCTAAGGTGCACATTTCTGTCAGTTTATAAGAGCGGTAGTAACCATAACCAGGCCATTTAAAAGGCATGAAATGCTTTTTCTTTTGAGTCTGTGCAATGCTGCTCTTCCCTTGCCTCTGTACTCATCATGATCCCTTTTTAATGGCTTAAAGTCCTTTCTTAAAATCCTGTTAATGGAGAACTGTCTTAGCCACAAACAGTGGGTTCATTTGACTCCTTCAAGGTGCAAAAATCTAGTTTTTAATCATCAGATATTGAAATCAGCAATGGGGAGAGGTGTTTTGCAGATACAGTAGTAGACCTGGTGGAGCACACCCAGTTTCTCTTACTATACAGTATGGGGTGGCCAAGGCCAGACTGATTTGTGCCACACCTTCTGCATCATTTCCGTGAGAAGAAACATTGTGATTCACTTTGCAAAAATATTTGAATTAAAAAAAGGAAACCTGCAGTAATGAAATCTACAGATAAAAGCATCATTAACTGGATATTCACATCAATTTGGGACCCTCAGTTTCCTGCTGTTGAGAGCACTGAAAAGTGGCAGGTGCTCCTTCATTGCTCCTTCTGTGCCTTTAGCCCAATAGAAATTGCAGTTTCCATCCTCTGCCTCTTGTATGCTTGTGAAATGGCCAGCCCCAGTCCCAACCTACATCATTGCTCTAGTCAAAAATGTTGACTTCAGCATGTGTGTGTAAAAAGGACTGAAGAGAGAACAGATGTTTCAAAGTTCTGTCCCAAATGTGGAAAAGAAATTCTTAAATTATTTATGTTTCTAATATGGGTCAAACTGATCACTGTGAAGCTGTATGTGGCCAGTGGAGCTGCAGTAATCTGGCTTAAATCTGACCTATTTAGAACTGTCCCATTACATTCAACTGGTGATTTTTGTTACTACCTTTTTATAGAAACACTTTTAGCCAGCCATTGGAATCATGTCTGAATACAGCTAAGATGGGGTTGACTGATTTTTTTTAAGTTTATGGAACATTGTTGGTTTTAGTACATTCAGTAGTTGCTGTAAAAATGTTAGGGAAAGACAGGTTTGAACAAAAAAATTTTACATCAGGATCTGTACTTATAGTTCAAATCCACCTAAATTTGAGCATTCCCAGGATTTCAGAGTTATAATTCACATCTGTGTTTCAAACTCCTTCATGCATGATTGTCTGAATGTGCACTTTTGGAACAGGTCCATATCTAATAGGCTAAATTGTAGTTCCTAAATCAGAAGCCACATGGTACTGCTATATAGTTTTCTTTTCTCCTCTTATACGTTATAAGCCTTCAAAAAAGGTTCTGTCAGTCCAGTAAATTGGATTATTACAAAACACCAAAGTCTACGCTTTCTACCTGCCTGCTATTGAACTCACACATTTTTATTTCTACCAATGATTTAGTAAAGCATTTGTACAATGGCCACAGTGGAGATTCCTCTGCCAAGAAATTATTTATCACAGAGCACTGGAGCAGATTTGAATTACGCAGGACCCATGAAGCTGTCCTAGTATGTAAGGTAGAGATGAGATTCTCTTATTTTTAATACTTACAGAGTCAAGCTAATTTTTATGTCAAGTACAGGCTGTATTTACTTGGATTTTCCTCTATTTCTCTACTAATTAAAATATTTTAGTTTTGTGGTAACATATGTGAAAGCGTTGACAACAACTTTGCTTATTCCATATGTTAATTATGTATTTGCTCAGAGCATGCTGATGAACTGTGTGCACTCCTCACGTTAAGATTTCATTTCATGTCAAAGGAAAAATGGGAATGTAGTAAGTGGATTTGTGCTTTTAATTTTCAGTATTTCTTTTTGCTCTCAACAATCTTGTATGATTCCTCTTCACCACATGCATTTGAAAACCTTTTGTTGGCAAGAAGTTAAAAAAGAAAGTAATATTTGCTTCTCAGAATAGGATTTTTGAACAAAGCAAAGCAATTTTGCCATTAATGAGGCAGTTAAATGAAACAAATGACACGGCAAGCAAGAGAAAGACCACAGCATCACACTCAAGGAATGCACAGGCACACAATAGCTTATGCAATATTCCCCATCTGACTAAGTCAGTAAACACAGAGATTTCCCTTGAATTATTCACTACAATAGGCCATGGTGACTATAGCTCAATAAATGCAATCAACAAGCATTTTTAGAAGTTTTCATCCATAGGCAACTCAATTTCCCAGCTGCAAGAGCAAACCCAGCATGGGGTTTGTAAACCACAGACTCTGACTGGCTTTGATACCACTCATTCCTGAAAATGGTACTTAACAAATTGAATCTATCACATCACTAGAATAATTTACACCCTTACAGTTTTGTATGTGCATATGCATTTACAGGCATGTACACCTGCATATATATAAACACAACCCAACAAATGGATAAAATAACCTTTTTTGGAAAACTGTTTTACTGTCATAATCACATAGGGCTTAAGGTTGGTGTATACAATATATTTTTCTAATACAATATTTCAACCGTTTTCCTCTGTATTATTTTTTTTTAAATGAAAGTCTTTGTTTCATTACGTTTGTGTCCATACTCGTTTGCATTTGAGAAATAGAGCCATTACACTTGCTTTGTTGAGGAATGTGGTTCCTTCCAGAGGTCTGCATGGCTGCTGAAAAGAGAAATAAATGCATTTTTGGGGAGTTCTTTTTCTTCTAGAAAACACATGCGGGAAAAAAATTAACTTTTGCTCTGTTTTTTCTCCCAAATGAGAAAGTAATTAACAGCATGTGTTGGGCTATTCACAAAAGACTACAATAAATTATTTACTATTTTCAAGCTAATGAAGTGAATGCTTGATCTAAAAAAGGAGAGTGTGTATGATTATGCTCATTTTCCAGTTATGACTTTCCAGTTCAAGATCATCTTAAGTCCTGGCTGCCTGATCCTATAATTTGCTGAATGTATTGAAACTCGTTCTCTTAATTCATGTCTCCAGAGATGCTCAACACCTGGCAATAGGAGGCCTTCAGAAAGCTGTCCAAAGGATAAAAACAGTGGTTTTTTTTTCTAATTTTTTTTTTTTTTTTTTTTTTTTTTTTTTTTTTTTTTTGAGTGAAAGACTAGAAAAGCACAGCTTTGTCACTGGAGTTCCACATGAAAGTATATTAAAAAATAACAAACCAAACCAAAATTAAAACACAGAAACACATAGGTTTAGTTGGTCTTGCCAAGGTAATGTGGTACTACTAATCAAAGACTGTATTCCGAGACAACAGTCAAGCATTGGAAACAAACTGCCCAGAGAGCTTTTGGTAACCTTATTGTCATCAGAGGGGCTCTAAAAACAGATAAGGTATGCATATCTGCCAGGAATGACTAAGAATGTTCAGACCCATACTGGGGCAGGGGAGTGAGTAGATGAACCCTTGAGGGACTCGTTCTCCGAATCCATATTCAGGTTGTTCTGAAGGCAAAAGCTCAACCTCTGCTAAGGAATCTTACGAGAGTCAAGGGCCGTGACACTTCATTTGCTCTGCACCCGAAACTCCCACTGAAGCCAATTATTCAATCTAATTTAACAAAGACCACAGCTTCTCTGACTGTGCAATTGTTGGTAACCATCAACAAACTGATTCATCTACAATTGGGCCAAATGTTACAAAATCTGTTTCTGAGTTCTTGTTTGTACCTCCATCATAAGATTACACCAAAATAAAAGCATGCAGTACTTGAACTAACTTCAAAGGCTGAGCTTGCACTTCTAGCTAGTTCAGCCTTTTTATTGGTTCATGTTTTCCATTTGGCTTCAACATCCTGTTCCTTACTGATGCCCTTCTAGAGTTTCATTTACAAATATTATGTCCCTGGTTAGTGAGCCACGCTAATTAATACAGTGGTGGGGGCTATGGATTATAGTAATCTCATGCCTCCTGCTTGGAAAAACACTGCAATTTTTCCAGACGTTTACATGTAATGCCGTATTGAACGTGGCCAAATTTGTTTCAGGAAAATGTATCCTGAACTCATTTAACCAAAATATATTTAAGGTTGCTTATACTGTTATCTATTGCCAGATTTGTTAATCATGAAGCTCAAAAGTTTCAATGCAGTAGAAAACTGAGACCCATAATTTCCTAATTAGATTATTTCAAACAAAACAGTAAAGTTAAAACAGGCTGGTTTAAGTATAGATATTTTTTAAAGTTTATGCCAATAACAAGTTAAAAAAACATGAACAGATGATTTGACTACTTTCTAGAAGCCCCACATGTCTGACTGTGCCTCACCTTTCAAACCTGGGACAATAATCTGAGATGGATTTTAGCTTGTCTGGGGATTTCATAGTCAGAAACTCCCTGACTCTGGGGACTTAAAATGTTCCCAAGGTCATGATTATAAAGAAAATCTATTATATTTGCAATACCATCAAATATCAAATAGAAACTATGAAGCCTTTGGAAAACATAGCAATCCTAAGTTGGGTAGATTCTTCCAATAACAAAATAAATGAAAGCAATGGCTTTTCTTTAGGAATAATATTTGACTCGACCAGGTAATGTAATTGGAAACGATGAATAAATTTTCAAGCTCACAATTAGTTCACCAGGTCATAAAGAGATCAAGAAATACATCATCTCTGGGGTACTTTTTATTTTACTTTTGGTTTTTAATTGTGTTCATGAACTGTCTTTTCAGAAATGGACATGATTTGATTGATGTGATGATCATCACTATGATGATACAAGTCAGAACAAATCTGAGACACCCTTCGCTCCTTCTAGACTCTAATTTCAGGCAAAGAAATGAAGACTTGCCAACATCTCGTAACACTTACCATGTCATCACCTCAGTGTAAATTAAAACAGACTAAAATGAAATGTTCAGAAATCTGGGTAAAAAGGCTAAAAAATGCCACAGGAACCAATTTCAAAGTGATCTTTATATATAACCTGGGCCAATCTTTTTCTGTCAGAATGAGCTCTGTATTGTACTAGGTAAATTGAATAAACAGCAAGATATCCCTAGGTTAAATCCTACTGCTGCAAATTTTTAGATGTCCCCCTTGCAGGGTGCTGGCTCCAACCTGAGCAAGGCTCCTTCTCTCTGTGAGGAGCTGAGGAGCCAAGAGGAGCACGCTGAGCCAAGAGCTGCCCAAGCAAGTACCTTGACCCTAACCAAGGGAGGTGCAAATGTAATGCCTTGTGGGGAGTGAGGCTGATCTTCCTTTTCTTTGAAGGAGGCTTTCCCACCTCACAGCCACTGTTTTACACCCACAGGGAAGTTTGGTCTGCCATTTTCTGTGAGAATTAATTCCTTGAGCAAAATTACAGCTGTGTCAACAGCAGCAGTTGGCCACCTCCTGCTTTCTGGAAGTCTGATGTTCACTGGTCACATCTGGGAAAAATAGAAGCTAACAAAGGGTCTGGCCTAAACTCTGTTAATGTATGAAGAACACTCCTTGTTTCAATAGCTTTGGACTACTGAAGGGTATCTATGTGAATCTTTTGCTCAGACTTAGAGTAACACATCCATAATCAAGGAGAGGAGCACTGGCAAATGTACCAGGTGCATGTGGGGACTCACCAGGATTGCTGGGCACATCATGCATGCCATATAATAGTTTCTCTATGGTAGATAATGTTTGCAGATTTTGCCTTGTGTGAAGCTAAGCCATGTCACAGCACATGAACCAAAGTGTGCTTTGAACAGGAGTGTGCAAATGTGGTCTTTTGTCCTCATGTTGTGGTCCCTGCTTTAATTTTTTAAGGGAGTAACTTTCCTCCTGTGCTGTTCTTACCATAGACATTTTCTTGAGCTGAATACAGACTAGGAATGGTTGTGGCCTACCTTGAGGGGGCTGTCACTTACTGAGATGGGCCTCTAGAAACTGAATTACACACAACAATTTTATGTGTTGACTGGTTAAATTCTAGATTGGAGTACTTCTCTGTAAAGGTGGGTTCAATATGTTCCTGGAAAAACAGGAACAAGAGCAACTTTCTCAGGGTAAGGCACCTCTACTCAAATACAGAGGAATGAAGGAACAGTATAAAAATGTTTTTTTGATGACTTTATTTCCATTGCTGAAAAGCTACATAACATTTAAAACCACAAAAGACAGAAGAATCTTGGCATAATTTGAAAGGCTTTGAGCAAGGAACAGGGACTGGAAGGAGGTGTTCCTTGTGGGTGTGGTTTTGTTTTTTTCTAAGAAATCAGATGATAATGTAGAACATAACGCCAATGAATAACGAAGTTACACTTGCCTGAGTTAAACTTCTAAGTAAGAATGACACATATAACGTTCTACTTGTTTAAAAGCCCAATTTATCTAACCAAGGGTCTCCTGGTGCTAAAATAAACAGTGTATTTGTTTCAGATAGATCCTCAAACCTAGAGGATATCAGAGGAGGAACAATTAATGCAGAATCCAGAAGACAAGGTGTCACGTGAATGTTAATGTTACAGCTCTGAAACCTGGTGTGTTTTCTGCTTCTTGGGCCTGAATACACACATTAGCCATGTCTTGACTGCAAGCTGGGAACTTGGGAAATAGCTAGGTTTTTTTTAAATACTATAACTCATGATGGTACCAAACACAGGATCATTTGCATAAACCTTTCACTATTTCATGTGTATTCAATATACCAAAATGTATCTCTTTATAAGAAGAAGAAATCACTTTTTTTGAGATTCTTCTATTTCAGAAACTTGCGTAAAATCAACAAAGGCTTGTGAAATCCCTGTCTGCTTCATTTATTGTGATTTGAAATTTTCTAATTTTTTTGTCCTTTGTTTATACTGCTCTTTTGGAAGTACAAAAATATTTTTCTTCCCCCTACTAATTTTGACTTTTTCCATTTAGGAATCATTGATTCATCCTCATTTTTTTGTACAGCTGCCATTCCAATTCTCTTAAAAAAACTTGCTGAGCCATCATATCTTTGTTCCACAGCACCACTGGTTGATGTAGACACAGCTGTGGCAAGAAAGTATTTGATCAGTTCATTTCAGGCCAAAAAGGGGAGGATGAGCCCAAATGTATGCATTTTCATATATGGCACATAGCATTGTTTGCCTTCTGTTAGCTGTCACAAAAGAAACCTTCTGGTTTTTTTTATGACAGGTAGATTTTACATTAAACTATTTGGTACTACATCTGGCTCGGTGGATTGCTGATGTCTCGTGTGGTCTTTTTCCAGTAGATTTTTGGTTCTAATTTGATCCAAATTATGATTATCTAAGGACTTTTCATGGCATAGGCAAACTCACTTGATTGTCACAGTACTGTTCCTAGCTGGCATCAGTCCACACCACAGAAAGTACAGTCCTGAGTATCACAGCTGGTACTCTTTGTGGAAAAGACAAGGATTCACTGACCAAATTTTCTCTTACTGAAGTCAGACGTAAATTTTACTTTCAATTCCAGTGGAGCACAAGCAAGAAATGATTTAGCATTAATGCCTTCCCTTCACTCTTCTAAAAATGATCCCTTTCAAGGACACAATAGAGGAGTGTAAGCTGTTGCTGTCTCTACAGTATTTTGGAGAGGAAAAAGGACTGAAGGTTCTACTTAGATAGCTGTGACACCTTTTGAGTAAACAATCCTAACATTTGTGTCCCAAAGACCACTAGAGTAGGTGTCAGAATGCCCAGGGAGGGGGTGGGCTGGGAAGGAAACAACTGCTGTTGTCTCTCTATCTCTGTATATGCCTTCTTATTTCCAGGTTTATTTACTTTCCTGCATTTGGATGCACAGGGTCCACTCAGGTCCAAACCACACTTAGCTCTATAATCCATTCAGAAACTGCTGTGACAGGAAGCCACTCTGCACTGACCTAATGAAGCTGTTCGTCTCTGCTCTACTTCCAGGGCTCTTGCTGTAATGTAGTCTCCATCCTTTTTTTATCTCTTATTTGCACAGTCCTGAACTGCCCTTTACGCAGAACAACAAGGAGTTGGCTGTATATGCCACAGTAATGACATCAAAGGATGATAACAATTAGCACTTCATTTAGCATCTTAACTATAACACAAAGATGCCTAGCCAGCAGTATGTCAGGCACATGAGGAAACTGGCCACACAGAAAAGAATTTAATGACCTGGCCAGCCATGAAGGAAGCCATCGAAAACAGCAATCCAGATTTTTTTTATTTACAGACCTAGTTCCATCCACCAACACATTCTGTCTGCACAAGACTGATGTTTACAGGAAAATTACTCGCATCTTATCTATGATAACAGTAGCCCTGAAACCTGCCATGCTTTTATTCCAATTACTTTTGTATTGTCTTTTTCATGAGGGCAAGTTCAGTAAAGAATTTATTATATCTAATCTAAACTGCCATCTTTCAGTTTAAAGCCAATACCACATCCTGTCACTATATGTCCCATGTAAAAACTCCCTCTCCAGATTTCTTGTAAGGTCCCTTTAGGCACTGCAAGGTTGCTCTGAGGTCTTCTTGGACTCTTCTCTTCTCTAGGCTGAACAACCCCAACTTCTTTCCAAAGGAGACATGGAGGTGTTCCAGCCCTCTAATCATCTTTGTGGGCCTCCTCTGGGCTCACTCCAACAGGTCCATGTCTTTCCTGTGCTGGGGCTCCAGAGCTGGATGCAGGCTCCAGAGCTGGACACAGCACTCCAGAATGGAGTAGAAGGGCAAAATCATCTCCTTTGACTTCTGGCCATTCTGCTTTTATGCAGCCCAGGATGTAGTTGGTTTTCTGGGCTGTGAGCACACACTGCTGCCTCATGGGGAGCTTCTTGTCCATCAACACCTCCAAGTGTCCCTTCTTATTCCCTGCCCAGCCTGTGTTTGTATTTGGGATTGCCTCAGCCCAGGTGCAGGATCTGGCACTTGGCCTTGCTGAGCTTCATGAGGTTTGCACAGCCCCACCTCTCAAGCCTGCAGGTCCTTCAGGATGGGATCCCTTCCCTGCAGTGGTGACCACACCACACAGCTTGGAGTGGGCAGTGCTGAGGGTGCACTTGATCCCACTGTCCATGTCACCAACAAAGACATTAAACAATGCTGGTCCCAAGACTGACCCCTGAGGAACACCACTTGCCAGTGGTCTACACTGGAACATTGAGCTCTTGACCACAACTCTTTGAGTGCAATCATCCAGCCAGTTCCTTAGTTCCTGATTCACCAACCGGTTCATCCATCAAACCCATTTCTACCAAATCCATTTTCTACCTTTCTAGTTCAGAGACATGGATGTCATGCAGGACCGTGTCAAATGCTTTGCACAAGTGCAAGTAGATGACATCAGTCGCTCGTCCCTCAGCCACCAGTGCTGTCACCCTGTTATAGGAGGCCACCAAATTTGTCAGGCACGATTTGCCCTTGGTGGTATGTCTTGCCATTCTTTCTGCATGACATCATTAACTTTTGGGGGGTTTTGTGTTAATCCACATGGGAAAAACTCTTAGACAAAGATTCTTCATTTTGGTCTCAACTATTGTAACAAACTTTTCATCAGTTTGAGAGAATGTTGTCCAAATTGCATCTATTCAAACTGCTGTTGCAAAGAACATTCTTCCAGCTTGTATGTTTTCCCTCTGAAATTTTCTACTGACACTTATTTCTTCTTAATTCCATCATAGGAAAAGCAACTCCTCTTCAGTTTTAAAGGTCCATCTCTCTCATTTGATGTCAGGATCTGCTGGCTTTGGCAAGGGAGCAAAAGGCTTGAATGAATACCTCACTTCCCAGGAGGGACTTCTTTTTTTCAAGCCAGGAATTTATAGCATTCAGTGTAAATCCCACAGAGACTCCCCAGGAATACAAACGACAATTCCACGTACAGGTGGTGATTATGCAGAAATCACGGGCAAAGCACATGTTCCTCATTTCCAAGAAAGGTACAAAAACTGTGTAAGGGACATCTAGAAAGAATTAAAAATGGCTTCATTTCTTTCTAGGCTTGGCCAATAATTCCTGTGAAACTCTCTATATAAAGGCCTGAGTCCCTTGCCCCAGCAGTGTCACCCTGGGCATCCTTCAAGTGGGTAACTTTTCTCCCATGGCTCTTAACAGAATCATAAAATGGTTTGGGTAGGAAGGGACTTTAAAGACAGAAGAAGGGACCTTAACATGAGCCAGCAGTGCCCAGATGGCCAAGAAGGCCAGTGACATCCTGGCCTGTGTCAGCAATAGTGTGGCCAGCAGGAGCAGGACAGGGATTGTCCCTCTGTACTGGGCACTGGTGAGGGCACACCTCGAGTGCTGTGTCCACTTGTGAGCTCCTCAGTTCAGGAGGACATTCAGGAGCCGGGGAAGGGTCAGAGAAGGGCCCTGGAGCCGGTGAAGGCCCGGAGCACAAGCGGAGGAATTTCTTCACACCAACGATGATTAAACAAGCATTGGAATGTGCTGCCTAGAGAGGTGATGTTGTCATTGTCGCTGGGGCTGTTTAAGGAAGGGCTGCACGTGGCACTCAGTGCCAGGCTCTGTCTGACCCATCCCGTTCGCTCCCAGGCTGGACTGGACCATCCTAGGAGCCTTTTCCACCCCAATCGAGCCTGCGGTGCGCTGCGCCCGGCGGGGTTTGACCCGCGCCGCCCGCCGTACGCAGCCCGTCCCCCGCGCATGCGGAGTAGCGCGGCTGCAGCGGGAGCGCGGCGGGCGGCGCAGAAGGACCTTGTGGGCAGCTGAGGTGAGGCCGCTCCCGCTCCCGCCGCGCCTCCCGCGGCTCCCTCTTCCTCCCCTCATTCCCTCCGACTTCCCTTGTCATCTCTATCCCTAGGGCCGCTAGCCGCGTCTCCCTGCTCGGCCGCGGCCCCGCGGCAGCTCCATGACCTCTGCGCGTCCCTGAGGGTGGCGGGGCCGGGCCGGGGCTGGGGTGCCCTGGGATCGGGGCTGGGGTGCCCTGGGTGCGGGGAACGGTCCCAGCCTGGCCCCGGTACTGCTTACAATGCCTTCTGACATTGTAAACACCAGGGAAGGCCCTGCCAGGAGCGCAGGATTTAGTGGGAACAATGAAGGTCGTCAGCCTCGATTCCACAAGGAATCAAGGAATGTAAGAACTTAAACTAGAATCGTGTCGTAACTAGGTTGTCCTTGAATTTTGTCCCTTAAATAGTCTCGCTGAAAGGTCAAACGCACAGGACCACTGCTGCTTGTATCGTGAAGACGATTATTGCACAGTACAAAAGGAACGATTTTTCTGTAGTACAGAAAATTACTTTAAGTAGAGCTTATCCCACAATTCTCTTATTTCCTTTTTCTTTCAGGAAACCCGGTGACCATGCCGGCTGCGCTGTTGCCGAAGCCGCAGATGCGGGGCCTGCTGGCCAAGCGGATGAGGTTCCACCTCCTGGGGGCGTTTTTGGTGTCTGCGGGAGCCTCAGCTTTGTTCAAGGTGGGCTCTGTAGTCATTCAGTTATCAGCTACGTTCATTTGAATAGTTAAAGAATTCGTAATGTTTTTCTGTTGAGATTGGGTTGAGCTGCTCATCAGAAAGGCTTAGTGATGTGTTTTTGTAAGCATGTTTCCAAAGCATAGATAAATCTTCCTGATCTTCATTTGAGGAAAGGATGTGAACAATCTGATGTTTCGTTCTGTGTGTTCAAGATCACGCAATTTGTGACAACTTGACCTTGAGTCTCCTAGTCCCAAAATGCTCTTGGCCATTCACAGCTGGTGCACATTAACTCTGGATAGTTTGTGTTTTGGTCTACCTCAGCTTCTGAGACCTGGGAGGGTTGTCCAAGTCCTACTTCACTGATTTCAGGAAACTTGCTCTTAAGCAATTTGGAAAATTCGTCCTTCACACTGAAGATACCAGTGTGGGAAAACCTAATCTTTCTGCCCTTGCTTTTGAGGTGTAGTGGGAATGGAGCATTGTGTTTCCAGGAAAACACCCTTACAGGTTTGACTTCTGATAGAGATAAGAGCAGTACTCGAGTGCTCTTGTTAAATAATTTTTGGATCTCACACACAAGGCAAACAACACAGTGGGAATTCTTGTGGAAGAGCTGGATCTTGGTTTTCCCATTGAACTCGGGCATGTGCTATTGGCAGCATTTGAATGGTCAGGAAGCTGTTGATAGAAGTGAGGAAAATTGAAGTTAATTTCAGGTTCTTCACAACTTCTCACAAATGTCTATCAGAAACAATAAGGTCACACATGTACTTAACACATCTGTTGGGAGGTAAACAAGCTTATTTGTGGTCAGATACAGATGGAGTGGTTTTGGATCTTGAAAGTGTGATATAACCTTGTAACAGACTTTCTTTTTAAGGTTTTACTGCAGATGTTTGTTCTCCTGACCAATGATCAGGTAGTCTGACCTGTGGGTTTTAACAGGAACAAAAGAATGTTTAATATTTTGAGCTAAAGGCCTTTTAGATGAATATCCACTGATAGAAATTATGGAACTAACAGAAAAAAAAACCAACCTGTTCATAAAGCTTTGCCGACTTTAATTTTCTGTGTGTTATTTTGCAGTTTGGAGTTGCTGAGCCCCGAAAAAGAGCTTATGCAGAGTTCTATAAGCACTATGATCCCGCCAAGGACTTTGAGGCCATGAAGGCAGCTGGGGTGCTCGAGTCTGCACCACCCAAGTGATGGTGAGTGCAGGAAGGGAACTGCACTGCAATACAACTGGAGTGGGATCATCCCAGTGAGAGAGACCTTGTGCTTCTGCTTGGAGGGGGGATCTTCCTTTTTTTTCAAATTGAAAGGGGTTTCCAAAGAGAAGGGATACAATTTGCACTCAAGAGACCTCTGGGTAATAAAAATGTGAAGAAACAGGAGAATTGGGGCCTGGGGAGTAAAGGCAGGATAGAAGCTCCTGAGTACCTTTTGGGTAATTTGTTTAACTTGTGTGGTATAGGAGACTGATGATGCCAGGCCTTTGCCCTCCTCACGTAACCAAGGAGAGGAGACAAAGCTCTAATGTTAAATGCCAAGACTTGCTTGATTCCACAGTTATGTTGATGCTTCACATCTTGAACTGCTTAACTTGGGGCTCTCTGTATCTTCTGCTTACATTCTTGTGGTGGCACAGTGAGTGAGAAAATGGAGAGGCTGATTCTCTCTCATAGCAGGCATCTTAATGTAAGGAACAGAGACAGCTTCTGCATATCATTTTCTATTTTGAAGTTGGTGAGAGGGGGGAAATAACTAGTCATGAGAGGAAATATATCTCTATATACACACACATACATACATATTTAAAAATCACAGTGGCATACAGCTCTGTGTGCTAATAATCACATTTTTGCCATATTGTATGAAGCTTGAATAGAACTTTGTTCACAATACTCGAAAGAGTATTTAGCACTTGATGCTGCCTTTTCTAGGAAAACTACCCAGCTTTGTTCTCCCTTTAGTAACACCAGGAAAAAAAAATCTTGATTTCAGCTGTGTTGTAGTTATTAATAACTACACTCACTAAGCTGCACAAGCTGATGTGACAACTCTTTATTGAGTTCCTCTCCCTTTCTTGGTGCAGATTTTTTACATTGAGTTCTCTGCTTCTCCTAAAATGACTTCAGACTAATCTAGAATGATAGTTTTTCATTCTTTTGGAATGTTTTCATATTGTGATCATTATGTGATAATCTGTGGCTTTAATTATCATGGCCAGCTGGATTTTCTCAGCTTGTTTGCATGAAGAAGCAAGATTGAATAAAAGATTTGTAGTTAACACTAAGAATACTGAATTCTGTTCTATGACAGTCTGTGACTGTCTGATTTCTGCTTAACACAATTATGTAAAAAAAAACCTCAGAGCTCCATCTCTTCTAAAAAATTAGAGAAAAAGGTAAAATGTCCCTGTGAAAGTCACAGCTTTTGGTAATGTTTTTGGGATTTTTTTATTTTGTGAGAGTGGGATACTGCTGTTCTTTACATGCAACTGCAGCAAAGATAAATAATGAAATTACAAATTTACCTGGTTTAAATCTTGGTAGTTCTGCCTCTGGTTCAGTTCTCTAGCTAATATATAGTCACTTTTAGACTTCTTTAGACACTGGAATTGCATTCTTTAGTCAGGTGGCCTTCATCAGTGTATTCTGAAGGGCCATCTGGTGGTAAAATCATTTGAAACAAACACTGTCAACAAGGTTGCATGTTGAATATTTAATTCAAATCATGAGCAGGATTTATTTCAGTACAAATAGAGCTCCACTCCCAGCCCGTGTTCCCACTGGCAGCTTAAAAAAAAATTGCACATTGTGTGCACCTGTTAAAATTAAATGTTTCCTAAACAGTTTTTCCATTTCTTAATTTTGCTGGCTCAAAAGAAAATGTGGAAGACAAATCAACTTTTGTGATTTTGTTTGAATTGCTGATGCTTCTTATTCCTTAGCCTGTTTATATAAGAACAGATATTTTTTCACTCCTTCATAGTAGGAAGAGGTTGTTTTGTGTTGTGCCTGCACATGAATACAAAAGTAGAAGGGGAAAACAATGCAAATGTTTCAAATGTGCTGTAAAAAAAGGACAAGTACCCAGAACAGATGGAAAACATTTTTGTTTGCCTCAGAAGTTTAAATCTTAGCAATTTTGAATTTTAAGCCATTTTTTTTTGAGTAGTTGCCTAAAAGATACAGTGATCATGCTCTACATCTCCCAGTTCACTGCAGTATGTGCTTTGTGTGGCAGTAAATCCAATGGCTTTAGCTCACTGAATACTCTGTGTGGAACCAGGATGGAGGAAGGGGTTGGGTGGGCAGGGAGGAGTTCATTAGTTGGGGTGGTAGCAGGCACTCGGCACCAAGTCTGCTCCTGCTGGGCATGGAGGCACCTCAGCACCTCACTGTGAATTCACACTCTTTCATCTGCTCTGGTGGTGATACCGACAATGGAAATTAAGTGCAGGTATAAATGTGAGGGGTATGGCATCTGCTGTGTGCTCAGCAGTGGAATAAAGGGGGAAGCTCAGAGTTTGGTGCTGACCACTTTCATGACTCTTGTCATGGAGCACAGCTGGTCTTGGATTGTGTTCAGTGTAATGGGGAGAAGCAATTTGAATTTGGTTTTCTTCCTTCCTTGGTAGGCTGCCTGCATCACTTGTTTCCTCTCTGGCTCCTATCTGAAAGCTGCATTCCTTTCTCCTGCAGGCCCTCAGCAAGATTGATTCAGTTACCAGTGCAGCATATATAGCAAATCTGATGGGCTGTGCAGTGTTGTTCCAGCTCTTGATTTGTTCCATGTTTCACTTCTGTTTGCCACATGAAGGGTGTGTGAAGCTTCAAGCATCAGGAAATAACGGGGAATTCCTCTAGACTAAACTACCACATAAACATTTCTCTCTGCTGCTTTGCATTCATGCATACTCATATCTTTATTTAGAGCATGAAGTTTGTCCATCAGAACTTAATGGGCTTTTTTTTCTTTTGCAGATTCCCTTCGGTTCAAGGAGACTTGATGACTGAACCTTATTTGTTCACTGAAGTATAAAGTGCAATGCACTTCAATGTATGGCAGGCTCTAATGCAACTCAGTAAATAAAATAAATATGTCAGTGATGTTTAGTTGTCTTCATTAATGTAGAAATACTTAAAGGCTCAGGTGCTGGGTGGAAAGAGTGGTGCAGAGTCTTCAGAACTTGCCTGAGATGACTAAGTCTAACTTTCCTCCAGGAATTACTTTCATCTGTTTTGGCCAAATTCCACATTTGATAGCACAGTATATCCCTAAGCAGTGACAGCTAGTTTGTCCCAGCTGCTTCTGGGAGTGTGCAAGAGGACAGATGTTGCAGGAAGGGAGAGGATGGATTTCTCGAGGGGTCTGTGTTACCTCTGGCTTCACAAGGTAAGCTGACCTTGAGTAGAAAGAATTTGGCTAGAAATACACCAGCCAACCTCTTTGTCTTTTTCTGTCATCACTGTAGTGCCTTCCTTAGACCAGCAAACTGTTACAGCAAGTCCTACAGACTCTGCAAATGCCCATTCTTACACATGGTATATTAGTTACTCTAATTGGAAAATGACTCCAAACTGCAGGCATGTTCCCCATATAATTGATGTACAAGAGGAAGGGGGTACAGGCAGACAAAGTAAATATTGTATTGTGGTAATAAAAATCTTGGCATGCTGCTTTTAGACATGTATCATCCCTTTAATATTTGGAAGTAGTCAGCTAAGCACAGTTTGGATCTCTGCTGCATTCTGTGCAGTCTGAGACGCGGTGCTGTCTTGGGCCATGATAACCCCTCAGTGAGAACAGCCTTTGTCATTGCCTCTTGCTCAGGATGAAGAAGGTTCTAGGACTGCAGCTTTTGTTTGCTGGATGGGGATACTTAGGAGGGCAGGCAAAAGCTGACTGGATGAAAGGAAGGAAGTCTTTGTATGAAGCAGCATGACAAATTAGGCCATCTGTGTTGTATTTGAAGGTCTTTGGTTCAAATCCTGTTTGGAGTAACTTATTATTTTACATGGATCATTAACTACTTAACACTTAATAGGTATCCTTGAACAACATTTGGACTAATGAAAGCACATCAGTAATGTATGTGATCCAGAATGTTTTATAGAGCAACATGGGATTTTCTTTAAACTTCCCATGCGGACAGTGCTTCCTTTAAGCAAAGAAAGAATTTGACATTAGTGAAGCAGGGGAAACCATCTAGTAATCAAAATACCCCAGCTCCTATAAATGTAAACCAGAGCTTAACAATAGCAAATGATACCCATTTATCTTCCCAATGTACAGTATAAACAGTGTATGCCATTAAGTACTGACTAACATTTTCTCAGGCCTGTCTGCAGGTTTAAAGAGCCAGGGCTCTTTAGTCTTACTGACAGCTTCAGAGGCAAAGAAACCTGCTACTGCCAGGTGTGCAGGCTAATTTCCCTTGTTGATCTAGGCCCTGTGCTCTTCACACTTGCTATGAATTAATTTACTGTTAAATTTATCTAAATGCTAGCAGCTAGCAGCAGTTTGCATTCATTCAGCTACCAGCTCATGTGATTTAAAGAAATGAGGGTTTTGTGACTGAAAGCAATTTTTGATAGATACAGTGAGCTCAGGAGTGTCTCTGGCTAAATGGGTTTAACAAAGAAAGGCGAGTTCTCACTTCTGTGGCTGTGCTTTGAGAGTCTGCTGGATGAAGTCTGGTTTCACACTGGATGCAAGGCAAGTACTTCCCTTAAGCAGGCAGTGCCAACCAACCCACAGCTTGCTTTCCTCTGGAAAAGAAAGGGAGTGCAAAGGGGGTATCTAACCTGCTTTTCTGAAATCAGCACCAACCAACCCACCAGTTTTCCTTTTTAATTTTTCCCCCCTTTGCCAGCAAGAGTTCAGCTAATTCTATCATCCAAAGAACTGGAGTGGGACATAACATAGTACAAGACCTGTGAGTTAGACCCTCATCAGTTGCTTGTTACAGGGTCTGGCATTCTATTTCTAGGAGATGCAGAGCTGAAAAACATGCTTGGCTGCTCTTGGAGACTATCCCAAGTGTCTAAAGGTTTTTGTTATATTTATGTATGAAATGATATATAAAAAGGAATTATTTGACCTGAACTGCTTTGGGAAGGGTTTTGCCTGACTATGCCTCCAAATTTTTTGGCTAGCTTATTTTATTCGCGAGTGTTTGAGGAGTGATTGATTGTTCTGGAAGCAAACTAAAAAGATAGATTTGAAGTTGTGAGCTCTCCAGGTCTAAAGAGCGTTATGAGAGTAGGCATGTTTTAAGAGTACACATTGCGCTGCTTTAGCAGCTAAGTACAGGCAGCTGTTCCTTGGACAACTTTGTTTTCATAGTTCACACAGCTCATATGTAGGAGAGGTTGATTTATGTGCCATCCCCACTCGTTTCCATACATGTGGTCAGAAGGGGGAGAAAGAACCTGCATAATGCAGTAAAGATGCAGCTCAATTCACTGAAGAAAAGTGTAATTTAAGCAAGTGTTTATTCCAGGAGAATGTAATTCAGGAAAAACACAAATGTATCTTAAAACAATGGCTGAAATCTGCAGACTCTTAGAAATGAAACTGCTGTTCCTCATTTTTTACAGGTGTGTTTGCATCCCCTTGGCTTGTCTTGTGTACTCCATAAATAAGGAACAGATTAGTCTAATTGAAATGGTGACTACAGTGCTGTTTTGATTCAGTTAGTCACAAAAGCATAAAACTTTTCAGCACACGTTTTTGGGAAGCTAGTCACCAGTTTTTACTTCCAAACTATTGTCATGATCAATTGCATTTTCTGGTACACTACAAAGTCCAGTGACCAACTGGGCTCTAATGGGGCCCTCATGAAGCTTCTACATCAGTCTTGTCATTGTCCTACACTTTGTAACTGAATGAATAAACAGCTCACAAGAACAAATATTACAGGAATAGCTTTATTATCTTTAAACAATTTAATTATATTACAATTTATCCATCAATATCCAAAACTAGAAATATTAAACAACTTCCATAAAATATTCAGGAATGAAGCAGATTTGTGTATATACATAAACATTTTTTAACAGTGTTACTTAAACAATGACTAAATTATTAAATCATTGTATGAAATGTTGATAATGGATGGGCTTATTTCACAGTCAGAAAAGGACAATGCAGACCCCAGCCTCCTTTATTCTTAGTAGATGAGACACAGTTTTTAGAAACACCTTTTAACAAAACAGAACTCAAGAGAAAAAACATTGCAGTTACTACATTCTTATTTACTGTGCATTTGGTCATATCAAGTATGCATAGAAGTTATTAACTATAAAGCAAATGCTTCCAAATGGTGATCAGATTTTATTCCAGTTTTTCAATCAAATTGCAGACATGTTCAGGAATCTCCTCACAAAATTCATTTTGGTAAGCATATAGAAAAGGAGAGAAAAGTTAATATGCATAGTTGGAAACCAAGTAAGCTTTTGGTTTTAAAATGAGACTACCATAGCCAGATTTGGTTTATAAAGTCATCAAACTGTGCCCAGACACTGATTTCTTGTCTGCTAGAAGAAATACAGGTGTTTAACATATATTCCTAAGTGTATTGTGATGGCATCATTAACTATTAATGTAATTGGTGCCTGTGGGTCCATAGTTTTCAGCCAACTTTAAAAAAAATCTCACTTTGCTTAGTACATATTTGAAAGGTCACGTTTCTAAATATCCCTGGTTTTATCAGTTTGAAGATGATAAGCATAAAATGAATTAGGGCTGAAGGAAGCACATACAATGTAATGGTGGCAGATCAGAAGTCAGCAAGACCCCACAAGCGGTACTTAGCACCTGCACATCTGGGTTACACTGAGCTTGGTGATTTTAAGGAGACAGCTCTGTTTCTTAATTTTTTGAACTGCATGTTACTGGCTTCCAGCTAATGAACAGTGCCAGTCATACATACATTGAAAGCACTTCTGAAAATTTGATGGTGGATAAAATAAAGTTTCTGTATACAGACAGTTTTAAAAATAAAGTCATGTTGTAGTTCATGTTTTGTTCTCCAAACCACACAAAGGCACTAGTTTACATTATGGACTAATGTCCTGCAAAACTTCAGTCAAATAAAGGAAGCTATTTTAAGGTTAAAGTGGTGCTAAAACCCAGCTGTCACTAGTAATTTAAAACAGCCACACTGGGTTTTTCAGATTTAGTGGGGGAAAATGTTTTGCCTCAGGACACACATATTGGGGGGGAGTGTGGGGGGAAGGCTCAGCCTTGAGCAAATTTTTACAGCTGAATTATAAACCTGCTTTATAACAGAAACTGGCAGACCCTAAAATATGATATAGAGGTATTGATACACATTTCTGTGTGTGGTAAAAACATCCTTATGCACGTAATTTTCCCCTATTCTCTAATTTTTGGTTATCGAAAAGAAAAAGGATTTTGATTAAGCTGTAGTCCAAGGCTGTTCCTTCTCACTTTATTCGTTTGCCAGAACACTTTCCTTCCAGCACTAGTATTTTGGCGAGGAGCAGGAATGTTGTCAAGATTAGAAAAGCTATTGGGCTTTGTTATCAATTTCTACCTCCTCGAAAATTCTATGCATCTCTACTTGATGTAGGTTACTGCAGAGAAAGCATTGCTTTCAAACTGGTATGGTATTACTACCTGCACCAGAAATAACTGTTAATTAAATCCTTTCCTCAAGGCTTTATTTTTCACCATGGTGAATTTGCTAATGAATACTTGAGCAAAATTTGGATCAACTACATACTGATAGGTTTTTGTTATGGTCAGGGGCTGCTCAGTAGCCACGGTTTGCGGGGCGGGCGCTGTGGCGGCGCTGGGAACGAGGTGGTAAGATGTCTTGGTGATGTACTCCACGAGGCGGTTGTACTGCTGCTCTGACAGTCTCTCTCTGGCTCCCTCGGCCTGAAACCAGGTAAGATACAATAGTTACTGAGTATCTGACAGAACTGAACTGAGTAGCAAGGACAATGACTTCCACATTTCTCTGATAAAAATCTTCCTGTCTGAAATCTTACAATAGTTCAAAGGATTTTTTAAATCATGAATGTTCTCCCATACTTGAGTCCTTGGTGAATTAGTCCTCTCTTTTGTTTTGGACTTCTGAGCTCTAACTGCCACAGAAAATTTAAGCAGTATCTTTTGAGAATTGGTCAAGAGTAGAACTTTACAACAGATCAACTCCTTATATACAGCAAAGGTACTGAAACCCATTTTGGAAAAATGTCAGTAGCTTTTGGTAAGGCTTATCATACAGAAATTCTGTTTAGCTAAAATATTTTAGTCTTTAACTTACTTAACTTAAAATGAAGACTAGAAGCTAAGCTACCTTCTAGGTGAATGTTCCATGCCAGGATATATCCATCTGCTTCTGGCAACAAAACCTCCATTCACACAAGGACATTTTTCTAAACAAAAGGGTTTTACTAAAGATGATTTGGGCATTTTGTTTCTGGAGAAGACATTAAGAGATCTGTGTTTTGCAGGCTGAAATAGGTATAGGTTGTTTAAGGTCCTAGCAAGAGGAATGCAAGCAACTTACCTTGTGGGAAAAAATACAGTAAATCAAATACTGTCATCTCTCATACGGTTCAAACCAGATAAACTATTATCCAGAAGGGCTATGGGCAAACCTGGCTTTGGAAGATCAATCTGCTGTGCCCTTATTTTTGAAGAAGTTGAAGATGACTATGACTAGCTTGAGAAGGGAAGGCAGACAAGCAGGCATCAAGCTGGTTGCATGGTTTCAAAAAATCTGTATTTCAGAAATCCCACTATGGATACTACAGTGGTGTGACAGGCTAAGTCATTCAGAATAGAAGTTACTTTTAAAATATGACAATGAAGAAAAAGGCAGAAGTTGTAATAGGGCTAGGGTTCGCTGCGTCCTTATTTTACACTTGGAGAATTGCTGACCAGTTTAATTTTTGTAGGATTTAAAATTTCCTTGCTGGACCTCATGCTAAGGATTTAAAGACTGCTCTCTTCTGCCTGGCTTTCAGGGAGTTTTACAGGTCTTGATTGATAGAATGATATTTTCAAGCAGTGCCATTAGATTCAGTTTAACATCCACAATCAATATCTTGTCATGTCTCTGGACTGCAGGACTCATTTAAATTCTCTGTTGCTTATTTGAAGAAAGAATTAATATGATTGATAGATAGTGACAGGTGTCACATTCACATAAAAAAGTCCCCTCTGGGTTTTTTTGGTATGCCTTTGGAGATGAATTTGCTGCTCAGTGAGTAGAAACACTCCTGTTTTCAATCATCACAAAATTGCTAAAGGAAGCAGGCTCATGAACAAGCTCAGAAGTTTAAGGTTGAAGCCTATGCCTGGAAACAGCAGAAATGATGAAATGGGCAGAGGAAAGGGTTGTTTCCATGAACGACCTTAAGGGAGGGAAAAATCAGAAGGCAGACTGCTGCAGCAGACTCACAGCTAACAGTGGAGAACGGTGTCTGAACCACGTCTTCGGTCTGGTGGCTCAGTAAAAGTATCTCAGCAGTCAGTCTGTTTCAGCAGTTGAAAGGAGAGAAATATGCTGAAGTACCACCTATGTAAACTGGATTTTAAGTTACAGGGTAAATCTTGCATGTAGGTGGCTTCTCACTTTTTCCTGATTTCTCCTAGGGAGGTAAGCCCAGGGACAGCTGGGTTCTGCCTCCACACTGACCAGAAGATCCTGCTTAACCAAAGGAGATGGAAATGGTGCTGGTATCCCACCCACCTACTTTTGTGAACCCATTCTTCATTCAGGCCCAGGCTATTTTCCACAGATACTGCATCATTATTCAGCAGGAAATATTAACTATGGTTGGATGGTCTTCCAAAGTAACTGGGACCCTGCTTGCTTTTAGATTACTTCATCTGTAACTAAGTGTCTGCTTCTACAGCCAGTTTCAGTTTGGCTTATATTTTCAAGACAAGAAAAATTTGGAATTGATGTTATTCTACATTTTTTTCCTAAATGGGACTTAAGACTATCACTAAGTGCCCTCACTTGCTGCTTTGAATATTTATCATGTTAATATCCACATCACTCAAGGATTCAAAACTTGATCAAAGCTTGCTTAATGCACCTCCTAGAGGAATATTACAGGTATGATGTCTCTTCATACTACAAGGCCATACTTTTGGGTTAAGAACTCCAGTACTTTTCTAAAACTCCTCCCATTATGGTTTATAATGAATAAGCCTTCAGCAATTCTAACTCCACAGTAGCTACAACACCTGTGCTGTGCAGTCCAGGTGGGTGTAGCACTGATCTACTCCTCTGTGCACATTGACTAAGGAGACTAAGCTCTTTAGGAATTTTTTTCCATTGCTTTGAGAAATCCAAAGGCTGGTTTTCAGCTCCAAAGATGATAACACATAGAACTATCACAAAAAAAAAAAAAAAAAAAAAAAAAAACACCAAACAAACAAACAAAAAAAACCACCACAAAAAAACCCCCCAAAATCTGGAATATCTGAAATTCCAGGGCTCTTCAATTTTTTGTTGTCTTCTTGATGTTATGAGCCATACCAAGAGCAGCTGGAAGAGCAGGCCTTTTGAGTTTGACATCTGTCTGGAAACAAGCAGTGTCTCAATTACTTTGGAAGATAATCCAAATACAATTAATGCTTCCCTTTCAATAACAAATTTGTCAGTGCCAGAGTTTTTAAGAATCCATCCAGGCTATTCCTATCCAGATGGATTAAGTTATATATTGTGAAGGCGAACAAGGCATCAGGCAAACCTATTGCTGAAGGAGTCAAAATCTGCTCTATAACATCTCTGGTGATTACAGCTGTAGAATAACTCATGTTTTGTTTCTTAACTGTTCCAAGAAGTTGAGGAGAGGGAATGAGAGAAACTGTTTTGGGCAGAGCTGAAACAAAACTTTTGGCAATTGCTTTTGTGAGCAGTAATGCACAAAAGCGGACTTTTATAGCCGTGAAATGAAATGTTTCAATTTGTTGTATTATTTCTAGCATCGTTGACTAAATTAATCAGAAAAGCAGAGATAACTTACATTTGATAACGTTAGCTCTGCTTTGCTTAACTCAAAATAACATTTTGGTTGACCTTACTGGGAATTTTCCTGCTAAAAATTGAGGCCATCTTTGCAAGTGTCATCATGCACAGACATATCTACACTTCAGATGAGGACACCTTCAGTGCAACACAATGGCCTACTATTAATACTGGGGAGTTGTGCCTATTTAGGCATCACTCTGCAGCTTAGAGGCTTCTCATCTGCAAGTCACAACTTGCTCCTCCTAAGGTTCCATTTCCTAATCACATCTGAGGACTTTGTAGAAGTTCTTGTCAGTAAGCTCAAGGGAAGCTCTGGCTCCCATCAGCACTAGTGCTTCATGTGACAGATTCAGCTGCAGAAAGTCACCAAGTATGAGATCTCCCAATCCACTAAAAAATAGTAAATATTAATTACAAAACACTCTAAGTAACTCTAAGTTACTAAAACTGTATATGAAGCTTTTTGGAATCTTTTATTGTGTAGCTGCCTTAGCTGCCTCAACATAAAAAAATTCAAAATTTTTTATTCTGGTTTTCTTCAACTGCTCCTCCTCACAGCACATTTCTTTAAATTTTCACAAGAATGTCAGTCTCAGTGTCTGCATTCCGAAGGAATATTTTGCCAGGTCTGTTTTTGTACAGCATCACTCAACTTTTGCTGTCTTGTCATCACTGACTTGGCTCCACCTGGAACACAGGCACTTTTCCCAGCTTTACCATGCCCTACATTTTCACTGCATTCTCAAGAGCCTGTATCAGCAAAAGAGATCCTGTATTCAGGCTGGGGGCTCAAGGCTCCTAGAGGTCCTTGCTGCACCACTTGAGTAGGACTCCCATATTTCCATCCAGAACTTCAGAAAAAAATGACCTATTGGGTCCAGTACCTCCAAAGGAGTGTGTTATGAGTGTGTGTGTGGCAATGTTGGACTCTGCACATGCCATTCAGGGTTGTTCTGTGCATTCAGGGGCCCCACTTGCCCATAAATCCTACACATTCCCAGCTGCAGCAGCTGTGGGGACTAGAATTAGGCTCCCTGTCCCTCACCTTCCCTTCTCCCAAACAGGCAGACACTCTGCACCCATCATCACCCACTTGCAGCAACCTTTGGGCAAGCTCCCCTTCCCCCACAGCAGCAGCCTACTCCTCACCCCTCAGAAAACCAGATGCAAAGACAACACTCCAATCCAATTAAAAAGAGATCTGGCCTGGTGCTAAAGTTAGGGTTAGGATAGGTTGAGTGCGTCCAGTGCCTTAGTGAGAACAACTTTTCTTCTTCCCTCCAGGACAGGAGCTCTGGACTGAGCAGGACAGTCTGGACTTTGATAGTCTGATGTGTGCCTCCACCAACCACTCAGCATTCAGGGACAAAAAAAGCTGAGCTTTGCCTACTTGCTTCATAATTTAAGTAATCCCTCATGTAGCTTTGTGGTGAGAGAAGGCAACTTCAGTCAACAGTTCTCTGTGAGACTGAGGTTGGTGGAAAGACAATAAATATAAATAGAGAATTCAGCATGAAATAAAGCTTTCACAAAAATATTCAAGTGCTGTTACGACACAGATGAAGTCCTTGCTGAAATCGACAGCAAAACTCTTCAGTGACTTCAGCAAAGTTAAGATTTGAGGGAAGGTGCTCCTACTTTGTCACACCTCATACCTCAGGGCTTTTTATATGTTCTTTTCTTATATTTAAACTAGAAATTTCTGGTATAGCAGTCTATAAACTACCTGGCATACTTTTATAAAAACTGGGACATGCATGTTTGTTTTTGAAATGTGCTCTCATATGATTCTACTTCAGAATTTAATACAATAAACATTGTTTCCCAAAAGAGTAAAAATATTCTTCTGCCATTAAAATAAGATAATTAATCCAAAATCCCTCAGTATTCAAATGGCTTAGACATCTTTGAACATGAATATGAAGGGTTTATGCTCTTACTGGCAAACACTTGGTGCACCCAATCTCAGAGAAGGACTAATCCAGTTTAAAGCTAGCATTTGCAGAAGAAGGAAGATCTAAGGAACTAAATATAGCCAAACAAGACCACTCTGCTAGAAGACACAAGATAAAAGGAGGTTGAAAGGAACATCAGCACCACTGAACTGTTAATGGAATTCCCAGAATAAAAAGAACTGCTTTTGCTGGGACTTTGTAGGCATGGGGCCCAATGCTGCTTTGCCAAACAATGAACATCTTATAAATATGTAGCCATAAGAACCTTTTCATACAATAGGTGGTGCTTACCAAGAACTCAGACTTCCTCTACTTTTTCCCTCAGAAAATTTCTGTCATAGATATAGTATATCATGATCAATAAGAGGACAGAAGGGAGGAGACACACTCCTTTCATCTAAAGGGCCACAGCCAACTCTAAGGCACAGATCTCCTAATTGGCACTTCAACCTCTGGCCTCCCAGCCCAAAGGTGACTATTCCCACTGCCAAAAGCACCAGCATCAGTGTAACTTAATTTTTGCATAGAAAACGTACTCAAGTCTTTACCTCCAAGTCAGAAGGCACTCTCTGTTGCTTTAGCTGCACCTTCAGCAGATCTTTTTGCTGATCATCTTCCAGACAATCGATTTCAGTCACGGGGAATGCCTGCTGCTGTGTGTCTTCACTGATGCTCACAACAAAGAGCACCTCTGAGGTGAGCAGCAAGCAGCCTTCATGCTGCTGGCCTGATCCACTCACAATCATGACATCTAAGGCCATATGAACCTCTGGCCTTCCCAGAGACTGCAGCATTTTCCTGCATTATCAGGTTAAAAAAAAGAAAAAAAAGATAAAAAAAGAACTAGTCAGTGTACTGCATTGGATCCTCCAGGGCTTATTTTGATCACTGTGTTTTTACTTAAGCTTGTAGCTATCACCTACAGATGTAAAATAAGCCAGGGAGTGTACTCCAAAATTTCATTACTGAAAGATATAAGACTTCAGATTTAAAGAATGAATGTGAAATTGTTACTTATCAAAACCCCTTAATCACTCACCACAAAATTGGCCTAATATCTGTGCAAGGTTAGCCTATTTCCCATCCTATTTCCTTGATAATAGAAAAATTACCCTGAGAAGTGGCTTAGAAATTCAGTGCAGAAAATAGAGCTATCTTCACTAACAGCTGTTTCTGGAGATATGCAGTATTTTTCTTGGGCTCAGTGCAATGATAAATAAGTAAGAACTCACTGAATACCATTAAATAAAGATCAGCTCTGTAGTTTCAAAGCTGGATGCGGATCAGCAGCCCATCATTTGCAGATTGGGTTTCTATGCACTACCTTTGTGTTTAATGTTCCTAAACAAACTGCCATAACTCAGCCTTTCCTAGGGAAGCCTTTCCTGTTAACTTGACCAGAGGCCAGAACCTATTAATAAACAATGTGGATGTAAAAAATGAGCAATTGTCTAAATAACGTTACCAGACGTATTTGACGTGGCTGTTTGGAGCCTGTTCAACATGTTGATCATTTGGATGAGAGCGCTGCTTGGGAAGCTGAGAAAGTCCAGCTCCGTGCAAAATACCTGTCATAAGAGAATTCAGGGGTTTTAGGAGTTATTTTCTACAACGCAGTTACGTGTTGCAGTGATGTCATCTGTTTAAAGCAGTTCATAAAATAGTGCAGATCCAAAGTGATGTCACATCTCTGGAAGCTGTAGTTAAGATAATTCATTAAATATTACAATGGAAGAGTTGTGCACTTAACCCTCATGATCTTGCTTTAGCAAGAAACAAAAAAACCCCACTGTGTGTTCTATGAATCAGCTCCATACTTGCAATCAAGAGAAACGTAACACTCCTGAGAGCCATCACTTCAGAGCAGGATTGGACACATCACTTAGGATTTATGCAGAAAAAATCAAGACCATTGTTAACTTTCTTGCTTAATATTAAAATACTTTCGTATACGTGTCACAATTGGTACAGATTAGAAGGCAAGTTTGCCTAGATACTTCATTTAAACGTTCAGTTACTTAATCCAGCTGTTAAACACAGATCCATGTACATTTATGAGATCTCCTGGGGTATCTGGTTTATTGTGAATTCTTCTTAGTGCCAGCACAGAATGGAGACTACAAGCAGCAGTTAAGTGGGTTTCTAAAGAGACTCTCCAAAGCTGAAGATGATACAGTATATATGATTTCAGATGGCCTGTAAACATTCAATGATGAGGTATGGTCACCAGAAAGAATGAGTGGGTTGCAAAAAAATTCACAAATTAAGTAGTTTTAAAATTCCTTACATGACGGACATGGAGTAGGTTATGTGGCAAGCACTAGTGTTCTATGGTTTGGTGCAAAGTTACTCTTTTACAAATATACTTCTTTACAAATAAATGAAGATATTTTCTTTTGTCTAAGCATCCAAAGGCATTTTTTTGCATAAGGGTGTCAATAACTTAGATTCCCTCTTACACAATGGATAATAATTTAAACAAAACATCAGCAATGAAAAAAACCCTTTAATTTTTAGCACACATGTTGATGGTAATACTTAAAACCAGCATCCCAGTTGTAACAGTTGGCTTACCGAGGTTCTCAGCATTATGTGAGTGAAAATGTTATTTACAGATGGAGACAGAGAGAACATGTGTTTATTTCTGTGTGGTCCTCCACCCCTTAGTCCCCCCCAAGAGGCACAGTCCCACTTCCAATCCAGTTGTGGGTAAGAGTTACTTGAACTTTTGTGTATTTTCCTCTCACACACTGTCAGCTATTATAGTTTTATGTTTTTTTCCTGGCTAACTCTTTTTGTCACATGATCATGGAAAACATGATGCCTTATATGCCATATCTGCAATGAAAAGTGTGCCTCTACTACTCTGAGTTTCTTGATAAAGACAGCAGCAGAATTAAATCTAGAAATAATAATGTCCTGGGCAGCAAAGCCAACACAGAGACGGCCGACAACAGAAAAAACCTTCTGATTTTGCTGAAATGGGTTTTACACCTATGGAGTGTATAATTCAGGATACAGTTACTGTTTATGCTCATACAAACAAGATTGATTTGAAAAAATTGTTTCATTATTTCTTTTACAAGATGGAATGGGCTGTGAATGTTGTGAGAAACATCCTAAACACAATCTCTATGAGAACTAATCATACTTTAGTCAACACAGCACAAGCATAAATACTACTAGTGATTAAGGCTTAAATACTCAAAGTTTGTCTGGTATAATCCATGAGGTGGAATCACTGACACATTGTCCTTCTATCAATTTCCTGCTTCTCCTCCCTGACTCCCTTCAACCACCATTTCTTCTTAAATATTCAAACTGAAAGTGACTTCCTGATACTGGAAACAAATAAATTAGCAAATTTTGATATTTTATCTTTTACACTTTTTGTTTGTCCAGAATTGTTCCCATCAATTTGAAAGGATTTACTACCAGTGCCATTAAGTGCTACGTCTAGCTGGAAACCCCACCTCTGGTTGCTTTAAGGTTACCCATGTAACTGAAAACAGGACTGTCTTCTTGTGAAGCTCCAGTTTAAAGGGGATGCTCCTACTACATGACTCACTTCTTTCTCCCAGGAATCTAACTCACTCTTTGTGTATAGACAGCCCAACTCTTTCCCTGCCATAACAAAGCGATCTCAAAATAACACTCTAATTGGACATAGTGTTGCTCTAATGCTTTTATGTCAAAAACTATTTTGCAAGCACATATGTTTCTGTAACTAATTCTACTGTATTCCAAGAATTACTTCATGCTTTCTGCATTCCGTGTTCCTGTGGCTGTACATCACTGATCAGTAACACAAGAGAGAAGCACAACACGATGGCGTTTCAGAAAAGCAGCAGAGCATTTGTAAGTATTTAGCAGTGGAATTTCAAAACCTTTCTCTAAGTCACACAATATTGAGCTGGATAAGTAAGACACAGCAGGTTGCATCTGAATAGCATTTTAAAATTTAAATGGAGGGGTTGGAAATGTGAAACTCACCATAACCTGTCTGGGAGACGAGCTCAGCTGCCCCTCCAATGGGCTTTGTGAAGACGCCCATGATTCCCTTCCCCACACCCGAGATGACCCCTCTGGCTTTATGCCCAGCAGAAGCTTGGGCCGCAGATACTCGCTGAAAATTCTGCATCGGCTGATCCACAATCCCAGCAATTGCACCTGAAAAAACAAGAGTCTCCAGTAAGTAGTGAAGATAAATATTCCAGAATAAGAGGAAATTTTACTGCTGGATCTGAATATTGTTTGGACTAGAGACTGTACCCCATTCTTATACTGCGTGTGACCAATTAGCTAAACACTGTTTTAGCTTCAGTTAAGTTAGATCTTAACCTTTTTTTTTTTTTTTTAAGCATTTAGATCACCTAACCTTACAGTATGTTTTCCTCTTTCAACTACTTATGCTAAATGCATTTGCTGAGTTAATTTAATTTGGCTCATTCTGTGTCACAATTCTGAAAATGTTGGGTTAGGAATAACTGGAAGAATAAAATCCTCCAGTTTTAGACAACTTGAGCTGCTATGGAAATGAGATTTTCATGTAAGCGTGAGATTGACTTCGTGAGAATAAAAACTGCTTGTATTCAATAGATCATTTTTATATCCTCTTCCACTGCCAGAAATGTTCATAAGCTAATGCAACTTTTGATATATTACTAAGATTAGCAGAATTAGTCTTTGAGACTTTCTGTTATTTTTTTTGTGAAAACCATCATATTTTATTTTAATGTGCATGGGTCAAACTTTTACAAGTGACACAGTGACCTTCCCAGCTTTTAGTATCAACAGAGAACTTCAACTTAAATCTTCCTAAATGTAAACAGGTATGTGGGGTGGTACATTTCTTTGATCTTGAGTTTATGCTAGCCACTTAACCACAGACATGTCTCTAGTTGCTGTAATTTTGATAGATAAGCTATTTGGAGATCACTAAGGGTACAAGGATTGGACATAGCGACACCAGTCTGCCCAACCCGGGGTGCTTTGCTCAGTGAAAAGCAAGCCTGCAGGCTTCCTGGTCAGCTCTCAGTTTGCACCTGCAGCTGCAAATATCAAGATAAAACAATTATTTAAGGAGTAGGACTGAGTGTCACCACGGTTACGAGGCATTTTCACCGCAACCTGGACATCTTTGAAAGTTCTGCTTTGTATGTGGAAGGAAATCCAGGCATAATTCCACAGACTCGGACAATCGCAACTGAGGTATTTGGCCTCATGTGTTTACCAGTGTGACGTGCACTAGGCGGTGGGCTGCTAACTAGTTTTCAGATGGTTTTTGTTACTGCCACTGGGTAAATGAAGAAATTGCTGACTTTGAACAACAAGAACTAATATTGTATTTGTGCACAGTCACTGTCCAAAGAAAAGATGAGAGTGAGAAGCAGCACACATTTCCCCAGATCCTTGTCTCTGGAATACTGTCTATCAGGAATTCAAGAAACTTGCATCCCCCATAAATGCCTTCCTTTCCTCTTAGAGAATTCTTCCAAATTCTGTACGACTAGCCTTTTGACAAATGTATAGTATTTCCACAGAAAATGCTGGTCTATCTTTGAAGTGACGCCTGGTTTTAATTGAGGTCACTCATTGAAGCTGAGTGTGCAGCTGAACATTCACCTTTTGTAACATAAAGGCCATGAAACTTTTTCCTTAATGCCATGTCATTGAAATGATACAATTTTCAATTCATTAGGACTTACCAGCTGCTCCTGCTGCTTCACTAAAATAATATCCCAACACCACAATTACACAATTGGGATTGTTTGTCCAGTCTTTTCTTTTGTACAATTGGGATGCATTTGAGGCATAAAACAATACTTGGTGTTCTGCTAAATTACAATATTATACTATCCTGTGACCCCCTTCACCCTATCTATTGAGGTCATCCACAACAACTGCACTTTCAGAACAGAAGTTATTGCCTTATAAAATGTAATCCACCTAAGTCCTAGCACTAGTAAATTATTTACTGCAATACACTTGAGCAAAGTTATAAGGTAACAATAAATAAGAGCCTACTCCAAAGGACCTGTGGTATGCTCCAGGCACTGCTCAGCTGGAATGAGGCTCCAAGGACAAGGAAACAGAATGGAAACTGCTGTGACTGTGTTATATAAGAATATTTATATAATGCGACAAATAATCTATAGCTTAATTAGCCAGTTTCTAGTAATTTCATGCTTTCTGTAACTGGCATTTTATGCATGCTCTGAACTTATCTGTGAAGACATTGCCCTTTTGTACCTCAAATCCTTTTGCAACTCTTCTTGTTCTACCTGCAAAAAATATAACCAGTGATTTTCTCTTCCTCTGTAATTCCTTATCTTGAATTGCAACTCATTGCCGTAATTTATTTATGTGCCATGGCCATGCCCACAAATCACAAAATAAACTATAACCTTACTCCTTTCATTGAGGAGTGGCTGGTCCTACCACCCTTGTATTGGGAATCCAGATCTGTGCAGCCCCTTTCCTGTGTGCAGCATGTGTGAGCGAAGGGAAAAAACAAAGGGCAAAGCCTGAGCAACCTCAAAACCCAGCAACAGTGAGAGAGTGGTGACACACATGTGAGGTTCAGAGCACTCCTCACACCAGGAACTGTGCAAAGCACATCTTCCCTGTGCCCCTGTGGCTTCTTGCATTCTAACAGAGTTCTTGGCAGGAGCACCATGAGGGATGAACTTACCACAGAAAGTCTCTCTCTGATAGATTTCAGTAGGGTATCAGGAAAGCAGAACATGGAACCACATGTAGTGGTTCCTCCCTTCCCACTCTCATTCTCTCTCACACGGTGACCCACTGCTGTGCCTGTCCTTTCCCTGTAATGTCTCTTGACCAGTATTTTTTTTTTATTAAATGAAACCATTCTCCATTTTTCTTTTTTTTCTTACCCTAGGCATTTGATTTTATATGAATGTCCACATATGTACACACAGATTATGCATGTATAAAGAAAACCTCAATAAAATTAAACACCAAAGCAACAAAACAAAAACATATTCTTCCATTACTGGACCAAAGAGGTTCCAGAAACAACATAACATCTGCTAAACATCAGATGGGGTGCACTCTGGTTAATACATGTTGCTCACTAACAATAAAAAAGTTACTTTGATAGCTACAAAATTCAGATAGTTCGGACTGCATCACTGGATTACTTCAAGAAGAATTTGATTAGGACAGCAACTGGTTTGCGCGCAGACTGACAAAGTTTGGTGAGCATGGCACATCTCACAGACCTTGGCAAAGCCGGATTGCTTGTGACAAACTTTCAGAGCAAGACATAACTGGAAAAAATCCCCCACTAAGAGAAACTGGCCATGCTTTGCCATGAGGCTGGAAGTTGGCCAAGCTGAAGCCATTTTGCTTCCTTTTCTCTGTTGCCTTTCAAGACTGCCACAAATGTTTCACACCAAAACCAGGGCTGAAGTATAATCTCATCACAGCAAACATCACATAAAAATACAGCTCAAAGAAAAGAGCACCTGTTGCTGTGCCTTAATGTAGTTGTACAATTAGTGTGTGGAATAGCCCACAATTTCAGGATTAGCTCTGGCTTGTGGTATCTTGTGTTGTAGATAGGCAAACATAGCGTGGCCCTGATTCAGTGGTCATGTACAGCAACAACAGCCACTACCACCTGTAATAACAAAAATCTGAGCTTCTGAAACCCAGGCTTTGCCTTCTCTACCAAGACAGTTACACTGTCAGGCAATATGACTCAATTCACTTCCCCAAAAGCAGGAAGGAGTAACTGAAATGTTGAACAGTTCTGCCACTGTAAAAAATAGCTTTTTGAAGAGTTGTCAGCTTTTTGGTTATTCAGATATGCTCAACTTCCTAAAGGCAGCCACTTCAAGATAGTATTTTTCACTAGGACCAGCAGTTGAAAATACAGCCTATAGTTTCAATAGTCTCTTTACATTCTTATAAATAATTTTAAGTTTGACCCTTTCATGCAAAATGCAAAAGATAGTTCCTCGGTGAGGAGTCAATCATCTAAATATTTTACAAACAATTTCACTGCATTTTTGCCTAAACATAAAGAAAAAACCACACCTATCATAAGCTGTTGCTTCTTTTCAAGCACAAGTGTTACTAAAATGACCCAGAAATCTCCCCCAAACTAGAAAAGAAGACAACAGCTGGCCAAAGATAACAATCAAATCAAACAACACTCTGACAGTGCTTGAGTCATTTAAAATGAGACAGGACAAAGCACTTAAGAATGTACCACAGGGAACAACTTGCACTGAGGAGGAGACGAGAGTACATGATTTTGGCCCCGATTCAGCAAAGCTCTTAAGCACATGCTTAAGTGCTCTGCTGAATCAGGGCCACCGTGAGCCAGATTTTCAGAAAAATCAAAAAGGCAACTCTACGTTCTGGGTAGCTACCACAATGTATCAGTGAGGGCTCTTACATGACTTCACCTAGGCACAAAATCTACATCTGCCATTGTCTTAGCTGCCTGCATCGGTCAGATGGCTTTTATGAACATGAGAGTACTGTGATCATCGTAGAAATCTCCTTCACACTTTTCAATTTTACAATCAGAAAGTCATAGAAATTACAGCTTCAAATAGTCGTGCTCTCTGTATTTCTGTGCTCATCAAACTTTTCATCCTTGTGAAGGAAAATAAATGCAGCTTCACTTCACTTTGTTAAGTATGAAGAACCTGAAGTGTTTTTAGAGTAAGCATGTTCATGTTTATTCTGAACGCGCTGGGGAAAAAAAGCAGCACTGTGATACCACCCCTTCAACTACGATGGGTTTTTCTTTTTTGGGAAGCCACAATATTCTTTAAAATGAATGGTCAGCAGCAGCTTTCTGACATGTTTGTAAAAATTGAAACATAGGTCTATTCACAATTTAGGTCTTGACAGAATTTATATGACTGCTGCTGCCTATGCAGAGGAAGCATGCTTTTTAAAAAATCAGGTTTAATTAAAAAACTGATGCAAAGTAAGTGGAATATTTCTGATTTCTCCCTTATTGAGAGTTCCATACTTGTCACATCCAGCTACACAGTAAAACTGTATCTATTGATCTGGGTGCTTCACTGACTCTACTGCTAAGAAGAGAGGTATTTAGCAGGGAGCAATCTCTAAATAATAAAGTGGGAATAAAAACAAGACCCTAGCTTGTGGAGGAGCACTGTTTAAATGCTAATATGAAGCTCTAAGTTTCTAACATGAAGTCTGATTTCTTAGGAAATCAGGGACACTGGAATTCTAGCTCTATGTTTTTGTTTTGCTTTTAAGTCGGGTGTACTGCCGGGAACCACGGAATCCTCGTGCATAGGGAGGTGCAGGAACGGCGTATTTGTGCATTTATGTGAGGAGTTCCCAGCTTTTCTGAACAGCAGAAACTTTGCCTTCTTGTTCTTTACTTTACAGGGGTCTACAGCTGATGTTTTTAGCTGTGAAGGGCTCTGGTGTGCCAGTGAAGGGGATATAGACACCATATTACCTCTTGTTTTATTAATAACTGAGCCAAGATCACCAAACCATTTCACCAGCACATACACACCAGGCTGACACAGTGCTTCTAAAAGTATAATCTTTCATCCAGCAACTCAACCATACTGCCCTTAGTCCAATAAAACAAGAAGGAAAAATAAAGCATCCTCCAAACTGCCTTTGATTTGCAACACTAGTAACAGCTTACTATTGGGACAGTAGCTACTAATACATGGAATTTCTCCTTTATGCACATTTCTCCCAGGACACTTGCTTGTCGGTTTACAGGCATTATCAAATGACAGTGCTTCACATCATCTAATGTTATTGCTTAAAATAATTCCCAGCAACTTAACCCAAACTTGTAACATTTTTACCACTTCCTCTTTGGGGCTTTCAGGGTTGCGGTTGCAAATTTAGGAGTTGTGTACACTACTGAAGATTAGGAAACAGGACAAATCCTTTCAAGCTTCAGCTCTTCTAACCTTTTGCACTGGACTGCTTTTGGTCACTTTGATCTCTAAGAGATTCATACTGTTTAATCCATACTGAGGAACTCTGCCAAACAATACAGTTCTGCATTCCTTTGCTGTGTGACAAGTTGAAGTAACCTAGAAAATCCAGCCCCTTACTGCAAAACTTCTCGCAGAGACTTTTTCCACTCCGGATTAGTTTTCAAATTTTTAGGTACTATTTTGAAATGGATAGAGTAATCTTTACTTCTAACCAAACCACTTGGCTGCTTGATGAATAAAATTACACTGAATCAGGACAGTCGGGGCCTCTTTGTAAAAGGAGAATTCCTCATCAAAGCTTACTTAACATCTGCACTAAGTTGAAGTGGTTTTCAAACAAACCCAAGAATCTCTGATATCTACAGTGCTGCAAAACCAAGCAGGTTCAGAAGGCATTCCTATAATTCATTGGAAAGCAAACATCAGCATGATGACGTCTTCATGTTGAATTAGTTAGAAGTCACGCTGCCCGATGCAGAATTATTCTTTTTCTCCCACTCAGATCTACATCATGTACGAGTGAAAATATTATTACACAAAGAAAGTGCAAACCCATTCTATATCTGCAATTATTTTATCAGCAAAAATCATACACAAAAGTCACTAAATCTTGATAAACAGTATCTAATATATATACTGTGAGGCTTTTTCATGAGAAGACACTAACCCCCCTCAGAATTTGAAATTATAACTCACAGTTAGAAAAGGCTAGTGAGCAGATTAGAAAACAGTATTATCACTTAACTTGATATTTATTAGTACATTACCTAGAAGGCTAATGCCTAAACGAGAGAGCCCCTGTCTCAGTCCTTCTCCCAGGCTCTCTGGAAGCTGCCTCCTCCATTCTTCTTGTCTGTTGTAATGCTCCTCATCCAGTGACAGCCTATCCATATTCCGAGCAAGACTCGTTGCCAGATTGGTAATTGACGTCAGTGTACCTAAATGCACGGAGATATACATTTGGGTCTGGATCAAAATGCCTTAATTTAAACCACGGAGACGTTGTATGCCTCACTGCAACACTGAGCTTATGAGCAGAACAGCAAGTCAAGGGAACAGTCACCCATGTGTAACATGCTTTACTATTTGTTAAGCATCACCACGCTGCTGCTATGGTCCGCGTCACGCCTTTTATATCAGCCTGCTCCAGGTTTGCCTGGCTGGCGGGAACAGAAGCTCATCTGAACATCCTTCTCCAGTTCCCTTACTTCTGTAAGGCTAATCTAAATGGAGAGGGGGGTGATGGAAAGGTAAACAAATATTTACAGAAGGAGCCGTGAGGCCGTATCCTGCGGGAGGCTGGAGTGGAGGCTTGGAGCAGCAGCCAGCGCTGGGGCAGCCTCTGTGCCTGTGAGGTGCCTGGAGCCACGCGATGGCACTGTTTGTACAGGCTTTGCAAAGGAAAAGCTCCTCCTGCTCCCAGGGCAGGCCAGACCCACTGTCAAATCCTATGCACGCACTCACACAGTTATGTACTTTTTTTTTTTTTTAATAAATATGATGAGGCGACTGAGTGTAGAATTTCTGATGGCAAGCAGAAGTGCAGAACACCTTTAATACTTCTGCAGTTATCACATGAAATACTTGCTGAGTGAATATCTATTTCCCACTGGGAGGTTTAAAATTCTGAAGTTTCTGAAACATTCCCATGCACTGTAGTAAAGTGGTGATCTGTTTAATACATGAGGCATTGCATGTGAGCTTGTTACCCTCTTAAGTTAAATAGGAACTGTTTGGTTTTTGAGCCCTGGTACCAGGAATTTCAACTGGCACTATCAGAGCAGCACAAGACATGGCAGGGCCAGGAGACTGAAGAATGGACAGATTTTTATTGCTTAAAACTTTAACAATGCGTGACAACAAAGCAGTAGTTGGAGTAATAAAGTGAAAGCTCTACCTTTGGAAATGTGTTTTACAAATGACGTTGTTCCTCTGGAAACTCCACTGACAAATGCTCCTGGGCCTCTGGTCAGCCCTTCATAGGGGAGCCTAAAGAAATCAGCTATGCCATTCCCTATGCTTCTCACCAGACTAGCCGGGCTCCCAAGAATTTCCAACGATCCAACAACCCAGCCTGTGTGGAGAAACCAAACACATGTTACAGCTGCAAAAACTGCAGAAGCAGCACTTGTGAAAAGGTTATTCCTTAATTATCTTTTTCACACTAGAATTCATTGCATTATGAACTTCCTTTGAGCGAAACACAGGAAATAACCCATCCACTATGAATTCAGAAATGGCAATCTTTCATACTTCGTAAATCAAATAAGTCCTTTTGGCAAACTCACAAATAGCTTTAGAATTACTTCCTTCCAGGAGCTTCCCGTATTTCTGCTAAAAGTGTGTGAGGGAGGCAGATGCGAGAGCCTCACAGCTACAGAGGAATGGGACTGCAAGCTCAGATGGTTGGGTTTAGGCACTCTAAGGCAGCGTTGTGATTTCACATCCTTATGTGATAGAACTGTGACAGGGAGTTTACACTGATACAGTGTACTGCTTTACGGGAAGTGTGCAGGTCAATTGCTTGATGGAGTGTTAGGAAAAGGGATGCAGATTTTTGACAAGTGCTTAAGAAGTTATTTTAAATCCACCCCAACCCTTCTAAGCTGATCATTTTCTTTCAGAGTGCAGTGAAAGCCAGACAAATGTCTTCTGCTCAGTACAGTTGTGTAAACAGCAATGACATCTACATGCTGATTAGGTTACTCATAGGGGAGTATTCCTTATGCATATCCCAGGAGAAGTATCTGCAGATCTGGTTTCCTATATAAATGCAGGGTTGCCAGCAGCTTTCTGGATGGCTGAGCATGCAGCAATCTGTTGCTGGAAAGCTATTTGCAGGTCTTGTCTTTCTCAGGCTGGTAGGCAGCAGATTTATTAGGGAAACAGTGCTGCATAACTCTTTTTTTGGCAGCCCAGAGAGAGCAATTCAGAAATGGCAATAAATGTGAAACAGGAACTGTTTGGTCTTTGAGCCCTGGTACCACGAATTTCAGCTGGCACTGTAGAGTGGCACAAGGTGTGACAGGGCCAAGAGACTGACGGATGGACATTTCTGGCCTCCTGCTTTCCCATGAGGGCCCTTGATCTGTGCTCTGCTCTCCTCATTCCCATCTCATCATTGAAAACTCCTGCTATCCAGATGCTTTTCTTCTTTTCTTTTAACCCCTCCCAGTCATTCCTGTGGAAGGCTGAATCATGAAACTGAACAGAAGAGAAAATGTTACTCATATGAAATGAATTAATCTCATACTATCATTCTAAGCTCCCGGAAAATCTATTATTCTTGTTGATTCTGTCCCACATTTCAGTTCTGGCTGGTTGAGAACTCCAGTACTTGTAATATAAAAAAGCAGGAATCAGAGTGGACATAAGAGAGAGGGTGGGATGGACTATAAGAACAAGACCCAAGTGCTACTGGCAATGCAATGAACAGAGTAGTAACACACATTGTGGTCCTGCTGTCCTGGAAAGGAGCATCCCCTGGCAGCCCTTTCCTGCCAGGACCAGGAGAAGCCAGAGCTCCAGGCTGGGCCTGCAATTCCCTCGCTGTAGGATTTTTAATAAATTATCTTTGCCACTGTGTGAAGTGCTGAAAAGCTGGAGGGGTGGGGGAAGTGTGTAAAGACCAGAGAGATGTTCTTTCTGCTTTTTCTGATCAATATTATTGCAACAATTCCTTAGAGCCTTTTTCCCCCTAAATAATATTCACATTCCTTGTCCTACGTGGTGGTGTGATGGAAAGTGGCTACAGAACAATGCAGCTTACTGCCTTGGTGCCCTGCAACATCCCCAGCAGGCACCACCAGCCTGGGACATTGGGGACTCCAACTCCACTTGCCTGTTGGGCCAGCCAGCATTTCAGGAATGTAAAACAGATAAAAACCAAAAATGAAAACAGCTGAACACAAAACTGAGGGGTTGCCTGGGATGGTCTATTGTAGTCTGTCCCTGCCTGTCAGGTTTGGGAAGTTCTGGATGGATTGTGCTCACTCTTGGAGAGAATATGGGAATAATGTGCAACCTGAAGCATGGGCAACTCTCCCTGGCCAATGCTCAGAGCAAACCAAACAGCTCCTCACTGCCAGCTTGGACCACCCAACCCAAGGAGGAAGGTGTGGGAGTAAGTCAGGAATAGGAGAATGAGGAACCAGGAATAACCCCTCATTTCACAAGCTCTGTGTGGCATTTTACTTTGCAGAAATACAGAAACATGTCAGGTTACCATTTCCCACTTATGCATAGTAATTATGTCCACTGACATGAAATAAATATGACTGTATTAGCAGAGAGCTGATCTTCTTTACAGGCGACTATAGGGTCAGATGTGGTACCAGTGATATTTTTTAATGGAATTTTATTAACTTTTATATAGGGGACAACTTAATTAGAAAAGGAGAATTCCATTGCAAATTTGGCTGATTTGAGATAAGCAATGCTAATCAGCATATTTGAACAGAGCTCTCTAGCCCCATTCATGGCTTTAATGCATTCTGACCACTCCTTTGCAGCACACTGGGCAGCCTGATGCACCCCATTCAGCAAACTTTGGGGCAAATCCTGCCCCTTCCCACAGGTCAGCAGTGGTCCTGCACACAGCTAAGGGCAAAAGAATGTCCCTGAGTATAAGGTTTGGCTGTATGGGAAGGCTGTCTGTGCAGATGCTGCCAATGATTTATGCATGAGACACTAGTGAGCATAAGGGGGGGGGGGTCAAACAACCCATATTTCAGATTATATGTAGTTAAAATGCAGGAGCACAAGGTCCTCTTCCATGGGAGACCAACTGTGCTAAAGGTAAGAAAAATATTCAGGATTTGCAGATCATATGAAGCTTTCTGCTTGATTTTTTTCTTTCTTTTTTACTTTGTTGACACAACCAACTTTTTTGACAAGTGTCACAAAGTCTTCAACATCAACCATTTTCTTTGCTAAAGCAAACATTAATCAGTACAATTCACCATTTTAATCATGGTGACACCTTTCAAACAACTCATTTTAATTTTAATGCTTTTAGTGGGAGTTAAGTATATATGTATATATGTATATATGGATATATGTATTTTCCCAAAGAGAACTTCCACCAAAGTAAACTTCAATTCTTAATACTTAAATCTGCTTGATTTCAGAGACATCACTGATCCCAGAGCAAGTGATGGAGGAGAAGTATTTACGCTGTGGACTATATTTGGTTACAGTTTCACTCTTAATTACCAAGTGACTAGATCTGCCCTCCTGTACTACGAGATTTAACTACACTACAAATCCAAACAAGTAGCAAAAAAGAAAAACCTGCATATTTTGCAAGCATAGTATTGCAAGAAAATAATGAACTGGTACATTGTTCTGGTGTACAACTGTGCATACTGCTGTCACAATCAGCAGTGCAAGTCAGGTATGCACACAGTGTAAGACAAGGTCAACATGTATAAATAGATGAAATACATGTGTACAATTTTGGAAAGTCTGCACAGAAGTCAGCTATGCTTCCAGTCCAAATGGAAGCATTTGGATCTCAGAAAATCTCACTATTAGTATTGCAGGAAAAAAAAATCCCATGTTTCAGTGTGGGTTGTGTTACTTGTATGTGATCATGGAGGGGCTTCCTTCTGTCTCAGGCACAAATTCTGTGCTGCAGCAGGACACATCAGAGACCAGATTTCATTAATTCTACACTAGTATTTATGGAAAACAAAATGTACCCGATAACTTAAAAAGACTAATTGTTTGCTATTGATCCTATATGGGAAAAAGTCACTAACAGGAAAATTCATGGTTCTTGGATCAAAGGACAACAAACATCTGTGTGCCAGTTCAGACTGAAGGCTGTATGAAGAAAGACAGATTCCTAATCATAAACTGCAGCCAAAAGGAGCTTTAACAACAAAACAACATTCAGGTCTATAATTTACTTCTGAATGCAGAGCAACATGCTGAATAATTTGATTAAACACTGTTTTGGGAAGTTTACGTAAGGAATGTGAGTTGATTCTGACTAGTGCTATAATATGAAATGACAAAACTTAAGCCAGCTAGAACACATTTTTATGCTGTGTTCATGGTTTCAGGTGGCTAAAGCCTTCAGGTGGCAAGCTAATGTTTAGCACAACATTGCAAATCTTCACTGGTGTGTGCTCAGCTATTTTATTTCCCTTTTGTTGTATGACAGGACCTGAAAGGTGTCTTAAAGTATCATTATCAGTGTCTGAGGAGAACAAAACTGTATGGCTAACATCTAAGGTACTCATCTTGAGCAACAGTCACAGAATCCTGGTACCCAATGAAAATGTTGCTTGTTAAGGAAAAGTACTGACCTGCTCTGAAAAGTGCTCCAGCAGCATAATGCATGGCCAAGGCGTGGACGAGCTGCCTGGCCGTGGTGAAGATGGGTCCTCGCTCAAACACAGAGAAGGAGAGAGGGGTGTGGTCTGAGGCTATATACAGTTTCAAGGAAGCATGAATACTAACAAGGAGATTAACAGGTTGTATTTTTAATTTTCTTAGCTTCACTGGCTTGACTAAAGCTCTTGCATGCTCTCTCACTTGTTCAGGCACTATCAGGGTAGTATCTGATGCATTCATGGATTTACAAGCAGTTTTGTTTTCTGGAAGATATGTATCAAATAAAGTCTTAATGTAGTAAACAAAGGTGTCTTCCACATACAGCCTAGCTGGTTTGAGCTCAAAGCTGAGGTCATTTACGTGGAACATGAAATTCTCTTCCTCGGAGAAAGCAATACAGAGCTTTATAAAGCAGTTTTCCTTATAGCTTTCCAAATCTTTGTTACAAACAATGAGATTGTTCATTCTTGACCACTGTGCGATTTCATGTTTCTCTTCTTGGCACAGCAGAACTGCAAAATGGAAATTGGATTTGCTGTACAACTGATTGTCCAGTTGCAAGTCTTCACAATACACTTGGAGACTATGAAACTGCGGGAGGCCTTCCACAGAGTCCTGCTGGAACTCCTGTGTCAGGGAGCTGGTGGCCGGGGCCATGTGGAGGAAAACATTGTCTGCTGTGAGACGCAGGAGTTCTGATGACACTTTGTGGTTGGTAATATCATCAAATGCAGCAAGACTTAACTGACTGATGAATGCTTTCAGTGAGAGGGTCTGCTCTTGACTTCTAGACAGAAGGGAAAAGAAGTTTTATTACTTCCTGTCTTTTGAGTTCACCTGGCATCTTGCTTGCTGGAAGAGCTCTCAAGAGAGACATTCGCTATAATATGTGGGAAACTCATTGTGCAAGTGCTGCTAATGTTACTGGGATTTGGCAACCTTAATCACCACAGTGAGTACCACCCAGGAGGTCTTTTCAGAAATGAGACAGTATAACTCTGTGCCAGGGTTGTCTGTCTTTTTTATCAATCAACAGGATAGTTTGGACAAGAACATCTCTATCTACACAGTAATTTCCTATTACATTTGCTGCAGAGACAGATATTAAAACACACCACAAATATAATTTTCTGACGATTCATGTAGAGCCTCAGATGTTTCACTGAAGGTGACTATTACAGATAATCATTTCACATCAAATTCAGGGAGTGCCCTCCAATGAAGCCACTGCAGTATTTTTACACTGATGGCATTGAGGGCTTCGCCCCCGCAATGTAAACTGCCCACTGACAAGTCTAACTAGCAAATGGACTATTAGATACTGCTGATTACCAGTTGCTTGGGGATTAATACTTAATTACAATGCATATAAAGACACTACAACAAATTCCACTCTAATTGTAACAGGACTGCTGGAGGCCAAGCATTCTGCAGCTTAGAAATAAGTAGTAATATAATTGCACTTGAATGAAGCTGAGGACCAGATTGTGGTATATTATGGAAGTGGGGAAATCTTCTAAAGAAGGATGTTATAATCAAGCATGAGTGATTACTAACTGTCAGGCTATTTCTACATGGAAAATGTCTTTTTTTTAATGAACAATTCAGGTCCTCTCTTTGTACCAGTCATCTAATGTTTACCCTAAACTGACATGACTTTGACGTTAGATTGTCCTTTTTTACTGTGATATACAAAGCCATATGGTCTAAAAATACATGATACAGAGCATGCAGCAGTATTAAACAAAACAAATACTTAAGCCAAAATTTCTAAGTCAGTTAACACTTAGAAAGCTGACTGAGCTCCCAACAATGCTTTTAATCATCTTTTATGTGCTTTATGTACCTGTTGAGGTTGATACCAACAGGTCCTGCTCTTCCTTCTGGGGCCAAGGTTATGACTAACGTTCCACAGTGATGGATGATGTCCACATAAACACAGCCAAAGCCAGTTAAGAACACAACCTAGAGGAGAGGGTTAAAAACACATGGAATGTAACCAAAATTGCTATTTTTAATGTCATGAATTAAATTAATGTTATCAATGCCTTCTGGTTGAGACCTTTTGCTCAAATCAGGATATTATTCAGGAAAAAATTCAGATTTCAATAATTCAGAAAATAACTGCTCTGATACTGTAAGTATTTCAGTTATACAAGGAGATGAAATTTGCATCTCATCATTCAACTGCATATCTGAACACATTTTAATAAGAAACTTCTCCAGAAAAAAACAGGATATGCTGGGTAGGGTAGAGTTTATATGAGAAGAATAAATAGGAAATTTTTATCTGTGATTTTGGATTAAAAAGAAAGGCATATTCCTGGAGCTCTAAAAAAATCCCAGTTTCTCCTGCAGAAAACAAACTCTAACGTTATGTTGCTATGCCCTAAGCCAGAGCTGGGTTGATGAATGGCTGATAGCATGACGTTAAACGCATGAAGAATGAAAAGTAAGTAACATTTTGGATCCATGAAAACTTGCATTAACAACTCAAGACTGAATACATTATTAAGCCACTTAAACTGGTTTCTAAGAACACTTTCAACAGGCAAGGTGCCACCACAAGGAAATGGCAAAAATCTACTGGAAGGCACAAAAAAGCAGGATGCTTTAGCGGCTTTTAAAAAGGCAGGAAAAATGGGAATTCAACAACAGGTTTGTGTCTTGCTTACAGGTGTACAAACTTTCATTCCAGACAAGTTCTTTTTAGGAATATCCTACTTAAAGAACTGATGAACTGCTGTTGGAGCTTAATTCTGCAATATTTCCATGCAAGTGTTGTGTTTCTCCAGAATATAAAGGATTAAGATCTATCAAAAGGTTGGAAAATTCACAGCAGTCCTTATTAGAGCAAGGTGGCTTCTCTTTTCCTGTAAGGTTACTATCAACACAATTGTTTACTAGATTGCAATGACAGAAGCTACAATAGAAAAGAATGCAAACTCAACAAATAACACAAAGATATTAGGCTAGCACAGGTAAAATAAACAACTATTTGTCTCGAAGAATCTTTACTGCTCTTAAGGAGTCACCAGAAGCAAAAACAATTGGAAGTTTAGTAGGATCAGCAGTTAAACTGATTTTTGTTAGGCTATTCATAATAATCTTGTACAGATAATAAAATTTCATTAATCAAATCTCTGATTCTTCTGACATGTCAGTTTTAATCCTTTGCTTGTCTGGAAGAGATTCACAATCCTACATGGGACTGGAAAAAGAAGGACATTTACAGAATTTTCAAAACTCTCTTTATTCTAAATAAACCTCCACTGATCTTGAAAACTGGTCATTTTTAATTCCAATTTCAGATGATTCTGATGATAAATACTTCATTACTTTTAAGTACTTTTAAATTTACTTTCTAACAGAAAAAGAAGTACCTGTGACACAGAAGAAATACAAATTACCTAAGATCCTTCAAATCCATTACTTCACAACCTGAACTGAATTGCATAAGACACTATTAGTATATTCCTTATTCACTTATATTCATAGTTTTCTAAGAGAAAGACAGACTTAGAAATCGTGGGAAAATTTTCAACATGTACATCCTAAAATTTCAATAACAGAAGGCTGTACTTTTTTTTGGAGAGCTGTTCAAGTAGACAATGATCTCCAAATGTTGTCTTAGCATCTAATTCCTTCTAGGAGCCAGATACAAAGAACCCTGGTCTGGCATAACATTAATGACTGAAATTTGAAACCTTGCATTGCTTGACTGGCTTGCTGAATGGAACTGAACTACTTGCTATATAACATAACACTCAATAATCAAGAGCATTTTGTGATTGGTACCCAGGGAAAACATCTGAAACTAGTATTTCTTTCAAAGAGCCAAGCAGTTTATGTTGATTCCATGTAAACTAATGACTTCAAAGATGGAAAAAATTCCCATCAAAAAGAATTACTCCAGTCAAGGAAGCTTTCATTTACCTCAAGACCCAGAGAAAAATAACAGAAGGAAAGAAAAGGGAGGGGTTGTTTTGTTTTAGAAAGACATGAGCAGCTTCTGTAAAGACACAGAGGGAGAATGACTGTGATGATTCTTGCAAGGTATAAAGATAAAAATCCCGTGATAATTAAGTCACCAAATTTTGGATCCAGTGGTATTCTTTGCTTACAGAGCCCAGGAATTTTCAATACTGATTTTTCCACGTAACATCAGGTTGATTAAAAAGTGAAAAAAAGTCAGTGTTATAAGGCCTCTACTTTCAATCCAGCTATTTTAAAAAAGAGACAGTAAAGAAGATAGCCTGTGTTCCAAAACTTCCACAGGAAGGGGCTTAGTTAGGCAGGAGAGTTCCCAGGAGTTAAATAAAACCCCTTAAACCAACAGGATACGCTTATTGTAGAGGAACAATGCACTGTGCAGGTCAGAAAGACAACCGTTTATGGTGTTAACTAGGAAGTAGTTTATAATGATTTACTTGTGTTCCTTGGTTGTTGATGTCCACGAAATCACTCCATTCATTTACTAGTTCATCAGATGACACCACTTTCAGGAGAATACTGGGCAATAAATCTCTTGTTTTGCAATCTGGATAGCTGGAGATTTGATGGTAAAGTTCATGATGAACTGAACATTCAGCTGGAATCTTTCTACAGTAAACTTCCAACTTTGGTGTATCTGGAATTTATAAAATATAAAAGGTCAGAGTTTTCTAAAACCTGTATGAAATCAAAACTCATCTATGCTTGCACAAATGAGAAACTTTTCTGACTGAAATATTCCTAATAAATAAAAACACTGCTTTTCTATTGGTTAGAATATTATATGTTTGGGTTTTTTTCCTTTTCTCTTTCTATTTCATAAAGTTTTACAGAACTAATGTTCTGCTGATCATGACATTAACTTACTGTAACCAGACTTTTGACAATATGTTTTGTGTTACATTTGCAAATATGAGGAAATATAAATGTTCCATGGGATAGAATAGATGTCAACAAAACTCCCCGGGATTGAATAGATGTCAACAAAACTCCACTGTCTATGGATTTCCTACAGCTGAGTCACATTGACAGCTTGATCCAGGGAGACCCAAAAGTCCAGAGACAAATATTTAAGTTCATACTCCTGACCTCACAATTAGCTCCAATAGCTTCCAGAGTCTCTGACTTTGACACAGACCTTCGTGAGAGCATCAAGTTCTTGCTATAACCAAAACACATACTGAACTCAATTTTGGACTGGAGCTACAGTAAAATAAGTTATACTACAACAATGCACTGTTTCTAATTATTGCATAGTACCTACCTTTGAAATTCTCTTTTACAAGCAATGGAATGGAGCACCTATTGTGGATAATTACTCGAGGACTAGGATCCTCTGTAAGTGTTAGGTATGTCACGCCAAGATGCTCTTGATAAGTCAGTGCTATAGCTCTAAAACAGAAGCAGATATATGGGATTATGCCTGTCTTGGATGAAATCTTTACGTAGTATTATCCTGAACAATTAAAACCATCCGAAACTAGTATCTGTAAGATCCTTTATGATCAAGTTCCAAGTCCATAGATATTTATCTACATTTAGGCAACTACACATCTCCACTTCAACAGAAGAACACATGGAAATAGCCTAAAAAACCAAGAGAAGAAATTGCTTCATGGAGAGTACTCATGAGTTAAATTGTACATGTGTGTCTACAAGATAAGAGCCCTAGTCAGCAGAGATTTATATTAAATTAAAACCATGAGATTGTAGGCCCAAATTTTCAACATATATCTTTAAAATTTTCCAGAAGAATTTGTATGGATACTTCTCTGGTACACATGAAAGATATTTGAACAAATATATAAATCTAACTGACTGCTCCCCTGGAATGATCCACAATGCTATTGCTCTTTTAAATGTTAATGTTCTGGATCATCACTCATCAGTTTCCAAAATGAGATTAAATAAATTTAGTTCTAGTCATTAGCTATATAAAATGCATTTATGCATAAACAAAAATTCTTTTTCTTTTTTCTCTTGTGCAAATTTATTGGCTATTACTAAAAACACTTAACCTCACAGTGATTTAAAAAAAATCCAAAGTCTGAAAATTTGATTAGGAACATGAGATTCCCTATGCCTGTGGCAGAATGATAAGGAATCCTTCCCTTATTGTTTCCATTAAATTTTTTAAAAATCTGAAATCTGTGTGAGAATCTTCAGTATCATAAATGACACCTCTTGGACTCTGCAGAGGAACTGTATGAGGGTTTGAATAATATCAAGCACTTCAGGCAAGAGAAAGATCACATCTCTGGTGATACATACTGATGTAGTTTCTCTAATTTCAGCAGATTGTTTCTTGTTCGTACCAGTATAAGCATGAATAGATTCAGAGATCAGGTTCAGGAAATGAAGCTGCTCATCTGACAAGTCACTGGACTGTTATTTTTAGCTAGCTGGTTCCATAAGTTTTAAGTAGAACACACAACTGCACAGTTCAAACTTTAAAACTTGAAATCTTTCCTTGCTGTAATCTCAAAATAGTTTCATCCCTTTTGTCTTTTCTTCTTTATCCTCTTATTATGCTTACAAAAATATATATCCACCTTTTATAAACAAACCCTAAATTTTTGTATTGTATTATTACACACTGTCCTTGAACTCTTAAATTGTCATTCACAAATTTAAAAAAACACACTTTAATTCCCCAATATAAGCTTTTCATGCACAGAAAAAAAGAGCAGACCACACATTCTAAGAAGTGTACAACTCGTACATGGTCATATCACTAAACCATTTACAATACCAGCATCAAAACCATCAGAAGGTAACAATTTTTAAATTAAAGAAAGACTTGCCTTAACATATCGGGGGGCATGTGCTGGGAAAGATGGGACAGGAAGGACTTATGGATATGATTGTATGGTAAGAAATACTGCAGATGTAAAAGCTGTGAGTGAAATAGAAATGAAAGCTAGTTTCGAGATGTAGGCATGGGAGGGAGGCAGGAAAACGGTGATTAGCTGAAGATGGGTTGAAGGACAGCAAAACAAAAGGACTCAGGAATGTTGCCTTTCCACTCTGCCAAAGGCATCAGGGAGAAAACAGATAAGAAAAGTAGTCTTTAGAGTTTAAAATATAAAATGACATGGTAATATAGTAGTTTTTATAGGCTGCATGCAAAGTTTGTAGGTTTTGTATCTTGCACAGGTTGGTCACTGTGAATCAGAATATTCAACACAAAAAGAGATATAATGTATTGTAACAAGGTGATTGCTCTCTTATGCTCTTCCTCTCTTGCCTCTTGCTCTTACTCTCTTCTCTTCTCTTTTACTCTCTCTCTCCCCATTCTCTCTTTAGGGCTTTGCTTCAGCCGAGGCTGGTGGCTGAAGGCAGGCCCTCTTTACCCACGACCCTTGTAATAAAGCCACGTGTTTCTAGAATATCTCAGGTCTGCAAAGTTCCTTGTCCCCACCGCCCACGGATAATACTACAGGCATGAGTTACTTCGACTTTTGCATTAATCTCTTATGTTTTCTGACTAGCTGAGGCTTTACAGCCACAAGCCAAGTTTGCTGTCGGCGAGTACCTGGTACGGAATCCACCTTGGGCACAGGTGCCCGTGGGCACGGCCACGCTCTGCCTGGCCAGGTCGGCGCTGACGACGGCTGGGAGGCTCCAGAGCCCGCGGGTGAAGCTCAGCACCAGGCGCCGGTGCCCGGGGGCCGCGGGGCCCGGCTCCGACAGCAGGTCCCAGCAGGGCACGGCGCTCAGTGACCCGCCGGGGCCAACGCTGAACACCGTACTGTCGGGGCAGTGGAAGTCCTGGAAACAAAAAAAGGATGTGGTAGCACAGCGTGCTGCTTCCTAAAAGGAGGTTTACTCATGTTGATTTTGGATAGAATGCTCTCAAATAGCCAATGACCACGACTAACTAAAGGTTGTGCTAAGCGCATTGCGTTAAAGGCTGTTTGGCCAAATTCTGTCTTCCGGTATGGGTTTGCAGCACAGCTCTCTGGGGTCCTGAGCAACCAGGTCTAGTGGCAGATGTCTTTGCCCATGCTGAGGGCTTTGAACTAGATGATCTTTAAGGTCTCTTTCAACCAAATCCCTTCTATGATTCTGTAATTTGGTAATTTACAGTCATCTCTCAGTACTACAACAGCTCTACCAAAATCAAGTTACATTCCTGTAACACAACTGTGTGAACAAAATCCATTTAGAGTTACAAAATTAAGAATAGATTTTAGCCTCAAATTCCCATAAGACTGACACAAATGCGTGATGCATAACTGTAGATACTGATGTGAAGAAAACTAAAGCAAAAGGAAAACAATACAGAAACAGGAACTTTAAAAATTGGTTGATGTGCCAGCTCTTCTAGTAGGTTTGACCCTGAGAATTCTTTCCACATATCTTACTATAAATGTAATCTTCAATAAATATGTATAAATGGTTGATTAAAATATATTGACCATGGATACATTTTGGTTCCTGCAAGCTAGCCCTTACATATTCTGTGAGATTATTAGAAAACTGATACTCACAATTTGATGGAGTTTATGAAATACATAAACTTTGGGCATGTCTCTAGTTCTGCAGCTTTGCTCAGATAACTGGAATCTTCCCAAAAGGATAACAAAACATTTTCAGCCTGCCAGGCCAATATACCTCTTTTACATGCAAACTCAGTAAAAATTCTGAGAACATTTTCAACAGCTACTACGGATTACACTGGCTATTTTACAGAAATGGCCATTAGTGTCTGAACAGATGGAGAACAGGCAGAACTAATTCTGCAATGTGCAAGAATTTGCTGCTTGCACAGATTTCTGAACACAGTTAATTACTGGAGTTGAATTTACCCAGGATTCAGTATTCTAAATGATATAAATTACTTTATGATTATTATGTCTAAAGATCTCTGTTCCAAGCTCTGCTATATGCAGCTCATCTAAATACAGATACAGATGCAAACAACCATTTTCCACAGATGACAAACAAAAACATATCTACAGTGCTTTACCTCTTCTTCTGAGTGGGGTCTGGAATTAAAAAGCTGTGGCCTATAATAGATTTGATATGGTGTATCATTGATTATTGTTGTCTTATCTTCTATCTGTAGAATTTGTATACCTTGTCGAACCATGGAAGAAATGCAGAATTCACACAACTGTAAGATAATGAAAATTGTGATGAAGTCACACAAAACCACAAAAGGTAGTGAAATGTAGCAATTGAATAGCTATTTTCTTTCTAATTAAAGAAATCCTGTCTATATTCATGCAGTTCGTAACTGGAGCTGTATCATGTACTTTTAAAGTTGCATCTGTCAATGTTATCCAAACAAGACTGAGAATTCATTAATTCTTTTTCCAGGAGATATTGTATTATCTTTATTGGTTGCACAGTATGTTTTTGGCAATCTAATTCTTTAAATTATATTTCATACATTGTTTATATTCTCTTTATGTTGGACATATATTAACATAATTAGGGAGAAGCTTTCACACTGCATACATTTGATTGTTTATCTGCTATATGACTTTATTTTTACATGATAAAGTTACAAATCATTATAATTTTTTTCTAACCTTTTGATGACCTGGAAAAGCACCAAGTTTAATTTCAGCTTCAACAAAACCTTCTTCATCCAATGTTACTACTTCCCCATTATCGGCATCCTTCCATTTTGGGGAGGTCACATTATGAACCAGTTTAATTGCCACTGATTTGTGCACAGTATTAGTGTTTGGCCAGTATATTCCAACCTGAAAAGCTTCCTGCAAGTGAAAAAATGACTGATTATCAGTTGTTCACAATTTGATATATTTCTACTATAGTTCTAAAGGCAGTTTCCAGTAGGCAGTGAATACAATTTCCTGCCTTTCTCCCTCTGATTCCTTTTACATGGTACAAGGATAGATAAAACCACAAGGTGGATAAGGAATTGATCCTTTTAGGGGATCAAGGCCGTGGTCTACTCTGAGATGTGTTACTAGGCACCTTAAGTTTATTAACAGACATACATGAAGGGAAAAAAAGATGACAGAATAAAAAGGAAGTATCAGATTGCTCAATTTGAATTAACAAGATGCTGTGTCAAATCATCTTAATTATTTCAAAACTAAAGAATATCAGAGTTATAATAAAAAAGAACGTGCATGGCCAAGATAAGTGGGAAGATCTGTTACATTAAATTAAGGAAGGCAGGCATTCTAAAAAAAAAATAAATCTTCCTCTATTGTAATTCATTCTGTGTCATTATCAACTTTCCTTGGTAACATTAAAAGCTATGAAAAACCGTAACATAAAGTGCTCTCAAACCAAACATTCCTTTCAGGCTGTCAATTTTGCTACTGTGGTCAACAATTTCCCAAGTGACACATTGGTACAGCAGGGGCCAGTGTCTTTACTTGGCCTTTATAGCAGTTTTCGTGGGCTGGGGCCTTATACCCATGCTGCAGATTCTGGCTGAACTGAGAGGAAAGGGAGAAGGCTGCTGATGGAATGAAGACCTTCTTCCTACAGTGTCTTGCAGAGAATTTTTAAGGATGCATCTTTAGGATATTGTTTTCCAAACATTGCTACCAAGTATGTTGTGCTACCCACTCGGTGACTTAGTCAGTGTGGTGAATTCCTATTGTTATTGCTAGTCCTCATCACATGACTAACAGACACACACACAGTGACTGGGAATCATGTGGAGTAACAACCATTCTTCAGAATCAGTGTGTTTAGCAGAACTGTGCCTGCTAATGTGAATGGCAAACTTACCTCAAAGTTGGGGGGTATAATTACTTTCCCACTAGGTACTTGAAGAAGAATCTTCTCTCCTTCAAACAGCCAGAGGTCCCACTTGGACTGATTGATAAGCAATGCCCAGGGCAGGAGTTCAATCAGCAGAGTTTTAACGCATGGTTTCCACACTGACAGCTTTACCCGCATTGGACTATCCCATTGGGAGAGCTGTTCATTGCTGGCAGAAACAAATAAACAAAAACATAAAGTTAAAGGAGTAATGAATTCAAGATTACAAATGCTAAGGTGTCATTTTCAGAAATTTGCAAGGCTTTTCTGGTTGTGAGACAGAAAATTCTCTTCTTACCTTATCATTCTTGAACACAATGAAATGCTCTCAGAAAGATCTAGATAGGTGTAGGCTATAAAGGCATATTTTTAAGTCCACAAGTTAACCTAAATTTAGTCAACTAATAAATGCCTTAACAGAGTTACCACTCTGAATAACTCAGAGTACCACCAGAGCTTCAGAGCTAAACCTGTGACTTTTGTAGTGATCAAGTCAAATTTCCTTTTTGTTTCCCCAACAACTACTTCTACAGCAACTCCCCATTTCTCTACTGAAACAAACAGCAGCTGAATAAACAAGAGCCTCTAGACCTGCAGTAAAGAAAGTGCATTCACAAAAAAATGGTTCCATTAAAAAAAAATCCACACTGATGCAATCTTCTCAGTGTAAACAAGGGTAGCCCTGAGGCTGACCAATTTTTTTCCCACACCTGCCATAGATTCTGCAGTTTACAAGCAGGAATTATGTAATTGCTGAAAATACATTCAATGTTCATCACATAGAGTCTTCCCAGAATGTAATTTCAGCTTATTTGGAAAGGCAATGCAACAGTCATGAAAAAGGTTTAGCAAGGAATTACCTGTCAGAGTCCTTCCTATTATAAGGCCATGGAGGCTGAGGAGGACTAGCAGTGCCATAGAACTCGGAGAGCACTTGGCTGACGTTGCCACCCGGATGGGATTTAGTCTCTATCTGTTTAATCAGAGTGGTTGAGATAGGGACTGCACACTCTGATGGATCATCTTCTTCCCTGTCATTGAAAACAGATTCAGTCACACATTAGCATTAACATTTTCTCTAATGAGGCTTCCCAAGTGTACTCTGCAGCAAGAAGAATCTCATGGTAATTGTGGATGAATCAAGTTATGCTGTCCAACAAGTTCCTGAGAATTTACTGACATGCATGAATTTATAATGACCCTAAAAACTCTTCATAATTCTCAAAAAAACATTTCAAGATAATTTGGGTATTTATTTTTTAAAGCACAAGAATATGGACTGCTTAATTAGACAAATGGCAGTGTGCTTAGGATAGTTATACCAAATTTAGTATTTCCTTCAGTATCATTTCAGCTACATACACTTGTTCTGTCCTACCTGCTCTGGACTTGGCATACTTCTGGAAAAATGCAGAAGAAGTTGAAGTGTAAATTATTTTTTCTTTTCCATACAAATGAACCATTTTCAAGGAAAATGAGTATTTTACCTGGCTTGAAAAGTCAGGTGGTGTGTAAGATCAGGTTCTATATTTTGCAGTGCTTTCTCTTGTCCTTTCCCTGCAATCACTTGTGTTTCATTCAGTCCCAGGCTTCTTTTCTCTATATGTATGATAATAGGGTCTGGAAGATGGCTCCTTACAATGAAAAGAGGGCTGAAAACAATCTACAGAAAGGAAAGAATACACCAATTTAAAGCCAATTTTATTTCAGTATTACAATTGTTGAAACAAACTATTGATAAATCTTTACAGTGATAAATCTTCTGACCTTAATTTATTATATGACATATAAGACATAAGCATTCAGATTTCAGAGACATTAAATGTACTTACCAATCGCTGTTGCACATGTGAATCGGGCTCTAAAGTCAAAATTGTGCACCACACATATGTAATTGAACTCTTTGAAGATGGTACCTATTTGTAGAAAGATCAGCATTACACTAACATTTCAGGATGATAACATTCCCTATTTCATTATATCAAATAGAAGTCTAAATGCAAAGAGCTCAGTTCCCTCAGGTGGTTTTAAAGCTCTGTTTCATATACACATTTCTACTCATACCTGAATGACAGTGCTGTGCTCTGTGTGTTTAGAACTGAGAGAGACATCTTGGGACCAGTCTTCATCTCCTGTAGATTTCACGCTCAGTTCAGTGAGCTCATTGTTTTCTAGGATATATGAAGGCAATTTCTGCTTGGCTGCAAGGCAGTTGATGTGTTCTTTAACAACAGCCTGTCCATCTTGACTAATGTAATGCTGAACCACTTTCAGTTCAATACTTTCAGAAAGGTAACTACAGACTGTCTGTCTTCCACAGATTAGGATCTAAAACACACAAAAAATACAGCTCTTATGCAAACAATTGTGAAAAAAAGGTCAAAATTGAATTAGAGAGTGAAAACCTGTAGAAGAATAATCTCCCTGCTTTAGGTTTTCCCAAGCACTGCCGAAGGCAGTGACTGGTAAAACATTATTTTTATTGGCCAAATATATGTCCAATTTCATAGAAATCTAGGCATTAAAATGCTTGAAATATCTCTAAGGCAGTATCCACTCTTGAAAAAAAACACATAACGTATCCACTTTCCTTCCCACTGAACCCAGCAGTACTGCCAATGGCTGACAGTTCTGGTTTAGTCTTTGATGGTCTCTGAATATTGAGACATTTCTGGGGAGTCACAGTGATGTACTTCAGAAAGGTTTCTACTAATACCTCACATTCCCATCCCAAGCCAATGATCCAGACCTTTCACATTTATGTCTACTGTTTAAAAGCTTATAATTTCATTAAATTACTGTAACATGTTTCTGTGTTTAAGTGCACACACCTAGAAAATGACCAAAATAGACTCAGCATCGTTGCTGTCCATCATGCATGAATTGTTCCTTGCAGAGATGTATCTGACTTTTTCCAAGCTATAGCAGGGAACACCATTCCATGTGTATCCCTGTACAACCATCATAATTTTTTTTTGTGAAGGAGAGCTTCACACACCACAGCTCCAGTCCACCATGTGAAAACTCAGCAGGGCTTTCAGTGACACCAGGCACTGCTCCTGTCTGGTCAGCTGCACTATTGTGCAGTACAGCTCTGCCACATCCATGAGCTGAGCATGTTCTGTCCACCACATGCTCTGGCTTCTGCCAATGCAGGCAGAACGGCTGCAGTGTTATTACACATCTCTTTACAAAAATAGTAAAGGGAAAGTTACTGCACAGCAGCTCATTTTCAAATGTTAATTTGGTAATTCTTTCACTTGAAAAAACATGTAGGCTGAATTACAACCCAGAATATATTATGAACAGTTTCTAAAAAAAAAAAAAAAAATTAAGAGAAAAATCTGTTTCTCAAGAGCTTTAAACATGTAAGAGATTGTGTAACTTAGCACTGTCAGAACTTATGAACCACGCAAAGGGATGTTTACTGAAACATATAAAATACATGTTGGTAACTGAGCTTTAAAATGCTAAGATTTACACCAAAGCGAAGACAAAAGTTGTAAAAATTTCCCAAAATAGCCCCAAAAGACTGCTATACTTGTTTTTTGCAGATCCCAGTAGGAGGGAATAAATAACAAAGTGACTAATTCATGAATAGGCAACAGTTTAAATTACTCATGTTAATTTTTCCTAACTGGATCAAATTCTTACTTGCTTCTGCACTCCACTGAGCTGCTGAACCTTGATAATGAGCGATGCCATCCGGCCCTTGTACTGGATGGTGCGAATAAAGGTCCCTGTATTGTCCACACTGAAGGGCTCAGACCACCGCCAGTTTCCCCAGCCTTCAATGCAGATGTGTAACAGCTGGAAAAAAGAAATTACTAGTTCAATACATAACTGGGGAGGGGAAAAGTGCCTTGCAGTAGGATATAAATTCCCATGACAGAGAAATATTCTTGGTTTGAAATCTCAGCAATGTTAAGCACACCAGTTGTCTGAATGATCCATTCCGTCTGTAATTCTGTGATTTCGGACACAATCAGAAGAAGCAATAATACCATAAAATGGCTCTGAACCATGCATTTCTATAAATTGCATGCTTTAAAAGTATATTTAACATCCAGGCACACAACTGTTCACAAAAGAAGGGCAAAGTAGATTAGAGAGCATAAAACAGGAAATAAGAGATTTTCTTCACTGCCTTTGAAATTGTTCTAGAAGCCCGTTCTATTACCAGCCCATTCTATTACCAGCAAGGTGATATGGAACACAGGTCCATGCCATATTTTTTGCCTTCAGATTAAGACAGAAAATAACAAATACCCTTCCCTTCAAAAATAAAGAAGGACTTATATAGCTTGCATATATGTGTCTCTTAAATGCAGAATGTGGTATATTGCTGAGAGATGGGAAACATTTCATTTCTTACACAAATGTGGTGGTAAGTTCAAGCTTGACTGCATGAGAAGAAATTTAACTGTGTAATTATACTCCCTATGTGATTTATTCCGGAAAAGGAGTGGCTTTTTTCCAGTTTAACTTAAATCACTTCCAGAGCAATATAGTCTTTCATCATTTGAAGAGCCTTTCATCCATTTACCCACCATATGCACTTACCTCTGTCCCATAGAGATTCTTTAAGCCAGAGTAGTGAAAATTGGTACTTTTCCATGTAGGTCAATGAAGTTACATAAATTTACACCAGCTGAAGATCTGGCTATTTAGCTCTGTATAGATCTTTTGTGGCTGTGCAAACTTAAGGATGTGAGTTATATATAAGGGATCAAAGCAATAAGCATTCTGGGTAAAATTTATTCTTTGCAGAGGGCCAGCACAGAGCCTAAGCATCACTTAAGTTCTTTAAATTCATATGAAGGCCTTGTGGGAATTCTCTCTTGAGGGTTGAATTTCACTCTGATTTTGGACATCTGTCATTAATTAATTTAAGTAATTGAGAACAAAATCAGGCCCAAAGATTGATTATTTACATTGGCAAAATCTGAAACTTGTAAATACTATGTTCTTCTATGATTTGTTTACAGAAAGAGATAGCATTCACCGTGGGTCTGGTCAGTTGGACTTAGTGAAGGGCTGGATGTTGGGGTTTCCTTCATTGTTCTAAAAAACAACCACAGCAATAACTTTCAAAGATACTACAACTCAGTAGCCTGTTTGCAATTTGTGGTATCCTCAGCACAAGTTACACACAGAACAATAACATCCATTCAGTGGGTGGCTTTTGAATTTGCAAGAGTGATGACTATTGCATTCAGTTTCAAATGAGTTTTATGCTGGAAGCACAAAGGCTGATACGTGCCTGTGTGTGCAAGGACAGGCATCTGGATTTATATTCAAGGTTATGTTGAGGGAGGTTGTACACTAGGATAGTCAAACTCATAAACAAACATGCCACTTCGATTCTGAAGTATTAGTTAAAGAAAAGGAAAAAGAAAACAACAAAAAAAATTCCAATTGCAGTGGCTGGAATCTGTTCAGTTTCTAACAGAGGCAGCTGGGAATAAATCTCATCACATATGAAAATTAGGAGAAACAAGAAAGCTGTTTACTTTGGAGAGAATGGTAGCTGGAAATGACAGCCAAATAACGAGAAAAGGTACTTAAGTGGTCAGTCTCAGCTAGCGGGCCCAGTAAATACTGTATGCTCCAAAGATAGATGTCATATAAATGCCATAATTGGGGATTAGTAATTACATGTAGCTACAACATTAGGATATCTCCCACCCTGTATAAACAGCTTTGCTCACAAGTTGAATATTCCCAAGGAACATGCTGTCAGCTTTCCCTGAGCAGTCATTAGCTCCCAAATGCTGCCTTACTAATTTTCTTTGTAGTGATTAGTCTGCATTTAACTTCAAGGTTCAGAAAGAAAAATAAAGAAAAGCTATTATTATATATTGGCATTTTCTTATTTTACAAACATACAATTTGCATACTGGTAAATGTGAAGGATATGGTCTTCAAAATTTACTTTAAAGATATCTAATATATTTGTATTAATGACCTAACTGGGTGCTGTATAAGTTTACTTTTGAGCCAAGAAACTGCATTCCATGAAAACAAAAAATGATCTCTGGATGATTAAGTTATTTAAATGTGAGATTTCTGGAAAAGATGGCTAAAAATAATCGGCAAATGACACTAAGTGACGCAGAGCTATATGGCAGGAAATAAAAATTGCAGTGATTTTAGAGAACTAAGTAATCAGACATTAGCATTATTTTAGCAGAAAACAGATTTACAGGTTCACAGAATTTTCTAAATTGGAAGGGATTCACAAGAATCATCAGGTCCAGCTCTTAAGTGAATGGCTCATACAGGGATTGCACCCAGAACCTTGGTGTTACTTGCACTTTGCCCTGACCAAACAGGTATCAAAGTGACCTGATACTAAATATTTGCAATAATTGCTGTTAACTCTTTCATTTATCAAGCTTTATGCAAATTCTAAGAATTTATTAGACACTCTGTTCAAAAAAGTTCAACAAATACAGCTAGGTATGGGACATATATTAGGAGAAAAGAGAAGTCATTGCATTAAGGTACAAAAAAAATGGACTTCAAAGCATTCTAAGAAATACAATCCAGTGATAAGTGAAAACTTGTAGCTTAGAATTTAAACAGACTATCTAATTGTATACATGAAGATAGGCACTCATTAGTGTAAATATTTGATTTCTGCATTTTCTGTCAGGGAAATATACCAGCAGATAACCCAGAGAGTTTTGTTTTGACTAGACTTGGCTGGGGTTTGGATTTGTAATTTTTAGCCATTATAGATTTCTGTTCTGAGAGGAATAGAAATTACTTCAAGGGAGGCAGATTAAGATGAAGCTGCTCTTACTGGAGCAAATGGCTAGAGATGCTTTGTCATTAAAATAAAGAATATCTTTATCATGCCTCTTAACAAAAGGTTCCTATGCGCTGCTCAAAATTTACTTAGGTTTTCAGAGAGACCTGTGAGTGAAGGATGTGAGCTGAGTAAATAAAACTGTGTGTTATATGACAAAACATGAGGACTAAAATGGGGGATTAAAAGTGAGACTAAGAATTTAGCCTGTCCAGAAAAGGCATCAATTTCCAACTGTATAAGTAATTTAAAGCTTGAGCCCTCAAAATGCTTAGTGATGCAAATTTGATTTCTACTCTGCTTGTAGATTCACCAAATTTAACTTGGTTTCACCAAGGTTCTTTTTGAATCAACATTTGGCTTCAGTCTTTTTTTTCGGTAGGAGAATGAAGAGGAGGTTCTTAAATAGAAAACTTGCTATTTGTAAAACTCAAGTAGCCTTTAAAAAGTAAGTTTATAAATTTTAGAATGTGTGTTCACAGACACACTATTTGAAATATGAAAAAATTTAAATGTGTTCCAGTGAAAGTATTAATAATGTACTAACCAGTACTAGTACCTACTCAAGACTTTTTAAGTGTATGATCAGAAAAGTGACAGGTACTCTTTCTCTCAAATTCTATTTAAGTAGCAATAAAACAACAGAGTTTCAGGCATATTTACTTACTTTGATACAAAATAAATATATTTTATTTATAACCATATTCTCATTGAAGTAATTGCCTAGTTCAACATAGGAACTGATTTTCATCCATTACATCTGCCGCTTCAAGTTAAAGATCATGGAAAGTGAAAATGGATAAATTTACTGTAACCCTGGAAGGAGACTGTAGAAAGGGTCGAGAGCTGCTAATTCTAAAAACTTCTACTATATAACATTCTGTTCTGCATAGAAAGCACACAAATGAACTTAAATCCCTCAGTCTGTGCTTCCTCAGAGGACTCTGCTTAAGTCTGTGGAGAAAACAAGTAGTAATAACTAGCACATTATAGACAATTTCTGCTGTCTGTTCATAAGCAAACAATCTCTGCAGAACACATTCAGGGGACTCTCACATGGATATCTGGTTTTTACATTTGCTGTGATTCCTAGTGGGACCCTCCAATTGCCTACTGTCTTGCAAGACCGAATTCCTTAACTCTGAGTAAATTACTAGGAAGATCTGATCTCTTCTAACTTCAGAGTTTCACCCTATGTATCATATGCTCCACTTCATCTAAAAAACACAGCTGTCTTGGAGACAAACATGACTTTTGATGTAACTGGGGCCCATCCCACAAAACAATGTGAAGATCAAGATAAGGAGTGCAGACTGCATCCAATAATAACTTAGGAGCCAGTGTTGTCTGTAGAGCACTGAAATGATGTATCTTCTCTTCAGTTTTAGTGATATCTAACAGACCTCTAACTTGCATTAAAATCTGCAAAAGGAACTCACAAAATCTGGTAGCTTTAGATAGAATTGCTTAAAGCGCTGAATACCATCAGTTTTGGACCTACCCCAACTTGGAAAGGGACTATATAGTTGGGGGTGTCTTATCCCTAAGGGGGGCCAAAACCTTATGAAATCTGAGAAAAACGTGGGGGATGGAGTGACGTAGAAAAGTGAGCATTGGATCTCAGACTTCCTACTGAAATGTTAGCCAACCTAGCGAGACTTGCAGGAATCAGAGTGAAAGTTAAAAGGGAAGGTTAGGTTCCCTGAAATGTAAAGGATCCAGGCAGGGAAAAAATGAAGGAAGCAAGGAGCTTTAAGTTAAGCCAAACAGTTGGAGGGACAGCATCAAGCGCTGATAAATCCAAATCCTTGGTGTGCTATAGCTGTTTTTGCAACATAAAGAATTTGAATTTTTTTAAATTTTAGCCTATAGTTGCATTAATAATGAAATTAATTCTAAATGTAAATAAAGCATTATAAAACTATTTGCTTATAAAAAATATTTTAGGTGTAGTTATATTTAATTGTATTAAATAATTTAAAAGGGCAATTACCGCATCTCTATGCTTAATTAGTAAAAGAAAAATAGAGAATTTTATTGATGTGAATGTAAAAGAAATACAATCCTTTTAAAACTATTTATTTTCATTTAACTGAACTGCCTTGCCATACTAAAAAAACATTTTGCAGAGGTTAAATAAAGTATTTCATGGCAACCGCTGCTTCTTAGTGCATGTGTAACAAGAAACATGAGCCAGCCAAAGTTGTGCAAGTTGGTTTTCTTTCCCAGTAAGAGAATGTGGTATCTAAGACCTTGTCCTAACTCATTTTATCCCCAAGAGTAAGTCAAGTAAGTCAAGTATGAACTAATGCCTGGAGGGAAGTCCCTGACTCCAGAAGTATGGATTATTTCACATTTATCTTACAATCTGCTCTCAGAGTTCTTAAAATTCACTAACTTGGCAAGTCAGGAATTATCATGAGAAATGAAACAATTTCATAACTATGAAGTCATCTAGCATTCCATGAATATGACACTCAGAGGGTTTGTCCTTGCTTGGGCACTATTCTGACCTTTGGATAACAAGCTGCTAGATAGTTTTGCATGGAAACAATTAGAAAAGTGCCATAGTATAACAGGGACAACCTGATGTCTTGATTGAGCTGTTGCTTTCTTTTCAAGGATTTGCATTAATCATTTAAAAAAATGTACATGACAACATTTGTGATAATATTTAAACAAAGTTGTTTTGATTGATTTAAAATGACAAAGGATTGTACTAGATGAACTGCCAGTCTGAATGCTGTATTTACAATGACTCGTATTCGCAACAACCAAATGAATAGGCTTATAGGGGAATGCCAAGGTTATCTCTTTACAAGACCTTTGTAAAGAAAACTTGTTTCTATCTCAACTGTGTGTAGAAAGCCTGTGCTTCTATACAGTTTCAGTGAAATTACCTCAGTGCTGTTTTTTAGTCTCTAAATTTCCCAGCAAGACATGGCTGTTTAAAAATGTTAAGAGAGCAAAAATCATCTTGAAATTCTTCCAAAAGTTGGGACAAGGGAAGTATAACCTCCCTACTAGAAGAGCCTGCTGGCCAGCAGTTTGGCTGAGTAAGGAGTCAGCTGTCAGCTTTGCCATCTCCTGGGACATGGGAATCCAACATAACACTCCTGACTTTTTATCAGCCCAATTCTTCAGTGAATCTAAATCTGATCAGAGCAAAACAGAATGGGGAAACCCTTTGACATCACCAACTGTTAGCTGAAGAATGAATATCTGAAAAATGAATCTGAAGCTCCTACTGTAACCTCACCCATTCCCTTATGTATAATTTGGTTTTCTGATGGATGTTTTCACCTTTCATCCTGCACTTTTGTTTTTCATTTAGTAAGAAACTTACATAGCAGCCATGAAAAGCCGTGTTTTGCACTGCTCAAGTCTGTGACTGTAAGCACAGTTTAAGTTTTCCAGGTGTTAGGTGTCTAATGCCATATATTCTGATGATGGTTTTTAGCAGCTCAGTTGCAACTAAGATAAAGTATCAGTAATAAGCTGTCATTTTAACTCTTAAACTTTTCACTTGCTTCAGATAATCTTAATTTTTAAAACTCTTTCCAGTTTGCACCATTACTGAATACACACCTTACTCAGAACTGCGCCTTTAGATGGAGATCTATCTAAAATGAGGATTCTTACAACTGAATAATTCTATGTAAGTAACCAGAAAATGGATGTAACAAATTTTTAAGAGGAAAGCCTTACTTAATTCTGGGTTTATTTACATTGCTTTAAATATTTCCTTCTTCTTCCATGTATTTATGAAAAGGTTTAAATGTAATTTTGGGTGGTTGCTACAAATGCAAGTGATAATTGGTTATAAAATATAGGTTACACTTGGTTAGCTTTCTTTCTCTCTAACACAACCAAAGGGAATTACAACACCTGTAACCCAATGTCACCTGATGAGTGAGGATCCTGTCTTACACTCTGACACGTGCCCAGTTGCACAGAGCACAGCCACCACTTGGTTTGCTCACCTGTGGGATGGGGCATCACAGGCATTTTGTGTGTTTGAGAAAACATGTCTTTTTTAAAAACATGGAAAGGGACAAACAATACTCCAGAGTCCTCAAAGTCTTCAAAGGTCTCTATCTGTCACTGTTACACCAGCACACACTTTTTATAACAGCTCCTCAGTTGCTGGGCTAAAATGGTCCTTTATTAGCTTGGCTTCCTCTTAACTTAAGCCCTGACTTCAGTGTCAACTGCAATTGTTTACTCTGGCAGATTTTGCTCTGCACAGATTACCACATTCATGTAAAATTCAGTAGTTTTGCATATCCATCAGCTGACATGTGAATGAAAATCACAGTAAATCTGCCATCTCTGCCTCCCAGTGTCACTTGAAACTTGTAAGCAGTGAAAGTGGGCACAACTCCTGTTTAGAATTACCATTCAAAATTCGCCTTCTTTCTCACATGCTAAGACGGGTATTTTCTAGGGCTCTAGAGGAGTTAGGAACTCCCATTCACTACATTCCTCTCAAGATCTGTTAAAATTTTAGTAATTTTTCAGGGCAGGACTACTACTCAGCAAATGGGGTGGCACAGGTCTGCAGTTTCCTACTCAGCAGGAGCTGGGTGTATACTAAGAGAAGAAATGGGTTTGCTGTTTCATAAACACTTTTAAAATTAGATTTAAGTTCTTGTTCTGTCTTGAATTAAGATGAGAAGCCTATTTTTCACCACCACCCAAGTGCTGGTCTCCTCTCCCAAGTAACAAGTAATAGGACAAGAGGAAATGGCCTCAAGTTGTGCCAGGAAGGTTTAGATTGTATATTAGGAAAAGTTGCTTCATGGTAAGGGCTGTCAAGCATTGGAACAGGCTGCCCAGGGAATGGCTGAGTCATCATCCCTGAAAGTCTTTAAAAGATATGTAGATGTGGCACTTAGGGACATGGTTTAGTGGTAGACTTGGCAGTACTGGGTTGGGCTCAATGATTTTAAAGGTCTTTCCAACTTAAATGATTCCATAGTTTCATTTAAATACTTCCTGTTGACAGTTTAGAAGTATTTTATGACAGTTTCAGTGTTTATCCTTAAACAAAAATCCAATAACCCAGAAACTGTATTACTTAAACTATATAAGTGGGGCGTTTCTGACAATTTCAAATCTTTTCTAAGGCAAGCACTATGTTGAGAGCTTTGTCCAGTTTGACCCTGTTCTGCAAACAATTTCAGTGAACAGATGCTTCTGGTAAAAACAATTGGTTAAAAAAATTCCCCAAACCTCTAATGAACATCTCAGAGAACACGGATCACTTAGTTATAGAAACCTGGCAAGCTGTCTTTCCTTTTTTCAGAAGCTTCACACAACTGCTTTGTTTTACCAAAAGTGCACATCCAGTTCTACCCTTGAGTAACTTTTAAAGACTTCTGGCTTTCCTCACACTTTGTTTACCTTTTCTCTGTGTTGCAGCCCCAGTGTGTGACTCCTGAAGGAACTGGAGCTTTAGAGATAGTTGAGACCACAGAGCAAACCGAAGAGTTGGTGCATAAAGCTACCATCAGCTTTAGCAAATGCTGCCCTGGAAGGCTGTTTCTGACATACCTGTGGGGACTTGTGCGAGCGCCAGCTGTACTGGTGACTGTGGAGAGTAGCCAGCAAAATATTCTCATCAGTATCCACCTGGCCAAACCTCAGCGTCTCTTGGGTATCATTACAGATCACGAAATGGCTGAAGACAAACTCCTCTGCCTCAGGGCATTGGTTCTGAAAGGAAAGGGATATGAAAGCCAGTAAGAATCAATGTCAGTTCCAGGACATTTGGCAGCTGCCTGCTCAGTGGCGACTGTTACAACACAGAAATGCAAGATCTCTTCCCGTAGCTTTGGCCTCATAGTAATCTCTGCAAAATCTAGTTTCTGGGTTGACAAAATATATCCTAAAACTTATAATATTTTATGTTTCTGTAATGCAAATTTTAAACTTAATTTTTTAAGTCGAGCAAAAAAACTTCAACATTAAATTCTGTGGGAAATGACATTACATAGGGCAGACAGAGTACAACAAGCTGAGTAGAGAGGCATGAAGAGGTTTCTCAGTGCTTGACAACTAAGCTCTCAAGCCAACAGGCTTACAACTCCTCCTCCCCAGCCTCTGCTTCTACTTTGAAATATTGCTGTGGATCAGCTGAAGACACCCTCCTTCTTGACACCACAGTACTTGAAAAGACAACTAAAGAAAAAAAGGAGACATGAGGAGAGTATTTTCACAGCTCCATGAGGCTAGTTTGAAAATGCATCATGCCATTTAATAGGAAAAAAAAATGGGTTTTAAAAGTATTTTAGATTTTACAGTATTTTTTCTCCAATATCCTTCCATCCCTCACTTTCTGCTTTTTGTCTGGCTGCTTGTCACTCTGTTGACACTATGAGACTATATGATAGTCATAAACATTGCCACAGCTACAGGTCTTCTACCCCTGAAGGCAGGAACTCTAATCCCCTGTATGGGAGAGGTCAAAGTGTGACTGACAATTTGATTTGGAGATCATCTCTCATACATTTCTGCCCTAGTCACAAGTGGGCTGGCACCTTCCACTTACAAGCAACTATCTAGCAACTGCAACAATTACTCAAAGAAATCAACACTTGGATAGTCTTTACGCAATCTAAAGGTTCTAATGCAAAATATTCATCTTCTTGTGGGTTTTGTTACCTCTTATTGACCCATCTTTCCTAGCACATTGTTACGACAATATTTTTCTGTTGATTGGTTTCCCTCCTCATAACCTAGCTCAGCTAGTTGTTTCTCATTCTTTCTTCCCATGACGTTTTCTTTAACTTATGGAACCTCCATGGTTTTTGAGAGCTGATTCTGCTTCCCCTCCTTGCTCTCTCAGTGGGTCTTTTAAATGGACATTACAAAGCTAGCACCTTCCCTGCCTCTTATCATATGGATCCCTTAGCTCTTTGATAACGATGAGCCTGGAAGCCTGCAGAAATTTAGAGATCAAACAAAAGGGAGAGGAATATTTCCTATAGATCCCTATGCAGCCTTAGTTATCCTTGAAAACCAGTTTGGTACATTGCTTGTAGCAGATCACTGGGTGATGCACATGGAAGTTTTTCTGAGAAGTGAAGTGTACAAGGTATGTCCAGTTTAGCATCCTTGAATAACCAGTTCACAACTGGTTACTCCAGAAGAACCTAAGGTGAATCTACAGGCAGAATCACAGGATGTCTGGGGCTAGACAGGATTTCTGGAGGTCACCTAGTCCAATGCCCCTGCTAAAGCAGGTACACCTGGAGCAAGCTGCACAGGATCCCATACAGGCAGCTTTTAAATATCTCCACAGAAGGAGAGTGACTCCACAACCTCTCTGGGCAATCTGTTCCAGTGACTAGTCACCCTCACAGTAAAGATATTTTCCATGATGCTTAGTCTGTTTCAGTTTATGTCTGTTGCCTCTTTGTCCTTAATCATGGCAGGTTGCAATTCCTTTTGTAACTGAATGTCAGAATGATTGCCTGAGAGTGTTTGTGCAAATACTATTGACCCTAAGAATATTTTAGCATGAGAATATTTAGATTAAAGCTTCTTCCAAATAATCTCATTACTTCTTCTGCATAAGATCAGGTATCTTTGTGAAACAGGGGTCAGGTGAGCATAACCAAAACTGCACTTCTTCCAAGCAGCAAAACTCTCTACAGAGCAGTATCTCTGTATCACATTCAGTAGCAGATCTGAGTGTGCTAAAGGCTGACATTTACAGTGCCCCTTCAGAGTGCGGAGTTTATTTTGGCATTTTCCAGTGGAGGATCTATGACTTTTTACTGTCAAGCTGCCATACCCACATACCCCTAAGTCTACCACAAATATATATATATATATATATTCCTGTTACAGCTTTGCAGAATGTTCTTTTTAAAAGGGAGGATTTGCTATCCACAGAGCTCAGCATGTTGTTAGAGTCAAACCTATACACAACCCCAGGGGAATTAAACAAAAGCTTTTTCTTTTCACTCCAATATATTTTCTTGCTGATTACACAGAGATTGAGAGAACAATGCCATAAGATGACAAACTTCCTTCTTTTTACCTTACTAGCGAACTTATTTCAAGTAAGTAAACACAAGCTGTAGGGTTTTGCATTTCCCAGATGGAAAAGAGAATCTAGAGAGCTTTTGGCATGCATAGAACTTCTAAATTCTGCTTGGGGAGTTTTATCCTCTCAGGTATTATTAATACACTTGCACACATTTTGGTGCTGATGAATGATTGCCATTAATCATGAGTCTTGAAAGCCAGATTTGCTACTACAATCCAATGCTTTTAACAACAACAGTTCTCAAAGTTAAGTTAAGGAGGTATTTTAGGCTCCATTTTATAATAGTTTCAAAGTTTTAACCAAGGAAACACCAAGATTTGCATAACAGGGCATTGCTCTGTGCTGCCAGGCTTAGAAGAAAGTTACTGATGCTGCCAGTCTTGATAAAAACAGATGACTAAAGGAACATCAAGGAAGCCTGAGGATGCTTTAGCTCAGTGTGGCAACTATGCACTGACACCTGTGCTTCTCTGTCCTCGGGGATCTGCAGCAGCACCCTGTACCCATCACAGGGAACTGGACCCCACATTGCTGTTGAAGTCTGACAGTAGAACCATCCAGTGTAAGCAGAAAAGGAGAAAAAAAAAGAAAGTCATCAAAAGGATGGAGTGAAGAAAGCTTGATTGATAAAAGAATGTCTAGAGAAACCAGGCACAATAAAACCAAATAGAACCAGGCCATTTGTGTGGTAATGATGCTGAAGGGCTGAATGATGACTCCAGGAGCTGAAAACACCTAAGTGTGGATTAGGAAAACAATCCTCTCTGAATTAAAACAGCAAATCAAAAGAATCAGCAAAAGATTAACAGCCTGAATAAGATACAGATTAGGGTCAATTCCTGGGGGACAATTTCCTGCTCCTCTTTAGATCATTTTTCAGCTGTTCTTTTCTCTCAGAGAGGCCTGGAAAGTGTCTCTCCTTTATTGGTCTTTCAAATATTTTGTGAATTCTGTTCAGAGAGGGAGAAAAACATCCCACATAATACTACTCACCAGGCCTTCCCTGTCTCAGGACTTTTTGCTTGTGTCTTAGCTCACAGCTATTTCAAAGCATTTCTGGATCTGGAAAAAACCCACACCATAAAAGCCTAGGCCTCTTTATATGCACAAAGTTATCTTCTTTGTGCTTCACAAGCTACCGAAGACTTGTGCAAGCTGTTTCTCTCCCTCTCATGTACACACAGACACACACACACACACTCTGTCACCTAGTAATGTTTTTTTTCCACAGAAAGTCTTTAGCAATTTATCTCCCTTGGAGCCCCTCTAAGAGAAATGAACATTTTCCTTAGGATTCTTTAAACTTCACTCTCATAGTAATGTCCTGGCCTTTTCATCTAGAAACCTTCTGTATCCTTTTCCCTTTGTTCTTTGTGCTTATTGTAGAAAGATGGGGAAACTACTGTGATCACAGATGTCATTTTGACTGATCCCAGCTCATTAAGAAAAGTTACCAACAGAGAGGTTAAGCACCATGCAAACCTTGAGAAAAGTTCTAGTGGTCTAAACCAGTTTTAGAACAGGAGCTTTTCTAACTTCGGAGAAGTTTGGGAGAACAGTTGCAATGTGAGACCACAAGGGAATAGCTTTTTCTCAGAAATAACACTTTGTACCATACCTGGGGAGCTGTTTTCTCAGATGACCCTCTATCTCTAGATATCTCAAAGCACTAAGGCTGTAAATTCATGAAGGCTTAAATGCCCAAACAAAGGGAAAAAAAATATCACACACTCCACCACTCTACCAATGTATATTCACAGGAGACATGCATTTCTATCTCAATTGACAGTCGCTGTGTTATTATTAAATAATAAAACCAAATTAATAACAATATTGAAATTCCTTGCCTAGGTCTTTAATTATTAAACCCATTACTCTAGCTTTGTATTTAGATGTGCATTAGCCAGTTACTGCTTGTAGTTAAACAGAGATTTCAGATTAGACAGTGAAATATGCCAAAAGGGGAAACTGTTTTTAAAAAGTGCTAATCCTCTCAGATTTTCAGCGTGTGACTTAGAAGTATAAAGCCTGGTATTTTTTAAGCTTAATGTACTTTAAAAATGTTCACCATTACTTAATTAAAAAACAAAACAAACAAACAAAAAAAACCCAACAAAAAAACCCCCAACCAGACAATAACAAAACCAACAAAAATCCATCCAACAACCATCAGTTCATATCTAGGAAGCAAAGACACTGACAGAGGCTTTTGTTAATTCTGAACTCCTGAAAAAAGGTGCATGGCCGAATTATTTCATGCTTCATCTGTCTGTCTGCTGACTCCAACATCACTTGGTGCAGATTTTAATCCAGTAAAAAATATGTGGAGAATTCAAATAACTCTGCCTGGTTATTAAATTCATGCTTCCAGTTGTAGCATTTATACTGCATTTTGTGTGAACAGCAAACATCAAACAATGCTTATTATTGGGAAATGTATTCCCTCCCTGTTCAGGGCATGCCAACCCCCTCAAACTGGAGGTAAAGTCACATAAACACCATCTTGGCAACAATTAATTTAATAAGCCATTTTGAACCCACTTGCGCGTTAACCGTTCCCTAATTTCAAAGCGATGCAAGTTTTTAATCTCAAATACTCTGGGCTAGATACCCACCACATCAGAACATGGTGGCAAGTACCCCTGACATGGGAGGAAACGAGAAAATTACAGCAACAATTACAGAAGTATATCCTCCTGTGGCTCATGTTAACATTGCCAAATCCATGTATAAATCAGTACCAACTATTCATAGAATGTACCTGTCAGCAATATACCATGCAACATATGGCTCTACTTAATCAAATATACAATTCCATTTTTTCAGCTCAGAATATTCCTCCAAGGCACAGAGTAGTCAGTCAGTCAGTCACACTGTGATGTGGTTTAAAACATTTAAATATTTATGCACCGTATTTTATTTATATGTATAGCTATGTCTGAGAGATCTTTTTTTTCCCCATCCTAAGAGGAAGCTGACCTTTCTGAAGGCCATTTTGCAGTAGTTGCCACACATGTCTTAGATGAGGGACTAGTACTAAGTTAGAAATATTTCGGGTATAAACAGCCTACCAAGGACTCTCTTATACTTTCTATGTTTGTTTTTTATTAAAAGCATTGTTCAAAATATGACAAAAAACAGAAATTGGAGCTACAAAGATTTTTGTTCACATTGATATTTGAGCCAGCTGTGAAGATTTAAATCACACTAGATCTTGTTTTATGAATGTCCTTTTGCAACAAGAAAACCATGGAATGCCCTTAAAAAAGAATTTTTTGATATAAAACAGATGTTTTATCCTTTTTGGGGGGCTTTGTTATTGTAGTGCCATGATAGGTAATTAATTCCCAGGCTCCACATAGGTCTTCAGGCAGATGAAGAGAATGATTTGATTTCAAGGCTATAGTGGAGTAAGGGAATTACAGGCCTTTGAGGGGTCATTGCAGAAGCAAGTTTCTTACACTGGGGCTGGCTTCAGCCATTAATGCTGCTTGCACAGAATGTAATGTGAAACCAGTGTTGAACTTCAATAAGGATTGAAGTAGTAGCTGGAAACAATATGTGCTGTTGCTCAGACTGAGCTGAGCTGATGTATCATGTGGCACTCACCTTTTCATAAATTAATGGAATATTTTGCATTTCAAGACCAGGGCTTTGTATATTCTGATACAAATCCATGTAGTTTCACTGAACCTCAGGCCATTCTGGTTACATTTACCTTTACATACTTTCGCCCTAATTTTCATTGCTGTCACAGAATTAATATTTATTAGGAAAAAACAATTTCACTATAAGTTAAGGCATTTACATCTTGAAATATCTTTAATGAAAGCAGTTGATATTCTAATTTGCTATTGAATTAATCACAATAGCTACATTTTTTTCCTCGTTACTGTGTTTGCATACCTGTTGCCAAGCTTGAATTGCTGTATTTAGAGAATGAAGTGCATATTGGCCAAAGCTGATGAAAATGGGGTCAACCATTATCGTGCAGTCGAACAGCCGTCCTGCTGTGCTGCTGGAAACAGCAATCTGCCCCCAGATTTTGAAAGGTTTCACAACACTCTGCATGGTCACATTTCGACACTCCAGAAGTTTACAGTCAGCTTGAGTCGAAAACTGGATCTCCTGGAACACTGACTCATCATTCCACTGACGAAGATATACATGAGGCTCACCAAAGGAAACTATCATGTATTCTAGTTCAGATGGCATGTTCTTATCAGATAAAAATGGCTGAAGAAACTTTGGTGGTGCTGAAAAGTAAAAGAACAAACAACACTAGAACATCACCATTGCTGCATTCTTTATGTTTTTGTAAATTGTGTTTTTACTGCTTGTATGTAAGATGAAAACAAGTAAATTTATCAAAGAGTTGACATTTCTGAAATCTGAAATGAATCCTGTTCACACTGTTTGTTAGATGTAAAACAGTATCATAATTAATAGCAGCTGCAAACAAAAAGTATCTGCAAACCAAAACCTTTTCATGGTAGATAAACCAGCCAGTGAAACTGCTTTACCCACACACTGCTCAATGCTTCAGATTGCCACCTATTTGGAACAGGGACCATATTTGTGTGTGAATTTTTGCTACAGTGGTGTATATGATATTCCACACATAGCACATTACAAACATAATAAAAATGAGCAATGCAGTATTTGCTGACATGTGACTGTGCAGGCCAACAGGCTCCACACTGGAAGTTGCCTTTGTTGCAATTATGGACAGTTCAAGACCACAAACCCACTGAAATGTGACATACTACCCCATAATACTAGGAATGAAACAAAGCAGTATCCTGAGACTAAAGCATGAGAAATGCATCACAAAAAAGATTTTATCGTGTCCGCTGAAGTCTCAGTCGTGCAAAGTGCTGAGCACTGAGGCAGCAGACCCTGCAAGGCACGTACACCCCTTGCGTAACATTAGGCATGCGAATATTTCCATTGATGTTATTATTTATGTTGCTGGAACTACTCACATGCTTAAATTAGCATATGCTCTAGTGCTTTACAGATTTGGAACCAAAACACTCATCCCTATCCAGGATCAAGCCCTGTTATTCTACAAACTGTAATGGATGTAACAAGTTTTGTGCTCCCTTTGTGTATAACATAGCACAAAGGAGCACCAAAACTTAAGGCCTTTAGATGCTATAACAACAGTAACAACAGCATAAACTCAGTCATTGTTGGGAAATAAAACAGCTGTGTTTGATTTTAATCTGATTTTTGCCTTTCCCGGTGTATGTAATTTTAAAGACTGAGCATGTGGAATTGGACTGTAATAGTGAGGAAGATTATGTACTGATAGAGGTAGCTGACAGAGAAGAAATTATTTGCTAGTCATTGAATGTCAGTCTTGGTATGATTTGATAATGAATAAATTATAATACTTGCAGAAACACAAAAACTACACACAAAGCAAGCTGTCCCTGTCAAAATTATCCAAGAAGTTTGCCCATCTTCCATATAAAGCATTCCTGGCATTTGAAAATCAGACAATAATCTAAAGATCTCCTGGAATGTATTTGCCATTAATGCAATGACAGAGAGCATTGAACAAAACCAGATGTAGCTCCAAAAGTGATCATAACTGAAATAACTTAAATCTGCCGTTCTCAGAGCTCTTCCAAGGAATTTTTACTAAGCGGGTTGCAAAATCTTCAAGTATTTTAACAGTACTGTTAATACACTGGAAAATGTAAAAGATCAAATTCATTCACTAAGATGGCTCAGAAGTGAAGTGGCACCTGCTGTCCCTAATCAGACTACGGAGAACAGACGGCTTCTACAGTTACCCGTTCCCGGGGCAGGAAGGGGCTGCTCTCCCAGCCTCACTGTGCACAGGCTCAGTGCACAAAAGTCATCAGTCCCACCCTGAAGCCTGTGCCACTGGTGGCTGTTTGTGATGGCTTCTTTCAAGAATGACTGTTTGAATGAGGAAATGGGGACTATACAGAACAGGAGAGTGGTTAAGCAGCATCTATGAACTGTGTGTTTTTATTATTCCACATAAAGCAGTACATACCAGTGCCCAGTTGATCAAGGTGATGGCATAGGTGGACTTCCAAACAGGTAAACTGGATCAACACACTTAGTGACGGCACAAACCAAGGAGTAAAACAGGAGTCAACCCTGGTACAGGCTGCTAATGCCATGGGGGTCACGAGCTGATCGCAGGCGCTTTGGGAGCCAGATTCACTTTCTGAGCTGCAGAAGGAAGATAACAAAGTGGCACTTCAGCACTTCCAGCATTTTGCATATTTACAGTAGGAATTGAGGACGTTTCACACTCATTTTCTGACACAGATAACATCATAACTGCTAATGCCAGTGTCTGTACTTTTTCCAAAGCAGACCGTATCAGGTAAGATTGCAATCCATCCATGCTTTTTGTCAAACTACATTTTCAATTTACAAATACTCGAACCACAAACCCAAAGCCTATTTGCAGAAAATAAAACCAAAATATGCCAGGTATCTTATATTGTTGAAATAGCTGAACAGAGTACATTATCATTATTAAAACTATAAGAATGAAATTAAAGTTCATGTGGTCAAGAGAATGGCTTGGTTTTTTCCACTTGATTTTAAGGAACTCAACTTGCAAACATTGAACTACTTCTATGTATGAACCCCTAGTCTTTGTAAGCTTTATTTCTTTTGCACTTCTCACTCTAAAATCATAATTCAAAAATAATCTCCAAGTATTACAAGATCAGTCTGGAGCCCTTTACTAGCATCTATTATAACATATTAACTATACATTTAGATTGCCAACCCCCTGATTTTTTTTCATAACTGTGCTCCTAACACCATGAATTTCCAAGCATTATCTTTCAGTCTCTTGAGAGAAACTAACGCTACATCACAATCTTATAAGCTGCTAAGACACCACAGAAGTACAAATAAACTTTCTAATTTAGCCAAAACTAACCTTAATGTTCATTATTCTCACTCCCTTTGACATTTGGCTCTCAAGAGTTTTAGTTTAAAAATTTAGACTTGATTCAAGAGAATTACAACCACATCCTCAGTCAAATACTGATGAATAAAGACATTTAAAAATAAATGTCTTTATTTTTAAAATAAAAATGAAAGATGGACTAAGGTCAGCTTAGTATTTTGATCAAAAAGTCATTAGTTTTTTATAAAGCACCATAAATCCACTTCCATTAACATTTTAAAGATATTTTAAATTCAAACCTAAGTTCAGATTTGAACAATGGCTTTCCAAGCAACATACCTTAAAAGCTTTTAGGAACAGATTTTTCACCATGCAATGTGTTTTAATTCAAAATTATGCACAAATATAGTAGGTACTCAAAATGTTTAGCTGCAAATGTAGGGAATTCCATGGATAAATAAATTTATCAGTATTATTTAGTGTTGCAGTAACGATCTAGTATAGTATTTATTTACAGAGCTCAAATCCAACTTAAGACCTGTGGACATAAAATACAGCAATAAAAGCCAGCTAAGATTAGCTAATTATCAAAAAATCATGACAGCATATTAAGAATAGGACAGTAAAGTATGAAAGGTAAATGACTTAATCAGAATTTTAAGCTTTCCTGTGCTTCTTCACCTGTTAAAATTCCAAAAACAGTGTTGTAAGCCTTTTGAGAACTGGCACCTTTGGAAATAAAATTATTTTTTGTGTTCACATGATAAAATATCTATGGGACTGGATAACAGTGAAATAGGATGCTTTACTTTGCTCTGCCATGGATATTTCTTAGATTGCTGGAACAAGGGAAGGAAGCAAATCCAAAAGGATAAAAATTCATATGCTGATTTAGACAACTAAGTACTTTTGAATCTGCAAAACTGGTTAGTTCTCTCAAAGTAACTATTAATATTTTAAGATTTTTTGCTCATTGCATTTTGATTAGAAACAGAAATTCAGGAATATACAAAATGAAAACAGTTTTCTCTTGGGGTAGATGAGTGCAAACAAATGCTAACCAAACTATGAAGAACTTAAAAAATTAATTGCACCTTGGTATTCTGAATTAAGACTTAATTTCATGAACAGCTGTAACACTGATTGCAGTAAAGAGGAAGGCTGTTTATTTCTGATATTTATTTCTGAAATTTGAGGTTAATTTTGAAAATATGTATTTCTTTTCCTCAGAAACCTATTTCTTGACTCATCTATCAGTGAATAAGCATTTTTATTTCTTTTGATATATTTTGAAGATGCATATTTTCATAGAGTAAAAACCAAACAAAACCTTCCAATTTCTTATTTAGTCAAATTTTATATATCTGCTTTTTATTCTTTGAGCATTTTACCATGGTGAAACTTTTGTAATTTCTCACTCATAAACACCATAATGACAGAGCAACAGAACATGCTTGATGCAGAAGGAAATGTGGCAGGACCTTCACACCAGGGAGATAATGTAAAGCATTTAGCCATATTTTTCTCCATTTTTTTCTGACCCACAAGCAACAGACCATACAGAGATAATACTCAGCAATTTAAAATGTTGGGAATAAAAAGATTCAAAGCTGCTCTTGTCTCCTGATGGAGTCACCCTAGAAATCAAAAAGGCCCAACACTGAAACCCTGCAAAATTCAGAGTCCAACAAGATGCTTAAAAACTTAAAAACTAGAGAGAAACAGCAAATGAGGGTGGTTTGTGTTGCCCCATGGGAGACAGAACTGACCTTGCATCCTCTTCCCTGTGAGGGAGGGACAAGTGCTGGCAGTGGAGGACAGGGAGGAGCAGGATAGTGCATCCTAAACCAAAGTCTAGAAGGTAAAGTCTCTACAGAGAGAAAATAGCCTTCTAGGAACCATCCGAAAAGCAATGCAACAAGGACCTTTCATCACTGTTTTCCCATCTTCTCAGACTTTTTATGAAGTGTAATTGTTTTATCTGTAATTGTGAAGGGGTCCATTTGATTTTTACTCAACCAGAAACCATATTCAGAATTATAGCCCCCATGTCATTATGAAAGTAAGAAGACAGTAACAGTATACACCAGCTACAGTACAAAATACACTAAAAGCAGCAAATTGTTGTAGTATTTTCTTTAAAAAACCCAACTGTAATAAAAAGTCATAATATAAATATACGGTTTTTAAAGAGGAACTGTAGCCACTACCATGACCCTTTGATTTTAAACTGAATCTCATTTATGCTTTTTGTATAGGTAGACTTCCATCAGACCTGCAGCACTGCCACTTTCTCCTTTGACTTTGCAGAGAGCACAACAATAAAAAACCCCACAGCCCTTTATCACATGCTGTGCATGAACAGCAAATAAAGTAGTATTAACTGAAAAGAAAGGAAAAGTTCTATTAAGTCTTGGTGAAGGACAGTAGGAGCATTAATATCAGAAGAAGATGTGATTGTGAAACCAAAATTTGTTCATCAAGTGAATACAATATAAAAACACCCCCACATTTCTTGGCTACCTTGGGGCTACAAAACAAAGTGTAGACTGTCCACAATTTTGCATCTGTGAAAGAAGAGGAAGAACCAAATTCTATTGCTTTGGGTTTGGCACATCATACTAAAGGAGGAATGTGGCAAAATCAGAGGAAATTAAAAATAAAACTGACCTAACTTTATTACCAGATTTTTTTTCCTTTCTATTTTTTTTAACTGCTGGGAAATATCAAAATATTTTAAATGGAAAATACCTATATTTGAAGTCATACAAATTACGATATTTCACATCATGCAAAGTAGCTCAAGTTAAACTTATGGCAACTGAGAACAATGACTAAGCAATGACCTGCATTATTCTTGTTATTTTAAGAGAAGAATATTTAAACCAAAACTGTCATTTGTGATGAAACTACAACATTGGAAAATATCCACTGGGAAGAAGAAAGAGACCACTTAACTCATTTAATTTATGACTCAAATGCTGGTCTGAACCCAAATTGTTAGAGGTCAAAATACAGTACATCATTTACTTTGAATAAAAGCTGAAACAATTAGCAAGAAACATGATCATGATTCCTCACTTGCATTTTTAAAAAGTAGCAATTTAAGGCTTATTTAAAAGTTTTTGTACTTGTTTCATGGTTTGTATCTTAAGGCACTTTCAATTACTATTTTACATTAGTGTGTCATTAATTATAAAAATACTGTTTAAATTATACAGAAGATGCACAAATATACAAAACATCTTGTAATGTAACCCATTTAAACAAAAAAATTATAAATCATTCCCAACCAAACCAGGAAGGGACTTCAGTGTCTCACCAACCAAACAGAGCTTAAAAAGTAATTTCAATTATGATTTGTTAGTCCTGCAACAGGCAAATGCAACCCATAAAAATAATTCATTCTGTGATAATTTCCTAGTAATCCCCTTCCATAAACAGTCATTTATGCTATATACGATTTTTTTCACAAACACTGTACTACATCCCCAAAGAGATGTTAAATTATTTCACTTAGCACTTCAAATTTGTTCATTCATTGAATAAACTTTCATAAATGTTCATGCAAACCTTATACATACACAGAAATAATGAACGGGATACAAAATTCTCAAAAATAAACAACATACATGTATATATTATGCCCTTTGCCAGATAGGTCCTTGATTTTTATACTTCCAGTTAGTTCCTGATCAATCTCAGAAGAGCTTGCACACCACAGGATTTGAATTATGTCATCTTTGCATATTCCCATATTCACTGCTGGTTGCTCTATTTCACTCTGCCAGCTACTGCTCATCATATCAACTGAATCCACATCTTCTCACAAACCTTGTTGTTTTCCTGTCACATGAGACACCTAAACTTCATACCTTATAACCAATGTTAGGAATCAGTAATAAAGTACTAAACCGCAACGGATCAGCTCTCTACGATTAATAATTAGCATATCACAGAGGTTACCACAAAAAAACCCACAAACTCTGCAGAATTTTAAGGAAAAAAAATATTATCATTGAGCAGCAGCTGCATGCATATGGCAGTGGTTAGAGTATGACCCAAAATGCAACACCAAACTAAGAAGATAAACTTCAACAAGACTAAGCAGTTTTATACCTTGCAATTAATAGTTTATTATAATTGCTAATCAACCATACAGTCACAGCATGTAATGAATGTCAAATCATCATGAGTGTTAAGGAAAACTGAGGTTCAACTTTTATACAGCCTTTCTTACTCTCACAGTTCCCTCACTGTTAGAATTCCCTGGTTTAACACTCAGCACTGGCATTAAGCCTTGAGGCTCTTCCCACAGGTCTGCAAAATCCCACATCAAATGCCGACTTTAGGAACAAGACTGTGACATTTACCACAACATGGTCACTGTCTCTCTCTCAAAATCAAGAAAGTCTGGCATTTTTTGGTTAAGTAGAATCTAGAACATATTTCAGAGTGCTTTGTGAGAAGAAATTATCCATACCAGCAGCAGTATGTTTAATGAAGCCACAGTTTCAGCAAAGTTACTGCCAACGAGGACTTCCTATAGGTCACTAAACGTCTGGAAAGGTTTGTCTTCTCTGCAAGTCCACAGTTTCTGTCAACACCTGCTACACAAGGCTTCCCTTTAACAGAACATGATCCCTTAGGGCTTAACCATTACTTTAAATTTGTTCTGTAGCTGTAACCATACACATTCAGTTCTTGAGCACTGTCTCAAAACCTCCAGGTCAGTGACATGTCGCTGGCATGTTTGGTCTGTCTCCAAGAAAATGCCACTGTGCCTCAAACATTGTAGCTCAAAATCTCATATCTGAGGAACAACAGCTCTTGTTTTGACCCATTAAGTTTTTCTGAGAAGGATCACTACAGACTGGTCAGGACAACTTCTACACCAGTCCTTCCTGCAGCCATCTTTAAGAAAAGCTTTCAGATCCTTGTGCAGTTAACTGCAAATGCTTCAGTTTAATTCCTGTTTTTTCTGAACTATTACAGCTCATTAGCTTATCAGAGCTCCCTGAATGAAACATTGCATATAGTGATAAAACCTATTTCACCAGAAAACAATAAACATGACTACAGTGCTAAATGGCTTGATGAAAAAATCTACTAAATTTCACTACATCATTTCCAGTTCTCACCGAGTTCACATTTCTGTGGTGTTAAGCTGACCAGGAAGGCAATTCTGCCGGGGTCCCACATTCAGAGGAATTAACCTTGTCTAAAACACTTAACTTCTCAATGATGAAAATGCATTCTTTCACAATTAACATCAAGAAATCATTTCCAACATGATACTATTAATGGAAACCAGATGTTTAAATTTCTTCATTGATTTTGTTAGCCATGCTCATATTCCCTGATTTCTCAGAAATCTGTAGCTTTATGCAACACGTACATGGATGCTACATACTCATTGAAGCCTGGGTTCATAAACAAGCAGCAAGAATCAGCAAATGATCCAAGAGAGTAATTTTTGGTTTGCTCTAAACATAAAATGTTAAGCAGGTCTTTTGTTGTGGTTTGAAAGCAAAATGAATGAGAGGCTCCAAGTCAGAGATATAATTTAATAAGAAGAAAGGTAAAAAGGTAAAAGTAAAATAAAATAAATACAATAACACAAAGGATCACTGACAGAGTCAGAATACAACCTGAGCAGGATGGTGGAAGCAGCCCAGGTGAGGTGCTCTTCCTGAAGCAGTGATCCTGTAGAGAGGTCTGGGAGCTCTGCTCCTCTGGGAATCCAGTGGATAAGTGCTACTTGCACTGTCCCAAATCCCAGCTTATATCCAGGTGAGAATGCTTGGCTCCTCCCCCTGGGCAGAGCATCTCACAATAGCATGAGAAGTGTGAAATGGGTCCTTGATGGCCCATTAACAGAGATAACCCCTGGAGGGAGTTACCTGTGACTCATGGGCCATTAGCAGAAGACATCTCAAAAGTCATTAGCAGAAAACACCCCAAAGGCGTTAATGGGCCATTAGCAGAAAAAGGCAGGGGGCTTGGGAAAACACTAGCCCACCTGGTTTCAACAGTTCATGAAGATGGTGATAGAATAAATACTTTGTGTACATCCTACACTGCAACCCAGGACATCTTTGAAAGCAATTCCACTGGTATTTCTGGGCAGAACTTGTATTAATTTCTTTTACTCTACATATTAACCAAAATGGAATGAATGCAGAGTGACTATCTGTCATTGCACAGTGTTTCTAGCTGTAAACATAATGAAAAATGGATCCCCAGTGTTTAAAAACACTGATTAAATTTTTTTTTCCTGTTAGCATAGTAAGCAATCTGTGTGAATAATAATACAATACTATTGTTATTGTAACATTTTGTTCAATAGCTTTAAACCAGTCATTGACTTGCACTGAGGAGAGAATCAAGGTGATGTGTAGGTATTGCATGAAAGAAGAATGTTTACTACTATACTATAGAATGGATTGCACCTAAGCCTTCTTTTATTAATTAGCTGATTTTACTGCCTCATGCAGCAGAGGTCTCAGGATGTGTTTATCTGCACTTTTCAGTAAACCTTGCATTTAGAAAATGGATGGTCATGATGTTGCCAGGCTGCCTATTAACCTAAAGGAAAGCTCTTTTTGTGCACAGTCCAAGCTCACGTGAAGGTGAGCTTCAGTCTGAACCTCGCACAGGACAAACTCCTCTTATCACATATAAAAAAAGTTTCTTAATTTCTAAGTCTCTTGAAACAGATTTCTCACGAGTGCAGCATTAGATGTCTTTTTCCCTTCTCCTTCAAAATTACCTTTGGTCATCAGCCACGTTCTGGCTGCTGTTGAGGACAATCCTCCAAAGGTCAGAGGCTATGAGCTCCTTCTGATCATTGACAAGGCCGATACTGGGTAGCTGAAGTTCACAGACTTTGCTTTCTGACAGACTGAACTCCCGGAATGCAACAAATGATTTCTGAAGCTCATCCCAGTACTCCAAGCTGCAAGGAATCTGTCATAAAAGGGAAAAGGCCTAATTACATTATGCTTGATTGCAAATACAATGCATTTTAATCTATCTATCTATCTATCTATCTATCTAATCTATAACAGAATATAAGTTTTTTTTAAATAATCAATGATGTAGAGAAAAAATTGTAATAGAGAGCACAACATTTTGTGTTGGACCAACACATTACTAAAAATCCTGGGTGAAATAATGAAGCACTTATAAGCATATGATCTTTTCTTTCAAGGACTATTTCGACAAATAAAGGCAAATGAAACCAAATAAATACATAGTAGCTTCTGTTTAAGTACATCCCCAAATTTAAATTCCACTTGGATTATTTCAGGATGTATCACTGAACTGGAGAGAAAGTTATTACAGACATTTCTATAGGCAATAGAAAACTAATTTTAATAAAAATATAGATCTTAAAGGGTTGTATTCGTATCCTAGGTGCCTTTTTTATTTTTTTTTTAATTCTTTTTTTCTTTTTTTTTTTTTTTTTTTTTTTTTTTTTTTTTTTTTTTTTGGTAATAGCAAAAAAATGACTGAGAATATGAATTTAGAGCAAATGCAAACTCAGTCACCTATGAAGATTTTAGAATTAAGATACAGAAATCCACAGGTATGGCAGTTGTACATGCTCAAGAATTAGTAAAAGTCAAGCTGACATAAAGCAAATAGTAAGAAAAAACCTGCATATGTATATGTTATTACCTGCTTTATTCCTGTGTATAGACATACATACATAAATAACCAGGAAAAAAAACTAAGAATGAGGCAGAGAAGCAAGTAAATTTAGAAAAAGTTTTGTAAGCATTCTTCCTTGTTATTCAGTAAAGATTATAATGCAGATGGAGATGACAGTAAGCTGATTAATTAACAGGAATGAAGGTTAAGAAGCAAAATTCAGGGAGCTCAATGGTTCAAGCTGGGGAGGGCAAAGGAACATAAATAATCACCAAAGAATTCTGGAGGAATTAACATGTGGAATCAAAGAGCCTGAAAGGTGGATTTTAACTACATATGTCAAGCCACAATGATATGTGAAGACTGAAAAAGGCAACCACAAGTTGCTAAATTGTTTTTAATTCAAGATGCAGGACAAAAAAAAATTATTTAATAACTGTCAGTAAACCTCTGATGCCAGTAATGTATGTACATGTATGTAACACAGCAGTATCAATCAGGAAAGCTGATTTAATTTTGAAGATTAAAGTGTGAGAAGAGATTGATTTAACATCAAAATCAACGTGTCATATGTGTAAAGATAACAACACATTTGTTTCTAAGCTGCATATTCAACTGGAAAGGGTGAAGATCTGTAAATGTCAGCTGGAAAAGTGTGAGGCAGTATGATGAAGCATGGAAAAAGCAAATATCATTTCGAGAGACATCAGGTGAAATATTTCCAAGAGTGAGGGACAAATATTAATTGATTTGTATAAGACATCAGTGGGGACTCATCTGGAGTATGTCACATTTCCAATGCTTCATCTTAAAACTGTATTAACTCTTGTTTGTGAAGAGTTGAAGACTAAGTTAAATTAAACAACAGGAACACAATTTTTACATCCAGACATCTCAAGAGTGTTGCTTCGCGTATCTGTCTCTCAGGTCAGCCCAGTGTTCGGCTGGACCACCCTGCTAGCTCTGATACGCCCAACAGTACCTTTGTGTGGGTCTTTGGCTCTACAGTACCTTCGCCTTGGCTGTCACGGCCGTGGTTCGAAAGAGGGGACACTCTGAGGCTCAGGAAGAAGGTTTTATTCGGGAAACACAGGGGCAGTCCCTGGTTCCAGGCCTGTGCCTCTGGGGAGTGACCCCGGGCCTGGTTTGCAGGGGGTTTTTGTTTACCAGAAATCTCAGGGGTGGGCACAAGTTACAAGACCAATGAAACAAAGCCAGGTGGGTAAGGCCAAATGCAATACACAACATTAACAAATCAGGTGAATTGGGATGGGGTCCTGGGACATCCACCAATCACTGTCCGACACCTCTCCGAAGGTTTTGGGGCCTGGGGGATGATGGGCATGTGGGGGAGAATATACATTGTGATGGGGGAAAATACAATAGGATGACCGAAACTCTGGGCAGAGGATTAGGTTGCCTTGGCAATTCTTATCAACTTCTGATAAGAACAATCCAAGACAAGAACTTTACCTGGCTAGGGTTAAAGTCCAAATCACATCAAACTTACAACTAAAAAACCTATGAAACAATTTCAGCACCCCCACACAGGAGAGAAACATTTAATAGAAGAAAGGTTTATAGAAATTTTGTGTCAAAATTGAGTTTCCCTCTGAATAAAGTGTAAGGCTAGAAGCTATACAAACAACGATGGAGACATGCAAGCCTTGGTGCTCATGAGAGCTGCTTTTAAAAGCTGAATTTGTTAATTAGATGGAGAAAATAACAAGCATTGCCCCAATTGGAGAAGGCTGAGCTTGATGACCCAGGAAACATCTTTCTTGGTTCTTGTTGTTAACTGTACAATAATGCTGTGCAATTGTATATTGCACAGCAATAAGAAATACCATGTTAAATTTGTGCCCATATTTCAAACTCACACTAAAGTGATTCTTTTTGCTCTCAGTGCCACTAGACTTTTAGATTTTTTTCAGAACTTCTCGGTGTGAAATTATTCGAATGTTTAATGCATGTGGACAAACGCTCAAGACTGCTACACTACCACAGCCATGTTCCTACCCTCCAATTAGGGATACATTGGATACATCCAAAGAACTTCCCTATGTTAACCAGGAACACATAAACAGCATCTTCCATCATCTGTTGTCTTTTACACTACATTGTGGAGCCATTCATGCTCACATACTTCTTTTTTTAAATCTTCACAATCTCCGTTGGTGATAAAACATTTGAGTTTAGTTAAATATTGTAATACTTGGCGTATTTCCTATAGCATGAAGACTTGGAATTACATAATTATAAAAGGATCAGCTTCATTTCTGACAAAAGGCTGCAGCCTTTCATGGTTGCATAGATACTTTACATACAGCAGTATTTATTTCTGCATACTTTTAAATCTCAGTCCCTAAAATACCTTGACATTCTTTTTGGAACCTGATTAAATAAATCTGAATACTTGGTTTGGTCTTGTGCTTCCTAATGTCTATCACATTCTCAATTACCTTTTCCTATCAATGTTATTGAGTAACGTGTGCCACAAAAGTCTCACAAAGCTATCATATGTAGCACATTTATTTCTCTTAGATTACATCTAGAAACAAAACTCTTTTCTTAATAAGAATCTCAAAAAATTGGATTAGAACAGAAAGTAATGGGTGTTTTAAAGGAGGCTAAGCAACATGATGAATTCTATTCCCACTAAGCTTAATGAGCTGGAAGAACAAGTTCAAGAGTACAGTAAGATAATTATTTAAGTGGCACTACAACACAAAAAACATAAAAGTATCAATAAGGATAGAGGAAAATAGTATAGAGATCGAAAATAAAGATTCAAAATAAGGGCCGAGTAAAACCTGAAAAAAGCTAAACTGGATTTCACAGATCCTGTTTAAAAAAAAAAAAAAAGAAAAAGGTACTTCAGTATTTGCACCCATTTAGTAGGTGGTAGATCTATTGAAACTACTCTCGAGGAAAAGATGGCAAAGTAAAATGATGAAAATAATTATGCCACAACGAGGTAATAACTTCATAACTTGCCTTCAGGCTTTGGTCTGTGGTATAAACTAACACAGTGGAACTTTCATCTGAGTATGAGGAAGAACTTTTGTTGTGTGGATGACTCAGAGAGATTGTAGAACCCCCTGGGAGATATTCAAGAACCACCTGGATGCAATCCTGTGCCATGTGCTCTGGGATGACCCTTTTTGAATAGGAAGATTGGACCAGAGGATCCACTGTGGACCCTTCCAGCTTTAGCCATTCTGTGATTCTGTATGTTGCATGACAACTTCTGAAGAGAACTATGAAAAATTTGGAAAGGCACAGGAATGATTGCTGAACTCAGCAGTATGAGTAGCCAGAAAAAACATTACTGAACAGTTAATGTGGACGGGTCAGCAAGTAGAAAAGATTATTCCTCTTTATTTTGTTTACAATTTCTTCTAACTATGTTGTAATATGTCAAGAAATCTACCAGAGCAAGAGACAGTATGTTTCAAAGTGTCATCTGCACATTAGAGATAAGAAATCAAGGGGACAAATTATGGGATTGCCTATACAAAACACAGTTCATGCTTTGGAACTACACAAACTGTAAGGTTTCTAGTTTGAAGCTTGCAAAAGACTTAGTTGACTTAGAATCTTTGATTTCTACATATCTAGCTTTATTTTTTCTAGGGGGTTTATTACTAATGCCTGATCTGGATAAGTTTAAGGAAAGATGGTAGCTCTGGGCAATATCAGCTGCCAAAAATAATAGTTGTGAAAGCCTGGAAAAGGGTTATAATGCCAGAACTGAGTCATTAGCAGTGGCAATAAGTGAACTAGCTGCAACAAAAAAAATTTCCCCACATGTCGAATTAAGTGTGGTGCTTTTACCTTAAAATATTTGAATAAAACCTAAACTATAATTCATAAAATTGTTACCTCTTAGAAAATGTGACCACTAGGGCTATCTCTATAAAAGCAAACACAAAAAACCCATGTTTAATTGTTTTGTTAAACAACTATCTTGGTTCTCCAGCAGACACTTCCCTGCAGCTTTTTGTCTTCTTCCATAGCTCTCAAAGACAGTTTTAATTCCCATGATTGTATTCACCTGTCACTTAATTGTGCATAAAAGTATTATTTAACCATGAGAGATTTAACCGAGGATCTCCAAGCTAACCAAGAAAACCACACACTGTGGCAAACTCACTTATTTAGAAGGATGATTATGGCAATAGGGAGCAAAACCACAGTCAAATGCTTTATTTTTCAGCAGCATCTCTGTTTAATAACAGAGATTAGGAGCAGAAATGAAAAGCTGTATGAAACAGCCTAAACTATAAGCAGAGAAAATTGAAGGCTGCTCCTTTTTCTCTTCACTGCTGTGAACTACAGACACTGGAGATCTGAAAATGGCATGGCAGTGTTTGGAAGAAGGAAAATAGTGTATGGCAATACACATGACACAAACAAACAACTGCCCAGAAATACTTGCCTTAGGAGCAAAATATCATTTTATAATATAATCTATAATATAAAATATAATATATATTATTAATATAATAATATAATATATAATATAGGAGCAAAATATCTTTTTAATTAGAAGATAGGAGATTCCTGTTTTCTCTGAATCTCGTTTCAGTCTATTTTAAGATGAAAATTTTCATGTATATTACACTGATACATACCAAAAACATCTCTGATTTGAGCAGAGCCGAAACCTCCAACATACACATTAAAAAAATTCCAAACAATGAGAAACCTGAAAATCCTCTTAAAACCCTGCATCCTCCAAGTAATTTCCTTCACGCTTGTTAACCTATCAGCAAGACAGTATGTTAGTAACCAACATGAAGTACTCCCACCAAAGCACTACAGTGTGATTGTGTTTTTTCTTATTCATCATATATTGTCACACATTAACAGTACCAGAATAATTTAATTCCTACTTGGACACTAGGAAGTTAAGAAATGCTACACAGTCTGTTAATGCTGTGTTATTAATTTCAGCCTTGGTTTTTCAAATACTCCTTATTCCCACTTGTGGTTATGTGTAATATTAAGACTTGATAGAGAGATGAGTGTTGACCTGTAAGTGTTTTTTAAAGAATTTCAAGATCACAACATGCTTCTATATTTTCCTGTGAGCTGATGTTATCATCCCAGCTTTAGACTGCTTGGCTAATTTGGACTTGAAAAGTGCTGGGTGCACACTACTTATCTGTCTGACAGGCACATTTCTACAGCTGAGCAGAGAGCCAACATCTCTCTGCCACAAGCTGCCATGTTACCATAAATGATCATACCAATATACATGATCATTCAATATATATTTTGTCAGAATGCTAAGAGCTCTCAGATATGGACATAATTTCCAACTAGGAGAAAAATAATTAAAACATCTTCACTTCTTAACCAATCCCATCTTTTTCGTAAACACCTTTTTTGTCTGTAAGAAGAAGCAACGGCCATCAGTCTACGTCTTTCAGGTTGTTGAACGAAGGCTGTATAAAAGTATTATGCCTTATTACTTAAATACTGAAGCATGTGATTTTAAAACTCAATAAAAAAAAATGAACATTAAAACTATATACATGCAGATTTCTCAGGCTGCAAAATACATCTTGTCCAGTTGAGAAAGAAAGATAGATATTAACAGCTGAATTACAGGATGTGCCTAATGTTTCTTTCAGTGATGCTTCCTTTTGATTGATGCATTTGCTAGAAAAGAAGCTTTTACAGAAGATACATTCATTTCTTGAACCTCAGTCCCTCAGATCGTGGGCGATTCCTCTTGGAAATTATGCTATTCTTGGTCCAGAAACAACTACATACAAAAAAAAATGCACAGAGAAGACAGGAAGTGTGTGTGTGTTTTATCTTCTCCAGGCAGGGCCACCTCAGTGAATGAGGCAGAACACAACATAAACTAGCACTCTGAGTCAGACACCAACCCATATTGAGATTTTGACTTCAGCTTCCTGAGCATGAATAAACTGATTGCTCTGTAATAAAGCTATTCTTTTATTAAGATATTTTACTGGTTCAGGGCCAACTGTCTTAAAAACACAATTCTCCCATTAGGTGAACAGAAGTTGCAGTAGCAGGAAATAAAAAGTTTTGTCCAGATTTTTATAAGAAAAAAAGTCTTGGCAATAACTACCAGGAACATTACTTGAAGTATTATTTATATAAAACTAGCAAAAGAACTCTGCAGAAAAATATAATATGTAGAAAATGTGCCCCAAAGAAAAATAATATTAAATAGAATAAAACTTTGTAATATGCCTGTTCACAGAGCATACACAATTCAATCTGACCAGTGGAACACCTACATTTTGGGGAAATGTAGGATCCTTCAACATTCACATTCCTGTGTATCTTGTGTGACTGACAGTGTGAAATCATGCTACAAATCACTTTACTGTTAGAGAACATTTTTTAACCTTCCTCAGAACTAAGACAGTATCATATCTATGTAGAAGACAGACTCTCCTGGCACAGCTACAGACCACCAATATCTCCATTTCATGAAGGAAAAAACCAAACACCCAAACCACCAAAAAAAGAGTGATGGCTTACAGTGAGGTAAAATATAGCCTTGTATAAGTAGTTTTAGGATTAGGAGTAGTACTAGGATTAAAATCATTTAGTTGTGCAAAGTATTTGATGTCTCACCCATCTCAGTCTTCTTTGTATTTTCATCACAGTTTTCTGAACTTTGACAGCAGTTTGAAGTGTTACATACCTGTATATTTCAGGCAGTAAAATTTATTCCACTATGGTACAGTCTCAATTTCCAACATTCTGGAATAATCAGACACCCTAACTGGAGATGTTTTTCAAAATTATGTCATATAATTTCTTCCCAGAATTCTTTTACTTATCTTATAATTTTTTAAAAATAATTTTAGTTGTAAAGCTAGAACATTTAAATTACAAATACTCACTCTAAAATTTAATACGCAATATCTGCTTAATTTAATTTTTTCCTTTATCTTTAGTGAGATCTTTGGCTGACTAATAAAATAACTACTATTTGGCTATCTGAGTAATAACATATATCATGGCTCTTTCAACTCCATTCAACATATATACTAATAGTTGTATTTATTTCATTTTATTTAAATTTACATCTGTCCTGCAGTTTATAAAATAAACATCAAATAGAGTTGTAATAAGGAGATGTGAAAGAAAACTCTTGTCTTCTGAGAAAAGTTGTTCTTTAAAAATACATAACTTCATTTTAGCTGACTTTGGAAAAAAGCTTCTATACATCTTCAACTAATAGAAGCTATAAAAAACCTTTTGTAATATTGGAACCAGTTGAGAAACCACAAGTATTCAAATGCAGGAAATCATGATTTTATAACATTTTAATGTGATCTACTCTTGGGAAACAAAGTTAACCAAGCCCTATTTCTGTACAGGAAATATTCCACTGTACAGTTGTAATACATTGTGGTGAGGGGTACAGCTGCAATTTTTTCACCTGTAATGCCCCACTGGTATTGTGGCTTACTGAATTGCATCAAGATTGCCTTCCTGTCCGGAAAGCCCTCTAAGTACAAACACGACTCTAAGCCCAGGTTTTATTTTCCCCTGGTATCAGAATATGGTAATTTAAGAGCCCTGAGAAATTCTTTTTAACCTTTTAGAAGAAATATGTAGCATTCTTTTATTAGGAACTATGTTCTTTGCCTTTTTAAAACAACATATGACCAACTTATCAATTTATCAGGCTAGCAGGTTCAGAGCAAATGCAGGTGTGTGGAGTAATGTAATCTGTCACAGATACTGGCTTTTTTCATTATGGAAAAATTACTCTAAACACACTAATGGCTTTTTTAAAGAAAGCACAGAATAGTGCCGGGCTATAACTGAGATTTCTGCAGAACTTTAAACAGGAAAATTATGTACTGCTAAGAGTCAAACTTTTCTACTAATTGTCATTCACCTTGAGACAGTTTATGTGATGATCACTTGCCTTTTGAACAGCAAAAGTAACAATATTTCTTTGATTAATTAAATCCTAATGTATTGTTTCAAGTATTGAGAAACAAAAGTATACAGATTGGAGATCTTACATTTGGGACACATTTCTCACATCACCCTTTAGTGTCTCTTTCTGATACAGGAAATACCTTCCATGTTTCATTTAAGGTTTTTAATTTTCTGGGCTTCACTATTTATTAGTAATATAAGCACTATGATGTTGAAATGTAGTCACCTCTGACCATTGAGGTTAGCAGTCTATTAATACAGAAAGTACCTTATAATTTTTAGTATATGAGCTATTTTGACCATGTATTCTCACCACAGTGAAGCCTGATTCATTTGAGAAGTACCACAAAGTCAATGTACAGCCGTAAGGACTTGGGTTTGCAAAGTTTCATAAATCAGAGTCACAAAATCTGAAGAGTACAGAACACGAGGAGAGTGTAAATCTGTCATTAGGATAATCTGATGGTTTCGTCAGTCCTCTGTCTGGCACCCGGTAGAATTTTCACTGGCTCAGTAACCCCTAAGGGTAAATTTCACTGTGATGCACAGGCAAATTATGCACAACTTCCATTAACATTCCCAACAAGTTACGCTTAACTCCCTGCAGACTGCACAGAAACTCTAGGACAAATGATACAGTCTCATCTTGATGCACGGAACACTAAGATCACACAGCAAAATAATTAAGATTATACACACACAAACCAGTAACAAAATAGTAAAGTCTGAGATAATCCTACTCTCAGGCACGGAAGTTCACAAATAATATTTAAAGCTGGAATTCCCTAAGAGAACAGGCTCTGTTTCAACATCTGCTTAAGACTCCAACTTCTTTAGCCCCTATTTCCTTCCTTGCAAGAAAATGAAGACAATACTTATAATTAATAGCCAGAGTCTAAACTTCAGAAAACACGTGCAAAACTCAGATCAGAAAATTTGCTCACCTGCAGATCATCTGAAGTGTAAGTGGCTAGCAAAACCAAGCCAACCTGCAGGCCCCTTACATAGACCAGCTGTTTAGTGATGACCTTCTCCCATTTTTGTTCCTTCATGCAACAAACAGAAACACTGCATATACTGCTGAGAAAGAGGTTCCCTACATTAGAATAAATGGCATTTGTTACACTTCTAGTTTATGATCAGGTATGTTCAATAATAACTGTTTCTTTTCAAGCTTGTTGCAACTCTTCACAAAGCAGAGAAATAATAAAAACACTGTACAGAATCTTTGTATAGTAGTAGTATGACTATTACAGTAATTTTGAATAGCATCCAAAGGTAGAATTAACAAAAAGTGTAAGCTTTAAAAAGCAGACAAAGCACCAAATTTGCCTTCTGAGCAATTCACAACAGGAAGACAAATTATTTCTCCATACATCTAAAGTCTCATTATTTGAAGACAGTATTGAACTGGCAGTAGATTCAATACCTTGTAAACCAACAGGTTTATCAAGAAGCATGGTTGAACTTTACAGCTTATTATCTAGTAATACCATGAACTTAAATCACTAACCTGTCACACACAAATCATCTGGATTTCCAAAATAGTTGTTGCTTTGGGAATATAAGAAATAAATCAAAAATTTGTGGTTTCCCAGAAAGAAGTTTTCCCAGACTCTCAAATGCCCAGCTGAATATTGTAGCCCCATCAGGGAATGAAAAGTAAAAAGGAAGCAAAGTCAGCCAAAAATGAGGTATTCTCTGTTAAAAGGAAAAATGAATGTCTTTGACATTGATCATAATTCTTTTCCTGTTGACTGTCATGTCAAATCCTTCCTGGAATAATAACTTACACTAGGTCTAATGTCAGTCATTCTTTAGGCTCATGCTTCCTTAAGCCACTGTTTAAACAGCCACAAGGTGTTAGAAAATGACTATTTATTGGCTGACAGTGTTGAAAAAATCAGATTCCAGACCAGCAAGTTTGCAAATGCTATTTTTTAAATACACAAACACACATGCATGTAAGGCAATGCAACAGACAATTTTTGAATCCCTAGCTTTTGAAGTTGGAAATATTTACATTTTCCTAAAAGAGATTTCACCACCTTTGGAAATGCTCTGTGTGAGTTTTACCACAGTGGTTTTATTTACATAGTCTTTCCTTATTAAATCCCAGTTAAGCCCTTGCAACCTCAGAACTACACTCACTGCCCTAAAATACTCTTCAAGTAGACCTTGAGATTTGGTTCATTTAATCACCACTTTTCTAAACCATGCTCTGTATCTTAGGACACTATATAAAGAAGAAAGGCCAGAAAAGGAGACCTCGGCACACATTCATCTTTTCATCAGCTGTTGTAATGCTGACTACACTTGCATGCAATAGGAATCCTGGCAGGTACACAAGGGAAACATCCTCAAATACAAAAACCTGTCAGGGTTATAGTTCAGCAGATATTTTATTTTAACGTCATATGGAGAAATGAGCAAATACCATAGTTTATCTTTCTTTTGTTTAACAGCTTGCATCTCCCACTGGATGACAATCCAAGAGAAAGAATTTCAAGTCTGTGTTAGTGATGCATTTTAAATAAATCAGATAACTCAGAATTTGGAACACTATGCATTGTAAGATTACTTTGATTAGATAAATCTGTTTTTCTCCTGCTTTAAAATCTATGCCACTTGGGTAAATGCCCTTGTGACAATACATAACTTTTGTCTGAGATATGGGGCAGTGCCAGCAGCATCCCTCATTGGAAAGCTAACTCTACAATGGAATGACAACAAATGAGAATCTCTTTAAAAGGTTCACTAGATAAAACAGGCCTCCAGCTGTACAGGAGATAATTTGTGTGTTCTGTTCACCTGCCTGCACAGAAAAGCACAATGTTTCCCTGATGGCATATGAACTGTTTTCCTACCTTGGAGAGCCCCTCCCAATCTTTGCTCTCTCCCCTGCCAACCTAAACCTGTCAACCTTGTTCTTGGTAAAGATAAATGATATAAAAAATATAACCCAGATTACATCAGAAAAGTATAACAACATCACAGACAAAGATAAACATGAATCCAAGATTCTTAAGACTGCAGGAAGGCACACAAAGACTTTGGTGAAACCAGATACAAAGTGCAAGTACAGTTCTAAGCCCCGCAGCACAAATATTCAACAGAACTTTCTTTGAGGTTAAATATCTAAATGTAGCTAGCTTCGTATTGTATCTGCACAATGTGAAAGTCACTACTGAATCAGTAACAGATTTTTTCCCTGCTCCCCCTCTTTTGATTTTTAAAAATATCACAGAAACAAAGATGACTTGTCCTTTCTCACATATGGACCTGACAAATCCAAGGAACTGTACAAGCACAGTTGAATTTAGCATCACACAACAGTTCTGAAATACAACCCTTTGTGATGATGTAGAATATATTCTTCAATTATTCTTTATGTTCTAGGACAGTGGAATTATCTGCATAATAATAAACTATTGTCTGAAATCAGAAATTGCTCTTACTCCTTTCATCCTAATGCCATACTTTCAAGGCAACCAGAACAATCAGGATGGAAGAAATTGCCACAATTTCTCTTTCAGCTGTCCTAGCAGCCAGACCAAGCCAATGTCCTTATCATTCAGGAGATGAAGAGAGACACTATGAAGCCCTTACTCTGAAATTTAGACTGTCCAGCCCATTTTTGTTCCTAAAGATGCTCGTGTATCTTCTACAATTCTGGTATCTCTGCAGGAGACATTTCAACATACATTCTAAACCAAAATCTACTTGAAAGCTATTACCATGCTTCAAAGTTCTTGGACAAAGACATTTCATGGTCAGATTCCATAGGAATGAGAATCATCATTGCCCACAGATTGCAACTTTAACTGCCAAGCCACAAGACCACCACAGAGCATAGAAAGCCTTTGCCCAGTAATGATGAGCTGGTTGCCTTATCGATTATATTTTAATGTTAAACTGGGAACTGTGGCATACCTTAAATCCTCACATGTGAATACTCACTGAGACAAATTTATAAACACCTGGTCAGTTTTTATTACAGAAATTATCTGCATATGAGAGTGACCTAAATGTAGCAGTAACTAAATTTTTGGAGCAAGATCAGTAAGTTTTTTTCCTCTCGTTTTGCGTACATAAACAAAAGACATACATGTCTTTCTTTATGCACAGAATAAAATAGGCTTTTGAAGTTGCTCATCCACATATCTTTAACCACAAGACTTCCTCTAACCAGCAGTCAACTTGAATGATTTAAGTTTCATCTGTTATAACAGAAAAAGTCTCAGAGAGCATCCCTTTTTTTGACTTATCAATATATCAATTTTCAGTATTTTAAAAATAAAGGACTTGCTACTTTATCTTTGTTTTTATGTTTTGAATAAATTTTTTGAAAATTTTCCAAGTTTGGATTTCCCTCTAGTCCTGAGGTGGACATATGATTCTCACATCAATACCATTCTACACCTTTGAAACACCTTTGAAAGCTGTTTCCTCAAATACTAGTTATCTGAAAGAATGGTAAATCGCACAGAGCCAAAGGACATTTGCAACATGGAAAAATGGGACAATAAGGGCCTAAAGATTAAATAGAAAGTGTTTGCTATGTCTGTTAAACAGGAAGAACAACAAATTCAGATATTCTCAACCTCTGCAAAGAAATATAATCCTGATGCAATTTCTTGCAATTAGATCTAGGATTCTCACTTCAAACAATTAGATCCAAGTTCTATTTCAAATTGCTAAAGAAATGCCACGTGGTATGCCATGACAGAGACATCAGTTATTGTGTTCCTTCCACAAATAAAAGCATCAATGTTTGGACAAAAAACAAAGTACTAGAAACTTGATCAAAGTACTTGTTTTGTAAAAACAAAGTACTAGAAACTTGACCAGTGAAACTGCTTACCTTTGCAACAATACAAGGTAAAGCACAAGAAAACAGCTCCTGGGGCAATTTAGAAATAGCAGCAAGGTAAGGTTCAGCAGAAACAATACAGTTCATATCAACTCTTACATTCTGAAGCTATTCTCTATCCTTTGATTGTACCAGTTAACACCTACCTTCAATATTTAGAAAAATTCTCTTTATGGTGAAGCTTTTGGAAGTTCCAGGAATTCAAATAATAGCTATAAAAACAGAGAGTTCTAAAACCTACCCATGATTAAAATGTTATGCTAAAAGTTTAACAAAGACTAAAAGCTAGATGAAATGTCATAGCAACTTACTCAGAAAGAAAGAACACACAACTGGAAAACTTGGAATTCAAGACAAACTACAGAAGGGAACCTTTGACTGTATCTTTGTGAAGTAGAGGATTACGGGACACTCTTAACACAGCTGGGGACATTATGGGTCCTCCTTGCATTTGAACATGTACACAATCCTGGGAAAGATTTTAAAGTATACTTTAATATAGCTTGGTATCATTATTGTCTTTAAATTTAGATCCTTTTTTTCAAAGAAGCTGGAGTCTTTGGCTTGCAGATGTTTCTCTAATGTTTTATTTGAAGAACTGAGTAAAATAAATGTTGTTTTTTCTTTTTTTCTCTTTATATTTAATGAATTTTCCATATCCACTAAATCCACAGTATATTAATTAACATGTATCCATACAGGGAAGAAGTGGAGCTGATGAAAGGCCTCATGATTAACTTAAATTAGAATCTGAAATTTGACATGAGTATTTGCTAAACGCAATTTACCTAAAGAAATTAAAAATTGGCTGTATTACTTATTCTACTCACATAGCTCGGTTAGATTAATAAAAAAATGTACACTGTCTATGTTTAAAATGGCTGTTCATCAGATTTTTGGCCATTTCTGGAAAATGGGATAAATCACCACCTTGAGCCAGGCAACAATTACTGCCATAATTAATGGCTACAACTGAAGTGTGGATCTTCTTTGTAGGCATTTCTCCACATCCTGTGCCCAAAGCAGAATTTTTGGCTAGATGCCTTCTAATTTGGATGGTATCTTTATATTTTCTCTTGTGGTAGAAATCTGAAGAATTACCATGAACACCAGCAGAAACTGACAGAACCTGATCACTGGTAGCTTAGTGCTTCTCACTCTCTGAGGCAGTCATAGTGAACTGGACCTTTTCTTCTCTAGACCATTGTATGGAAGCACAAAGCAGAACTTGTGTGCTACTAGAAGTCCAGCTGTGCATGTCCACTTGAAGAAGAACTGATATTCCCCTTGGATAGGGTCATATTATTCCACAAGCACATACATAATGGTTCATGATGTCTGTTATCTATAATGGGAGTGTAATGTAATTAAACCAAAACCTTGGTGTGCTGTGCTCCAAAAATACCAGCCTGAAAGAAGGCAAAGTGCTGGCTTTCATAGCAACCTAATAGGGTCATCAAGACAGCCTTCAATAACATAATTTTGATCTCTGATTCAAACCTCATGCCAAGTGGAGCTGATTTTTTTCCAGTTAATTTTAATTTTCATGTAACTGAAAGGAGCTGACATTTGGCTGTCTAGAGGGCAAAGAAATTGGCAGGACACTTACATGATCTCACCAACAGTATGTGCATGGTAATAACATTATACCATTTATCTGAGGAAGATTATCCTACTTATTCATAACTCAAAGCATATTGGTGAATAATTCAATTTTGAAAGCGATTTTTAACATCACAGCAATAATGAAATATAATTCAACAGTTTTGAACAAATAGGAAGAACTGGAAAATATTTATTTCCCTTGACTAACAACACTATTCTAATTAACAAACAGATTGAAAAAAAAAAAAAAAAAAAAAGACAGGTCCCATTTGTAATACAAAACGGAAACAGAGATTACCAGAATTAAAACTGAGCTAAAATCAAAATATGTATGCAAGGAGTAAGTGAATTTAAAAAGAATTACCTTAGACAGGAGAAAATGTAATGACCCAATTGCATACATCAGAAAGCAATAATTCCAGCACATTAAGGATCAGTGTAATTTTGAGGTATGATCTCTTTTGGGGCATGGAGACTGCAGCACTCAGCCTTCTTTCAAAGAGAAGTTCCATGATCTCACACAATCAAACTGCACCATCCACTTCAACCCTCTCAAGGTACAATGGGAGAAAACAGACATTTTCCTTCTGCCCTGCAGATCTTACTCGAAGCAGGGCAGCCATTTGCCATCATAGAAACAGGAGAGAACAGCCAGATTGGAGATTTTACTTCAATGATTCCACTAGATCTTGGAAATTTCAGACCAGGTCTTTCCTCACATGTTTCACTTTCAAACCAAATGAAGTCTTTAAGCAAAGACTGATGGGTGAAACCATAAAAAGAAAGAATAAAAACGGTATGCTCACAAACTAAACCTGATAAACTTGGCTATAGCTTATTATGCAACATAAAAGCTTTAGAGGTAAGTGGGTAAAAGATTTATACAAGTAATTTTGAAACTAAAGATATGCTCAAGCTGTGCAATGCACCTCATATTGGTTTTATAGAGCTCCTGACATTTGTTTTGTGCTCGTTTTTAATAAATCTGAGTTTGAAAACTTTCACTTTACAGCAGTAACATTTTCATTTGTTACTGAAAGTAGAAACTCATTACTCACCTGAAGAACATCTCCAAGATCAGCAGTGCTAATATCTGGGTCTTCAGTGGTATTAAAAGGAACAGGGTTAATTCTTACAAGAGTGAGCACTCTGGGTTCTGCATATCTCCACAGCATCATTCCTGGACTATCCTCAGTTTCATTGTAAAACACAACTTCATAGGCACTGGGCAGCTTTTGTGCTTCTGTCAAATGAAAGAAAGCTATAATCTGTTATACAATTTCTAGAAAGAAACATGCTGGTTTATGAAACCAAAGTGATTAAAAAGAAATCCCTTGGGATCAAAAGGAGAGAAAATAAAAAAGCAATTTCCCTGACTTTTAAAACATTACAGCTTAATAGAAAGAAATCAAAAAAGTCTTCTAAAGTATTTTTTTTTAATTCTAGCAGATGTCTTTTCAACTGCTTTTCCAAAAAATATAAAGTTATTAATTGTAAGAGGCAAATAATGTCTAATAGGTTACTACTGTTTTTACTTTATAATCTAGAAAAAAAGAAAAAAAAAAAAGAGAGCCAAAATTATATCCTTCTTACCTGCATCTTGTATATACTGGAACAGGCCTGTTCTCAGATCATCTGAGGTATGCTCAGTTTTTGAAGCCTGATTCCTTTCTGCAGAAAAACAAGTAGGGTATGTACGTTCAGGTATCAATGTCTCTACACTGCCCTTTTCAGTCAGGTACTGCCACAGAAGCTCCTGGAGAAGAACTAAACAGTTCAAATGCTCTTGACCCCAGAAAACCTTTAAAAAGGAAAAAAAAAAAAAAAAAAGAGAGATAATATGAAAAAAATACATACAAATATTCAGCCATTTTTGAAGGCAAAAACATCTTCCCAAACCAACAGGAACTTTATACAGCTTCAAGTCTGCTCTACTTACACCTTAATTGCTTGCAAGCATTCTTAATGCTAAAATAAAGAACAGAAGCAACAAAATATCTTTACAAAACCATTTGTCAAATTTGTTCTTTAATTAATTCCTACCATTTAGCAATTCATAGTGATTCTGCCTGGAAGACCACAGATCTTAAAAGTTATATTCAAGAACTGCATGTTCAAGAACTGTAAGACTGGTCACAGGTATCTCAGTTTAAGACATTACAAAAATCCCTTAAAGATACAAAGTTTAAACTCTTCAAAGAGCTTGTTGCTCCAAAACTGGAATTCTGGAATACATTTACAAACCAAGTGACACAGCAAAGAACCTGACACAGAAGACATATGAAAACGCATCTTAAGCACAAAATTGAAGTATATGAATTGGGTGCTCTGTAAGTCCTCCAAGTAAAGTTAAAAAATTCAAAGTTTTCTAAAGTTTAAAACAGAAATACAGAAAAATATCTAATAAAATTGGGCATGCAAACTCCAGAAGATTCACACACTTTGTAGCAAAATAAAAGGCAATAAGGCATTCCTTTCTCTCAGCTTTGATAAATGTTGCTGCTTTTTTCAAATCAAGCTCCTGTTTGAGAGAACAGTATTAACGGGGACAAGTCCTTTAGACTTCATGTGCAGAAGCAGGCCTTGAAGCAACATGGAAGACAAGGAAGCAACTAGCAGTTAATACAGAAATTAGACTTGGAAGCAGTGTGGGAAACTAAAATCCCCAGTCAGTAACTTCAAAGCCCATGGTAAGGGTGTGAGTAAAGTAAACAAGTCAGGTGTGCACATAAAGAGTAGTGCAAAATTTTCAATGGGGGAATACCAATTTTCAAATGTAAAAAAAGATCAAAAGATGCCTAATGGAAGTGTAGTACAGCTGCCAAGAAGGCAGGGTTTTTTTGCCCTGCATCTACAAGTAAGTCCACAGAAGTAAGACAGACCTTCTTGAAACACAGCCACAGCCAGTCCTGAGATAAACATCCCCAAGCTAGGCAGGTTAAATCCCTAAATTTAGTGCATCTCCACTATGGTTTCTAGAGGACCTCTGGTCTTGGGGTCCCACACCTACTCTAGCACTGCCCCAGTGGAGCTTTCTGTCACCTTAGGCCAATGTCAGAGGCCACTCTGATAGAGGAGGGATGAACATTTTTCTCTCACACACTTTTATTCATTTCATTTGTAGGCAGCTGGGAACTCCAGGGCATGGAACTCCTACTACAATATTCAGAGATGAGGCACTGATTTTACATAACCTATCAAGGTTCTGCTGCAATACAAATTAACAGTGGTAGATGAGGTCATGTTTAGAGCTGGTAAAATCATTAGCCATAAATAAGTTAATTTGAAGTAGAATTGATAATGATTTTGTCATCATTCTCAAATCTATTCTGCCAGACCAAACAATTATCTTCTGCAAAAGCTTATTGTCCCTAATAGTAAATGGCTTTCTGAGATTTATAGATTTTTTTTTGGTACTTGTCAAAACCCAAAATTTTGGAAAAAAAAAAAAAAGGCATTTTATTAGCAACACATAGAGGTAGTCAGCCAAGGACCTGTGAAAAACAAATTAAAAAAGGAGCAAATAAACAAACTCACTTTATTCATTGATATATATATATATATATTGTAAATTTGTATTATCTGCTTAATCCTACTTCCAGTGCTATGGTTCTAAGACCTTCTAATGCCAATTCTGGGAAAAAAATTTAATGACATAATTAAACGCCAAAATTTCCTTTTCGTGTTTTATATACTTGATTTATGTATTTATTTTAAAACATTTGGTGTGTATAGATACTATAATAAAATAATTAAAACAAGACATATGTTAAAGTTCACTTGTTTAAGCCCCACAGAATCTATTTTTCATTTCAAGAACTCCCATGCTTCCTGGACTGATTTTAAGTCGTGGGCACTTTCAAAAAGGAGAGGATAGCACAGAAAACTGAGTATTAATTGCTACAAACAAGAGTTTGCAATTACTCCCTTAAGAAATTAGTGTAAGTTTAAAAAGAAAGGATATGCACTTCTTAAGGCTACCCCTAGGAATTACAGACATATAGATCATGGACAGACAAACACACACCCATCAGAACAGGACCCTAGATATTAAGTAATTTGATCCAGTAGTTTTAAGGAACACACACACACATAGCTAAAATACACGGCTAAAGCAGTATTAAAAAAAAGAAAAAATAAAATCCAACCCAAAACACAGTACATAATATTTCAATCAACAGTTTACAAGAAAGAGTAGATATTTATTTTACAAGGTAAAATAAAAACCACCCAAACTGAACATGCAAAAATCCCCAACCTAGAGACTGGTTGTAGGATGCAAAGGCTTTCATGCAGTTTATTTATGGAAACTCAATCATCCAAAGCCAGTCCAGCTCAACAGCACAACCATAAGCATCTTATACAGACCTGCAGCAGTCCTCCTCTCAAATCAATGTGGATTTTTGGGATAGATTGCTCTGGGCCAGGATCACCACTGTGCTTACACCACTTGGCTTCCACATTAACAGAGCAGCAAACAGGGCCTATCAGAGATTTGGCTCTTTCTTTGAGACTTGTTTTAAGTAAGAAATCTTTTATGTCAAGAACTAAAGATGATCCATGGATTCCTAAAAGGAGAGAGAGAGAAATTTAATCCCACTGGCAGCTATTCTCCCAACATTTTTGTGCTTATTTCCTAAATTCACTTTACCATGAGCCTGGGGATCCCTGCCCCCAAGCCATTACTCACACAAGGAGTCCCACTGACTTTCATGGAAATACTTGTGTGGACAATCACTCTACTCTCCAAGCAAGGGCATCACAGCTGGGCAACAAGATCTGTAATTTTTTAAACAATTTCCTGGTTTTTTACTTAGCTTGCTCTTCCCACATTATCAACCAGGCTTTGCAGTTAAAGAGCAGGTATGTCTCATCTACATTCCTTACAAAGAATCATTTGCCAAAACACGACTTTTTGCATTCTGAGTATTTTAAGGTTTATAAGAAGAGACATTTTTCATTAAACTAAGATTTTTTTAAAAAAAAAGTCTATTAAGAACAAGAACATCTGCTTCACTTGATTATATTTCAACATGATAGGAAATAGCAATTTTGAACAGTTCTCTCTGCTTTTGTCCAGGTTAATTACTATAACATAGCACCTTGCTAGACTTAGGAGTACTTAGCAGAAGAAGAATGGTACTGTTTGAATTCAAATAATTCAAAACAAATGCTTATCTCAAAATATATAATGCACATTTCCTGAGAAAAGAGTTTAAAGTTTTCATATCCTAACCTTTTGAACTTTACATAGTTCATAAAACCTAAAAATGATAATGGCAGATTACATTTATGACAGAACTTACATACTCTCATTAAAGACAAAAACATTTGGAGGATAGAAACATCATCCAGAAATATCCCAGCTCTTGTGAATTTAACTTACTGCAAATCACTGTTTAATAAAATAAACCATACCTAATATCTCTATTTCTTTCATATATTTATATGGAAAATACTACATCTGAGGTTGGCTTAACTTTTATCTCCTTTGGTGCTAATACTTGGACTCAACACACTGAATGTTGGATGTCACCCTACTTTACAATGCACACAGTTTATTTTTCTAATGAAACTAGACATTTTAAAAAGGCAAAAGTTTTTAAAAAAAACCACCTAAGGCTTACACACAGGTGTTTCAAGTTTCATTTTATGTTTTTATAATTTTGCTGGTAGAAAAATCCCCCCAAAACACAACTCACTGTTTTGAATCCATGCAGTAAAACTTCTCCTATGAATCTCTTCTAGTATCCAGGGAAGGCGTCTGCATCTTGGGGCTTACAGTTTCTTAATACTAAGTTGCATTTTTTGTAATGGAAGGAAATACATTGCATATTTTTTTAAAAACCAGCAAGCACTAGGAAGTGGTCCAACAGTGCCCATAATAATGGCGCTGAATTGTGTCCAACCTGAGTAGGAACCACAAACCTCAACCATCTCTCCCTTGAGCAGCTGGAGTTTAGTAAGAATGATCAAGGGCTCAAACCATTGTTTCATGCCAATCAACAGGACTGGGAGAGGAGTCCTAGCTTTGGGGTTTTTTTATTTAGGCTGGCTTCTGAAATCCTGCGTCTGCTCTCATGGGTAACAGGCTTATGGGACAGATCTGTTCAAGGTGGTTTTTGACACTGAATTTCAGTGATAATCAAGAAAACTAGCATCAACACACACTGACACCCTGCTGTGGTTAGTTATTTTAAAAGGCACGACAATATTTGGAAATTCTTTTTTCTTTTTCATATTCTATACAGAATTTTGATTTTAAAGAGAATGAATTCTTGGTAATAGTTGCACAATTCTTCAATGGAGAGAAATGTTCTTCCTATAGTTTTATTGGAGTATGTGCCAAGTTGCAGAAATAACAAAACGGGAAAAGGAATGCCAGAATACAAGTGGTTTTATTTATGTTTTCTTTCACTGGGATTACACTTGGAAGAATTATGCTTTGCAGACTCTTTGTGTTGTCATCTCAGCTCCACAAAGTACAAAGAAAACGCAATATCCAGCAGCTTAGAAGCAGAACTGAGCATTCAGCACATAAGACTGCTGGTTCAAAATCAGCAGTGCCTTTCTCAAATGCTAAGCAAACAATGAGAAATGACGAAACAATTAAGAATAAGGAAGTGTTGGTTTGTTCTCAATACATGAAATATTACAAGACACATCCATGGATTGTGTCCTACAAATACCAGGAAAAGCTCAGGAACTCAGTAAGAGATTTTTATTTTTCTTGCTGTGACCCAGATTGCTCTTGTGCAGACAAGAATCACACACTCGTCCTTTCTAGCAGTTGTATCTACATGTCCTTTCAGGGATGAAGTGATTCAGTATAAAAAAACCACTGTTCACTGTTAAAAAAAATGCAACACAGACAGCATTTACACAAACTTGCATGAAGTGATGTTTAGAAGAAGCCTAAAGAAAACAAATGAAGAACAAGTATGCACAAATCTTAAAAAGCAATAGTAAGTAAAGAGATCTCTGTGTCTGAGAGAAGTTTCAATAGGGTACTATTGCTATGGAAATCCTAAAAGTTTATGTTCAGTCAGTGAAGTGCTTCCCCTGATGAAAGCAATCACCTCAGAAAAGTAAAGATGCAAAATAATTTCCCCTTGGTTTTGCCTTCCCACACATTATTTTCAGTCAGTCCTTCAATGCATCTCTCACAAATCTCTATTGTAGAAGTCTACCTTCAGTTTAAACAGATTAAATCAAAGTCTCCATTTGAAGTGAACTTGAGATGGCAGCACAAAGAAGCAATATATCTTCATATCTTCACTGCTGTGACACATAGAAGTTAACTTGTGCTGTTTGGATTATGGCTCATGAACACCAATGCACTTTTCAGTACGTGCAATAATTTACTTTTAGGAACAAATAGTTTCATGACTTTTAAAATACTCCTCCAAGAGACTAATAAATATGAAGCACTTGCTTTGGACAGTGTTTAAAAAATGCTGCCAGCCCTCTCCTGTCAGACTCCAGCCAGAAACACAACAGCACCACAAAACACATCTACACTAATAGAGCAGAAGAGAACTTAGACTAGGCTTCTGTGTGCTATTGGAAGGATTACCTTTATGATGACATATACTCAAAAGGAATATTCAGGTATTTTTATATGGTTGGAAATAATGTAGGAGGGTTTAAAAATAGCTAGCTTGTCATATTCAAGAAATTACCTTGCTCCAAAATTAAAGGTGGAGATCATCACAACAAAACAGTGAAAAAAAAATACCTAAAGACATTTACTTTGATATTCTAACATCTTTTTTTAGTCAGTACATATTTGATTTATGCTAAGATTTACAAGGTATCTCACAGAATCTGAGTACCCTTATACAGTTTTACCCATAGATTAGGGTTTATATATAATTATAATAGAGTTGCATTAGCATTTGTCAATAATAGGAGGCTTCATCCTTGTTAAACTCCTGTGTGTGCATAAATCCATTTGCGTGAATAGAAAAAGAAAGAGCTGGTCCATTTTAATAGATGCAGCAAATATATTAAAAAAATCCTTGCCTTACAGTAATAATGACTTAGGGTTTAAGCAATACAGGTATTAAGAAAGAGCTCTGTTTTTCCTGGTTATCAGAGAGAAAGACAATGTTTTGACATAAACTATGGACTTTTTGTTTTCAAAAACATTTCAGTGCTGATCTTTGAATCAACTCCAAATGAAATTACTAGAAATACAGAAGGAGCTTTCTTTCTTCTATTATTCCCTGTGCATTTGCTCTTCCTTAGCTGCAAATGCTGTTTGGTTCACTGCATGTCACCTAATGCAACACAGAATATGATTTTAATTGGCAAACTTCAACAGGGGACAAGAGAATTAAGAAAACGAAAACACATTTATTTTAACAAAGGTAACGAATGGCACTGAACTGGCACTTAGCTCTCTTTTGAAAAGCCAGTAGCTTTGCTACAAACAATAGCACTATGAAAAAAATTGCTTTTCTGAGTTTGGAGAAGCTCGGAAGCAAGAGAGTGTCCCAGAGCACACAGTTCCAGCCATGCTGGTTCAGAGGCATGTGAGCAATGTGGTCTCACTGCCAGCAGCAGCCTGTCGAATGTATTCCCACTCCAGGGATCCTGGTGCCCTCTGAAGGAAGAAGTCCAGGCTCTCCCATGGGTCCTCCATGTCTGGGTGGCAGAGATACAATCTTGCTGCTGAAGATCAATTAGCAAGTGGTTTTTCTTACTACCTTCTACTAAAGTGATAATCTGTGGTATTTGGTTCTGAACATTCGCTCTTCACATTTGTAACTTCAGTAGCTACTTTCAGATTGTCAGTGACATTAAGACAGCTATGAAAATGTAAATATGCCATTATACCTAATATATTGGTACAACTATCTACACAATTCTTTCCTCTTTAAGAAAACTGTAGATACATCACAAACTGAGTAGTTATACTACAGTTACAATGCTCTGTTGCAAGTATCTTTGACAAACCATCTTCTGAGAAGAAAGGGTAACGAAGCTGTGAAAATAATTATAGGAGAAACACTGCAGTTAATTTAAGAGCCAGGCAATTTACTCAAGTCTGGAAACAGCAGTAGCAAACAAATGGTGAGGTATAGTAAAGAACAACTCTAAGAACAATTTTCCAGGAGAGATTTAGTTAACAATCCACTGACCGCACTGGATTTCTCATTAGTATCGAGCTGAATCTTATGATGCCTCATTCTCCCCATGAGAACAATACCTACATGTTACCAATTAGCTATTCTTTAGTGAAAGAGAGTTTTTCAGCATTACATTAGGACACATATGGGCTCTGTAAAAACATGAGATGTGTAACACACAGTAAACAGAAAGTAATGATCTTAAACAGGCCAAACCCTTGAATTCATCACTAATAAATGTCCCCATGCATTCAGCGGTACTGGCTGCTGGGAGCCTGTTTTCTTCAAGTACTTCAAACACTAAAATCCAGGAACATTTATTATTTTAATCCATTACAGGCAGTGGTTGATTTAACTTTATTGGTTGTGGTGGTGGTAGTAGTTATAGTAGGGGTAAAGCTATGTTCTTTTACACATCATTTCAAAAGGGCTTAATTATATTTTATAGCTCAGGCCAGGAATCCTGCTTGTTTTGTGTCTAACAAGGTTCAAATGGAGTTCAGGTCAGTGATGAATCAGAAGAGAAGTCAAAGATGGTTATCTATTTGAAATGAGCTCATCTCCCTTAAAGAATAACTGGGCAGGTACATCATGTTAATTACACTACTGCATACTAAATAACTGAAAAAATCTCAATTCTTTGGTGATTTGGTAATTTTGGATTTGTGATGCCTGATCACAGAGGGTATATTAGAGTTTAGATCCAAAGGGATTGTAATTTTTGGTCAAGGCTGTCTTTGGAGTACAATAATTTAGAATATATATGTAAAGCTCCATATTGCCTTATGTTATTCCAATTAGGTGGAGAAAAATGCACAACATAAACCAACAAAAATAGTGTTAATTTTGCATCTGTGATTCCAGCTTTCAAAACAAAGTGCTATATTGATATGAGTAGTACTTGTTTTTTTTTATCATAAACATTTTATTTTTAGATACCACCAGGTTTCAGAAAAGCAGCTAAACATTCTTACTCCAGCTCCATAGATGGACATGGGGATGTTCTTCAATTTAGAAAAAGATCTATGCATTTTCACATCTTAATTTGAGGTGGCTAGTTGAAAACTTTGGCTTACTTTCAGGAGATAGCTGGTACCTAAAAATACCACTGATCTTTAAAGTTGCAGATACTTAGCGCAACTGAAAAATCAGACCCTGAATGGCTGCCCAGCAAGTAAAGGATTACAAAATAGCAGATACCACTCAAAATGTATCTCTATATAATCACCACAAAGTGATTTAGAGTTACAGCTTTGATGTCTTGCTCCTCTGGCTCTAGACTTGATTCAGTGAATTTTAACTGCTTTAGTAAACTAAATCATCCATGAACTAGAGGGTAACTTTTCTTTATAAATAAACCATCCTGAAGACAGTGCATGGCAGCAGCTGAGCTCTATTTCGGCCTCTATAACCCAGTTGACAATGCTTGTGGAAGTCCAAGGCTTGACAAGATACACCCAGGCCACACAAACCAAACAGGTTTTCCTGCACTCTTGGGATGTGGCTCCTGAGGATCAAGAACAGTCCAGGTCCACGCTTATTCCAGTCTTCTCCCTTCAATCCTTCCTCCTTTGTATACTTCTCTGTATTCTCAGTTGTGCCAGCATGGTCATTAAAGTGTACCTGTCCAGTGAGGCAGCTGATGGAGTCAATCTTGTTGCAAACTTTTCTTTATTATTGGGTTAGTTTTCAGAGAAATGAGTGCCCTGACTCAACTCAATGACCTGAGTAACTGAGCCTAGCACAAGGCAGCATGTGGAAATGTGTGTCTGCAATAACCTGAATTTCCTATGAAATTGCACCTTTTGTCTGGGCAGTAAGCTGGTGATTCCATCCCTAAAAATATTTTTGACATGGACAAAGAAGAAACATGTCAGTATATCAATATTTTAAACAGCTTAGGGAACTGGTCCCAAGACTGGAAAAAATGTCTAACCTCTGTGCTCTATACCTCACACTGAAAAATGAACATTGGATGAAGAACATCTCAGAAAGCATTGAATGTATAAAGAAAACAGGGATGTTTTTCCAGCTTTCACTGCTGTATCTATTTTCTCGTGAATTTAAACAGTCTATTAAATTGACTTCCATGTAAATACTGTATCACCTCCTATTGTCACATTCAAAAGAAATTCCAGTATCAAAAAAAAGTAATTAATTTTGCAATAAAAGCTAAACAGATTAAAAACCCAAAAATATTTGTTCTGAATCAAATTTCATCTGAAACACTTTTAAAGCTAAGTTACTCAGATAGCAAATGCAGTTCTACAAAATTAGTGCACACTGTCTTGAATAAACAACCTACAAGGAACTTCTTATTCATTTTTCAACTCTCTGAAGTTAACGTGCTAGTTTCATCAGTAGCAATTCTGAACCCTATTACAAAGTATCAGTAGGGAATCTGACCAGGATTAATAGTGGTACTCAGTCCTGGGATTAGATGGTGTCTTGTTTCATGGATTTTAGGCCATCTGTTCTTCCCTCCTACATTATACTCCTGCAGAACTATAAACGCACCTCCACCTCAGGGACTATAGAAAGGAATTAGAATTCTTCTGCTTTTCATTATCACAAGATTCAGTAACTCATTTCATTGTCAGGATAATCCCCTTTTACTCTTTCTTTTGCGCTTGCAGGATATGCCAAAATGACAAATAAAATCCCAGATGTTAGAGACCTGATGAGGTCTCCACCTTTCCCTGAGTGTTGGGTTTAAGCTACTTGGGACACTGTGTCAAATCTGACAGGACCCTGATGCCCACACCCAATATTCATTAAGGTTTGTTAGTGATTTGTATAGCTGTCTACAAGCTGCACTTCCACCTCAGTCCTCAGTGGCCATTTAAATATTTAGTTTGTCCTCTGGCTTTTACTGACAAAGAATTAATTTCCTATTGTTCAAGTGTTGGAAAGAGTTTATATTTCTTTCTAAAAGTAACAAACGCCTTCTGGGTGTTGTAAATGGCTTGTTACTGCTGCATATTATTTTAGGTAGTCATATCTAATTTAAAGTTTTATTTCCCCATGGGCTAACTTGCATATCTGCAGCATCCAAAGGCTATGACAACGCCTTAGCAGAGTTTTATCCAGGGAGTTAGTTAACTCCAAAATGAAGTTTGGTCTTTGTGCTATACCAATTCGTATCTGCATTCAATTTCTAAAAGTTCTGTAAAGTATCTCAAGTATGTAATTATTTTCAGGTTTAGTAAAAATACTTGCAATTATCATAGGCTCAACTAGTGTTTATTTTTTCCCCCTTATTTATATGCTAAAGTAATCATCTCTACATATGGGAGAAAGGGCTGGGGAATTCTGTGTATGATCTTTGGAATATTTTATGTCCGTAGCTCTCTCAGTTCAGACACTGAGCAGCACGACCTCCCTCCCGTGCCCAGCTGGAGTAAAATAAGGCTCCACTGAGAGGCTACAGACTTCTTGCTGTCTTTCACTTTGGGGAAAGAATAGTCCTCAACTTCTCTTAATTTATCTGCTCTTTTGGCAGGTAGGTAGTGCTAATTTCAACTACAAACCTAAACTAACTGAAAGCCATATGTTTAGAATTACATTCTGTTTTCTAGTATTTCTTGCTAAAACCTATTTCAATTCTAACCCCCTGTGACAGTCAAGGAGTGAGTCACACACCTCAAACATGGTACCAAGCGATCTCAGATCTGACTGGGTACATGGGGCTCAAGCTCTGAGTGTTTGCAGAAGATTCCATGTACATCAGAGGACAAAAATTACTGAACCAGGACTAACAACAGTTCTTGCAGTTGAGGTTTTCACCAACAGTACAAATAAGCTGTCAAGCTAAGTGTTTGGTATTTAAAATTGGGTACAAGTTTTAACTTGTAACTCCAAGCCACAAAAAATAAAATTACTAGAGATAACTGTTTTATTGAACATCAATATGACAAAGTCCTACCCTTAAAGGCATCAGGAAAACTATGATGGTAACCTCTTTTAAAGTAATTTTTTTTTAAAAAGGGATTTTGTTTTGTTTTATTATTTTTTTGTTTTTGTGCCATGCCAGTACACTGCAACAGAGTCTACAACAGTATTACTTTACTAAAAGCAAAATACTTAATATTTAACTGTGAGTACAGAGGGGAACATAAGTATTCTAACAGAAATAGTAATCATGTTGTTATAAGTAACTGTTGTACTAAAACCTGAAAAATGTCCAAAAAATGAAGTCCCTTGACACACTAAAGGTTTGGGGTTGTACAAAAGCGCAGTAAGATATATAGAAATAGAGGTGTTTCAGTTTGATCCAACTGCAATGTGAGTGTTCAACACTTACAATTTATTTTGTTAGAAGTGAAATCATTCAATTAATTAGCCCCTTTGTTTTTCAGAAGCTAAAACTTTTTAGTTTCAAAAGAAATTAAGAAGAAAAATGAAACCAGAATGCTTTTAAGTTTCCATGATTAAACCAGTAAAGTCTAGAGGGAAAATTGATAATTAAAAAAAAAAGTTGGATAGCAAGCTTTCTTCTTAATTTCAGCTGTAAAGAAATGAAAGCAATACACAAGGTCATGCACTTTTATTTTCCCCTATAAGGGAGGAAAAATGCCGACAATATATATTCTTGTGATTTTTTTTTGCTCAATAATTCCTAGCAAATAGGATTCCTTTCAAAACAACTTCATCTCCTGCATTAGAACTCATCTGGAAAAGGGGTCATTTACACTGTTTATAAAACACTGCCGCATAAAATGTGTAAAAAACCATATTTCACTAAAAATAGCTTGCGTAAGTAAGGGATTAGAGTAGTTTCTACTGCTATAATTGTTCCTTTGTAGTTTTTTCCATGATGTTTTTGAACAGTGTTTTTAACTCTGTTTATTAAAGTCAGCACATCAAAAAGGATCAAAGACTAAGCTAGTGAGAACCAAAAAAACCCCAAGCGTATTGTGTTGTCTCACTGGGGATTATGCAGATTCAAGTAAACAAGTGCAAATTGTTGAGGTTTTAATGAAAATTTTCTACAATTATTGTATCTGAAGTCATTCTATATAATAACATCTGTACAGCAGATGGCCATACTGTACAAAAGGCAAGCAATGCTCCTTTTTCTTCCTCTGTTTTAACAGTACATCTGAGATGACTACTTTTGTCATTGCGCTTAGCTTGGTTCAGCAAATAATTCGTAAAATGCAGCTGCTGCAGATGGTCACAATAGTTATTTGACTGTAAAATCAAAGACACAGTGAAGTATTCATGTATTAGTTTCATTCTTTAAAAAAACTCCTGACATTAACCCTGTTCAGCTCAAAAGGTGTATCTATAAAATCTTTTATAAAAAGAACAGAAGTGAAGAACTGAGATATTTAAACGCTCCTTCCTCTCAAGACACAAGCTTTTAAAAAATTGAGTTAGCTTGCATTATTTCTTTGTAATAAGAAAACAAATCTAGTTAGCAACTGTGGTATTCTTCTAAAGGATTTTTAACATAAGACTATAATACCATTTCCCCCACACCGAATATTTTATCTTCTCTCCTGAAGTTGTAATTTCCACTTTGATTTCTATCAACACTTTAAATTCAGATTAAGAATTGTAAAAAAAAACCAACAACAACAACAAAAACCTAAGTAATTTCTTAAAAGATTTTTTGACAATTTCAATCAGTTTTGTGGAAGTGTGTCTTTTGCTCTAATTATGACCTAATTTACTACACCATCACAACAGTACGCAGAACCTCATGCAAATGCATTATTCTTTTTATGAAGTAGAGATAAAGCATTTTTAACTGGAAAAAAATGTGAAAAGCATCTGTTGATGTCTATTAATTGTCTGGTTATGGAAGTTCTTTATTTAGAATAACTAATGTCCATTTTCATTAGATTTGACATCAGTATTGCTCCACTTCACAACGCCTGCCAGACTATGACCATACTAAAGATTCATGTATGGCTTATAACATGCAAAATAAAGATTGATTTCCTCAGACTGCCAGAAGAATTAAGAAACAGAACTTCATAGCTGAAAATGTTTCTGAGGCTTAACATGCAAGGCAAGGTACGTCCTCCTTCTGGGAGGATGAAAACCTCCAGGGTAAGCGAAATACAGCGTGAGTTTGCCAAATTGCTTTACAGAACAGCGACGGAGCAGCCCGGCTTTGATGTATCGGAGCATGATGTGGACACCATAACGTACCACGGGACAGATAATGCAGAAATGATAGAGGGGAATCGATGGAAGGGAAGAGGATTATTACACAGAAACAAAACTAAAACTATTTAAAGCACATTATAAAGGCTTTTACTCAGTTGCAGTGCCTTCTATGCTAGAGTTGTGATCCGAAGGGAAAAGCGTGGGAACGCAGACACTGTTCCTGCCTGCACTGCTGTTTATTAATGGATAAATCAAAAGTTTCAGGCCCTGGCACTTTTACAGGTTTTCATGTCCTATGAACCTTAAATTTTCATTTTTAACTTTTAATACAATAAAGAAGAATTGAAACTTGCTGGCCTGAGGAAAAATATTTCTGATGAAAAAGAAATAAATCACCACCTCAACTGGCCAACAACTTGTTCCTCTCAGCTAGAGATCATTTTACCTCACAAGCTACTCTTCCAACTATTTAGATCTGGCTCATCTCCAAACCATGGAAATATACCATCCTATTAATTTTACTGAAAGACTAATAAAGCAATTTACAGTGACACTCAAAATATCTCCATTTTAAATGAGTCTCTGGTATCTGGTCAATTGTACTCGAGGTGTAAAGTTTCCTTGCAGTGCTTCAGTAATGAGACCAGAGTGCCTGTTTTCCCTGTGTGACTCTCAGGTGTGCAGAAGAAACATGTAAAAATTGAAAACTTCATAAATCTGGAGGAGAATAACAGCATGACCCAATATTTACATAGTAGCATCTGTCAGGGCTCTGAACAATTATTTTTACATTTTTTAAGCCAGAAATAAAGGTCCTAACAAGAAAATCTAGTTACAGAGTGAAAACTGTCAAAATTTTGCCCTTTGAATTATGTGCTACATTATAGAAATACCAGAGGAGTGGTTCTCATAACCACTATTTCAGCCAGAATTCCATCAATAAATTAGTAATTACAAGCTAGGGATATTAACTACAGAATTAATCATTCTTGGGTGCTCCCTCACAGAAAGGAAAACTCAGGTAATAGAGTCTATGAGGGATTTGCTATTTTCTGTTGTGGATTTATGATGTTGGCTGAAGCAGTTCCCTGCAATGCCCCACACTTTGAAATGGTCACTAGACCACCACTTACACAAACCAGTAGCTCTTCCAACTTCAATAAAAAAAACCCCTCTTACCTGCAGTTTTATGTCCACTTTTAATATTCAGGCTCCCACTGAGGTTTGAGAAAGAGACTAACAAACAAGGTTTACTGGGGTGTGGGATGGTTTCCATCAAAGCAACTATTTGAACAGTGTGAATGGAAATCTTCTGGAAGCAGGAAAGGGCTTGCCATAAGTTTTCTTGCATTGAAGCTTTTTGCACAGTGTTGGTGTGCACTGCAGGTAGGAAGTCCTTTGTACTGGGGTGTCTGGATACCAAAGTGTCATCCTCATCCAGAATAATGCCAGCTGATGAAGCAGCCTCCTTCCTGGGCACATCTTCATTTGTGGCAATGATTTTCTTCAAGAACTGGTTTATTTGGTCAAGTCTGGCAAAACTGAGATTTGCTTTCAAAGGTTTTGATATGTCCACATTTATGTCAGCTGTAGGGGAGAATTGGGAGAAAAAATGTGTTATCTATAGTGCAATTATTCAAGCTGTGGGCAAATATAAGGCATTGAATGGAAATAGCTTTTCCATCATATACCAACCATGTTTCATAACAAGGATGAATCAATGTTAAAACATAACAAAACAATACTTTTAGCAATAAATCATAGAATGAAAAATACTGTAAGCAACCATCACTATGTACAGTTTAAAGGAAGAAACATGGCACAATGTGGATTTTATCTCGTTTCTTCCCAGGAATCACCACAGCTATCTGAAGGACACACACTTTATTTGAGTGTGTAGGAGGGTAGATACATTAGTTCTTTTGTGTCAGAATAAAAATATACTTCACATTCTCTTGAGTTTTATATCCAGAAGAACTATTTGACTAAACTCCAAAGCCAACAGTGAACATTTTCAATACATTTAAATGAGTGAATAACATGTGTATTGTGTTGTTTCCTACACTGCTCATATGCAGCACTCTTCAATGCATTTTCAAGATGAAATGTGAAATAAAAAGCAAATACAGAAACTGAGGTATATTTAGGTTTCTTCATTTTCCAGGGAGATTGGAATAATGTATTGTTTTTAATTTTTTTAAAAAAATTCTTATTATTTTTAAAATGTTTTTTGTCTCCTCACCAAAAAGGATTTTGGTGTTTCTCAGTCTACTAAGAGACTCACAGGACTTTTAGGAATCACAATTAATATGAACAACATTGTTAATAGTGGTATCTTGGTAGCTGAGATGTAGGAATTGCCAGAATTATTTCACAGGTAGGAACCAAGATTTTATGCAGTCTGAAACTTATTTCTGTGCTGCAGTATCAGTACGTAACAATTCCTTAGAGAAATCCAGATTTTAACTTAGTATTTAGGGTTTTTCATTTCAAATTTAGTTTTTGATTAGTAATGAGAGAGCTATTCTGGTTAGGGGGAAAAGTGCTTTTCCCTTTTTTGTTTGACTGCCACCACCCCAACCCCATGAACCAACAGTGATTAAAATTCTGGGCATATATCTAAACTAGATTAAATGTTCAAACAGCACTACTTAGTTTAGAGTTTCATTATAAATATATACAGGAAACACTGTCTGTTGAAGGTTTTACACAGATTAATGAATATTTCATCAAAACTAGTTTCAAGTTGTCCAGGATCACATCTTACTTTTAACACTGATGCAAACTAATGAGCTGGATTCTCCCATTCTTTAGGTAAATTTTTACACCAATGGTAATGGGCTGTAGGGGCAGAGTTTCAGAGCTGCTTTTAAGCACAGGTTTAAACTGATTTCAGAGGCACACAGGCATGTGACAAAGCACTTTTCTGATCCCCTCCCCCCAAAAATATCTGGCACATTTTCTACAAAGATAAAAGAAATTTATTAATGGCTGTGTAAGATCCATCATAGCTGAACAAAAACCCCAAAACAATCTTAGAAAAATGTCTGCACTATTCCACAAGCTACAGATAACAGAAATTTAAGACTGAAAAGCTATTTTTAACTTAGAATTTCAATTACTGGTTTTCTGAAAATGCTTCCTCTTGCACTGAAAGCCTTCCACACTAAACTAGGAACTGGCAAAACACTAGCTAATATGTGGGGCTAGCAGGAAGGCAAGCACCAAAGCTAGGAAGATGGGCATTAGAAGAAAACAGGACTGGAAAGGATTGTTAAACACTGGAACTGGCAGCCTGGGAAGGTGATGGTGTCACCATCCCTGGAAGCGTTCAAGAAGCAACTGGACGTGGCACTAAGTGCCAGGTCTAGTTGACATGGTGCTGATCAAAGGTTGGACTCAATGATCTCAGAGGTCTTTTCCAACTTCAGGGATTCCATAAAGATTTTCAGGCATCCAAAACCACACAAGATCAACTTGGAAGATTTTTCAAAATCCTTATGTACTGGCATTTTAATTAAAACCATGGGAAGAAAAATGTCATAACACTTTGGAAAAACTCCCCACACTCTTGGCACTTGGAATATCCCAAGATTTGCCTGCCTCTTATGCAGACATCACTGGGCCTCTCTTTCCTTTGAGTAGAGAAAGGAGTTAGGAAGAAAGTAGAGACCCATGTGACATTAGGACATTAATTTATTTACAGTACTCAGATGAAAAGGAGTGTTTTCAAAATGAAATGTTAAAAAAACCAACCAAACAACTGCCTTATCAATTTAAATTTCTCCCTTATTAATGTAGTAATAAAGGAGTTAAATAGAATAGGTTTATTTATTGCTTTCTGCTAAATAATTAAGTTCCTAAGTTAGTAAAGGAGGACCCTTACTCCTTGGTGAGGCAACTTTCACATCTTATTGGTTTATCTAATACACATCTAATTGCCAGCAGTTTCCTATGGTAATATATCCCAAAAGAGGAAAAATCCCAACAAATCCCCCTGACACCCAAAAACTACTTAGACCTAAGTTGACTCAACAGGTGTCAAGTGCTTAACCCAAAGCTTAACACACCCAAACTGAGTGTGAAAGATGGAAAAGGAGATGAACACAGAGGCAGAAGCTCTTGTTGGGGCTTCCTTCAGCCAGGGCAGAGAAGACATAGGGCACTGGTGTAGCTTAGTGGTGGAACATACTTGGCACCTGAGCCTGTGCTTTTATCACTGCTCTTGGCCACTCATCCAAGAAGGCAATAAAAGAAGGGCCACCAGAGAAATGGAAATGACTTCCCTGTTTTCTGTTTGGAAACTGTGCATGTCACACAGAAAAATCTTGTCATGACTGATAACTTGACCAAGTTTTGTATGAAGTTATTTTTATCCACTAAATCAGCCCTGACAGAAATGTGGTGGCAGCCAGAAGTATAATTGCAGAAAATGTAACTTTGGAACCTTCACTGCAAGTATTTTAACCATCTCATAATGATATAGGTTATTTTTACAACTGGCTAAAGATTATGTAAAGAGATTCTTTGGTATTTTAAGTTAAACGTTCGAAAAGAAAAGAAACCCCACAATTGAGCAATCTTTAGTCTTTGACCTTCTTTATCCTTAGCAATGTAAAAGAAACTTTAACATTCCTTCTAAGGAAAATATATTTAAGTGATGGACAGAACAATGAAAACTGATGAAATATGAAGAGCTATTTATAGGATTTGATTAAGATAGATATTCAACAGCTTTACCAGACAATCAAAACAGGCTAAAAAGAGCTTTAAAATCTATGAGTCATACAGATTCAACTGGAACAAAATTTTTGGGGTGCACAATTTGAGTGTAACAGTATTTTTAAATTATTTTAAACACTTTGGGAAGAACAGCACATAACACTGCACATATTCTATACCCACAGGAAAACACAGTCTTCCTGTAACTCAACTTACTCTTTGAATTGCCCAAAATTACATCAGAATCAAGACAGAGCAAAAGGTAGCTCAATGTCACCTTTAACTCCTCAGTTTTATCAGCTCCTCCTTTGCCTGCTAGTGACTGGCTACCAAAATTATAATCCAATGCATTCTTTAGTTTTAAGACATATTAGCAATAAGTTATTTTGCCAGGCATTATCTATTTCCAGGAAAAAAAAAAAAAAGTGAAGAAATTACTGTGCTTGCAAATAGATTGCATCAAGGTGAGTTATTTCTGTTATGCTTAAAGCAAATTGAACTAGATGGTATCAAAGCAATTTTTGATTACACTATAGCATTTGAGCGAAGAATTTGAATTGCTTTTTCTCTTCATCAATTTCTTCACTACTTCTCTTTAGATTACCCAGTAAATTCATGTATTTCAGTTATTAGTTTCTAATTAGCCTTCACAATTTCTGAACAGCAACTAGGAAACAGAATGATGAAATACCTAGTGAGTTAAAAGGAGATTAGATACATATAAATAAATTACACTTATTATATGCTCCCACCACACCAGGAGATGACTTAACAGTGGAGGAAAAAGAAACACTTTGGAATAATGAAATCAGAGAGGGAATTCAGGTCCCAGAGGCGATTCTACGGAGTTTTATGTTAATGTACACCTTGTGGGGGACCAAAAATCAACTGGAATAGTTTCCTGAAAACTGTTTCCAGCTATTTTCTCATTTTAAAAGTTCCAACTTCACTTGACCCATTAGTCATCATATTACTTACATTTATTATATATTTTGAAATCTATTACAAAAAACTCAATGGATTCAATATGGACTGTTTGAACTAAATCATAACAACTATAAAAGAAAAGCTATGAGCAGCATTCTGAAATCTCTGTCTGAAGCAATTTCTTTCTTTGTCATTTTATTACTTAGAGCTTCAGATTAAAAATTCCAGGGTTGTAAGTCTTTAACCTTGTTCTCCATAACATTCAAATTTGTATTGGGAAGATATAATTTTCATCTGTGAACTTGGGATAATGACATTACTCAAACCACTTTTCAGAGGGCTAAGGATGAATAAGCAACACAAAAATAACAAAAGCTCCTAGCATGTCAGTCCAGATAAATTCCAGCTCTTACTGGAGCTGGAAGCTTCAGTGGGCTTAGTCTAATACTTGCCATAAGTTAATGTACACAAGGTTACCACTTCTATGACTTAAAAACTACCATAGTATTTTCTTAATCTTAAATACCAGAAAGTAAATGCCATGAAAATCAGCCATAAGCTGAATATGGTCAGGCTGAATCAATAGGCCAAGTCTATGAGGTTCAATAAGGCAAAATGTGAATCCTGCACTTGTGTCACAACAATCCCACAGAGTGCTACAGGCTGGGAAAGGAGTCTAGAAAGATGCATCTTGGAAAAGGACCCATGAGTGCTGGTTGACAGGAGCTGAACATTGTGTGCCCAGGTGGCCAAGAAGTCCGGTGTCATCCTGGCCTGGATCAGCACTAGTGTGGCCAGCAGGACCAGGGCAGGGATTGTCCCCCTGTACTGGGCTCTGCTGAGGGCACACTGAGTGCTGTGTCCAATTCTGGGCCCCTCAGTTCAGGAAGGACATTGAGGTGCTGGAGCACGTCCAGAGAAGGGCAATGGAGCTGGTGAAGGGTCTGGAGAGTAAATCTTATGAACAGCAGCTGAGGGAGATGGGGTTGTTTAGCCTGGAGAAAAGGAGGCTCAGGGGGGACCTTATTGGTCTCAACAACTTCCTGAAAGGAGACTGGAGCCAGGTGGGGAGTGGCCTCTTCTACCAGGCAACCAGTGACGGACAAGAGTAAATGGCCTCAAACTGCACCATAGGAAGTCCAGTTCAGGGAGAATTTTTTCACTGAAAGGGAGGTCAGGCATTGGAATGGGCTGCCCAGAGAGGTGGTAGAGTCATCATCCTTTGAAATATTCAAGAAATGACTGGACATGGGAGTTAGTGCTATGGCTTAGTTGCCATGGTAGTGCTAGGTCAAAGGTTGGACTTGATGATGTTGGAGGTCTTTGCCAACCTTAATGATTCTATCATTTATAAGACTGGGATCTTTTTAAAGACTGAGAAATGTTGAAATATGACAGAGAAAAATATGCCATTTTCTAAGAACTGATTCATTTTCCATAACCCTCATTCAGCAGTGGACCTTTTATTTCTCACAGCTAATACAGAAAAGGCCAGGTCTTTCTCCTTGAGGCTGGACATGGATCTCACTCTCCCCTTCCCCAAGACGGTTGTAAAATATTAAACTTCTTAATATATACAGTACTTCTATAGAAAAAACTACTATTTATCCTAAACTCTTAAGATGATTTAATTTCCTAGTCCTAAACAGGAGAGGAGCAGAATGAAACATTTCAATGGCATGAAACATTTTGCCAACAGCGATAGTCTTTCTCCCTCAGCCACCCATCCTGATGTAGGGACTTAAACTAGAGGAAATATGAGGAAGGTAAAGGTAATCTTGAGCTCTGATTCTGATTTGGAGTCAGGGTGGCCCTTCAGCAAAAGGCTAATGGCTGAATTGCAAAAATTAAATTTATAAAAATAGGAAAGAGACATGTAAAGAAAAGACCAGTTGCACTGTTCTCAATTGTCTGGTCAAGCATCAAAAGAGACCCAAATTAAGAGAAATTGAAAAGCAAGAAGAATCCAAATGAGTTGTTTTTATCCTCCAATTCATCATTCCCAATTTGGATCAAGGCAAAACGAGGAGGAAACTTGAGACAAGGCTTCAGAGGCCATCTGCAGTCCATCTCGCATTCTGCTTCTGTGAGACAGATGCCAGTTAGTTGAGAAGAGACTGGTAGTCAGTGCTCAGTAATTCTACTACTGCTGACTGTGTGCTGCAGCCCCACAGAAGCAGCTCCCCAATGCCAATAGGGCAAACTAAAGCCTTCAGGAAGCTTAAGCACCCTGAGCTGTGCCAGGTGCTCCCCCGTGGGAACAACATCCACCTCAATGACCTAATGTGTCACTGGCATTACATGAAGGTGACACTTTGACATTAACAGCTCCAGCTAGCCAGTGCCCAGCTTTGAGATCTCAGATAAGGCTCAGAGTGATGCAATTCTATTAATTTTTTAAAACCGTCACAAGTAAACCAAGATAAATTGTTGTAGGTCAAAAAGGCTGAAGATACCATTATTAAACAATAGAGGGTTACTGCTATTCAGTAGATGCTGACTGAAATTAACCAACTGTGCAGCTACCAAATACAGCTCAGAAGTGTGTCAAGGGCTGGGTGGTGAGGCCAAAAACTATAATGGGGGCATCGGGAGGCACTATCATGAAAGGAAAACCCTGGCTAAGGGAAACATTAACTCTCTCAACAGAGTCAGGGAAGATGAAGCACAATACAGTGAGACGAAATAAATTGTTCCAGGTCATGGAGCACGTTTGTGGAAAAGAATCCATAAATACTAACTCTCTATTTTCTGCTTAGCTGCTGAATAATACATCTATATTAAGACACATATGAGGGAAAAAAAAGGCTTCAGAAAATGGAGCAAATGTTTGAAATAAGTGTTAAAAGAATGCCAATACACAGAAAAAGATTATAAGAAAATATTTTCCAACTTATCCATGTGGCTCCAGTGTGCAGTTTTCATTTTCTGTACTTAAGCGTATAAGAAACTAAATTTAAAGTGTTGTACATACTGTTTTTAGAGAGGTACTTTGATGATTTTACTCATTATTACACTGATATTACAGACAATAGATGTGTCAAATCCAAAGCAATACCTACAGGCTGGTACACCTGTTTGGAATATTTCTCTTTGCCCTCTTAATCAAATAAATATAATTTCATGGCTACAGTGTCAGTGCTTTAAAAACTTGTTTGTAAAAGAGCAAAGGGAAAAAAAAACCTACTAGAAAGCTCAAAAGTTTTGCAAATGACCCAGAGTTAATTAGAAAAGTCTGCACCCTGGCTAGTTCCCCTTCTCACGTGTCAGCTCTCATTAAATCAAAAAATTCTCCTTTCAAAGTTAACAAACACCATGGTTAACAAAACTGTTAAACTGGGATCAAGTGGGCACATTCCTAGGTTTATATATGATGTCATGCTAAGCAGCCCACAGCTGAACTTGCAAGTAGTATGAATGATTTTTCAATATATTAAGTATCTGATCTAATGCTAATTTTCTCTCTATAGGCTAACTGTGCTGGGAACAGGTGGCCCTGCTTTCAATTACGGAGGGCTAACATGCCAGTGTGAGGCCTGGATTAGTTCACCTTCTCACAGGGAATTTGCCTCGGTTGGGAATGGATTTATTATGGCTTCACACATGGAACGGAGCTCATGTCAGCTGAGGGCAGTGATACATCGTATGATTCAAATTAACCTGCTGTGGACTGTTCCGCAGGGCTGATATTGTGTATTAAAATGACGACATTTTTAAAACAGCTTGAAAGAAACCAGGATTGCTGAAGTGCAATGGTTCCAATTTGTTCCAACTAATCTATCACCTGCTGGAGATATTATTCTAGTGGGTTTCTGGTAGCTGCTATTTTCCAGGTTTCTCCAAACCACTGACCTTGGTAATGGATACAATTGTTGCCTCTGCAAACAATGGGGAAAAAAGGCTGGAGAGAGTGCCATGGTGCAGTTCTGATTATTGTTTTTTATACCTAAGCCTAGATCCCCTGCTGTGCCCCTCATGCTCCACAAATCACGTGTGGAGGGACTGGCATGAAAGAGAAATCCACCAGGTCCCCAGTTCTCACTTTATCTTTCAGTGGGACACAACAGTTTTTAGTTTATTTGGAAATTGTCTTCTGCAGAAATTATTTATAAAGGTGCAGAAATTATTTATCAAGGACCTCCATTACTTCACATCTAACCCAATGTCTTCCCAAGAAACGATTGTAGAAAGAGGACTTCAGTATAAAGCATCCATAATTTGTGTGTTTAAGTATTTTAAGGCAATTTGTATGAAGTTGTGCTTCATAAACAAGTTTTTGGATCATTTGCCTCCAAAAGACTACATCAAAGACAGCTTTTATAGTAAAAAAGGTGATTAAAAAAACCCAGAAGGAGGACTAGAAGGTAAAGATGGTAATTTTTCAAAACCTATTAAAACAAGATGGTCATATTTGTTCCTCACATAATGAATTATATCTAATGCTGAAGCAATAAATAGTTCACTTCTATGTATTAGACAAAAATTAGATGTACAATCTAATTTTTGTAACAGACTGAATATAAAAGACAGAGGGTCATGTAAAGTGATGTAAATGGAATTTTAAAAATTTTAAATAATTAGTTTCTGTAAAAAGAGAAAGAATAGTCCTTTAATACGTTTTGGGGTTAAAGTTGAGGTCTGTTCCCACAGGCCTGATGATGAATGCTTATTTCTCCTAGGATCCTATTACCTTAAATCTGGAAGAAATATGGTTTTTCTTTAGTTGCCAAAAATGTACAAAATAATCAACTCATGTGGCAAGAAGTGCATTAATGTATTCTGTTATTCTCATTTAATTAGTGGTTTCCAAGTTTAGCTACTTGCTGTAGTTTTTTGATCTTCGAGCTAATACAGACTGACAACCTGGTTTCCTGTGTGGTGAAACCATACGATTTTTCTGTGGAACACCATCTACTTATCTACTTCAGCTGACAAACTATTTGCAAGGAGTACTGGCTATATCTCACACAGCAAACATTGGGAACCACTTCCAGATCTTTTTCTGTTAACTGCTCAGTAGTATTTTGCATTATAAAATATAGGCATGTTTGATTCTTATGTTCAGAATTTAACCTCAGCACACCAACAAAGTATTTTGAAAGAAAAATGGCATTGCAATTAAACCACTGAACTCTGAACACTTAAAATCAACACAGACAACTGTATAGTTATCCCAACTGTTACATATTTTTGTCTGCATAAGGACAGCTTTCAAAAACGTGCTGACTTTTCATCTGTAACCAACAGGCAGCACCTACTAGTACATTCAATGCATTTCAGCAATTTACTTACTACAGTTATAAACATACACATAAATTACTATGAAAACACACACTATGTCATTAGAAAACAGGTCATTTAGTAGCAGCATTCTTTGCCAGATATTTACCAAAAAAAAATAGCCTTCAAGGCCTGCAATATAACTCTACTCCAGCAGTGCTTTTATTTATTCCATTTATTAGCTAAGCTGTCTCCCATTGGTACCTTTATTTATTCAATTTATTAGCTAAGCTGTCTCCCATCACACATACTGTTTGTTGACCTTGCAAGAGGTCTTGGGAGTTTTGCTGAGGTTCTTGTCCTCAAAGAACAACTGCCAGCTGAGCTAGGATCTGGTGGCGTAACACTTTCTCCAGGCCTGCTGACGGCCAAGCTACCTCACCCTGGAAGAAGCTGTGGTTAGGGGACTTCTTGTGCCGCGGGGGAGTTAGTAACTCATTTTCCAGTAGCCTGCTGAGGAGCTGTCAGGCTCCTGTAACTCTTTGCATGTGCTGTTCTGACGCAATCACATGCAGAATGAGCCTTCCATTACTCATCCAGTGAAACTTCCATCCCCCAAGGAAGGCTTCTTGGTAAAGGTTAGTTTATTTGAAGAGGATCTCATAGTGGTAACAGCTGAGGTTAGAAAAAGCTGCAAGGGATGGTGGAGATGTTTTGTTATACTACACTGGCAAATACTTCATTGAAATTCAGAGAAATTACCATTGAGTCATGTGTAATGAAAGTTCCAATTAGCAGCAAAAACATGATGAAAAAAAGAAAAAAAAAAAAGTATTTGGCTAAGAATAGATCCTAGAAGAAATCTCTGAAGTTATAAATGCTTTGCAAGAATAAACAGATTGAAGATTATGATGCATTAATTTATGGTTTTCCAGTTCCCTATTCAGTAAAACACTATGGAGTGGGGAGAGATACAACTGAACTGGCGAGATTGGGGTAGACACTTACACTATTTGTGAATATATAATTTGCAAGCTGGTGCCAGCTTCCATGTTTGCCAGTTTAGCTAGGAATCTATCCTACTGACAGGACAGAATCAGGGAAACACCCTCAGGTGTGTAATAAATTAAATATAAAGGCTGTGCCAGGAAACTACAGTGAGAACCTTGAGAGAAGTGGAATGCACAAATGAAGGGTCTGGGAATATGGAAATCTGACAAACGTGGGGACAGAGGACATGTAAGAACTGGAGGCAGAAGGATAACAGAAAACCATTCTGGCAGAAGTGATGAAAAGGTCCCTGAAAATAGGTATCTTAACCCCCCCTTGTGCTGTTCTTGATTAGAATGAAAAGCCATTGTTACTATCAATTAACAATTTTTTTTTCTCAGCATGGCAGCAGAACATGCAGTAGGCCTGAAGATTCAAAGGCCTATTAATGTACCCAAATATGGATCAATATAACAAAAGCTCTGCATTGTCAAGTGGTTTAGAAATCTGTCCTAAAATAACATGGAAGATAACATGTTATCTTTCCTAAGATAACATGGAAAACCAAAAAAAAGGGGGCAATGATGAGGTTGTTCACATACTTTGTTGTTTCCTTGAAACTTCTGCCCATGTGCAAAAATGTTTCTTTCAAGACACTTAACCACAGTTTTTGTAGTCAGGGGTCAAATATGTGTGTCTCATTCACTGGTTACTCAGTTTGATGTCTTGGGTTCTAATATTTAGAAGTGATTATTGCTTCACTCAAAGACAATGTGAGCTGTGTTTCCAACATCAAATTCTGTTTTCAAGTACTTTGGAAAACTAAATGGTGTGTGTTAAATTGATAACCTTAATAAAATGAGAAAACATTTAATGTCCCTGTGCCTTAGTTGTCTTCTGTGAAATGGCAAGGGCATAGTATTCCATCATCCATGTGAGGGTTGTGCAGGTAAATTAGTATTTCTGTAGTGCTCAGATGCTACAGCTATAAGGCATGCAAAGATAATTCTGCTGCAGATCCAGGATTAGATATTGTGTTGTAAGATTATATGAACAGGTAAGTGAATGAACAGGAAAACCCAGTACTGAAGAGATTCTCACTAAATGACTGATCCCTCAGTCACACTCTGTGCTGTGTGAAGTAAGGATATTCAGGATTAAAAAAAAAGTTAAATAATTCAACAAAGTATAAAAATATGCACATGAGAAAATAGTTACGATGCATTTTCTAACTTTCACTTCAATCATTCTACATTGTAATGTAGCTATAAATACATACTTCACAAAATAAAAATGCAATTCGCAGGAATTTCTGATGCTCTGGGAGTGGAACTTCAGGTCACATTGTGTTATGTAAATGCTAACAAACCTCTTTTTTTACATTTTACAGTATCAGCATTTTGGGTGATTGGAATTTCCAGTGCCAGGTATCCAGATTTCAAAGAACCCAAGAGAAGATGACTTAGAAAAATCTTCAGAAACTTATAATAAGTCATATTTTCTAAACACAACTGCAATAACATTTCAGTTTTCTAGGACTAGAGGCAGGTAGGCTTCATTCTGCTGGAAATTTAACCAGTTCAGCCCTTCTAAACTTACTATGGGAAGAAAATTAATAATTAGACCTTAAACCAATGACTAGTCCAGGACTGTCCATTGCCCAGTTTTCATTTTCATTCAGGGTAATTGCTGGAGGAGAATTTTGCATTCATGAACAAGGAATGCAAAACATTTCTGATTATCTGGTATCACTGAGTCATAGAATCATTAGGGTTGAAAGGGACCTTAACACTTATCTCCTTCCAACTTCCCTGCCATGGGAAGGGACACCTTCCACTAGATCAGTTTGCTCAGGGCCCCATTCTGTGTCTATGTGTGCATATCTACAAACAGATTACATTAGAAAAGAAAGATTAAAGTGCAGCACTTACCTGGTCCATTAAGGAAGTCTTTAATTTGCACAGTGATAAGAGGAGGTGGAATACCACTTTTAGCATCTACCTCTCCTGCTACTGTCTGCAGCCAAATCTTGCAATAATCCAGAGCTTCTGGTAGAGTTTTCCCAGGATCTACGATGATAATCATCATAGTCATTAATTATATTCCAGGAATATGATATACTACAAAATGCCATGTACAAAATTGACTAGACAAAATTAAAGAGTTTTAAATGTAATATGGTAAATATTATACCTAATATAACTGGTTTACATAGCATTTGCACCTACAGACAGATGCACACGTAGAATAATGCATGCACTCATGGGCAAGAGGACAAAGCTCTAATTACAAAAAATTTAGAAAACACACAAAAATACCAAGTAAATATGGGTAAAATACATCAATAAAACAAGACAACTGTAAATAGCACACAATTTCAGCTTTAATTAATGATTAAGTGATAACACTTAAGGACTATATGAAAGACAATCTGTGCTCAAAACCTGCTAGATTGCATTGTCATTGCTTGGTAGAGAATATAATAATGGAAAGGTAAATGATAAAGGCAAAAAACCCAGAATGCTATGAGAGCTCAGGAACAGAGCATGACAACAGCGCAGTTGTATCATTCCCTTTGGAGATTTACTCAATAGATAATTAGTAGCTAATTCTTGGGTACCACCTTGAATGGTGTTCCTTTGATCAGTCTGTAATACTACAAAAGAACATTAAAATTAAATCCATCCAAGGGCTGTTCTTGTCTTCATTTCCCACATATCACACATAGCAAAAACAGTTGGGTAAAAAGACTTTTTAATCTTTAGGGACTCATGACCATTACGAGTATTCTCAATTCTGGCATTATGGTCTTAAATTATAAACAATCAGTCTTTGTTTATTATTGAGTCTCCTTTGTTAATTATTGAATGTCTGTCTCATCCTCAACTTGAGGAGATTTTCTTGAAACTAGTCTCTCCTTTTCAGTTAGTTAAAAACTGCTATAATTGCTTTGAGTCTTACTGAATTAATTCCTTTCAGGAACAGGATTTACATACTCAGTGTTATATTCAACATATGGTATTGTGGTATCGCAGTCATATGTGGACTTGGTATATAAAGTCAGCTTTGGAATTTGTGTTTCTTGACCTTATCATGTGATTCATATAAAACTTGGCACATATGAACCCTTATGTGATTTCAAAGAACCTACTGAAACCAATTGATCATGACTTTAGATCTATATGGGAAAGATCAAAAGTTAGCACATTCTTTTGTTTTTATTTGATCAATTTTCAGGCAATGACTTTACAGCAGTATTTGTACTGTATGGCATATACATTACAGCCTTTTCTTCCCTCTATTCCTGCTACACATTTATGAAGTCAGCTCTCAACAGTTATTTAAGAGCTGTCACTGCATACAACAGATTTTTATGCTTTCCATGAGAATTTCCGCATTTTTATGATACTTAATCTTTTTCTTTTAATTACAATAAATAGAGTGGTGTGGCACACTCCCTTTTCTATAGTAACTCTTTTTAGAGACTATCTTGTGCCTGGAATTTTTTCAGTATACTGAAAATACTACTACTACTACTACTACTACTACTACTACTACTACTACTACTACTATTAGTGATCATCATAATCATCATCCTCTTTACCACCAAGGTACACATTTTTTCCAAAACACAGATTTGTAGCTGTTATGAACAAGGATGTTATCTCTGAACTGGATCTATAAAATAATATCTCTAATAATAAACAGCTAACATTCTAATGTTTTTCAGAATATATAGTGTAAAGCATTGTAAAAATGACTGAATATTGATCAATGAACATCACTGAATTGATTAAATTAATCTCTAAATTACTGTTCCTCTGTAAGTATTAATATAAACATTTAGGTGTACCAATATGGCACAAAACATTGCAATATGCCATTATTTTGTCTCATTTCTGGAAGATATTATGACATATGGTATAGAGCAACCTATATCTTCCACCAGCTTTTCAGAAAAACCACTACATTTACAGCTGAACACTTGTTTTGCAAAATATACTTACAGGTACTCTCATTATCCTAAGATGTGTTTATGTTATTAAATACCTAATAATTATTTCAAAGTTGTAGCTCTTTCAAGCTGAAAATATCTCTGATGAAAAGAACTTACACAGCAGAAAATCCCTGCATGACATATTTCATTAACTATACAAACTGCCCTCAGGCCACTGGGAACTGCATTTAAGCACAGAACCAAAAAAATAAAGCAATCATGGGACTCTGAGGAGGTTGTTTTGCTCTGTCATGTCTCCAGGGTGTGCAGCACTGTCTTCTCTTCATCACCTGGGGCACTGCAGGACTGGGATATGTGAATGATAGGGACTCCAAAATTCACATATTAGGAACACAGCACACAGGAACTTCAATGCACAAAATTAGCACAAGTCCAACAAAATACATTACTTTTAACCCAGCACTGGTCTTACTGAGTTCAAGCATTTTTAAGTTCAAGTGAAACTGAGCTAATTTTGGAAGCAGGAGTATTGTATTGATGATTTTGTATCAGAGGTAATAATATCAAAGGGCCATGCAAAGAGCCAGCTTGAGTGCTCCCAAGGCCATGGCACAGAGTTAGTTGGGAACGTGGGTAACAGACTTGGCTGTCCAGCCAAATATGCCAGTTTCAAGTTTTTATGTAATGATAAGAAAGCTAAAGTCCACAGGTTTAAAAATTGACTATGCTTGTGTATTTCAAAAACTTAAGGGAAGTTCCAAATAAAATGTATGAGGGTAAGACAAATACAAATCTCAAGGGTCAAACAACCAAAAGATGTGTATTCCTACTAAAATATCTTCTAAGGTAGAAAACAGCACGCACATTTTCATAGGATCAAGAATCAGGAAAGAAATAAAGCAGTATCAGTCAATCAATCTCTATGCCAATAACACAGGAAACAGAAAAACAACTGCATGAAAAAAGGGAATTTTAGAATGAAAAGTGAGGAATTCACGATGAGAACAGCTACTAGAAAAAGGACTCTGGTCTCTCAAGGAAATGATGGAAGCATTCAGAATGTTTAAAAATACACTTGACAGAACACTATAAAATATACAATTGGGAACAATTATGCATCAGCAGGGAACTGGTTCTGAATAATGTATTATAATAGGTCATTTCCATTTCCATTTTCTATGATTCTCCCAAAAATCAACACTTAAATTTGCAGTTATTTGTATAAAGAAAATGCTGGAGAAAACCCAGGGGATGCATATATAAGTAAAAGGAGAGGCTAGAATTAATTCACAGCAAGCCAAGAGAGAGAGAAAAGAAAGGACTGAGAAGCGAGGAGCAGTGAAGATGGCCAGAAATTTTATCCCCTACACCATGTGAAAAATTTGTCTGTGGCAGCAAAAGAAAAACGCTGAGACAACTATCACAGATCAACAAGACTTTAAATTACAAGACTGTAAGTTAAAATCTAGAAGACTGAGAAGGTTGAAGCCATCAAGAGATCTACATTTACCTTCCTCCCTCCCCTCTAAAATAAAAATTAAAAAAACAATATATCTCTGGCCATTTTTGAATTCACCCAAACATTCGAAGCCACTTTCAGCCTTGCTGAGATCCAAACCTCAGCTCCAGGCTTCACTTCAAGTTTCTTCCTAAACTTGAATTCAATTTGCCAGCTTTTGATTTCACTGCTAACCCCCTTGGTCTTCTGTTAACAGCAGACAGCAAACCCCAAACTTGAAGGAAGGGAGGGGAAGGGAAGGGAAGGGAAGGGAAGGGAAGGGAAGGGAAGGGAAGGGAAGGGAAGGGAAGGGAAGGGAAGGGAAGGGAAGGGAAGGGAAGGGAAGGGAAGGGAAGGGAAGGGAAGGGAAGGGAAGGGAAGGGAAGGGAAGGGAAGGGAAGGGAAGGGAAGGAAAGGAAAGGAAAGGAAAGGAAAGGAAAGGAAAGGAAAGGAAAGGAAAGGAAAGGAAAGGAAAGGAAAGGAAAGGAAAGGAAAGGAAAGGAAAGGAAAGGAAAGGAAAGGAAAGGAAAGGAAAGGAAAGGAAAGGAAAGGAAAGGAAAGGAAAGGAAAGGAAAGGAAAGGAAAGGAAAGGAAAGGAAAGGAAAGGAAAGGAGGAAGGCAGGAGAAATTTCACATCTTGAAGATTTTCGTTCTCCAAAATATGTCTTTGTTCCTCTTCGTAGCTGACAGCCAGGCCAGCTGAGGGGGCATAGCCTGTGGGAGGCTTTGATGGGGGAGCTCAGGGACTCCGAGCCCCCACCAGCCCCTGTCAGGGGACAGGGCTACCAAGCGCGTGTGCAGGACAGCGGCTTGGCCTGCCCCGCTGGAACGCTCCCCTGCCCCAACGAGCGCTGCAATGTGCTTCTAGTTCAATGGATGAATCATAGTTTGGTCTGCAGTCAATTTTAGAAGTCAGTATGATGCTGCAATCATCTCTGCATTTGAAACTCTGATGTGGAACGTTTGGTCTTGTTTTCAAAACGGTTTCCACTGGAATTCAAAGAACACAAGTGGAAAATCATTTCTGCTAGCGTACTCACAAGTGCTGTGTCAGGAAGCTCAAAAATGAGCACTTAAAGTAACCTGAGGAATGCACATTCCCAGGCCAGTTTGGTTTTATGGGTGGGGGCTGCACTGCTCCCCCCTCATCCATGACTGCAGATGTACTGGACAATAAATATACCCAGAGGGGAACAGGTGACACTCCAGCAGAACTCCCTCAATGCTGTGCTAGGAAACAGCCTTAAATCCTCTCTCTGCCATTAGAAAGCACAGGCTGACACAGAGGCAGTGAATCAGGCATCCTGCCAGAGCCAGCCTGTGCTGCTTTTCATGCAAAAGCCTGGAAAAGGCTTTCCATTAGATCAGAGGTTACATGTGGTCTTAGCTACTGCATCTGCTACTCATGGACCCCCTGCCATCAAAGGCGTAGGTGTCAAATAAAATAAAATAAAATAAAATAAAATAAAATAAAATAAAAATCAAGAATAATTGTGGATGGCCTCAAAATAACTGTTTTTTGCAAATCAGTCGTTGGTGGAAGTGAAAGAAATTCCATGCATAACAGATATTTACCGAGAAATTTCTCTCCCTTGAAACAACCAAGTACCACAACCTCCTCTTTGAAAGTAAACAAACAAACAAATAGAAAAAAGATTTTTTGAGACTGCCCAGAGTACAGTGGTCAGGAAATGAGGCAATTTTGTATCTGGATTACATTACCTGAAACAAAGCAAATAAAGATTTAAAAAAAAATATTTATAAAGGCAGCTTATGAGATTACATTAAAAACAATTGCACCCACTTTTATTTAAGTAAAAATGGCCAAGACTCTGTTAGCAAAGACTAACAGATAGCAGATGCCTTTTTGTTAAATATAGGATGAGCATTTATTAAAAAAGGGTCATTTTACAGTATCTTTCAGTCTATATTTACAGAATCTCACAAGTAAACTCAAGGAGCAACTAGTCTTTTTAGTGCCACTTATTAAGGAGTTAAAATTTATTCCATTGATTTATTTACTTTGATTTCAAGTTTTTGTTCCTTGCAGTAGCATAACTGCAATCAAGCTCTGCAATTACAAAACACAAATGAAGCAGTTTAGCGCAACCATAATAAAACTGAGCTAACATTTCAACAACCTAATAGGTCTCCTGCTTCTACAAATTGACTTGCCAGTGGACTTGCTTGTAGAGAAGACTGAGAAAGCACAACCGTTGGGTCTTCAGCTCCCAGGCAGGCAAATGTTACCACATACAGAAACCAGTCTGATGGAAATGTGCTGCTACTGACTGCTAATTAATGAACTAAGAATACTGAACTTTTAAATAGCCTATTTCCTCCTATTTAATTCTTAAGTTCTTATTTATTTTGTATTTCAGAAATTAAGTTAAAACTGAATAACACAGCTAGTGTCAAAGGAGCCAAGTTCCTTGGACAAAATTTGGTGTTTCAGCCACTGTACAATGCTCTGTCTTACAAAGGGAGTGATAGTTTAATGTGCAATATTGTGAATTTTATGCTCTATTCAAAACTAATAACAAAAACCTTGTCCCAAATAAAATACATATGGCTTCATAACAGTATAAAATCTTCATTTCTACACAATGTTCAAAGCAGTGAACCGTCATGAAGCAGTAACCCTTAATTCTGTCACCAGTTTGAGACTAACTATTATTCTTTTTAAAATTCATATTGGTACAATTTAAATTATAATCTCCCTTTTATACAAAGGTTCATAAAATAGAATGTCATCAAATTACCTGTTAGAAGCATTTCTAAAGTCTAGAAAATCTTTGTAGACTTACAGCTAAACAACATATTTCTAAGCAGTACACAACTGGGAGGTGAGGGATGAAAAGCACAACTAGATCCAGATTATCACCAGGTTTTCTTTACCCTAAAGCTTTTTGTGGAACTTATGTCAACCAAAAAACATGACCTTCCTAATTTCTCAACAGACTTCTATATTTGCTTCTGCTTTGCAAAAATTTGAGGGTTGTTTCAGGACTGTAGATTTTTTTTCTTTTATAAAAGCTGTAAGAAATGGCACAGTATTTCACAAGATCCGAACCTATGGCTGTTGAACAAACAGTATTCAAGGCTTCAGAATTTCACACCAAAAGTGATAGAAACAATTTTTCCAAATGTTTTAAAACATTCCTAAAATACTCTTATGCAGTGTATATGCTGTAGAATGCATAGAATGATTTTAATAGGAGAGATTTTGCTAGCATGTTTTGAATGTAATGTAAATATTTCATATATATCTTAACTACATAAGTTTAACCATATTAGTTTAAGTAATGAGAAAATACCCCCATATGGTTACCAACAAAACTTTATAACAATATAATTGTACTTTTGCTCAGACAAATCTCAATTTTTAGGCTGTGATCAAAATTTGCAATGTTATATGCCTAAATCTTTTGAGCTGCTGCTGTGCTATCGCCTATCTCCATCATAGGATGGAAAGCACACAATATTTTCATTAGGTCTATGACTTGGTTGGTTGTTCTTTTGGTTTATTTTCAAGGGGGAATATGCTCTCCCAGTTCTTATAATCCAGCTAAAAATATATATTTTAAATTTAGCTTATGTTCTCTTTCCCATTCTATGTTAGATAATAGAGTTAGATGCATGCATATGTATATACACAAGAGCAGTCTTCTAGAGAGGGTAACTGGAAATATGGTTTAGCAACATTCACTGCAATTTAAACATCATTTATGCCTTTTTCCCACTCTCCAGTCCTTGATATGCAGAGAAATATAAGAATATAGTTCATACATATTGTACAGGAGAGAAACTAACTTGGTTCTTTCAAATAAACTTTATATTGTTCTTCATATGGATGATACATCTCTTTCAGACAAAACTGTCAGCAAACAGTCACAATATCAAGAAAAGTTGGTGTGACTGATGAAATCAAATACAGCAGCACAAAAAATGCCAGAAAGAGCTCCTAGTTCTGTATTATATGATATACAATATACAGAGTGTGTGTAACATGCACACACACACACAGATAGATAGATATATATAACACATATAGTTCATGGTTATTTTCCCTCTAGTACATCTTAGAAATGAAAAATAGAAATTTCCAAAACTAACATGTTAGTATAGCGGTATGACATTAACCCTAAATGATGTAATTACCAGCACAGCAGGTCTTCCTAAACCAGAGACAATAAGAACTTCATTCTACCTCTTTTGCTGAGTGTAACTCAAGTGTGTAACTTGAAGTGTGCCTTAATTTTCTTAACTTATTGATACATTTAGGCTGGTGTTTTTACTAGGTACTAGCACTTTGGCACCCACTTCTCAAACTCTTTTGAAAAGAGCACAACTGCTTTGGCAGCAAGCACAGGACCCTGTGTGATACACACACAAGGGAGGTATTTATTTACTGCCCACAAAGGCAGTAGGATGAGACCAAGACTTCTGCCTTCACATAATGTCTGAGTCCCATCTCCACAGTTTTTTACATTTGCATGACATGGAGACATAAAGCCAAAGAAAAGGTAAGACCTGTTTAAGGCTAATCTTTGATCTTCCATTTGAGCAACCTATGGTGACTGAGGAGCTCTCAGGCTGTATGTTCCTACTATCTTTATTATTTAGATTTCTTGCAATGCTTCTGTGCTCTCTGATGAACTTTCAGTTTATAAGAAGACTTTATTACAGCTTGTGTTTCGTAGAATTGCTGCCATAGCCATGAAGATGGTGAAAGACTTCAGCAGTTAATTGAGGAAGCAGAATGCACAGAACTTTGCCCAGTTCATTGGTGGCGGCAGCTTGTACCAAGGACACGCTTGAATGCCTCAGACATGAGAAATGAAGAAAGAAATCCCATTGCATCTTTCCAAAGCACTAACTTAATGAAGATGTGATCTTAGACCTACTCCAAGCTTCCTTCAAGCTTTGCCTCGTGAATTCTCTTCACATTAATTGCTGCAGTGACCACATTTTACATAGTACTTAAGAAATACACATGAGAATCTGGAGTAAATCAAATTCATGACACAGATGTGTTTCATTCAAGGTAGGACAGAACAAGAAAGAAAGATGAAAGTAGAAGGATTAAGAAAATGTAGCAGAAAACAAATGTCCCTGTTTTAAGTATCTTCTCTCCCACTGCCTAATCTTTCTCACTGTTTAGTCCCTCTTAAAAGTCCCACTACAATTCAGATTTCTGAGAACATTTAAGATTGCATTTTTAGTCTTTTGCACAAGCAGATTATTTTAACACTAATTTTCAAAAGATACAGTCTCATTCAGCAAAGATACTACTTTTCACAACTGCTGTGCTGGGAACACTGTCAAAGAAAAACTAGCAGTACCTACAGCTCTCATTCAGAAAACAATTTGAAACCCTGTATCATTATGGCTGTATGTTCACCTGGAACTCTGCATAATCATTTACACTTTTTTGGGATAACAGTCCATAATGATTTATCTCATGAAATCATTATACCCCGTACTTTGTATGTATTTTGACATCTCTCATTAAAACTTTGCATATGGAATTTAAAAAAACCCCACATTTTTTAAGAGATGGAATTTGCTGCAAAACCCTATTGCTCAATTGAAAGAAAACTTAAAATACATGACATCACTTGATGCTGTTTGAAAGATCACTTTGGTTTTTTTTTACAGCTTATATCCAAAACACCAGGTGCTTCTACAGTGTTTATCTTTACGTTTTATTGGCAGACCAGTATAGGAAAATATTGTGACATTCAGTCATAAAAAATGCTCTTTATGAAATTACCTTGGCTTACAACTTTTACTTCCTTTTACTTCCTTAGAATAGTTTGAGAATTTACAGCAATGCAACAATCCCTGTCACAGACTGATACTGAGAAAGCAATACTAAGAAACAGGAAGAACTGGTTGCTGAAAGGCTAGATCTTAATTAATTTCAAACATTTTGCACACTTAACTTGATTCAGCTGTGAGGTATAATCCTAAAGATATGTATATTTAGCAATTGATATTTAAAGGTGTCCTGAAGTTCTCTCAGCTGTTTTCCACCACCCTCTGTAACTCTGAGACGTGCAATCATTTTCACAGTTATAACCAGGACTGGATGTTAAATGCTCTTACCTGTGCATTTGTAGTCCGAGGCAACTCCTTTAAGGCCAGCATCAAACACTGAAATCTCTACCTTTTGCTTTCTGTGGTGGCAGCTGAGGAGCACAGAGGGCTGTGATACAACCAGGTAGAGAAATGGCTGCAGCTCTATGTCGCCAGTTCCCCTGCGCCCAGGCTGCCGTACAATGGTTATGCCCAGGGCTTGTCGAGCAGATGATCTTGTGGAAGCGTGCAGACTTTCCAGTGACAAAAGACCTGCTTTTCTCCCAGCAGACAGGGGAGGGTTACTGTTCAAAAGATCGTCTGCTGTGACAGAAGAGATGCATGGCTGACTGGCCTTCTTGGTATCATGGCTGCTGCCTGACACTGTTTCTGGAAGGTTCAAGGAGCTTTTACTTATCTTCTCACCCTCTTTCTGTTCTTGCACTGATTTTGCTTTGGGTGAGGCAGTGCATGAGTATGTCATCAATGAGATTCGACTTGCTGTAACAAAAATGTCAAAGGGAATGAAGTTGAGATTCTTCACGATGGAGGACTGGCGGGAAGGGCGGGCAATGCGGTGCTGGCTGGTGCCACTGTGCTGCTCGATCTGAATGATTCTGATCTTAACACTGTCACTGCCAATTCCACTGTCCTGTGCCCCACTGTAACGGGAGGAGGTCTCAACTGTTCCTCCATCAGCCACATCCATCTTTTTCTGTTCTTGCTTGGAAACCTGCAAAGGAAAATCTTATATTAACTTCTGATATCCATATCCCAACTATTTCAATTTCAGTCATGGCAAAAAATTCACTACATAAACATGATGTCAAAAAAGAGAATTATTAAAAAAAAAAAAAAAAAAAAAAAAAAAAAGGCAAGTTAACTTTAACACAGTAATAACTCATAAAAACACAGCAGGTGTCTGTTCCAATGAAATGATGACTCACGATAGCTGAAGAGCCAAAAACCATGTGAAAGAGAAAAAAAAAAAAAGCAAGCAGTAAGGATTTCTAGGCTTAGAAAACATTTTAAAAATCAAACCCTTCATTTAAAAAACTCTAAAGAATTTATAAGAAATTTATGGATTAATATAAACCTACATATCTGTGAAATAATGTATTGTAAATAAAAGCCCAGTTAGAATTGTTTTCCAGTTTTTAACACTGATGCTCAGAAAGTCACTTTGTCACTAAAGTTTTGTACTGTGATTAGATGAAATAGAACATAATATTAATCCACTACACAATCACAAAAAGACTAAATGGAAATTATAAACGGAAATGTATAAAAAATATATTGTAGAAAAAATATTTTTCTTAAGAGTCATAGAAGGCAGCTGCCTTACATAAAACACCAAAGTTAAAGGAAACATCAGAACTATCTAAAGACTATCTCAGTGATGGGTGTGAGGTCTTAGCTTACCAAGGCCACATAGGGTATTGCTGTGACATTCACAGGGTTTCACATGAGAAATTATTGCATACAGAAATATTTTTTAAAAAACCCCATACAACTCTGACAAACTAAAAGAGTGCAAGAGTGAAATAAAAAGTTGCAAATCTGTGTCTACAGACCTTATAGTCTCAGGTCAAGAGACAGAGATATCTCAAGACAAAGAAGCACTTCAGGAAAAAACACTTTCAACACTGCTCATGAAACAAGTAGAAATTCTATCAAAAGCTTGAGGACACGGTGGGAAGCATATACTAAAATATGTGGCAAAAAACGATCTGCAAAAATTCAATAATAATTGATGTATGACTAATTCCTCAGACTCATATGAAGGTTAGAGTCATACATTCACCCTGTATAGTGTCCACAGCATAACTAACACTTCCATCTGTGCTGCTGCAGAAGAGTTTCTGCTCTGCTCTGTACAGGAGCTAACATAAGAAATGCCCAACTCGGTTGGATTCATAACCCATCTAGTCCAGTACACTGTTTTTGATAGCACCAGGTAGAAACTCTGTTAAGAAATACCAGAAACTGTCCACTTCCTGCAATCTGCTCCTCTCCTTCTCCCCAGGCATCCACAGCTGCTGCATGTAGGATGCCAGGATACACGTTTGTGTGGTCATTTTAGTAACCATTTCTGGGCTTCTTGTCCATGAATTCATCCAATTCCTTTCTGAACACACTGACAGTGTCTGTTCTCCACAACCTTTGGGGGCAACATGTTCCATTAAAAAAAATAAAAATTGCTTTAAACCATCTCCTCCTAGTGACATTGCTTTCCCCCAATCTTTTGTAGCATAAGAATTGTTCAGGTCCACATCCAGCTTTATTAGTGTTGTCAAAACTTTGTAAACTCTAATCACAGCCCTCCTCAGCCTTCTCCTGTTCAGACATGGAAATCCCAGCCTTTTTAGTCTCTCCTCACAAAGAAGGTGCTCCAGCACCTTCAATATTTTTAGCCTCCCTTCTCTACTTCTGTAACTCCACTATGGCCTTCTTGAGTACTCTACAAAGCACCCAAGAAGTGGAACCACTACAGTTCTCTATGAAAGTGAAATGCTGCCTTCTGTTTTGTTCTCCATCTAAATCCAGATGTCCAGTATTTTGTTGGGTTTTTTTTGGCTGACACTGCATATCAACCCAATTATTTAATTTCTTCATTGCAGGACCTATTTCCATAATTTCTTCTTATCTTCTCCACGCAAATGAATCTTCAAAAAGTAAAATATGAACTAGGGCAAACAGTACCTTAATTTCCTCTTCAAAAGAGAATAATGAATTTAAAATAAATAGTTTATCAACAACTTAACTACAGGAATGAATGGCAGTAAATTACTCAATCTTTTCAAATTTCTGTGGTCTTTATGCAGCAATGTATTAGATTCTATACATACTGCAGGAATTGGGATATGAGGGAGGTAAAGAAAAGCTGGCTTTTTAAACCTTCCTTTATACTGTGCTTTATGGAACAAAGGGAGCATTCCCCTCTCCTTTCCTTTAAAGAAATGAACATACTAGAAAAAAATTACAGAGGAAATCCTAAAACAGAATCATTAACTAGCTGAGATTTTCTTTGAAAAGGCTTTTGCCAGCTCTGGTTACAATCTTTTCAGATTCACTCATGTACATATTTTTCAAATAACCAATAAAATTCTTTGCGGCTGTTTTCTATGGCAGGCTCATATCACTGACTTGTAAATGTGATATCACTTTTAATGCTGCCTCTGTAAAAATAACTAGAGACCATTTTAATGAATCACTACAATATGAGCCAAGAAATCCTCATTCCTCCTGATATCCTAGCAAAGTTAGGCCATTTACACCTCAGCCTCTTTGCCTGGTAAACTATAAAGTGCTTCACCCATATCCTGCACTGATGGCACTTTCAAAATTGGTACAGATAGTTTCACTGTTCATGTATTGAGGGCAAACAGAAAGAAAGGATGGAGCTGAGAAAAATTCTTGCCATATCATTTCATGGAAATGCTGCCTGTATTTAAGTTGTGGGCATATGCTGCTAAACTCAGCAATATTTAATTGTTACACAGACATCAGCTGAGTCTGATGAAAAATGTTTTCAGGAAGCATGATTTAGTGGTGAATGACACTCTTATGGTTGCTGCATGAAATTCTTGTTCTCCTCTATGCAGTAAAAATTTCTGCAGCTGACATTTAGGTTATTAATGACTTGGCCAGAGGAAGTGAAAATACGGTGTACTAAGTGACAACCTTCCAGGGAGAAAAGCATCACATGTATGTGACAAAGTGAAGGAAGAAATCACAGTACTTCTGGTTTCTGAATGGATTCTCTCTTCTCACACCTAAACAGATTTGAGTTGAAGACTAGTTCTTTGCCTCTTTTTATCATTTAGTATTTATTAAATGTTTAGTCTATGCAAAGCACCTCTAGGAAGGTAAGGAATTAGCTCTGCCTCCATCCCCAGTCAGACTATAGGTTCTCTGAGCAGACTGCTGCAAGGGTGCTAATTGGTCCCAACTGCTGAGTTTCCTGTTATGAGGACATTCAACTACAGAAACTTTACTGAGCTCCCAAATCAATTCATGCAGGTCACTGAACAGCACTCAGAAGGCAATTTCTGCTCAGTATTAAGCAGTATGGAATATGAACCAGTGCCTAAAAGGTGAAAGACACCATATCCTATTACAGTTTTCCATGCCACCCGGTTCCACAATGAAACTTTGACTTATGTATGGTCTTACCACATATATTATAAAGGTTGAAACACAAGAATAATGATTTGCAAGACAGCTGTATATAACATCACTGGGCACAAAATAGAAGTGCAGAAGTATCGCTGGAACTTCTTGCACCAATTTCAGGTCAGTAGAGCACCAAGCCTCCCAACAACATTTCAAAGTTAACCTAAAGATATGCCTTGTAATAAACTTGGGCAGCATTTAGGTATTCCTCTAATGGGGTAAGAAGATGAGAGGGAATGAGTCTCAGTATAACAACTCTAAAAAGATTCTTTGCTGTATTATGAAATAAATGGGCCAATACTTTAAAGAAGTTAAGAACAGCAATATCATCTTGCTGTTAGCAAATGTAATGGTAACATTTATCACTGGGCTGTATAATATCAATTCTCTTACTCTTTACATAACCCATTTAAAATGAACAATAAAAGTTTTCTTTAATTAGCTACTGGTGTGCATTAACATGATCAAGATTAAACCATAAAAACCAACCATACATTACTCTGGTCCCCTATCCCATGTGTTTTAAATTATTTTAGCTGAAAATGTACTTTGAGTCCCTTTTAAAAGTTCGACCTTCTGCTTTCAGAGAATTAAATGCATATTACTATAGTGGAGAAGATAATGTTTCAGACCTCCAGGCATATATTAAACACACTGGCAGCACATTAGACAAAATGCTTTACTTATTAGATACTTCCTATTCTAAACAGTGTCATCAAAGGCTAAAAACAAAATCCATATAAAAGCTGCACAATGCTTCCACACAGAACCTGTGCCAAAATCCCTGTACTTTCCAGCTAATGAGGAAAGGATGTGTACTCTTAACATATGAATGTAAGATTTTCCAAGCATTCACTTTAGGAAACAGGACTATTGATTCCACATGGCTTATGTTAAATGAAACTGTATTGGTAAAATAACCTTTAAGATATTTGGCATGATAACTATAATTAAACAGTATTCAAAGGAATAAAACAAAAGGGAATTTGGTTCCACAATAGCTAATTAAAATAAAATGAAAAAACACAGCATGTCATCTATCAAGATAAATTGTTATTGCTTGAGAACTATTTAAATACTGTTAAAATATACTTTTAGATAAAATCTGAAAGGACTGGAAAAATATTTGTGGTTTAAAAATGGATAGTTTGGTGAAGAAAAAAGTATAGGACGCTGAAATTTTAAGCTGAGATAATAGCTTTAAAGCTTTGAGCATAACCAGATGGTACTTAAATCAGAGGTATTCTACAGTTTCACTGTCAGAATAAGTTGCAATATGGAAAGGTTTTCAATAGCTAGAAAAAACACATCAAGATGATAGTTTACTTCTTAGATCACTTGAGCGCATTTTCTTGTCCTTTCACAGTTATATATCCTGTCAATACTACACACCATAGAAAAGGTGTTGAAAGCTACATTGGTAGCTGGCGAACTGTGGTTAATTCTTCCTTTTCATGTGTTGAGATAGGTAACTTGACTAGCTTAACCTCTTGAGTTCACTAGGGCATATGGCACATATATCTATCAAGAGAAAGGACAGGGAAATGGCATGTCCTGTAGAACACACACAGATAAGTACATCATAAAAACAAGGATCAACAAATAGATTTGATTTTCAACATTGGCAAGTAGTCCCATCTAAGGTCACTGCAATTTTAACCAAGTAAGTCTTATTTATTTACCATTTCTGATCACAGTACTTAGATGGTAGTGGTGTCTTCAAAGTTTTCACTCCACAAAGAGCAGGAATAAAATCATCAAGGTAAACACAACCTAATACTTTAGACCAATAATTAACACACTTTCCAAGTCAAAAGTGTTTTACAACAATTAGCAGAATTGCCATATTACAATTCTTATTCTCTCAAGAATTTTCAACAAAAACAATGTAAGCATGTGCAAATTTCACTATAAACATTTTTATGTTCGTTTTCTGGTACTTCACAGAATAATCCTTTAATTAATAGAATAACTGTAAGCAATATAATCTTTGGAAGTGCAGCCACTCTAGATGAAAAGCATCTACATCTGCATATTTTTTCCAGCTTCTCATATTAATTATGGTCATATAATGACACTATTGAAGTAAAATTTCCAGTCATTTCTTAACTCTGATCAAAACCCTTCAGCCAATCATGAGCTCATGCTTCACATTACATAAGTTATGGAAAGACTCACAAGTGTGAAATCACAAAATCAAAGTGCCAATCACATCTGCTCCATCACTGTTGTATGTGACCTAGTTTTATTCCTTTGCTAAAAAGTATTAAAATTTACATGGAAATAAAAATCTTGCCTACTGGACAAAGTAAGTTACAGAAAAGGAATATACTCAATTTTTGTTTTTCATTATGCTTAAACTGGAATTACAAAGATAACACTGGATATTTTCTTCCTTTGTGCTAAGTACTTCGTCTACTGCATTGAGAAGTTTCCAGCAGTTTAGAAATTTAGTTAACATATCATTGTTATCTAATGGACCTTTGTTTGCCACATTGCTCATTACTGAACATTCCAACTAAAACAATTTTATTAGGTTTTGCATATGAGTTATATGATTGAATTTAATTCTGACCATTATCAAAATTATTTTGCAAATTGACATATTAATTTCACATGGAAAATATAATTAGACACACATACAAACATATTTGACTATTAAATTTTGTCCTCCAGTCTAATAAAGTTCCAAATTAAATCTTCAGTCCTACTATTAAATTTAGACAGATTGCTTCTACTTGTATCAATCCAGCTGCAGAAAGAGTCTTTTATAACATGAACTTAAAGATGTCCTCCAAAAGGAAACTATTAAATCAGGCCAGAATGAGGCAACAAAAATAGCAGAGATGTCTGAAGTAGTTTATTTCATAAAAGTCAAACTTTTTTTCCTCTAAGTAGGTTTTTTTTTTTTTTTTAGTAGAATTTGTTGCAAAACAAATTATGCCAATTTGAAGTGTAATTGTGTATATGAGCTTCTGGATGTACAGAATTACTTCAGATGGGAACTGTAGTTTTACAATACTGCAGGAATTAGATGCAAGTTGTGATGGCAAGGAGCAATACAAACTCAGTTTCTTTGTGCAATGTTTTCCCAGCTCTTCGAAAGTAGAGCCTACACTCTGATAAACACTGATGCAAATATTAAGAAATCAAAGCTGTGTTAAATGTTCCAATTGTAACATGGATATCCAAGTGCTAAATCCTTTCTAATGCCAACAAATTTTTTTTTTTATCTTAATACAAACAATATGTTTATTTTGCTACCCTATGAAGGCCAGTAAGAAACTTGAGTTCAATCTTTTTTTCTTTCCAAATAAAGGCTTTCAATTTAAAAATACCAGGCTGAAATTTGGCAGCGTTCTTTTTTTCCACAGCATTTTTTCATTAATATTTTTCTAAAAGCATTAGCTTTTTTGTGTTATTTTTCAAATTTAAATTCAAATTTTAAATTCATACCTTTGCTTTTATACAAAATAATTGGCTTAAACCACACATTTATTTCAAACACAGTGAGGGTTTGCTCAATTTTGCAGACTTTTTTCTGAATTATTTTTAAAATTTTGTTTATTTTTGTTGTTGTATTATTTGTTTTGGTTTTCATTTTTGTTTTGTGTGTAAGGGGTTTTTTTTGCGGGAGGAAAGTGAGGGCATTAGTTTGGGGTTTTTTTTTCTGTTTAAAGCCAAGAAACAGCATTTTTCCATGAGAGTCTTCTTGCATATTTTATTTGGACATTTTCAAAAGCAATAGTTGAAACTTCACCTCGATTTTGCGGATGTACATCTGGCACATACAGGACAACCACAGGATCAGGTTCAGCCAGCAGAGGTTTAGGAAAGGGAAATCCTGCCTGACCAAGCTGATCTCCTTTCAGGACCAGGTGACCTGCCTAGTGCTGACTGTTGATGCAGTCTAACTGGACTTCTGCAAGAAGACCTTGAGGGGCTGGAGTGCCTCCAGAGAAAGGCAACAGAGATGGTGAAGGGTCCAGAGAGTAAATCCTACAGGGAGTGACTGCAGGAGGTGGGTTTGTTTAGTCTGGAGAAGAGGGAGCTCAAGGGAGAACTTATCACTCCCTACAAATGCCTTAAAGGGATTGTACCCTGGTCAGGGTCAGCCTCTTCTCCCAAGCAAATACTGAAAGTGCAAGGAAACAGTTTCAAGTTGTGCCAGAGGAGGTTCAGTTTAGACATCAGGAAGAGGTTCTCCACTGTGCTTAAGCATTGGAATTGGCTACCTAGAGAAATCTGAAGTCACCATCCCTGAAGGTGTTCAAGAAACAACTGGACGTGGCACTTAGCACTATGGTTCAGTTGTCATGGTGATGCTTGGTCAAAGGTGGGACTCAATTATCTTGTCCTTGGAGGTTTTTCCCTACCTTATTGATTCTACAGCTCTATGACATTCTCTAACATTTCAGTATCAAGATTTCAGTGCCATACTAATTTTACCAGTCTCAGTTTTGGCTCACATTTCCATGCAGCTTAAATAATTTAATTCTATTAAATATGAAAATATTAGAAATATTCACTGTTATGACTTTCAAACATGAGAAATTTAACGAAATTATTTACTACCATTGGAGTAAACTTGAATATTCTCCCATTGACAAATATTTAGCATTCTGTAAAATAAAAAGATGCAGAAGGAAAATGCCAAATACCTGGCAATAATTCAAAGTGGAATTCAACAAAGCCTCAAAAGACAATTTTAGGCATCGTTTTCTCAGGGAGGATGAATGAATGTTTGAACAATAAAAAGTCAGTTTTGTAATGTGGTAAAGTAACTTGGTACTTGACTTTTGTAACACAGACTCTATCTTCAGCCTTTTAAATGAGCAACTGTACAGTTAAATGAATGATTCCCAGAATCAAATGGTACAATTGTTTTCTTAATATATATTAGATACTTTATCCATTTTAAGCATTTTAAAGGCAATTAAAAAAACTAAATCCACAGCAGATTAAAAGATTTCATATACAGATGTTGCCTAACTAAACAAACTTCATTCTACATTATTTCCAGTAATGTAAGTCAGATTGAGTCAGACTACATGCCACAAACAGAAAAATCCACAGTGCAGGAGTCTCCAGTGAGAAATATCCAACTGCTGGCACACTACTGTTCACTGAAACATGTGCTGGGATCTTGAGTGCCGCAGGTTTTAAAGCAGCTAAATGTCTGGAAAATTATCTATCTGTACTTACTGCATTTTTCTTTTTTCCTAGGTTACTACATCTCACCTGTATCAACTTGTACCTAAACTGACCTTTGACTAAACCACGTTTCAACTTGTTGAGAATATTTTAAAGACTATCTGAGGAAGTAAAGCACATGAAATGGCATGTGAACTAAAACTTACAAAATTAGGAATTCCAGAATATGTTTTTTTGGTAACAAGGCCATGACAAAATATCCTCATTTTCAGCAAGTTGTTTTCTCTCAGCCTTGGTGAACAATTCCATGCCAGACTGAATTTGTCTCTCCTTGTTTGTGCCTTATATGACAGTAAAACAGCCAGTTTGGGGTCTTGAAGCATCCAAAAAAAATAATCCCAGGATGAAAAAGCAAGCCAACCAACCAAAAAGCCTGAGAAAAAAAGTACTTGTTCTTTCGGCCTGTTCTGTTTCCTTCACTGGTTCACTGTACAATACAAAGCAGCGAAGGAAAAGGACAGAGACCATGGCAGCTCACCTTGGATTAACTTAAGCCTACAAAATTGCATCCTAAATCGTGCTCACTGGATTTGTTTAAAACAATTGAAAGAAAGAAAAGAATCACGGCATTGGAGCAAGAATGAGAGGTCCAAAAGAAGACTTCTTTAAGCCACCTTCATGGTGGGTGAGAGAAGGAGCTGCATCTTCAGGCTTCTCTGGCTGATCAGGTCTGGCAGTTCTCCAGCCCCCTCAGTCTCTTGGTGCTGAGACTGCTCCAAACCACCCAGCACCCAAATCATGCTGAGATCTGACTTTATACCTCACTGGAAAGTCAATGGAGAACTATCATGAAACACACCCTGCAGCAGTCTGACATTTTCAAAGCTTTTATCTACAGTGCTACAATTCCATTGGAGCCTTTCAAATTATGGGATAGTAACAACATTGAATCCCATTAGCAGAACCAAATATAAACAAAGTTTACAAACTTTACTTTTTGAAGTAAAACACTTCTGACCTTTACATGCTTCTGTATGGTATTACTATGATGACCTATAATAAAGATGCAAAAAGACTGTACATATTACTGAATATTGCTTATATATACTGTTTTTCCATAAAAATATTTTTCCAATTTTGGGCCATGAAGTTCCTTTTGGTTCACTAATAATTGCTGCCTTTTAAAAATTATTATTATTATTAATAATAATAATAAAAGCATTATTCTAAGTATTCTTTTTTTAACTGGCCATAAATTCATCTGCTGTGGTGGGCTTGCTCACAGACATACCTGGGAAATGACCCAGTGAACCACTCAACCAAGTCCAGTCTACTCAGAAATTACATTATACAACAATGATTTAATCAAAATACAATGGGTAAAACTTAGAGATGTTCAATGCATAATGAACACTTATCTTGTGTGGAGAAGGCACTACTGCCTTTATAATGAACTTTATCAAGAAAATGTAGAACAGTTATGTGCCCATCTCCCACTGAAAAAGTAATAGTCTGGCAAATAATTTATTTGTGATTCTGAATCTCTCCTCTTCTGTTCCTATTTTGGAAGGCAAAGAATTAGCCAAAAAGGATGTAGAGACCAGATAGCCTATCTTAGCAGAAAAGCAAAAAAGACATACTCCAAGAAAACAGGTGAACTAATGCAAACACACAAACCTAAGCATCCCTGTAGCTCTCTGAAGAAAAACACCCAACTTTCTAAAACTAATGTCTTAAATCACTGGTCTTCAGACAAATACTAGTTTTATGAAACTTGTAGAAAGGATCTCTACTCAGTAAAGCTAACAGATTTTCAGTTTTAGAGATTCTCTAATTCAAACAGCTCTCCAATAGTCTGAAGCAATTGTCACTGCTAATTTCTGAGAATATTTACTAAATCATTATTCCTCCAATGTTTTGATGGAGAAAGTTAAAATTAATGGAAACCTTTACTTAGGATGAGTCAAGAATGAAACTTCCAGTCTTGATTCATACAATGAGTCACAGGTAATCTGGAGGGAAGGTACAGTCTCAGTGAAATGAAGAGCTGGAAATATTGCCTAGGAGCACGCACTGAGGAAAAAGAGTGCTAATATACATGATTATTAAGCAAACCCATTAAGCACAGCAGAAACACCAAAGCTGCATACGGCATCTAAACAACTGAGAACTTTAAAATGTCTTCTCTCTAAAAAGGTACTGACAGCCAATTATCTCCAGAGATAAGTTCAGAGAAATTAGAAATAGCTGCAAATCTGAATTTGATTCAGTTCATTATTAGCATCATATGCATGACTCATACCAATCTCTTATCACAATCATAATATGATTTCACCATTTGATATAGCAACCAGTAACTCACTCAGAGGGAAGCTAGCTGTAAAAATGGAAGCACTGTCCTGCTCTTTAATCTCCTCCATAGGAGAAGATTTCATGAGAAACACTCCTCAATGTAAGCCAGAGTGACAACTATCTCTTTTATCTAAATGACAATTCCAACAGTACTAGACTGTCTCATACTTATCAAAGCCATAAACCCTATGCATGTACTTTTTAGCCCTGCCACCAAAGCATGACACTGCATTAAAAATTAGTTCACTGTAATTTTACTAGATTGGCTTTTGTGATAGGTAGCAGAATATATTGAACATATTAGAAAGAAATTAAATACAGCTAGGTTCTTTATTATCCTTCCACTCTGAACCCTGTGTGTCCATGAAGAAACACTACTACTTCATCTGCCCCACTCAATCAAAATTCAGTGCAATATTCAAATGTTCATGACATGTGGAAAATTATTATTACTTACACAAGTAAATTTCCCTGCAAGCAAGGCACAGAACAAAATTAATTTTTGGGATTCAGAGAAGCTCAGAACACCACACAATCCCAGAAATTAATGCTGATGACCAGGGGAAGGATATTAACATTCAGAAACTATTGTCTACCTATGGAATCCTCAACTGAAATATAAAGTTCTAATGATACTCTTCCATTCAAAATATCTAGTTTTAATTCAAGTATCTCAAAATTCTCATGACTGCAGTTGCAACTTGTGCAGCATTGCAAGGGCATGAATGAAACTGCAAAGCAATTCAAAATGTTAAGACACACCACTTGCTTAGATTTGAAGTGTAAAACTAAATTGTGCATTTTTAAAATTTCAGGCTAACATAGAATCCAGATCTTCTGTCATGAGAGCTTTTTACTTTGTGAAACCTCTGTGCATGTGTGTGCAACCATATACATGCTTATTTTGAGTAATTCTCATGGGTTTTGCTTTCATGTCTGCAAAATGGATCCTTCCTTACAAGGCTTCCTACTTTAATGTGCATTTATTTCATCTCTAAATATTTTTTTTTTTTAATTGTAAAGTAAGATTCTGCTTTGAAGATTCCTAGAAAAACCACATCCATTTTCCCAATATAAGAACAGAATCTAGGTTTCCACTGGAATGAGAATGTTTGCTTATATGAAGTATCAAGAAGTACTGCACAGTCCTTCAAAAAGATACCTCCCTATTGGTTTTGGCAACAAAACCAAATGATGAGACAGAGCTTCCTAAGAATGGAAACAGGGTGTGGCAATGACTCAAGATACTGGCAAGGACTTTATTTTGATAGTGTCCTTGAACTAACCAAAATATCTCTTATTTTCAGGAAAACATCCGACAAGTGGCTATGTGGGAACCCAAGTGCTGGTAAAGCTACCGGGAAAATGATGCAAGTATTATTCAGCTATTCCAGCTAAGGGTTTTATTGGCATTCTCAAAAAGTTATACTTTTGGCATTCTCTCTGACACTACTGAGCTACAAGATTGTGTTTAAAACATATGAACAGCTCACTGGTAAATATTATCAGAAGACAAATGTCATAGACATTTTAAAAATTTAGCCATTCTACGAATTTTAACAACTCCATAAAGTAATTAGATTTAGTAAGCCTACTTACTATCTAAGTGGATTAGATTAATCTGTGGAACAATCTTTACAAGGAAAATGAAGTTATGCGTAGCGCAAATTTTCTCCATCAACTCTATGCACACATATGTCTTAAATGTGCTAACTTTTTTTACATGTCTTCATGTTACTATATATTTGAAAAAAAACACACAAATTAATTTGTACAGCTTCCCTTGACATGTCAAGGTTTCATGCCTTTAACATTAGCAGAAATAGAAAATGTATGCCACCTTACAATTAAACATTCGCCATTCTACAAAGCTGCTGCTACAGATGTAGATGAAACTGACTCAGATGCCATTCTTTCACTAAGGTTTAATGAATAAAAACCCTTCTGATTTAAGACTGGCTCTCATTTTGTTTAGTTTAAAAATTATACTTACAAAAATTTAGTTACAAAATTACTAAGCTATTAAATATACTAATTCTGCTCAGTATACAACTGCTTGTAAATGGTACAAGGATATTGTTGCAGCTCTGACTCATGTAAATTAATTTCATAGAAACAGGAACCACTTAACTCTGTCAATAACACACCCTGGACCCCCTGGACAACTTTGATCCATTTAATGTTATATACGTAGAAGGCTATGCTCTTTTATGTTTAAACCCACTACTAATTAAAAGAAAATTTATTCATGCAGGTTTTTGTCACTTTTCAAATAGTATGAAGAACTCATGAATTTCTAACAGAACAGAAAAATTAGTTCGTGAAAAAATAGCCATATTTGTTTCCTGAGAAAATCTAAGGCATGAAGAATGGAATGTATCATTCTACTAGACAGTCTCAGATAATACAACATTACCTGAATCTGAAAACAGACTATAGATGGCCAGAAAAATTGAAAAATTAGCATGGCAGCCAATATAATGACCAGCAGTAGACTCAGCTAATTATACCTCCTTGCTTAATAAACAGGATAGTACTGAAGTGTAATTCTGTCCTAAAGAAAATCAATATGAAGCTAAGCAGTATATTTATGCCTAGGTGATCAGCTGGTCCATCACAAGTGACTGAATAATGGCTTTCCCTCAGTGGCAATAGCTGTTTTGGTTTGTCATCATACACTACATTTTTTTTTAGAAAGCAGATTCAAAAATTAACTAATATTGAGACCTTTCTAATTTGGCTGAGAACATGAAATATTACAATACTGTTTGAGGAAGACTAACATACAGGGTGACTATATTAGCTTTATTTACTTCTAGAAATAGGTTAAAATGCATGAAAAGATTGTTTATTGTGAGAGAATGCCAGGGGGAAAAAAGTGAGGATTCTTCTCACAAAGAAAACAGGGAAATTCAAATCTAAAATTGCTCACTGCCCACTGGCTATACCATCAATTAATTCTTTACTGGCTTCTATTCTTTCCCTTTATATTTGTCGTCTTTAAGGAAGAAAAAAAATCTTATTTTGCTTTAAAACAAAGGAGATTACAGAATCCATGTGTTTGTAATTCCTGTCAAGGATCAAGTTTTCCACACTGCCTAGCAGGTGATGTTCCATGCAGGGAAGAAACCGTAACTGGTGCTGTCTAAAGGTAATGTTGAAAGAGCATCAAACTCTCCTGTATACAAGCATTAGATGACTCAGAGGAGAAGATTAGTCAAGATCAAAGAACGCAGAACCCTCAGTCTCACATCGTGTGACCCAACACTGCAACTTTCCTCTCCTCGTCAGACGCTTCAGCAAATCATCACTGTGACACATCCAATGTCCACACTGTGAGAAAGTCCCAGCACGTGTTCTCTCACACTTCTCTCTTTGGGGTGAGCATGAGCCACCGTCTTGCCTGCAGTGATTTTGTCCTGCATATATGCCAACAACCAACCATACTCGCTATTTATGGCTAACCTATAGCAATTCTTACACAGTCCATGGTTTTCTAATTAATTTTTTTCCCAAAATGAACCTATATGATTTTTTGCACGTGTTCTAATCTAAAGAAAAGTTTGAATTCTGAACCTTTTTAATGGCAATATGTTTATTATTTCTGTAATGAACACTTCCGATTATTCTGGACAACACATTAAATGATCAGAAATGGTGAAGTTTTAAATTAACTTTATGCACCATTTAGTTATTTAATTTGGATAAGAAAGCATAATGATATTGGAAGTAATGATAATAAAAGTAATTCACAAGTTGTGGAGATTCAGACTTAATTAGCATATCTAGTCTAGTGACTAGGATGCTTTAGCGAAGACAAACAGAATTTTGAGCTTATGAGGAGATTAGAAACTTGCTTACAGAAGAAAAATCAATCAACCCCCTAGAATAAAGATGTTGAAAAATGTATGAGTTGTTTGTATGATCTTTCAACTTAATTATTGTAGTAAAAAATATTAACCTTACCAAAATGGTATATAAGTTCTTAAAAAACCTGAGTAAAATCAAATTCTGATCATAGTCAGTCTCCCCATCTCTCCTTCAATCGCCGACAAGTTATCTTCAAAATGTTGTTAGGCAGGGTATGGAATACAGAGATTGAACAGAATGTTTATGTCTTTCAGACTATTTCACTAAGAGTAGTATGAGACAATAAATGCAATTCATTGGGCAGACACAAGTAGGTCTGGCTCAGATAATCAACAACTGTAGGCATAAAAGAAAAAATAGTGGACTGAATCCCCACTTAAAACTCATATAAAAATTATTCTATCCCATTGTGCTCGATGTTAAGACATTTGGAAAAATAACAAAAGAGAAAACAAAAAATCCCTAAACCTTGAGTCTTTAACTAGTATTGATGAGAACATAGAGGAAAACCAACACTTGAAGGTTTTTGTCTGCTTTTTTCCCAGCTCACTTTAACTTTTTTATTTTGCTGTTACAATTTATTTTTCCCAGAAAACAACAACAACAATTAATAACAATAATAACAATGAAATGTTTTCCCATTAGATTTGTTCCAGCATAAGAGTCTTTAAACACTACTGATATGAAGCTTCACAGTATTCTAGCAAAATACTTGTGTTTTTCCTTTCATTAACAACACAAAATATCCTTTAGTGTTGAAGCAAGGGGTATTTGGAAGAATACTGTTTATGGACTTCTTTGTAGATTATTGTATTGGGTAAATTCCTTCCCAGCTGTATTTTATGTGAAATCCTGATATGCAAGGACATCTTTTCACCTTTATTTAAGTGGTCACAGAAAGATTAAGGAAAATGTCATAGAAACTGGTTATGAATCACCAAGTGCTTAAGCAGCTATTGGATACAACTTTCCATATTTTTTTCCCCACATAGTTTGTGTGCTTGTGGACACCAAAAATCAGCAGGAAAAACCGGTTTCTTTCTAGCAAAAAGGAAATACACTTTGAATCTGTAATTTCAAGTCTGGTTTTACTATACTAAGAATTCTTTACTTTGTCAGTTGAATATCTATCTTATTTAACATGTTTGTTGATCTTTCTCAACTACATAAGTCCAAATTCTTATTGAAGAGACACTTCATTTGTAAAAAAAATTTTCCTATGTATGTCAAAGAGAGACTACAAACACTTTTTCTCTTTAATTTTGTTTGCAGAATCTAGTCTTGAAGGTCTCTTCAGAGAGCCATTTTCATTGCAACAATCAGTTTGAAACATTTTTTTTTTTCCTTGTAATTCTAGGATAGAAACTAAAGGTCACATCTTTACAGCAAAACAGATTTTCCTTTGTCTCCTACTTCTTAATTTTCCCTTTTCACATTCAAAGGACATCACACAGATTGACATGAAATGCAATTCTTCCTTATCAAATATTTATGAGCTTTTAGGTAATGGAAGTTGTGTTTTACAAATGTGGGATGTACAAGGCACAGTCTCAATCTGAAGCACACAGAAATGGCCTCATTATGCAGGAATGAAAGCATAAGATGTTTCCTAACTCCAGTGACACAGATTAGAGCGACTTTGGGGATCTAGGTGTGGTATGTGCTTAGAAACTACAGCTTTCTGCAATCCTTCTCAACTGTGAAAACGCTTCTCTGGATACATTCCATTGTTTCCAAATCCATAAAACCAACATAGTGAGAATAACTGAGCCTAATTTTAAGCTAACCCTTGTCAAGTTGCTTGAGAATCTAAGTATTTCAAATTTAAATAATCCTAATTTTGTTACTTTCTCTTTACTTTGTTACTTCATTTTTGGTATCTGAAACTTCTCATTTTGTAACCTGTGGACTCAGTATTTTCAGAGCCTGAGAATTGCTGAGCTCTTCCCAAGGGAAACTTTTCAACAGTTTTCTTTCTCCTAAAACAACCTTGTGCAAACAATATTCCTTTCCCATAACAACAGGTGTTGTTTGCTATTTCTGTTACTGAACCAATGGGAGAGGTGTCAGTCCTATGGACCGATAACGTTCCTTCTTAGCGCAGCACGTTATAAAAGAGCTGAATGAATTGTAAATAAAGCCTTCTGATTTCTGCTGCCTTCTGACTGGAGTCAAACATCTTTATGTCGTGTCCTATTGCAGCAGTAACCTAGTTAGAAGTTTTATAACAGCTTACTCTTTGAAATATACAATCATTTAAAAAAGGAAGGTACAGTCACTAATTATTCATGCAAAAATGCAGTCCACAAATCCCAGGTCACGAGATTGTTGCAAACAATTTTATCGATACACGGAACATATTAATTCCAAATGCAATAAATTTGTGATTCTTCAGTTAAGGTGGTGAAGATCCACCAAAAAGCATCTCATAGCCCAGGACATCAAAGTTAAGGTACTACATGGTGCATGACTTGCTATTCCCTGGAATGAAAATTCAAAGCTCTAAAACATGGGCAGAACTGAGCAGATACACAAGACCTGATCAGTAATTGTGCAAGAAAAACAAAATTTTCTGAGAAATATTTTATTGGTTAACATTTCAATACCTACTGGTTTTGAGGCATTCTAATACCATAGACTAAGTCTGCTCTGTTTTGAAATGCATATTGCAAAAAGTTTTGAAACCCTCAGGAAGTTATCTTTACACAGCATTAGCTTTTGTAATGTGCCAACACATTTTAGGGTATCAAGACATACCTAAATTCAACTGATTTATATAAAATGCAAAAACCAAGACTGTTTTGGCTCTTTAACACTGATTACCTTACATTTAATAAATTAAAGTATTTAAAAGACAGAAGATAAACAGCTTCTTCAAAAGAAACTGACAAATGGAATGCCAATTTCTCCAAGTTTGTTTCAACATACTAAAAATACTTCCAATTACACAAGCTTTCCATAAGAATACTATCCAGTCAATACAACATCTGTGCAACATGTGGATCTGCCATTTCACACTTTGCCTGTCTGGCTTCTTAAGTAGTATTATCTGGAACTTGTTTTACCAGTTTTCTGCTATTTTTTCTATGCAAAATACAAATGGAAAACAAATCTATGCTTGTTTTCAACAAAACAGTTTTTTTCATGTTTCACACAAGTAATTAACAGCCTTGACTAAAGTGTAATTAAATTGCTTATCACTCAAAGGTCTGTTCTGCTGAAGTACCATCAGCAAGAAAAAAATGCTATAAACTCCATTAACTATCATTCCTTCAAATTTTAAGTATGATGCAACTGTAACAGCACTTCTGTACATATATTCTGCTGACCATGTTCTTTACCTTACAATGAAGTTACAGTAACAACAGGTTGATGACATCACCATAAACAGAAATGAAGAACATAACAGTCCTACTAAGTCAGAACAAAGATCTTTTTAGACTCCTGTTCTCTAAAAGCAGATATAATTGGATGCTTGAGGAAAAAAGCCCAACATAATTAAAGAAAGCACAGAGAAATACTTCACATATTCTTCCAGACTTCCTGAGCCAACACATTACAGGGCTTTAAAACTTATCAGAAAAGCTTTTTAAAGCCTCATCTGCAGAAATAAAGAATGACTTATACCTTCTGCAAATATTACTGCAGTATGTCTAATGTGAGAAATCAGTACACCGTCAGATTTAGCCAGGCTAGGAAGGAATCAGCTGCCATAGATGAGTTTTCTACGCCTTCTCCCTTTTAGATGCTTCTCAGCTAATAATTAGTCTAGAAGCAGAATATCATCGGCCAAGGTGACAAACACTGCTGCAGCTAGTACTTATGAAGCCTAGGAAGAGTGTTCAAAGTCAAATACCTAAAGGGAGGCTTTAACAAAGCAGAAAACATTAGCCAGCAGCTCATGCCTGGAATTTCTGAAAGAAAACAAAGATGTGCCTACACCAGGTTTTCCCTGTTTTGTTCAACACTTCCCCCAGGTGAATGACAACTTGTGCCCATTGCCTCTTGGCTCTGACTGCAAATTATGCTTGACATATGCATCAGCTATGGAGAAAAAATTCCAACCAGACACTTAAAGTCTCAGATCATTCTTTGTGGGGCTGTTTTGCCAGCACATCTGAGTCCATACTTCATGAGCTCAGTTGTTAAATGCAGTTGCTCCTGCACTTTAACAAAAAGAATTTTTTTCATGTATTTTTTCTGGGGAATGTAACTTTGTAAGCATCAAATTTGTGCAGGACCTACTGTATTCTAATGGCTAGCAAGATGTAAATATAATAACAAGTACATTGAAGAACTTTGTGTTCATTGCTTAGGCAAAAATCAAAGAATGCCAGCCAGGGGCAAGGGAGGTCAGAGAGGAATCCAAAACAGGGACAATTTTTTTTCATTTCTATTTAAACTGTGAAAACTTTTTTACGTATTTTCAAAAACTGATTGTTGAGTGCTGCATCCCTCTCTGCAATTAAAAACTTGAAAATAAGCATGATTGAATGAGAAGATGATAAATTTCGCTATTCTTTCAAGAAAGAGCTTGTGCTATTTTTATTAGTATATTAGATACCTATCTGAATTTCACACTGTATAGGATAGCTTTGACTTGTAGCCTACGGAAACATGCATTTGGGTTAGCAGAAAACAAACAAGACTACATAACCTGAGAAACAGGGATGAGACAAAGTGAGCACTGGCTGAATGGCAGGTCTCAGAGGGTTATGATCCATGGCACAGGGTCTAGTTGGAGGTCTTTAACTAGAGGTGTCTCCCAAAGGTTGGTACTGCATCCAATCTTGTTTAACTTTTCATCTCTGACTCAGATGAAGGGGCAGATGCCTCCTCAAAAAGTTCACTGGTGGCACAAAGCTGGGAGGAACAGCTGATACCACAGAGGGCTGTGCAGCCCTTCAGAAGGACCTGGGCAGGCTGGAGAGATGGGCAGAGTGGAACCATCTGAAACTCAAAGGCAAATGCAGCTCCTGCACCTGGGGAGGAACAACCCCAGGCACCAGCACAGGCCGTGGGGTGACCTGGTGGGATCTGGGTGGAGAAGGATCTGGGGGTCCTGGTGGACAACGAAATGGCCCTTGTGGCCAAATATGCCAAAGGTATCCTGTGGTGCATTAGAAAGAGTATTGCCAGCAGGTTGAGGGAAGCAATCCTATCCCTCTACTCAGCTCTGGTGAGGTCTCACTTGGAGATCTGTGTCAAGTTCTGGATTGCTCAGTACATGAGAGATGTGGAGCTCCTGGAGTGAGTCCAGTGCTATATGGATTGCTATGAAGATGATGAGGGAGACCTCAATTGTGAGGACAGGCTGAGAAGCTGGGCCTATTTAGGAAATACTTGAGAGAAGATGACTGAGACGGGAGTTTATCAATGTCTGTCAGTATCTAAAGGGAGGGTTTCAAGAGGATGGAGCCAGGCTTTTCCTGGTGCTGCTGAGCAATAGGACAAAAGGTAATGGGCAGAGAGATGCACAGGAAATTCCACATGAGGAAGAACTTCTTTACTGTTGGTGACTGAGCACTGGAACAGGCTGCCAGAGAGGGTGTGGTGTCTCCTTCACTGGAGATAGTCAAGAACTGTCTGGACACAATCCTAGGCCCTGTGTTCTGAAGGACTCTACTTGAGCAGGAAGGTTGGACCAGAGAATCCCCTGTGGTTCCTTCCAATCTTACCCATTCTGTGATGGAGGAGATAAGGAAAAATATACACTAGGGAACAGAAAGTGAGTGAATGCTTTCAGTGGACATCCTCTGGAAAATACTTCAGATGTTTCAAGTTGCCTTGAATTTTAAAAGCAATCATCATCTCTTCATCTAGAGACATAATCCTCACAGAGATATTGTGAAGAAAAAGTAAGCATTTCTAAGTACCTTTTTTGTTTTTCAAGGAAGATACGAAGTAACTGTTCTTTGCATGCAATGCTTCCAGTTAAGATAGTTACTAGACAAGAACAATCTTTAGGACAAATTTAAAAAAAATTATTTTTGTATACATCAATTCTTTTTTCAAAAGTCTAGCCTTAATCTCAACCTTATTGGAAAGTAAAAATTGACAATTTTTACTGGACCTCAGTAGCCATATTTGGGGAGTGTAACATTCACTGACTTGCAGTAAGATATGTTACTCATGCATTCCTACATTGTCAGCAGCAGATCAAGATGTGTCTTGGTTTGTATTTAATTTCTTTTTCAAAGAGGAGCTCTTGTGTTTTCTGCTTCTAAATGATAGTATGACAAATAAGTCTTGCCAAAAATCTCCAGGTGGTAAGTGATGGACATCAAGAAACAGATTAGCCAGATGAAGAAATGAACTCCTTGAAAATTCACCTGTTTTATCAGTGAACAGCAGTAAAACTAGTTATCATTTATATTGGAAATACATTTACCAGAATATTAAAAAATTCTTCTAAGAAGGAGGAAATGTGGCCCTTTTATTGATATTTCACTTATAATATTAGAGGTACCAGTGAACAAAATCAGGACATTAATGGTACCTCACTCTTATATTTGCATTTTATTTCCTAGCACTTCTGTTTCTGTTCTCCACATGTAGGTATTATATGTTCTTCTAAGAATTTGGCATATATTAATTTTGAAGAAGTGAATAATTACAAAAAGGCAGCAACATTCTTTGCCCCTTAGGTAATCTATCAAATAGCACATATGTGTCCTTACTCTAAAGCTGTCAAGTAGATCAAAGCAAAATTCTTTGCAATAATAGACTATGCCTTATGAAGAAGTCAGTACAATAGGCCCACTGTGCATCAAAGATTTACAAAATGGTATAAAGCTAGGGCTTATAATAAGTAAAAAAACACAGCACTGGAAACCTGGCATGAAACTTTTTACAGAATATTAAAACACTTCAAGAAAGAAAAGATTTACACATAAATCACTTCTTTCTCGTTTTTTTTTTTTTTTTTTTTTGTTTGTTTTTTTTTTTTTGTCTACACTTATCTTTACAGCATTGCCCTGTAAACCACCAAATACAGTCCATTTGGAAGTCACACTTTTCAAGTTTAAACAAGGGGTTGCTACTTTGATGACTGTCATGCCTTACCCCAATGTGATTGCCTCCTGTGATGGGGTGATTGATTCTGAGGACAGAGTACCAGGTAACATATGCTTTACCATTGGCAAAGTTGACCAAGTTTAGGCAGTTTTCCACAGCTGACTTTTATTCAAACACTCATGTGGACTGAATGGATGGACTATTAATTGGGTAAAAATCACACTGGGCTACTAAAACCAGAAAGTAATGGTCAATGTTCCAAAGTATAGCTAAACTCCAGTTACTGATGGACACTTCTCAAGGTTTGGTCATGTTTAATGTCTTTATTAAAGACTAGGCAATGACACAAAACATATCCAAAGAAAAATGACACTATACAGGGGGGAGCTGTAGATACACTGAGGGGTAGGGGCTGCCATTCAGAGGGACATTGCCAAAATGGAGAAGTGGTTTTACAGAAAATGAAGGACAAAGTCCTCATGAAGGACCGAGTCCTGGACCTGAACGTGGCACTTGCCATGGTCTGGCTGACAAGGTGATGATCAGTCAAAGTCTGGACACGATGATTTCAGAGGTCTTGTCTGACCTAATTGATTCTGTGAATCTGTGAGATGGTAAAATCCCCAATCAAAACTGGCTGGAGGCCAATGCTACAGAACAGCTTTGCAGAAACAAACCCAAGAGTTCTGTTGGTCACCAACTTGAACATGTGATAGGAGCCTGTCCCTGTAGGGTGGGAACCTGAGTATTTACTGGGAAGCATTAGCAGCAGCACAGCCACTGGATCAGAGCTGAGATGATGAGATATTTGTGGGTCAACATCTGGAGTACTGTCTTTAGCTTTGAGCTCAACAGGAGAAGAAAAAAACTGACAAATCTGAATGGGCAGAGGATCATCAAGAGGATTAAAAGGTTAAAGCACATAATTTATAAAGAGAAGGTGAGAGAGCTAGGTTTCTTCAGACAGAAAAAGAGGATAAGGATGATGGAGGGTCATCTAATTACTGTTTCCATTTACTTAAAACAGGGCTATGAGGAAGCTTAAGTCAGACTGTTCTTGGAAAGGTACTGTGAAATGTTGAGAGGCAATGACTGAAGGTTTTATCAAGCAAAATTCTGAATGGATATAAAGACAAAAATATGCCAAAGCAAGGGTAATTAAGCACAGGACAATTATCCAGATGGTCATTCCTCTTAGGTAAAAAAAGATTTGACTGAACAACATCCTGAAAAGCCTAATCTAGCTTGGACATTAATCTTCTTTTGAGCAAAGGAATGGTTTCCAGAAGTGTCTTCAACCTAAATTATGCTTTGATTCTTGCAATGAAATATTATGCAGGTGTGAAGTATGAAAAGCTATGTGCAGACTCCTGATTTCATTCACTAAGATAAAAACAGCAGCATACAATCAGTGTATTATGTTTCTGCTGACTAAAGAAGAACAATAATAATAATAATAAAAATAATAAATGTGCATATATTAAAGGGTGAGGTGGCTTCACTTAGGCACACAGAGCTACCCAATACTGAAGAAGAACTGGACAAAAAGTAACGAACCAATGGATTTATATTTCAGTATAGTAAATCCAGATGTAGTTCTATGGCTTACTAAAGACAAGGAAAACACCTTGAGCCAGAAATATCCCCATTATTCTTTACAGGTGACCTCAGTGATGCAAGGCAGCAGTGATGCAAGGGAGTTATCAATGAAGGGCAAATAAGTGTCTCAGGATTTAGTCAACAAAAGACTTTCTGAAATTTTGTAGCAAATTCCTTTTAAGTTTTTATAGTCCAAGTAAGTCATGCAGCACTTCTGCACAAAGCCAACTCAAAATTTAAATTCTTGGCATCTATTCAAATCTTCTGATTCTGTCCATTCCACTGACAATGGGAAAACAGTGCTCTACAAATAATTTATTGAAGAAATTTCTATATATAATTTACAGTATTCATCTCCAAAAGAGGCCCTGTGTCTGTAAAGTATCCAAGGAAAAGAAAAATACACTGCATTTCTTTTCTACATCTTTCATGTTTCCCAATGTTAATAAAACAATGTCCTTTATTTCACTCTATCCTTGGGAAGTGATAAAAGAATGGGGGGGTGATGTGATGCCCAGATTAGCACAAACAAACAACTCCTGGGGTTTTGACAGGGTAAAAAGAGAGGAATGTAAATAGTTTGGCTGCTCTAGAGCATTCCTTGCTTCCACCCAGACTCATGTGCAATGCTGAAAACTGTGAGATTCAGGAAAGGAAGGAGAAAATCTCCAGGTCTCCCATTAGCCAGACTCTTGGAATAGTTGACTTGCTCAATAACTCTTTCCCTAACTCTTGTTCTTATTTGTGAAGGTACCTCAATAGGTCCAACAGACATTCCAGTGGAATTAGTGCTTTGTCATGTATTAACTCCTACTATCTTAAAGATGCTGTCAGCCTGACTAGATTGCAGGTTTTCAAGACAAGAAATAATTTTTTTTTCCTTAGGGCAAAAGTTTTCCATATATTTTCCTTTTTTTTTTTTTTTTTTTTTTTTTGTATCAGCCCAGAAGTGTGAAATTTAAACTTGCCAGTCTGTCACAGTGATTTGCTTTCAATACAAAATGAGGTACCAAGACCCAGTAATAAAGAATGACAAAATTCAAGAGATGGCTGCTGATCACTAATATTCCAGACAAAAAGGAGAGATTAACTGTTCAGATGAAGGATCCCTCATGATGTACATATCAGCATTCTTGTTCAAGAAGTATGAAAATATTCAGAGGTGGACTGAATCTTAGCGACTTGAGTTGCTAAGACAATTAATGTGAGTAGTGGTTACTAGGCACAGAGAAAAATTTCTAGTTTACTAGCTTTAGTGAAGGACAATGTAGCATGTGAACTCACAAGAAAATACCAAAGATTGATAAAAGTTCAACACCAAATAGTCTCAAAAACCTACTTCCCAAAAATTTGTTTCTTTCATCATTTACATAATTCTCCTTGTACATCACATAAGATAATTCTCCTTGTACATAAGATGCTGCAGAACCACTATAATGAATAATAGAATTTACTGAGTAATATTCTTGTTAACACTCATTCTATTCTTAAATCAACATCAGAATGCATTTTGAAACTGACCATACAAACAACAAAATAGGTATTTCCTTTACCTATACAATTTTTTCTAGATGGTACAAACACCTGCTCAGAGCTACAGTACTTTGGAGATGGACTTTTTAAAAATCCAGTTGCAAACCAGGGAAAAACCTACCTCAGTGGTGCTACTGGAAGGTTCCAGTCCAACCATATTAGTTTGTACCAGATGCTGCAGAAGTTGCACTTGAGCCACATTGAGGAAGAAGTCCAAATTCGCTGTCATATTCACTTCCAAAGAATGACCACAGACCAAAATTTCCTGTGAAAGTAAGGGAAAATATTAGGTAACAGCTATTGGGACAATAATTTTCAGCTTCTATATAACTGTATTGTGGTTCCCTGTTGTAGTCAATACTTAATGTTATATATAAGGTTATGTATAGTACAAATGTGGTCTTTTGGGGAGAAACTGGTGTGTTATGTTTCTAAAGGATGTGGCTTATTCTTTGCATGGCTTTCAACAGCAGAATTGTTAAGGCAAACTTTGCAAGAAAGCATCTTATGCACAAGTCCTTGTTTCCATCTCTTGCTAGTATCAGTGGGCTGTCAGAGTGTCCTTGGCAATGATTCCAACTCTCCTTGCCTTCCAAGAAAAAGATGTACTTCTTTTTTTAAAATTTAAACACAAACTCTGCTTGATTTATAATGAAATCATGTGTTGGAACTCACTGATAGCCAATATAATTGATTTCTCTTTGCCTGTAAGCCATTCTTAATACCTTGGCAACACTAGCTGAATTGCCACTGCTTTATTGGTGGTGTCTAGCACAAATAAAGACCTTCACCACTGTTGGCAAGCAATAAAGAGATGAAAAACAGAGCCAGTGCAGAAGGGGAGAAGAACTACTCTGTCTCGTGAGAAGTTTGCACAGTGCTCAAGCTCTAATCTAAACTAGACCTCTCCCTTCATGATGGAATGTCATCCAGGGAATAGATAACAAGAAGAATGTATGTACAGAAAACACTGACATTCTTGAACATAAGCATTAGCAAAGCTCAAGTTGTGGTGGTTTTTTTTTTTTTTTTTTTTTTTTTTTTTTTTTTTTTTTTTTTTTTTTTTTTGTTAAACTTGAATAACTTCCATACATCCTAGCCATACTGGGGCTATTTCCTTTTTACATTGAATACTCTTCCATCTGCCCTTCTGATGACCCTTTACACAAAATATGAAACTGTTGATTTCTTCTCTCTATGCCACTAGCTTTTATTTTCCAACAATGTACATCCACTGCATGTTAAAATGTTCCACACATCTAGTACCCTTTAAACTCCTGTACCAATTTTGCTCCTCCCAGGAGGTAGCTTTTTAAAGGGAAATTATCCTTGTGAGCTGACAAAAACTTTGATATTTTCTCCATATAAAATATTCTTGAGCTACAAACTAATGTCAAAAAGTCAGCCAATACCTTTTGTGTGTAACTTGCTTCACAGACTTATCATTAACTAGCTGAACAACACACCAGCAAAAGTGATTGTTAAATCTGAGTACCTGGAAGCACCCACAGCAAAGGTAGGGAAGTGGATGCTTAGTGACAACTTGGGATCTTGGAAATCAGGCTAAGAAAACTCAGCTTAACTTTCTTATTATAGATACTATAAAGATTGCATTTTCAGGTTTCTTTATGAGAAGCTTGTGAATGCAATGTTCTGTTAATGTTGCACCTCTTCTTAACACCTTTCCACCACAAAATTATAAAAAATATTGCTGGAAATCATTAAAGGATTCCCATTTTTGGAACTGAAAATAGGTTTATTTACCTCTGGCTGGACCGCCTTTAATATCAAATGCTATACAAAAATTCTTTCTCCAACAGAGAAAGAACATTTCAGCTCGTGACCCTTCTCCAGCTGGAAATTTGAAAACACATCTGAACACTTCAAATGGTGGACTGGTAAAATATTCAGATTATCCACATATTAAAAACTGTGCTATTTCTGTTGACACTGTACTAACCTCTGGGTGTAAATTCTCTGCAGCATCAATTTTTGTAAAAATAATCGCAGGAGCTGCAGTTATTCGAACGGTGAAATCTGTTAAAATTGGAGTTAAAATAGCTCTCCTTTCCTGATGCCGCCTTATGCTAGGAAACAAAGGGAAAGAAAAGTAAAGATTAAATTACATTATACATTGTAGAAAGGCAAAAACTTTTTAGATTATTCTTTACATCCAGCACACAGCAAAAACTTTCTTCAATACTAGTTTGGGATTTGATTGATACCTTATGATCATTAAATATCATTACTGTAAATCATATTAATTCTAATCCTGAAGCCAGACTTCGGTTTTCATTTCACAGGAAAAGTATTTCTAAATATTTGACTCTTCAACCTATCTCCAGGTAGACAAGTTTCACACTTGATATTGCTTCTTCTCTGTTTAATCCACTATACACAATAATTTTAAAAAAGATGCCAACTTTATTATCATTATTTTAAAAACTTGCCTTTGGAAGCACTTCACTTTATAAATGGCTGTTCTGAAGCCTAAAAAGTATTTGAATTTCTGCATTAGAAGTCTGTGTTGAAGAAATATGCACAAAACTTACACAAAAAGGAAATAAGTGAAAGATTAAACTAGCAAATACCATGCAACACTAGAACTCCCACATAAAATTAGTAACTATTGTCCAAGATGTTCAGAACCATTTGAAAAACAGGGATGTCAGTCTTCCTCCACGCCTTCTGTCACTGCTTGTTCTTGGCGTTTTTTCAGCTAAATATCAACACTTATTTACCAAGAATATTTGTGTCATTAAAATTGATAATTACATTTATTTTCCAGCCAGGTGTTAAGTTTTGTTTTTTTCCCCCTCTAACCAAACAGTAAGCCTAGAAGCACAACTGTTACAGATGGATCACGAATAGCCTATGACAACACATTCCAAATGGTCAGAATCTTCTGGGTCAGGTCAAATAAACTATTGCCACAACAAGTCACCTGAGAGCCTCTGATGAGGGGAAAAAAATGTAATGAGATCAAGATGGTGTTCAGCTTCTAAAAGAGGATACACTTCAAATTCCAGGGAGACTCCTTCCATCAAGATAGTTTTTGCTAATTCTTTTTACCTACTATTGTTTGTAGCAGCAGCAAATACCTGCATTTTACCAAGGATAATTCTAAAAATCATCATAAAGTTATAGTTCTGATTTCAGTTTTCCTATGTTTACAAAATAGAAAATTGTCAACTGTGAAATGAGCCAAGTTTAAAAAACAAACTATATGGCCTCAGATAAGAAATATATAGATCCATGTAGAATTCACCATCAATTTGTTAGTTACATTTCACTGTATTACCTTTAATTTTGCAACCTCTAATAGAAACATGGCAGTTTGGGCATCAGTGTAAATTACACAAGTGAGCCATGAACTATGCAATAAAGAATTAGTCCCTACCATCAGCTAGAGTTATCCATGTTAGTGTTATTAACCAATACCCCTATTTGCCTGTCTCTGCAGGAATTGCTTGACTGCACAAGGAATAGGTATTGAAATCTCCTGATTAAGAAGGGGCATTGAGATGCACAGTCTGGTAATAGTTCTGTAATGGATTCTGTAGAAAAGCAAACAATCTTAAATGCTGATGGTTTGTAAAGCAAGAGTTAGGCTGGAAATAAATTAAATAGGTATCATATCCTGAGGTGGAATTCAGCCTGCTGCAGAAGATATGAAATTCATACTGCAGAAGATACAGAATTCATTGTACTGCTTAGTCTATTTCAATTCTGATGCTTCAAATTCTACTAATAATTTTTTAAAGTGTCCTCAAAACATGTAGAAAGAATGGTGATCTATAAGGGAATATAAATTATATAGTGGAGGTAGGCCTTAAAGTTTTCAAATTTATTTAAGACTACAGTATACAGAAGTAAAGAGCAGATGCCACAGAGTTAGTATTGGCAGAGCACAACTCTAATAAACTTTTGCCTCAAATGACCCTCACTGCTGAGAAGGCTTCACACCACAATAAGAAGTGTGCAGTTTGCTTAAGAGCAAGCCAATTAGTGAGTGGAGAAAACTACCATCCTACCTTAAAAGCTTTAACATATTGGTCAGCTATATCTATGTTGATCTCTAATGATCGCTTTTAAAGCAAGGTTTGTCTCATTAGATCCTCAAATTAGAAATCAGACTTGTTAGTGGCCAGTGAACATCTTCAACTTGAGAAAACGGTCTTAGATTTTGGAGTTCTAAATGGTTTCTCTCCCTGCCACCATTTTCATTTTAGATTTAAACCAAATTACACAGTTCCTATTTCCCCTTCTCAATGGCAGGAGAAAGAAATGCCCTTTTTTTTCAGAAAATGAAAGAATGAAATATCAGAACAATTCTATGAAAGAACATGCAGCTGTACTAGAAAACTTCTACTTGAAGTTTCTTGAAATGCTAGTAAGTATGATTTTAACTTATGAAATGGTAAAGTTATTTGTTGAACCTCAAACCCTCAATTGGCACTCTTCAAGCACTGATCAAATTATTTTTCAGCTTCTCTTTATTCCCATTTCTTAATTTCCATACTTTATACTAGTAGATACCAAGTACACTGCATCTTAAAGGACATTTTTGGTAATATATATTGATTACTACTTTATTTTCTGTTTAAAATCATCCTTATGTGCTATCCCTGTTCGGCTCTACTTACTACTTTCTGAATTTCTTGTGGGTGAATTTGAACCTCAGCCAAATCAAGTATTAGGAAAATAATTGTAAGTACAAACAGAAGGCAAACAGAGCACAGTAAATAATGAAGGGAGAGGATATGAGAAAGAGCACAAAAGGAACAAAGAAACAAATTCCACTTTGAATTATTGAGTCTTCCACACTGCACCTAAGTGCAACGTTAACTTAACACAGGTGTACACCACATGAGCTTATGAAAAAACTTGATTGTGAAGAGTGTAATGATGGCTCTATGTCTGCAGCACATTCATTCTGTGGTTCATTTATGCATCTGTTATATATTTGTCTTGGAAAAAAAAGGAAAAGCTAGTATTTTTAGAGATGTTAAAGCAGTTGATCATCTACACTTAAAAGTAAGTGCATTTGAACGACCATATGCTAACACAAAGGAACAAGGCAGTTAAGCAACTGTGATAAGGTTTGGAGGTGCCTTAGTGCAGAATTTGGGCTCTATCTGCACAATAACATAAAGTCTGGTTATGGACCACAGATTCACATTGCAAAAGCACAGGATGAAAATGGCCCCTGTCCTTTAAATTTACAATTTAAATATAAGAAAAAACACACCAACAGACAGGGAAGTAAAAGTGAACCACTAACAGCAGCATAGGTAATGATATCCATAGAGTGCCAACCTGTCTCATGGTTTTTATATTACAGTATCATAGAAATTAATTTTTTTGAGGATTTAGAATAAAACATTGCAATTAAAACGTGAATGTTCACAGCAAACACCTTTATAACACGGAGGTGTGAGCAAGGAAGTGCCTCTTCAAAACATCAGTTTCATGATCAAAGGTCATGATCTTGGTCTTGGTAACTGGCATGGTGAGGTCCTATGAGCTCATAGGGAGTGTAGACGTGTCAAAGCAAATGAAAGAAGACGCAAAAAGGGAAATGGATAGACAGGGGGTCGGGAAGTACCGTGAAAACAAAGACATCTAATGATTAACATGACAAAAAATGTTGTGGGAAGTAGAGAGAAAAAAAAGTGAAGAACAGAAATCTGCAATGGAAGCAACAACATTTGATTACATCAAATCAAATCATCAGTATTTGATTATATCCAGTCAGAAGCATGTTGAGTTTATACTAAGAGGAAGACTGCCAAAGAGATGATGTTGCCCTAATTAAGGAGACACGATGATGTGAGACTGGATAAGCTGAGAAAATGCACAAGTAGGACTAAGTCCTACTACTATGACTCTCATGTGGAAAACACTAAGCAAAATAGAAAATATAGCCAGTAATAGCTAAAAAAACCCTATATGTGAAATTTGGAAATGTTTATCTTATTATTAATAATATTTTTTCTATTAATACCTTATTGAATGTGGACTTTGAGCCCTTATATACTTAAAAATTCGTAACTCAGAGAGAAACTTCTATGCATTCAATACATGAATAACAATAAAAGCACATTTGCACCATGTAATTTTACTAGCTACAGAAAGATGAGTCCTCATGGAGAATTTTGTGATGTGAAAAAGAAAAAAACATATTAGCATGAAATAGGCCACACAGTCAAAGTGTTCTCTAGTACTGTTGAGGCATGCAAAATGTCAAAAGATGTTATTTAAGACAGCATGTTAACTTGAGACTTATGAAAGAATTTTGTCTTGCAGGCTTCCCATGGAGCTGTTTAAATCAGCTAATCCCTGATATACAAACGTATTAGGAATGCATTAGGATATATATCTAACTACTAATTCACATCCTTTCAGCTCTCTGAGGTGTTGCAAAGACACGTCACATGGCAGTAAAATAGCTTAGCAATGTTTTGAGGACCATCTAATAACCAAAATTAGAAAATGAACAAGTGTACATTACCTAGGTGTAAAGAATTACTACTTTTGTACTGTGAGACCTCAGTAAAACTAACTTTTATCTTATGAAGAATGCTGTGCAGCATTTTTTACAGTGGATTAGTATAAAAAAATAAAATACCCAATCTTTTTGAGAAAGGTTTTGTACAGTAAGAATAGAAGCACAACATCAGGTACCACAAAAGACAGCAAATAAAATAAATTACTGAAAAAAAAAGTGCATTGCATTTTATTCCAAAAGATTCATGGGGAATGCCTCTACTTTCTTACACAAAGATCTACAGATCAATTTTTTTCTGGTCTTTCTCATTAGAACTTGGCAATCTGCCAAGAACTTTCCAAAAAAAGCATGAAAATGAAAACTATTCAAAGAAAAATCTGCAGGAAACCTTTCTGAGGATCCTTGCAGTGGTATTTTGTTCAGTTTTGTACAACAGATCATTGGCTCCCTGATGTACTCCATGAGAGCTGTTCCAGATGGTGGTATGCCAAGGACAAAACTGTAACACAGTATATTGCCACACTCAATTCATTACCACACAGAGAAGTAACGCTTTTAAGCTCAATTATTTTTTTTTAAACAAAGTTTATTCAGGCTGCAGGAAGCAGAAGTTGCTGCTGGGAGCTGTAGAAGGATTGCACAGGGATGGGGGCGAGGCCTCCAGAGAGGATATATTTCTTTATTTCCTTCAGGGCTGTTGTTTTTTCCATTGAGTGGAGGGAGAGGGAGGAGGAGATCTGCAAGCTGAAAAAGCAGTTTTCAATCAAGAAAACTTCTTTTGGTTAAGTACTCCCAGTTCCTCACATGCTGTTTGGTAAAGGGAATAAATGTGGACAGGTTTCATTTGTACATAACCTTATTAGAACTGTCTGACTGTTTCCCATATTCTTTTTATATATTACACCATTAGGGAGCTTTTTATAACATTTATGATGAAGTACAAACATTTCATAATGGAAAGAGTTATGATCCCTGATCCTTAGTACAGCACAGCATCTAGACATTTTTTTTCTGCAAGACTGCATCCAACCCTAGCAGAGTGTTCCAGTTCCCCCATTCTCCTTGGGGTGACCTGCAGAGACACAGGAGGCATCACACCAGCATTTCACTATTGCCCCGCTTGAAGAATCTTACATTGAACACCTGCAAGTGTTCAACAACTTACTTTTAGAGTATGACAGCTTGCTTTCCAAACTGCAGTGTAAAGGCTGGGAGGGGAATCAACCCTTTAACATATTAAGTACTAGAAGAACTGAACTCCAGAAAAAGTGGTGTGAAAATTTAAAGGATTTACTTTCAGAGTAAAGACTGCTAAAGCATTTAAATGATAAATTATGTAAAAAGCCTTCAGATACTTGTCTGTGTGATATCGATAAATCTCCCACTTAAAATTGTTTGGTTTTCATGCCAATTTTTAAAACAGGGCCAATTTTCAATTGTAGATTAAATTACAATATAATTTATTTCAAATTTTTTGTGATTTGATTTCGAAATAATCCAGTAATGTTTTTACAAATGGGAATGGAAAAGGAATGGCTGGTATCTATACTGAAGTTTTCTGTAAAATCACTGTGAAAAACCTGGATATAGGTTGGATTCTATACTGCCCCACATAGCATTAAAGTATTACAAAAATGAGGGAAACAGATTTCAAGGTAGAATCTTTAAACCCAGTGATCTTAATATAACATAACACTGGCTAAGAACAAACAGAAGTATATTAAAACCAAACAAAGAAATTAACCCTAAAATAACTCACCAAAAATAATTCATTATGTTTCAAGTTAAACATGTCTAAGAAACATAAAGAATTCTAAAAATTAAAATCAAAATAAATTAAATATGATTTTAGATTAACTCATAATAGGTATCAAAATAGGTATCAAAATTAGATCAAAGCATAAAGATTTTGTGGCATTTGCAGCAAATATTAATATTAACTTAACCCTGGAAACAGGGAGCACCATGTTAAACATCCTGCAGTCGCTCTCTTCAGCACATGCTGGAAATAGTACCATGGATGGCAGAGTTCAGTGCAGGTTCTCAGCACATCACTTCCACAGGTCATAAAATAAACCCAGATACAGCAAAAATGCAAAGATCCTGAAAAAACTGTAGTAAATATGTAAAATTTAAAACTAAAAGGGTAAGAAAGTATTCTTACTTCTACTTGAAAACAAGCTGGAATTAAAATTCTGTAATTGCACATCAGAAAAGAAAACCTAATGTATTTAATTACAACTGTTCTAAATTAAAACTCAAGTAGAGGATTCATTCAAAAGCAATTTTAAACATACTTATTTATATTCTAATAAAACTTCATTTTGGAAGTCTGCTGAGGAAGCATGTCCAAGCTTATAGGGGCAAAAAAAAAAAAGAGAACTCAAGATTGTCTGTAACAGCTGCTTCCCTTGTCCTGTTAGCTTTTCAGGAATCCCACTGAACTTCCTATCTGAATCTATAACCATAAAGCTCAGACCCAGAATGTGTTGGCAGTAGGATTTCAGTCACCAGTGGAAAGGAAAAGGAAAGTCAATCTCGCAGTGGCTGGTTTTGCTATGTTAGCTTAAATTGCAAATTGGTGACAAGTCTTTTGGAGATTAAAGTAATCTTATTTTTCAAGATATTCCAAAGGAATTTTTGTGAGAAAGAACCTCATGGGGAACTTGTCGTACACCAAAGCCCAACTAGAAAGTCATACACACTTTTTAAGGCTAGGAATTTAAAATAAAAAACCTCTATGGAATTATATGAGTTAAAAAAATAAATTTTTAAAAGACAGGAAAGAACCACTTGATCTTATAAATGAAGCATAGAGTGTATTCCTGTGTTAAAATTTTTATCTGCACTCCTGTGATTCCTTGTCATTTTATCATTTCTTTGGTTAGAACTTTTTCTCCTGCCCTCTATTTTTCAATGATAAACTGGAATTTATTATTGATCACATCTTTTTCCTGCATGCTCTCCTCCAGAGTGAGCTTATCTGCCCTCTTGGCCTTGCATCAATACATCACTTATAAAGCTCAGTCTGTGTGCCATCCTCATGCAGCCTTTGCTACTTGCCACACTTTAGAAAAATCTGACTCCTCTCTCATGTCCCCTTTTTCTGAAAATTAAACCAAAGGTATTTCTTTCCAGGTGATTCTGCCTGTTTTTCTATATCACTTTAAGGAACTCATTCCTAAATTTGGATAGGAATCGTATCTTCGGAACTGTAATTTTCATAAAAATCAGATTGTTTCTGCATGAATTAGATAGAAAGGATTTTTATGTGAAAATAAATAGCTAAATGTATAGGCAAAGAGACATTTACAAGCAGAAATTATTCTAAATCCACAAAATTACTTTTGAAAATTTGCTCTTGGCCATCCAACCTTATTCCTATGTTTGAAAACTGAAATCTGCTACATGGTCTGTAAAAGTTTAGTTTTGCACTACTTGTATTAATTTTTAAGTATAAAAAACTATATTAAAACCAAAATAAAAATTAAAAATCTTCCCAAATTGCCGATTAACCCTCCCAATTTTATATTTGAAAATGTGAAAATTTAAACTAGCAGGCAAGTGTATGCATGCTTTGTATTTAAACCCTTTTTAACCAGAGGGTGGGGCTTTGTGTGCACATATACAATACCCAAAAAAGGAGACTTAGCTGAAATATCTCATTCTCAAAATTCATCTGGTTTTAGTAACAGAAGTGCAAAAATCGATTCGGAATCAATAGGAAATGTTCTACTTTATCCCTCTCTAATTTAGAAATGTCCAAGCTGGTTTTACTCAAGCTTTGTAAAAATGCAAACAAAAGAAGTTTAGAAAAAAAGAAAAAAAACTCACCACCACCACCAAAAAAACACACCCTACACCAAATGAAAATCCAAACCAGAACCTCCCATTGCTTATAGAGACTGACAAGCTGAAGTCTCAGCCCTGGAGTTATTTTTATGGACAGACAGTAAATCACTTGGAGAAGAGCTTATAATGGAAGCAAAGGTCCACAGTAACTAGACAGTACAGTGTAACAACAGTAATATGCATTTCCAATGTGTAATCCAAAACTCCAGGGAAATGTGCTTGTAATGTAAAGCAAACCCAGTATTGAATCATTTGATTCAGGTACACTGTGCATGCTCTCTGCAGTGTTTGTGCTATGTAATTTCAGAAAAGAGTAAGTTTTAAAAAAACATCCTTACCTACTGGCCATGTTCCATTCAAGTGCTGGATTTTGAGAATTTCTCTCAGTCTCTGTCAAAACCCCTCCTTTTCCATTTTCCTTCTCTGGTTTCAACTGATTCCAATAAGCAGTACCAATGTTGATAGATTGAAGATCTATTTGGTATTGTCTGTCCTCAACCTCTGATCCAGGGTCTCGAAGGATTCCTAGATTTAGTGCTCTTCTGTAATGTCAAAAAAAGGGAAAAGAAATCACTAAAGGTCAATCAAAATCGGACCAATGAGATATTCGTTAAGATCGAAATTAACAAAATAAAGGTATCAATTTTGCCATGTTTGTCTACATTAAGCATTATTTTCATTTCAAATCTTAAAAAATACCCATCTGCCTCTTTCCTATGGAATTCAATGGGAGATCTGCAAATGAATTTATTCCTAAATTTAGCCAGATGTACCAAAGTTGATATGAGATCAATGCATCAACTTCATTGCATTTCCAATCAGATCCATATGAGCAGCCTTGTGGGGAAATAGGACTGATTTATATCTACTGAATGGATGAAGGTTGTAACATTTAAGTCCTCAAAAAGAACAGCTACATATCAGTATTAGCAATTGTCCCACTGTTCAATTTAATCAAAGAACAAAAATTAAAAATAACATTCCAAGATGATAGAAAAACAATCCTTTTACCACTGTATTTCAGCACAGAACTTTTTAAATAAAATTATTCCAACAAGTGAGTAACAAGAATTTTTGAGTGAATTACATTCCTTGTGCATTCCTTTAAAATCTACTACATTCAATTTTAGAAAGTATTTCAGTCTTGAGCTGAGTTTTGGAAACAGTCAGACTCAACTTCAACAAGACCTTCAAGAGCTATGAAATGAGTGGGGGCTGCTGAGACCATTCAATTTTACCTGTGACCAGTAACAGAGGAGTCTCCAACTGCCATTCATCTTCTGCTAATGAGGACTGGGAAATACTAAAAAAATTATCTTCCCCTTTCTATACTGGGAACAATACAGCCTTCTGTGCACTGCTCATTTGATTCTATAATAAAAATTCACCATTACATTATCGCTGTTTTTCAAAATAAGGAAGCAAGGAGATCTTAATTTTTTTTCCCCTTCAATCTATGATCACAAATTGTAGTCTGTTTTATTGATTTCATACAGCTGCGTTGAAGCTTAAGCTTCTTATTTGCATATGACATTCAATTTACTGCTCTGTTCAAGTTGTCTTGGGCCAAAATAATTTAGTATACAGCTGCTGTCTTCACAGAGAAGTTAATAATTCTGCAATTTGTGTGATTTTGAAGCTAATAATCTAAACATAAATAACTATTAAAGTAGCACATCCCAAACTGCAAACTCAGAGTATGGAAATGATAGGTATGCAATCTCTTTTGAAGTGCAATCCTAGTGCTGCCCAAATCCAAATAATAGTTGAAACTGCTAATACACTGCATTGTCACCAGTGGAGTATGTTAGCAATTAAGAAAATTAAGTGATTAATCATATGTAACCACAGATGCATGAGGATGACAGGAAAGCCATTCTGATCAAGTCATTCCTAGTGAGGCAGTGTGATGGCATCGTTCAGTAGCCCCTATAACTTTAAGTGCTTAGCAGAAACACACTGAAAATCTGTTATGTCAGTAGTGGTATTTCAAAATTAAATGTGGTTTCTTAAAACTTAGGAATTTGTTTGTCAACCTTCCACACACAGAGACCTAACCACAACCACTGTGCATTTTATTATTCTTTCTAAGGCATTATTTCATCAATATGAATGCAGTTTTTCCAAAAAAACAAAACCCCACCACAGTAGATTATTGTAGGAGCCAATGTCTATTTTCATACTTTGTCTAATTCCAAGTAAATACTGGATTATGTCTTTTGTGAAATATTACTTAAAATAAAAGCACCAAATTACATATTTTTGGAAATCTGCTTGTGTATATAAAACAGAATATGATACTAATTTCACGTGCATAATGGATTGTTCTCCTCTGTACTTCACAGTGAGCATTTTTCATTTCTTCTTTCATGAGCAGCCTGATAACTTGCAATAGGTTCACCTAGATATTCCTTAGACTCATTCAGCATAACCATGACTTTGTGAACCAAATTCCATGAGTATAATGTGCTTGTACGCACTAATATGAAACTCCCCACTGTGACAATGGCTTTCTTACCCTCACAAATTTACTTATTTAAACCTAAACCACAACAAAATCACTCTTAGACAAAAATCTTTAGGTGCAGCAAAATATAAAAGGCTATTATTTAAACACAAGGTATTTGTGTATTGTGTTGCTGGTATAACATTTGTCCACTGCCTTTTTTTAAATGTACTTTGGGATATTACAGCCTAATTCTTCAATATTTTCATGCTGATATAAAAGTTTACATTTGCATTCCGTTCCTACTATTAACAATCTCCTATATATAATACAAAACTCTTCTGATCCTTCAGATAAACTTTTGAAATCCAAGCAAACTGTGTTTCTACAGTTAACTCATTTTGAAAAACATGTATTTTACGTATACATGTAAAATACAAGGATTAGTAATTAATGCCTTGATGTGTTGATGAAGCACATTATGGCTTTCAGAAAGTGCATCATGCCAGTTTTATACAAGGATAAAAATATAGCCATTTCCCAAATAAGTAATATGTATATAGGCATTTACACAAACCCTTATTTCTAATTTCCCATATCAACAATTTACATACAGGGATTTACATAAGCATCCCTTTCTGGTTTTCCATATCAACAATTTTCCTAACTACACCTCCAATTTATTAGTTGTACACTTCCTAGAACAATGAAGGTATATTAAACCACAGCAAACCTGGCCTAATCTTAAGTACACATGTTTTGCATGAACTCTGAACTCCTTGAAATCCTTGCAGCAAAAAAAAATCAGGAAAACAGAATAAACCAAATTCATGACCTCTCTATCTTCAGCATAAGTGATGTTTTATCAGCTGAAATGTACTGTAGGGGTTATGATTTTAATTGCTTCCCTCTTCTGAAAACAATTTCACTATGAATCGTTCAGCAGGTGGTGCAGAATACAACAGTTGGTCAACAATATAGTAAGATCACAAGCAACCAAAGACAACCATAAGCATGTAACAGGAAACACAGGTTTAAAGTTTTTCTTTTTTAAAATTGATTTAGTCTGGGTCAGGCTTTTTTGTATTTTTTTTTTAAGAAGCATTTCATGTTGAATCAGTTACTACATGCTGCTCAATAAGCATAGTTCTGAGACCCACAGTAAAAAAGTTAAATTTATTCACTTACAGCTCATCTGAGACCTACAAAAAGCTAAAATGGCAGTTAAAGAATATACATTATGTAATAATTAAGAAATATTTGCAGATTTTACACACAACAGCTAATTTTTATTAGTACATACTGGATCTCTGCATGCACTGATTTCTGCTTCCAGGTACAGAGATAATAAACCTATCTACCCACATTTCAATTATTAAAGGTTTTGCCTAGTGGTAAAATATCTTTCCTATCCTAACTTAAAAAGGAAACAGACAGCAAGCTTGGATAAATATATGTCTCTATTTCATAGGGGTAAAACCTGCGGCACATATGTAAAAGGACTTCTTCCTCTTCTGCTTAAGCTTGTGAAGTCCCAGGCTAGATGTAGTCTGAAAGCCCCTCACCTATGCATGAGATGTGATTGAATACTGTAGAAATCACAGCAGTGTTTATCACTGACCTAATGCACTTTACTGCCTTTTCCCCAATTCAATTCAGTGAAGTTTCCTCCTTGACAAAGCCATTGAATGTATTGTACCCAACAGGGAAATAGAGGCAAATGCTTCTTAGGGACACAATGGACTCCATCTGGAACAGGATGCTATAGATGTTAAGGAGGGCACTGAACAAAAACATGGTAAATCAAGAGAGTCTATAACAACAACACCGGCCTTTGAGAATGCTAAGCTTCTATAAGTGAAACTTCAAGACAGGAATCAGCTTTTCAAAGACAACTACTTTTCCTTTATTTTTTTTTTTTAATTACACCAAATAGATAGTATAATACATGTCTTTTTGTCACAAAGAAGTTAACACTTGAGCCTTTGGGAAAGAAACAGAACTTCCTCAACATCATACAACATACAGAGACATGATCTTAGTACTAGAATAAATGTTATCCTATAGCATGACTTCCCATGATGGAACTCCTGGATGTGCCTAAATTTGGAGATATTAAAAAACACTTACTTGCGAGGAAGAGAGAAAGAAGAATGAGAAGTTAAGCAGAAAGGAGGGAGAGTCTATTGCAAGTTATCACTGGACAAGAGGAAGAATTATGGAATCGGGACACTAAGGCTGAAATTAAAGAAAAGAACCAGGCAAGAGCAATCTAACGTTGCAAGAAGAGAGAAGGAGACACCCTTAGCCAAGAAGAGATGGTCCTCACACAGATGATCCTGGGTACCCATTCTGCCATACTGGGTGATAACACATATCATCCAGAACAAGGGTATCCTCACCTTTGCTTTCCCACCCTGCAGTCTTAGGACCTACCTGTGGTGTAACAAACAGTGGTTTATGACTGCCAGGATGTTGCAAACAATTTATTTTAGTCTGGATCAGTAGAGCAGCTTTTCAAATGCCATCAGCAGTAAACTCCAATTCTCACTGTTTCTGCTTCTTTTCCCCTGTAGGAACTAGGCCCACATGACTGGCTTTATTGGCAGCTGCTCCTTCTCCCCTCTCCAGCCCAGCCTCAGAATAACACAACTACTGTCCCATCTCCATAACTGCTGGCAGCATTCTCTGGATTGGGTACCAGCAATGTTTTATTCAATGAAAATATAAAGAGTAAGGCCACTTTGCTAAATGCTTTTCTGATTAGCAAGTGATACTATTGATTACAGGAATTTGTTTAACAATGAAAACTCCATTCTGTCTGGTCAGCCCTAGTGTTGTGATCTGCACAGCTAGATGAATCAACATAATCTACGGAAGATAATACATGGCAGATGTCCTGTAAGTCAGAGTGGTTAAGGTACCTGGGTTCATCTTTGTATGTGTAGGACTCTTGTGAAAATAAAACATCAGTGATAGCTCCATGAGCAAAATAAAAATGACTGACCACTTCTTAACATTTAAATAGTGGACAAACACTGTACAAACACAGTTGCACTCCAACTGAATATTTCTTGTAGTCAACAACTCATAAGTTCTAACTTTATAATGATTTGTAGTGTTTACATTTTTGTACATAGGCATAACTCAGCTGAGAGGTAAACTACTTGTACATTTAGTATGCTGAAAAATAACAAGGCCAATAACTGAAACATATGCAAAATTTTCTTCTGATTGCTCTAGACTACTTCAAAGAATTGTTACAGGGATGCAAAAATACAAGTGTAACAAGTAACTTCCCTCTTTTTCAAATTAATGTTGGATAAATGTCTGACTTCTATCTCTTGGGCACTGGTCCCTTTTTTGCTCTGTATACCTACAGAGATAAGTATCACTGAGAAGAGAGGAACCGGTATAAGTATTAACAGCTAAAGCAGAGAATAAGAAAACAAATAGCTATAAAGATCATTAGGTAACACAATGAATTCCATGTGGGAACCCAGTATTTTTGAATCACAAACCCCTCCCCCTCAAAAAAACAACAAAAAAGAGATGAATCAATTATGGATAAGTGTGCTCTAAACCAGGATTCAGTACATGAATGCCAAAGTGCCTGGTGAAAAACAGAAATTAGATGTTTAGAACAAATCATCTACACTCATTATCATATTTCATGATCATTAGAACAGCTAATCACATAAAAGAGCACTAAGACTGTAGTTGATGTTAACATGTCTCTTAGTCTTCTCTGTGTCAGAGTCTGGAATAAGGATGAGTTAAATACACGTTTAGAAAATTCAACCTTGAAAAACGTGTTTGAATTCTGCTATTTGAATTCACTCCAAGATTCTAGATACTTCAAGCACAGTACGGAATCTATTACTACAACAATTGTGGCTCCTGACAGAGAATGACATTAAGAGAAAGTATTCAGGATCTCCAGCAAAACCATCACTGTACTCTACCTACACGTGCTCCACCTAAATAGGTCCAAGCTAGGTATTAAATAGTCCCACTTGAGAAATGTAGATGGGATAGTAAAAACCACAGAGTTACTTCATCTGCTTCTAGACTTCTCTAGCTGTGCAGCAATAACTCTTCTACAGAAAATAAAGACAGTAACAACAAAACTTTTTCTAAAATATCCAAATATACTATTTTCTTTTACTAATATTTTTCAGCACAGCTTTCTCTTGCCAAGCTGAAGCAGACAGATCTTCCCTTACAATAGCATTGCAGCTTTTTCTTAAAAACAGGCAATGCAGAACAAACCCCTCAGTTCTTCAACAAATTGCTCAGAGATCAAAAACTGTAAAATTATAATTGCATTCTCTAACTACTGTCTGTCCTCTACTTGACCAGTTTCAACTAATGCAACTACTGAGTCACACAGGTGTTTATTGAATCCCAAACTATTTCATAAAAGGACTGATATTCATTGAGCTATAATAATGCAAGAGAAGAGAGATTTGGTTTTGAACACAGAAGGAGAAATCTGGTGAATGGAAGTCAATGGTTTGTGCCTATTTTGCATGTATGGTTGACACCCTGTCAAAAGGAGCAGAAAATACTGTTTTGGTTAGAACTTGAGGTGCCAAGTCTAACTGGATGCATGGATGTGCAGAAGAGCAGAGTCTGCCAGGTCTCCATATGCTGAACACAAGAAGGTCTGAGGTTAGGCAGAACCCTTTGGCTGGCCTGCCATGGGCCTAAAGGACGTGCTTCCCTCTTTGCAAGGCTAGAACATGCCAAAGGAAAATAGGAGAGGCAGGCTTCATTTCTCTTCTCTCTCAATTTGCTTAGTATGTATCTCTAAACAACGAAATCAATCTCTTCAACAGTCTACTAATTTATACTGTGGGCATTAAGCCAAAATGATTTTGTGAATACAACTAATCGCATAGAAAACATTTTGAGAGTATTCTGAGAATGCAAAGTTATAAAATATGGATAAAAATTAACAACTCATTTTTTAAAACTGATATGCAGTTTATTTATTCTATTTATGTGACTACTTAAATATTTTTAATTTGAAACCCAATAGGTACCTATACAGAGGAAAAAAGAAAACCAACAGCACCCCCTCACGCTCATTAACTACAGTGGTGGTGCCAGGTGGTGCTACTATAATTCCATTTGCTATCCATTTAGGAAGGCCAGGTTTTAGTGAACTGGGCCACACCAAGGTCAGGACTGATAGCACTGATCATATAAAAGCTACAAAACACATGAAAGAAATTATAGTAGATCACATACACTAAAAAAATTGGCCTTTTGCTTCCTTTCTTAGTCCTATGGGCAGGAAATGCTCTACAAATCCTGTGAGGTGACCAGACATTTAAAAGTAGTCCCTTGCCAAAGGGCTGTGGTACAGTAATTGCCTGCAAAGAAGCTAAAGAACTTCTGCAGCACACTTCTCTTCAGCAGTTGCCTCTGGAACACAATATCAATGACCCTATGACCACAAGGTACAGTATTAACAAACTATGAAGTAATTCTGGTCTCTCTAAAGTAAGTGTAAAATGAAACAAAGCTGACATTTGCAGCTGTGCATTTAGATGTCATCTGTTTAATTACTTCTATAATTTTATTGTTTAAATTCCTCAACAAAAATAACAGCATGAGCAAGTCTGAACTTTTAAAAATCAGTTTTTCATTTTTATACTGTTTAATGTTTAGACAGTTTGAGGAATCTCTTTATACTTTTGAAACATTCACCCGAATTCAGGGAGCACTGTATAAATATACACTTGACAGACTGTATAAATGATAAGTATGCACAATTCCAATGGAAGGTCTGTATGATATTTTTGGATGCCAAATGTTCCTTGAAAAAAAACAAGTGGAATACAGTTTCTCTAAATATTGGAAGTTTTAGGAGGGTACTAGCAAAAATGGCAAAATACAATATAACCTAAAGACTTTAATGCTTTTGTTTTGTGGTAGAAATAATTTTATCTCAAAACTTAATGCTGTCAAAAGACCTTTCATTTCAAATTTTAAAATATTTTGCATCTACTTGCTTTACCATATGACTAAGATAAATAATCTTGTGATTTCCCCATTGTTTTCACCCTGCATTTCACTTTGGTTTAATTGATTAATCTAGTTAAGGGGTACAGTATCTTTCCAGATGTTCTATAAATTCACCTGGAAATACCTAGGTGAAGTTTCACTGAACACAGCCCTCATATTTGATTGAGTATGGAATTTCTCTAAATGGTGCAGTACAACCTGGTATAAGGAACAGGCTTGAAGGCAAACTGTCCTCACTGTCTTTCATAAGCTGATGTGGGACAGGATTTCTTTTTGCTACTATGTCAGTATATCAAAATCATACCTGGACATCAATCAAATTCTATCTGAAGCAGAAAAAGAACATCACAAATAAATAAATACCAGCTTTTCTTTGATATTAAATAATGTGTATTAATGCATACTTTCAGCATGTCTATTGCAATAGATAGTGCTTATAGCATGGATTATATAAGAACTACTCTAAAAGCTGAATAATTAACTTTCCAAATCAATTCACATTTATCTTTGGTACTGATTACATTAGTTTCTCAAGATGCTACTTGCATTTTCTTCTTCTTTTCATAGAATCATCATATTCATAATGGCAAGCTGGAACTATTTTTGAAATACTGTATATGATATTGTAAAATACGTCAATAACACATTATTAAAAATAACCTTCCTTTAATTCTTCTTTCCTGAAGTCCTGGCACTACTTTGTCTATTTCAATATCCCTTGAAAACTCTCCTGATATAAAACCTCACTCCATAGCAATTACGAAATATATTATCTGTAATGTTAAAGCCAGTATTTTTTCTTCCTTAAAACCCCATTAGACTACTGTTAACTGACTATTTGCACTTCCTATGTCAGTATGAATCTATGGCTAACAAAATATATTGAAGAGGAGTTTTACTTCTAAATACACATTTGAAGAAGGGCAAGGAGGGAAACAAAAAAGATGCAAATCTACTCAAAATATCCTGTGTACTCACAATACTGACCATGAAGACTATACATTCCAGTGTCAGGTAGTTCAGTAACTCCATGATGCAGTACAAATATTTAAATGGTAGTGGTTGTTAAGAAAACTTAACAGCTTTATTTTTCTGCCTGGAGCTAAGAAAAACAATTGCAAGGACACTGCACAGATACAAACACACAAACAAATACACTGCCCATTTGGGAAACAGCAAATTTCATCATCTGTAGTTCCAGTCAAGTTTAGTAAATATAATTGGATACACTCTTACGAGCTGCAATATGTGAAAAATACTACACATAGATTTTAAAAATTATTTTTAGAAAACAACTTCAATAACACTTGTAGTTACATAATATATCAGGCATTTTTTACTATGCCAAAACCATGGCCATAACAACCAATGAAGCTGACTGAATACAGTGGGTCAAAAATGTTATGCCAGAGAATTGCACTCCTCTGTATTTTTCTTGAATACATATGTGCACATATTTATACACTTCCAACCTTAAAAAGTTTCCAACTTGCTTCACAGCTGGATTTGCTAAGCTACAATTTCTTCCTGTTTCTTGAAAAACTGTCACATACAAAGACTAAATAATACTGTTCAATAGTTACATAATTTTGGTTATCAGAAAGAGTTCAAACCTCTTCTGTTCATATCCTGCAAGTACAGGGTGTATCTATTTGTGGATACTCCTATGTTCTATTTGTACCACCTCCACACCCATTTATTTTTTAGTGCTCAAGAACACACAATACCAAGCCAAAAAACTGGAGTAGCTGTGATTTATGCCGATCATTTACATTGACGTTAACAGAGATGCCTGGTTCTATCTCTGTATTTTATTACTCTCAACGTGCACTTGTGTTAGCCATTGACATACCAGTGCTGGCCACTGCCTTCCTACAGAAAAAAACCAAAACCCTAGCAACAAAAATATCAATGGGCATGAAAAATGTTTTGAGAGGCTGAAGAATGGTACATTTATCTTTGTGTCCAACAACTAATAAAGCCCATAAGATTACAAACCTACCCTTAAAAAAAGTGAAGGATTTTTTTGTTCTTAAGCAGAAAAAAAGAAAATAGCTTCTGAAATGCAACACAAACCCACTGTACATGGCTTTTAATTCCTTTTTTTTTTCTTTATTGCAATGTAATCAGGTTTAATAGCACAGTAAGACCTTAAACATAACAAACATTAAGCATGACTTTTGACTGTACTTAAGGTGGTTGAGCAAAATTAAACTATATTGGAAAAGTCAGTTAAGAGCTAGGAACCATGCTCACTTAAACAGTAAAATTTGAATTGCTCAGGGTAACAGTAACATGGATTTAATTTTGCCATGGGAGCCTGGAAGAGTATCCCATAGAAAAATATGCTAAAATAACATGTTACCATTCTGTATATTTCTGATAATCCTTTTTGTTAAATAATTGAAAACCAAAGTTGAAATACTTACAAGCATTAAATGAAAGACACTGGCAAACAGTTTTGTAAAAGAAAGAAAGCTTCTATCCAAAATGTAGTTTAAGAACTGTGGTATGAATTTGTCATAGATAAAACCCTGTGAGGGACATCAGAGAACCCACAAGTATTTATGGAATGAACCGCAATCTGTATACAGAAGTTAACAAATGTTTCATTACAAAGGGGATATGCCTTTCTCAGTAACAGAAGCACACAACTTGCATTATAGTTACCTTGAGATCCTGCTAGAATTAAAAATGCTACAAAGAAAAGAAATCTGCTTTATATAATATTGGAAAATACTTTTCACCAAAAAGCATTTGTTGAAACCAGATCTGATGGAAATTATATTTACTCAAAAACAGTTAAGAAGAAAACTGTATAGAATAAAGAGTTTACAAAGATCTCCTCAGTTCTTTTAGAATAAATTATTTACTGCAGCCAAGATTTTAGATGCTAATTTTCAGTATATAGGACAGAAAAGCAATCTTGATATATGAAATCAATAATATATTTTAAGAATCGTCAAAGTCAAGTCTGGGAAGAAACTGTAAGGAGTTTGTATAAAGCAAAGGAGCATTACTTAAGTAATTCATACAGAGGAGAAGAACCACTTCAGCTCTTAATGTGGCATTAATTTCTAAGAACAAGCTAATTATTTTCTCCCATGTTAACAGAAACCCAAACACCTCTCCTCATTGCCCCCTGTATTTTACAGTAACAGGCACAATATAAAGCTACTTGTTCATGAAAAAGGAAGATTAAAGGAATATAACTTGAAGAAATGCAAAACCTTCAATGATGTTGCTTTGTAACATAAAACAGGAAACACAAAACACAACTCATATAAAAAACAGCTCCATCTTTGAGATTACTTTTTATTTCCCAGTTTTATCTGAAAATTTTTTCATTGCATTAAAGTTGCTGGTTACATAAACTGTGAAAGGTACTCTGGGATTTTTAAGTGGTATTTAATCTGTTTTTTCTTTGTCTCTGTGCCTTTTCTTGTTTACCTTTTTAAACTGTTACAGTCTATTTAATAATGTTAATACTGAATCTGAGAACTATTTAAAAATTCTTCATACACAGTGTCAAATTCTGTGCTGTTTCAAAAGCCCAGATCATGATGGCAGATTAAGCTGATCCAAGCCCAGGGTGATGAAATACACCTTTTTGCCAGGGCTAATCCTTGTGTCCCTATACAGTAAATAGGCTCAGGATAACCACCTTACTGAAAACAATTGCCTGATGGCCTCAGCATTTTTTTATTTCTTTCAGATCCTTCAGCCTGTTCCTTATAAACGAGTACACACAGAAACACCATGAAGAAGTAGATCTTACAAGAGTTCAAACTTAGATTTACAATTTAAATGGGCACAAAACTCATTGCCCAACGACCATGGATAAAGTAATGTTTAAAAACTGACATTACATTCACCCCCCTGGGCTGCCCCATGGAAGCCCAGGGCCACACTCTACTCCTTGCATGGCTGGTCTGCACATCACTTGCTTGGACGGGACAGGGAGAGATTTTTTTACTCAAAGAACTCTTCAATTATCTGACATGTTTTCTCTTCCCTGTGGTAAAACAAGAATTGCTTTAGGGAGGAATTAACAGTTTGGAAAATATTTTAAAATGGGAGAAAGGGCCATTAATATCTTAGTTAGGGGAATCAAATAGTTACAGTCTTGATCCCAATGAAGGAGGTAGATTTCAGTGCTGGTTATAGAGAAAGAGACATGAGATTTCTGAAGGGTTCATTCAAAATGTACAAACATACAGGGGAAAAAAAAAAGATAAGAAAAGAAATTAAACTTCCTAGGGAGAAGATGAGAACAAATGCAGTAACCTTAGGTCTCATGAGAAAAATATCCCCATGCCTAATGAATATTTTGAATCTTAGAACTAGGAAATATCAAGGCAAGAAGAAATGGAACATTCGTGTACATAGAATATGATGAAAAGTTGAAAAGGATTAGAACTAACCAAAAAATCCAAATAATTTGTTTGATTTTGTTTTGATTGGCTTTATCACAGTAGAACTGCAGTTTTTGGAGAAAAAAAAGGAAATGGAAAAAAATCATGTTAAACAGCATCTCAAACCAATACAAATGAAAGAAATCCTAATCTCTCCTCCATTCAGTCACTCTAAACATATTGCAGATTTCAAAAGTGAGGTTGCATGAATTTCACATAGCAAGCTCTGCATATACCACACAAAAAATACTAATTAACCATATAAACCATTATTTGAGACAACAAAATTATCAGAAGACCAAGGAAACTCTGCATTCAGGCTGTTGTGTTTCCCTAACTTAACCTTGACTTTGCAGAAGATACAGTAGTTAAGATCACAGACAGCTAAGAAATCCTTTTATAGAACAAAGTATAGCAAAGCAGAGACAGCAATGCCCTTGTGGAAGTTTTACTTTAAAACTGCTCTTTACTTCTGAACCTTAAGCTGTTTAATGACAGCATCATAATAAGTCAAAGAAATGGGGTACATGCCACAATAAATCATATAAAGTATGTAGACTTTGTAGACTCCATTTTGAAGAGATGCATCCCCGATGTTTGGCTATTAAGTTTACAGCTAAACTGTCCAACCTGAGAAATTCCTGACCTCAGCACACAATCCAGTTTAAAGAGAGTCTCGAAACTCATTCCCAATTTAGTTCTACATCACAGAGAGGTGACAGAATGAATACCTGAATAATGAAACAATCTTAACCACAAGAAATCCAAATGCTTTGTGCATTAACTAGGACAGTTAAGCACTAACCATGACTGGCTTGCCTGCACACATCCTATTTGCCACTGAACCGGTCCACAGTGCCAGGGGAGAGCACTGCAGTGTCCTGCACTGCTGAAGAACAGGCACCTGCACAAAGTGCCCAAGGTCAGAGGTTCTCCTCACCATGCCTCAACACTGGAGCCGCTCCCAAACATGCGAGCAAGTACCCATGGTCTTCCAGATCAAATCTAAATAGTTTTGAGGGATTTATGAAGCTGCTCTTTGAAATCTCCATCTGCCTCTAAAACAGGTCTTTTAGCCACAGATAAACACATCTCCGTGAATCTCCATGCAAGTAAGTTCATTCGTCCACCCCACCCGTCCACAAGAACGACTGGGATGCAGATAGTGGCAAGAACCCAGTTGTGCAAACACCTCAGCCAAGCCAGAAGCAGAAAGGAAGAGTTTTGCAGATAAAATGCATATTAAGTCCTCAAAACAAAGTTGAAAGTAACAATACATCATTGAGGAAGGTCACTGTTTTTTATAACGAAATACTTTTAATAAATGCACTGTTTAAGACTTACTAGACTTCAAAAAATACTTTTATCTATTCTATGTATTTCAACTTTGATCTGTTTAAATTAGTTGGTTATTCATTTAAATTCGTTCTTTATTGATACGTACTTGTTTTTCTTTTCCCCCTAACATATTTAATAAGGTTTCCAAAAATGCAGGCCTGATTAACAACAAATGGATGCTTAAATGACAGAATGCCACTGCTTTTCACTAGGAATGTTTCTATGAAGCACATTTCAATTTCCTTTCTATGAGGAAATGTACAAAGAAACTAAAACTTACTGTATGAATCAGGTTCTGTGTTACAAAGTGAAAGAAAATACATAAATTAGAGAGAGAGAACAGAGTGGTTAAACTTACCAATTAAAGAGAAAAGTAAAGTTGTAAAAGTTATTTTCTTATAAAATTTATTTTATTTTCACTCTTACATTATAAGGAAATGTATTTCAAATATATGTATTTAGAAAAATTAGTTAAGTTGAAGATTCCTGTAGAACTGACAAAGAAATTTCAAGTAAAAACAAGTTTCATAGTTAAAGCTGAACATTTTTAAAGCCAAATTCCAAATATAAATTTAGCATTGAATAGCTTTTGGTATTAGATAATTAACAAGCTACATTTCTGAAACTAAATGGGCAGTTCCAGCTGTTATTTTACAATTAGTTTCCACTGAGAGTTTTAAATTAATAACTGCTGCAATAGCCTCAAACGTGCCAATGCTAATTAGGAGGGGAGTTTGCATGTAATGCTATCCATATATATGAATATTTTACTGGGCAAAAGGTCTAAGCAGACTTTTTTTTTGCCTCTCTGCTAAATAGGAGAGAAATGTATAGCAAGAAAAAACTTTACTTCCAAGCCCTACTCCAGAGTACTATAGGATTCTTACAGTCTTCTCCTAAGTCTTTAGACAACTTCATGCTAAAAAACATGTGTTCAAGTATCATAGTAAAAAACAATATTTAGAACTTGCTATTTAGTATGAATATTTTGATTTACACCCCAATTCAACAATGATTAATTCTAAAGATTATTAAATGCAAAAAGAAACAAGATTGTATATTCCAATTATGCAGAGAGAATCCTGTTTAAAAAAAACTTCAGAAATAAAATCATCCCGGTTTGAAATCTGAAAAAACTTACTTACTAAGTTATGGGAGCAATTTCAAAATCTTTGCTGTTACAATTTTTTTCCCTAACACAGAGAGACGAGAACTTAAAAGTATGCTAATGCAATCCCATTTCACAACTTACATGGAATAAAAGACATAGTTTTTAAAACACTAAGAATTTCTTTTTTTTTTTCCTATATAACATAACCCTGCAGTTTTAATAATTTTGAAATTTGCGAAAAACTGCACTAGAGAATTTACAATATAATAAAGCTGATACTTTTCCTAACTCCCTATGGTACATATGGACAATTTAATAAGCAGCTCACATTTCCTTAAAAAACTATATGCATACATTTTTCTTCACTGATTATCTTTATTGCCTTTATTCAAAGAAGAAGTAACTCTGGTCAGCATTAGCTAATTCCTTGTTTGCCTACCAGATAAACCTCAATGAAGTATTAAAAACTAAAACAGGCAAAATAGAAAATAAGTCTTAATAGAACCATTGTAAAGTAATCAACTCTTAAAAGGAAATTATGCATATTGGGTCCATATTCTAAAAAAACCTTTTGTTATCTTAGTGCTAACTTCTATGCAAAACCAGAACAGTTTTTAAACTGTTATTTGGTTTGAAAAGGAAAATATAAAAAAATGAAACTTTTAACGCATAATAAAGTTATAGAAAATCCAAGCTTTTTGAACAGTAATTTCAAGGTATAGTTTTTCGAATATAAACATGTCAAAATATTTCTGAAGAGGAGATGCTTACAGATGTGGGTGCTGTTGAAAAGTTTTGAACAGCATTTGATTTTCCAAACCACATTTGAAAGAAAAAACAGATTTCTACACAGACTGCTGGCTATGTATGTGCTTCTTTCATAAATTCCTTGAATCATTTTTTCCTTCCCTTCACTCCAGCACTATCAGTACAGACACAGAAAATTGTTTATTACTCCTCATTTCACTGAGAGATTTTTTTTTAACCAATTATGGGTGTTATATGATTATTACAGGGATGTTCTAGATGGAGTTCCTTGAAATAAAGAGAAATAGCAGCTATTCTATATGGAAAATAGCTTTGTTTTGCTATTTGCAAATGTTAGAGAGTTAAACAGTGAAAAACAGTAAACTACAAAAACGAAAAAAACTATAATAAGAAAAGGCTTGTATTAATAAAAAGTTCAATGAAAAAATAAAATATCTACAGCTACCTTTTCATGAGTAAAGTCTTTACATGTAATGTTTTTGCGGGGAGGGGCAGGTCTAAAGAATTTCCATTTACATTCACAAATTGGAAACAGTCTAGGGACAGCTTTATGCTTTGATCTAAGAAACATCTACACATGAAAATGACCATAGAACACTCAGACCTGGACTATTAAGCTTTGATATATGACATGAATGAAATCCTTGGATCTCAAAAATGATGAATCCAGAGCGTGGACAACAATTAGGTTCTTTATTGGCCATGTTGAGGAAAGCTTGGGATTCTGCTTACCTAAATTTGCAGAACTTGATAGTTTGGCAGTATTATTCCTGACTTTATAAGTAAGACTTTTACACAACAGCCTCTATGCTCTGAGCTCTTTGTCAGCAATTTCATTTCTGCATTGACAACATTGTAATTCAATGTTATTTTACTTTATCTGTTCATGGATACTCCCTAAAACTCCATTAATTATTGTTTCATGACAGTTTTCTAAATACAATCCTGTTGGGGATGATCAGCAGTTACCTAGATCAGAACATTTGTACAGTATTTGGTGTAATAGGGCCTTTATCCCAACACAGAAGTAGAACTAAATGTCATCTCAATTTTAGCTTCATATTTAAGCATATCCATGCATCTACTTCCTCTTATTTTTTCAGTCAGAGAACCAGAATTTCTGAGTCTTGTGATGACGTTTTCTCAACCATTTCCCTATTGATAGTGCCCAGTTCTGCTGGTAGCTTAGCACAACTAGTGCTGTTTGCTGTTCCTACCCCCAACATAGACACTTCTAAAAAATTCATCAGTAGTTAGAGCCCACAAAAATATAGCTCTCCCCTTCATTGCTTAGGCAGAAACTTCATTTACTATGATTGACTCCTTCACAGTTTCAATTAACTGCTCTGCCCTCCCTTTAGCCAGGCTAGGCAACTGCCTTACTTGCATTCTTATCCAAAACTTCCTTTACTCTGCTCCCTGACCCCATCCCAAGGCCTTCTGATAATCTTCCTCTCAACAGAATTGGCAGTTTCTTGATGGCAACGTACAGTTCTGGTAGTATTTGTGGAACATAAATACAGCCAGAGCTGAACTTTAAGAATCAGAGAAAAAACCAACAAATGAACTCCTACAATTTAGCAGAACAAATAATAATCTAAAAAGAGACATTGTCTCTTACTGTCATCAGAGAGAAATGTGTCACTGTACTTCTTTCAGGAGCCCTAGAACAGCTGTTAAGGTGCATGTATCTTTCTTTATTTGATATTAATATATCAAAACTAAATTAATCCATTTTCTGCTGGAGGGAATACTCTAATTTTTATATGGTATAGAAAAATTGAAGTTACAATGTCAATACATTTCTTTACAACTTCCAATAATCACCTGAAACCATATTTATGGCCCAAAGTTTGAGGTACATTGTTTTACCAACATTCCCTTCTCGGTTTAGTTCTCTTTCCAAGTTACCATGTAAGCTCTTTTTCCAAGGACATAATAGATGGAGTCACTTTAGCCTACAGGACAAAAGTGGTCTGGTTTATTTAGCATGACCTGCAGCCCCACCAAACTTACCTTTCATGCACTGGCATTCTACTAATGATATATGAGCACATTCAGCTATAAATTCATGGGACAAATTCAAATGATGTTTGGAAATACTATTCAGCCTCTAGCCATGAAAATGTTTCTCAGCCTTTCCTAAAAGAACAGTTTCTAAATGAAAAGCAAAAATTCTTCTTTCTCATGAAGCACTACAAAAGTGACATTAATTGCATGTGGTTGTAGCTCAGGCCTAAACAGAAGACTGTTTAAAGCAAAGTGACACCACAAATTAAGTCTGTATCCCCACTCCAGAAACATTGTAAAGACACTGGTTCAGACAACAATTTATTTTCTTTTATTCTATTAAAAGCAGCAGCATCAAATTAGAGAAGAGAGGTTGGAAAAAGACAGAAGATGACATGATGGGATTATTAGAATACTATGAATACTAATTCTTCAGTAACCACCAAACTTCTGTAATTTTATTTTATTGAGTCTTTTACACTGGATATTGTACTACTTGTACCTCTGTTAATTTTTACTAAGAAATCTTTCACCTAAGTACATGAGCTACACATTGTGTGGGTTTGCTCATTCTACTACTCAATTGTTAAGAATTTTCTATTATCTCCTGCTTTTTTATCTAGCACCATGTACCATGGGCACATTTAAAAGGGCAAATGCTTTGTAAGAATGCTCATATTTGGAGAAACAAATACTAACATCAGACCCAACATCACATGTTAATAATATCCCACTGTTTTTGTTTTTTTCTTTTATAGAGACTGTATGTTCTGCCCAAGAATACAAACCCCTTTGTATTATTTTATTAAAAAACCATCTGAAAAATGGTGACATTAACTTCACTTGGAACTCCAGCAGTCTAACAGCAATGACTGCCATGCAAGGCAATGAAGAGTTATCTTCAACGATGTAAGTACACTTTGTTCTAGATAAAAGAATTTGTAATTAAAAATGGATGTAGTTCAACCCCAAACAGGAATCTTAGTATTTTTGATTTAAAAAGTATCAATTTTTATTCTTTCAAAATCTTGAAACTTGCTTAAACAGATTAAGGTAGTCACCTTCTTTCCAAAACCGCCACTATCAGCTTCAATATTGTCCTATAAAACACTGCAAAGTAACTTGATGCTCTGCTCTGATACGTCTTAGAAAAGTAAAGCTAGTATAATTGGATGATTAAAGGAGGAAAGGGAAGCCCAAATTATTTAACAGATGATAAGAAATTAGGGGAGTGGTCATTGAAGCTGAGGAAATCACTTAAAACATCTGAAAACTCAGAAAAAGACAAAGGAAGCATGATGTTGGGAGACTGGTCACAAAATGCCAGCAGCAGTCAGATGAGAGATGCCTGGTCCAGTGCTTATTTCTACCTTACTCATTTGGTGCCATGATTTCTAAAGGAGGACAGAGGAATGGAGCATATTGTAACTGGTTCAAAACTATGAAAACCAAAGATACACTGCACAAATCTTGTCTGGAACATTTAGGTATATAAGACCCACATGACCATAATACAAAATAGCATCAGAACCTTGAAGTAAAGTTGTGATTTGAAAAGCACTGAATTTCAGCATTTTAGGTAAAGCCACATGGGCAAAGATACAGACCCAAAAATGTTAACTAGCATAGTTTCATTGATTTTAGATGCAAATGAGTTCCTTACTCACTGGTTTGTAACGTGCATACAAGGCACATCACTCAGTTCCCTGCAGTGACTGTAACGACCTCACAGAAGCTGGTAATTGCAGATTCCACTTTATGATCAGGTGTTTTTCTGGTAAAGTTTTTGTTGCTGTGAGGAGAGTGGAACCTACATTTGGGTCTCTGACTCTTAAAGCAGGTATCAGATGGGAGTCTCCTCAGACAGAAAGGGTAGAAGCAGGAAGAGCCTGTACAAATGTTTGGAAGATCTCTTTCATGTGTGAGCACATGGAGAGCTGGATCAGTCCTTGCCACCCAAAACCACTGCTAGTGCCAGACTGTAAAACTTCTTCCATGAAAGCTCCATAATAGAAAAGATAAAATGCTCATTTAAAAACAAAAGGGGAAGGAAAAAAAAAGAAAGGATAAACTACTATAACCAAACATAGAAGCAAACCCATTAATTTAAATGTTTCCACATGGAAATATGAGAAAAAAGACTCTCTTACAACTTCTAAGTGATCAGAAGTGAAACTGGAGATATTTCATGGTCTCCTAAAAATCCTAGTTTTGACAAAAGTAAAACTTGCTGTCATTTTCTAGGCAGTAAATGTTTTACTGCTGGGAAAAGATTTTGATGTTTGTAATTTCTATTGAAGAGCACTATGAAGTAGTTAAAAATATTGCCACATCTGAAAAACAGACCAACGGGAAGTATAAGACACTTGTTCATCTGTATTTCTGTGACTTTTCTCACTTGGTATTATTTGCAACCCTACTTTCATGTCTGGCAACAGTGCCAACTCTACTAAGGATCATATATTACTTTTATCATGTTGATTACATATGTTCACCAGTTTTGCTGCCTATATATGATTAGTGTGGTTTGCACATACTTAGTGACATAATCCAGAGCATGACATTTTCACAGAAAATGTGTTTACTGGGAAAGAGCTCCTTAGAAGTTTGCATTCCTTTAAGCTTTGATCTACACGACATCAAGAATCCTACAGTTTGAATATATGTTTACCATTTATATTATTAAGATCTATCTCCTTCTCACTATATGGCTACTGAACACTTTGGAAGTCACAAAAAATTTCCTTTCCTCTAAGGTGAACTTATTAGTAGCTGAATAAAAGAAAACCTCTCAAAATGTTCTCATCTGTGAGTTTAAACTTCACAATGATTTGACATTTAAATTCTGTTATTCATCAGCACTTCACAGCAGAACTTGATTTGTCTAAATGGATTTGAAAGCCCGCAAGTGAAGAGAATCAGAAAAACCTGGTTTTGAATATCAAAAGATTGTATGTGAAAAGTATTTTTACAGGCTGCACGTACCTGTTTTATTGAACAATTAACTTCTCCCAGAATGAATTTTTCTGAGACCATATATGAAAAGCCAAACCCCTCCCCTGACACTTACTGATAAATGTCTTTCCTTAGCACAGCTCTACTAAGAGGGTTGTCAGCCTGAGGAGCCATAGAGACAGATCCAATCTTGAGAACCAAAGTGTCTTCTTTAATTGATGGATTGGCTGTAGTTAGGAGAAGAGAAAATATGTGTTTGATTAAAAGTCAAATGCACATAGTAGGAACACTGAAAAGCTATTTCTTTAAAAAATGTATATGAGAATATTTGCTAAGGATTCGATTTTGCACAGGAGCAACACAAAATCAATAGCCCTGCTGTGATACATAAGGACAAAACTATTGTAATTTCACTTCCCCAGAGTTTTATCACACCACTCAATCCTGGTCTGTGACTTCTCATTCTCTCTGACACTTTTTGTGGGGGGGTTTTATTCGAAAATGACTTCAGATATTTTATCACAGATTCTTTGTGATCTGTTTGTTTCTCCAATAACTCTTTGCTGAAATGTCAGCATGTAAACCACTCTGAATTGTGCACCCTTTTTATTATGAGCCTATATCTTTAGATGTAAAACATTACAGAATATCACAGTATAACCATCCTGGTAGCATTTGGAACCGGCTGCAACACACATGAAAAGTTCAAACACAAGGACTGAAACAAGAGAATCTGAAATCTGACACATATACAAAGAACAAGATGTTATACTGGACAGTAAATTTCACATCAATAACAAAATAATTCCAAGGAGAAAAATCTCTGCTTTCCACTTATCTCCATAATTTTCAAATTTCAGCCACATGTAAAGTTTCATAGCTTTAAAAGCAGTGGTCATATTAGACAGAAAACCAAAGTTCTGCCCAGAAATAAAATAACACCATATTTTTTGTAGAAAGCTAACTCTGTCAGCAGGCACAGACAAAGTACTTAGATAAGGCTCTGCTCAGAAGACTCTATATTAACTAGGAAACTCCGGAGCAGATGTGATGCAAGTTCAAAGAGTTCATCACATGAAGGGAAACGGTTCACTGCAACACCTGGGTGAGATGTAACAAGGATGGAACGACATCACACCTGCTCCCACATCCAAGGAAGTTCTGCAAGACTCTCATATATGAGTTTTGAAAATGATATTGCAGTAGAAGATAGTTTAAGTATTTTACCAAAGTGTGAAATGGTTGGTGTGGTAAGAACCAGCAAAATCTTTAAGTTTAAAAAAATGGTTTCTTTACACCCGGTAATGTCATGGTGAAAAAGACACCATGCTTTGCAGTTAAATACATATACAGACATGTATATTTCTGAACAGATCTAAGAGATCATAAAAATTCTAATATGATATTTTCAAATTATTGTAGGGAATACCCCAGTAAATTTGTGGCAAAGTAGGAACACAAATCTATTAGCACACAAGTGATCTATTTAAAAGAAACTCATGTACTTACAAAGTAAAAACAAATCCTATAGCCCCCCCAAAGCTAAACAAAACTATTTACAGACTGTTTGGTTGCTAGAAATAAGATACAAGAGTTAAGCTGATGAAAAACTAAATTTTTTGACTAAATCTGAACTCGTATTTTCAAAACTTAGTAAGGCATTGTTCTAAGTACTAGAATACTGCCACTGTACACTTAGGTCTTGGTATTTGCTTTCCAATACTCACATAAGAAAATGGAGTGATGGTATTAAATATACATCTGACTATAACTGCAACTTAATTAGGTAGCAGATGCTTTATTCTTGGGAAGTGGTTCTTAATAAAATATATCTTAGGCTAAGAATTTAAATTTGTCTCTGCCACTTGGCAAAGCAAAATGAACACAGAACTACCAATAACAGTTTCTATTGTGTAAGTATTTTAGGAGTTATTTTCAAGGCTGGGCACGGACCTTTTGTGTACAGTTTACTGTACATCAATAAATAAGCCAATTTTAAATCAGAAAGAATCACAGACATTAATATAATCAGCTGGTTTCTAAAGAGTCATATGAAATCATATGATGAATTCATATTTCCATTCATTAACCCATGCTTTTCAAAATATGGAAATAATGTAGTAAACAATCACAGTCATAGCAGATATTAAAAAATTTGAGGGGAAAACCATCTGTGCTACATTTTAAAAACATACTTACAATTTAAGCATACTTACAATATAATACTGTACATATATTACTTTATACTTACAATATAAGTACAATCTAGGAAAATATTACAGACTCAAATGTTCACAATCTCATTTGATTTTATCCACTCATCTCAGCCATCTTTTTGCTGAGCTAAATATATTATACTCTTTTAATCCTTCCTTTTAAGCCTCCTTGTCTAGTGCTTAACATTTTTTATACTTTTCAGCATCTCTCTACTTTTATCAATACCCAGTTTTACAACAGAAAGCAAATTGGACATGATATTCCAGCATCTGTCATATGCAGAAGTACAGCTACCTCCCTTACTTCTTTTCCCTCAGTCCTCTGTGACCCTCAAGCTGTTTCAGCCACTGTTTCCCAGGATAGTCTCTCCAGTCCTGAAGACCTAGTCTGTGTAAACTGTTTCCTTGATTTACAACTTCAGTTTTAGAAGATTTACTGTATTTTCTACAAGCAGTGATGTAAGCACAGTAACCCACATGCATGGCCTCAGGAAATTCTTTGCAACATTTGCTGATGATAGCAGCAACGGTTTTATATTTACTTTCAGACTATTAAACACCAATTTCATTTATTATTCCCAATTGATGAGTTTTTGTGGTTTTGGGTTTTTTTTAGATTCCTGGTTAGCTATTTTAAATTCACTTAACATTTCCACAGAGACAGTATGGGGATGTATTTAAATTAAATACCATGAGACAAAATGTCAAACTCCCTAGAAAAGTCTAAGCACATCAAATCTTTGCAAACATTTTATCAACTAACAATTGAAACCACAATGAAGAATGGAAATCAGATGGTTTTCAAAAGTCTAATTTTCCATAAAACCATATTTATTATCATGTAACAAATACGTAATTTTTTATTAACTGAATCCTGTAATATTTTTCCTTTATGTTCTCTGATGGAGAACAATAAAACTACCTGACTTAATTTTATTTGAACATTACACTTTTCATTTTACTAGATAAAACTTCAGCTGTCTAAAATCTGTTCTTCCAAGGTGTGTTAAAAATTAGCCTCCGAAGACCAAGATCCCTGCACACAACTTACTCAGCCTGAATGATTTCAAACTTAAATAGTAACTGAGGAGGATGTTACAAATCATATGTTATGACAGACTTCAAAGTAAAGAGTCATGCTCATGTGACAAGAATATATCACTTCTACAAATGCAGGACATACATTTATTCAGTGTGCTGCCTTTTCTTTTTCACTATCAACAAATTTATCATGTCCTTTATAGTGATTCCTGATATTTTGTTCTTAGTACGTACAAAGAAGAGTTGCTATTGTCCTCAAACCAGCCAGATGTGGATTTTTTCTGTCTTTGTAAGCTCTTATCAGTTTTTTGCAATTTATAATTTTTACTTATAGTCTTCTACTATACAGTAATTCTTGTTCCTACTTGTCATATATTGCTTTCATATATTTAGTTACCTTTACTTGTTTACTGAGTAAGTGTGGGCTGTTGGCCAGAGCTTGAAACACCACCTGATGTATTAACAAATCAAACTCAGAGAACGCAGCATTGCTTATTGCCAAGGATAGAATGCTGCCCTCATACATACCACAAAAATAAAAGTTGATTGGTGCTGCTGCAAAAACTATGAAACTTAAATACTATAAAAATGTGTGGGTGTAGTCATGCATGCATGTATGTATGCAAATTCCTCAGCAGAAACATGATTTTGATTATTTCAGTGCTTGTCTACCACAGTTCACTGTGGAAGTTGCAAGTAAAAAACAGATTTTCTTTTTTTTTTCCTTAAAAACTGTACATGTAAAGTCACAATTAGTTGTGGAGTTTGGGAGAAGGATAGTTTTTGTAGCTATCAGTAGGCACAACAGAGAACTGACTAGAAGAGAAACTAAAATAATTTTTCTGCTTTTCTTGCAGCGATCACAAATTGGAACACACAAGCCTCTGACTGGATTGAAAATCTCTCCTAATCAATAAATGATGAATGAGGATCTTAGGGAGGCATATCTCCAGAAGATATAACATTATTCTGAGCTAACACAACAGAGATGTGGGTCTTATTCAACTCTTTTGCTCCGTATTGTTTCTAATTTCTATTGTTCTTGATGACAATAAGCAGTGGAAGAGAGAAGCAATTAATTTCATGTTCATAAACAAATGAGACTTTGGGAAAATCTGGGGTGAAAGAAGAAATGAAAGAACACTACCAATTTTTATAGTGATGGTATTTCAGAGCTTTCCAGTGGAAGAGTAGCTGGCTTTCTTATTAATTAGGATAATCTTTATCATTTTGCTGTAAAAGCATACAGTTTTTCTTCCTACATTGACTGCTTAACCATGGCAATTCTGTTCCTTGCAGGCATTCTTAAGCAAGAAACAGCAAGAAGACAAAGTATTTTTTATAATTTTTTTTAATGAAGTATACAGCTACAGAGCTACAGAAACATACTTTTACAAAAGATTTCCTTGACAGCATGCCCTAGAACTCCCTTCCAACTAGAATCATAACTCTTTCTTGCCAAGACAGCCAGTCTAATTTTATCTTCCTGTGTTTTCAGCAATCCCAGTTGGAAAATTGCAGAGGATGCTGGCAAAAAAATGATCTATGTAAATTCTCACTGCGTGCACTTCTTGCAGTTAGGTTATGAGAAAAATCTGAAGACTATACTCTTAGGATTATATTGTGTGTTGTACATAATGGTAAAAAAAAAAGCTCCATACCTACAGAACTTACGTAAATGTATCATGATATTAGTAAAACAGTACTTTTTTTAATCTCTAGAAGAATTGTGAGAAGTGAATATACTCCTATTAGCTGTTACATGGTCTAATTTTAACATTAGCATATCTATTTTCATATATAAAGATTGTAATAGGGATGGAAATATATTTTTACATACAAAAGGAAAAGAGTATCTTACAGAACAAGTATTATCCATCGATCAGACAGCTATTTATAAACATTTTACACTACCCAAACTCTGTAAATACGTGAAAGCTTTTTGTACAAGAGAGCTACAATAGATTCAAGTAAAATGCTAAATGGCATCATCTGATCATCTGTTGGGCATCATCCTTAAGGTACATTTTAATAATATTTTACAAACTAAACGATCTACTTGCTTTACTACCACATCATTTTCCAGGTGTCCACAAGAGTTAAGGCTCCCTGCTTAGACTCTGCTGCTGGAACAGGTGTCTATGGAACACTGCACTGATACCAATGTAATGAAAGCTGACAAAGAATCACCACTGCAAAACTAGGTTCAGTTCTCTTTCCACAATTTTTGACCATTCTTTATAATGGCATTTTAAATGCAAACTCTATAGGTATCAAAGCAAGGATCAAATAAATAGCTAAAGGAAATTCTGAGCAAATGTGCAGAGAAGTAGCATGAATGTTAGATGTTTCCTAACTCTGACCTTTAAAACAGAAGCAATGATCAGTGATTTAACCAGAAGTATTTGACTACAGTACTGAACAGCAAAAAAAAATCTCTAAAATATCATACCTTCTGCAGTATGATGATCTTCTTCATTTTTGGGAAAGAAGACTCTTATTACGCCTGTGTTGATATAAATCAGAGGCAAGTTGCGGGAAGTCAGAGCATGAGTCCTTGTTGGTTGGCCTGGTGACTTCCTTTTCTCCTTCTGACTCCTTGGCAACCTGGCTTGAAAAATGCTTGCAATTGCATTTAGCAAAGGAAAACAAAGGACCACATCAAAAGCCTGAGCAGAGAGAAGGATCTCATGGAGAAAATGAGGAGAACCATCAGTGTGACCTTCTGACAGCTTATGGAACGTCCTTCGTTCATTTCTTGATATCAGTTTGTGCCGGACATTTTTTGTCACAGCTTTGGTATAAGTGAGAGAAAGAAATCCATGTTGCTGGTGTGAGCCATCTAAAAGTTTTGCAGTCGTCTGTTTCAAGGAAAAATAAATAAATAAACTGCAAAAATCTACATGTAACATTCATCAATTACCATATTTCTGGTTATTTAGGATTCTATATTTCTAGTAGCTTTCTACAGTCATTTAACAGTAAAAAACCCCCACAAGACCTTTCATTTTTTTGAATGCACAGTTTGTCCATAACCTATCTACACTTCTCTGCATCAAGTAATCTAAAACTACAAATTTCTGAACATATTTTTCTAATTACTTATGTTTCATGAAACTCACATCTAATAAGCCAAAAAACCCCAATTTTTCAAGAAACTAAATTTAACAAATATTTCTGATATTTTTTAACACAGTTATATATTTTGATTCCTCCTTCATTTAAAACATTTGTAGATCTCACTCCCTTTGTATTGTTCCTTCTGTACGTGCAGACACCATAGCTGTTAAAATATCACTTTGGTGCTAAGAGAGCATCACTCCATCTTAACATGGATGTATAACCCATAAGGATTAACTAAATAAGGATTATTTAGTATAACTAAATATGTATAACTAAATGTAGGATGTATAACTAGATAAGGATTGAACTGGTTTTGCCTCATCACCTCTGAGTATTTAATGAAAGTAGCTGTGCCATATTGCTAAAGCATGTAATTTTATCATACATTGCACTGTACTTTAAAAATAGCAGATTCCTTTACTTAAGACAGTTTTGTCTTGCTAAAATAACAATTAAATGCTTAGCTCCCACAAGATGTACAGGAGAGTTTCCATATTACCTTGGAAAGCTCTTTAGTCATTGTTAATAATGGCAAAATGTAAAAATCATTATTTTAACAATGTAAAAACATGTTCACAAAATTCTTTAAGATTATTTAAATATTAGCTTTAATCACGTAAGCACAAATGAAAGCAACTATATTTTACAAGTAGTTGCTTCTTTCAGCATGTTAAATTTGATTGAAATTATTTTAATATAATTTACACACTGTCAGCAGAAGAACAACATTCCTTTCTTAAATAAACAGTATACATAGTTTAAATGCTGGAAAACTGGAAGCTTCCAAAATTAAATGAATTAAAACAAACTGGTAAACTAATTTACTATAAGAACTGAAACAAACAGAATAATAGAAAGTACTCACAATCAATTTTCATGATGAAAATAAATCAGACCATCCAGAACTTTCACTAATATAAAATAATTCCATAGACCCACAGATAAAGAGGCCAATGTCATAAAACAAAGTTCTTCAAGGATAAAGATGCAAGAAGAAAATGGCTTAAATGTCTCACACTGAGATATTCTGAATCAGCAAGTAATCTTCCAAGCATTTAAAAGAAAGACTCAAATATGGAATTATTAATTGTCGCATTATTAGAATTAGAGAAAAGGTATACTGCAGTAATACCATGTACTTAATTCCCTAAGTAGATATCAGAATTACATGAAAAAATGCAGCATTTAGTACTGGCTTTTACATATTTGGCCTTCAAATGTACTGTGTGTGCTCACTTCTAATTAATCTCAATGACTTCGGTGGTCTGTTATTATGCACAAGATTGTGAACCATCAACCCTTGTTCCCTCACCTACTAAAAAATGACAACTATTTTTACTAAAGGATAAGGTGGAAATAACACAAGTTACATAATCAATTTAACCAAGAAATATATTCAGCACAAAAAAAAATTAGAATACAAGAAATTAATTTAAGTGTTTTTTTTTTTTTTCCCTTTTTTTCCTGGCATTTATTAGTGAAAGTTCTGTATTCAAAAATTTTAAAAAGATTCTTACAGAGGGAAACAAGCCAGAGAAGTTACTGAAAGGATCCTGCTTGCTGATAGGTCGAACCAACAAGGTGCGTCTGTTCAGCTTGTCAGTACAGGAAAGGAACACACCTCCATACTGCCCCAGAGACCAAGAATCTTCCCCAAGGCTTGAGGTAATGAACGAGGCATGGAAGATAGGAAGAAAAAAGAAACAAAAAAATGTCTCTATAAGCAGAAAAAAACCTGTTTACATTTAGCTTGCATGTTTCGATGTAACTGCAAGATAAACCTATGCCATACCTTTTCCTAAAAAGCTGAAATTCCGTCAGATCAAACAAAAAAAGAGATTAAAAAAGGTAACTGTAAAATTTTATGTGAAAGGACAACCTACAGCAAGAGGTCAAGACAAATCAGAATAACAGTATAGTAAAATCCTGTGTGTAGAAAAGAGACTTACCCTTGATTTTCAGCAGATAGCTTTAGCAGAATAAGGAAGAGAATGATTACAAGAACAAAGACACGGTGAATGTAAAGCTGTATTCATATGTTACAAAATCAGTATTATTTAGAAAAAGTTAGCTTTTAAGTGTTAAGATGTGCCTTGCACTACAGTTCTTGTAACCATTCTTTCTAACATATAGGAGAATCAAGTGAAGTAATTTGCTTAAGAGTTATTCAGGTAAGCACTTTAGTTTACTACAGAAATCTCACCAAAAGTTTTTCTCTGCATTGTAGAAAAATTCCTTCAAAATGTCCTGACTGCCAATCTCCCCCTGGCCTGGAAGACAGAAAGTTTACCTTGTCTATTCTCTGCTTTTGGTTTTAGTCCACAGAGAGTTACACACAGGAAAGTTACTCCAAATAGATTATAAAATATAAATGAGAACAGCAACAATTTTGTGAAGTGGAGTAAGTTTTGAGTTTGTTGGGGGTTTTTAGGTTTTTGTTTGTTTGTTTTTTTCCCCCCAAAGTTTGTTAAGATGAGCTTGTTACTGGGATTTCACAGAATCACAGAATATCTTGGGTTGGAAGCGACCCACAAGGATCATTGAGTCAGACTCCTGGCCCTGCTCAGCACCATCCCCAGGAATCACACCATGTGCCCAAGAGCATTGTCCAAACACTTCTTGAACTCTGTCAGGCTGGTGCTGTGACCACTTCCCTGGGGAGCTGTTCCAGTGCCCAACCACCCTCTGGGTGGAAACCTTTTTCTAACAATCCAACCTAAAACTTCCCTGATATAACTACAGGCCATTCCCTTGGGTCTTGTCAAGGAACCACAGAACAGGGATCAGTGTCTGCCCCTTCTCTTCCCTTCATGAGGAAGCTGGAGACAGCAACGAGGTCTCCTCTAAGTGTCCTCTTCTCCAGGCTGAACAGACCAAGTAACCTCAGACCCGGCTCACAGGGCTTCCCTTCATGGCCCTTCGCCCTCTCTGTTGCCCTCCTTTGGATGCTCTCTAGTAGTTTAATGACTTTCTTATGTTGTAGTGCCCAAAACTTCACACAATATTCAAGGTGAGGCTGCCCCAGTGCAGAGCAGAGCAGGAAAATCCTCTCCCTTGCCCGGCTGGTGATGCTGTGCCTGATGCATCCCAGGACATGCTCAGCACTCCTGCACTGTGACATGATTTTAAAAGATTTAAAAAAAAAAAAAAAGTATAAATTTTAATTAGCAAATATTCTATTTTATACAAACAATAAATGCATTTGTAACTTAGGTAAAAATACAGGAATTGAAATATTTTTTAAGACAGCTCATCAGGAATAAAATTACAAAGAAATGATGGTAACTTTGCTAAATTGATACTAGATGTCCTTCCTATAGTACACAGAGAACAATAAGCATCCAATAAGACCTCGCAGATATTGATTCCCAAGTCAAAATGCTTTGTGCTCCGAAATATTTTACTTACATCCAATGCCAACAGCCATGCTGAAGCTTTTAACTATGTTTTTCCTCTCAAGGAGTAACACAACTATTCTATTTTCTCTTAATCTCTTAATTCATAATAGAATTTGTTGATCTGTAATGGCAAATACTACTCTAGCTGATCAAAGAGTACACAGGCTCTCTCTCTGTCAAGACTGGTGTGTTCATGGCCAATACAAACTAGAAGATGGCACACGCACTAGAAGATGCAATCTGTCTACAGAACCCTGTGCCTGGGGGATAAGTGACACAGTCACATTGGTGTAGCCAACTATCCAGACAAACAGGACTTGCAAAGTGTGAAGGCAGACTAGGCCTTGTTACCTACCCTGAATACACACAGTATTGATGATGTACTGCTTGTGATTAATTACTGAAGTTTTACTCAGGTGTCTGCACAACACTGTGCCATGTGACACAATAAATCTCTGGATTACCAGCTCAGCTCTCCTCATTATATTAACTGCTGCTTTGCCTCAGGAACTGAAAAACTGAGCTGTTTCTATTCAGCATGTAAGAGTAACATAGCATAAATCATTAAATAAGGCACTCACTAACACCTCATATACCAATATTTCAGGAATTTCCCATTCCAAAGTTAAGTTAAAATGAATAATTTTGGTCTCATGGATCAAGAGAGCAGTAAGTGTAAAAAAACCCACTCTCCTAAATTTGCAATGATTTCTATGTATTTCTATGGAATTAGACTTAATTCTGAGGAAACATAATTGTGATTTTTATTATTTAAAAGGTTAAAATGATTTAAATGAAATTAAATATCTACTTTAAATCAAGAATTAAGAAAAAAAAAACCCGAAAATATCACCCGCCTTTATCTTTCAGCCTGAAATGAAAGCATCACAACTTGCAGGAATTACCTGTTTCTGTAATGGTCAATATTGAAGCTTTCTATTTTACATTTGATTTTGGTGTAGACATCCTGCATATCCACTGAGGCACTGAGATCCTCTAATTCACTGACAATACAGACTTCTGCAATAGTCAAAGAAAATAAAAATTATTAGCTATTAATTTGAAACTTGAAGGATTTTAAGCAAGAAATACATCTGAGACACTACATTTTGTAAATAGGATGATGCTACTTCTACTCAGAGTTTTCTCAGAAAGCACTTTTTGATTCAAGTGTCACACTAGAATCCAAACCTTTTTATACAAATGTACTGAGAAACATATATATGGGGTTTCTAGTTTAGGTATTTATAGCATAATTCTGAGGGGGTAAAAAAATGAAAATAAAATTGCCAAGATATTTACACTAATTACAATAGTTTTATTTCTCTTGTGTAATTATTTAAAATCAAAGGTTTGAGTACATTTCTTGAAAATTAGTCTTAAAAATAAGTCACTTTATTTTTTTCACATTTCTATGGGCAACAATGTTAATAGCTAAGCAGCAGTATTTCCTAGAAAAAAAAACCAAACTGAAGTCCTGCAGTTTACGGAATCTGAGTTTTTTTTCAAACAATTACTGTTGGGTGATAATTCAACTATATCTCAAAGAGAAAAAAGATCAGCTGTGTACAACACATATTTTTCTTTTCTTCCTTTGACTTTATCAATTATATTATGATGATTATAATAAATTGAAATTTGAAATTATCAGTATTAAACTACATTGGATTATTTATGAACATACACAAAGATATGACTAAATAATATCAAAACAAAACATGATTGTTTCTAAGGAAATAAATATTACACTCTATGTCAAGTAACCAACTTATTTCCAATTTATCTTAATCAGCTGTCCACATGGAGAGGAAAGTTTATGCCAAAAACAACACTGAATTCTAATTTGCATGCAGTAACCTAATACAGTTTATTGCTGTTATTTAAAATACAGCTCCAACCTATTATTTCTGTGTTACAGTGTTCAGTAATGTTGACACAAGCTCTGAATAGCTAATACTGTGCTGTAAAATGGGCTGTGCTTCTTGGAATTTAAAATAGTACATTAAGCAGAAAAATGCAGAATACCTGTGCCATTATTTCTAGGATCAGGAGCAAACAATTTTACAGTAATTTTTGGCAACATCCACTGCATCCAAAGGCTGACACGTCCACTTGAGACTCCGATATTACTTGTTGTTTGTTCCAACGTAATGGAGTCTGAGAATGGGGAATCATCACCACCCTGGAGAGAATCACCCTACAAAACAAAAGCAATAGCTGAGGGGAAAAAAAAGTATTGCTTTTCACCACTTCTGGGTTCCTTTTCTATCTCAACTGATACGGATGCACAAACTATAGAAATACAGATTCCCAAATAGTATGTTTGGATTAAGTCATTTGTAACACCAGGAAAAGATAAAGTTTTTTCCCCTTTACTCTGGTAGAGACAACAGACTTTGGCAAAGACTAAATTGTAAACCTGTAAGGTCTTATGATAGGTCTCCTTGGCATAGCACATTTGCCTTATTAACTCTACACTATGGAAACAGTATCATCAATTTCAAACAAAGGCTAACAGGAGTATTTGGAGATGCAATAGGAAAAGGGATATGGAGGCTTGCACATATCTGAAAGGCAAAGGAAGAGTCATTGGAAGTACCAAATGAAGAGCCACACAGTAAAGCCATAACACCTACACTATGTACACACTGCATTTGGGTCATTTTTTCCCCCTTGTATGTGCTTCCCTGTAATTTCCTGGAAAAAAGATTTCAGAAAATAATTGCTTTTTGTAAGAATTGGAAATATTTTATTTGCCATTTTCTAAATATTTCTGTTGTTAAAAAAATGATTCTCACTTGTAATATTCTTAAATGTATGAAATGTTGACAAACAAGCTTGTAGAAGCTTCTGTGTCAATAATCTCTGTTCATTCCCTAAAATTTTAAGGACTCAACAAAGAAGACACAAAGATTATTGTTTTTAGGAGAAGATGACGACAAGTAAAAGCTATACTGGAAATTCTGTTTTGTGGGCTTATTAGAGCAATGGGGCATGTTCTGATAATATTTACCAGCCAAAAGACCTCATCCAGCTCCTTTGCTGGATCTTCCAGATAGGGAAAGAAAGATGCAAACATATAACTGCTCATCAGCTCCCAGTGTTTACAGCCTATTAAACTGAATGCAAGGGACATATAAGTTACTAATGTCATCCAGAAGCCACTGAATATCCAGGAGCATCTCCACTCACAACTCCACCATGTGTTTCAAGTTTTTTTCATTCAAGCACAAAGAAAAGAAAAAGGTTTAATCATTTTGATTCACTAAGACCAAGTTGTTTCCAAGATTAACAGACCAATAAAAACCTCAAGTCTTATCTTGCTTGCATTGAAGGTTTGTGGGAATAGGCATTGTAAATTATGATTAACAACATGGTTGAGATTTATCTAATTAAAAGCCAAGATTATTTCAGTGGAAGACACCCCAGAAGGCAGATCTACACAGAAGGCACTACAATTGCACTGAAACCATTTTAACCAGTCAGGCAAGATTCAGAATGCACTTGTTTCAACTTCAGATGTCCCAGGAAAGCTTGCTTTCAGTAGCAAAATTAAAATCTGACAGCTCTTGCCTCATTCTGCAGTCCAAGGCTGGAAAATGCAAGTATGGAAGTTCCGTTAGCAATCTATTTTCTGGATTGGTAGGACCTAGCCCAAACCTAATGACATAACTCACATGGAAGCATTTATGTTGACTAATCACTTTTTCATTCAACTCAGGCCTACAATTTAATTATACATTTTCTAAACTATAAGGAGACACAGAGAGAAACTGCAAAGGTACTTTATCTGCATGCAGTAACCTTTACCCTTGAAAAGCTCAATGATACCTTACTACAACTGGGAAGAAACCATCTATGTTGCCAATAGCTGACACAGAGAACTTAGCATTCCAGATGCTCATTGATATGAGGAAAGGAAAGCTTGTCCAACTAACCAATGTACATTTCTAGAAAATAGCACCTAAACATGAGACTATATCTGGACCAGCTAAACAGATGTAATACGAAGTGCTGCAATGAAAATTAAGATCCAGTTCACCTTCAATCCTCTATAGTGACAGTGGCTTTGTGTTAATCAAAACGTATGAAAGAAAACAATTTCTATTTATTTTTATAGTTCTTATATAAGGCATTATTGCTTACAGATCTGAACAGATTACTTGGAGAGCCATAGGTGACCATCTTCTGAAAAACTGTTAGACTCTTGAGATTCAAAAAGTATCTGGTCCCTATCACACTGTAAGTGAGCTAACTTGCTTACACTATCTCACCTGAAATGTCTCTCCAAGTCATGGACTTAGCATGACCCTCTTGCTTTTAGTATTTGTTTATTCTTCCTCTTCTGTTTTACTCTTACACTGTCTGCAAATTTAATTATTAAATACAGCAGGGCCTGTGTTCTGCTAATAATATCTAATAATATTTATGCCTACAACAGCAGGACATCTCATTGGAGAAACCTCAGATAGCTCATTTCACTATGATGCATCTAGCTCCCAAATTGGAGTGGCACATAGAACATATGCCACCCAACAAAACAAGTTAAAAAAACAGTGTGGTAGAACCTGCTGAATAACATGTTCAGGGCAGAGGTTAATTTCTTTCTCAAGAACTGTGACTTGTATTTCCTATTAGCTTCTCCAGCAAAATCCTTCCTTGCGTTTTTTGTCCAGATTCCCATCCCAATAGTATTTGTTAACCATGTCCTTGCAGGGTATTTCCTACTGTCTCTACAAAGCACTCGACTCTCTCCAGTGCCACTTAATTATCCTACAAGGCAGCAATAACTAACAGTGACATGAAACTAAGTACCTTTTTAAAACTGAAAACAAAATTCAGTTTTCTTCAAGGATGCCAGCACCCGTGTCCTTGGAACAGAAAAGTATGGGGAAAGCAGCCTTGGAGAGTGTCAGGCCTGCAAGCTCCCCAGCATCTGAAAGGATGTAGGCAGAGCAGTCACTTCTCCAGTGCTAACCACTGTTAGTCCTCATTGCTTCTCCTGAAATGGCAGGCTCCAGTAATAAATCAATGACATAACCCAGCCATTTTGCTGTCCTCAATTATCCCTGTCAACCCTCAGCAAACACTAGCCTGCCTCCCTTCACCTGCTCTGCTCACTCGTAAAGCAATGAAAGATAGGAGTGAAAAATGTGTCCTTCCAAAGTCGCAATGCTTTGAGAATCCTGTCTCCTGTTTTGATGAGTCTTTATTTGCAAAGACCTCATTTTTGGAGGACATCAGAGAAGCCTCAACATATTTCATGACTTGAGATTTCATGCCATGAGAATGGCACTGGTTCTGATCCTTTCAATTTCTGACAATAAATTCTTTTCTATTTGTTTCTTTTGTATAACATCCATGCAGCTCCTTTGCAATAACTGCTTTTCAATAACTTCCCACACCTTTGTAATTTGCCTTTGAATGATTGCCCTAAAAGATGATGCCTCAGTGTTGGAGTTTCACTGTGTCTGAGATGACTCTTCTCATCCCATCTCACATGCTCCAAAAAGATGGTGGAGTCAACAGTAGTTTGGGCAGATCCCTTCAGCAGGGCAGATCTGAAGGAAGGAGCCAGCCAAAGAGAATTTCCCTGTGCTGAGATCTTCAGATGGATTACAAAGTATCAAGAAATGAAAGCCAATTAAGGTAAGGAAAGAGAAAAACAATACTTATATGTTTATTTACAGTTCAAGCCAATATTCTTGACAATGCTAATGTTCTGTGGACCCATTTGTGGCTCTCTATTTCTTGCATTCTATAAAAAGCAATTTTTTTCTTTTTTTTTTTTCTTTTTTTTTAATCGGAAGCATTTTTCATGTTCTGTTTGTACTATAAACACACTTCATTTTGCAAAACCGTAAAATACAAATTGTGATAGAATGGGTGGGAATGAGAGACAGTCTCCTTCTTGTCTTCCACACACCCTCCCACTCTCCCACTGAATATGTTCCAAAATGGATTTTGAATGAAAATCAACTTTGTTCTAAAATTTTGGCAGGTCTCTACATTTCTGATAGTTGAAAAAGAAAAAAACAATAGCAGATTAAACTTAAAGGGGTACACTTAACAGCAAATACATATTGTCACCATGGTAATTTTTTAATTTTATAATTTTTTTTTATTTAATGTTTTCAGCTGTTTCATGCATTTTGTTAGGATTTTTTTTTTTCACAGAGAGCTATTTTTATTTAGTGGTTTGAGTTTTTGAGTACAAAGATAACTTTACTCTGAAGAAAAGTCGTGCTATAATTTTCCCACACTTCTTTAGGATTATTTTTATGAAGATATTAGATTATTTGCAACAGCTCTCAGAGAATCAGTCAGTTGATAATTTTGGCAGAAGGTTACTTAAAACAGCATTTGTGAGATTTCTGAAGAACTGCATTTACCCTATAGTTAGAGATACCCACCCAGATGCATCATTAGAAACTGGATCTGCAATTGCAAGGGTTTGGAACTCATTCTACCACAGACCCTGAAAACACTAACAAGGGCCTCAACTCACTTGGGCTTCACCTCACCCAACGATTCTGTACCTGGGCTCCTGCATTCCCACCCAGTATTCCAGGTCGCTCACCTGTACTCCCCCCTGGACTGGCATCAGGTCAGTGTAGCTAAAACTGGGTTTGGCTGAGGCATCCAGCAGTGATCTCTTGATGGCAGCTGCAGAGCTTATCAAGAGACCTCCTCAGCTGCTCAACACCCTGTCCCTGTCAGAGGTGACACGGTGCTGCCTCTGCCTACTTCAACAGTTTAAATTCAACATACTACCTACATTTTTTCGGCAATGAAAATGTGTAAACAGCTGAATATGCCTGTTCTCTTTGTCAGTGGCAGATGCTTCTCTGAAGACAGATATAACACGTTGTATGACTACCCTTTGGGAGGCAAAAAATTGGAAGAGATTGCATTTCTTCTTAGCCTTCGGTTCATGGTACTTGAACCACAACCATTAGGCAGAGTCAAAGGGCCTGAAAATCTGATGGTCTGCAGTAGCAGATGTTTTATATTTTTTTGCCCCCAAATAAGCTCAAATTCACAGGTGTTTTTGCAGTGAAAAACTGAAGTGAGAAGAAAGACTGTGCTCTTGTTTCTCATGGGATTGCAATTTTCATTTTGGATTTTCAGCACCCAGCATGTTATTGTTAAATATGTTTATGCATTACTTTTCTGCTCTGTTTCCAGATCTACTGAAAAATCAAGCCAGAGTCAGAAACCCTGAACTATTTTCCCACAACTTCTTGTGCCAAGTCCTAAAATATACAATTTAAATTCTTTTACCAATTGTTGCAAATTGACCAATATACTGAGTTTATTTTCTTACCAGAATTTATCTTTGTTCATCAGGAAGATCCAAACATATGAGGCCTTCATCCTTGGCCTGCGTAAAGCTCAGGGATGATCACAGTTTGGCCACACTAATGCTATGCCTTATCAAAATAACTTCTGCGTTCTTGCTCAATCACTGAGTTTCCCCAAGGACTAAACACTTCTACCACTGTTTGTACTTAAGTAAACAGTAACAAGTGGCCTGTTGTAGTCTGTACTACCTTACCTTTTCCAAGGCAGGGATGGTAAAAATGATTAACTGTTTTCAGCCTCCAGTATTTAAGTCTCTCACTCATGCTTCCCTGTCCTAACACCACCCAGGCTAAAAGTCAGGAAGCCTAGGTAGCTTTATCTACATCAGACCATGGTGCTCACATCAAGTTGTCAGCAAGAAAGGAATTAGACACAGCTTAAAATATAAATCATTCACAGATCACATAAACAAATTACCTTCTTTTTGCTATTTGATATAAATAGTTGTGTAAGTTTGCTTTCTTCTTTTATAGCAAGTCTGTTGAAGCTGGAAGAAGCTTTAAAAATAATCATGTGTCTCCCACAGAGCAAAACACAGCAACTATAAAATCTCTAAACTTAAAAAATCCCACAGCTACGGCAGCAAAGCTGTTTTCATTTGACAGATTTCAAGATTTCAAGGCTCAAAACTATAGAAATATATAAACAAAATACAGAGTCTGATAAAAAACAAACTTCTGGAAATTTTTGCCAAGTCAAATCTACAGAAATTATCTATTATTATTTAGTTACTCTAATATTGTTCCTTGTTCACCGATTCATTAAATTTCATTCATATAATTTAGAATTTTTAGGAGAAGACATTTTCTAGATAGTGTATAACATTTGTTGAGAATACAAAGAAAATTAAATAAATGATGAAGAATATTATGCAAAAGGACAGGATATGAACACTGAACTTGGAAACATATCACCAAAATAATCTTGATAACATATGGATTAATACAATTACCAAATAGTTCCGATTAATGCTCCAAGTACAGCATGTACTCCAAATACTGCTGTCTTTATAGATGATCAAAACCAAATTGTTATTTACAAAGCTGGTGGTTTCTGATTGCAACGAGAAATTAATTTGATGTGAGTAGTGGGAAAACCACTATTTTTGTGACCACATTGTTTTCTTACCTTCAATTTTGTATTCATGGCAGTATTTTTCACAACTGAAATCATGCACACACAGATATACACCAGAACTAAGGCTATTCAAATATCTAGAAACATTTTAGTGAAACAACTTAAGAACTGAAACTCTAACTCAAACACCTTTTAATGTCAGCTGCCTCTTTGGTGTATGTGTATGATGCATATAAAAAGTAGGCACTAGCAGTCACCATTTCATTTTCTCCAAACCTGGGAATGAATATAAACTGTACACAAGGCTAAACCAATCCTGGCCAAATGTTGGATATGTATTGCACACAGAATCCAAATTATTGTATATCTGCCTGCATTCCAGAACTGCTCTATGAGGTGTCCCTAAAGTTGATGGGGTTATCCTGAGACTGAAAGCCAGTCATTCAGAAAGTATCCCTACATTGTAATAGATTTATGTTAAAAACAATGCACCTCATACATGTGATACCTTGGCATACCTTCAACTCTTTTGATGCATTTTTCACTCTCTCTTGGAGCACAAACAAGGTCAACTTACTATTCTAACTTGTAAACCTGACAGGGGCACTAAGAAAACCACAAATACTATGCCTGTGCAGTTGCACAGCTTCCTGTGACCACCCATTGTACTCCATACCAGCTACCTGGTGACTTATGGCTAGTGATACTCATGGATGAAGTTTAACATTGCATTCATGCTGATAAAAGAATTAGTCTGCTTTCCTCAGTATGGCACAGGACTCCCCCCTTGCCTCAAATATTTTACAGTCTCAGGCAAACACAGACATTAGGATCACCAGATTGCTCCAGGCAGTTACACAGTGTTATAAATTAAGGAAGCAGAAACAAGTTAAACCGAGTGTCCAACCTTATATCTGAAGATGCATACCCAAATGCTCATGTGACAGAGCTACAAGAGCACTCTGAGACATGGCCAGCTGAGACAGGGGATTGGATTGAGCCTCAGGAGTAGTTCATAGATGGCACAGTGGTTCAGCTGTGGCTGGATGGAGGTGGGGTGAGCAGACAGCCAGGCACAATGCCAAGCTTGGCAGCCTTCACAGCCCAGTACCTCTCCTGGTTACCAATGCAACTTACACACAGCAGCTACACACCAAGCCAGGCATCAGACTGACTGGCTGACTGCTTGGAACGGCTCACAAGCAGCATAGGTATCGCAGGTATTTTCAAAACAACACTTACTATTCTACTAATTCTGGACTTGAAAAATGGCTTATGCTTCTTGACCTGAACACACAAACCACAGCTTTCTGACACAAGGTAATACCCACTCACTTCAAAGAGAAACAATATAAACAAAAAATAAATATAGGCGCAATACAACAATTTTTTTTCTCTCTTTTGTTCCACCAAAATGAGTAATAAAGTATTCTTTATTAGTTTATTGGGGCAAAATTACTTTCCACCTGGACTCTACTACACTTCCTGATTTTTCTGATTCTTCCTTGACAGCACACCACTACATTCTGTAGGTCAGATCTCAAACAACACATTTATTTAAAGCAATAAAAATACCTCAGTAGTGGTTCCAATGTCAGCAGATGGACTGTATGTGCTGGTATCTGGTGGAATGGTACCAACACTACTCTTAACTGGAGAACTAGGAGGAGCAGGTCCTGTCATGGTTTCAGCATACACAGAAGATACAGATTGATATAGAACTCCTTTCCTCTGAATTTTATTCCAAACTTTACTCGTGATCTCAGCCAGCTCATAGAGAAGCTGCACCTAAAGGAAAAATTAAAACTTAATTTAGGATGAAGCTTCTCTTAATGAGGTGAAAGAAAAATTGAAGTCCTCCACTGAGACTTACAGCAGAACTGAAATTCTCACCATTTATAATGTTCTAATAAGCAACTACATTGCAAATAAAATACTTAGCTTCAGTTACAGTATAGTGACTTTGACAAAAGTAATCTGTGCTTTGTGTAAACATATGATACATAGCTCAAAAACATAAGCAATAACATGGTCTTGTAAAACTTTTACTAACATAAATTTTAACAATTAAGCAAAGGTAATTTATCATGTAATTCATATGTATAGACATGATCTCTAGGAAAAGGCAAATGTAAACTTTATAAAATATTAACAATGCAAAAGTAATCTTTTAAATCGTATTAAAATAATGATCCCATGCAGCATGTGAAACTGATCTGGCTTTGGAAGAATACTCATTACCAAACTCAATACTCTCCTGGCATATGTCATTCCAATATTCAGAAACACACTGTTTAACTTGCACATTGTTTGACTCAGTTCTAAGATATTTACACAAGATTTTGTAAATAGCCATTAATCATGGAATTTGTATGACAACATATTGGAACATACAGTATAAAAAAAGGTCAGTGAAAACTGAAAATATTATATAAGCAGATTCACAGCTGGATACCATACCCAACTTGCCATTATAAAAAATTGAAATTCTCATATTTATAAGAACTTTAAGCCTCAGGACACTTCTGCTCTATGAAGCTGGCTTCTTATATGGGCAGAACAGATGCAGAAAAACACTGCTGTCAATCTATATTTGATATGAAACAGTACTTGATTTTGTGCGTGAGAATGTGTGATGAAGTCTCAAAGTACATGGTGCAGTCCTTTCTTAAGAGGTGAAATGCTGGAATTTTATAAAAACCTTTTTAATTCATCTTGGATTTTCTTTTGAAGTTTCAAGGTTTACACAGAGCAGGTCATATAATCTTTTGACAGAATTTTCCTTAGAGGAGATAAACTTTACAGTACATTTTTTTCCTTCATACACAGAGGAAAATCTATAGCCAAAAAACTCTGGCTGTGATGAAGAGCCCTTTCAGTTATGCTCTAAAGTGTTTTGTGTCTGGAGCACTCTGATAGGCACTGGTAACCTTTAAATTACCAAATTCAAATTTCTTAGATTTCCCAAGTCTTTTCCATGTAATGCAGGAAGCTCAACTAATGTAACTAGCTAATGTAATGTCCACCCAATTGATTGACTAATATAACATTAACTGGTGTTGACACTTTGCTGGCAAAAGTCTCTCTAGAAATTTAATAGGATACAGGCAGATATCCAAATCATACATGCTTGCAATTTCCCCACATCTCAATTTTTTTCCAAGAAACCAAAGGACAACTTAAGCTAAATTTGTTTTAATGAAGCAGGGCTTTCAAAAAATTATTTATGCTACTGTTCCTAAAGGCACAAAGTAATGCAAAAGAAGGAACTTGTGTTTATATGTCTGCTCATACACAAGGTGAAGAGGTTTGTAATCAGTTAATCCAACACTGAAAGGTTTAAATCTTACTGGGGTTGCAGTAGTCATAATCATTAAAGCTAATAATTACTTATCTTGTCCAGGAAACTTTTTTAAATTGCTCAGGCTAGAATCTTTGATCTCTGAAATAGTGGCTGTTTCAGACAGCAGTAGCCATGTCTCTGAACATCACCAGCGACCACCCAACCAAGTAGTATGATCAAAATACTCTATCCTGCTCTGAAACTAGGGACAAAATAAGTTCAGCAAACAAAAAGGCACACTTTCATTAGAGGGAGGCAATTTTCACAGAGTTATGTTAAAAGGTAAAAAATACCAAAAAAGCCTCACAATAAAGACTCATTAAAACAAAAAAAGATGGCAGCTGTCTACATGCAAATAAAATTCCAAAACTTCTGATAAAGTCACATCTTTGGTTATTTTTAATGCACTTTATTTCATTACATTGGTTGTTACTGATTGAAGTGGAAGAATTCCTTTTTCTCCTGTTGGTAGCATGTTTTCAAATGCGTAGTCTCAATATTTTATAAACACATTTCTGATTATATGAAAAGAGCTAGTGTAAGTGTAAGGCCTCCCTCCTTTCCAAGTATTTTTGAGCATATATAATAATTATTTTTAGAACACACTATTTAAGAGAAGAAAAACGGTAGGACAAAAAGGATAACTGCCAGTATTTGTTAAAAAGGGCTTCCCCCTCTCACTGCTTCCACTCCCTCCTCAGTGAAACCAAACATAATTCAATAAGATCCCAGTGACTACTTGGCAAAATGTGTTAAGCTCAATATATTACAGCATTTTATATTTTAAAAATAACACATTACTACAAAATTGAAAACTACAACCAAAGACAACATCCTGGTAGTTTTGCACACTGGAAGTATCTATTGACTTTACGACCATCAGAACATGGTTTCATATTAAATCATAATAGTCATATAAATATAATACTTCACCTTTGCTGCCATTTAAAAAATTCACCAAATTTCACCTAGTTTAAGGCTGTCATCTATAGAAAAAATACAGCCTGCCATTGTAAGGAATCAAATTTCATACTGTGAATTTATAACTATCAAATGCTGTTTATGGAACTGTATTTTTCATCTTCTATCCTTCGACATCTGGTTAAGGAAGGCTGATTGCCTTTTTTTCTTCCCTAAAGGACAAGTAATGCACATGTAAAGGAAAAAAGGCAGTTCAAGAACCTTTAGTAAACTCAAATAATTTGTCTGCATCCTTTCAGTCATTAGAATACTTCAGTAAATTAATAACATCACAGTGTACAAGGACACCCTTTAGGACCATAACATTTGATCTAATATTCCATACTACAACTTCATTTTAACAGCTCACTATGCTCATAATATGATTTATATGGAGCTTAGAGTTTCAGATTTTTAATGGAAATATTTTCTTACAGTTTGCAAAACGAATTACTCAGTTACAATTCATTTGGAATGCTTGAAAAATATAGTATTTTTCTATTATCTTTTTAGTTCTCAACTCACATTTAGGTAACAACTGCACTTGTAAAAATGCCATTCTACTTTTAATATTATCAAACACCTACTGTATTTGAAATCTGAGCAAACTAGGTCCAAGTTATTAAAACACAAGGTGTACTTTCTGAAAAATCTAAAAGGACCTTTTCCTTTTAATAAACACAAAGGAGGTCGTAAGTTTTGTTTACATGCACTCATCTTTTTCTTCCCTTTACTGTAGGATACCATTGCTTGCCTAAAAAACACTTTACGTTCAAAGAAATGCTAGTTCCATGGAAATGTAGCAAAAAAAATTACATTAAACCATTTCAATATAGGAATCCACAGTGACAGCAGAACAGTATCATAGCATTTAATGGTACATCTGCAATTCATTTCACTCCATCAGCCAAAAGATGCATTTATACTACAGCTATTACATTTGGAGAAGAGTTTAAATTACAGAAGTTGAGAGAGCTTCAAAGCAAATCCCAATCTAAGCACCTTGATCTTGATGACCCAGTTAAAAAAAAATTAAGACAGAGACCCTCTTCATGAAAATGCAGATCAATCGTCCTTAAATCAAGTTATTTTTAATTTCCATTCATAAATCAATTAAATGTACCAACCTGGGGGTTGGAGCATTTTATTTCAAGGCATTCAAGGTCGACATGGAGGCAGACAACAAAGGAGTGTCTGGATTCTGGCCCTGAAGGAAGCAGTTTCTGTGAAGTCACGGCTAAAGTAGAAGTACAGCCCATTGGTTCTACCAAATTAAGTGTCATTTGTTGTCCAAGAAGAGTATATACACTGAAATGATTCAGACTTATTGTCCATGGAAAAGCATCACCTAGTGATTAAAAAGAAGGGGAAGCAGTTAAACAGTTGCCTAATAAAAAGTAGGGTATTAATTTCACAAAGTTAGCAAAGGTTTTATTCTAAACCATCTTAGAAATCAGCAAGTGCAATCAACAACCATTAAATTGATCCCAAACTGTCATAAATATAATTCAACCATCATTTCCATGCTATACCTCAAAATCTAAACAATAGCAATAAATTTATTACAACTTCTAAAAACTGAAATCCACTGGGAATTTTAAGTCCAAACTGTGAACAAACATGTACAACATGGTCTTTAAAGAAATCTTTCTGCTTCATATAATTTTCCTCAAACTGAGGAATATCCAGAAAACACTCCCCACTTTTTTCAGCATATGGGTGCAGTTCAGAGGCAACTCCTTCTATTATATACTTATATCTATTTACAGGTTTTAATACTAAAAAAGTGAATTCTTTCCTTTAAAAGTCTACAGGTTACATCTCAACACAGTGGTGCCGCAGAGTGAAGCCTATTCCAATACTCACAGTGCAGCTCTTTCCACCGCCCCACTAAAACTTCCTAGGAACAGCATGGTAATGGATTTTCTAAAAAAAAATTATTATGAACATACACTTAGCACTTCATTTCTTATATTTAGGAGAAAGCCTACCCAGAGGGGTTCTTGGCATCCTACCAGGAATCGTTATCAGGCATAATCAGTGAGGGAATTGGCAGTGCACAGCTGAACAATAAAATGCCTACAGCTTCCATACAATCAGTTTTCTTTAGGTTGTCAATAGATGAAACATAAAAGTTTCCAAAACAGGATCACAGAACTATTCAGGTAGTTCTTTAAAGGGACAACAGAAACTCCTTTTGGTGAAGGGAAAATTTCAGCAGCTCTTCCAGCTGGAGTTGAGAGGAACTGAGCACAGAGATTACACGACTTGAAACAGAATCCCTGTGCTAGGTTGACGCTGGCTGAGTGTCAGGAACCCACCACAGCTGCTATCACTCCCCTTACCCAGCTGGACTAGGAGAGAAAATATAACAAAAGGCTGGAAGACAGGGAGAAATAATTCACCTGTTACTGTTCACGGGCAGAACTGACTCAGCTTCGGAAAGTCCATCTGGAGCCAGTTGGAACTGGCTTTGTTGGACATGAGGAAAGTTTCTGGAATGTTCTCCCACACGTCAGCCCTACAGTCCACCCCACTACCAAAGCCTTGCCATGTAAACCAAATACAATCTTACATATTGAGATCCAGAGCCAGTTCCCAAAGAAAAAAAAATTAGGCTCTGGGAGAAACACTGAACCAAAACTCAAAGAATGCTCAAAAGAAGTGAGGAAAATAAGGCACTGAAAGATACATGGATAATTCTGATTTTACTCGAAATAGATATGTGTTTTTGCTCTTCAGAGGTATAAGAACATTTCAGGGGGGCTTTGGGGTTTCTTTTGTTAGGTTTTGTTTTCGTTAAAGAAAATCTTCCTCCCATTTGTCAGATTTCCTACTGAGGAAGTTGGGCCCTTTTGTGACAACTTGAACAACATAGTCTGTACCCAGCACATGAATTTTCAGTCCACCAAGAGAAACTGCCTGTCTCAATACAAAGAAACATAAAAGCAGCTGGATGCAGTGCCAGATGCAGACACAGCAGGCTGGTGAACATCCACAAACCTCAGCCATGCCTGAAACATCATCTTTGCAGGGAGAACAGAGAAGGAGAAAGAGAAGCAGGAAAGTTCTCCTTCCCATAGAAAAATTCAGAAAGGTATGAGGTTTTATTTTTCAAAATTTTGGCCTAAGTCATGGATAAAAATAGTCCAAATTAATCTAATACCCCAGAAGTGTGGGAGCCCATCTCAAGAATCAGAGGAGAAAATGGTACACAAAGGTACACTGGGCTGGGCCCCTTGGGGTCTCATGGGACAATAAAAAATTCAAATGAGTGTTTTTAAATAATATATGAAGAGTGTGTTTGCTGCCTGGTGTGACCTACAGTCAACACTGTCCTGCTGAGAAATCACAACACTAAGAAATAGCACCAGCTGTTAACTGTGACCATTTAAAGGAATTAATAGTGTTTTGAAATTAAAAGAAAGCTTCATTCCAACATCTTTTTACCATATTATTTTAGTGGGACTTCTATATTTTCTTCCACAGGTGGCTTCGGCAATACATTTATATGATCAAAAGCATGTATCAAAAAACTCTGTCTCATCCTAAGAACTGAAAACTTCAATAGTTTTTTTAAAGCTATTACATACTGATGAATTCAGTTCAAAATGACTTGAAAATATTTTCAAAAGGCTTGCAGATTAAAAGCTTTGAAGCAGTTAATTTGTGTTTTTTTCCAAATTCATTCAGCCAAGAAATACAAAAGATAATTGCAATAGATGGAAAAAATTCAAATGCAAAGTCAATTCCAATGACATGTTTCTAATTATTACATGTGAACTTTGGTTTTCTTTTTGACCATCACAGTAAATTAACCATAGAAATGAACACAAATTAACATAATTCATAGATTGGAAATAAATAATATCTAAGGGAAAAAAATCAGTAGCAGCTCTACTAGACTGCACACGATATCTACCTTAAAAGGAAAACAATGATAAAATTTTATCAATTTACAGAAACCAATTTATGTTGAAAGAACACTGTAGCAAAGATACAGTGAATTTACAGCTACAAAATTCCCCCTAACGTCATCAAATACTTCTTCTTCAGCTCCTTATACACTATGTGCCTGTTCTAACACTTTACTGGAACTGTGCACCTGATAAATCCTTGTTTGTTGCTGTACCTATGTCTTATTTGTTTTCCAAAAAAAATCTACCTTCATTCATTTGCAAATTTGTTTCATGAAACTTAAAAAAAAATATTCAAAGTGGTTAAGCATCAGAAGCAACATTGCTTATAGGATTTTCCCAAAATTTAAAGAATGAATTCTTGGCAGAAGGGAAAAGTCAGTGCCACATTTAGCAGAATTTTCTCTACATCTAACCTTCCCATCTATGTATATTATTTTGTCACTAATTGATGAAATTCTGAAATATTTTAAGTAAACTGGGAAAACTGGAATTGCCCTCAGTGGAACTACAGCACACCCAACATTTATTATGGCAAGATTATAAAATATACACATGAAAGACCCCTACTATTGTTGAAGATTCTGGTTAATCCCTGATCTACTACTATTCTAAACCCTTATTTTTAATTTCATAGAACAACATCACTGATTTGTACTTGAAAATTTATTAATTAAACTATTTTAACTACTTTGATAACCTCTTAAATTTATAAATACCACTTCCAGGTATTTGGCAGTTGACTGACCCAACCATTAGACAATTTCCAAAGTACTGGCATTTATCTTTTATCTGCTACTTGCAGGAGTTTAGAAAGACTAATTTCCTACAGAATTTTTGAATTATTTTTACAATCTCTAAATAAAAAAAATTGGTATGTGGAAGCCCTTTCTCTGGTACTTATTGATGCATTTTGCTTCTTTGCAAGAGTTAATGACTAATGTTCATAATAAGTCTTCCAATATGCATGATACAAAATATTGATAAATGTACTTAACTACTAATAATTGTTATGTTTGCTCTCATTTTTACGAAGTACTTATCTTTATTTTTAAAAAACAGATTGCAATTGTGGCATTTGTAAACAATATTGTGTATACAATACTGAGAGTTCTACAAAAGAGAAATTTTGTTTGTTAAAAATTAGTAATGGTAGGAGAGATCATGAAAGCTTTATCAGGCATGTGCTCTGGGATCTATTCCCAGGCTTATCAGTAGTATGCCTCGGAATCCTTAAAAAGCAACTTGACTACTCTGTCTTCATTTCCCTTTCTGTACCCACGCTGCAGGGTCTTTATATGGATTTCTAACGCCCTCATTCTCATGGGACAAGCAATGTTTAAACCAAGAAACTGCAGTCACTACATGTTGGGTCCTTTGCACTTCCTCCCAGTCATGCAACAGGAAAGTAGTTCAATGTCTGCATAATCCCAGCTTCTCAAACATGAGAACTAATTTTACAAGCTGCTCTAACAACAGGTCAATTAAATACAATAATTACTATTACAGATGGTGACATTAAATATAAGCTCAAATAAACCAAAATAAGGTAAATTTACATTAGATATAAAGAAGACGAGAGTAGCAAGACACTGGAACAGGCTGCAAAGAGAAATTGTGGCTATCCCATCCCTCAAAGTGCTAATAGCCAGGCTGAATGTGCTCTGAGCAACCTGGTCTAGTGAAAAGTGTCCCTGCCCTTGGCAGGGAGATTGGAAAGAGATGATCGCTAAGGTTGCACACAAATCCCTCCATGAAACAGCAAGATATTTTATTGTTTAATAGTTATCTTAAATATAATAACTGAAAAAAATAATTTCTGTAAATTTAAAGGTAAACATTTTTTAAAACCTAATGCAAGATGATAATTTGTAATCAGGCAAACATACTGCTGTTCTACTTTAACATTTAACCTCTATTTTCAGGTTGAAATCTATATGGCGCTAATTTCCTATTTCCCTGCAAGTCACTTATTGACAGATTTTTGAGTTTCGACATAGGTTACAAAATTCTGTGAAGATACATAATCCATCTTACTTCACAAACAAAAGCTACCTTTCAAATTTAAATATTTGGAATACAGTGATTCACTGACTGTCAGTATATGGCTATCCACTTGACAATGTGAATATGACCAGCAGCAATATCAACAATTTTAAGATATTTTGAACACTGCTTTCTGAAAGGATTTTATTGTGTCTTACCTAAAGATCTGTATCTTACTGTATCTGACATAAAGAAACATTTTTACAAAGATGAATCCATAAAATTTACTACTATGAACCTGAAGAGGAGCACTATTATATTAAAAATTAATTAACATTACTCAAAAAATCAGTAACTAAAATAATTAAAAATGTAAACCTCTAAAAACAGGAGGAATTCATCAATGCTAAAAATTTTCACTATTACTATAAAACAATGCTTTAGTTATGCAAAAGTTCCCTTCATGTTTTCAATCTGTTTCCCTTTTATATAAGTTTAGATTTTTGGAAGACTGCTTAGCAGTCCTGAAGTTCTGACCAGAACAACATATGCTGTCCAAATATATTTACCACATTTTAGCCTATCGCTATAGGTTGGACCTTGGAGATTATACAGATGAATTGTCAAATATTTCAAGTTAGATGTACATGGAAAGTCACAACTCACTCTAAGCACTTCTTTGAACACTTCAGTTTTGCTCAAACAGAATTTCTAACTATTTACTTTTTTCTTAGTAACTATTTTACATAAAGGGCAGCTACAAACATGACAGAGGTCTTCCTCTTCAGAGGGTGTCCAAACAGAGAAGACAAGGGGCAACAGGTACAAGTTGCACCGGGAGAGATTTCATATCGATATAAGGGAGTTTTTACAGTAAGAACAATGATTAAGAGGGACAGCCTCCTTAGGGATGCGCAGGCTTTTCAGGAGCAAACGAGCAGGGTGTTGGATAACATCATCTTGGGTCTCTTTGCCATGCAAGTTTGGACCAGGGATTGCTCAAGGTCATTTCCAACCTGGCCTTCCAGGCTTCTATGATTTTGTGGTTCTGCTTTAACATCTTCAATAGATACTACCTCACAGATCTCTGTCTGATTAATTGGCACTCTTACGATAATACTTAATGCAATTCAATACCTTACTTAATTGTATCTGCTATTCAACAGAAGTTCAAATATTTAATTCTTTACATAGATAAATCCATTTATGAATTACATGGTTATTTAGTATGAATGAGCTACATTATGTTTCTGAATAAAAGTGCTATAAAAGTACTTAAAATGTTCTTTTATGCATTCCTACAAATTAAAATTACCTCAGAGATGCAGCAAAAGTCTGTAAACAAATGGAAAGACTTGATTGTGGGATAGTGCATAAGCTATTTTTACAGTTTGTTGACATCTTGAGGTCAGTAAGTATCTGAGTAGGCTGAAATATTCCCAAATGACAGTAGGAATATGTTCCCTTTTTGTCCTCTTTTAGTCCATCATGCAATAAGAAAAATATATCAACGAGCACAGAGCTTTCTTAAAAGTAACAACACATCCTTGTGGAAAAGCCTTTTACTTATATCTTCTTTGTAAATGAAAGAATGATCAAAAAAATGGGAAGCAGGAAAAGCACAGTTGACTAAATATAATTTCTGAGAAATGGTAACTTGTCTGAAGAATGACAGACTGCCATTGAAGTCTTGTTCAAAGACAGAAGAAAATTAAGAGACTTTCACAATACAAGTCAATAAAAATTATTTACCTCTACAGGGAAAGAAACAAAGAAGGTGACTTTAAAGCTGTGAAAAAGCTTTGAAATAATCTCTTTAAGAGGGAGTTTTGGCATGGGAGAAGGCAATGGCTCCACTCGAGAATCAAAAATATCAAGATTGTGAGAACTTCTGTTTGGCATTATTCCCAGAGCAGAAAGCCACACACAAATAAATTCCTTACCATAGGCTTTATCCCAACCAGGGGGATTCTTTTCTCTCACTAGGCTCTTTCCTTCAAATCTGGGTCTGACAAAACTCAAATGACTTCTTACTTTCATAAATGGTTTAAATTACATCATCAGTTTAAAACAAACAAAAGACTTCCGTTAAATTTATTTTCTATCTGTCACTATGATTAGCAAATAAGATCATTCCTACTGAAAGTTATTAGGAAAAAGACATATACCTTTCTTTCTTTTAAACTTTTTTTTTTTCATTTGGTAGCATCTCTAATATGACTTTCAATACTAAAAACTACAATTTTATTTCCACTGCCATGAGTTAAGGTAAAATACAAAATGGAGCAGAGTTCGATATAAGTGGCAGATCAAAGGGAGAAGAAACACAATGTTATAAATCCAAACAAATTTCAAATGGCAGGAGCAGGACTAGCTCTTGAATGTGATTATGTCTTAATTTTTCATACCCTTTGAATTGTTTGTATTCCAGCAGTAAGTTCACAGAAAACAGAATAATTTTCTCAGAAAATGCTGTCACAAAACCAATGGAACAATTGCTGCATCTCCCTCTCTGCACCTTAGAATGAATACACAACACACCAAAAATTCTTTCTAAATAATACAGTTTAAGAAAACAACAATGAACTAACTGTACACCAATGCCCTAGTTTTGTCTGGGATAGACTTAATTTTCTGTATAGTAGTTGGAATGGTGCTGTTCTAGATTTGTGCTTAAAACTGTGGATAATATGGGTATGTTTTAATTATTGTTGAACAGTGCTTAAAGTGTTTCCTTCTTCTCACACTGCTCCACCAGCAAGTAAACTGGGGGCACACAAGGAGCTGGGAAGGGAGTCCCCCTGGTCAGCTGACTCCAAATAACCAAAGAAACCAACCAAACAGAAAGGCTGGAACATCTGCCTACTGACAGGAAGTAACAAATCATTTTGTTATTTTGTTTTGCATGCACCTGCAGCTTTTACTTTATCTTTTAAGCTGCCTCTATCTCAACTCCTAAGCTATATCACTTTTGACCTCCTGATTCTCCTCGCCATTCCACCAGGGTGGAGGAGTAAGGGGCTGCGTGCAGACAGAGCTGCTGGCTGCAGTTAAACCACAAATACTGGCATTTCCATGGAATCCAAAACTTGGTTGTGAGCCTAGCTCTCATGGAAGTCATTAAAATAAACCTGGAACCCAAGCCTCAAATGGCTCAGAATATTTGCCTCACCTATTTCCAGTACACAATTTTTCATATCTATATATAGATACATGGAACAAGATTTTTACATCAGTATTGCTTCAGAACTCTGCTGCAAGTCCATTTACTGTTTATTCTGTTCATTTCTAAGGGCTCTTTAAAAAAAAAAAACCCAAAACACAATTAAAAATACTGAAAATAAGCAACTTGTTTTCACTTCCTAAGTACTTTTTCAGCTTATCTCCTCCATCCATTTCTTGATCAGTTGCAGAATGTTAAAAGCTGATTCTTCCCTCAAGCTGGTCTAAAATTCAAACACCTATCAAATATTAGCTCTTCAAATAAGAACTACAGTACTTTTCCTCAACCTTTACAATTTTTTTTTCAAATCTCTACAAAATACTTGCTACAATTCCTGAGTCACAACACAAAGCAACAACCGTTGCCTATCAGGATGGTCATTAAAGTTTCATTCTTTTCTTTTGACAGTTTGCTATACTTATGAATTTTATATTGAATCATAGAATATCTCAAGTTGGGAGGGACACATAAGGATCACTGAGTGCAACTCCCTGCTCCTTGCAGGACTACCTAAGATTAAATCATATGACTACAAGCATTGTACAGATGCATCTAGAACTCTGATAGGCTTAGTGTCATGATCACTTTTCTGTGAAGCTCGTTCCAGTGACCAACCACTCTCTCAGTGAAGAATGTTTAACTAATGTCTGGTCTGAATGTTACATCCAAGACCTTGGTGGGATGAGAAGTTTTTCCATTTTGTCTTGGAATTTCCAATTTACCGCCACTTCCTGTTGTGTCAAGATGATTGGCTACAAAATAACTTAAATAACAAAACCAATGAAGGAAAAAAATTATTTTAGTTTCAAATATGCAAAACATCACAGAACTAACTCTTTGATGATGAGTTCCACATTGATTTCCAATCACAAGAGCCAACCTTGCAAGTAGTATTCCTAGACATCAATAATATATAACAACATTCTGCTAAAAAAGCAGTACAAAATCAGAAGTTTTCAAAATAAAATGAAGATAATTTTCGTGACAGTTAGAAATGGGAACTAAAGAGTAAGGTTTTCTGAGTTTATCACATTACCTTCTTCCAGGATGGGTCTCTGCACAACAAATGGGATTTCTTGCAAAGGTTCCATGCGTTTGTGTCCAGCACTCATAATTTTTATCTGGGGCAAGCAGACAACAAGTGTGCCAGGCATACTGGCCTGCCCATGGTACCAGTTTCGCACAGTCCCAGGAATGTCACCCGACACAATAGTACTTGGAGAAGGCAGGCTGTCATTCGGAAGGAATACACAACAAGACTGCACTTCAAGCTGAAAAAACAAAGTGAAGAAAGATTCTCAGAAATAGATTATTTTCCCCCTTAACTGCAGAGTATTCATATTGCTACAAAATCTGAAGTTATTCATCTATCACAGTTGACTGAAAATAGTCTTAAGTTTTAGTTGAGTTAAGATAAAAGGCAATGCAAAATGCTGGAAAATAATAAATGCTCGTAAATTATGATTATGGGAGGGGAGAAAGAAGGATGTTTTTGCTGTGTAAATTCATCAGAAAGGTGTTGCCATGTAAAGATACATATATCTACATTTCAACAGCTTTTTACAAGTGCAATTGAGTTAGAAAATGTTCTGAATGAGAAAGCCCTCCACTTTTTGCCATTCATTAGCTTTTGTCAGCAATAGCTAAGTCTTTAGAACTAGCCAACATTTTACATGCTGTTACTTTCTATAAAGAACTGTTTCAGGGAAAATTCTGCCTTTACTTAATAAGCAACATAATGAGCATGTACAAAAAAGGTAATCATTAGAAAAACTATGAAAAACACAAACTTTAAGAGAAAAACTGACTGATTTTTAAACAAATGGAGAGGTGTATACATACACAAAGAGAAATAGATAGTAATGAAGTTGACAAAGTTTATCCAGCTTTTGATCACTTTTCAATGCAAAGCACTTTTCTATATTTTCAATACTGTTACCCTGGAGCATGTCTGACCATTATGCCATCTTCTTAGGAACTTCTAGAGAAGCTGAGTGAGCCCAAACCAAGAACTCAAATCATCACAACTTGTTAACCCGGAGGTGATGTAAGCTGTGGTCTGTTAGTCTTCCTTGGCTCTTACAAATACCATTCAGGCACCTGGATACCAAAAAGCTCCAAAAGCCTACACACTTGAATGCTTTGTTAAGCAAATACAAGCCATGATTCAGTTCATTTCTTCACATTGCTTGGAAAAGCCTAGCATAAAAATTGTTGGACAACTTATTATTTGTAGCTGTGATAAAAACATTTGTTTGCTGCAAAACTTACATAACACTCTTTCAATTTGACATCATTAAAGACAGCACAGCTTAAAAGCAATAACCAAGATTTGTACTTCATACTCTCCCCTGAAGGATATTAAGCTTTCAAGACCACAATAGGGATTTGTAATAGAGCTGGAATTCCATGGCACTGTAAGTACTTTGCCAGCCTAATGAGTACACAGATATTCATCTTTATTTCAGTATTTTTGTACCCATTTGCTTAGACAAACTGACAAGAATTCACTGCAGAAAAATATAAGTAGAATTTTGCAAAAATAAATACATTGGTTCATGAAGTCTCTGTTTGTTTCTGGATTTAGAACTGCTTGAGTTGTAAAATGAAGCTAATTACATCTTTGATAAGTAGTTTATTGATCCAAGGTTGCAGAGTGTACTTTATTTATACTGAATGAAAAGCTAGGGTGTATTGTTACAGATGTAACAGATTGGGATTTTATTTTAATGGCAAATTAGTCTTTGTGTCCATTTGCAAAGATTTTTACAGTGACACATTAGATAGTTTTTCTGGTCTATTAGTAATAGGTGGCAGGTCAAGCCATAGTGGGATAATGATAAATAGATGATAAAAGAACTTAGGATCAGTTTAACTATTGTTTTATCCATGCATTTGCTGAGTAAACAGTTTATAAAAGATCACCCATTCTTCATACACACACACACATATATATACATCTATGACGATTAACATCAAATGCTGCCTGGATATACAAACCATGTGGTAATAATAATCAAAAAATTCCACCCACTTGAAGAGAATACTATACTTCATCACATTACCAGCAGCAGAATCTATAGGACATGTTTTACAAAGCACTCTCAAGGAGAGATCTCAATACTCTAGTAGAGTTTTTACACTTAATTTACAATTCAGTACAGCTTTGTACTGAAGAAAAGTTCTTTCGATCACATTTGGTTTATTTTATTTTGCTGTATCAAGAATACTGAAGTAGAATCACAACAGTTTCACCCCTTTAAATTCCTGATGGAAATTCCTTTTTTGCACAAGCAGCTCTTTGTTATTCTTTTTCAAACAACTGAATGGGAGTTGGACCATGAACTTTGGTGGGCTTTAAACGGTAGCATCAGGCCTCCATATGTGTGATGGATACACTCAGCTCCCTTAACCAGACCAGCAGTAGCTCAGTACAAGCTCCAAATGAGGTAAAGGCCTGAGCTGTAGCCAGGTCAAGAACTCCAGGAAACACACAAAGAGCAGACTGACCCAAAGAGCATAATGCCTGATCATGTGAATAACATTTGAATGTGTTTCTTCCAAGACTCAGTTATCAAGGAACAAAGAAAGCTGTGGGTACAAGACGACTCTTGCACACCCTTCCCATTGCATGCAATTTGACTACAAGCCAATGTCAGCTTAAGTGAACTGCCCTTGAGCTCTTCCTGCCAGGCTGGATGGCTGCACAGCAGTGATCTCCTCTGGAGCTTGGACACCTTTCAAGGTTGTTCCAAGAGGCAGAGAGGCTTTTCTACTAACAAAAGGTTGAGTTGGATGAGTTCAATTCAGGCTTTCCCTAAATTGCAACTGGAATGCACACCAGTGACTCTCCCCTTGAGCTGGGTGCCTCCCAGTGTTTCGGATTCCTTATCTGAGAATGTGTTCCTTCTGTAACCCAAGGCAGAGAGATCCCTTAACTGCAGTAGATCCTCAGTAAACTTCTGAGAGCATGCTACATTAATACTAATGAAAGGTAATTACCTACCACGTAGGTAATTCCTTTAGACAGACTGTTGTCAAAGTCTAAGATTGGACTTAAGCTCCATCAGGAGTTTACAAAGCAAGGGGAACTACTCTGAACCTCACGACTCAATGGAAGGACTTCCTTACACTTTGTATTTCTTCTCTTAGGTATAAACTGTTGTCCAGATCAGATCCAGCTGCACCTAAGCCACATCAGAGTTTTGGCATGCAAGGAGGTCTGGTCTGAATTTCCCAACTCAGCGTTTGAGTTACCTTACCCTTTTCCACCTTCAGCCTCCATGTAAACAATGCTAGATTTATACCAATTCTGTTTTCCCTTGTATGTTTCAATCATGTAGTAAATGATAGAGTGAACCTTACTCATTAACTTCACCAAGTGTCGCTTTATCTTTGTGTGTCGCTTTAATCTTTTTCAGCCTTCTGATGTTTTCATTTTTGTAGTGGAGTCTCTCATAGTTTTTCAGGTAAACAAAGTGATGTTTACATTTACATACCTCTCTTGAGGAGGGACAATTGATGGACTTCTAGTTCAACCAGTGTGGTTGGAGAGGTGGCTACCTCATCCTCCAATCCCTGGCCAGTGTCCAGAATCTATATAAATCGAGGTCGAGAAAATAAAGCCCCTTTTTGCCCTGACAACTGACTGCGTGTGTCCTTCATTTCGTGTCCATCTAGCAACATTTATGAATTCATATTAAAATCACCTTTGCTAATGCCTTTGATAATGATTATTTAAATTACTGTAAATCACTCATTCATGACAAATTGGTGCAGTCAGCAGGATCCTAAATTTGGATTCACTAAAAATTGACCATATGCAATACTACAGAATTGCTTACAGATATGGTTGGCTTATCTGTGCCTCATTTAAAAGTTTTAAGTGATTAACAAATTTTGCAAAACATTACTGCAGGATTTTAATGGTCAACACAATGAATGTATGGCAAAAGTCCATATTTTAAAGCAATGCAAATACTGTGTAATGACTATAATCACACAAGAAATTACCAACTTGAATGCAGAAGGTTCCAGTAAGTGCAAAACTGACTTGCACCTGTTTAACCTCTCAAAGACAGATTCACAACTATCAACTTCAATGGAATTTGTGTACATTTAACTCACAGAATCCGGAAATTTGCCTACTCACAAGTTCCAGTGAAGGAATGGAAGAGTGCAGCTAAAATGATGGAATTATATGCTGGATAAAAGTGAGAATGTGTGCTACAGATTGCTTCACCTATTGGAAAGTGTTTCAAAATACAGGTAATCCAAATTCTTAAAATTAAACTACATCAATAGCATATATTAAAGCTATCATATAAATCTTTTTACACTTTTTAAATAACTGTTAAACTGTGTGCCTGAAATTGTGAATTTAATGTAAGATGTGACTGATTTATGTAACTGAATATAAATCTGCTGCAGTAAATCTTGCATTAATGTAAGGATCTGACAATCCAAGGGAAAGAAAATGAAGTAATCTGCCAGTAAGAAGTCCTCAAGCTGAGGGTCAGATTCTGTTCATGGAAACCATCTGGTTGGGACCCTCCAAGCCACACCAAACACAAATGATCTTTTAAAAAAATATCCTATTCATTAATGCTTCACAGCTGCACTGAGTGTTACTTCATTTTTCCATGGCAACATCCTTTCTGTTTCAAGGATCTGATTTCAGTTTTGGTAGCAACATGTTCGTTTGCCAATACTGAACACATTCATGTGCTAAAGAGAACGAATTATTACATTCTTGAAATAGGATCACCCCCTATTTTAATTTCTATTATGTCAAGGCCTATACATGCTAAATAATGTACACTAATGACAAACCAAAGAAGCAAGCAGTATTTTCCCTTCTACTTCTAAAACATTAAGTAAAGCGTAACTCTATACTCTACACTTTTATAAACATACAAGCCTCAAAATGCCCAATGACTCTTGTATAAAAAGGAAAGTATTAAGTTACTGGAGTATTTTTAATTCTTATTTTATAAAAAGGAATGTTGTTCACTAAAGAGAAGAGTGAAATAAATACTGCCGAAAAATTAGGTCTTCCTAACTGAGGAGGGTGGGTTGGAAGGAAGAAACCAAAGCAAGTGACTCCCCAAATATGCAGTAAAGAGGGGCAAATTATTCAAGTCTTTACAGCTTTTTATGATAGTGATAACATAAAATGATTCCTTTTCATAACCCACATTTTACAGCTACAGAAATCAATCAGAAGCACTGAAGATTTTCTACAAGGTGCCCTTGCATAAGGGCGTCTCTCCAGGGAAGTTGCCTCTCTCTGAATTAGTCATCAATCCTCATATGCTCTCAGCAGAAAGGTAATGTGTTTCTCTAGGTACCGAATATCATCCTGCAATGACTCCCCAAGCTGCAAAGAACCACTGCTTACACATCTCACGTGCAGGTTCTGGTGCACTCAGTATTATAAGACTGCAGCCCAGCTTCCAACATCCAAATTCATTTTACCATTTAGACCACCTGCAGCTGAGCCAGACATGCAGTGTTTGTTACTACTTTAAAAGGTAGAACAGAAATTCTTGTTTTGAAGGTAGACAAAAGTAAAAATGTTCTAAATAGAAAGCAGAACACATAAATAAAAGAACTAAGAGGGCAGGCTACCTGTACATAAAAATGACCATAATGAGGATCAGATATATTTTCTTTGATCACTTAAAACACAGTGTCATTGTACTTCATAGTATTCATAGTTCTTTCCTAAAAAAGATTTCAAGCCTTTAAAAAAGGTTTTATTTAGTTACCAAAACAACAATTTTTTTTGTTAGTTTGTGATAAGTAACCAATTTAAAAAATAATCCTATCTCATAATAGCCAAAGAGCTTCTGAGAGCTGTAACTGCTAAATTACAAGTCAAAGAATCTCTTCCTGACCCCTGGATAACAGGAGAATTCAAAGAACAGGAACTCTTATCAAATCTGTCCTTCCCTTTCTTGCCTTTAAGTGTTTCACTTGGTCAAAGATTTTTACAAGTTATACGCGTTAAAGAAAATAAAGTTTTCAGTAGTTTCAGGAAAAGGATTTATTTTTTCAAATAAATTCAGGGATAAAGGCATGAGGCATACCTAAGTTTTATATATAACAATTACATTCCTATGTAGTTGGCACTTGTTGCAACATTACTCATTAATTAATTTACTTTAAATACAGATCCTTCATTGTTCTCAATGGAATTCAGCATTAAGAGCCAATTAAAAATAATTGTGTTTATACTGTTTCACAATTTTAGCAATTATTAGTACGAAGAACATGTGAAAAATAAGTATTACTCTCCTACATAGTGTAACTGCCAAAAAGACTTCAAGGCTGCATATAAAATCCTACAACTAAATAATAAACCAACGTTTTACAATTTAATATGAAAGTCTTTTCACTTAAATACTAATAGGTTACCCCAACTCCAATGCATAAAACCTTCATGCAATATTCTATCAGAAGCTAGCCAGGGCTAAGGCTAAGCAAGTACCAGCTTTGGATCCAAAATAAACTTTCCAATTACTTTGGTTCCAAACACATTTACTTACTCTAACTTCCACTAAAAGAATAATCCTTTGATGATTTTAAGTTATAAAGTTCGGTTTTATCTGATGACAACTACGGACTTTTCTGTTGTACAATCATGTAACTAAAAGACCCAAGAACATGAAAATTAGCTTTAGAAAAAAGCCACAGAGTCTAAAGGCTTCAGCATTTACCCACACAAATTATTCTAGAAATTCCCTTTTTCGTGCCAAACAATAATACAGAAAATCTGTATGAACATATCATTTAAAAATATATATTTAATAAAATGCACATTATGTATAATAAAATAAACATAATGTACTTGAATTGCAATACAGAGTTCTGATTACTCATTTTCTTACCCTCTAGACATTGCCTTGCACAAATTTCCCATTTGGGCTGCTATTGAAAGAAATGAGCTATATACATGGCACTTGTATCTTGGAAACCATATTTAAATAAATTAGACATAGGGACCACTAATAGTTATAAAAAGAACAGCAAACGTATCTACAAATCCTTCATATTTCACAAGGAATAACTATTGCACATTTGTGTGGAAACACATTCTCGAACTTTCCTGCAATGCTTCCTTGAAGTCTGCTGAAATGTTTCTCTGATAACATGTAATAAACTTCTAGGAAGTTTCTGGAAAATACTTTACAAAGTACAGTTAAGCATAAGGATGAAACAAAGTGTGTAAGCTACTGTATGAATTTCAGCATAGATAAAAACTAACAGTATCATTTCATAGTCAAAATGATGAATATAGAAAGCATGAGTACTCTACCAGAAAAGAAACAACCACCTGCAAAAAATAAATAAATCTAGAACATCAAACACCAGAAAAAGCACCCAGTACAAAAAATCCTCTGTGAGCCCTATTTTGTATGTATGTCAGGTCAGAGCAGAAAAGTATTTAGGGATTACTCTTCAAAACAACCCCTGCCTATCATTGTCATCAGTTTCCATCTCCACAGAAAGAAAAACTACCTTTTTTACCTATCTATTAACACACAAACTTTATGGTTGGTATTTTACTCATTCCTCAAAACAAATTCAATTTGCTGGTTGCTCACAAAAAAGCAGACCATGAAAGATGTATGAGCAGAGTATCATAGTCCTGATTCAGCTCTCCCCCCATATAAAGGACCCAGCTCTTCTTCCTTGTCATTATTACATTATTACTTTTATTATGACTCCAACTGTAAGCTGCATTTATAAAGGGAGTCTCACTGTGCTAAGTACCACCCAGACACATAACAAAAATACACTGCTTCCTTCAAATAGATTACAAATTCTCTCTCTTATCTAGACATTTTAATCTACAGTGGAGAGAACATAAAGAAATGAAAACAAGCAAAATACTCATGAAACAGTGATGAAAGAGAAGGCTGAAAACTAAAATAGATTTAATAGAAAGCATCTCCTCAAATTCACTATATTCTGCAGTCGGCTGACAAGTCTCAAGTTCTTGTTCAAGGAGAACCTGAACTTTTAAACTTTCTAAAACTTTCTAAAACTGTGAATTTTAAGTACATTTTACATGAAAGAGGGATGACACATGAAAAAGGAGTGACACAGACACATATTCTGGGATGAGCCTGTATATAATAAATATATTTCTTGATAGGAAGAAGGAACAAGCATTCAAAAATTACTTTCTGTAACAATGACAAAAAAACTTGCCAAAAGTTGTAATTAAGACTTTTTTGGCAGGTTTTTTTTTTGTTGGTTTTTTTTTTTTTTTTTAAATTAAAATAAGAAATTGCTACTATATCCTGGTGTACCATAAAATACTGACCTCACAGAATGAATGTATGGTTCAAGAGGCACAGGTTATAATAATTTTAATTTAGAATAATTTCTCAATAAGCACTTGATAAGTACTGGGAACAACATAGTCCTAATTCTAGCACTTCTAAGCCATCTAATACTTGTTCCTGCAATCTTAACATTGGACTCCTAACGTGACACTCAGATTTGCTACACAAAAACTCTGTTTTTACTGATAAGCAGCTATAATTTAGAGCAGTATAAATCAACATGCTTTAATCCCAGCAGCCATCTACTTGACCTTCATGAAAAAATAGGCGAGTAAGCTGCTGAGGCTTCTCTGTGCAACAACAGCAACTGTGTCATAAACTTCAGGAAAGTATTTATCATACACACCTTCCACAAATAGTTTTAGAAAAGAAAGTATTCTGCAAATCTAATGGCAGTTTTTATAATACAGAGATGTGTGACAAGAAATTTTTATTAATGTGATTTTTGAAGGATCTTTCCCTTTAAATAAAAAACAGTATTTTGAAACTTTATATTATAAAGCCAAAGTATTCTTTGCTTAATTTACCCAAAATCTCATTTCATTTTTTATTCTCTCAGACTTTGAAACTACTGAAATAAGACAATAAAACTTGGGCGCTCCTTTAAAACTCTTCTAATAAAAAGCACTAGGATGCATAAAAAGTATCATAAAGTGTGGAAACACATAGGAGTTTTTCCACTTCCTTTTCATCTTACCTGAAGTGTAAGGCACTTAACTGCATTCCACACTATTCCAATAAATTCTTTCATTCTTTCCTCAGGACTTCTGCAGCTTTCAGATGAGTTCAACACAGTTTTCACAGGGAGTGACAAAGGACGAGATTCTAATGCAAACAAAAAAGTCAGTTACAAAAACAATATCTAAGTAAATAATATACTTACTGATAGCAAAGAAAAACAATTACTTTAGTTTCTGAATGAGTCGCTCACTGTGTATATGTCACTATGTACAGAATAATAATAATAATGTATCTGTATAAGTTTTAAACTTGTCAATACAACTGCACCCGTTAAATTTTGTGAGAAATACAACACAATGAAATTAAATATTCCAACTTTTTCAACACGAACTGTTAAGAAAATATTATGAAGAATGCTTGACTTAAACAAATTAAGACAGTTTTCAAAGTGTGATAATGATGCAATTGAAATCCAAGAAGTTTTCACATACATTGCGGCCAGTGTCACTTTTCTAAAATTGTAGGAGATGACAGACGATATTAAATAAAAGCCTTTGTTTTCTTTGAAAAATTCCCTTAAAAAATTTGAGTATGCTTCCAAAAAGGCATAAAATTTAAACTATTTTCTTACTTTGTCAATTTTAAGGTAAGAAAGTATGAAATATTTCAGCTAAATTCAATGTTTTCTAAAAAAAGAGAGACATTTCCTTAAACTGTTAGTTATTTAATAACATGAAAAGATTTTAGAAAGATTAAATAAAATATAAGCACATCAGAACTTCAAAAGAGTGAGTGGCGCATAGTTCCTTCTGACATGTTTTACAGAATATCCTCCTTGTGTTTTGGGATACCCACAGAACTATTGTTAGCTTATTTAACATTTCTAGTTTTGGTCTAAATGTTGTTGAGCTGAAAAGACTGCAGGAATAAATTATGAAGACTTCATGACCTAAATTTAAACTAAATTGAAATCAGTGTGTGACAATTTATGTCTACCAATTTTACAGCTAGGAGAAATCTGTGGCATGAAAATTACAGAAAAATCCTTTAAACAAAATTCTGCTATCAATTGAACTAAGCAAAGCAAAAATATATGGCCCTATATATGCATCACTTGTTCTTCAGTAACGCAATGAAACATGCAGAGATTTAAAACTGAAACATCTAAGTGGTGAACTTCTGCTACGAGAATGCAATGTTAATGTCACTAGATTAATTAATTTGTGACATTTTCCCCATCAAGGCTAGAGCTCAATAACATTATCAGAAAAAATCCCTCAACAAAGAGCATTTTTAATCATTTTAAAGAGAAATGTTCACTTCATTAAACTGATGGAGAATCCAAAGATTCAGAAAGAGAGGTAGTCAAAAGAGTGAAAGAGGATTTTCATGGCTGCAGAATAATTAGTCCTCTCAGAGATTTCTGGCTCCAATTATGGATATGTTAGAAGGATATGGAATTGATAACATAGGGTTAAATTGATTTCTAAAATAGCAAGGGCCCAAAAACAGGGATCGGCTCCACTTGTGACCAGGATGTTATTCCGTGCTATTGTTTTAATTAAATGAAGTATAAAGCATAACTTTGCACAGGTGGTAGGGGGAGAGAAAGGGGGAACCTTGGTAGAATGCATAGGCCCTAAAAGAATAAAGTTAGGTCAGGAGGATCTGTACCGATATAATCATTAGCAAGACGCATGCCAGAATTGTCAATTGTAATATCAGTTTGGTAACTAAATATGATTATTTTCTCCAACCAGAATCTTGAGCAAGAATCACACAGACTATTGTTCCTCGGGATGGAATCAATGGAACAATGGGGTTTAATGATTAACATGAATCCTTATGTAACAAGAAAGGTATAAAACTGTAACCATAAAGCATGTTGGACAAGCCGAGATCTGGGTCTGGACCCCCGGCTTCCAGAGCTCTGAAATAAAGCACCGCATACAATTTCGCAATTGTGTGTTCTTTCCTCGGCTAACATTTTGGCGACCCAAGATGGGACCTTGTGAGCGCTGCTGAGGACCTCCCAACCCGATCACGCTCCAGCCGGCACCGAGGGATTCTCGGGGAGCCCATCGCGCCGGGACCCCCTGCCACTCACAATGTCCCCTGGGAAAGAGGTAAGGTGCTTTATTATTTGGTTTGGTATGGGGTGCCTGCCTGTTAGACGCGGCGAAAGCTGCGCGTGGTTGGGCTAAGGAATTCCTGGTATTGCCTAGGCAGCCGTCCGTCAGTCAATTGCGAAAGCATTGCAGGTTCGGCGGTGGTGGTTTTATGTAGTTATAATGGAGAAGCTAAGAGGATTAAAAGGGTTTTGGGCGGCAATGCCCCCATCCCACATGCTTCTCCATTGGGTTGTTTGTTAGCACATTGGAAGGAAGGAAACTTTGGTCAAGAGTGACATAAGGATAAGTTGATTGATTATTTTACTGTGTGGTGGCTTGAGTACATTTTGCTTGATAACCAGAGATGGCCGGAAAATGGGTCTTTACAATCGGAACTTATATCAGAACTGATGACAAATTGTAAACGAGAATCAAAACTTGATGAATTGCCATACGTAGATCTTTTCTTTTATTTAAAAGAGAAACAGGCATGGTTGGTGGAATGTAGAATACAAGCACTGGTCTTAGAAAATAATCATTGTTTGGCTTGCGTCCAAGATAAGTGTTGTGTAGAACACCTGGTTTTGGGAAAAAAGGGGGGAGATGATTTGGAAGCTGATTTATTTGTAGGACCCACTGCCCCTACCAACGCTCCCTCAGCATTAAGTTCCACTCCACTTACTCTCACCCCACCAGATTCTGTTTCCTCTCCCCTGCTTGCACCTATCCAAAATGCTTCTCCTGGCTATCCTCCGTCTCTGCTGACACTTGCTCAAAGATTTATCCCTCTACCGACTCTCCTCTCCCACCTACGCCTATATCATCGGCTCCTGTCCCCTCTATCTTCCTCTGCCCAAGTTGCGCACTGCTTCTATCCTTGACAACGATCAGGATTTGACTGTGGGGCGAGGATGAAGGGGAGGGAGATGCAGAAGGGACAGAACGGAAAGCAGTGATAGTGGAGAGGATAGCTCAGATGCAGCCAGGAAATATATTGGTCTTCAGATAGATAGTGAGCAAGCAAGGATTCAGCTCGTCTTTATTTTTCTAGACCAATCACAGGAGGACATTAGAAAAAGTTACAGAAACTGGAAAGCAGAAAGTTAAGAAGTTTGGACAAGCTTTTAGAGGTGGCGATGACGTGGTGGCAGAACCGGTCGGGACAGTAATAGAAGTGGTTTTGGCAGAGGCTGTGGAGTATTAAGAATAAATAAATTAGAAGGACATTGAAAGTGAGAGTGCCCAAACTGGTTTAGTCAGTATGTTCAGCCTCAGTTGGATAGCATAGCCAGAGTCATGGATCTGTGAGGGGAAGCCAGGATCAAAGGAACAGATGGTCACTCTGCGCTTAGAAGGGAAAGATGTCACTTTTCTTGTAGATATTCCATATTAAATTATGTAGAAGGGCAGATTGGGGAGAAATTGATTGTAATTATTGGAGCCACAGGGAAGGAGGAGATACGGCCATTCCTGCAACCTCTAGATCTAAGCTTTGGAAATAAAACTTTAACACATGAATTTTATATATACCTGGGTGTTCAGCTCTGCTCTTGGGGTGTGATTTTCTGGCAGCTCTAGAGGCAGTGATTACTTTTGAGAATGGTGAACTTGTAATGAGGATACCTGAGTCTGAAGCAGGAAAGATTTTAATGGTAAAAGAGAAACCAACTCCCAATATTCCTAAAGAAGTAGAAGCAACAGTGATTCCCTCTGTGTGGGAAATGGATATACTAAGGAAATCTAAATTGGCACAGCCAATACAGGTAGAATTGAAGAAAGGAGCAAGTGCCATGCAAATTAAACAATATCCTATCAAGACAGAAGCACGACAGGGAATAGCAAAAATCATTGATAAATTCCTAAAGTACCAAATTCCAGAAGAATGTGAATTAAAATACAATACTGCAATATTCCCAGTAAAGAAATCTAATGGTGAGTATAGACTTGTACAAGATTTAAGGGGCATAAATGAGATAACTAAAAAGACATTCATCTAGTAGTTGCTAATCCTTATACATTGCTAGCATCTGTGAAAGAGACATACAAATGGTTTACTGTAACTGATTTAAAATATGCCTTTTTCTGCATACCCCTTGACCAAGCTAGTAGGAAACTATTTGCCTTTGGGTGGGAACATCCAGAAAAGTGGAAGAAAGACCCAGCTCACCTGGACTCAATTAACAATGAAGTACAAGAACTCCCCCACCCTATTTGGGAGTCAATTGGAGAAGGAACTGGAAATCTGGACTAAAGGACAGGTGCCAAGAGACCAATACCTAATACTTCAGTATGTATATGAAATTTTGATTGCAACTGAGGAAGAAGCAACTTGCATAAAGGTAACAACGGAGATTTTAAATTCATTGGGAATGGGAGGATATAAGGTGTCCAGAGAAAAAGCACAAATTGCCCAACAGACTGTGATCTATTTGGGATGCAAAATCTCACAAGGGCAAAGAAAACTAGGTACTAATTGTATCCAAGCTCTTTGTGCCATTCCAGAACCCCAGAATATACATGAGCTGCGGATTTTCCCTGGGATGACTGGGTGGTGTCACCTGTGGATCATGGACTATGGACTGATTGCGAAATCTTTGTACACGGCTCAGAAGATGCAGTCATTCACCTGGGGAAAACCACAGAGAGAGGCCTTCCAGAAATTGAAGGTAGCACTGACAACTGCTCCTTCTCTAGGGTTACCTGATCTATCCAAAGACTTTCAGCTGTATGTACATGAAAGGCAGCAACTGGCACTGGGAGCCCTGACCCAACGACTGGGAAGCTGGAAAAGGCCGGTGGGTTACTTTTCCAAACAACTCGACAACGTAAGTGCTGGATGGCCTTCATGTCCACGGGCAGTGGCAGCTACTGTGCTGCTGATACAAGAAGCCAGGGAGCTCATGATGCAAAGACACATAGATGTCTTCGTGCCGCATATGATAACCATGGTTTTGGAGCAAAAAGGGGGCCACTGGCTCTCTCCAAGCAGGATGATGAAATTCCAGGTAACCCTGACTGAGCAGGATAACGTGACTCTGAAAACCACTATCCTTTGAATCCAGCCTTGTTTCTAGGTACCACAGCTGAGGAAGGTCCACTAGAACATGACTGTGTGGAGGTAATCGAGTACACCTATGCAGCAAGAGCAGACCTGAAAGACATCCCTCTAGAACAACCAGAATGGGAACTCTTCACAGATGGAAGCAGCTTCGTGGAAAATGGAATCAGATATGCTGGATATGCGGTAACCACAGTTGATAGGGTAGTGGAGGCAAAAGCATTACCACCAAGTACTTCAGCTCAGAGGGCAGAACTGGTCACACTAACCAGAGCCCTAGAATTGAGCAAAGGAAAGACAGTCAACATATGGACTGACTCAAAATATGCCTTTGGAGTAGTACATGTACATGGTGCCTTATGGAAGGAGAGGGGACTGCTATCCTCTCAAGGCACACGGATTAAACATCAGGATGCAGTCCTGCAATTAATAAGTGCAGTACAGAAACCTGAACAGGTAGCGATTATGCACTGCAAAGCACATCAGCCAGGTAACTCCAGAATCTGTGAGGGAAATTGAAAAGCAGATTGGACAGCCCGCCAGGTGGCACGAGAAGTACAGACAACAATGGCACTAATACTGTTGAAATTTAATGTATCTCAATTCAATTTGCCTCCCCAGCCAAAGTACACGGTGGAAGACGACAGGTTAGCATGTCTGCTGGAAGCACAGAAGAACTCAGAAGGGTGGTATGTAACTGCACAAGGGCAAATAGTGGTACCCCCCCCTTGGTAATGAGAGAAATTTTACAAATAAAACATAATGAGTGTCACTGGGGTGCAGAGGCATTGGTAGCATTGGTAAAACAACACCTAATCTCCTCACAGATGCAAACAATGGCAAAATCAATAATGTCAAAGTGTGAGATATGCTTAAAGAACAATCCAGTGGCTAGATGACAGGCACGGTTAGGGAAAATTCAGATAGGAATAGAACCAAGAAATTATTGGCAGGTAGATTTTGCAGAACTACCCAGAGCTCGGGGATACAAACATCTGTTAGTAGGGGTTGACGCATTTTCTGGATGGCCAGAAGTCCTTCCCTGTCGCACCAATCAAGCAAAAGAAATAGTTAAGTGGTTACTGCAGGAGATCATTTCTAGATTTGGGGTGCCCCTAGGGATATCATCAGACAGAAGTTTACATTTTATAGCTACAGTGGTACAGGAAGTAAGTAGATTATTAGGAATATTTTGGGACTTCCACACACCATATGAATCTCCTAACCCTAATGCAAATGTACATATCATGATGTGTATAATTATGTTCTGTCTCTTGGGAGAACTTTAGCTCAGCTCCAAAGTGTCCTTGTGTAGAATAAGCCACTGACTCTTGAGAATCCAGTCCATGATATCGAAACCAGGAGATGAGGCGTACACCAGAGCCCAGAAGGAAGAACCATTGAAAGAGAGGTGGACTGGCCCTCATCAGGTACTGCTAATCACCTTTGCAGCAGTCAAAGTGGCTGAAGTGGAACCCTAGATACACTACACGAGAGTGAAGAAGGTCCTTTGAGGAGTTCAATCATGAGCTGTGCAAACTGTGGAACCAACGAAGCTGAGGATAAAATATCTGTAACTGTTTTTAATGGTATCAGTAACTATGCTCATGCTCATGCTTATATTGTGGTTAATGTTAATTCTATGGATTCTAATGTCACCATTAGGGAATGCTGTTGCTTTGGGATATGGAATGCAACAAGGTCAATCAACTGCTCTTCATTCTAGGATGAAGAGAGAAGTGCAAACAGAAACACAGGTAATAGAAGCTCCTAATACAATTCGGGCTGAAAATGTGATGATTGGATTGGTTAAAGACTTTGGTAAAATGCAAAATACTAGTAGAATAACAGCCTGTCTGCCAATACCAATGGCAGCAGGGGACCCTATAAGTTGGGGAATTATAACATCAAATTTACCTGATATAAAAGGGAACAAAACAGTTAGATGTAAACAAGTGCCAGAGTCAAGGATTGTGCTTAAAGAGTACTGGAAAATAACAGAAAGAGCTTATATGAAAACCCCGAGGAAAAAGGTCTGTAAGTTAAGTCATGGACAGCTGGGAAAACTGGTAGAATGGTGGGTTAAGGATGAAGACCTTGCAAAGTGGGAATGCTGGTTACCACACTATCAAAAGGTTAAAGAGAATGCTACAGAGAGCACTGTGGTATGGAGGTGCGAAGAAAAAGAATGGAAAGGTCTAGAGCCCTGGGACAGTGCATGGACTGTAAGCATACTCCAGAAATTCCAATATATGGCAGACACTCCCTGGTGTATTAAATGGAAAGGCCCCAAGAATGACACAGACCCAGCAGTAATGAATACTGAAACCAGCAGTAGAAGGGAAGCAAATAAAGTAGATTGGTGGGCATGTGATAAGATTTATGACTGCACTTCTGATGACCTGGAGATAAGACAATGGTCACTATTGGCAGTAGCCTTACGAATTGGTTGTGGTTGCAGAGAGATCAGACATAAACAAGGTAAGATAGAATCTAGGATTGTAGCGGGATGTAGCAGGAATACAATTCGGAGTCTGGTGCAATTTGTATGGGCAACAAGTGATGGTAGATGGATGACACACCTGCCAGTGGATGGGGAAGTAAAAGAAATTACCAAGGGTCTCCCTACTTTATGTCCCATTTGGAAAAGGTCCCCATTTAATGGGAGCCATGAGCTTCTGCAAATCAGAACAAAGCAGGATGTCCCAGATAGTGAAGATCAAGATGATACCTGGCAGGAACCCTCTAGCAGAGTAAAGCTTAGGTGGGCCCTGGAGTCTTTGTTTGGTCCTGTTGCAAACTATCAAAATAGGGAAATGTTATATAGGCTCACAGGTCAGGTAGATAGACTAGCCAGAGTTAGGAGAGAAGGATTCAGAAAACTCAATATGCAATTACAAGCCACTACCAAAATGACCCTACAAAACTGATTGGCTCTAGACATGCTACTTTTAAAAGAGCATGGAGTGTGTGGATATTTAAAAGGACAAATTGACCACTGCTGCGTCCACATCCCAAATGTAACTGCAGATGTAGAATATGATATTGGTCAAATAAAACATATAGAACATGAGGTACAAGAGGAGCAAAAGGATTTAGCTACTAATTGGTTAGACAAAATCTTTAACAAGTTGGGATGGAATGTGAGTTCATGGGTAAAATCTATCCTTGAGAACTTGATAACTTTACTAATCATATTTCTAGTGACTTGGTTAGCTTTTAGAATCCTGAAGAGAGAAATACAGAAAAGGACATCCTGGAACAGAACAATAATGAAGACACTGACACGAGACAAGACCCCACATCCAGCGCCTGCAATCCATAACAACTTCCACCATGGGGCCCACGTCAACCATGGATTTGAAGACGAACATCCAGTATAGACACAGAAGACGAATGGACTGTAATTCTGTGAAAGCATTTGCATAGTAGAATGAAAATACTTTCAAAGGGGGGAATGATAACATAGGGTTAAATTGATTTCTAAAATAGCAAGGGCCCAAAAACAGGGATCGGCTCCACTTGTGACCAGGATGTTATTCCGTGCTATTGTTTTAATTAAATGAAGTATAAAGCATAACTTTGCACAGGTGGTAGGGGGAGAGAAAGGGGGAACCTTGGTAGAATGCATAGGCCCTAAAAGAATAAAGTTAGGTCAGGAGGATCTGTATCGATATAATCATTAGCAAGACGCATGCCAGAATTGTCAATTGTAATATCAGTTTGGTAACTAAATATGATTATTTTCTCTAACCAGAATCTTGAGCAAGAATCACACAGACTATTGTTCCTCGGGATGGAATCAATGGAACAATGGGGTTTAATGATTAACATGAATCCTTATGTAACAAGAAAGGTATAAAACTGTAACCATAAAGCATGTTGGACAAGCCGAGATCTGGGTCTGGACCCCCGGCTTCCAGAGCTCTGAAATAAAGCACCGCATACAATTTCGCGATTGTGTGTTCTTTCCTCGGCTAACAGAATGAAAACTGGATTGTGAGAGTGTAAAAAGCATGACATTTCAGGATTGTTTGTTGTGAGCTGTTCTGGAGAGACCAACATGCAAATTGTCCATCTGGAGAAGCAGTGTGCAATAGCTGTTTTATAACATCTCACATGGACAGCTTTATGCCATGAAGTATGTCTTCCACCCACATTATAAATGGATTAAATTAAAACAAAGAGATTAGTCTAGGTATAGCTGTTCTCCTTTAACTTACTACCCCACATCAATTCACACCATCTTCTGTGTAGCCAGGCCCTACACTACAGGGTAAGAATCAGGCACAGCCTGAGTACCAAGAAATATTACAATAGGAGTCATTGCAACACAGAACTCTAGAACGTAAGTGTGGGTAAGGGTCAGAATGGCATACAAAGTCACTGTGAGACTCCAGGAATTTCACAGGTAGGATGCTTCAGTTCAGGATGAGTAGATAAATACAATGTAAACCTACAATGCATTCAGCAGAGTATCAACATCCTACATCACTTAATAAGTGCATCCCTCACGAGTAGGATTTAAAGCTAGGTTTTGTTCCAATCTCCCATATTTTATTTGCAGGGAAACAAACAGTGCTAAGTCTCTCTCAATTAACAGAATAGCCAGAAATAACAACCTGTGAATTAAAAATAAAATTAGCTGACTGACGTACCTCCTGTTTTTCATTTATGTCTAATTAAAATTTGCAAAATTTCTGGAGTATCTATGATAAAAACCAGCTTCACTATAATCCCTTAAGCTGAACCAAGAGATCAAAAAAAAAGGAAGTCTCAAAACCCAGCAGACAGTAAGGAACCATTCAACCATTAACCATGGAAAATAGAAAAGGAATAAAAAGTGTATCAGAGTAGAAAGAAGAAACAAGCAAAGAATTAACTCCTGAAGGGAAAGGAAGAAAGCAGTATTTATTTATTTTTTTTCCTGTACTGTAAATCCCAGAATTTTGCCTGAAGGGATGCTGGGAAAAAAGTGTCTTCATTCCCCACCAGGCAAGGAGATCAGGGGATGACACTTGCTAAAACACTGTCAGTGTGGCCACCATTTGTGTTTGACTTGTCTTCTACAGCAGACATGTACACTGGATCAGCCTCACTGGACTCGCTATGAAGGTAATTTCCTAAAATAATTATGCTACTTAGCTACTACTGAATTGAAAACCTTGAAACATTTCCTGGCAATGTAATCAGTCTTGTGTTCAACCTAGGTGCCAGTCAGCAACAGCTAGATAGAAAGTATTATTTGTATTAAACACTTGCAAATTGATGAAGGGGAAAAAAACCCCAAAACACCAGAGTGGGGACTGCTTTGGGTTATACCAGTTGAATTAAAAAACAAACAAACAAACAGGTTGAGGAATATAAAAGGCTCCTACTCTTGTCTTTTAGTCCCTTATTAATTGGTGCTTTTGCAAACATATACACCACATTAATCACACATAAGTTACCACACTTACCAATTTCAGAACACATTGGTAATGAACAGACTTTAAAAAAAAAAAAAAAAAAAAAAAAAAAAAAAAAAGAAAAAGGACTCGTTGAAGAAGCAGTTTTCATAACTCATTTCTTAATTTCTGGTTAAAGTACAGGGGGAGTTCCATGTTTTGAAAAATTAATCATTAAAGTAGTCACTCCATAGGAGATGCCACCAAGTAAGACTTATAGATGTAAATTTCAATTAAAAGTGTCTTTATTATATAGACAAATATCTCCTGCTTTTTGTTTTTTAGCCTACTGGGAATGAGATTTTTTAGAACTTTCATCCAGCTAATACGTAAGTTTTGAAAGTAAAAAGAACTCTTGTGAAAATGACACTACTCTGTGCTATTAATATTCAGTGACTTTTGAAACAGAAATGGGAAAAGAAAACTTCTGAAGTGTGATTTGAGACAAATGGATGAATAAGTCAGTGCAGAAAAAACCCAAGCATGAGAGACTTCCACTACTGGGCTGAAAAATACTGATAATCTGTAGGGACTGATGGCCTCATGCCTTCCTCTCTCCTTACAGCTAGCAGTTAAACTAAAGGGAGCTACCTTATTCCTGATTTCAGTGTGGCACAAACCTATCAGGTTTCAATCTCTCTGGCACAAGATGGACTCATTTTTCTTGTCCCACTGTGTGCCTCAGATCCCTCACAGACTAAGAAGGCAGCAGCTTCTTTCTGGCTGGAAAAGGTTATCCTGCTGCAGGCAAACCCACACTTTCACAGCTGCCCAAAAGCTCAGAGTGCTCCTCCTTCAGGACAGGTCCACAGCCAGGCAGGCAGGCAGCAGGACTCTCTCCTCTGTCATATCTCATGACTCCACTGAGAATGTGTCTGTCCCATGACCTCAGCAGGCTGGGTAAGCTTTCCTTCCAACATCACATCATCTGTCACACAGCTTCTCACACACCAGAAGGGAACTAAGCTGAGGAAAATGCTGTTAACAGACTGACCACAGTTACCAAGAGGCCGTGACAGCAAAACACACTGAAGGAAAAAAGCAATCAGAGGGAAGTGTTGTCCTACTACAACACTCTTTTTCTAGGAAGATTTTCCCTCTACTAAAATTGGAAGTGGTCTGCATGGCGTCAAAACACTCATTGGGATTTCTTTAACAGGTATTCAGTTTCCTGAGTTAAATATGTCTTTCCATGAAAAAATAAACCCAGAAATACTAAGGTGTTTGCAACAAATGCAACACTCTAAGGAACTAATCAAGGGGTCTAAAGGATTAGAAATGAGATCAAAATGCTGTGGAGGAGAAAATTCAAACTTTAAACAATCCCCAAAAAATGAAAATGGCCTACGCACATATATAAATATACACACACACACACACACACACATATTTAACAGAAGATTAATTGTTTTTTTAATATGTAAGAACACAAAAAATCCCTAAAATTACCCCACTAATTAAACCCCAAACAGCCACCACCTTCTAAAAGCCTGCAATTTTCTGTAAATCAGCAAGTTTCTGGTTTTCTGTATAATGCTATAAAGAAGTAAAAATTCAGTGAAACCTATTACATAAAAGCTTGTTTGTCCATAGGTTTGCCTTTCAATTTTCCTCACAAGTCTCTATATTTTTATACTTGCAACACAACAGAACTAAGCAAGTGTTTATAAAGATATTTAAAGGCAATAAATATCATCCACATTTTCATGTAAATATGTATGACAGCCAAAGAATATTCCCAGTATAATACACATCCATTAAACAATTTTATTCTGTTATTTAATATTAAAACATTTTACAAATACAAAGAACTGCAAAAGCACAAAGACGTTCTATTTAAAATACTTCCTTCCTACATTAATGCACTATTTTTCCCACCATCCAATTTCAAAGTTAATCAAAGCAGCAGCTCACTGAAACCATGCAGACAAGCTCAAACCTGCATTTATCAGTATTTTCTGAACCATAAGTACCCTTCAGAAGTCTTTCACTAGTATTCACACTTTATTTTTGAGGTGTTTTAAGACAAGTTATTCCCCCACTCCAACTCCTGGATGAATGATACTTGAATTATTCATTTTCTAAGAACAGAGTATGTTAATTACTTTTTGAAGTTTACACTCTCCGTCAGAATGTTTGAAAATAAAAGTAATACTTAAATGACCAAGAAGTCCTTTTAAGCTTATAAAAATACGTAATATATTTGCCAGGATACTGAATAGTCTTGGCATAAATAATTTATTTACTGGCCTTTAAGCATTTTTGTATTCTATTTTATTAACAGTGCAGATAATACATTACTTTTATCAAGATAACAATTGAGTGAGACAGTCCCTGACAACTCATGAGAGTGAGTCCCTGATATGGAGGGAAATGGCAGCAGAGAGGTGTAGTGACTAAATTTGTGTGCTCACCCAATGAGTTAACAGCAGAATAAGTGTTAAAACACAAGAGGCTTTTAACATATGTCAATAAACAAAGACAAATGTGATATTAATGTTGTGCAACAAGAAAGGATCTTTCTGTGTGAAAGTGTATGTTGGCTAGGGAATGCCTATGGTCAGCATTTTCTCCCACCAAATTCCTAACAATTGCTGCACTACTTCTGGCAAAAAATACCTATTTAGTTCTGGGAACAAAAATAAATGAGGACTGACGCTTTTGTACAAATCAAAAACAGCCATTCAGAGGCCAAACTGAGCTACTAGATTAGTAATTACAAAAATGTGATGTTTATGTGTTCATATCGAAAGTCCACACCTGAATTTATCTTTGTATCACTTACTGTTCCAAATACAATTTATACCATGAAGTAAGAATTTCAGCTTTTGGATCTGCAGTAAGTTCTGATAAATGTGGAATTCTGACTAGTATTCTGGCTTTTTAAAAATACACAGAAAGTTCCTCAGTGCCATAAACATATCTTTAAAAACCCAACCATTTGTTCTCTCTCAACACTGAATTTGTTCCTATAGAAAGAATGTCTGATACACCACATTGGCTTTGAGTTACTAATGTTTCTGAAATCCACACAATGAAAAGAAATCATGCCACCCTAACAAAAATGTTGAACATTTTACAGCCAACAAAACTCAGCAAAATTCATTCTTGATATAGATATGTGACTGTCCAGACATTTAAAACTTTCTATAAATTACCTGTGCCTGGACATCTACCTTTTAAATAATTCAAGAACTAAAGCTCGTTTATAAAAAAAATCAGTCATACATTTCATAGTAGGCATGAATAAACAATAATCACTCAGTTCATTGAGCAGAAATAGTGACCGACTAATTCAAATACTTCAGATAATCCATTGATTTCTCACCAGCCATACTTCTCTGATATTTGCCAGGGTTTTGCATTCCAACAGCTCATTTTAGCAAGAATCTAACTGTGCATTCTACTCAGACTTTAACAATAATCAGTAATTTCATCCAGTTTTGGTAAGTATAGGTCCTATTCTACCAGACTGGAACTTTTTGGTAGAAACTTTATTAACTTAAAAAATAACTTCAAAAAAAATCAGTTTGTCTAGCATCAGCTACTCCAAGTAAAATAGAGATGTGTCTAAATTTAAAGCCTTGTCCTTTCTTCAGTTTTATGTAGCAGTATTTAATAGTGGTTCAGAAATACCTCATGTACACTCTGAAGGAATTTTAAGAATTCCTTTAGTAAAGCTTTCAAAATTGAATTACTAATACTTCCCATAAACCCCAAGAAATTCCAGCTATAGTTAACATGTAACAAGCAATTCAAGTTTTATTATATATACACTATCAAATTTTAAGAAGTGATTGAAAAGAAACATGGAGATCTTTCTTTGCCTGGTTTCCTATGGAAAGAAGGGTTATGCAGTCCTATATGCCCTGCATACGCATACAACTCATTTGCTTGTCTTGTAGATCCTTAGGTATTTGCTGGTCAAATTTAAAAGGGTAAATATTTCAAAGATACTATGTTTCTTCTACAAGTTCTGGGAAAATAAGTAAGCAGGGTAAACCAGTAAGAAATTGGCAAAATAAGCTCTGTCCTTATTAGAATCCAGGTGATTTATACAGAGCAGAAAACATAATGTCTATCTAAGAAAAGAGTACTCAGTTTTCTTGTTATGACACCATCCTCCATCTACCTGAAATACAAATAGTAAACTAGGTGTAACAGCATTTATAAAGCTTTCAAACTTTTTAATTATTTCTCTTTAAGAACATAATTCCAAGAACAAAATATCAGTGTTTCAAAACACAAGAGATTTTTCCAAAATGCAATGCTTTTATATCCTTTATTTCTCTCCATATGCACAAACCCTTATGTAATACACCTGCACTTTCTGCAGAGGGAAACAAGGCTGGATTCTCTTCTCAGCTTTGAACTTGGAACTAGCACTGAATTTGTACTGGAATTTAAAGACTGTGAAGTGCAGACCTGGTCTATGAAAAATGTTGCCCCAAACCCACCACTGTTTAATTCTCTTTTGCAAATGCTCTTCCAATCTGTCCACCAGACAATAAAATGAAGAAGTCAGGTGCTAGATACAGCAATGAAAAACATTTGCCTGCTTTTGCAGGCCTGATGTACACTCAAGACAAGGCTGAAATGCAGTCACCACCTGTACCATGAGCAAACATCTCACTGTTGCATAACAGGGATCAGCAAAATTTTGTTTTACAAGTGTATATTCAGTCATGGGACAAGGCATTCAATTTTCAGCTGCTTTCATAAATGGTTATGGAGCTCACAACCAGAAAGCTCACGTCTTCTTAGAAGATATATTAAATTCCATTTATCTCTGGCTATAGGAAAAGTCAACTTTCCTGAGTGTCAAAGAAATTAGTAACTTTTTCAGCCTCTCTAAAGTAGCTTCTTTCATTGTGGTAGTGCATTTTGGTTCCATTTGATGTACTCCTGTTTTGTTTGTATACTGTTTTCTGTAATGGTTTATTCTGTATACCCCCTTGTTTCATTTCCCTTGGTTTCATCCCCATTACAGTTAGCCATCAATTATATGTTATGTAACCCCCAGGTCCTGTCTGTCACTTCGGGGCCTCTCCCTATATCTGGAAGGTTTCAGGGAGAGCTTCGAGTGATTGGACAGGATCTCAGTTCCCCCTTCCCACCTCCCTGTGGTTTGTTACTGTGTCTGTCTACTATGTTCAGAGCCATTCCCCTGTTATTCCTGACTGGACCCTGGCTGAACCCATACCCTAGTTCCTCCCCCAAATAAAAGTAGCTGTATTCGGGTGCTCCTCGCTCTGCTAAGGCAGACACCCTGGGCTCCAGCTGTCTCCCTTGGGGGAACAATAAACCCAGCTAGCTGAATCCTCTGCAGAGTCCCTCTTTCTTTCTCATGCCATTGCTGCCATTCGCCTGAGGACAAACCAAGACCTACAGGATCAGGAAAGTGATATCCATCAGTGGACTGTACCTTTCCTATGGTCGTGGTGCCAGGGCTGGCCAAGGTGAGAAGAACACCCTCACTGTAGTATTTCATTAAAGGCCACCATCATACTAAGAACATGTATGAGGCAACTTTCCCACTGCTACTGAAAAATTAGATGTCGTAGTCAGTGGATTACACCTCCTAAGATAGTGTTAAATTTGTGTCTGTGATATTATGGTTACTTCCAAACTGAAAAAAGTTGTATCATGGTGGAGGACAGTGAAATTTTATTTCACTGTCATGGCTAAAAAATGAAATTACCTCAACCAAGAGGCATTAAAAAATCCAAACCACAAAACCCCCATACCCAATTTCATCTTTGATCATAGAAAATCCTATATTTTTCAAACTCAAATAATCATAATAATTTTATAAATATGAAAGAAACTTACAGGTTATTTTAGTAATGAACAAGCACACATCTTGAATGCATGAAAATAAGACACTTGGGCTTAAATCATTATTCAATTGTGTGCCCAACACAGCTTTCAAAGATTGCCCTATTCACCTACTGAAGTCCAGACTATCGTCCTGCAGAAGTTTGTTACAAATATTACAGAATTACACACAAATATAGCAATCATTTTGCCTTTAATCCAGACATGAGAGCTCTGCCTCTATGCACAGATACAGGTCTGTGAATCACTGAACAAACATGGAATGACTGAATTGCTGATAATGGGACAAATGGGTGGACAGAAAAGCAGACATAACCTTTTTTTTCAATGTTCTTTATCCTTTTACTTGCTCACAGCCACATCGTGTCAGATTTAAAACAAATCTTCTATTATCTTATTCTGGTTGTGAAGCCTCTGTGCTTAAGGAGATTTATAAATAACTACATTTTGAGACTCAGAACAGAAAGCCTGGATTTTCAGAGACAGATGCCATATAGATAGTAGTTTTGCTCTTTTCCCATGCTTCATTTTTGGCAAGGTGTCAGCAGCCATTAACTAATAAACTGAACTCAAGATCAATGTTTGAAATAATTTTACAGCTGTGATTACAAACTGCATTGATTTAGTACATAGGGCTGGTTCCTAGCAATTCTCAAGGGAGTGACTGCTGAGATCATGCTAGACTTGAAAAGAATTAATTCAAAATCACCACCTGAACAGCATGATTTTAAGATAAAATCTCTTTCAATGTGCAAAGACTATGCATATGTACATATTATCAATGTAACATCTCAGTTTTCTGACAACTTAGAACATGTGTAGCTATAGCTTTAAAGATTAATAAATATGAGGTATACAAGGCTCACTGCCTCTTTAACCTACAATACTTTTGTGGAATTGGCAACATTAGACATCCTAGATCAATAATCAGTGTGGTATTCCTGCTACAAAAAAGGTGACAGAAATAATGAAATAAAACTCAGACAGAAAGTAAGTGAAAATTAAAGAAGAGGAATTAAAGTGAAAGATGGTGGGAGCGTGGGACCCAGAAAAATTGGAAAGAAGAATCACAGGCACTCTATTTTTAGTTTAATAAACTATGGTCACTCATTCACTATGTTCCAAAACATCATACAGCTGTAAAGAAAAGAATTTTCAAAGAAAGAATCCACTGAAATTTCCCTGAGAATGAGATTTCACCTTACAAATTTGCATCCATCCAACCTTTTCTAACCTCTGTAACCAGTGGCTTTGTAATCAGAGACCTTTTATTTTGGTAACACAAAATATTGTGTTAGCTTCTAATATCCTCTGAATTTTCCACTAATATCCCCTGAATTTTTCACTACAAAGCCAATTTTGACAAACCTGGCATAAGAAAACCCTACAGGAAAAGATTCCAACATCATATGAAGTTTAAGGAGACTACATAGAACAAGCTTGCATGGGACTGCAGCAGAACACAACTCTTTTTAATTAAGGGAAATCTGTGTGGTCTACTGAAGCAGACAGAGAACATCTCTAATTAATTTCATTACTACACAAGGCATTTGCTCTTTGACATTAATTTTACATTTTTATTCACACTTCTTGCACATAAATATCAAATATTTCAGCTATATTATACCCACCATTTTATCTCCAGGGTACAAAAAGTACATCATCAACATTTTGAAATACAAGTCTGCTGGTTTAGGCTGCGTTAGAGCTAATTTTCTTCACAGTGGCTACTACAGGGCTGTGTTTTGAATTTGTGCTGAACACAGACAGGGTTGATCATAGAGAGATGTTTTTGCTATTGCTGAGCAGGGCTCACCCAGAGCCAAGGCCCTTTCTGCTTCTCGTACTACCACCCTGGTGAGGAAGCTGGGGCTGCATGGGAGGTTGGGAGGACACTCAACACCTCCTGGACTGGGACAGCTGACCCAAACTGACCAAAAGGATATTCCAGACCATGTACATCATGCTCAGTAAATAAAGTTGAGAGAAGCAGGAAGAGGGGGACGTTTGGAGTGATGGAGTTCATCTTCCCAGGTCACTGTTACACCTGATGGGGCCCTGCTCTCCTGGAGATGGCTGAACACCTTCCTGCCCATGGGAAGCAGTGAATTAATTCCTTGTTTTGCTTTGTCTGTGTGCATGACTTTTGCTTTCCCTATTAAATTGTCTTTATCTCAACCCATGAGTTTTCCAGCTTTTACCCTTACAAGTCTCTCCACTATCCTCTTACTGGGGAAATAAGTGAGTGGCTGCTTTTCTGGCTGGGGTTTAACCATGACAACAGGCTGTCCTTCAAGGCAGTAATGTCAGGCACACTGCCTCTTAAAAATAAAGCCAGTTAGACCTTGTGATATGTATATGTAGCTTCACTTGGAAAAAAAAAGTAGCTTTTTTCAACAATTTTAACAGTTGAAAATTAATGGAACCAAATTCAATGGTCTCTTCCTTACAAGACTGCTTCTAATTTAAAAAAAGAAAATTCTTAGTCAATGTTATGTCTTGAGAGAATCAGCATCATCACCTCTCATTTCATAGTATCAAACTCTATGCTGCAAAATTGTTTATAGAGAAGCCAAATATCTACTTAATTTCAAAAAATCTCCAGCATTTAGGCTAAACTTATTGGATACACTGAATGAGTGAAGTAGGTGGCAGATAACAAATGAAATCTACAAATGAACTTTTCATTTTTGCAGCAATGTGTAACTGAAAACGGATTTTTATGTTGACTTCAAACTAAAAAGGTAGAAGAAGTTGAGATGCACAGAAACCTCACATTTGCTTTTATGACATTTTTTATACTTTATAATTTCATTTTGTTATTTCTCACACACACAAACCCCCCCCAAAAAGCAAAACTGGCATCCATGGCATTTTTAGATTTTGGAAAATAATATTTTCTTTTAGTAGAATATTCTGGTATATCAGAAAAGATAATACTCAAAGTGAAGAATAACAAATATTGAAGAACTAAAAGGGCTATTATGCTGAGCAGTTACCAGACTGGGACACCAGTTTTCAAAATTCAAGTACAAAGCTATTTCTGCAAACTACATGCCTACTTTTTATAAACTGGTTAAATAAATTAAGAAAAACTCATCTAGAATCTATTCATGCAAATAGCTGGATTTGAATGTCAAATATTCAAAATAACAAAAGTGAAATACACCTTTGTGCTCTGCAGGCACAGGTAGAATTAACATCAAGAAGAAACAATTGATACCATTTATGATGTTGATAAAGCAGAACAAATGACAAATACACTTAAAAGAATATGCTTGGTACAGTCATTTCTTCACAGGCAAAAGTAAAGCAAATGCATAAATGAATTGTAAAAATAAATGGACAAATGGTTAAAAAAAAAAAAAAAAGATACTAATGAATGAAATAGAAGTCCTAAAAATTAATCTGTTGTCTTACTACCAGTGATAATATGTCAACCCCCTAATATTCAGCAAACAGATTTTCTGGGTTAGCCCCTTTTAATCACAAAATAGCATTTAACTACCATTAATGAACAAGACTGTAATTTTGGTTTCAGCAGACAACATCTTGAAGTGCTTCATGATAATCTGGAAATAAACATCAATGCAAAGGAAAAGAGAATTTGTTCAGTGTATTTTAGAAGGATCACTAAAAATCTCAGCTGGATAGTAATAGCAGGTGAATAGCAGATATTCTATCGAAAGCAGATCTCCTTTATCTCATTTTACAAAAAAAATGTTACAGTAGACTATCAGGGCCCAAAGATAGCACTAAACAAAAACGAGAATAAAAATAAACATGTATTTGGAAACTATGCATTTTATTTTTTTGAATTTTAAAAGCTTTAATTTCTCTAAAGCTGAAAGTTGAGCCATAGTACTTAAACAGCTGATACCGTTCAGTTGTGGTGGCATGTTAGTGAGGGAGGGTGCAAATGCAGAATAGATAGATTCAATTAAGTGATATACCTGTTATTGTTTTGGTTTTGACAGGACTGCTGGCATATTCAGACGCTTGATTTGACTGCTGCCTTGCCAAAGGTGCACTTCCAACTGATGCCTCATCCTCTTTCTTTCGAATTACTGACACACCAAGTGGTACAGCTCCTACAGACTGCTGGAAAAAGAAGTACCTTGTGAACCACTAAAACTCAAAACACAATTAACACAGAATTATGGCATTGTCTTGAGAAACAAGTTTTCAACTACGTATTTGGAAATGTATAGAAGACCACTTGAAACACTGATTGGAGCACAGATATTTTGAACACAAATTAAAACTAAATGCTGCATTCAGATTTGAACTTTATTTTTTTATTTCAGTCCTGTTAGTCTGAGGAAAAGCTCTATGAAAACAAAAAAGTGAAATAAAACTAAGTTAAGAGTACCATGGTTGGTAGCCAAGCAAAAACAATAGGAATAAACCTGGCTGATGACCAAAGTAAAATAATTATCTAAATGTTTAATGGAAACTGGAAAATTTTAGCCAGATATTAAGACCCAAAGACATTTATTAACCCTCATTAAGCTTCAAAATATAGGATGTATTGATATTTCTACATTATTGTGCTTCTTCCTAATATTTTAAATATAAGATTGAACTGACTGCTATTGATTTTGAACTGTTGTGGCTTTCAAGTATATCGATAAATGAGAAACTGCTCAAAATCTGAAACTGCTGGCATATAAAAAATACAAAACTTTAGGCATTAAAACAAAGTTTGAAGGACTGCATCCTTATTTTACAATCAGAAAAGAGTGATGTGTATTAATCCACATGGATTCTGGAACAAATGAATACTCTACTGGCTTTTGTTGTTACTTTTTTATTAATGCAAGCAAGAAAAGACAAAATTATTAGAAACAATTTGATCTTCAATGTTGCTATACAGTTGGCCCTTAAAATTTTGCTGTAGCATCAGCTGCTATGTAAATTGCAGATGCCTCCCAGTTGACAAAAGCAGAATATTTCTACCACTGATTTTGCAGACGATTATCATTTAAAGATGACAAAGTTTTTTTCTAAAGATCAGACATTAGGATTACACGCATCTTAATTTTTGTGTAATTTAATTTTGTTCGTATTGGAGTGAAAATGTAATCCATATAACTGTGTAATGACAAACCTCACACATTGCATTAGGAAACTCTGTGGGAAACAAATTCGTGTGAGGCAGGCAATGTGCTTGTAAATTTTCTCCAATAGAAAACAGATCACTGGATCAAGCAGTGTGCAATATGTGCACACATACAAAACCCCAAAACAAACAGAAAAATCATTTAACTGAAGGAGAACGGCTTCCAAACGCCTTCACCATTTTCCACTATAAAAGTAAATTAAAATACGACAATCAACTATTTAATCCTACTCCAGTGAAAACAATCAATTTATATACCCAGTGGTATGGAAAGTTAATAGGAAAATGCTAATTTCAATGACAAACAGAATTCTCATCTCTCTCCCCTTCCCTCTGAATGTACAGTCATTAGCTTTGCCTCCAAAAGCACTAAAAAGTTTTTCTGGAATACAGTAACATGCCACCTTGGCATACCCTCTAGTTATAACAACAAAAATCCCCATCAGCTTCGAAATGATGCCCTTTACACTACATAAATACTTCCCACTTGCTTACAGGGAGAGGATCTGAAGTCCTGTAACCTTTAATCAGACATTTTACATCACTTATTTTCAAAATCTTGCAATTGATCTGATAGAACTTTCATAAGGCATAGCCATCTGCATCTTTCTCATGGCAGCAACTGTTGAGCCATGATTTGGCAATTCTGGGTATAACATTCATTGCAAGAACATTGACTTGCAAAGTGAAGCAAGAATTTCTGAAGAATGAATGCAGACAATACAGGACAGTACAAAAGACAATAGGATGGAAATACTGCCTGAAGTAGCTGTATCTATTTCTGAACCACTGAAGAAATGGATCAGCAAAATATAATAAGTTACACTACCAGTCAAAAATTGAAAAACATCAAGGCTATCACAGCCAGATAAAGCTGGAAAAAATTATGACCAAATATTGAGTGCTGATCTGGACAATGAAACAGCTGTTTTATCTTTGCTCACTGAAATCAAGCCTGATGTTGCTGCTGCTGACGCCCAGTAAAATCTTGTCAGGTTTTTGGCAGAAGATTTCTGGTTAAAAGAATCCAGAAGATGAAAGATCAGTGTTGAACTAGATGGAAAAGGATCATCAAGATTTGGGGTTTAGCCACAAACTGATGAGGAAATTGTGGCTTGGGAAAGAGCAGATGACAAGAGCCCCACAGCTGTAGGAGAAGATGAATCTGATGGGAAAGAGACATTGCAAGCTAGTGTTATCATAAGTATTTCATCACAAGAATCCAAAAAGCAGCTATAAAATAGGATGTAGTAAAGCTTAAATACACCTACTTGGGATTAAGCTTTATGTTTACTAATTGGTAGTGTTATAGAAGACAAAGAACATGTAACAAAGTTCTGGAACTACAGCAGCCTTTATATGAGACTGTTTTGTTGACATGAAGTCAAAATCAGAGTCTGTTCCAGAATACTGACAGTTTTATCAATGCAATAATGTTTTGTGGCAATTATACACAGAATATTAAAATATTAATTCACAGAATTCAAAATAAAAAAGGTTACTACTTTTCAAATGTAATTATTACAATTAGGTTTTTAAGCAGTGGCTGAAAAATTAAAGAAAAGCAATCCTTTTCTAAATTTAATTTTTATTGGCACAAGTAATCTGACATGTTACATACCATGTTAAATACATGTACACAAAAGACACACACATTTATTCCATTTAAGTATGCAAATAGATCAACAGATACCAATTTAATTTTTTTTTTTTTTTTTACTTCACAGTATGTGGTCAGCATGACTTTGGAAATGATAAAGATCTAAAATCTTTAGAAGGGATCAGAAAAGTAACAGCTAAAAAAAAGCTTGCCAAAAATATAACAGACCGAGTATTTCCTGATTTATGTGGAGACATGCCAAATAACTAAAGCTAAAATATCTATGAGGAGGACTAATTTGCCATAGGTGAATTAATATTTTATTTTCCTTGGGATTTTTTGTAATTAAATATTTTATTTCTGAATTGCATTTTCCCACAGATGTGAGGCTGAAGAGACTGTAGGCAGATCTGGGAGCATGAGAAATGACTTTTACAGAAAACCTGAACAATTGAGCAGATGAATAACTTTCATTTGAGGGATGCCTATACAGTCACCTCCCTGATAACAAACCAAAGGCAAAAGAATATTCCAAGATAGGAACATAAGCATCATCACTGGCTTGTGAAATGTCAAATTGAAAAGCTTTGAGTCCAGACATGAGTTGCTGTCCTTGAGATGGTACTAAACCCAGTTATCCCACATGGTGGATGCTGCATGTGTACAGACCAATGCTGCAAGCAGTTAGAAAAATCAACCAAGTCTTTGGAGTGCAGACAGATGGCAGTTCTGCTCAAGACATGGTGTTTATTGAACTTCTAAGATCACTGTCATGCAATCACTACCTAGCTCAGAGAAGAATATTTACATTTACTTACGAGACTAAACTGCCCCAGAATGAGCTGCGACAGCAAGGAGGATCCTACCTTGCAGCAAGTTCTAATGACATGAAAATGCAATCACTGCTTGACTACCAAGTTACATTTAATTGTTTCCATTTCTAAGATTACTAGTACACCTAAATTGTTTCAAAGAGTTCAAAAAAGCAAGGCATTAGGCTTAGTTCCCAATTAAAATAAAATGAATGAATAAAATTTCATTAATTAAAATTAACTGCTAAATAAAAAGATTTCCTTAACCCCTGGGGTGCATAAAACCACCTTCTTTCCTGGCAGGTGAACTTGCTAATTCAGAGGAAATTCTATGACTGCTACAGGTAGGCACTTCAGGTATTGGAAAAGTGCTCTGCTGAGATAAAAGACTGATAACTGACTAGCTGTAATCAAACTTATGTGATGGACTGATGTCAGTCAAGAAACCCCTCACTTTCACCAACTGATGAAAGCATTCCATCAGCAGCTTCAAGGGGCCTCTGAAAGCAGAAGATATAAAGTAGCAAGATGCAAAGAGAGCTTTGCCAAGCAATAGTCCAACAGTAACAAATGAAGTGGGGTGATCCTCACTGGGCTGCACGTACTCCCACACCACCCCAGCACAGCAGGAAGTCACTGCTCTGTTCCAGCTGAATAAAATGTCAGTGAGGCCAAAGAGACATTTAAATGTTATGAGTTTTGTAAAAATGCAGTTTATTATGTTCTGTATTTCTAACTTGAGATGCTTTCAGTTAAAAGCAGTTACAACAAACATGGTGAATATTTCAGCAGATATGAAATACATGTACTACCAAATTGGCATTATAAACCTAAACCTAAACTCCCACAAAAATAGTTGAAAGGCAAACAAAACCAAAGAATTTCATATGTATAGGTGTCCCAACCCTGTGGGGAGCCACACAACCCCAGCCCCATCCTGTATGCAAGCAGAAGCTTATATGACTATAGTTGTACTGAAATAAATTAATACTTTCATTTAACTTATTTTATCAAGTGCTAACATTATGAGTTTAGGGTGTATACAACAGGACCAAATGTACTGAAAAGTTTTCTAACGCTGTGTTTTGAGATAGAAGCCACAACTGATTTACTCAAAATGACGGAGTAAAAGCATTATATTAAGTAGTCATTAAAACTTAAAGTATCTTAACATTTAAGATCTCTGAATCATACAAACAACTTCAAAAGAAAGTATTTTTTTTTGTTTCTGTTGCAATTGTATAAGACTGACAGTTAGAGTCGTGGAAGGTAAGAGCTTTACCAATCAATAACATTTTGACCATAACTCTTGCTTGAAAGCATTGTATCCTATGGCTGTTAAATGTTCAAAAAATCAGGAACATTTTATAGAGCATTTTTGTATAGTTATACTAGTTAGACTATGGTAATGAGCTGAAGTTTTCCAAAAAATAATGCACAAGGCCTAATTTTGACCAGAATCCTTATTCTAGCACAATTACAGCATTACATAAAGAAAAAACTCTGTGGTTAAGCATAATTTATTACAGGTATAGTTTTCAAATAAAGTTTCTTCATGACTGCTACAGACACTTTAATTTGCATTATTACATGCAATCCATTACCAGAGTCATGTTAATGATGAAAATGGTATGACATTGACAGCTGAGTTTATAAACTCATATTTAAAGTAAGTTCAATTTGCTAAGACATTTTAAATGCTAGTAACATTAGAACCGTGATACGGTAATTTTAATCTCAAATAGATGATGAAAAAAATTTGAAGGCTGTATGAGGTAATGACACGAGCTACAAAATAAACAAAATTTCCCTAAAAATTTTGCCACTGATGATCAAAACCAAGGACAAACAAGTTTCCTAATGTAGTCACTTAACCCATCTACTCACCCAGTATCAAAAGAGAAAGCATTAAGTAACAGCTGATTAAATATCCTGACGTTAAAGACAGACTTTAATACAAACATTTGAAATAAGCAGGATAAACAGGATTGATTACATTTTGGAAGGCTACGTAACAGCATAACAGTAGAAAGTAGATAAATGGCTTATTTTGCAAAAGACATACACCAGGAAAGATTGTGCTGCTCCAGTTATGATGCAGGAATGAAGAATAACTCAATACATTTAAAACTGAGTTAATTCATTAAAACAATAATAAAGCTTCACTGTCACAGTGAAGTTTTTCAGATGCAGAAAAAGCTTAATGGGATGCAAATTACTGTTTGACAATTACTATCTAACAAGGTAATTTGGACACAAGAAACAAATGTTTACAAGTCATATTTATCCTCCCACTGGAATGAAACTTCTCTAATGTGCACAGTGTTCTATAGTTATGAGGCTTATATTGAAAGAATTTTACATTTGTCACTTAATAACTGACCACTTCTAAGTGAGACAGACCATCACTGGTGACACAAATCACCAGTTTGATCAATTATAGCAAATCTAAGTTCTAGGAAATTCTGCCAAACAACAGTTTTAAGTAAGTTTAGTATAAGGCTAAACCAGTGCTCTTTTCAGGTCTGGAATATGTGGTATGAAAATTAGGGTTAAGAATCTGTCAAGGAAACCACTGGATCACACAGACCCACAGTCTCAGCTTCTTCTATCTTTTTCAAGCACATCGTTTGCAAATATGTATTTTGACATGATATACAGAATCTACTACAGCATTCACTTATGTCAGGTTATGAACTGTATGGTTCATCTCCTATTAAAATGAGGTTTAGTAAGAGTGCTGACTTTATAACCAGTTATACAATTATTTGATAGACCATCCAAAATTTTAACATGTGATGTATTATTCAGACTCAAGGCTTATGAGATCTCAGTAGTCAAAATTAATTGCAATATAATGATCCTAGAAGGTGATAACCTTCTTTGTTCTTTTAATTAAAAACGAAAAAGTTGTAAAATTAAAGTTTTAATATGCCAACTTAACATTTTAAATAATTCAAAATAAGATCAACAGTAAGCGCAACAAACTACAAGAAAGCAGTAGCAGAACAGAAATAGCAACAAACTACAAATACTTGGGAAAATGCACTACTGGCACATAAAGAAGTCAAAGCTCCCCCTCTCCCCATCCCTTTTCCTACAAAAATACATACCTGCTGAATGTGTCTGCTAACTCGTTTCTGAGGTTGGTAGACAAGCCATGTATACAGGACTGGATCAACATTAATTGCTAATCCTTGTACACTGGACAAGAGAACAGCACCTGCACACCACGAAAAGAGAAAAAAATGTAAACTATCTGCTCAAGAATTTCCTTATATGTATTCAGTTTTCTTGCACACGAATTATCTTTGATGCAGACTTTTGTTAGGCTTGGACTACATATATAATAAATAATAATAATACTTAAAGCATAAACTTCAATAACATATTCAAAGTGAGAAACTTACCGGCACTACCAGTGTTAAGGAGATGCACACATAAAAAATGCAGCAACTTGCATTTTGATTTTGCCTATTACAAGTTTTTGTCACGAAAAATGCTTGTTTTCACAAAATTGCTTGTATAACTGAATCCACACAACACCCTCCCTCAAATTTTCAGCCAACACTCTGAACACAACATTTATATTCTGCAAAAAATAAGTTGATAGGACTCTTGACAGAAAGGGAAGAATATAATGCATGACTGCCCACAACCGCAATTAAAAACCTCATGGTCTAGGACAGTGAGTTCTTTTAATAAAGACAGGCCTACTTCACACTAACTCTGCCCAAAGCTCAGGACAAACATTTTTCATGTAAATATGGTCATGAATATTCTTTAGAGGATGACTTAGGCAAAATTTTTAACTGACAACACTGGCAGCCTCTGTACTGTGAGCCCTTAGGATTTTCCTAAGCTTTACAATAGATTTTATTTTATTTACATCTCACTTTCTAGGACCTAGGATTACAAGACAGGGCAACTTTATTTCTTAAAAATAAACTTCTAGTTTTCTGATGTTTGTGAAGAAAACCTTACATGGAGAATGTTAAGGTTCGAAATAGGTGAAAAACTATGTCAGTACCCAGAAGTATTAGCATATACATCAAACCATGCACACTAAACCCTCATTTATGAAGCACTATCTCCATTGAACCTGCATTAAAAATCTGATCATACACTGGTGAGGCTTTTTTCTAATAGTACAGATAATGTATCTATTGCAGCAGAACATAGTTACAGAGCTGTACAATTCAGAAGCAAATGGCTTAATGGAATACAAAGGTATCAACTATATTGAATATCTGTAGCAAATAGTAGTAGGCAGTTATATTTTCACATAAGCTTTGCAATTTTACTATATGAAATAAAGAAATACATAAAAAAATAAAATTAAAACAGAAATACTGGTTACTGGAAGATCCCAGAACCAAATTTCACAGAATTACAGTAGTTCTATAATACCAAGAATAATAGTTCGTATAGTAATACATACTACATTTACTCTGTGGTATACGATGTAATTTTGCAGCAATCTGAATTTAATAATGAAATTCAAATACATTCAGAAAGCTTGACACACAATTCAATGTACTTTCCAAAAAACAATAAAAACATGTGCCTCAAAAGACACATCAGCAAAACCATAAATGGGAAATTAATTAAAAAAATATAAGTTATGAGTTTATTGTATATAACAGAATTTTAAAACCAGCTGAATTCCAAATGGCAGAAGACCCACCAACCTGGGGTGACACAAACAAAGCCTGATGAGCACAATGGGAAAATGGCAGTCAAGAAATACACAAAGATAAATCATCTGCCTAGCTCCGGCTTGGAGTTGGAACACACACTGTGAGGAACTCCTATACATAGACTAGTCCATGTGAGCTGAAGGTTTTAAATGTCAGCAATAAACCTTAGAAATAAATCTGCAGTTAAAGGAAAAGCCAAAGTCAAGCATAAAGGGGTAACATGCAAGTAAGAGCAGTGAATATGCCTTGTGGCAGGATGTGCAGGAAACTAGAAAAAGGAAGCAAAAGGTAACAGAGGATTGATAAAATATATGCCACAATCATTATCTTTTATAGGATATTTATGTGTGAACATAAAAGAATCCTGCATCTTTAAGAGACACCGCCTGTTGTCAGCAATACTTAATGAAAGGTTTAATATCCATGTGATATGAAAAGTGGGAGACAGACCTCCCAATGAGTACAGCATAGAGGCAGCCTACAGGCAAAGTCAAGAGAAAATCCCACATTTCTAGCAGACTCCTGAAAAGAAAAATACGGTGTTACTGTAGCACATCATTCTAGTAACTTAACACAGTTTCTTCATTACTGAAAAAAAATAGCTACAGCTACGAAGTTCAATACAATTAAGTCAACCTTAGAACTGAAACTCTCCCTTCAATTAAATCAACACTAGCACTATCCCATAAAATTCTGCAGTAAGGCAGATCAGTATGTAAACATTTTTCCAGCTGTCATTTGAGAGCTTGTGCATGGGATATTAAAAAAAAAAAACAAAACAAAACAAAAAAAAACCACCCACATTAGAAGTACTCAGATAAGCAGTTACATTATTTGCCTTCAATTTGACTGTCAGGTAACTTTAGCTTCCTACTAAACCACTTCTGTCACACTAAATTACTGAAATTTACTGCTGTGTTTGCTACTTAGCCACTATATTTAAGCACAATTTAATCACCTATGTAAAGTTGTTTTCTGTGGAACAGCTTTCTTCAAAATCATTATCTAGTAAAAAAATGTCTAAGATTTGCCTCCTGTTTTCATGTCAAGAAATAAGAATTCTTCCCAATTTTTAAGGAAGTTCTCACTGATTTGAGGATCAAGCTTGAAGCTGGCAGCAGACTCCTCACATACTTAAAAAAAAATAAATTAATTGCTATCCTGTCTCCATCAAAATGCAATGTTCAAGTTCCCTGGATTTCATTAAGCTTGTGGAGAACTTTCGTTTCTTCCCCTCCCCTTTTCTCCTTTTAATTAAATTTACATTTCAGAAAAAAAGCAGACCTTAGTCCCATAGCACACTAGGGTTTCCTTTCCACATCTCAGTTTTGGCCAGAGTTATCTATTACATCTATCTAGTAACAGATTTGAAAAATAAGTATTGGACCCAACACCGTGTAATCTTTAATGTTGGAGAATTTCCTGAGTCATGGTGTCATTTGCCAGGCTCAGCTTGGGCAAACAATTTCCTTCCTTCACAAATTCCCACTCTGTCCTGAAGGAATAGAAGACAGGGAGGCTGCAGTCAGGCAGGGGAGGATGATGAACAGAGGGCAGCAGAGCACACTGACGTTTGGCATTCTCATCCTGTGGATGAGCTTCCTGACAAGTCTCATTGGATGATGACAGCTGCAACAACAGCATTTTTCTTCCCAAGGGATGGGAGCCTGCAGAAGATAACCCAACTCTCCTGCTTGGGTTGGCCCCACTGCCACCTCCCCCCACTTGGAGTGAGCGCTGAGCACAGGCTGTGGCAGAAGCAGGGAGGAGAAGGGTCATGAGGCTGAGGCTCCCTCCATAGAAACTCAGGGGAAAAAAGTGGGGGGAAAAGGGAACGTGCTTCACTTCTGGTGAGGTGGAAGAGGACACCCACCCTGGGGGCACAGCTGCGAAGAACAGAGGCCAGAGGGAAAGGCAGGATGGGTGAAATAGGGCAGAGTCCAGCAGTAGAGTTGTGGAGCTGAGGAATGTTCAGTCATCAGGACAGGAAAGGGCCTCAAATATCAAAGAGACACAAGAAAAGGATGAAGGAAGCAGGACAGTGGAAGAGGAATGTGGAAGTGAATGAGCACTTTGGGAAGGAGAAGGGAGGTGGCAACCTTTGACAAAAACCCAATTTTTGGAGATGCACAAACCTTGTGAATGAGTAAACTGCATTACTGTTTCTCCCAACAATCTGGAGGAAAAAAAAACTACTAGGAAGAACAGACAAATAATTTTGTGATTTATGCACCTGAAAATGAATTTTTGCAACAGTAAAGGACCAGCCTAGCAGAATTTTTTCCAAATTCTGTTCTGTGTGTATGCAGTATCCAAACACACCTTAATGTTATTTCCAGTAAAATGAACTGAAAAACCTCTGCAGTAAACAGAAGTTTGAGTTGATGTACATTTACTATAAGAGAGGCATCACAAATATGAACAAATGGAATGACTTACAATAAAACTTAATTCTGACAAGCTTTGTATATTTTCAGTATATTTCAGTATATTTCAGTATATTTCAGTAACTACTGAAAAAAATATTACACCATCTTGCTATATAAACTGCACCATTAATTATTTTAGCATCGAGCACTCATGACTCCTAGATGTCTCAGGACACATGAATGATGAACAGATGCTAACAGGTTGAGTTATCATCATTAAATTAGTATCCAATTATTTTAAATGACACCTGGGAGAAGAATTTATTTTTTTTTTCCTTACTGTGTTGAAGGGTATTTTTACTAAAGCATACTATAAAAAATGCAGATCTGCATATTACACCCAAGCGAGAGTTCTATTTTATAAAAGTATATTTCTGCTGGCTGACTCAAAGCAGATGCATTGTAAATCCCAAAGTGTGGAAATATCTGTTTAATTTTAGCCTGGGAGTCAACTAAGAGAAAAAGACTTCTCTTTACTACTCTGCTTATTGCCAGTATAGCTCACTTACCCACATTCCAAACAGGCTTTACCAATTAGCTATCGTGTGGCACCACAGCCATTTTCAGTAACATCACAAAATAAAGAATGAGGGCTGAAGAGTTAGAAATTGCAGCTACACTGCATAAAAATTAATCATACAACTTTGATCTACTTTGGAATATCAAGGACTAAGCCAGTACAACTGTCTTGCAAAGTAATCACGTTTATCTAAGAGACACCATCCTGCATTTCATCCTGAACTGCTGAGTCAGACAAGGGAAATAGATACTTCAAGCCACATCAAAGTTTACGTGACTGTGAAAAAATATTTTTACATTATAGCTGCTACAGTAAGTCAATAAATTTGTCTAACTACTGAAGTGTATGTCTGCATGTCTCTCTATTCAAGGTTGACTTGAATGCCTACAGATGCAAACATTATCCCAATTTTATCTCAGAAAAAACCTCCAAGTCTACTGTACTTGCATAGAATTTTACATTTACCAAGTGCTTAAAATAACTCTGAGATCAATTAGCTTAGCTCCTTAGACCAATACTAGAGTATTTCAGTAAAACAGAAGCAGTAAGGTAACACTTTCCCATTAACTAAGGCACTTCAGTCTGCAATATCAAACTCAGTTCCCTCATACAAGTTATTCTTTGCCCAAGAATACATATACCACAAGATTTTAATGTCACTTTTTTTTTTAATTAAAAAAGCTTTTGATATTCAGAAACTAAGAACATACTGCTACTGCTATTGTGATATTCTAATTTCTATTGAGGTTTATAGTAGAAAACCATTAAATTAAAAAAGGCGAGGGGGCAACATCATTATTTTTATTTTAAAACATAGAGAAAGTGAGGCAGAGAATTGCAGTTATTAAATCACACAGCAGGACTCACAGATAGAATTCAGATGTTAAAGTTATATGCCACAGCTAAGTGGCATATATATTAGCCTACTGTAGCTAATAGAAAAAATTCAATGTACGAGTCCGTCCTGTGTTAATCATAACTAAATCAGACAGGTCTAATTTCAATTGAATGTTCTGATAAGTCACCATCATTTTTTTAAAGAAAAATATCCTGTCTTTATCCATATACATACCCAAATGCTCACAAATGCTGAATTACAGAATTATGACACAGAAGTATACTCAAAGATGTAACATAATGAGGCAAAAACAAAACTGCTGGATGCAGTGTTTAACACAAAGTGCTGTATGCAAGGCACCATTTTTCAATGTACAAGAAGTCACATTTCTGCAAATCAATCTGCAGCAAGTCATATCAAATCGAAGTATGGACAACAACCTTCAGTTATTTCACATCAACTCTGATGTTAAGAATGGAACTTAGTCCATTTAGCATTGTGACTTTCTCACGGCGGAAAAACTTTGCAATATCCTGACTTGGAAGTTTTCACAAAAATGCTGGATTACTCATATTTAACTTGTGTGCTGCATGTTTTTGAAACAAAAACAGTTATCCTGAAAGGCTGCTTTTTTCCCAAAATCATTTGATGAAAACTTTAATTTCCCTTAGAGAATATGGTGATGTGGGTTCAGGGAAACAGTTTAATAGGCAGTAAAGACCAAGAAAAAAAGAAAATGTGTAGGCAGCTGCAGTATATAGAAATGTCAGCTTTATTTAAATGACTGCTGAATCATCTCTATGAAAAGGCAATGACAATATTCCTATGCTGAGCTGCATAGCACCTCTTCCTTAATTCTATGTTTTTATTGGAAGAATATCTCACTCAAGTATCACTTCTTCCTGTTCACTTTTAGGTTGTTTATATATTTAACCATCATACTTACTATTCCGTAAATAAAAGGAAAATGAGGAACTCTAAATTCAACTGACAGAAAGGACTAAACAGACAGAAAGGAAGGACATACTACAAAGACTTCAATACTGTCAGCAATTAAAGAAAATTTAAATGCTTTCAAAAACATGAAGTGTTTAGAAGACTTTGTTTTATTCATAAAAGAATATGGGGAAATACAACATTTGAGTCACTCAGAGAGCTGTCAGACACTGCAGGGTGGCCCAAACTGACTCCAAGCAGAGGCTGCTAATGGACACATTGCTACGAAAGCAGAAACTCAGTAACACAAACTAGCAATTGACAAAGATTTCTACCAAAATCTGATTCTTTTTTTTTTTTTTTTCCTCCTAAAGTCCCACTAGAAAACTATTTAACAGTCACTATTACAAATCTGATCATCAATCTGACTCTAAGTCCTTAGACTTGATCATTCCTGACCAGGTTTTCAAAATGCTAATATAAAGGCTTGAGAATTTTAGCTTGTTTAGCTCTCTGAAAAATGAATTCAGATAAATGTTGCAACGTCAAGGCTGTTTCTTTCCATTTTCTGCAAGGAACCAGTACTACTTAGAGTTACTCTTATGGATCAAGAGGAGACTATATTCCATTAAAGTAAGAAGTATTTGGAGCTCTGAAGAGACTATGAGTCAATTTCCTAATTTTTTGTTTACTCTACCTGAGAGTTTCTCAGTCCCAATTTAAAGGCTGTTGTGGCTATTTTTTCATATTACAAAGAATTTTAGTGTCACATGTAAAATACAGTAATCCTAAGGAATGGAACTACTGAAAACAGACATTGTCAAGATTAGAAACAAAATCATCATATGGATTTTTTTTATTTATCAAGAATTTTGCTAAATTCTTTATTTAATGAACTGAAACTAGAAATCAGAGGAGCTGGGCAACAAATCCTTTCTTCCATTTAATCTCCAGTATTATTTTTGGATGATATTCTATTCTGGAAAAAAATGGTGAAAAATTTAGTATTAAAATAAGAAATACTATGGCTCAAACCTGGTGTTATCCTAGAGAATCAACAAGTACAAAGCAGATTTAGTTATGTACTCTACTGGAATTCCCTACACAAATTCCACAAGTTGTTTAATCACAGGCTTTTAAAGAAACTAGGCTACCTAGAAGGGATGAGAGAGAAAACTGCATCGATAAATCACAGGACATACTGAGCTGGAAGGGACACACAAGGATCCTCAAATCCAACTCCCAGCTTGGCACAGGAATCACATCATGTGTATGAGAATGTTGTCCAGACACTTCTTGAACTCTGTCAGGCTTGGTGCTGTGACCATTTCCCTGGGGAGTCTGTTCCATGCCCATATTTTCCTGCTATCCAACCTAATATCAGCTTATCAGCTGATAATATCAGCTAATATCAGCTTATTCCATGTCCTCAAGTCCTGTTACTGGTCTGAGAGAGGGCAAATTATTTAGGAGAAAAAAAAAACAGTCATAGGCAAATATGGTAATTTTCACTATGGAAGAAGGCAGAGCCCTGCAGAGACCTGAGCTGCCCAAGCCATTACAGGACATCAATGTGGTGTCCAGCTTTGCTGAATTATCCAGAGTAACCACAAACTGTGCTGACCCAGGAACTCCCAAATATCCCACCTGGTTCAACACAGATAAACACACTTCTCCTACTGGTATTGTTGTCTCATCTTTTAACTTCACATGTAAATGATAACTGAGCTGACTACTTTGCCTAAGAAAACAACATTTCTGTTTATTCTGAAAAGCATTAGATCAACATTCAGTAGGAAGGAAGAAACAAGCAATAAAAGAGAAAATATCAACTATGCCACTGCATAAATGCATTGTGTACACAGATACTCAGAACATCCAGCTCCCGTCAGACTAAAGAGTCTGTTTTAAGCATTCAAACCTGAAAACTTCTGTTTCACACCACCATTAATTCAGTATTTATCCTCCCTGATTCACTCTATGTTCCATGCCAAATGCATTATACATCCTCCAAATCCTTGAGCAGAAAGCACAGAAATAAAGAAGTATACACACATACTGGTTAAACTACTTTCTTTTCATCATTTTTAAATGACTGCCTATTTACTACAGGCAGCTCCAAAGCAAATGGGTTTTGAAAACCTCCAGGTCCAAACCACCTGAATGTGGACATCAGAGAAAAGCTGCAATGTCAGAATCTCTTCTAAAGGCAATATTATTTGTAGGTTTTTATCACTGCATTATTCTAAATAAGTGTGAATGTAATTCTGTAAGTACCACCAGAAGCTGTACCTCACAGGCTGTTTTCACTGACGTTACTGATGAAGATACCAGAGTCTCTACATATGCCACAAACAAGTTCTGATCACTGTAGACAATTCTGCAGAACACTTGATTAAAAAACCCTCCAAAGTCCAAGCAAACTTGTGCACAGAGAGCTTCTGCTGAAGGCCAAAAGGCTATGGAGAGGCAAGCTGCTGAGAAAAGACGTGTCAATGGAAAAAGACCTTTTACAAGTCAGTGAGGGGAATAATATTTTTACAGAGCAGAAGTCTCAAAGCTATCATAAATAGGCTGGGTTTGACAGAATTAGTCATACAGAACCATTCTATATATAGACTATAAATCTGTGTAAAATACAATAGGCAGAAAACAGCTGAGGTATGCTCCAAGGCTCTGAAATCATGGGAAATAGATATTTGCTGAAATACTTGAGATCACTCATGAGTCAACAGGGAAGAGAGGACCACATACCATCACCTCTATTAATGCAGAGAACAATATCAGTCATGATCCGAATGCGTTACTCCTAACTAAGCTGCAAGAATGCTTAATAATCTCTCTCAAATTTTCTACTATGAGAACCAGCAGAGCAAAGCTTACTGAATTTACAAATTATTATTTCTATGACCTTTAGGCAGTTAACTGTGCACCACAATGTATGCTACCACACTGGTAACAGAATTGCATCCTCCCTCTCTCTGCGACTGGATTGGTAGAGTGCTACCACACCTTTTCTTCAACCTGACACAACATTTTAAGAGGATTAGGAGCTAATGATCTGGTTAAAGTAACTAATGCCTCAATACAGCTCCAAGTGATTTTCAATAGAACATTCAGTTACAGATTTTTAAAATACGAATTTTAAACTAAAACTAGCAGATTCTCTGAAAATTGCTGAATTCCTTAATATAGTTCAGCTTCTGCATTTATAAACACCTCAGTATTATCTACCAAAACTGTATTTTGCAATTTCTTACTGCAGTATGCTTTTGGGAATTGCAACAGGATTCTTCCCCTGTGCCAACGGGGCACCAAGGGAGCTATTTTCATTCCTTCTTTAGCAGATGAACATTTGTAGTGTCGTGACTATGGATACCAACTGGTCTTGCACTTTAAGTTATAAAGCTGAAATCTTTTCAGCAGTAGATGCCCCATGTACCTCCCTTTAAAAGTAATTTGAATAATATACAGCTGCGGTTTCTGTTTTTTTGGGGTTTTTTTCTTAAACATTACAGCTTCTCAGAGGCAACAGAAAACACATCGATGATTTCACATAAATTCTGAGGTGCTCAATAAAAACAATGTATCCACAGGCAGAGAGGCTGAGGAAAATGAAAGTAACTTAGAAAGGCATGCAAGATTTACAGTAGAAATTCCATATAAGGCTATGCTTTTCTGTAGCAGTGATGTAAGTAAAGGAAGAACGAAAAATTATATAAATCTCTTCTAAATAGGAAGTCTTAATTAATTCATGTATTCCTTTCTATTGCTTAAAACTTCATGCTCTATACCAGTGATCCAAGGCTGAAATAAATAGCATTTAAATGCCAAACAATGAGCCTGAATAAAAATAGCCACAGTGTGTTATACTGCTGAAGTCATGACACTGCAAGGTAGGTAAAGTTACACAGGCAGTTCAGCCATTACCTTCTTTTTTTCCTTTTCTTAATACGTGCATTTCAACAAAAATTTTACACACAGGGCTCAAGTTGAAAGCAAATGTCTTCTTAAAAATAAACAACAACTTTGAAAAATACAGAATTTATGGTGCTTGGTTACTGGGTGGGAAAGATATGCAAGTTTGAGGTACTGTGAATTAAAAAATGTCCAAATTTTCTAAAGGACAGTCAATCTTGGTCCTTTTTGCAGTTGCTATCACGTAGGCACTGCTTTCAAAAGTATTTGTGAACTACAGTAGACACACATCAAAAAACTATTTCATCAAATGTGTACTAAGTTTACACAAATAAGACCATTTACATTTCAGAGGTATACTTATTAATATCATATTAACCTAATTCCAAATTTGAAAGAAATGCCACAAGTTCATTAAAGATTATTTGAAATTTACAGTACCACTTTGATAGACTTACATGTCATGTAGAATCAAAAAGCCTTAATCAACTTATGAAACCTCTGTGTAAGAAAGGAGAGAGGACAGATGAGATCTCCACATACACTGAGGTGGTTGTACCAAGGCACAGACAGGCAAGAACTAACATCTTAAATGTGTAAATAATTCTATTCACACCTATGACAGGGGAGCTGTCTTCAGAAAGTCTTGTGAATGTATTGTAATTTCAAAAGGTTTCAGAAAGAAGATTTCAAGGTAACTACATGACATATCGGAGGTTCTTTTCAAGATACACAGGGTACTATTAACTGAAAATTGCCCACAGAGCATAATTACCAAGAAAAAAAATGCCCTGTTACTGCATATTGTGAAATTCTCTAAATTCTGATTGAATTTACCTACAAGCATATTCAATGCACAGAGCACAATCTGGATTTCTCACTTGCAGTTTTGTCTATTAATTCTCTAACATTCATCTGGGATGCTAGTAAACTCATCAGAATAAATAGCTTTTCTTTGTATAATCTTCTGGTAAATAAACAAAATCTAAAAATTGACGAATAGTTATTAATCCCAGACTCAGTCATGTCTACATTAAATACAAAATCGTGCCTTTACTGGTATCCATTTTATCCCCTTCCAGAATACCATCATAGTTACAATGAAGAATTTCTATCAGATATTCTCTAATTATTTGGTAATTTCCTAAACTAATATTTATGTTACTAGAAAAGTACAGTAATTCAGACTTCATAGACAATGGTGATGGTCACTATGAATGTTGCAGGTACAGATTAAAGAAGAATCTTAGTTGGGCAGAGGAAAGTTCACCACAGGTCTTTTACAGAGATTAAGCAATTGATGTTAAAAATGCCAGAAAAGCAAGGAACCAACACAAAGCATCAATGCAAGTAATACTGGAGGAGGCTGTTTATTGTCCTGCCTTTATGACTGAAGGCTTTTTGGAGTATTTTAAAGTATTTTCATAAAATTGAAATAATTTTTCAATTTATTAAGTTTTCCAGGTAAATGTAATAAAAAATTCTTAATTACTGAAGTAATTGTCTCAATAATATAATGAATGTCACCATGATCACCAACAGACAGACAATAAACATGTCCTTAAAGTCCATATAAAGAGCAAAAAAATCAAGGAATTAAGTTAAAGTTGATGTTTAAATCTTCACGGCACAGTGCAGTATAAATTTCATAAAGTATCATTAAAAAAAAAAAAATCAGTGAAAGACAACGTTGAGAATATCCTTAGAGATATCAAGATTTCCAAACTAGTCCATTATAAAAATTGTTTTTCTCTTTTCAAACAATGCTGCGAGCCTCCAACACAGCCAGCAGAAAAAGTAACTTTGTTTTTTCACATCAGAAATTAATGCACAAAACTGCAAACAAATCCGAAGTATGTGCAGTTCATTTCTACCAGCAGTGAACAGGGAGATGGTTATTTAACATTTACTATTTTTACAAAATCATCACTTAGTTGACATAGAAGTTATTCTTCTCAATACTATTATGTTTGTGAATTTGGAACATATAATTAAAGTCAGCTGCTAAGATAAGTGTTTATAAAAACTCAAGCTAAACATGATGGATCCAAAAAACTGAAACACCTAGTACAATAACCTCATTTTCCTTTAAATTGAAATACACATTCTTACATGGTGTTGAGACTTATGAATGGTATCTTCCCACTCATGTGGACCAAAGAGAGGCTAACTAATATTTCTGAATTATAGAAAATCTGCATTTTACAAACTACACAATATATATTAAAGCATTTGCTGCATGATGTAAACACACCTATTTTCAAATCCATTTTTAACCTATTTCACCACTGCTAACCTTTCTAAAAAAACCTGAAGGTAAATTTTAATTGATTACATACATTTTGATTAATAAATCCAAAATGTTGTTTAATTAAGCCAGTGGTTTAATTCCATGCTTAACTAGATGGAGAATGGGAATTTTACTTTCACTTTGGGGCTTGAGTGAATGGTTCTCTTCACTCAAAATATCAAGAACACTGTCTAGATGGTTATTATTTAAAACAATATATTATTGTGTTTTAAAAGTATATAAACTTTTCAATATGGGCACTGGAAACTCACAGGTAAAGAAAATTACAAAACTGCATCTCTTAACTAGTAGAAGTGTAGAAAGCTGCTGTCATACATTTAGGTCACAGTGGGAGTTTTTAAATATGTTGTCTTGAAAAACTGATTTTTAAGTGAAACCAGCTTTCACATTTTTACAGTGTCTTCTGCAAGAGATGTTACAAATAAACAGAAACATGTAACCTTTCGTATAATTTTGGCAGTAAGCTCCACACTGCAGCTTTATGATTTTGCAAACCTCACTTAAGATTTTTAGCAAAAGAAGTGTTAAGTAAACTGTATAAAACATCTGCACAGGCATTATAAGAACACTGAGTTTATTTACAAAGCAAATATTACTGCAGATGGCTGACAATATATCATGTTGTCTTCAGAATACTAATTTTCTGGGAAGATCTTTTGGGGATGTGCTCCAGAAGAGTGGTATGTGCTCTTGTGTCATATTTTACAGATCAGCAAAAAACATACCTGTAAAAACTATTTAGATCAAGTTTTCCTGCATTTTTGGTGCACAAGTCAGACTATTAAAACCAATAAAAAAGAAATTCAATCAGGTAAAAACAGTAAGAAAATAAGTAAAGAGAGTTCTAAGTAATGAAACATTAAAAGGAACACTTACTTATAGCCATGCTTTAGATACGCCCTGCAATTTTAAATTTTCTGCCTGACACCACATGTTGGGGCCCTATGGGGTCCCTACCATGTAACCATAGCACTATCTAAACAAATCATTTGCTAATCCAGATATGTCAGAGCTGTATCTCTATGCTGGGGCTGGAGAGGTGCCAGTTCTAAAACCAAGAGGTGAACATAACAGTGAGCGTACTATGGTGTTTCTGTACCTGGAAGACAAAAGAAAGCTAGAGGATTTTACCTCATTTTTTCTAGTTATTAAGGGAAATAATTCTGACCAGCTGCTTCTTCCCTAGCTCATTAACCTCATAGTCCTTTATTACAATTATAACACTGTGTGTAAAACCCAGAATTCTGGAATAAAATACAGATGTTTACAAAGTCCTGTGCCTGTTTACAGCTTTATATTTTGTGATACTAAGTGGATACTTGGCACTTGGGTTGGGATTTCGAGTAGGGGAGAATTGTGAGAACATTTAAAGGCCCTTTAAAAGTGACTGAAGTATATGCATTTCAAGTATGCAGTTGTTATTCAAACAAAACTCTTAGTTCATGCACTAAGTAACTTCAAAGCTTCATTAAGTCATGGACTTAGGAGAACACCAGTTGATAAACACTGCTAACGAAAACAGCAATACCATACCTGCTGTCTTTCAGTTGCTTCTCCCTCCTTACCACATCATGAATTTCATGCAGAATAAACTTTATCTGCTTTGATGCTGCTGCTGCATAGTTGCATTCTCGTTTTATGTAAATTTATACCAAATCCAAAAGCTATTAAAAACACACAGATTTTCAGTGCGTATTTGTCTGTGCTCAGCTATCTCAGGAATGACAAGCTACATGCTACAGTGTCCAACTGAAGAACATGACAAGACAGCTCAGAATAACTCTGTTTACTTAGCTCTTTCCAGTCCAAAAGAAATGCAGATGAATAGTGTATACAACAACCTTGGAAGTTTTTGATTTCATGTTCTCCTTTTATAGATACATGTAAAGAAAAGAATTTTCATATTTTCTTACGATCCAGAGAATTTGTCAAAAAATAATTACATGTCCTTGACAGCTAGGAATACCCAAGTTGTTTTTACACACTAATTAACTCGAGTATCTCCTTAATTTATGGAAAATTACTTTTATTCCTATCAGTCCAGTTGTGTTTGCAGTATGTCTGTAGGGAGACTCACAACAGCAGTCTGCTACAGTTACAGACATATTGGAAGCACATTATTTAACAGAATTCGCTCTAAATTTTTGTCCTGTCGGCTGGAATGCTCCTGTCTGGATTGCCACGAAATAGGCAAAGTACACTGAGTAAGCAAGCACCTTATCGTGCTGCTTGGTGGTCACGAGAGCATGTTTACATTGTGTCTGCATCTGTCAAACATCAAACCTCAGAAGACCCAACAGTGTTCTTGGTTATTTCATTAAAAGCACCTGTTTCTAACACCCTTACATAGTCTAACACAGATGATTTTATGCCAAATTCTACATTAATCCTTTTCACAAAATTCAGAACATCTTCCTGCACAGCACCAAATCTTTATCAAAACCTGAATTATGATTTTCGGTTTTAACAATTTCTAGTGTGTTTACAAACTTACCAGAAAGATGATTTAACATTCTGAAGGATTTGTATTTTTGAATAGTCTAGTTCTTTTTATGTGTCAATACATTCAGCTGCAGAAGAGGAGGATATCACATTTCAGTGGATGCTTATGATTAAAATGGGCTAAACCTGAATTTTATTAAAACTCCCAGACACTAAGAAAAAGATGCTCCAAATCCAGAATAATTCTAAAATTTATAAAAGATAAATACTATGATAGTTTTAATTCAATCAGAGAAGCAGAGAATAAAAGAAAACACAAAAGTAATATTTAAATATGAATGAAACTGAGTTATGAGAAAGCAAATGTGGCAAATTTCAGAAGATTACAATTTAAAGTAAATGTGGATGGCATGAATCATTTAAACTGTGATTTTTCTGTATATGTCCTAGGTGTGTATTCATAAGCTATAATCAATTCAAGTATTTGTAAATATAAAACAGTGTATTAAAGTTGCAAGTCTCCTGCCTCAGAAGTATGGTAGAAAGGTAATGTACCAGATTAAAAATAATCTGTTTTAAACATATTTTTTTTGTCAGACCTCAATGTAATGAATATGACTTGTACTTAAAAATCAAGGTAAAAAAAGATTCTCAAACATGAAAGATGTGCATTTTTAACATCAAAGAATATACTGTACACTTCTTAATTAGATATGACTTTTTCACTTAAGCAGAATAAAGCAAATTAATGAATAGATCATCTGTGGATCTAATCTGACTTTTTGTATTTGTGCCCATATCTTACACTCTCCAGCTGTAGTGGCTAGTGAAGTTGTTACAGGTACTGGAAAAAAGACAGTATTTTAAAGCTGATGTTTTGAACAACAGGTATTTCATGTGCAGTACATTTTGTACAATAAAATACTGTGATTTTTATAATAACACTATAGGGATAATCTATACCCTATTTACAAATACATAACCATTTACTAATTAAAAAATCACAAATTAATTCAGTCTTGTATTACTCTATAGTAGAACAATAGCTTCTTCCCAATATCACAAAACCAGTTAGCATTAACTCCTCTAATATAGTCTACAGGCAGGTTTTTAATGTAACAGATACCAGTATTGCTGTAATATCTAGAAATGTTGAGATACAGACTTCTTTTGGATTCTTTGTTTTTTCTTAACTGAAGAGAGAACTTTATTTAAAACACTCCTCCAAAATTATGTATATATCCCCATTCTGACAGGATATGCAAAGAGCCTTAGCAAAGACTCTTGTCACAAGAGATCATCACATTCAGGAAAGGGATGACAATCCCCCATGGATTCTACCTGAAGAACCAGTACAGCTCCCAGCCCCTTCCAGCAGAATCAGCCCATCCTCCTGGACTGGTCTGGTGACACCCTCAACTCCCAAGCCCCCAGCTCCACCAGGGAATGCTTGCTCAGACTAATAGTGCAGGATCTTTCCCTCTCAAGTACCAGCAGCTGTCTAATGCTGACACACACATAACTGATACAGCACCTGCACAGTGACTATGGAAGACTACCCCAAATCAGCCCTATCTCCAGAGAGTTGTTTGAAAGGAAAAAACTTCATGGTACTAAAGCTTCAGTACAGCAGAGTCAAATAATAAAGTTCAAATGTAATGTACATCAGTGTTACATCAAAGCTTATTTTCCTATCGCTACTGCCACATTCAGAAACAGCCTACAGTTCTGAATGTCTTTAAAGTACTTTCCATTACTGCAAAATGTTTGTAAATGTTCTTTAAGCTGAAGACACAAGCAGATGGTGGTTTTTGAAGAACCTTTCCTTCTTTATTCTGTCATTACAAAGTGAGCATATAGTGTAACTTGATAAATTAGATTTTAAATACTGAGAGAACCCTACAGTCTCCCTTTACAAATATATTATTTTTTTACAGACATCAGTTTTCATATTGTCCAATAGGAGCATTGAGTTGACACACAGAATTCCATGAACACTGGTAAATCATGAAGGATTAATGTAGATACTGTGGATCCTAAGTGACAACCCATGAATTATACTTTAGGTGCCTGAAGAAGGAATGCATGAGACATGCTGCCATGGTAGAATGGAAGGGAGAGGAGGAAGAAACACACTCACACCAAAATACAGTAGATGCATCTTCTATAATTCTCTTTCTAGATCTTTTATGAGTCAAGAAGGAAAAAAGGTATTATGAGAGAATAGGCTATGAAAAAATATAGCTTCCTCTATAACCATCAACTCTCTCCCAGGCACAGACAGACACCATGGGTCCCTACAGAGACCCAGCAGTGCCCTCTGGTGCTACATGGACAGAAAAATGGACCCTATGGTGCCCTACCAAAGCTCCAGATAAAGGAGGAGGACTCTGCCACCTCTGCTGGGGAATTACAAAGGAACACATTCAATCTCCACATATTTGTAATGTGTTGCAAAATTTCTGCTACAACATTTATTTTTATTGGAGTGAATAAAAATTTTATCTGTATTTGGGGACGAAAGGCACCAATATACATCATGTCTTGTTGCCAGTTGTCAGTCCTTTGGTGACACTAAAGAAGACAGTGGTAAATATAGCAGTTTTAGAGGATGAGACAACAGAAGAGGTATAAGTTTTCTTGCTTGCTTGGGGGGCTTGATTTTTTATGTAAAGTTTTGTAAGAGATTCCCCACAAGAATGTGGCAGAGTAGTAGGATTGAAATGAACTAAATGGAGCAGCCAGGCACTATCTTTTGGTCCTTTGATAAGTTTGGGAGAATCAAAGGAAAATTATAGCATGGGAAACTCTGGCAACACTGCTGGTCATAGTGGAAATCAAGTATTCAAAACACACCAAAATATTTAACTGTATGGCAACATCTATAGGTTGGATTCTCCAAAGCTTAAAAATATGTTCTTAAGGCATAACTAATCTATGTTATTTACTCATATAATCACTTGTGTTTCACATCTTTTAAAATTTAACAGACGTTACTGTGAGTTTTAATCTTTCTTCTATCCATTTTATTATCCAAGAGCTTTCTTTCATGTCTCATGTCCTTTTGCAAGTCCATATTATTCCCAACACATCAAATATCTTTATTCTCGTTGTCTTTTTTTTTTTTTTTCCAAATGTAGCCAGGCCCTCAGGAATGTATATTTTCACTTTTGACCCATCACATAATAATTTCACTTTTGACCCATCAACATACCCTGTGCTCTTACAGACATGTTGTCTTACACATGCCCTTCTGCTTTTGTTTCTTGACTATGCTGAGTTTTCTGGACCTGTAATACAATTAAGTTTTTGAAGGTACCATTTGCTTTTACAGTGTGACAAATACTTTAGAGTAATCAGATTCGTAACTCAATTTTGGTAACAGAAGTTTTATGGCAATCGTTAAATATAGGTCCCATATAGCAAATGATTATCATCTATGAAGTTCCTATTATGTCAGCATTATTTCTATTTCAAATTTATACAAAAATTATCAATAAAGCAGATTTGATGTCTTGCACACATTTTAATGCTGCAAGCCAAATGTGAAAATAGCATTTCAGTTGAACAGATTTAACTAAAACATAAATTAAAAGAAATTCAGCAGCAGCAAAGGGAAATTGAACAAAACTTTAGGACAGTATTTTGTTGGTTTTTTGTTGGTTTTTTTTTGTTTGGTTGGTTTTTTAATTTCAATAAATGTCAATGTAATAGAACAAGAATCTTCTATGTATTTTCTATTCACGCTTCAGAAATTCACTGGAATGGTGCTGCAGAACAATCACTTAACTCAGACCATGTGGATCTTGCTTTTTCCCTTATGGAAAATACGGCACAAGACAAGGAGTGTGTCACTCAGCTCCACTTCAACAGTTGTTCTTCCACTCCATTCTATGTCAGCTAATTTTTCTCTGTAGTCATTTTACTACTATCTTCTGTGCAATTGGCTTTTACATCTGCCCTAAAATGGCACAGAAGAGCAGCAGATGCATTACCACTGAGCACAGCTTTAATTCTTATCTGGCTGCAAAGTGGGGTCAGAAGTAAACATTCTTTTAACCTATTTTCTTTCCTAAAATACTATCTCTCCTGCTAAACCATATTATATCCTAATTATCAATAGATTATTAGGGCATTAATGATATGTTGCTGTGCTTCTGTTTTATTTCCCATAGCTTAAAATGTTTCCATTCTTCTGTTCCTCAGAGTGAACAGCAGCGTACGCTGCCACACGCACGACTGACTTGTTGATCTTTGTGCCGCTTCGCAGCACTGCCCATTTGAAAGGCAAATTGCTAAACATTATAACAGAACAAACACTTGTGTTGCTAACAGATAATCATGCAGAGCTTGCTATTCTTACAATAAGGGGATATATGTTATTCCTTTTTTCATTTGGTCCTTTATGCTATTTTGGGTTAGTTTAATTCCAATATTGCAAATGAAAACCTCAGTCTTGTGATAGATCTGAAAAATGAAGGAGTTACTGAAATGATGATTCAGTAGTATTTACAAAGGGCTACTGTAGATATAAAAGTTTGTAAATGCCTACAAAGCCCCAGTCCTTCTCCTGTTGACAACGAACAAACACTATTCAAAATAAATTCGCACTTCAGAGGCAAGATCATGTTTTTTCATTAGAAAAATGAGTTTTATCAGATTACACACACACAGCTGAAGAGAATGAAAGATTTTCTTGATGTCAAATGGGGAAGATAATACTGTATGCAGCAAAAATTGTTGCTCAATACCATTTTAATGGTCTCAAAATGCAGAAGAAATCAGAAAACATTTTTTCATCAAAACAGAAATCAACCCACTACTGGCTATTTTTAAAAGATTACAAAGCATTGCCACTGTGCTTAACGAAGTTAATGTAACAAATGCTAACCCATACCAGCGTGTTTAAAACCAACTGGTCTTAAGCAAGCATATAGTGTAACTATAACACTGACTTTGTACTTGTAAACATCCTTTCCACACAGAGCCCTTTGGGACATTCAAAGAATTTACTGAATGAGCTACTTGGAATAAATAAAGAACACTCAACACTGTAACACTTTAGCTGATTAAAAAAGTTTTAACTGTTCCCCTAGTTGCCTGGAAATGGCCATTTTAAAAAATGCTGCTGTGGCAATAGCAAACCTTTATTATTTCCTTATTTTTGGATTTTACTGTGTGGGGCTTGTTAAAAATAGGCTTTCAATCCAACCAGTTCAGGACTGAAAATTCAGTACTTCACAGTGAGCCACACAAAATGATGGAAAAAAAGATGAGTTCCTTCTTTTTTTTTTTTTTTTAGTATTTGCTCACAGAAACTAGTGAACTCTAGCAATGAAGTTAACTTAAATGACAGTTACATATAAACTAAACGAGAACATGTATTCCTTCCAGATTGCCATGCAGAGCTTTAAAAAAAAATCAGCTTTAATTCACTTTCACGTACCAGCTACATGACATTATTCAAAAATTGGAGGTAAGATGTCAAACTTTACTTTTAAAGTATTCAAATGGATTTTAGAAGTTTGCAGCTACACTTACATAAGAATTCACTTACAAATAAAGTTTAAGTGTTGAATCTCTATTTGGCAGTAAGATGAATTTCCAAAAAACCTGCTGACTACAGGTGCATTTGCAAACTTATGAGTTATAATTACTCAAAAAAACCATTTATTTTCAAATTATCTGTTTAAGGGCATCAGCACCTACCTTTTCATAAATTTTTTTGTTTGAGTACCAAGCAAGTAAAAAGCAAGTTGAATTCTGAGAGTTCAGAAGTGACAAAAAAAAAAAAAAAATCAAAACTGCTCTATTACACAAAATGCCTTCCCTATCTCCACTGTGTGTTCTGACTATATCCATATGGGGGCAGTAATGTTAAAGAAAATAAAACACCTTAAAGCAGTCACCTTAATTAATCTGTTCACAGACAATTCCTTAAACATTAGGTTCTCAATACGATACTAAAAATCTCATGCAGACCCTAAATCTACTTGTTGGTGTGTTAAATCACCCATATTATCAATAATCTCCTACAATTTTTGCATTGTAATTTCTCAACCTAAAGAATACCTACAACACAGCATTGGTCCAAGGTAAGCAGCAGATGGGAACTCATTTGTCCATGATGTTTGAAGACACAAAATGCTAAAGCAGTTACTATGGATTCTCACCAGAGTAACACTTCCTGGATTAGACTTTCACCTCAATGTAAATTATTCTCTCAGGACAGCTTCCATCCATCTCCTTGGAGCAGCTGGAATCTTGGTGGGATAACCTTTGCCTAGACATTCAGAGCAGCAGCTCCTGCCTTGAATTGAAGTTGGGCTGAATCAGGGGCCATGTCAGACTCACAGATAAATGTCCTTTCAACCTTCATTCTGTACCCTTCAAGAAAACTTCCCTAAACTAGCTACAAAACCCTATCATCATCAGTGGCTCCGCAAAAAGCCACTTCTTTCCCAACCTTTCCACAAAACTAGATTAAATCACCACCAATTATTCAATGGCTTCCTGAATAATCTGGTAATTTACAGGGAAGTCAGTGTTACGTGAATGGCTGTAGGAACACAGCAAACAGCTCCATAATTTATTAGAAGAGAGGAAGCAGGATGAGCTATGGAAACACAGATGTTTACAATGTTCCATGGAAAATCACCCAACAAAAATCAAACCCCAGAAAATACGACAAACATACAGTGATCATTACCTTATTTCCCTCAATAAAACTTCCAATTACAGTCCCCCAAAGAGCCTTCTGATTTTCCCAACACAACAGCTTTCAGTCTTTTGTGGTAAAAGGGTTGGGGGTGCACCTGTGTGCAAACGGGCCCTCTCCAATTCAGCAGACTTCATACCATTCACAAGTTTGAAAATCCAGAAGTTAGCACAAGTTGTAGTGCACTGTAATGTCACAGAGCTATCAAAAGAAATAGTTTATTTTGTGTTTTAGATTCAACAACGACTTCTTAATAATAGAAAAAAATTTAGAAATTAAGTTAATCATATCAACAAACCTCCAAACCACTGTTACAGCTACTTGGAGATGGAGATTACATAACCAGGCTATAAAATGATAACAATGATATTTAGTTGGCCCTAAATGCCACCATCCGAGGTGGTGTAACATTCTGAGTCTATTCAACAAGAATCATATGATTACCACAAACCCCAACATATCCTAAACACCATCATTTAAGGTCCAAAGACCACGGTTTTTGCATCTAATTCTGCGAAACTGACTGGAAGCCTCCTTGCCTCCAACTGTGCATACACATTTCAGGATGAAAACAGTCATTCCCATGACTCTTCAATGAAGGCAAACCTATTTCTCCCTCACCCTGAACTTCCCAAGGCCAACTTTCTCATCTCTTCACAATCTACTCCATGCTCACCTGCAGTTCATCCAGCCACTATTCATAAACATCTCACAAACATTTATGCAAAGGTTTTACTTCTCTTTATTCTCACAAAATCAAGAGCAGAAGGAAACAGGAATGTAACTGTAAATAAGAGTACTTTGGACTGTAAAATAAAAAATAGAAGTCTGAGTTAAAGAATGATTCTATGAAAGAAAATCACAGGTATATGTAAATATTAATTTCATATCAGGACTCAAAATCCCAAACAACACTGAAGTCCCACTACAGTGGAAAACATCCAGATATAGTCTACAAAGCAATACAGTAGTTGACACAAATCTGAAGCAATTGCAGAAAGTATTTTGTTATCAACATGGCCTGCTGAGCTCCCAGTAACTTTGAAGATGAGAATAATTTACTCCCCTATAGAAGAATTCAGAAGCTAAAGTTTGAAACTCAGATTTGAGAAATTCTGATCTGCAAAGTGACATGCAGTACCACAACTTCTTAGATGTAATTCAATCCCCATAGAAAGTGAATTCATATTTGATGATAGTGCTAGCCAATATTTGCCTTTTTTTTTTAGGCCTTATCAGAATTTCTGTGACTTCTGTAATAAATTAAAAGGAAAATTAGCAGAAAATTACATAGTACTATGGAAATAACTATGACTGGCCATGTTATCCAATGACTGTAATGCATAACCCTTTCAAAAATTAGAAAAAATGAAAATGGCTAACAAGATAAGAGAAGGCTTTGAACATTACTATAAGTATACTGGAGCCAGCTAATCATTTTGAAGATTCCATAGCCTGGTGTCACTTCTGGAGTAACTGGTCAAACAATGCTCAACTTTTGGTTTTTAAAGCAGCAGCAAAGCTTTAAAGTTTTGAGGGAAGCAGGGGCTGTATTAGGACTAAAGAGATCCATAGGAGAGCATGACAGCCTTGAAGTAGTTTTCTGGGGTAAGGAAAGCCTTATTATCTGTGTCTGATCATTAGCTCATGGAACAGACACTTTCCTATATAAAGGGCAGGAAAAGGTCAAAGCCACAGAGCATGTCTAGTGATTATGTTGATAGCTATCATGCCAGCCGACAGCTGGGGGAATTGTGGGGTGCATTACACATGAAGCTGACTTTAGGGCTGCAAAGATATCAGCTTTCTTCACAATTTGGAACTAACAGGGAGTTTCCTCTTAAGGCAGATGGATTTTTCTGGCCATTTGAGAAAGATCTTGGTTGTTAATGCTAAGAAGCTTTACAAAGAGAGAGAATGCTAACAACTGTCTTAATTGCACTTCTGACCAGAATACCCACAGAGATCTAGACTGCAGAGCTACTGTATCAGATAAAATCTTTCCCCAGACATTTGTTTGTCCTATTCAATCAGGATTTCTCAGACAAACATTTTGGATTTGACTAGCAATTCTAATACTACTTATGAAAAGACATACTGAAAGGTTTTGGTTTTGAAAACCAAGCATGAAACATCCCTGGTGCACAAGTCCAGCCTGAAAGAAAGAAATCTCAATATATACTAATCTTTGCGTGTGTATGAGGTCTGCGGAAAAACCTCAGGGGCAAAGTTCTCCCCCTAAATCAAGAAGATGTTGTGTTCTCCTTAAGTAACAGAGCAACGTAGAAACAGTTTCCACATACTCTTCTTTTGTTTCTGTTAAAAGCTGTTGACAGGACTAAGAAAAAGAAAAAGCAAACACAGAGAGAAAAAAAAAAAGGTGAAAATAAAATACTTTAGTGCATTTACTTTTTAAGTCGTTCAATCTAGTTCCCTGACTACAAGAAACTAACACACATTATCCATTTTTCCCTACTGGGTTGAAAAGCTTGCTGTTACCTAAATGATAGCATAGTCAGAGTTTAACAACAATTGTAAGCACACTGCAGGAAATAAATCAATCCTGAACTCCACAGGCCTTAAATCAGGCTATTATAAAATTTACAGCCTAAACTGAGTGGAACATAGTATGATTTTTTTGTCTCTGATCCTTGTAAGACATTCCTATCTATTTTAGAAGACATGATGGGTTTCCACTCTCTCAAAGGGATAGGATCAAACTATCTTTAATTTTGCTAATTATCCAATCAGGTCACATATGCATTTAAGTCAGTTTAAGACTGGTCTGACACTGACAGCGGATGTAACCCACCTGTGTGCTTATAACCACAAGCACCTATAATATTCAGAGTAATGAGAGCATCACTTTTTCACTGACAACTAATTAGATCAGCTAAGCCCAACAACAATGTGATGGTATTATATACTGACCTGACTAGTCTCTTCAAATGAACTAGCCAATACAAAGTCCATAACAGAGAAAATAGCATCTGTATATACATGCACATATACATGCATACATACAGGCATATATGTACTTGGTCCAACTTTTTGTCTCCTCTACTTCTTCATCACCCCCATTAAATCAGCCTAGTATCCATCTGTTTTTTATTACATAGTTAAACAATTACATATATCCCAAAAGACATGAAAAGATTTTACTTGCATCAATTGTTCATCAGTTCAGATTGCATTACCTTTTATCTGTAGAGCTGAGCTCTGTAGAGCAGAGCCTTTACAGGCTTCAGTTCTACAGATGAAATCCATTATTCACATCAGATAATTATGTATCATATAATTTATTTATTTAGGTTTGATTTTCTTTCTGGGCACCCCAGGTTGCTTTAGTTTTTTGGGTTTTGGTGGGGGTTTGTTTGTTTGTTTGTTTGGGGTTTTTTTTTTGGTGGTTTTTTTTTTTTGTTTGTTTGTTTTTTTTTTTTTTTTTGTTTTTTTTTTTTTTTTTTTTTTTTTTTTTTTTTTTTTTTTTGTTTTTTTTTTTGGTTTTTTTTTTGGTTTTTTTTTGGTTTTTTTTTTTTTTTGTGGTCAGGGTGGCTACCATCTTAGGTATCAACTCCTGCCTCTTCAAATACCACATATGGACAAGAGGCTTTTCTGCCTTAGTAACAGGAACACATGTATATACACTCTATATATACATCACCTACATCTTCACATACAGATACTGGCTTCTTACTATCAACGTTTAATTTCTTTCAAAGATCTCAGATTCAGTAATAAAAACCAAAACTTTTTCATAATGTGATATTTGAAACATCACAATTACCTGGACCAAGTCCATTAGTACTTAGCAGAAAACACAGGTTATTGCTGGGCTTTACTCTGAATGTGTCAGGAGTTACTTGAGAACAAATCAGAGGAGACTAAACCACCCCTGTTTGCTGACCTCTCCTCATTAGACCAGCAGCAAACCTGACTGGGTGACCTAACAAACCCTTTTCCAATTCTTGCTTCTGTGATAGCTGACAGGCTCAAAAAAGAAGAGTCTTTGAAGAGGAGTTTCAAGAGAGATGAGGAAATGCAATGCACAGTGACAATATAAGAAGAAGAAGAAATAAATTATTGAAAACAAAAGACACTTAGTAGATTGGCCAGTTTTTATCACTTCAAAGAAAACTCTCTCTTTTTGCTATTTGAACATCTTCTTGGCAGCAGATAAACTAAAGTGCATCTTTCAAATACTATTACTATCAAAAAATATTCACTAGTTGCAATCTTGTGAAATACTTGTTGACTGAAAAACATGTGTAAGTTTATACATACAGAGAGTTAATAATTGTTGAGTTTTCTATTATTAAGATGAATTAGCTTTCAGAGCAGTTCAGCAAAACAATGGATGGGAAGTTTAAAATCCCTTTGGATGGAGTAACAGTGCTTTCCAATAATAATACTATAATTAGGAATCTGTTTTCTTTGCTTCTTAAGACAAAGCAGGGTGAGAGTTTATACTTCAAGCAATCAAATTAAAATTTTACAGGAAGTTATGTTCAGCATCTCCATTCTTTTCCAATAAAAGCTGTGGTCAGGGTAAGTAGCCTGCTGCATTAATGTAGTCAGGTTTTGCATATTTTACTATAAATGTAATAAACAAAATCATATAAGCAATCACAACCTGAATGTACTTAAGTCTGGGACCTGGTGAGATGCATCCAAGAGTCTTGAGGGAATTTACAGATGGAGTCACTCTCATGATTTTCAAGAAGTCATGGCAGTCAGGTGAAGTCCCAGTTGACCAGAAAAAGGGAAATGTACCCATCTTTAGGAGGGGTAGAAAGGAGAACCCTCTGGGAACTACCAACCTGTCAAACTCGCCTCTGTGCCTGGGAAGATAACAGGACAGATCCTCCTAGAAGCTGTGCTAAGAACAGGGAGATGATTTGGGACATCCAGCATGGCTGCACCAAGGGCAAGTCCTGCCCGACCAACTTAGGGGTCTTCTATGATGGAATGAATACATCAATGGACATGGGAAGGGCTACAGGGGTCATTCATCTGGACTTCTGTAAAGCCTTTGACATCCAGCTCTCTAAACTAGAGAGAAAAGGATTTGATGAGTGAACTGTTAGATGGGTAAGAAGGTGGATTGACAGTTGCATTGAGGGGGTAGTAGTCAATGGCTCTGAGTCTCAGCGGATATCAGTCATAAGTGGCACTGGGACCAGTGTTATCCAATATCTTCATTAATGACGTAGATGAAGAGATTGAATGCAGCCTCAGCAAATTTGCAGATGACACCAAGCTGAGTGGTGCTGTTGACACACTTGAAGGAGGGGATGCCATCCAGAAGGGCCTGGACAAGCTTAGGAAGTCAGTCCATGGCAATCTCATGAGGTTTAATAAGACCTGGTGCTGCACCTGGGTCAGGGCAACCCCCAGCATCAACTGGCTGGGGATAAACAGATGGAGAGCAGCCCTGCCAAAAAGGACTTGGGGGTGCTGGTGGATGAGAAGATGGACACGACCCGGCAATGTGCACTTGCAGCCCAGAAAGCCAAACATGTCCTGGGCTGCACCAAAAGCAACATGGGCAGCAGGGTGAGTGATGGGATTCTGCTCCTCTGCTCTGCTGAGACTCCACCTGCAGTGCTGCATCCAGCTCTGGGGTCACCAGCACAGGAATAACATGGACATGTTGGAACAAGCCCAGAGGATGGACACCAAGTTGATTAGATGGATGGAGCACTTCTCATATGAGGACATGCTGAAAGAACTGGGTTTGTTCAGCCTGGAGAAGAGAAGGCTTTGAGGTGACCTAATTGTAATCTTCCAGTTCCTGAAAGAAGCCTACAAAGAAACATGTAGTAGCACTTTCTACAAAAGCATGTAGCAACAGGATATGGGGGAATGGATTGAAATTAAAAAAGAATAGGTTCAGATTAGGTATAAGAAGGGAACTCTTTGCCCTGAGTGGGGTGAGGCACTGGAACAGGTTGTCCAGAGAAGTTGTGGATAGCCCATCCCTGGAAGGGCAGGCTGGATGGGGCTCTGAGCAACTTTGGTCTAGTGGAAGCTGTCTCTGCCCATGGCAGTGGGGCTAGAATGAGATGATCTCTAAGGTCTCTTCCAACTCAAACCATTTTTTGATTGTCATTTTCCAATACTGCAAAAACATTGAGAGAAGCCTGCCCTACAGTCTGCATTTCTAGTACACATAGTAATTTCATCAGTGGATCCCAACTAGCTAAATACAACATCCTTTTTCTCCCCTTTATCAAAAAAAGAGTTTTACAATTACATAAAACATTTCTCCTTAACAGTAAGACTGTTCATTTATTTTTAGAGCATTCTCTTGAATGTGTGACTTCTGTCACACTGTTTTCACTGTCTATCTTCTTTACTGTATGTACTTAAGATGATTCTCCCCATCACAGTCCTGCAAGAGCACAAGCAGCCTACAGTCACAAACTGTTCAAATTAACCAATTAAACAACTCCTGAGGAGACCTCTCAAGACAATAATATCTAATACTGGGCTCAGGAGGATGTGATCACTTTCTAATTTTGGCAAAGTATGACAAACTTCTCACTCTATCCAAAACTCACCCTCCCGTCACAAATTTAAAGCACTGTCCCAATCCTGCTATTGCTATCACTGCAGCTACTGATTGTACTCCTCCAGACTGCAACAAAAAGCCAAGTACTTTCTCCTTGCCAGACCTCACAGAAGAAGAAACAAATAAAAAAGCAGAAGAGAAAGCAAAGCTTGATAAGAAAGGTGTCAACAAAGACATAGCTGTCAAGGAGCTGTGCCACAGACAGACCTATAAATTAACAGCATACCCAGTGAGACTGTAGTGACAGTTCGAAAGCCCTAGTGGCTGTTCTTTATCAGGTGAAGACAAATCTAAGTCTCTGACATTTTAAGGAAGTAGAATTAGTCTGATTTGGGTCATCAAATGAAGAAGCCAGAAAGAGCAAACCAACCAGCAGCTAGCTGACCTTTTCAGCAGCAGCCACACAGTATTAAGAGTGATAACAGCTTCACAGAACCCAAGTATTTCTACTTACTTATTACTTGAATTATGGGACTGTGGTAGAGAAGTACTCTCTATCTTAAGAAACATTTAGGATTTTCCCAATAAATAAATGAGAAAATGAACCTACAAATCAGTGTATTGGGTCTAAGCTTTAACTTAAATTCTCTGTCAAACATGAAGTATGTGAGAAGAGTCTCTGAATTCTAACAATCTAGAATAGAATTGTTTCAGTTCTAGTTTTCTGCATCTTTTCCTTTGCAGTTAACTAAAAACAAAACAAACTAAAATAAACCAAAATTTTGAAAGACATTTCATGGAATCCCTGCTTCACTAAAATGATAAAGAAAAGCAGCCAAGCAATTTTTAAAATCCACATTTTAAGATTAAATATGTATGGAAGAATGATAATTTTGCTCCTATGATATCACAGTCATAGTTCATGTGATTGAACAGCAAATGCCTTCCACTCATACTCTTTTAAACAAAGCATTGGAGCAAATCTGTATAAATAATCTAAATACATTAAGTTCTTCAAATGTCAGTCACAACATAAAATATTTGTCACAACTTTATTCTAATTCCCCAAGTTGGAATATAGAAGATTCAGATGATTAATTTCAGTGTTTGCTTCCTACATTTCAGAACTAATGTAATTTGCAAGTTTCTTGCTAGCCCAAATTCTTTCTAAGATCTTTTAATGCATTTTTTTTTTCAAAATTTATACGTGATACCCATCAGGTAAAAATATCATGGTCACTGGGTTTAAAGGAGCAAGAGGGGATAACACAGTAGAAAAAAGGTAAAATACTGAAAACATTCTTTTTATGAGGTTTCTGGCATCACATGCCGAAAAATCTGACTTTTGTTGGGCTAACCATCCAAGTCCTACTATCATTAGACTTCCAATGCTCTGTTCTAACCCCGATTCCTACAGGGTTCATGATCTTTTCAACAAACAAATAAAAGTTTCACTAGTACTGGCACAAATTACCATGTTGAAAAGTTTAAAAATATTAAAGAAAGGCTCTTGCTATGAACAGCTGAAGAACCAATGTTTAGTTTCTAGGAAAATAATTAATTCTTGAGTCTTGGAGTGCATATGTAGGGGCTCTCTGGCTCTTCTCCAAGTCTAATGTTCAGGAGAGTGTGTGAGCTTCAAGACTTTTAAAAGCTTCCCATGAGTTTGTTGAGGGTCAAACACACATGCTAATGCCAATGGACACTGTGAATCAGGAACTCTAAACTTGACAGAGTGGAGCACTGTAACACTGCTAAAGAATCAAGTTATATGGCTTTTTGTTGACTTTTTTTTTTTTAATGGAATAGACTTATAAGCTGCACTTTACACAAATTACACAACCTATGCTCTTTTCACAAATGAAGCAAATCACTTATTAAATTTCATGAGAGTGAAACTTTTATTTCAAATCCCGGAAGATTTACCAAAGCCGATTTATTAGTAAATATCACACTTAGAACTGAATTAAATGTGACTATTAGCCACTAATCAACTTTTGGCTGACTTCTGCTTCCAGGCTTCCATTCTCACAAGCTTTATCATGCAGTTTTAAACTAGACTATACAACTATCAGTCCCAGACAGACATTAAAAAGTCATATTAGCTGAAGGTTTATGTTTTACCAGTCAAAAGCAGCTTCTTTCATTCCAGTAAAGTAGAAGTAAATATTGTCTGCTTGTGTCTTATTCATACAGCAACTTAGATTCTATGATTCGGTTTTGAAAAACTGAAACATCATTCACCTTCTGATACAAGATTTATGTTATGCAATTTATATTTTTCTTATGTTTTGGCATAATTCAAACAATAAATAAACTTTTCTTAAAAAAAAAAGTGAAGCACAACCTCTCAAAAATTTTACCTGTAATCATTATTCTTTGCTTTTCTTCAAGTAGCGCATGGGGTAATTCTTCAAAAGAGATGGCAAAATGCATGATACAGATCTGCTTACTCCATTCTTAATTGTTATTTAAGAGTAACTAAATTTTTACTTAAATTTACATTAAAAGATAATTACACAGATAAATTATCATTAGTAATACAAATATTCTAATTATGCAATCTTGTAAACTAAGACCTTCAACAGACACTTGATACATGGCTATATTGGAAGTGAAAAAGAGGTTCAGTGTCCCGCATTTTATAATTACGAAGTAAAAGTGAACTTGATTAAAGACTCATTCCACATTTTAATGACTGAGAACTCATTTATATTTAAAATACACAAGTATGAAACTTTCTTTTTAACTAAATAAAAACTGAATAACAAAAAGAATACTGTGATTTTTAGCTTGTGATTTTAAAATCAGGCTGTACAATACTTGGAGTTGCCCCTACGCACTTTTAATTTCCTAAACTATAATTCTCTTACATAATTGTAAGCAAAAAGTTGTCCCATTAAACTGGTTTTCCCTTTTTTTGGCAGAGGAAATAACAAAAACTAAATTACTTTGGCCTAATGAGCACCTAGTCAATAAACTTTCTGTGCTCCAAGAAGCAATATTGGTTGCATTCCATCAAAGAATAACACAACCTCAGAGGGTTCCTCCAAGCTGTTTCTCTCAACCCACTGCCACCAATTCATCTTGTCTAGCTTTCAAAATCTGTATTTCCACTAGGCACTGACAAAGGCATTTACCAAATGAGACTCTTGCAGCTCGGTGCCATCACTGCAATGCAATCACCGTTCCATGAACCAATATATAACATATTTGATAGATTGTTAAAATTCAAATATTTCAAGCCTCTATTTAAAAAACGTCTTCTAACTTTTGCTATCAAACAGGAGAAAAAAGTCCCATCCTTCTGAAGTAACATCAATGACCAGAAACAAGCATTGTGCATCCTGCTGAGAGCACAACTGAAAGCCTACAAGAGCAGGGCCAATTGCAATTTCAGTCTTCACTACATATCTTGCTTGTATTTAATAGGTCAAACAATGTCCGAGAAAATCATCAGCATTAAGTTGTATATTACTCTTTTAAAGTTTTTTCTTCACAGCAAGTACTGCAGAATTCTACAGATCAAGAAGTTAACAAAAAACTGAGGACCAGTAGTAATGGCTCAATATTTGCTAACTTACCAGATAGGATTTCGACCATAGAAATCTTTTAGTACCATGTACTAAGTCAGAGACAACAATGAGACAAGATCCATCCATTTAATTAGAGAATTAGACTTCAAACGTGGCTGTACTTGAACATAACTTCTGAAAAAGCCCCCATCTGGTTTTATCATTACCAGTATTGGAGAATACATTCATCAGCCTTCATAAATTGTTCTGATAATTACAATACACATCTCTTGAGTTTGAATTGTTCTATAATTACCATTCAATCTCATTTGATTATGAAAAGCTTCAAAAGCCTGTTTCTTTATGAATATACATAGTTTATAAAGTTATCTCTTAACTATCTTTTTAAGAATAAGCCAAGACACTCCCTTATTCAAAACAGGTAAATTACACAAGCCCATATAAATCATTACAACATGGTATTTATGTACTACTGCTCATTCTAACATTTGACTGATAGAGGTAAACATTTCACATTCCACTTTCCCTCATGACCATTTTTACTGTATTTCATACACATATTCCATAATTTATCCATAACTGGTATCAGTCAGTAATGTACTAGAAAGTACATTAGTACTACAAAGGCTATACTGTTTCTCTTTCAACCTTTCATTTTCTTTAGCCCCTACACCCAGAAAAACCCAACACCTGTATTTTTTCCAGTGCTACAAAATTGTTTTCTCAAAACTTGGTAAAAATTGAGAGTAATAAACCAACCTGATCTACCCCCATTCTTTCATTTAGCTTAGATGCAAATGAGTGAATGCAGATGCCAGCAAATAGGCAAATTTGATTTTAACCAGGACTTGCCTGCTATCAAACAGCTAAGATTATCTACTTTCAAAATTACCTAGTAAGCAGTTTTCACAGTGCTTAGTTTATCATACCCTCCACTGTCAATGTTTAACACACATTTCTATTCCCTCAAATCTGGAGGAATAGTTTTTCCCAAAACAAGATGCATCCATTCTCTGCAGCATCAATACTTGTTAGTCCATATTGTGAAATCTTATACAACTGGCCTGTTGGTATTTCAACAAGAAATACAAAAATTGTCTTGTGAAGAAAAAAGTACACACACCCTCCCTAAAAAAAGAGGGATGATCTGTTTCAAATCACAGTTACACATCTTTTCTTCCTGTTACGTTTCTAATAAATTTACAGGGAAAGGTTAAAGCCCTTCAGTTAGCCATTCTGATGCAGAAGAACTGGCACACTGAGTAGTGAGAGGATGCAGTGATCAAGTCATTAAGGAGAAGTGATCTGATCAACATCCTCAGATTGATAATTATGGGTGGGCTTTACTGTAACAAAAATTAATACACCTGCCTCACCAGACCTGATCTGGGCCCTCAACCAACAAACATTCACACAGAGCAAGAAACAGATCATCCATAGATGTATCCATTCCCTGGACAACAAATTCAAGATCAGGTTGTGCCTGAGCAATGTAACTAATTAGCATTGCACTTGTATAAAAATTTCAACTGCTTAATTCCTCAGGAACTACAAAGTATTAAATACATTTTCCCCACAAAAGCAATTAGAAATTCCAGGAACTGAAATCAGCTCAGTTGCATGTTTCTCAAAGTATTCTTTTGAAAAGAAAGCAAAGGTATGACACAAGCAACCTTCCTTTTAAGAGAAAATTTCTTGATGCAGAACTAAAAAGTACATCATTTATAAGTATGTTCTGAAATAGGAATAATTTTTAAAACTGTGTTAAAACCACAGGGATGACCCTCAACTTTGTTTCTTTCACCAAGACCAAATTAGAAGAAATTTATGTAGCTTAACTTCTAATTCCTTTCTTACGTTCTTACTTCAAAGCCAGATTTCCAGCAGAGATCCAACTGTTGGCTTAAAACAAACAACAAAAAAAATTCCAATGCTTTTATCTTCGCTACTGTCTGCAAGGACCTCCTCCAAATCCCCAACTTTATGCATGTTTGAATCTTACATCCCATCCTGCATTCATTACTTCACCCCATTAACATTCCATGCAGAGAGCCCTTTGCTAGTTTTACGAGGCGAAACCACAGAACATCAGGTTAACAAAGCCCTGCCGAGAACGTTCCCCTCAGTAAAACTGTTCATCGGGAGTCTGTTTACATGGATTTGCAATGACTTATTAGCATTAGTGAACTGAAGGAAAATTAGAAAGGCTGCTAATAAGAATAAAGGACTTATCTCTAGACCTATAAATAATGCTGACCACTTTCTTCATTGTTATTCCATCATACTGCTTATTAAATGAAATTTAAAACAATTAATATACTATTTTATCTCAGAACTTGTTTGTTCTACTCAGTTGCCTATAAGGTGCTAAAAGGGAAAGGCTTTATGGCTTGTACGACATGTGAACTGATGTTCTGTGAACCATTTTAACTTAAAATTATTATTACTTTGGCACCTGTAATTCATTTCATGATGTGGATGGCTCAAGTCAATCCATATTCACATATGCCACATACATGAAGGGACAGACTAGATGGGGCTTTGAGCAAACTGGTTTAGTGAAAGCTGGAACCTGATGATCTTTAATGTCCCTTCCAACCCAAACCATTCTATGAAACTACACTGTAGTAGTTGTGAAACTTATGTATGAATAATACTAATTTGATAATTCAACTCTTATTAATGCCCAGATTAAAATTAGTGTAAACACATATATACACCCACAATAACACACAAGTACAACACTGAGCCCTGCCAACAGGGCTTTAATTGAAGTCCTCTTTATTCAAAAGTTTATTCCTATCTTGCAAAGATACAAGAGTTCTTTGTGTCTTCAACAGGGTGGTAACAATGCTTGCATTCATTTTAGATTGAAAAAATGTGATAAAAATACACTGATTTATAGCTATTTTAAAAATTTCACTCCTCTAATAGGAGTTAAATTAATTAGCCAGTGTGCTACTTAGCTTGCATAAATTAATTAGCCAGTGTGCTACTTAGCTTGCAAAAAGTGAAAAAGTTAGATGCTATCTTTATTTTGGTTTTAAGAAATAATTTTAAAAAATCATAAAATTAGATGTTAAATAAAATTTACAATGGAAAAGAATGCTAAAGAAATAAGGCCACATACCTAAGAAAAGATTTGCACAAGATGCAGCTGTTTACTTTTAAATATTTTCACTATCTACTAAAACAAGATTATAGGAATGTAAGATTTTATTGATACATGATAAAGGGATTTTTAACTCACATAACAGTTAATTACATCTCAGCAAACCCTCCTTGTATCCCTTCTATCTTTAAGTTACCATCAGTCAAATAAAACTATGACTGCAAAAGCATGTACATAAAAATGTGGATTTGGAGTAAGTTAGATGACTTACACTTTATCTAACAAATTTATAAAAGAACATGATTGAGAAACCATCTTGAAATTATGATGTTATGATGCCACAGGAAATTTCAACTCAATGTCTATTTTTATTAACAGAAAATATTTACACACTCATATATATAACATTTTACTGTGGATTTAAGGAAAACACCTGCCACTTGGAATAACTTCTAACTAAGATTTTCTACCTTTTCCAAAGGTCATTTAAGCTCAGGAACACAGCAATTCTAATGCTGAATTAGCCGGTTTCATATTGTACCATTTCTCATTAATAAAAGCAAAGTGAAGGTGGTTCAAGTTGGAATTATTTACATGAGTGCTTCCAATTTACTTCCCATTGCAAACCCTACCAGTGACACCAAATATACCCCCATTCAAAAGTCTTATTTATATGTGACACTACACATCTCAATAGAACTCAAAATCCCTATTTAGTAGGAACACATTGTTAAGCTGCTAATTTTACTTTGTCCTAAAAAAACAGAAAAAAATTGCTAAGGTCAGAAGTAAATAAGAAATGTCATTTTTATATAGGGATGTTACTGATACAGTGGGAACTTAAGGACCATCTCCAGTAGGCAGCCAATTGCATTAAGAAATCGCTACCAAATATATCCAAGGTCTGCAATACAACTTGTTCGACCTCCAGTAAAAGGCCACCTCTTTCAGGCAATTGCTTGTTGTTGGTCCCTTGGGTGGTCCAAGACCTGGGTGGTCCAGTGAGTTCAGCTTGGACAGCTTACTTCAGATTTTACTGTATTTAACTGTCTCACATCACATTTTATTCTTCTGGAGAAAGAATCCAAACTTTACTAAAACAAGAACAGTCTCTTATTTAAATCCTGCTTCCTGAACATTAATATGAGTCTTATGGGAAAACTGTATCACAAAACCAAACCAAACAAACAACAAGCTTTTACACTACATCATTCCAAAATGAGATGAAGGACCCTAAGGACTCAAAACAATCCTGAACACAACATCTGCACAGTAGTTTGAAATCTTTAAACATTAAGGCTACTATTCATGCTCTCACACCACAATTTCCAACATATCCACCTGACAGAACTATTGTGAACATAATTTTTTTCTTGTAAGTGTGGGATGTAAGAAGGAAGAGAGCGAGTCAGTGCAGGTGAGGTTGATCCTTCCACAGTTGGCTACATTGCTTCTGGCACCTGGCTGAGCTCTGCTTTGATTGTCACCCTGCCCTTGACAGGCTATCTGTTCCAGTGTGAACTTGTTTGAACAACAATGGCACCATGAAGCATTTCTGTTAAAACTGATTCTTAAGATTGTTGCTATCCAGAAAACAAAAGTGGAGCAGGTACCAAACCATCACATTCATCCCACAAACAGAGAATGACAGCACTGCAGCTGGATGCAGCTCCCAACAACACTGTTGCTTTTCAGTACTTCCGAAATTGAGAATTGTCCAATTGCTTTTGCTTGGCCCTATTGCAAATTCAGTTTTATCCTTCATTTTTTCCTATCACACCAGTAGTTACTTTTTTTCCCTTTCCATGTTATTAATTATTTATATTTGACATGAAGAAACAAAGATAATTTAATTATCTTTATTATCAAAATTCATAAAACTTTTCAGTAGACATTTTGATCATTTCACACAATGATGTAAGCATTCACTGCAGTCTAAGCAGATTAAAATTCAAAGAATATTCCAGTAACATTAATTTTTCAGACTTAAGGCAGACATTGAAAAACACTAGAAACACTAGAGGATACCAGTAACTGGAAATAATGAACAATAAATAACCAAAACAAAATGAAAACAACTCAAAGAACAGATACTTATTAAAAAAATATAATAAAAAAAGATCCTCAAGTAATTTTGATCAAATTGAAATTTCAAATTGAATGGGAGAGGAACAGTCAGCAGCATTGGTACATTTTTTCTACAATCAAAAATATGTTCTGAATTTTTAAATGTACTTCCCTCTCTTTTTTTTAAAACAATTTTCAAAATTATTCTTTACATGGTGCAGAAAGCTTACTATTAATGAAGGTCAAAAAGTTATGAAAGATCCAAGAAACACACCAGCAAAGGCTTGAACTACTATTATTATCTCCCAAGCTGCCTTCAGGAGGATTTAGCAATAATGCTGCTGAACAAGTTTTCCATCAGTTTCAAACTGAGCCAATTCAATACCACATATTACAAAAACCTACTTAATGCTTTTTATTTATTCTTATCTTATTATTAACGTGTTAGATGCTATACCTTGCCTCAATTTGTTACATTCTCTGAGAAGAGGAACTATTATTGGTCAATAGATGATTCTTAAGGGTAGTATTGGACTCTGAGCTTAAAAATAACCACTATCCCATGTTCTCTGAATGCAATTCTCTGCCTTTTGGAAAAAAAAATCCAAGTTCACAGATATGAAATTTTACAATATACTTGCTTCTTCAGAACTATTTAATATTTAAAATATAATCTTAGTATTTTAAATGCTTAAAATTAATACATATGCTTATTTAATAAACTAATTCCTTCTTATCAGAATTAACACTGGTAAATTATACAGTACCCAGAAGGTACCACATCAACCCAGCAAAGACAATGACCAAGTCCAAGACAGACATTGACATGGGAGATTCTGTCTTTTCCTCTCAAGATCAGACAACCTGTGACATCTGAAGAGGGGAAAACCAGCCCTAGAAAAAAATCCTGTATTTGTTTCATTTAAATGTATTTAAATAGTTTTAGCAGGCAAAAGTAATCTGTATTCTGAAAAGTAAAGAAGCACCAAACAGACAAAAATCCTTCCTCGACCCGAGTACAAGCTCCAAATACCTCCTGAGAAATCTTGCTGCAAGACAGAAACAGGATGTGAAGCAGCAAGGAAAAAAAACCCCAACTTTAAATATACCTATGTCTTAAGCAATAAACATATTTGAAAATCTTCAGTTGTAGATCTGCTGTGCTCTTGACTTTCATATGGAAAATGTATGAGCAGCACATGTAAAACTGCTCAAATCATTTTGCAGTTAAACAAACAAGCACATGCCTAGAGGGGACAGAAGAAAGTAACTGGCCTCCTGATGATGAATAGCATTAACTTGCTCTGGCTTGCCAAGTCAGTGAGCGGTGTGAATTTAATGGCAATTAGCCCAGATCAAATTTGAAGTACCATGAACAAAGTAGGTAAAACTGACAATATCAAAGAAGGGAAGCATATCATGAGTGAGTGAAAAAAAAATGACTTAGATTTATTTATAATGTTTGCAGCTGTTAATGAAAAAGGACAGATCTTTACAAAATGTTTGTTTTCAAAACAGTATTACTGATTAAGCAGATTTCCAGAAGACTGCTTTCACGGGTAAATTGGCCAAAAAACCTGATAGCAAAGAAAAATATTCTGTAATAGCTTCTATTGTGGACACACTGCACAGAATGGTATTTTCTCAAGAAATTAAACTGTGAGTCAAAGTCAAGTATTCTCCCTCCTACCTGGCAAACAATTTATCAGCCATTGAAAGCAACAGAAAAGGTTCACAGGTGTCAGAAAGAGGCAGAAAAGGAGAGAGTTCATGTGTTTTAAGTGCAGTAGGCTTTGGGGATTATTAGTAATAGGAAAAATATTCCTGTCATTAAATCTACATGTCTTAATTAAGAGAGAAATTAAAAGGCTATAAATGTAAAATACGCATGAATGATCTGGAAAGAACAGCTTTAGTTTGTTTTTTATTTTAAGGAGGCCTCCACTTCCACATAATATTAGTAGGAATTAAATATCTATTTCAAATATTAGATGTTTACAAGACCTACAGCATGCTCACTAATACCTAACTACTATCACTACAAAATTCCAGTCTTCACACAATACCGTCCAACTAAAAGTCTGAAAATATTCTCACAGCATTTTCCATTGCAACTCACATGGATGTTAACATACATTTTAGCAAATTAAATTACACACAGAGAAGTTAAATAATTACCCAGAAGCAGCAAGTTCATAGAAGAAATTGGAATTCTCTTGTAATCACTCTCCTAGTCTTTTAAAAGAGGTAAAATTATAAGCAACAAAACCAAGTTGCAATCTGTTTGAATTAAGTGTGCTGAAGCCAGGCATAAAAATGGTCCAGTATAGTAAACAGCAATATATTTTTGACCATAAGCTGAAGGGTAAAGACCCAGCAGTACTTTAGCAATTACTCAGTGATGTTTATGAGAGATTTCCTTGAGCAAGGACTAAGTTTCTCAGAAGATCAAAGATAATTGGTGTTACACTCTGCCCTAACCAGACCCAGATTCACACTTTCCATTACTTATTTACATTGATCTTATGACTATTTTTATAGATCCATCAGAATAAGTGTGCTTTCACTCTTTTACTAATACTTGTTTAATTAAGTTAATTAATTACAGGTTAACTGAAATGTCGTACAAAAGACCTCACGCAGCTTTCAAAGTGTACTGGGAATCCTAATCCTTTTTTTTTTTTTTTTTAACTAGCAGTAAGGATGAAGTCAATAAATTGTCAATTAATAACATACTTGCTTTGATGGCTCTTCAGTAATTTACTTTCATACCACTTCATAAATTTCTTAGGAGAACTTCTGGGATCACTGATACAGTACCCCTGCCATGGGAAAATTTTGTTTAAATCTTCTCCACTGCCAATAAACCAAAAAGACTAACTGGCTGATAATCCTCCCACACTACACTGTTTAGATATATGCACTCAAGCAGCAAAAGTTTAATTTGTTCCATTAATGGCACAGAAAACTACTCAAACTTATTCACCATATAAATTTGAACTTCACTCTGCTACTTTTTATTATTCCTAGGGCAGAAAATTCAAGCTATTGGGTGCTTTGTAATTCAGACTATTTTATCTTTTCCTTGATCCAAAGCATAACAATAATAATGGACACTATCAGCAACTAAATATTAAACTGCACTTCACAGAAGAAACATAGCAGAAAGTCAGAATATTATTTGCATTGGCACACTAACATGCAAGGCACATTCTGCTATTCTAAGTAGGTGTAATATAATTCTGAAGCTACTAAAAGCAGCAACACTAGCTGCCTTGGACATATTTCAAGTTGCCATACAATAGCTTTTGTTTAGAATTTCTAGTGGAACAACATGTAATTTATTAGGTACGGCAAGATAATTTAATTTATAAAAGCACAGGAAGAATTTAGTAAAGAAGCTATATAATGCTAAAAATACTGATTTTCTCTGAAGTTGTAATGATAGCATTGATACTGGTTAGTATAAATTAAAATATCTATTATGTAGAAGATATTTTGACATGCAAAGTTCATTGAAAAGTGCTCCACATGTCAAATGGTCATGACAGCACAAGGCCAGGTGGAGTTCTTTAAAAGAAGTAAGAAAAAGCTATGAGATTTTAAGATATTTTATTATTATCCTATCTTATGTAAAAAAATTACTGGAAAGTAACAGGGAAAATTCACTACACATATATACTAAAATATATATACACACATGCACACATATATAGAGATATTTTCTATCCCACATATGTTAAGGAGAGTTTGTCTGCATTTCCCTAAAAAAATGTTGATCACATTGCGCTGCTACAGACAGCAAATAGGTAGAATTTGTCAAAAAACAAGTGTTTGGCTAGCATTCTTCCTGGGGTATATGAAGAACCAACTGGAGATTTTCCAGACTGACTTATGGATTAAGGAATTAAAGAAATTGTCCTCTTACTCCACTAGTAATCCTCTGGGAAACAAACATCTAGAGCTAAAAAGATTTATATTTTCTCTTAAGTTGCAGCTCAACAATACATTTACAGGGCTACATCACACATAGCCCTGGACTACATCATCAGCTTTCCTCCCAAATCTCAACAATACTCAGATTACCTTATCCATAGATACAATGAGAACAGGTATTTTTTTCTCTCTTTATACTTATACACACATACAGTAAAACATGAAAACGTTTAGAAAAATTATACCAGCTCTCTGGTAAATATATTGCCACTTTTCCCAGCCCTAAATAAGATATTGATCCTTGCCCTTCCAAATTCTTATTGTGGCATTCCAGTTTAGGAAATGAAGGGCAAGAAGAGGACTTTGTCTCTTAAGAAAACAAATAAAATTCTTTGAATAAATGGAAATAAGTAGGACTGCAAGCTGGGTTAGTTTCACGTTTTTACTATTTAGTTGTTGGTGGTGGGTTTTTTTAGGGTTTGGGGTTTTTTTTTTTACTACACTGTTTCTATTTCTCTGAAGCAGCAATCCTAGAAAGGCTTCTGATGTTCCAATGGTGGTGAGAGTCACAGCCCTGTAAGGTGTGAAACCCAACCAACTATGCAGAGACTGGGTCCAAGGCTCAGGAACACATAAACAGCAGTCCTCCATGCTGGCTGCTGTGTATGAGCCAACAACCACCCCCAGCAGAGAATTAAAGAAATAGAACATGCAGAGGTACCTCTACTACACAGAAGTGGAAGAACTTTGCTTGCCCCACGTTGGTAAGCATGGCAGGAACTCAGATGTTGCTTTATTTCCTCCAAGTCAGGTCCAAAATGCAGCTGTAACTGAGTCTGAGCTGTACTGGTTCCAATATAGCAGCATTCATTTGCAAGTGTTTCACTATGGGGGGACCTCACAGAAAATGAATGAAAAACATCTTGTTCCCTTAGCATTACCTCATGCTACTTTTGTACAACTATGCCTTCTTAATTACCAATTTCTTTGCTCTTAAGAACAAGTGTTCTGGAGTAACCTACTTAATTCACATCTCAAAACAGAGAAACCTTTTACTGGAGCTAGCTGAGCAGCTCCCATTTGAGAAGAGGTGAAAAACTGTGAGAGCTAAATCTAAGCCATGGTAAAGGCTACAAGGGTTGGTGGATTCTTACTGTAAATTCTTACTTAAATCCCTCCTTCGTACTCTTGCAGCAGCCCAAGAGAGGACCTCAGAAGAAAACAGCAATGCAAACCCATCAAAATGCTCCACTTTACACAACCATGTAAGACAAAATATTGTCTTCCCTGGTTATAGAGAATCATAGAATTGTTTAGGTTGGAAAAGGCTTTTAAGGTCAGCGTCCAACCATCAACCTGGCACTGCCAAGTCCACCACTAAGCCATGTCCCTAAATACCACATCTAGATGTCTTTTAAATGCTGTCAAGAGACAGTAACCCTGGGCAGCCTATTCCAAAGCCTGACCACCTTTCCTGTGAATAAATTTTTCCTAATAACCAATTGAAATGTCCTCTAGCACAACTTGAAGCCATTTCCTCTTGTCCTACTGCTTGTTACTTGTGAGAAGAGACCAGCCCCCACGCAGCTACAAACTCCTTTCAGGCAGTGGTCGAGAAAATTAAGGTCTCCCCCGAACCTCCTCTGCTCAGGGCTTAACAACTCCAGCTGCTTCATCTGCTGCTACTATGACTTTCCCTTACCCTCTAAACCCTTCACCAGCTTCATTGCTCTTCTCTGGACTTGTGACAGTACCTCGTTGTCCTTCCTGAATTAATGTGCCCAGAACTGAACACAGCACTGGCCACTGGCATGGCCTCACCAGGGCTCAGTGTGAGGGGACAGTCACTGACCTAATCCTGCTGGCCACACTATTCCTAACACAGGTCCTTCTTGGCAACCTGGACATGCACTGGCTCACATCCAGCCACTGTTGACCAGGACACCCACGTCCTTTTCCAGGGGGCTGCTTTCCAGCCACTCTGCCCAAGATGTAGCACTGCATGGTGGTGTTGTGGCCCAAGTGCAGGACCCACCATTTTGCCTTGTCTAACCTCATATTATTGGTCTCAGCCCATCAATCCAGCCTGCCCAGATGCCTCTGCAGATCTTCCCACCATCCAGAGATCAACATTTCCACCTGAGGATGTCCTCTGCAAACTGTAGGTTTGAAGCTACTCAATCCCCTTGTCCAGATAAAGATATGAAGCAGAACTGGCCCCAACACTAATCCTTGGGGAACCCCATTAGTGACTAGTTATCAAATGGATTTAATTTCATTCATCACCACTCTCAGGACCTGGCAGCCAGTGCCCTACCAAGTAAAGAGTACACCCATCCACACCATGAAAAACCAGTGTCTCCAAAAGTGTGCTACGTGAAATGGTATCAAAGGCTTTACTAACACACAGGCTGACAACATTCAGTCATTCTCTCATCCATTAGGCAGGTCACCCTGTCATTGAAGGAAATCACGCTGGACTAGCAGGACTTGCCTCCCCCTAATCTCACACTGGTTGGACCTCATTCCTCTGGTTGTCCTGCATGTGTCATATGATAACACTCAAGATGATCAGCAGAATAACATTGCCCACCACCAAGGTCAGGCTGACACACCTGTAGCTCCCTAGATGCTTCTTCTGGCCCTTCTTATAGATGGGGGTCACTACTGCCAATTCCCAGTCACTTGGGACCTCCCCAGTTAGCCAGGACCACTGGTAAATAATTGAAGATGGCTCAGTGAGCTCTTCTGCCAGCTACCCCAGCACCCCTGGATGGACCCCATCTAGCTCCACAGATTTGTAAATGTCTAAACTGTACAGGAAGTCATTGACTATTTCCCTGTGGATTAAGGGACCTTCATTCTGCTCTCAATCCAGTCTTCCAGGTTAGAAGGCTGGGTACCCAAAGAACAAGTGGCCCTGTCATTAAAGACTGAGGCATTAAGACATTTAGTACCTCAGCTTTTTCCTCATCTTTTGCCACCATGTTTGCCCCTGCATCCAATAATAGATTTTGTTGCTTATAGAAACATTTTTCATTGTCTTTCACAGCAGTAGTCAGATTAAGTTCTAGTTGGGCTTTGGCCCTTCCAGTTTTCTCCCTTCAATACCTTACAACATCCTTGCAGTCCCTGCGAGTTTTCCAACCCTTCTTCCAAAGGTCATGAGCTTCTCTTTTTTTCCTGATTTCCAACCAAGGCTTTCTGTTCAGCCATGTCAGACACTTCTCTGTCAGCTCATCTTTCTCAGCATATGGGTACAGGCTTCTATACCTTTAAGATTTCCTTTTTAAATTATGTTCAGCCTTCCTGAACTCCTTTGTGCTTTAGGATTGCCACCCAAGGAACTCTTCCAACCAGTCTCCTAAGCAGTCCTAAGTAAGCTCCTGGAAGTCCAATACCAGATCTACTGCTCCCCTACCTGCCTTACTTCTTCAAGAACTAAAAATTCTGTAATTTCATGATTACTGGGCCAAAGCCTTGTTCTTCTCTGTGACTACTAAAATAAACACTCACCCTACTGTCACCATCATTAAGCTTTAGACAATCAAAACACTCCCCAACATCCAGAGCTACTCCAACATTTCTCCTTCCTTGCCTATCCTTTGTGAAGGGTTTATGGCAATCCACTGCACCACTCCAGTTGTGCTGTGCAAGTCATTCCATCACATTTCCACAATGGCAAGTCAGTCGTAGTTCTCCTGCTGCACAATGGCTTCCAGGTCCTCCTGTTTGATGCCCATGCTGAATGCATTGGTGTAAATGCACTTCAGTTGGACTATTCATTTCTGCTTTTTGAGGATAACAATCCCTAATTCCTATGTAACCATCATCAGGTGCTTCTATGGTTTCTAAAAATTGAATATCCCTTGTGTCATTGCTGCAATATGGATTTCCATCCCCGACCTCCACTGAGTAGACAGACCAAAGGACCTGCTGGCACAGCACCCCTCAAACAGTGGCATACTGCTGCCACATTTGTCTGCAGTAAGCCTGGTTTTATTCCTTTCCTCCTTCAAATCTTTAAAGATCTTTCATAAGAGCTACACCAAGTAACTCTACTAGAGCTGCCTTGGAAAAAATATGAGTGAAAACTTTTAACCATCCTATTCCTACCTTTAAAATGGATTATTCTGACCTCTCCATTTTCCCAGAACCAGGAAGGAAGGAAGGCAGGATCTCTAGTTGGGGCTTAATTTGCTGCAATTGTGTAGAAAACAGATTCTCGTTCCATCATGACTTGAGATAGTGACTTTTCCAGGAAACAGACACAATATAAGTCATCTCAATTCTACTTGTAACAGAAAGAAGGAAAAAAACTACTTGAACAATTCCTGAATGATAGTCAATTAAGCACCCTTGCAGTCTCACCAGCTGCTGTGAGATTATGAATATCCCTGGATAGATAGAACATAGACTTTATTTTCTGTCTCCAAAGCACAACACAAAGTTCACACTGCCTTACAGATGTTCCAACATGCAAAACTAGATGTTCATGCTCTCACTCACTTCTTCTCATAGGAACTTTTACAATTCCTGCAGTAAAAAGAAGAGTGCTTACTTCTATACTGGTGGCTTAGGAAGTGTGAGGATACTAGAAAACATCTGGCACTCTTCTAATGAAAAATCTCTGTTTCAAGTATAATGGGATGCACACCCTTCAGAATTGTGCAAGAATTTGAAGAAAAATTAAAGTTGAACAGGTAATTTCCTATATGTCTGTCTTTTCAAAGAAAACATGAAATCAAGCTGTGAAGACAAGGAATGCAGCAATGCCATCATCTGCAAAAGACTCTGCAAACAGCAACATCCCAACAGTGCAGAGACAGAAATCCTTTTAATATACGGCTTTTACCAGCTATTATACGCTTATGTCCTTACTGAGCACAAAGGCAGCATTTTTGGAATTGCTACCCACACATGTGCTTTATTTTGATACTTTGCACATCTTTGGGATTATTATTTCCTCATTACAAGTACAATAAAAGTTAGAGAAAAAGTATGTATTTTAACAAAGCAAATAGGATCTTCAAAAAAAGTTGAAATAATCCGTGGAATAAAAGGTGCAAAAAAGCAGACAAATATTCTGATTCTTCAGTTCCAAGAGCTCTAGAAAATAAAAAGTTTTGAACTGAGAATGTAATGGCTACAGTAATACTAAACTTGGTTAGCAATTAAATGATCACACCTCCCTTCAGACTGAAAATGCAGACAACAGCTAGTAGCTGACATCTCACTTCAACATTTTACAGCTGCTTTAAAGACTCTAGACATTTGGATGCATGCATGCATCTTATTTTCCCAGGATTTCAAAGTCCACATCCAGGCTGCTGCTCAGCCATTATAAATGAGTAATTCAAGTAGGGCATGACTGCTTCTTGTATTAACTTGATAAAGATGTTTCAGTCGAAATGCATCAACAGTTGTGTTAAGTCATCCTTTTCACAGGCTTATACTTTGCTTATGTTAAGAAAAGGAAGTCAAGAAAAAAAGAAGTATTATTGGCTTCAAATGATTATAAAAGTCTCTATACAAAAAAAATTAGTATTATGATTATTATTTTTTTATTATTGAAAAATATAAATATGCCTTAATTATTTAATTTTTTAATTTAAAAGAATTTAATCAACTGACTGCAACTTACATTAAAGTTTCATTTTATTAGTTTGGACATGCAACTGCTTAAAGGACTGATACATGTCCTTGGAAATACACATCTGTTTTCAGAAAATTACATTCTATCTGTAAGATGTTCCAAAAGTTGATTTAAAACCATACTTTTAACATAATAAGCTCATCTTAAGCTTATCATTGAATAATGCACCTATTATGGAACATGTATGAAAGAAGTGTTTTGCAATAATTTTAGTGTCTGAAAAATATTAATCCAAGGCTTGGGCTGATACATCTTTCAAACACTATAAAGAGAGTTTGACCACATTTCACTTTCTTGTATAAATCTTCAGGTCACAACCTAAAACAAGATTTGCTCAATACTAAATTCTTTTTCTCTTATGACAGCAGGGACATAAGAGAGCTCAAAAGTACAGAAGAGAATTCATATTCTCATTTCATTAATTTATTTCTATTGAAAACATGACCAAACATGAACATGGTTACACTAAAAATAAGAAATACGCTGCACATATAATTCATTCCAAGCCCAATGCACAAAAGATGTGCTTTATCAACATGAACTGGACATCTGATTGATTACATCTATGCCATGGACATACGGAAGAGAAAAGAATACTATCTAAAAGTGATATCCATCATCATACGTGCTCCATAACCTTGCTCACTAATGTTGAGCCAGATACTATATTTAATAATTCTAATATTCAATCATATCTTCTCTTATTTTTCAAAGTACTCTTTCTATTTACAAAATTTCCATTATTTTCCCCACATTAAGGGGGAAAATTCCTAGGAGAGACAAGCCAGTTCTAATATTATGCTGTATATTGTATTTACACAGTATTTGTTTAGGATTTAATAATTTTTATTTTTTATTCCAAAAGTAAAACAAGCGTAGGCACTTTTGAGGGCAGCAGGAGATAAGAGGCAGTCAGCCACTCATTTATTCAGATTATTAACTTGAAGATTAATGTTACATATCTGAATAAACTTTATTTTTATGTATTGTTTACATCATATTATTAGAACATGGTCTTTTTTCCACTGGCATGAGAGTTATAAACACTGAAATTCAAAAGGACATGCCTCAAACTCAGGTCAGTCTGACTCCTTTCACATCCACCTTCCCAAAGGTAGTGGTCTATTTTTCCAAGACTCCTGGACATGAGGCAGCATAGCCAAAGATATTTCCTTAGCTTGGCACAAACCCCAGACAAGCAGCCCCAGAAGCTCTACAGTGACAGATGGTGAACACAGGCTAAACGTGTAAGAGTTGTAGATGCAGGCAAACTTACTGTAAGAGTTGAAATGTTTGGAACTTCCCATCCCTCTTCTATTCCCATTGTCAGAATACCCATTCATTGCATGACCATGAAATGTTCTCATCAGTTCAGAAAGTAGAACCCCAAAATTATTTGCTATTCTGCAAATAAACAGTTTTCTAAATCTCCTGGAGGAAAAAAGCACTTTCTTTTTCCAGATCTGTCTACTTCACCTTGAAAATACATCAGAAATTAGGAAAACACTGAGGAAAGCCAGAGCATGCACTAATAGGCTGTGCTGCAAGTGGTAGCAGCAATTTGCAGCACAAATGTGTTTGGATGGAAACTCAGAAGTCAGATCAGCAAATTATGTTGCTCCAGCATATGTTTGTCTTAGCTGAACTGGCTGCAAGACCAGGGCAACACCTAGAACCTTCTCTTTCAGACACGACTTCTGAAAATCAAAGGGTTTTTTTCCCTTTTCAAAATGCCTTTTTTCTCTACTGAAGAGTGTAAATCAGATTAAAATTAAGAATTAAAAATATTTAGCAATTTAATTAAACCAGATATCCACTTTAATCCTATCACTGCATTTCTCAAATAGATTTAGCATTCCATGTGATACTGAGAATGTCAGGATAACCTCAAATATACCACATTTGTGGCTGTACTTAAAGCCTGTTATATAGAGATACTCAACATTAATGGCTCACATAATATAGGTAAAATAATTTTAGTGGTTTACTAGAACTGAAAAGTTACTCAGTGCATTGTTTTCCTGATATCAATTTTAGTAACTTCTGCCAACTTATACAAGTACATATTATGTATCTTGAACATATTAGTTCTATTTGAGGGCACAGGTAAAATGAAATTGGCTCATACAGCACAGGAGTGATTAAATGGTCTAAAGGTTATAAGTGAATAACAGTTCCTGCAGTACTAATCTTCATACAGTTTGCAGATTTCTTGTAACAATAGAGACTGACCTTGAGAAGCTTCACAGCACATGAAAAACTAATTTGAATGTTTCCAAAGTTGTACACCTTAAAGATCATCTGTCTGTTCAAAATTACTTCAGTTTGGTCAGCTATAAGAAGAGTCTGTCCTAGATTGGAAGTCATCACAGAGGTTATCTAGTTGAATTACAAAAAAAATAAAATACCATTAAAATTCCAACCTGCTTTGCTTATCCTGACTGTGAACTGTTGCTTTCTACATAAAACCAGCTCTTCGGTCACTTGGTAATGGCCCAACTTTAATTGCTGACCACAACTGGCTATTCATAACATCACAGGAAGGAATTTCTGTAGGAACTTCCGAACAGTAATGTTTGGGTAGAAAGGGACAATGTGGTTGTCTGCATCCTAAATTAGAAAAATGAGATTATCAGTACATTTAAATTATAACAAGAACATTTATTTTGGAAGTGACTTGTAGCAGTTTTTTAAATTGCTACAGAGCTGAACCACAAAAATTGCTGAAAAAAAATAGATTAAGAACAAATCTATTCTTATATATATATATATATATCATAATTTCTGCATTAAAAATAAGATACTTCATTTAGTGCTGTTTTTCATCAAATGTGCTATGATGTTATTTAATTACTCATTACTAAAATTTTAAAAAAGCAGAAGTTGACCTAGGTAAAGTGCATTTATAATTTACCACCAGGAGTCTACTGATTTTCAGTCTTATCTATTTAGCATTTCATTACAAAAATGTAGCCATCTTATATGAATCATTTACATCACTAAAGAGGCAGTGAGAGCAATATAATTCAATTATAAAACCTGGAAATAGTTAAAACACTATTTGAAAATAAACAGTTACAGACCCTTATGCCCATGTCTGGGAAGTGTCCAAATGGAAGTTAAAGATCCCATGGCATTTTTTCAAAATGGGAGGGAACTATCCCAATATGCTGGCCACCATATATTTTCTCAATTAAAAACAGATTTCAGTGTCCAAAGCTATGTGTCAGCAATTGCTGAGAGCCCATACCTGTCACATTTTCAAAACACTCCAAGCCAACAATAAGTATCTAGTCACCTTGCTAATAATGTTTTTCCAGATGCCATAACTGGGAAAGGTAAATGCATTTTCATGAAGAAAGAAAGCACAAATACATTAGACTCTACCACTATGAAAACAGAAATTATCATTTGAACGCACATGTAGATTTTTTTTTCAATAACAGAAGTGTTAAATATGACTTTGGTGGCCATATGGAACACTTTGATACTGCCAGATTTTAAAGTGAACAGAAATCCAGTGGAACACACATGCACACAGACACAAAATAAAGGTAGCAGAAATAATCCTGAATGCCATTCCCTAACTTCTATACATTTAATGAGGTAAAAGTTTAAAAAAGAAAAGGCTTTTTGAAAACTCTTTTTAAGTTACTTTTACAGAATTTTCTAGGTTATGAGCTGTTTAAAGAGAAGGTGGAGAGATTTCCTTCATGTACTTTAAAGCCTGCATACTCTTACTAACCACCGTTCAAGAGCTCAAATGTTTAACCACCAATACTGAAGCTCAAAGTCCTATCCCAAGAACTACAAGATCAACTGCATTATCTATAGTCAGAACACTGTTACCCTGAGTTAAAAGAGAAGAAAGAGCCAGACAATGAGTTTTTTTTAAAAAAAATTATAAATCCAGATAAAGAGCAGGCTTTCCATTCCCTCAGTCACATCTTTCCCAGTGCAACGTCTAAAGCTCCTGCCATTTATAGTTGTGTCCCCATTTTCACAGTGTTTTGTTCTTATTTTGCTGAAACTATTAAGTGATTTTATTAAGTAAAAAAAAAAAAAAAATTGGAAAAAAGGCAGAAGTGCTTCTTTGACTGAAGAAATTACACAACTTCCACAGTGCAGTTGAACAGTACATCTCAAGGTCAGTCAGGATTGAATGAGTTCAGGGAACTCAACTGCAGAGGCTAACTTCCTAACAACTTGTATGACAGTGCAGGTTTTTTGCCCCCCCTCCCCCTTTTTTTTAAAAATATCAGTTTTTAAAGTAAGATTTTACAAAACTCAGAATCCTATTTAATCACAGTCTCAGAATTCTAGAACACATGTATTGCTGAAGGATTTACGGCATACTGAGAGAAACTGACCGCAACATAAGCAGAGAGATGAAAACACCTCTTCCCCAAGAGGATTTGCAGAATTACTTGAGGGAAAGTTGAACAAGCTGTCTTATTCCTGCATTGTGCAATTAATTACCTTTCTATAACCAGAACTTACTGGCAGTTGCCAGATTCATGCAACTCTCTGGAAGCAGTCTCTTAATCAAGTTAGCATAGTATATACGTCCCTCCCTGCTGCTATGGACATAAAATCTACAATAGTAGCCAACAGAGAAACAGACTGCACTTGAGGACAAGTTTACTTCTCTCTTAGAGAAACTACTAAGTGATGGATCTTTGTAAGACAGTAGATGCAGTGGTGATTCAAGCCTGGAAAAATACTTGATAGTTAACACCACTGTAGTGCACAACATAGTGAGGTTGTGAGGATAATGACAGAGGATGGAGCACACACAAATGAGTGAATGCTAAAAGAGGCTTTTCCTTTCTCTTCCTTGGCATTAATTAACTTGGCATTCACCACTGTTACCAACCTGCTCCTCTCTATACTATTCTCCCTTCCTGAATTGTTCAGCAGTACCACCAACCGTTGCCCTTGCCTGAATTTCAGCTAAATTTAAGACGTCATTTTTTTTGCTACAATCAAACTAACTAATTGAAAAATCACCAGAGAGAAAGGGAGGGAGAAATTGCATTACCACAAAATACTTTTGCCCACAAATTCTGTCAGAAAGAAACCTTCCAAATATAGCCTTTCAGTTCAGGCAGTTGAACTGCTATTTTAAATCAAATTTTGAAAACTTACAGGACGTTGCCAGAATTTTTTTTCTAAACAAGTATACTTAATGAATTTAAATCCACACTCCAAAATAAGCCTACATGAATACTGTGTTTTTAGTAACTCATACTATTAACATTCATATTTTTCCAAGGAAAAATATAAGAATAAACCAGATTTTAAAAGCAATTAAGAAGATATAAATGCTGTGCACTGCCTGAGCATAGTTCTCAAAAGACCAGAGTTCTGGCAACTATCATAATCCTTTTGAAATTGTGCATATTAAGATTAAAGATCACTTTGTTCCTCTATTCCCATAACTAGTTGGTATGGTAAAAAGATCAGTCTCCTAGTTTTATATGTAACATCTTTAACATTTGCTCTCCTTTCTGTGCATGTGATTAAATGTAACATTTTGAAATCCCAGAGTTCTGAGAAAAACATAAATCCTTGTCCACAGCTGCTGTTTGACTCTGGAAACACATGCATTTTCTTTTCAAGCATCTACCATCAAAAAATCCCAAAGGACTTGAACTGGAGAACACCTGCATCTCTTCATTTAGTTCCAATAACAGAGTCTAAACTTCAAAATTACAAAAATAGATGCTATGTTCAGCTGCAGTTACATTCTCCCGCTAATTCCCGTGAACAAAAATGCTAAGAGCATGAAATCATTCAGGCAAGCTCTGTCATCGATAGGATAAGATTTTTTGCACCAGAAGCCCAGTGGGAACTTGATAGAAAACTGGCAACAATTACAGATAAAGTACATAGTGAAATCCTCAGGGAGAGAAAAGGAAATGTAATAAGATAGATGGGTATAATTTTTACACATTTATGTCCAAACCACAAATGTGAATTGTCTTTAATTATTCCAATATACTAACCATTTTTATTCATTCATTGTGTTAAATCTTTCCAAAATACTTCAAATTAGACTGTGAATTCTCTTTTACTAGGATTTTTTTGCTTATTTACTTAGTACCACAAGGACTCAGTTAAATTAGAAGTTAAAAAATGTCATTGTTCCAGATTTAAAATTCAGACTAATATACACAGTGCAAGCAGTCAAAATTAAATTTAAAAATATGCCAATTGCATGCTTTTTTAACTGCCAAAAGACGAAGTTAGGGGGCATATGCATAAAACCAAACATACCTCTAATCTGTGCCTCCTTACTATTAAGTTCTAACATATAAAAATCGTATAGTTTACAATAATAAAAAAGTTTATGTTCCTGCTGGTTCAACGTCTATGGTAATTTAGTCATACTTGAAGACATTATTTCTTCAGTTATTTTTTTCCTATTGGCATGGGAAGGGGGTGAATGGAGTCATCTCATCTAAATCAAAATACTGATAGAGGAAAAAAAATTCTAAAGTTTTTGGAAGTTTGAGAAACATAACACTTAAACAAGAAATACCAACTTTTATAAGGTTGAATGTTTGCTCTTCATCCTTTATGCTGCTTTGACAAACTAGAGAAGCCTTCCCACTCTTCCTTTGCTCCACTGAGTGTATAAATTTAACGCATATGAGCATGATACTAATACAAGTACTTTTGTTTACTCCCTTATTTCTCTGCTGCATTATTGACTTATTTAGGCTGATCACACAGAAAACATTATTAATTGTATTTTTTATTTTTGTTCCTCTTGATTTATTTGTAATAAAGCCGTCCATACACTGGCTGTGCAGGCAGTCCCAATTATTCAGTATGGCAAACCAAACAGAGTGTAATCAGCTCACCTCATCTATTCAGCAGCTGTTCATAATTAACTACTAACACCAGCATTCATTTTGAAATCTCCCTCTTCTCTCAAAGGCCAGGTGAAACAAACAAGGTCTGCAGCTTGCTCCCAGGGTTAATAAAGCCAGGGTTATTTCAGAGAAAGAGTAAGAAGACCTTCCCAAGCCCTTGGGTAATGGAATAATCTCCTCTCTTGTACTTATTTTATATGCTGCAGTTTAAGAACTGAGGAGCATATTCACTGATTTTTACAACTATGCATAGAGATACCTGGGGCAGTTTTTTGTACAACTAATTGAAACTAAAATCACAGCATTCAGATTTGTATTTAAGGACTAAAAATTATATTTACATTCTTTGTCCCTAAATACTTCATTTTGCATAAGTGGATCAGTTTTCCATTGATAATGACACTTTATGCATCAAACATTAAATCACTCCTGATGGGTAATCCTGAGTATTTGCACTTGTTTTATACTTGTTATACATTGTACATACTACACATCATATGCTCAAAACATTGCCCTTTTCGAAAGTACAGTTTAGAGCTTTTTCCTTTGGTGGTTGTACTCAATGCAGTATGGTACTGCTAGAACCTTATTCTTTTTCCTCTTCCTCTCAACAGCATAAGTGAAATAGCAAAAAGGAAGATACTAGTGGCAAATTCTCCATCCTTCAGATTTTAAATACATCCTCCTTCCAGAGCCACATACAGACAAGCAGTAAAAGGAAGTTGTACAACCATCCTGCTCACCCTGGATCATACGATTCAAGTGATAGAAGACAGCAGACAGCTGCTGATGCAACAAGGAGAGGAGGAAGAACAGCCCCCTTCCTGTTTTCTGGGTAAATATGCCCTGATTTATTCAAGAATCTCATACCATGTGCACAACCTCCTCCTTAGTATTTTATATCCCAACAGCTGCTTTGATTTTTGATCAAGTTGTTTTCCATTCAATTCAATGAATTAATTAGTCCAAATTCCTACTACAGAACATTATATGCAACATTATTAGGAAAAATTTCACAAACAGTACAACTTCAGTATGGCACAATCGCCTCCAATAGTACAGCTTTAAAAAACCCTTTTATTCCCAAGGGATGAGTTTTTTCTGTGAAATTACCCAGTATAGCTTTTTAAACTCCCAGAAGTGACTGCAACTGACAGCAAATGCATTTTTATGCTCTCAAAGCACTTCATGTTTTCCCTACATGTAATTTTCACAGTCATAATGAAAATGATAGCCATATCTCCAGTATTAAATTGCCGCAGTTTCTTCAGCAAGTATTTGAAAGCGAAGGCTTTTGCTTTGCTGATCCTTTGCATAGAACCTGAGAAAACTGAAACATTAATTATTCCTGGTTTAATTTATGTTTAAAAAATTTAAAATCATTTGCAATATGCCATTCTTCCTGTTCACTGAGACCAAAGCCTTAGCAAATCATTCATTTCTTTCCTCTCGTTTGTCACTCCTCGCAGGTGCCACCTTACAGACCTAGAGGAGCAGAGCTAGAGCCTGAACATGCAGGTTAGTGACTGCCCTTGAGTACACTGAATCACTACAACTTTCCTACAACACTGAGGGGGTAGATGAAGTGTCCAGTACATTTTCAACTCTAAAATCATAACATTTTTAATGCATGCCCATTCCTCAAGAAAACAGGTACCATAGGTAATTGTCTATTACAAAAAATGTTTTGTATCTCAAAATCCCTGAATGTGAGTGTGGCCAGCACTTCATTTGTCAGTGCCTTAATTTTCAAAAGCACCTACTGGCACAACCCATCAAGAAGTCCAACCATCTAACTGGACCATCTATAATACTGATGAGCAAAACTGTATGTGATCCTTATGACCTGTAACAAAAGCAGTAAATGTATAGTGTAGGTATCCACAGAGCCTTTAAAATATAATTAATAGACTAAGACAAAAATCAGAAAATTAACCAAAAAAATCCTTTAAAAAGAAAAGAAATGCAACAATTAGTAATAAATATTGTTGTTATGAACATTTAAAAGGTATTTAAGTGAGTCAACAGGTGCAACAGATTTTAGCTTCTGTTTAAAAATGGATCTGAGTAATTCAGATATTATTGAATCATGAACTGTTTTTTGGCAATGCTTTAGGAGCAGGAACTGAAGATAATTGTTATAAAAACACTGCTGTAAACATTTTCAACATGATGCTCTCCAAGAAACATAGAAGTACAATTACTGAAAAAATAACCTAACAACTGCTGGCTGGAGTGCACAGTGCTTACAAATATTTACTCTGCATAAGAATCAAATGTTGCTTACATATGCACATAAAAATTGCAATGACAGTAATAAATTCACTGTTACTTTCCAGACTAATGAAATTCAAGAATCATTACACAGGAAAAAAAATAGAAAAAAAAAGCACAGTTGGAAGTGTTGAAGTTACTTCTGTGTTTCATAATATTGGCATCAGGTAATCCTTTTGCTTTCCTTAACCTAGACACATTTTTGGACTGTTTTTTTTCCCCATATTTCAGTCCATGTGTAGCATGGCAACAGAAGCAGCTTTGAAAAACATGAAAGCATGTTTTAAGAAGCGCCACACCGACAGCAAAACTTAGTTCCAGGTGTATTTCACAAACTACATGAGTTATTTTAAACCAGACAGATTTCAAAATTGTCAGTGTTGCTTAAAACAGACCAATGTTTTGTTTAAAGACCACAGAAACCATAAGAATGTCAGGTAAAAGTATTTATACCCACAAGGTCAACAACACCCTAAAATTTAGCCAAACAACTCTCACAAATTATTAACTCCTCATTTAAGGCCACCACACAACATCAAATGTGATGAGGTCAGATGTGTGACCTGCAGTATTTTTTAAATTATTTTTATTGTTAACAAATTTTATGATAAACAAATTCTTTATAATAAATTATGCTACAAATTTATATGAACCATTTAGAATTCAGTATGTCAACTTCTGCATAAGAAGGCTGACCCAGTACCAGGAAGAGAGAATAGAACTAATATTCTCAAAATGGATCCTGTCTCTTCCCCCTTCCCCTGCCTAAAATCTACAAAAGTTTCATATAATTATTTTAAAAGGAAACCGAAGTTAATGAAGCACTCCTTATTGAAGAAGACATACATCAAAATACAGCTTTTAGTTCTTTTGTCTCACAGTGAGCTGAAGTTATAACTTGAGCAGTGTGTGTAGAAGATACTTTGACATTTGGCACATTTTATATCAAGCCCCTCTTTTGAAAATTACATTGGATAGGAGAAATGTAATGTGATACCAGCTTAACAAGAGTTTTGTACTTACCAGAATTATGGCAGTAGTCCATATACTGCGGAATTTGGATTGTAAAGGCTACCAAATCTGGAGCTAAGAGAGATTCTGGCTTTCTACTCTCATTGAGCCATTTACTGCTGTGTAAGTCTCTGGTGTCAGAAGGGCCTTGAATTAAAGGAATCAGTTTCTCCTTTCCACCATCACCTAAGATAAAAAATTAAATTCCTTACTGCTTTTAGTGTAAAAGATAAATTTTCAACCCAAACATTCACTAATCCAAAGAGAACATCTATTAATTAACATTGTGAGCACAGAATTAAAAGAGCAAACAGAAAGAGCAGCATCATATAAACTACTGAACAACCTACTTAATGTTTATCCTGTAAATGCCTTGACACCCAGGAGGATTTCAAATAAAGTAATTAATTCTTGATCAATTGAAAAGTGAATTGATCTTTAAAACAGTAATTTCCTTCCCAACTTTATAAAATAATCTATTTAAACATCACCATGAACTCAATATAAAGACAGCGAATTGTTACTGTTTTTGACCTTATCTGCTTTTATCCGTAAAAACATCATAGACGTTGATAAGTTCCCACATATTCCTCAGGAAAAATTTTATTAAAGAAGTAAAAAAAAATAAATAAATCACAGAGGCCTCAAAAACTTTACAAGCAAAATACACACCCGTAGCATTAATGGAAAATGAGGCATTAAACAATCAAGAGAATACATCAAAATTATGCTAAGGATAAAGCTAGGAGAAAGTATTCTGTATTTCTGCTACTTCTTGAATACTTCTAGACTGATATCTGTCTCAGCAGAAAAAAAAAATCTATTTTTTTCATTCAGTGTAAAATTTGACTATACTGAGGCAAGACTGGATCATCACAACATACTTACTAATAACAAAAAAAACCCAAAACAGAATACAAAAACCCCTCTCTGATTCATAGGAACAATGAGTAAATTCTTGTTTCAGTAACTCCCCTTGTAAAAAGCAAGGCCAATTCTCCTATACAGGCAATAAAGTTTTACATGGTCCAGCTGCACATACCTGGGGCTTTGGCACAAATTTTTATTGATCCCACGGTCCCAGAGGCACATTTGACCAATGATGTGCCGCAGTACTTCAATTCAACATTCTGGATTGAGCCCTCAAGAGCTGGCAGGGGATTCTTAGATTTCACACCTAATAAAAGAAAACTGCAAATGTACTAGCCTGTTGAATTTAAATATTTTTATATTCCTTCACCAAGGCATTTAAACTTAATTATATTTTAATTATCTACCTTAGATGTTCTTATAGAATTTTTTGTTGTGATTCACAGGTTTTAAATGAAAGTGAAAGAATGCTGCATTATGTTTTTTTTTAATACAAACACTTATGCATGAAATATATATAAATACTGTGAGGAAAACACATAGGACCACTTAGAAATTCAAAAAACAAATATGCACATATACACATAGATACACTTTTGTTTTCACTTCGTAATTGCCACGTCAACTATTCTTTATGTTTTTATTACGAGCATTTAATTTAAGGATCTTAAAATTACTAAGGGTTTTCAATTTTTATTTAGACAACAACATTTTACTCAGTAGCTATGTAAAGCATTAAATCCATGCAGCTGAGCAGTACAGAAGGCCAACGGCACACTTGCCATTCTTCAGCGGAAACTGGAGTTCAAACCCTGCCTTAGGTCACAAGTGGAAATAAGTTTTGGTGGTCTTTCCTCAGCCCCCATTTGTAAGCACAGAAAACTACTGCACCACTTGGAAGAAGTCAGTGCTATTGGCAGTCACTTCTGAAGAGCTGCCTAGAATTGTGGCAGAAGCAGCAGGGGTTTGTACAAAGCCAGGACTGAGATATGTTGGCAGAGCCCCCCCAATACAGCCCCAGAGCATAGGTGGAGGAAGCCAGCCCTCCAAATCTGTACAGCACTGCCTATCAGAAAAAAACCCACATAAATTCACTTGCAAATTAGAAACAAATAGTTTCAACACCTGTAAGAAGTATGAAAGGAAAAACTAACACAAGTTGCCTTTTTTATGGGTTTTTTTTTCCCCCTCATGCAGAAGCAACTTGGAATTTGTCAGATAAATTTGGCAAGCAGCTTGTTAATTATGCAAACATTAGTATAATTATGGAACCATTTCCTCATGTAGGTAACACAGAATTTGTTCCAAAATCCATAATTATGCAAGGAAGGTATTGTGAAATATCAGATAAAACAGCATTTTTATACATACTTCAAGATTATTAAACACATTAAAGAAAAGTAATTATCTACAGAATTAATTAGGTATTTTGCAAAATCTCTCAAAAGACATAACCCAAAGAACAACCTTTAAAACATATTATCTAGTAAGGAAAAATATCCTAAAAAAAATTATAGGGAACAGAAGATTTCAGATTAAATTTAGTAATTATGCTTAGTTCACTGTGCCTATTCCAGTTCCAAGAGATGGAAGAATATTTCATGGTGCATATAAAATATTTTAGCAAGCATCTTCTTAACATATATTCAAGTTTTTTTCTGGTAAGACATTGAAACAATTTTTGAATAAAAAGTACTTTCAACGATAGAAAGCAAGAAGAAACATATGAAGGTACACACAACACATGGTAAAGCAGACTGAATCTGAAAGTAGGTTCCACACTCTAAGAATTAAATTTCTTATATATCTTATCAAATTTTAACCATTTTCTGTCCTTGAGGTATGTCCAGACTTCTCCTGATTTACAACTCAGGAAGGCTTCAGGCTCAAAGAATACTCACTGAAACTAATTTGTGTACCTTCCATTACAACACCCCATCAGTTCTCAGTCTGAAAGACTAACTACCAGTTTGTCTTGTGAACAGATCCTCATTCCCATTTTTGTCCAGGGTAAGCCTCTTTTAAAGCTGAAAACCCCCTTTGATCTAAGGCATGGTATCTGACACAAAGCATGAATTTGTCAAACAAAAATAGAGGCCACTACATTTAAGAAAAAGAAAAAGAAAAAGAAAAAGAAAAAGAAAAAGAAAAAGAAAAAGAAAAATAAAAAGAAAAAATTGTTTTCTCCATCTTCTGCCAATTCCAAACCAAAGATTATTAAACTGTTAGTAGCAGCCAATATTACAGTTAAAGCAAATCAAACCGAGATCATAATTTGACACCTGTCTTTTAAGCCCTCCTAAAATTGGTAGTTTATTGCTGTTTTCATTTTTCAGCAATTGTTTTAAGAATCAAAATAAAAGGTGTGATGTCCAATATATTTCTCTCACTTCATGATGGAAAACTTAGTTTAAAAACTAAATAATTTTCATAATTATCCTGAACAACTTCTTTGCATTGAGACTAAAACTGTTCATGTTACTTAGATGAATAACTTACATTTTAATTTAGCATCCTATTTGAAAAAAAGGAACCAAGTTTAGTGTGATCATGCTGACTCCTTGTTTCTGCTTACTCCTAGTCCGTCACCTGAATTTCAGGTGACTTACTGAATTTCAGCAAGATGATAGCATTATCCAAGACATTTATTTTCTACAACACTCATGAAAACATGAGTGTATTTTCCTCTTTAACTGACCAGTCTTAATATCCATGACAATCAGCAAAGCGTTGCTCAAACAAACCAATGAGCTGCTTTTCATTTGGCCAGCGGTTAAGGACCATGATGGGAAGCCAGGAAAGCATAATGGCTTGCACTTAAAGAAACCCACAAATCCTTACAACATGGTCGTAAACAATTAAAAATCATATTTTAATGCATATGAAGAAGTTATCAGTAGCAGTAATAAGCTGGGGTTTTTTCTGCTACGGGGTTAGGGTAAACACTTCATCCATTGTTTTCAACTATTTGAACAGAAAATAGAAAGGAAAGTATTGGGAAAACAGCATTCTCATGCTCTTCCTCTTCTATGTTGCTTTGATGTCAAACAGCAACCTGCTTTCAGCTTCAACACCTGAAAACTACAGCACGCCACAGGAGAAGTTGCCAGAAAAAAATTCCCCTCAGGTTTCACAGCTCTGGACTGATGGATACCCTAAAAATCTATTTATTAATTACTGAAATCCCATACAGAGAACACAGTAAAAAACTTAGAATGTCGAACTAAACTTTCATCACAAAAACAAAAATCACCTAAACTTAAGGTGACTGCCCGTGCCAAGTCACAAATCTTTTTCAAGTCATGGAAAGTTTAGAGACTTTTAGTAAACTATTTCTAATGAATTTGTTTAAAATCAGAGGCCATTTTCTTCAGTCCCTAAAATTTTTTGGAAATTATGAACCATCTCTCATAAACCTGTCAAATTGGCAAATTGCTCTACAGAGAAGAAAGAAGCCTCGTTTCCTTCATATGCTTCTATCTGTACTTTCCATCCCTGTAACTTTAGTTATAGAGATGGAAATAGTCTCCCTTATTTCTTTCATTGTGATATCACTATAAAATCAAAGTCTCAACGGTTGTTCACATAACTAAAATACTCCTTAAATACCTGTTTCAGAAAACAAATGTTTAAGCAAGCAAACACTAGAGCTTCCTTCCCTCCCCTCAAAGTTTATGAACTTTTTTTAAGTAGTGTTTTAAGGGATCGATTGAGCATGAAGGTGTTCAAACTCCTAGATAAGAAATGCTCCGTGCCTCCACCTACTAACCGAAATTTTATATGGAGATAAACAGACCACAACATTTTAATTAAGATATTGAGCATGAATTTGAACAGATACTAGGAAAACCAAATCTATCACTGCCAAGAGCACACATTATGCAAATTCAGTATCCTGCAAATTAAATACGAGAAAGGCTTATTTCCAAGGTGCAAGACAAGAGAGTAAAACTTCTGCTGTACTCATTCTTCTGGAATTTCACTTGCAAAAGCTCAACTCAGATTTACTTGACTTTCTTGCTCAGTGGAGTCAAATTAGGGCAACACCTTTTTTTAGTACAAATCAGTTTTTCTTCAGTTTATTCATTATTTTCACCAGGGATAGGGGAATTAAAGACATTATGGAGAAAGAGATACATATGCCAGTCACCATGAAATGTAACTTCTGGCACCTTCTAGATAAATTTTCTAGATGTCTGGTTTTTCTCCTGGAAACATCTTGCCCATTGTTAGAATGATTTGCAGTAAAAATCCAGTCTTTCCTTCCCAATACCCATGTGTACACTCAGTGATCAAGCACAGCCTGTTTCACTTGATTCAGACACAGAATACTTCACATCACCAAAGACTTAAAATTTGTTCTCTCCACACAGTGGAACCCAAAAATAGGCAGAAAAGTTTTCTAACTTAAAATCTACTACACCTTGACAATTTACACCTTGCACATACTACCTCAGTTTAATTAAAACTCCAAGGCTGAAGACCATTGTGTTCCAGGTACATGTACAGAAATATTGCACTGTCAAGAAAGGTTTTCCCACACTTTGAAACAGGTATTCACATCCTCACTCCAATTTTCCAGATGTAGCTTTGGTCTGTTTCATGTACATAAGCCAACCACACAGCTTGCCCAAACTTCCTGAATTCAGTGTCATTCCATGAGCAAGCAGGGTGGAAACAAATAGCTATAAGCAGGTCACAACTATGTCTTTACAGATCAGCTCAGGATTTCTTCTAACAAGCATAGAAATCTAAGCGCTCATTTAATTTAAGGCCTGTTTAAAAACAGTACCTAATTAGTGATTCTACCAATGAACATCTTTTACCAATCCATTTGTGATAACGTGAACTTTCAGTGATTACTGGCAAACCAAGAAACAAAACCTAAACTAATCAATAACAAGCACAGAAAACCAGAGAATAGGTATGTTACTGATTCTGAGGACAAGTCAGGACTGTGTGTCGCCAAATCCCTGAAATACAATAATTCTTTAGAAAGATCATAAAAGAACTACAAAATATGAAATAGGAAATGAGTAAGGCATGACAAACTTTTAGAAACAACTTCACATGAATTGTACCCACATTTAGTCTGTGGCCTCTGAAGTAAAAATCTCAATATTTAAAGCATTAAGTACCAATAAACTATGGTTTGGCAACATGATATAGTAGAAGACTGTCACATACTTGTCAAAAATTATTTCAAACAGTAAAAAGATCAATTCATGAATAAAAGTAAGGCACTATTAACTAAATGAAAAAACATGGAAGCGTAAGTCTTACTGGAATCATGACAAAAATGTCAAATTATTTTCACAGAAACATATATTTAGGTTTTACATGACTAACACAGAAAAGCTAGTAAACAAATTGAAGCATAAGAGAAACCTCATTTCTTTCCTGAGAGATACTCATCTGAGTTCAGCCTCTGCTAAGGCAGTGCTCTGTGAGAACTTCTGGAAGAGAGATGGCACTTCTGAGGAACTCCAAGCTAAAACCAAACTTAATTCCTTCCTCCTTTCAGAAAGAACATAACAGAAGCCACAAAGACCAGCTCTAACTGGCACCAGTCCTCCTTTTCATGTTCAAAGGATTGGGAGAGCATAAAGCTTTCACATTCTTATTTGCAATAAAACAGCAGCAACATAGGAACTTCAACATCTCTTTCAATCATTCTGCTTCCTCACACACACATCACCTGAAAACACTGGGGTATTGTGTTTGAGGTTCCCTCTGCCTCCCCCCACACTCTTGTCCTTCCTGTTTTTAACTGGAAAAACAGAGAAAAAGAGAGGTTTTCCTAAAATGTAGAAACTGGGGTATAAGTATTTTCTGTGGTTTTCCATAGTAAAATCAAGTCTTTGCAATGAAGTACCTCAAGCATCTTCACTGTGTTCACAATTGCATGTTTTCAATCTGTCAATACAGTCTACAGACCATATTTTGAAATCCTATTGTATATACTCACAGACTACTACTTTCTTCTTCAAAACAGTTAATTCAGGCAGCTTACTTTAAGGAACTGTCAAGGTAAAATTGTTTGGGCGTTTGGTCTAACTCAACTTTATTTAACATCAGAGTTTCTATTCTGATTATCATAGTTATTTATTTTCATGTAACTGTATCAACCAGTTTTTAGTCTACATATCACTATTCTAAGAAATTATTGTTTCATCTCCACCAACTCCCAAGACTTAACAGAGCACTCACAACAGGATTATGGTAGACTTGTCTTGCCTTTAACATATTGGACAGATTGTCTACTGACTTGAGCTTCTGTGCCAGAACTCCACACATAAGAGACCCCTGTCCTAAAAACAGCTCTGATTTTATTTTCTCTTCAACCATGGTACTAAAAGAAAAAGTAAATCCATGAAACGGTGACATTTAGTGACAGACTGCAATGCTCCCTACAGAAAGTCAAGCTTATAATTGGCTTTGTTCATGGGCAACAATGATAAAATATTTATTAATGTAAATATGCATCATTCTCTTCATCAGAACAAAAACTACAAAAAGCACATGTTAAAATCTCTCCAACTTATCACTTAATTCCTTAAATTGACTGTAAACTAACTAAGGTTTCTCCATTGCCTAAATACTAAACAAAATGCAGGGTCATCGTTATAAACGAAGATTTACATATTGCAAAATATTTCCCAGCTTGCTAAAGAATACCAACATTTCACCTACAGGGAGAGTCACTTAAAAAAGACAAAATCCTGTTGCTACATTCCTGTTTCAAGATTCCCCACACTATGGCCTTCATACAGATCCCCATTTGCCCTAACCCAAAAGCCTCTTGATTATTCTAAAATCCTGCTTCAAATGGAGAGGTAAATAAGAAACCTGTGGTTCAAAAACTGAAAACCAATATTGAAGAAAACATAAAACATTTGGAATAATATGCTTAAGGCATTCTAGGTAAGAAGAAGCTTTAAATATTCCTTATTGATGATCTGTTTTAAGAGATTATACAGTAAGGTAAAATGTGATTTTAATTTGGAATGCTCATATGAGAACTAAACAGCTACCACTGAACTGCACAGAATCACTTGAATTATTAACACTGAAAAAGACCTTTAACATCATCAAGTCCAACTGCAAACTCAACACTGCCAAGTTCACCAAAAGAAGTAATCAAGTGACCAAACACCGTCCTCTAGGTGCTTTTTACAGTGCAGCTGGAGGTGATGTTAGTGAAGATAAGGGTGAAAATTTTAACCATGCCTTCCTTCTAGTAACAGAAACATTCCCTTCTGGTCCTACCATAACTCCCAGTGTGCTGTTTCCACCTGTGATGATACCAAACACTGACTGGAGCACAGCTGGACAACAATTTGCAAGTGTTGCACACTGACTGCTAAGTTTCACCTGTGATTAGTAATATTTATTTAATTTACTACTACGCAGTATTTGCAAAGTTTTTTCAGGATAGGAAACGTGAGGGGGAAGATGTGAATCTCACTAGCAGCAATCACTCTGTGAGAGCAATCTGCCACAAAAACTGCACTGGAGTTGGCAGAGGCACAAAGCTGGGCACGAGTGCTGTGAGAGCAGGGGAATGAGGTGTGAGCAGCTCTACCTCAGCAGCTGTAGGGAAAAACTAGGGCAGCTCAGACAATGGGTTGTAGACCTGCAAGCCAGGCTGGGGCTATGGAGTGGCAAGCAGCTGTCCCCTGGCACATCACATGTCAGAGGAGGTCAGGCATGGGCAACAGAGACAATCACAAACCCCTCTGCCATGAGCAATCTTGACCTCATCCCACACCACCAGACTTCTCCTGCTCCCTGCTGGACTGTGGATCTTTTTGATCTAAACAGCCAACTCTTAGAAAAGAAATACCATTTTCCATCTTTAAACACAAATAGTATCGAACAGCTCTAGAACTTTGCTGTGAAAAATGTAGTTTTGGGCAATTTATTATTATTCATCTCATTATTGCTAAGATTCCGGCTATTTAGGCATCGCCAATTATAAGCATACTTAATTCAAGCCATTATTTTGGATTTGACAATATGGCACTGGTCAGGACACAGGATTAAAGTAGCTTTAGTGCTACTCTTCCTGCTGTTGTAAACTGATGTTCAAAAAGAAAAGGCCTGGTTTTCCTTTCTGCCCAATCCAACAGCTGCATTTCAGATATTCTGTATCATTTGAGACAAATGGTAGAAGCCAAAGTTGATGCATTAAAATAACTTTTTTCTTCCAAGAAAATACAAAAACCCATCAAAATCTGGCTTGTAACTCTAGAAAACCATGTCCTATCAATTCTCATACCTATCTGTTGTCAGTAGACAAATGAAAAAAGTGACACGCATACAAATGCTTCCGGGATACAGATAAATAAGAACCTGAGAAACCTGCACAGTAAAGTATTTGAGGGGAGATCCTGAAAAAGATGAAGACAGACAGATGGAGGAAAGAGCTTACAATTCCCATTCTCAGGAAGACACCCTTTGGTTGGAAGCCATGCACTTGCAATAGGTTGCTTCCATCTCAGTTGTACAACCTTCTATCCATTTCAAATACAATTGTTTTGCTGTATCTGAGGATAATAATAGCTCATGCCAAATGTCAACATGTAAAATATATGAAAACACTTTCATTCATTAATAAATACTAGTAGGATCTCAAAAAATCTGAAATGCATTTTCTATCTAGTCTATTTCAAGTTGTATCCAGTACTAGCTCAAAGGGCTTATTTTCAAACACATTAAGCAAAAAGTGCTATTTTTCTTAGACTCAGGATTAAAGTCTGCATTTTACAACTCTTCCTTTAGTAAAAAGCTGGGTAGTAACTGAAGAGCAGCCTTCTAGTACAGCAAATTGTAGGAGAAAAGAACAAATTCTCAGACAAATCAGAGCTCATCTCAGACCTTACACCCTTCTGTTGCACCTGTGGAGCTCCTTTCTCTAAGGCACATCTACTCAAATAAACTATTTGAGTTTTGAGCAACTACAAAACTAATAAACATTTCCTACGAGTTTATATTGCCTTTAAAAAGCCTCCTTCATCAGAACAGATCCAAACCTTATAGTGCTATGTAACATACCTACTATGCTAAAAAGACAAGTAGTGCCAGGTATCACTTATGATTGAGCTTCCCTGTAACACAAATGATACCTGGTCACCTGTTTGCTGTCAAACATAATATCTAATAATATGCTGAAATCTCACAGGCTCAGTTGGAGCTTACTGAATATAGGACAGTAGTAAAGAGGTAAACAAGATAAGGATTCTAGAGGATGGACAGAGTAATCCTTTAAGCAGTAAAGAAACTGCAGAAGTTCATAAAAATTCAAAAGAAGGTCAGATGTGTTCAGTAGTGGTATTATCAAAAATAAAGAACATCTAAAGTGTAATCATTAAGAGTTAATTTCTTGAGTTGCTGGCATGGGGGAGAAGCAAAAGAGAACGTTAACATCCCTCAGCTGGGAAATGGAAAAAGCCCAGAGTCAAGTGACAGGAGATGGACCACAGAGATTGCTGCTACAATCACTGACTGTAAAGGAGTAGGAAATGGCAGGAAAACAGTTATTCAGAAAGGGTGGGTAAGTAAAATATGATAGAAATTGAAATGAAAGATTAAAATACAGTATTAGTATTATCATGAACAATCTTCCCATGACTCTCCTTCTCAGAGAGTATATGCTGTTTTAACCAAAAAGTCTGAGTTTACCCCTTTACATGTGGTTTTCCATGCACACAGATGACAAAATTTCACTTTCATTAAAGTTGAGGGTTTTTCTAACTGGAGTATCATTCTTATTCACAATTTTCTATATCACACTGCAATTCTTTATATCACTGTACTCCTTCCAACAATTTAATACAGACTGTCTAGGATATCAAATTAAAAATACAATACTCGAATTTTAACAAATATGTTGGTATTTTCTTTTAAATGGTCTATGCAACTCCTGAGGACTTAAAGAAAACAATACAATTAGTGTCTGGAATGGCAGTTCCTTACACTGGGATGATATTAACCTTTAATCCTCGAAATCATTAAAGAAATGTTTGTAGAAATATTTTTAGCCTCTTTATCTCGTCAAAGTACTGGAAGTTAAGTCGTGTCTGTACAAACCAATCATTTTACCAGCAGTTTTATATTTCTTTAAAGCCTCATATAAAAAGCACCTGCTTAAAGTGAGTAATGGAGTTTTATATTCATTGCACTTAGGAACAGCGTATGTAACCTATTCCGTTTTCCTCCCTTGTGGAATATATTTCAGCTTATATTGCACAGCACATTACGGATGTGTATAAAGGCCCTCTGATCAGCAATTTGGACTGCAGACAGCAACCTGCATGAATACGCTTTTTTCCCCTTCCTTAAGTACAGTATCCACTTGATTCACCAACACAAATTAAAACCATCCTTTAAAGATGATGATCTCACCTTTACAGTGAATACATGAAGCCCATGCATGGAACACCATAGCAATGTCAGGCTGCAATCTGCAGCATACACCCTGCACAATCAACAAGCAATACACGAGCTGTCAGTATTTCAAAGACAGAATCCAGTATATAATCTTTCCTATCCAAAGAATAGAAAATCTCCATTAGTGTGATTAATTTTTGAAATGTTAAAAACCTTGTGGCCTATTAACACACAAAAAATTGAAGAAAATTCAAGTGCAAGGAGTCCTGTAACACAGCACAAACTAAAGACACAATTTTATACTGGAATTTGCATTTTGTCAGAAAACATGAAAAATGGTACTTCCATTATAGCTCATAGCACATGCTTGTGATATCTTCATAGCTAAGAGATTTAAAGAATTTTTCAATTCAGCCTCACAATCAAGTTTCCCTGCAGAATTTAGTGCTCCATTTCAATAATACTATGAACTTGAAATAGCTGTACAACAGTAGTCTTCAATTATGACAATACTTATGCTGTATTCAAGTAGGTAATACAGGCATGATTGCAACAAGAAGAACATATTTTTATTTTTTCATTAAAAAAAAACAACAGTGGCTTTTGATGGGGCAAAAGTAAGTTATGTAATCACTTTTGCATGATTATTCATTGTATTCATGAATTAATCATAATACATATCACTACATTGCACACAAAGTACGTTGATTTCCATGTATTTCAAAGCAGAATGATTTATCCCCTATGCACAGAACCATATCCTCACAGAAGCAGATGCTACTTTAGAGTAGACAGTTACTTTTTGCATCTTCTTCCACCCACAATCTATCTGCTGGTAAGTTTTAAGTAACATGGAAAATAAATTTGCCAGAACTTAAACTAGGCATAGAATTACCCATCAATGTTATTGCACGTAAGTACTTACTCACTGAACTAAACAGGAAGAAGGGCTATATTACATTAGCTTGATTAGTACCTCATGGAAGGCTGCAGAAGCTTGGAGGTCAAGGCAAGTTTACTGAGCCCATGAGAAGTGGAAGGAATAGATATTCTATAGTCACACATCTGAGGTAATATCTGTGATTGTGCAATTGCATATTTTCTAATTTATTGTAATTAGGTTAGCACTACAGTATGCTTGTTTGCTACAAATATCTCACTCTGATATACTTGATACAGTAAATCGTGATAAATCTACCCAATATTAAGATAGCTGAGATAGAAAGGACTTCAAAGTTTAAATTAAGTCTTGCAAAATCTTCACATTATCTTTGAATGATAACCAAAGGAGATTCTGAAAAGAAAAAAAAAGTCAAATTTTTTAAGACAGAGGAACAATATTACAAACTTACTGTTTTTACAATGTTGTTTCCTTTCCCAATTAGATTTCCTTAGCATAACTAACAATCTGTATTAAACATCCTCATAGGTATTATAACTAAGCTTAGTTTATAAAAAGGAGTGCTATATGAATACCAGTTGTATGCTTTTCAAAAGAAGGATGTAAACTTATTTAGCGATCTGTTTTTCTCTTTCATCTTATCTCTAGTTTCTGTGTAGATTTATAATGCTCATTGTTTCCAATTTTAACAAATAACCTAATGGCAGAAAGGAAAATATGTTAACCTTGGAATTATTTGCAGTTGTAGAAATCCCTTTTGTCTGGCTCATGCAAGGCCTGCAATCTGTTTTAAACACAGATTGTCTGTCTTTTGTCTGACAGCCACCAAGCTGCACAAATTACTTTCTGCCTGTTCACCTGTTTGCAGCTGTGTCTGTAAGCTAAGGATTCTGTAGTTTGACTTGAGCAACCACTCCAGGATTGATGACATGTGCTGCTGATAAACTGAGCAATTTGAAGAAATTACTGGCTAAACTTATTGAAAGACATCTGTGCATGGGCTGAGAACTAGAAGCCTTCAGTTGTGTGTTTGCAACCTGCAGTGGCTGCAATCTGTTTGAAGTGATATCCTTCTATAACAGAGCTGGTCCTGCCACAAAATAACTGAACCATCTTTGCAACACATTTTTTCACCCAACAAGAGAATTCTGCTCTTTCACTCTTGAATATACTTCCTAAGTAGAAGATATAACAACAATTAAGACTTCCTATACTCATCTAGCAGAAGTAGCTTCTTTTGAAGTGTCTCCATTTTTCACTGGAGATCTGGCATTCTGTGTTGATTCCCCAGCCCTCTCTGCTCACAGACTAGTTCTCAGCAGTTAATGCTAGTTTGAGTGTCTCACAGGCACCCTTATTATGTTAGCCAGGGGACATGCCTTGGCAGTATTACGGGGGTACAGCTCAACTCTTCAGCTAATAGTAATGCCTGAGGTTTCTGCTCTAAAATTCAGCCATCAAAAAACTCTACTTCTAAACCATGTGAACCTGGATAATGTTCGAGCTTCTAGGGGATACTTGCAGATGTTAATTTTAAGCACAAGAAGCCCAAGACTGTGCTCTCAGGGTGAGCATGTGCACGCATATGTGCATATGTATGAAATTCTTTTGCTTTAAAAAAACTCCACCAGCCTGGTGAGCTGTGTGTGATGGCTAGCCAGTTCTAAGCTGTGCACTACATTTAGCAAAATAAACTCCTAAGTCCTTTGGGACACATTCTATAGTGATATAATTCAACATTGCTCCCATTTCCTTTGTTCTTACACACGTAGCATAAACGGATTTCAAGTACACACTGTGACAGAGTAAGGCAAAGAAAAATTCTGCACATCTTCAAATGTTTTAGTAGCCCAGAATAAACAACAAATTAAAAATGTTACGAAAATTGCTTCGCACAGTAATGTGAAAAAAATTAATTGAAGGAAAAGTGTGTTAAGCCTAAAAAAGTAGCTAAGTGCTTAGAGAACTTCCAGTGAGTAGTCAAAAGCACGAAAGTTGTCCATTTTCACATCTGCACATTAACCCTCTGTCCCCCACTAAGCCTTCATTTTAGGCATTTAAAAGGATTTAGCATGCAGTATTTAAGTACCCAAAACAAACTATTAATTTCTCCTTGTTGTCTTTACAACCACTTCATACCAAAAGCCAAGCTACTGACTGAAATCAAACTATCAGAACTCGTATCTGTGCTATTTGTTAGCTTTAGCAAATGAGTGTGCTAAAAACAGTGCTTCCATTTTAATTTAGTATTTGGAAACAAGTATTACCTTTAAAAGTATCTTCACAAACAAGGTTTACTAACAAGGATAACTATTTTCAAAATACATACTACATTGAATGAAAAAATTATCACTGTGCTCAAGAACATTTGAAAATAGGAAAGCAAAGCTTTCAAGTTAAGTAGCTATATAAATTGGGCTTTCACATTTTAGAACCCATAAACTGGATTCACCACAGAGCTGAAGTGACTTCCTGGAAAAAAGAATATATAGCATAGTGTATATGCGTACAATAAATCAAGTCTTGATTATGTGCAGCTAAAAACTATACATCAGCAACAATAAAACCTTTAAAACACCATGCTACAGCAGATATCTAAGTAAATACAGCATATTTTTATCTTTAGCATCTATGCATATTGTGCATTCGAGCATTTTTAATGTCAGCTTTTATTTTAAAAGAGCTAAGTCGTGAGAACATTCTTATGTACCACTTCATAACTCTGACACCAAGTATGTATAAAAAGATTAGCCTTTATTTGGTATAAAATCAGTTGGCAGTTTTACATCTGTGCAATGCAACATAAATACCCCAGCTGGCATCTCAGACTCACACACATATGGACTTCAAAACAGAAACTTCCTTATTTGCAGCACTGCCAGGGTAATTTTGTATACTCTGCATACTACAGCTATTTGTCAGGCCCCTGCAGGTGTGCACTGCACATAAACACACAGCTGTAGTCTAGCAAGCCAAGTGTTCCATCAAACACATAAAGGGAGACCTCAGCAGCTGGATTAGTCATCCCTGCAACAGGTCCAGAGAGAACAATATGGGTTAGTATTTTTGGAAAAGCATGGATGGTAAATTTATGATTATGCTGGCCTTACCAAATAACTGCTGGATTGTGTCATTTTTATGCAATGTCTACTTATTAAAGTTTTTGTTAGAATGGCTGGAACAGACCAAATATTTTTTAGTTTTTAATATAAACAATAAGGTAGTTTATGTATAAAATAGTTTATTAAGTGCAAAATGTTAAAAGGTTTTCATGCTAGTGGTTGGTTTTTGACAGATGTTACAATTATTTGCATTGGCTTTAACAGACAAATCGCTGGAATCAATTATAGTTAGTATATCAAAGTTTCTTACTAGTTATATATTATGCTATATCACATTTACTATATTCATATAGGATTTTTCTATTCCTTTTTTTTTGCTGTAACTGCTTAGATCACAAGTGAATTCCTAAAAACACTTGATAAAGAGAAGTGCAGAATGAACAACACTGTGATTAACTTGCTGATTTTAACAAATTTTAAAACTCAACTAATACGACTTTCTCTCAAAACTGTTTAGAAGACATCAGCATCCAGAGAATTTCATGGTGGTCATACAGATGTTAAAAATATTTTAATCAACCAGAAAAAGCAGTAAACTTAATTTTATGCAAGTTTCCTTTAAGAAACTTCATATGTCAAAATCAAGAATAAAAAGAATCAGTAAGAAAATTAATAAAATTTTTAAAACTGTTTGCCACCCATTTATTCAGAATGGTATGTATTTCAGCACTTAAAAACTGCCTCAGAAAAGATGAGAAACTATAAATGCTATCAGGACTAGTCCTATATTAATTTCATCCATTAAACTTTGAGTTCAAATATGCAGGCACCTGTGCTTTCCTTCCCTTTGGTCTATGTTTGGAAATATAAAAATTTACCAGAGCTTGTATATTGCTCTTTTTTCTGAAGGTGACCTGTTTACACACTAATACCAGCTCTTTCAAATGTCATGTACTGAGGGAAAGATGTCAATTCCACACCATGGTAGAGCAGACATTGACTGGCACTGAGAACATAACCACATTTTTCCTTGCATAGACCAAGACTTTGGCAGCACCTGGGAACACTATGAGCAGGAATCCATTCCCAACTGCCCATGCTTCATTAAGTTAATTGCATCATTTCAAGAAAGAAGAGAAGGGGCTTCCTAAAGGTCACTTTCCTAAACATGACCTAATGACATTTCAAGACCAGGTATGTGTCATCCACAAGAAATATCACTACTGGGGGCTCAGAAATGTACATGAAGGTTATGTTAATATTATGGTAACATAAGATCTAATCATTATAATTACTGATACATAACTAATAACAACATAGTCATTTCCTCATGCGTATAAAGGTAGCTGTTTTTTTAAGCCAAACAGGTTGTAGTAAATGCTGAAAAGGCACCAGACTCAGATGAACAGTACTCAGCCATATTCAGTATAAAAGCCACTAAAACATGTCATAACAAAATCAAAAAGAAACACTTAGAAACAAAAAATGGAACACGGGGGGTATGAATCAACACATACAAGTAACCAGTGCAACCACCAAACCACAGCTGAAATGCAAAGAGCAGATTTATTTAATTCCCTCACTAATGAAGCTGGGTGGCAGAGACACTCATTCCAGCACATAGAGACATACAGGGACACGGGCTCTGTTAGGCTCAGCTCTTCCTAGCAGACAGCAGAAGGGATTACTTCCTTCCCCAATACACTGAAGGGCTTCATGCATGTAATAGTTTATCACAAAGCTGAGTTTTTATGATCTCTGAGCTTTTGTTCTCTCACTCTGTCCCAGCAGGAGGCTTGGGCATGTCTGTTAGAATGTGATATCTCTACAAGGGAATTCTACTTCTCAAAACAGGCAGAGGATGGACAGCGCTAGGCATAGGAAATGGAGTTCTCCCACCCTGGTATTCTTAGCATTCCCAGCAGCAAGGCCACTTGAGCAAACTTACCATCCTCCTCACCATCCTTCCATTTTTAACCCTTTTCCTCCAACATCAGGTAAATGTAAAAGGCAAAGTTAATTATTCCTTTTTATTGAAAAAACTATCTATCCAAATCAAAACAGAAAATTCATAACTTCGGGGATACAAAGTTTGCACCCATCTTGGATTTACAGCCTACAAAATACACGGACAAAGCTTTAACAATGGAATTACTAATCTAGTAAACTGAAGGCAGAGTCCATATCAAAGATATAGTAAGAAATGGAATATGGCAGAAACCGACTGATGGTTTGAAGGCAAAGTTTTCAAGATTTAATGGCATATTATAACAGTGATGAAAAAACTACATTCAAAAGTACAATATTTGCTTTATTAAAATGATCTATAACCTTACTAATTGTTTACAAGAAATCAATTACCTCTACTTCAGATAAAAACTTAAAGTATCTTTCTTGAATAACAGCTCAAGATGACCACAATATTATAGAGCAAAATATTGTGATGGCCATAAAGCAAAACTGTGCCTTCTCAGGACATCTTTAAGAAAGTGTTTTTGAGAATTTTACAAAAAAATTAAAGAAGAATTGGAGGTTTTAAGTAATAATATTATGCAGTGAATTATAAGAGAATATAAATTTAAGAGGGAAGAAGAGCAATGACAAGGGGATTGGTGAGGGGTGGAATGTCCTAGTAAGAGACAGAAGAAAAGGAAGGAGAGTCTTGAACACTCTCATAGTAGTAGGGCTCTGCAAAAGAGGAAGTTCATAAAAGCTGGCAGAACACCAGGACCTACTTCCCTGAGCAGACTGAACATAGAACTTGGCTTAGCCTTGTTGTATGTATGGATTTGAATGTGGTCTGAGCCCTCCAAGATAACCCATTCCAATTTAAAAAATTAAACTTAAAGATCTAAACACATCACGAGGCAACCTTCCCTGAGACTGTTCCCAAAGAACAGCATTCCAATACAACTAAATCAAGCCACAGACCCTCTTCTCTGTCTAGAAGCTCAGGTAAGTGAAGCACTTCGAACAAAAGCTCTTTTCCAGGAAGAAAAATTAACTTATTTGAAGTAATGGATAGGGAAACACAGTTCTTATGATGAAGGATGTGTCTATACAGCTACGTGGCAGGGATGATTATATTATTTTTGCTTGCACAATCCAAACCATATTTAGACCTTCTTCACAACCAAGTCATCTATACTTTTGTTTTCTTTTAATTTTAACCTCATATTCAAAAATGTGCCTGCCTTTGCTGGCTGGCATTTTAGGTACAGTTGTATTACACATGTCTTAATCAGATCCTGCCTAAGACTGTATCAAACCCTTTAGAAAGAAACAAAACCCAAAAATCTAAGGAAATAGTCATTTTTGAAATTCATTTCTTGCTGCAGATAGCATGTCATTTAAAAAAATTAAATTAATAAAAATTAAAGTATAGAAGAGGCCCACTTGGGAAGTATTCAAAAATACTGATCAACAGCACTATCTAGTAAGAGCATTTCACGTCTCCAAATTTTTTATGCATTTATTATGCAAGACATTTCTGTGCAGTGTTAAGCTAGCAGACCTTGATAATTCAGTGAAGAAGATACACCTTGCTTACCACAGGAAAATGACAAGCTGTTACTGAAACAGCAACAACAGAAAATTCTTGCAGGTAATCCATTGATGCTACATAGTAAAAGAGGAGAATGATAAACAATTACTGGAAGGATACAATGGCTTCCTAAATTAAAGTTTGAGACTCAGCAGTGACAAATTTTAGAACACACCATCACTAACATACTTAAGTGTTCTGTAAGAAACAAAAGAAAATACTTTCTATGTTCGCAAAACCTATCAACTGAAAAAGATGGATTGTTCAGAGGTAAATTCCATTTACACAAATGGATATAAATGCAAAAGTGGCAAAAAAGACTTTGTATTACAGAGAAACACAGGAAAGAAGTGTAAAAGGTTATACAATTATAATCACTATTTTAGTTAAATTTTATCCTGGTAAAAATTAGAATTGAAAAGCCACCCTACATGCCTGAGAAATGCATATTGACTGTATCTCCAAGACATTTAAAAAACTTAATAACTGATAAAGAACTTCCTGTATTGAGAACTATACTACTGTTGCCCAAACAGCTGAAGCAACATTACCCAACTGTAACCAATTCCAGACCCCATTGGGCATCACCCAGACCATGCTTGCTTTTCTCTCCATTCCTACCTTCTCTTCCCTGCCCCCCTCCTCCATTTTTTCTTAAAATACAAGCTATTTTATAGGGTGACTGTAATATGATACCATGATCATCGCTGATTGCAGTTAGAAACAGAGCCTTCTAATCCAGCTGCTCTCCACTTCAACAAATGCCATTTAAAAGCTACTTCATAAAAACATTATTGCTTCATACTTAAAAGACATTAAGTCAAGATTTTGGAAATTCCATTCACTTGATTATATCAACAAGTGTAGTATATGCTAGATTTATCATTAAAGCAAAATCCATGAGAACTGTTTTCCAGACTTCAGCTAATGCTCTTATAACACATTTGGCCAATGAAAGGGATGAAAACCAGTAGTGCTTTGAAGCAATAGCCAGTAAATGCCGTTGTGGTTTACCAAGAGTGGGATGCACAACCTATTACACCACAGTTAATGAAATTAAACCATTTTTCATGTTTTTTAAATGTGTCCTGTATTACTTGCTTGGAATCTACACAACTGCTTCATCTTTGAGACTTTTTTTTTTTGGTAGTAAATTGTATCTCTTACATCTATTGTTAATTGAATCAGTAAGCGACAACCACTGTTTTGTATTTTATAATACTATTCAAGCAAAATAACTTGATAAATAAACTACATATTCTTTTTTTTCCCCTCCATTTAAAATAAAGTTCTAAGTTTGTTTCTTACCCAAAGATGCAGGGAAAAGATTTCTGCGAGGAAAAGAGTATCAAGTATTTGCATACTACCTACTTGTATCAGATGTGCATTGATAAATAGTTTCCTTACATAACATGTCTTTACATAAAATGTGCATTTCATTTAATGCTTTCTTGAGAGAAAAAAAATTCTCCTGGCAAATATTTTGGTGAAATACATTTGTAAAGCTTTAACTCCAGTCAAGTGCAATTTTTTCAGCAAACAAATGAAGAGGTTTATTTACCAAAATAAAACACTGTTTATTCTCTATTATCCTGACGTCTTGAAGAACCAAACAGATAATTAATGTTAAAACCCCATTTACTTCTCTAGCACTGCTAACTATTTACATATTATATGTATTATTTATTAATATATTTAATATATTTAATTAATAATAATTAAATATTAAAGCCTAGCTAAATTAAATCCTTAAAGACAACTACATTTCTCCCCTATTTAGCAACACATTGTATATTCTCTTATTTGCATCAATAAAACTTTGAAAACTTTTTCCCTTGGCCTTTAAGACAGAGAGCTCACAAGAGAAAACTAATTTCTTTCTAGCAGTCCAACCAGCTGTTGTCTTAAGCTAAGAACTCAATTCTCCTAAACCCTCCAAATTGTCCAAACGCAGCTCTTCACACACTGCATTTCAGCAAGTTAATTTATCACTGACAAATGTTAACCAATAAACTTTTCCAATTAGCATAATTAGTTAACAGTACACTGCGGGATGGTCAATAGTCCAGGTCATTTTTACACTGCCCACCATAAGAAGCCACTACTATTCTTCCAGAGGGATATCATGCCACAATTTTGCTAGTTATAGTCATCAGCAGAGTGAGAAGACCTATATGTGAGAGATTATTGATGAAATAGCATCAAAACCAATTTGTAAGGGACAAGACAAATGGCAACAGCCCTTCTACTAGTCCAAATCAGAAGAGCTACTGTCTTCTGTTTGCTACTTAGAAGCACTTTACTGTATATTTGGAAAAATACTATTATAAAAATTAGAATTCTGATACTGGGAGGTGGGGTGGTGGAATGAGGAAATAAAGATATGGGGCCTTCCAATAATGGAACTTTTTTTCAGACAAATCACTTTTCCCACATAAAACCATTAAAAGTCAACAATGAAACTCTCAGTTCAACTTCAATACCTAGAATATAATTTTTGCATCTATTAAAAAAGAAGTATCCTAAAGACAAATCAAATGGGATTACTGTGCTTAACAAAGAACTGCCCTTATTAGCAGAAGTGTTGAGTAACATTGGCCTTTAACACAAGTTACACTGCACACCCAAGTGGCAGTGAAGTTCAGATCATATACCCTCATTTCCATAATCATTTTCACATGCCTAGAATGCATTAAATACAATACCATCTTAAAAATGAAAAGCAGACATTCCTTTAGAAATTAATTCAGTATTTAGCACATCACAGACAGAAAAGATCTCCTCTTTTTACAACACAGAAAAACTGGAACATAATAAATACTATAAGACTGTTTGTTATTTCATTTGCATTAATTCTGTCCTATAGGCACAAGCATACCTTACTGCAATTGCAGAAAGATTACATTCATGTCTAAAACACTGTATTCTAACATGGAATCTTCTTCACCACACATTTTTACAAACCTCACTTTAACTATTCCTGCTCAATAGTCTCCAGCCGCTTCCCAGAAAAAAAACACACATCACATAATATTTCCCCTTATGAGATTCGTTCCTGACAAACAAAAAATGTAAGCCTACATTTAAAGAATATACATATCTGCAATTCATAAATGCTAGCATTGCAGAAGGTGGAGATAGGGGGGCCCATGCAAGAGCACTCATTGACTTTAGAGAGGATAAAATCCTTCCTCAGTCTTTATGTGGGTTATCCACGTTCTAGTTAATTCTGCCCTGATGACAATTGCTTCTGGAACAAAACTAAAATCACTGCATTTGTAGCAGTGATATTCTTGCTCATTTGTAATTATTAATTCCAGAGGCCAGCCTGTGGTTCTTCTCAGGATGGCAAATAGAGCTTAACTAATAAACCCTTCACTGTGAAGGACTTGATTATTTCTTCTGGATAAACAGGATATCTTATGAGAAGTCACCAAAGAATTAATGGTAAGTCGAGCTAAGTGACATTCCACCCAACAATTAAACAAGACACATTAAAATAAGCTTTAACTTACATCTTCTTTCAGGACTTTCCATTAGGCTACTACAGCACACAAGAACAGAAATTACCTTCATAGTGCTAAGAAGCCTCCACTTGGCAAATGCATAATGAACCACAGGAATGAAAGTTCAAATGATGTGCATATAAGCAAGGGAGCAGGGAAAAAAATCCTCTTTAAGTTCAGTTATATCACAGAATAAATAAAAGTTTCTAATGTGTAGCTTCTCCATTTACACAACAGTGCATTAGCTACTACTTGGAGTCATTATATAACATTTTATAGTGTAGATCCTAGGACTTAGACAATGTCAATAAAGACAGGAAATAATTTTTTTCAACACACCAACCAGAATGCATAATTAATAATCAGACATATGGTTCAAATTAATTCCTAGAGGAAATAGTAACTAATAAACTTTTCACAGAGTACACAGAAGCGCTGTGTAGATCAGCTAGATGAAATGGCAACTGATGTTAAACATAAACCTTCAATAGGCTTCATTCTGTCACAGGAAACTACACAGCTTCAATTACATTCACAGGTGGAAAGATTTGAATCATCTTGCCAATGCAAAATAATGCATTGCAACAGGAGAAAATACACAAAAGATGTAAAATATTTACAACAGGACATCAATAAAAGAGAAGTGAACATGATTTGTAGAAGACAATTTACCTCAGTGATTCAAATATAAAGAAATTTAAATGTTTTTTAACAAAATAAAACTACCCTAATAGCACACATCCCATCCTAACACTTCTTTAAAAGGCATTTGAATCTTAATATGTCAATACTGATACGGATACATATAAATGCAATGCATTAAAAAAAAAAACAAACCCAACATAGATTTAAAAAAATTAATTCCTTATACAACAAATTATTTCTTCTGCTACACACATGATCAGTGTGGGGTATGGCCAAAGAAAGATTTAAAATAATCTTGCTGATGATCAAATTTTGTTTCTCCAGAAGACAGCTGATAATGTTAAAAATGGAGGCTGCTGGCAGTTTTAGAAACCTACTAATTTAGAATTACTCCAACTTTTGTGCAGATAATGTTTTGGGTTTTCTTCGTTTTTTTTTTTAAAAGCACCACAGTTTTACAACTCATTAAGGTGTTTTCCAGCTTCACATAAGGTAACATTCCTGTTACAAATCCTAAAGATTTCGAGAAGTCTACAACATTTCTACTGCAATGCATAAACTGAGACATAAGAGAGCAAATTAAAAGAAAGTAATGGTAAGGATCTTAGAACACCATCTAAACAATCCAGCAGCATTGCTGATCAATCAGTTTGCTCACAAATATATTGCATATTCAAGAGAAATCAAAACAAACGAGGATGAAAACAAAGATATTCTAATTGCACCCAGAGATAACAAAACACATATTCTAATTGCACACAGAGATAACAAAACACGTACATCCTTTACATATTCAAGCAACTGAAATGTCAATCTTCCTTAGGAAATAAAAATCCCAGAGCAAATGAAAGTAGAAATGAAACCAAGGGAAAAAGGTTTGGCTCTACACACTAAGAATTGCCTACAGCAGCATGTTACAGAGAGGGCCCTGGAGCTTGGCTGAGCTTCAATAAGGATTGGGTCATCAGTGGCACTGTCGGTCAGTTAAGAGATGAGGTAATGTATTTACTTGTTTTCATAAGAAACTGTACAAAATACAGCTATACAGCCTGATCTACAGGAGATTTTTGTACACTGAAATCAATCAATTAGAAGGAAATAAATGACTGAGAGACTTGAAGGAGATGCATCTTGCCTATTTGCACAAACACAGAGGAAACCAAACCAACCCCACCACCATCCCCCAAAAAGTTCATATTCATATTTGTTCCAGTAATACCATACAGGAAGGACTGTTCTTGTTAACCAAAAATCATCTTGTTAACCAAACTGCCTGCCAGGGATGGCATGTCTTACTAAAAATATTTAAACTGGTTTTATACTGGGGATAATATTAATGCTTAGAATAGTTTTGGATATGAATAGCAGTTTTCTTTGCATTGCACACACCTGCAGCTGTACAGAGGCATGCTTCACAGCTCCTCACAACTGCAGGATTCCTTCACAAACACAATCTCCACAGGTACCTTCCTGCAATCAAAACTTTTTTTTCTTCACTCCCATTTCCAATTTCTCCCCTTACATCTCCAAAGTAGCTGACAACCTTTCAGTGTTGATATTTTTCTCTCTCTTTAAGGTAAAAAAAAAAAACCCCACAGATGAAATCTTTACACCAGTATATGTGCAGAAATTTCACCACACAAGAGCGGCTTAATAGTGACATCTTCTGAAATGACCACCACCAAATAGTAGCAGTATAGAAACAGCATTACAAAAAGTTCCTCTTTCAAAATCAAGACACTAAATCCCACCTACACACTAACTGCAGATCTCTGCTTTGTGAACTTTCAATGTAAGGATGTTAGTAAGAAAAAATTCAGCTGTTTTACCTCTCAGAGTAACACACAAAGTATTTTTGGCACAATGCTACATTACAACACAGCAAAATGTAAAATTTCTTCAACCTTGACACCCTTTTCATTGAGGCAATATGGACTTCAGCATTAATTCAGCCATTTACCTAAGTCCAGTGCAAACAATAAGAAGCAGGTATTAATAATTATATTAAACACATGAAGAATGTAAATAAGCTTAACCTGCAAGACTGTACATCTTTCAGAAAGTAAAAGAACTTGATGCATTAAAATGTGAGCTTGAGACTGCTCCAGAGAGTGATATTAAGACCAGGACAATTGCTGGTTCATTCACCTTTGAGGCATTCTCCTTTGGGGCAATGCCATCATCCCCTCTGCCTTCAGTTGCCTCCCATGCTCATGTGGGCACATTATAAGCCAGAAAAACAGCTAAAATGACTGAAAAATAACCCTCAGAAGGAAAAATAACCCTCAGCTGGATCCACAAACTGAATGAACTGCTCACATATCTGCTTGACTATAGATGTGGGAAAGCTGCTGTCAGGAGTGCAGTGCACAGGGCCCCTATACATAGTAGTATGGTCCTGCATCCTAAAAATAAAAGGAAATCACATCCTTTATAAGACAGGACAGTTGAGGTTTTAACCTCCCCCCGCCCCTTATAAACATGCCTACAAATCAAAATCTGGCACCAAAACACTTCAAGAGGGTGTACAAGAATAAAAGGTGCCAGAAGTTTCCAAAAAACTATCCATGACTTTGTAAGATCTAGATCCAAGTGTTAGATGTATGTTTCCTGAACCCTAATGCCTTCCATTAGGGGTACAGTCAGACTGAAAAAATAGTTTAAAAAAATCTGAGTTAAACTGACTGTAATCATGGGTCTGAGGGGGCACAAAGCAAAAACCTTGATCCATTATAGATGAGAAATCATAACTGCAAAGAAAACACAAATCATTGCTCTGTAATGTACTTAATACCCTTCTTTTCTAAGGTAAATATTATTTGTTTTTACTTACTCCCTAGGAACCTCAAGCATCAGGGCCCTGTTCTGCTAAATTAGTAATTCTGAAGAGCAGCTATGAATGCCATCATTACATTAACTTAATGCATTTTAGTGTGAAAAAACACTATTGGTTTGACAGCATAGTAGAAAAAAAATAATTTCATAATATCTGAGATGCAATAGATACTGCTAAAGGATGTTTCAAAATTAAAGCACAGCCCAGTCAGAGAAATCAGGTGGCAAATATGTGGGCAGAACTGAAAAACTTCAGATTTGCAAATTTCAACTCACATCCTTGCAAATACATTGAGTAGAAAAATTTATCAAATAGTGTTCAGAAATTTTGTCTTATATTTTTCCCCACAAAATGACAAAAATCAATAACATGTATATATTTATGTATGTCTTCCACAGGGTCCTGGTAAGAAATTACAGACCACAGAAGCACAGATGCTTTGAATGCTCAGTTCTCCTACTGACATAGCACAACATAGAAAACTGTTGTTGAGATGTTGGCTGCTATGGTTCCTGCACATTTTCACCATCCATACTTCTGAGTAGTGAGATCCTCTTTTATAAATTTGGTGTACATTTCTTGTTCAAATTTAAATAATTCTGGATTTTACACCAGCGGATTCCAATAACCATTTAATTCAAATCCTACTGTGCAACAGCCCTATTACTATTGTTTTATATTCTTCCTAAATAGAGTGTTTTGTACTACATACTGGTGAGGTTTTTTCCAACAATTCCGAGAAAAGGATTATTTCACCTTTGAAATGATGAAAAGCTCTAGAATAATACAAAAGTATATTTAGTGGGTTTTAAATAAAATAATCATACCATCGTACAAATGTCACTAAACTGAACTGATGCATAGGCAGTCTTGATTCAGGTACATTAGCATGAACAATCATAAAAAATGCATAAAGAGTAGTAGAAGCCTTCTTAATGAAAAAATATAGAAATGTTTCCATATGTTTATGAAGTATTCTTTACCCTTTAAATGAGCACATTCAGATTTAGTTGCTGGCTTTGTTTCAGAGAAACCCCATCTGTACACTACATCGCTTACAGGCACATCTCAGTCATGCAATAGCTATGTCACAGCTCATATATCAAATAAAAATCACATTCAAGGCCACACAACCTTATATACTCAAAGTCTTCCATTCTATTTTAAGTAATCCTAAGAGAGCCCTTATTGCACCTCACTGCTGATGTCACATGACTTTTGTTGGGAAACAGAGTCCTACAACTGAAATATCAAGAAGTTCTTAACACAGATGAGAATGATATAAAGGAGAACTCCATTGTACCGATATATTCTGGAAGCCTTTTTGTTTTTTCAGCAAAGAAACAGGTGTGGAACTAAAAACTTAAGAAGAGTAGCACTGCACATCATTATGTGGTATTGGGAAAAGCAGGATTAAACATGCGGAACTCACGGTAGGCTTAAGGAATTCATCTGACACAGATTCCAAGGCTAATAAAGCTGATGATTCACATCAATGACAGAAGGGAAAGAAGTTGTCTAATCTTCCTGAGATCAAAGGTTTCAGTGCCAGAAAATTGCATTGCAAGTCCAACAGCAAGGACAGCTGAACAGGCAAAAGGCTTCTATGCACATTACATAGCAGTCCAAAAGCCATCAACTTTTGTAGCAAGGAAACAACATAACAGCTATATTAGAAATAATGCAATCATACAAACCCAAGCCATCTCCTCCACAGAACAACTTGACTAAGCAGAATGCTGCTGAAACATTTCTGTATTTAGGGGGGTTTCCCCTTATTATAAGGAAGATTCCCTTGCCAGAGAGAATTTGGGGAAAAAAAAAATCTGAGGTAGTCAGCTAAGTATAAATGCCTTACAATGAAAACCACTTATCTACAATTAAAAAGAGAGGTTTACCAATGTCTAAAATCACAATATATCTCTGAATTACTGGCAATATATATAAAGATGATTATTCAATTGCTGCTTTTCAGTAAGTTCTTGAGAAGGTTGTGTTTCCACTAGCCCATGAAATACATGAGTCAGTATGAAAGAATGTTTGCTTTTTTTGTTTGTTTTTTGTTTGGTTGGTTATTTGGGGTGTTTGCTTGTGGGTTTTTTTGTTTTGTTTTGTTTTAAAAATTACACTGATGACTGCCATAACAATAATCAGAAAATTATTTTATTCTTCTTTAACTTTAAATCAGTTTCCCGGTGTTTAGACTATCAAGATTTAATATCTTACATTTAAAAGAGCTAGTAAAGAAAAAAAAAAAGGCAAAATATACTTCAGCTAGCAGCTATAAAGGGTCAACTGCACTAAAGAGATACAGCCTGAACAAGAGGATAGTTCAGGAATCAGCTGGCCTCAATCAGAAAACTGAGGGAACCAACATTTCAAACAGAAAATTTGTGAACCACCAAGTAACCCAAAATGAATAGGAAAAGAAGGAAGCCTTGTGATCATCCAGCCTTGATTCCTTTAAAATACAGGCCGCAGGATTTTCCTCCTGTACTTAAACACCAGCATGAATCTATCAAAAAACCCCTGCAGTCTCACAAAGTTGTTACAGTCATGAACTGCTGTCAACATAAAAAACATCATTTTAACTGGAATTTGTTTTGGATAATGGAACTTTTTGTATCTCATTATGCTAGATGCAAAAGTTACTTTTGAATAGATAATGCAGTTGACAGAAATACAAGTAAATTTGTCTCTCACAAAAAAATTTTAAAGGTTTGCATGCAATTTCTGTTATGAGTTTCATCTCCCACTCCAAAGTCCATATAAGCCTTAAGATGATCAGTTGCCTTTCAAAAGAATGACTTGAGCACCATTTAGAAGTCGAGTTGATCTTTGAGGCTTCTGGAAGGACAAGACAACATAGAGCGTTAATCTGAAGTAGAACCACCACGGAGTCATTTCTCAGCTTGATGCTCTGTTTGTTTATAGCCTTAAAATTGGAGAAAGCAAAGAAAAAATGGCAGCAAACAAAATACATTCAACATTTGAACAGAAAGACTTGGCTGAGAGGTTATATTTGTATTTAACATAGGTGAAATAAAAAGTGAGTGGCAGATATTATGGCTTATAAAAAGAAGAAAGCACTATGGCCAGCAGGTTCCTGAGCTTCATCTAAGAAGTATCCAAACAGGGAAGCACCCATAAGGGCACTAAACAAGAAAGCTCTGTATTACCTCAGTGAAACAGAGCATGACTATTAGGTATAGAAGAAAACTGAAGTGAATTTTATTTGCACACATGCTTCAAGGTATTCTGTTAAAAAGTCTGCCATCTTCTTTTGCTGCAGCTCAGTTTTCTCATCAAGTGCTACCACAGCAAATGCACTATCTGACTCAATGCCTGATAGACTAAATACTTAATAGACAAATATTGAAAAAAAAAAGTGCCATATTTCTTTATTTCATCTCATAACCATGCATGTGGACTTCTTAGCGCTTACTGCAATGCTGTAAAAATCACCAGCTCTTTTCTGTTGATCATTTTCCCATTCAGTTTTTAAGTTAGAACAGCTTTCTACTAATATTGTTAGAAAGAAACTTGCCTAAAGGCTTACATTCAAACTCAGCAAATCATTCAAATGAAGGCAGCAAAGGAAGTGGGAGGGCATGAGATGTGAAGACTGAGGTCATGACAATAGTTTGGTCCAGTACTATTCCCTTTTTCAGACAGTTTATCCTTTGCATTTAGGAAACATTCTGTACCTGTGAAGAGAATTTTTCAAGACTTCATGCACATTTAAAGAAGGCAAATTTTATGAATTAAAGAAGTAATTGATCTTATCGTTGAATATGGTAGAGGTACTACCTTGGCGATAAGCTCACAATCTGCTGGCAAACTGCGTTTCATTGATAACATATGGGATACTGCAACATACGAATAGACAGCGCCATAAAAGCGATCCCACTGGGAAAGTAGGCTGGACACGAAGTACACATCAAAGCAAGTTTTATAAAAAGCTCTCTTGAAAGACAGAAGATCAAGTGCTTAGCACTTTGCTGATCACAACCACCTCATCTAAGCCCAGTGAACAGAATACAGAGCTAACTGATGAAACCAGGAGCTATGAGAGCTACAGCGAGACACAGTCATACGAGCTTTCAACAGAACTGCAAATGCTGGTATGTCAGTGCCTCAAAGCTTTGTTTTAAAGCTTATGCTCAGTCTAAAACGAGTAGACATAAATATCTATGGATTCCTAATGTCTCTGAAGTGATCTGGTTTGTTGGCACAAATAATGTATTTTTAGATACAATTTCCTAAAATCATGCCCGGAATAATGCAGTTCACCCCTCTGAACTGTACTGTATCTTTGTTATACAAAATTCCACAGCATTTGAAAAGCTCTTGAATACACACAGAAACAATGTTCTTTAAAAGCCAAGAGCAACTCTAAAAGAATCTACAAAAAGATTGGGTATAACAGGTATCTAACAGGTGTTTTACACTGTATACACTACAATTCTAAACCTTCCAGTCAGATGTTTACTGACAGAGAGTACCAAGCACAGTCATAACTACTTACAACAGCAATATTCATTGTCAAGCACTTATAAAAAACTGCATTTAAAACCTAGAAAGCATGAACAACAGTATGACTAGTTTAGAAAATAAATACAAAAATACATAAATAAAGTAAATCATCATCCCTCTTCCCAATTCTTTTGCTTATAACAGAAGGAAACTGTTTTGCTTTTGTACATTTTTGATGTAAGGCAAGCACTCTTCTGGAAGGCAGGGCTGCCACTCCTCTCCATTCTACAGGGTAAAAATGGACTCATATCTGATAACAAATCACAACAGATTCTTGTGATATCCAAAGTTCCTCTAACAAAACCCCTATTTTATTCTCTAACTCTAGTCATCCTTTGGAAGTGCAGAAGTTTGAAAATTTCCCTTTTATCAAGCAAACAATTAAACCAAGTTCTTATTTAACTTCTTTTGCTGAACTGTACATGTATGACTGATTAATTCTTCACAAATCTGAAGACACTGAAAAAAAAGTTCTGCATCTCAAAATTTAACTGAGGTCTCAGTTTCTGAGATGACACAATTGTTCAAGGAGAGGAACAGCATTTAGTGTAGTCCACTGAAAGCCAAAACATCAGAAAACACAAAATACGAAAGCCGAATGGACCCATCTATCAAACAACATGCACAACCACATCTGGAGAAGGTAGTTTTTGCTATCCACACAAACCAAAAGACACCAGATAACTTCTGAGTACAAGTCACTGAGTTCATACTAAATAAGCTGATACTGAGACACCAAAAAATGGATTTTTCCTAAAAGCTTTTCTTTGAAAATATAGCAAAAAAGTAAGGAAAATATTCTGGGAGATATATGAAAATGGAAATCTTATGGACTCCTTGACTTTCTAAAATAGTTAAGAAAGCTATTAGTCAGTCTGAAAACTCTTCTTGGCCATCTCAGCTTGCAGTAGAGCAAGTGATTAATTTATTAGTATTTTTAATCATTATTACTTTGAAAACTTTCTCCAGTGATTCCAACTACTAAAATATCTGGTACTCGGCTACATCACAAATCTGAGTTTACATAAAGGAGAATGAAAAATGATAACTAATGCGAGAACAAAGCAGCTGACATAAGTGCTATATGCAACTGTGGTATGTCACACAAGCCAGGTAAAACCCAAGCAACCATAGGAAGGGAACTCCAAGTCTCATCACAGGTGTAAAGATGGCTGGCTTCTATAATGTTGGAATTCTTGCATTTTGCTCTAAATTATCCAGTATTTACTTAGCTCAGAAAACAGAAATAGTCTACAACATAATTCCACTATGGGGACAATTCATTTGAAGAACTAAATGTAGCTTCTCGACAAGATCACATCCCTTGGAGCAATTAAGCTTTTCTTCTTCCAACAGCACGTTGAGGAAAAAAAGAGTCCATGTCTTCAAATTGGAAAACTTTAATAATTACTGGAATTGTAACAGGAACCCCCTTCCCAGCAATCAAGATTTAAAACATTTCTATAACACTTGCTGAGATTTGCATTTCTTCTTCATTTCTGTATTTTCTAGTCACTCCCCTGCCCTGCAATAACTGGTGGGGGGAGGGGAAAATGGTTACCATAAATCCCACTTCAGAGAAAGCATTTTTAATGAGAAAAATGTTTGAAACTACCATGCAAGAGACAATTCTACCTAACCACATCTAACTGTTCAGGTACCCTGTTGTGTATTAAAGAAAAGAGGCAAATCAAAAGGAGAATGGGCAAAGACTGGAACCAAGAAGTTCAATGAAGAAAAGTGCCGACTATCACAGGATTTGACAAAAATACAGTAAAAGTAGAAAAAGAGCATGAACAAGATGCAGCAACAAAGCCACAGTATCAAACTGGAAGAAAATAGCATAAGGCAGTGCAATATCTGGATTTATTCTGCATTTCAGCATTACACTCAAAACAAAGCAAAAAAAAAAAAAAAAAAAAAAAAAAAAAAAAAAAAAAAACAAAAACACATTTGGTTTGAACTTGATATAGTCATAAAAGAAAGAAACTAAGCTCAGACTAGGGACTTTGCTTGTTTAGATGATCTCCAACTGAAATAAAGGTGTTTCTGGGAATAGTTCTGGTTACTTTCTTTAGTCAGCAGTCCTGTTACAAAGTATGCTTTGGAGAAGGTTAAGCAGGTGCAAGAGCTCTTATTTCACATAAGACAAAGATCCCAGAATCCAGGAGCTGTGGTTATACAGAGACCTCTGACATCTCCTTAGAATCCAAGATTTTGCTTCGTGTTCCACATAGTGTGATACATACCTTTATAATAATACACAGTTTGCCTACAGCAGTACAACACTTCAAAGCAAAATCAAAGCAGCTACATCTGCTTGTGCCATTTTTAATTTTCCTATTATGCTTCACACAAACAGAAGGAATCCCATCAAATAACACTGTAACAGAACAAATCCCTTTCTATATTAGCTCTTTGATAATTACCTTCCAATAGCAAAATCAAAACTGTAAAATGTTAATTTAAGAGCTTTCTTGTTTACTACAGTTTCCAGAGAATCTATTGTTTCACTGACTTTGTCTCCCTCATCATTACTACATATATTACTGCGTATGTCTACTTTTGGTAGAATATTACTCCAAAAGAACTGGCTGCCTTTAGAGACATAACGCTAAGTGAAAAATAACTGGGCAAAAGAGATGCTATAATTGAAGCTCAGTATTTTCCAGTAAAAATACACTTTCTGTCCTTACCATTACCCTATTACATATGCCTTGTATTAATTATATTCTGTGACTATAAGGTGGACTAGACACATAGGAAAAACATTATTCTTGACTGCAAGAAATACAATAATTACTCCTCATATAGTCTGCATTTTTAACAGCTTAACAACTCTCCCACATGGTATATTCCTGGAGAAGAATATATTTTTCTTGAATATCCATGCAATTTAAAAATGGGATTTGGATCTATAATCGCTAGGTTTAAAATAATTACAAGGTATGTATCTTTTTAAAAGCCTGATTTAATATAATAAGAAATCACTTGGGATATCAGACTTAAAAATGCTATTGCAGTACAAAATGATCTGGCATCTCTTATGGCAAGAATACCAATGGTATTCATAATCTTACACAAACCAAAATACTCTCACAAATGGAAAGTAATTTTCTATACCATTCACTAGAGTTTATTCCATAAAAGTAACTTTAGAGAATACTAGTATTTTCTAACTCTTAATATTGTAAACACTAATATGTTTTAAGCAGCAGTCCAATACTTGGGATCTGTCCCATGACTTCAACTCAGTACAACTTTTATTTAAGCAAGACTATATGTATAACAAACTTACTACTCAGGGTTAGCAGTCAATATTACATATTTGCAAACAGAAAACATGTTTCTACCATGTCTAATAGTTCTTCATTCTTAAACCTATCTACTTTTGACTATGCCTTGGCCGTTTCTTTCCTAAAAACTACCACTACAATAAACACATTTTTACTACAATACGTTCCTCACAGGAATATTTCAATTTTATCTTTACTATTTTCTTATTTTATTCACATTCCTTAATAATCTACTCCACTAAAAAATTCCTAGACCTTTACCGCCTCATCAAGATCAAAACCTATAATCAGTCTGTTCCTTTCCAAACCGAAATGTCTCATTCTGAATAAAAAGGAGGAAGATACGCACTATAAGGCATTCCAAATTCTTTTAAAGTGATTCAAGGTGTTTCATAAATAAAAAGAAATAAGTAAACATAATGAAAAATGTCCAATTACACCATAAACAGGAAACATTTTACCATAATGACCATAAGCTATAATCATTTCTTTGTGCTGTAGCACCTGTATGCATTTCCACTTCCTCTCAGAATACCTCACTACACAAACCAGCATCCCACAAAACAGGATTCTTTAATCAGAAGGGCAAAAGGAGACATGCTGACTGTGGGAATTACCACAAATGTCAAACCAGCAGAAAGTGATATTCTAAGCTGGAATAATTCATGTTATACATCAGTACATTTACTAATCAGAAAATAGGATGATTTATCTTATATGTAACTGATGCACGGACAGTCAGGTTAAATCTAGTTGGCATAAGAATTAGAACAGGAAAAGGATTTCAGAGTCAGCATCACAGAGTGTTAAGACTAGGCAGGATTTCTTGGCTGTAGTTTTGTTTTAATGTTTAATAATGTCAAAAACAGCAGCAACACACTTGACATACTAGCAGCCTTCCTGTATGTATGAGAAAGTTGTGATGAAGGCTCTTAACAGAGGTGAACAGTAGCAGAATGAAAGATAATTGTCATATACCTGAAATATGAAAGTTTCTGCCTGGAATGGTGGAAAAGCTTTCCCACCATGAGAACAGTCAAGCAGTGGCAGAGGCTGCACAAAGAGATAGGGTGTTCTTACTCTCGGAGATTTTTCAAGGTCTGACGGGTTACAGCCCTAAAGAACATAGTCTGATCCCATAATTGACTCTGATTTTAGCAAAAGACTGAACTGCAGAGACTTTTTGTAGATCCTTCCAACTTAAATTTTTTGACAAGCCTATTATTTTTTGCCAGGTACAAAGAAATAGCTTTCTTCTGCTCTTCTGAAGAGCAGTGTTCAGGAAATAGCAGTGACTGGCGTCACTACTTCCACTGCAACACTTCTGCACAAACCTTTTTCTTAAAAAACACGGATGTCAAGAAAATACTATGGCCATCTCATTCATGATTTATTCTTGTATCAGCAACCACCGATGGTTTCCAGGTTCATTCTAAATTTGACAGGTTGTCTGGGCCTTTGCACAAAAAAAAACCAACCAAACAAACAAACAAAAAAAAAACCTTTCCTTCTGTTATCTCTGAAGCTTTCTTTTATGTGCACTCTGAACTTTCCTAAAAAAATTCCTAGTTCCTATTATGCAGCAGATTCAAAATAATGTTCTTCCTAGCCTTGTTGTTGCAACACTGAATTTCAGTAGTTTAGCCCCAACATGTTCATTTGCTCTTAGAAGCCACCATCTATACCTCCCTGTAGAGTTTTTCACCTGATGCAGTACCTGGCAGCTAGAACAAGGCAAAAAGGCAGCCTTCCTCACTGCTATCCAAGCACAAGAACAAGCAATAACATCAAACTAGCAGCTGAACAAACAAAACAGGTGCTCTCAGTCACAGCTTCCATTGCTATTTGTGCAAACAAACTACAGACTGGAGTTAAAGGCACTATTTATAGCTAGCTCTAAGCTTCGGTGTCTTGGTTTTTTGGTAGCCCACCAACATACCCAAGAGTTTGCTGTTCATTTCAACACAGACACTGAACTGAGATCTCCTGCCAATCTGAAACAATTCAGCTTAAGAAACTTTATACACATTTATGCACAGCTATGGATTTTATGCATGCATGCATCCCTTTCACAACCTACTGATTTATCTTTTCTTTTTCTCCTTCACTGTTCTGCTGACAGTGTGTATACATTCACTTTCAACACAAAATACATTTAAAAAGTCTCGTGAATTTTAAAGTATATTAGATTCTTTAGCACAACATTATTTATTAAAGTTAAGCTCGTATGAATGCTTTAAGTATGGCTACCACCATTCTTTCATCACAATACTGTGTGTTTCAATTTCAAAGCTTATTAGTGTATATTAATTAGACCAGAAAAAAAAAAAGGCAATCATAATTACTGGTTTCAATGCATACTTTCCATGACAGTTCCTCATTTCAGGCCACAACAGACTTGTTGCTCCTGGCAGGGGATTTATTCAGATACTCAGCAAGATAAACCTCACTGACTACATACTGAAATGATAAAATGTTCCACCCATCTCCTTTCATTGCAAGTCAGTTCATGACTTAAGAATATCACTGAAAATGTTTACTACAAAAGGAAATAAAACGTTATACACAACTATATTAAGCTTTAAAAATTAGGTTAAAGAAGAAATCATTCTTAGCCTGCTAATCCATGCTGGTTTTCCATCTAAAACTACAGGTGATAATCTACCAGTTTCAAGGAAATGCACAACATATAAAAATAGTCCTATTTACACACTGCATTGTGAACCTACATGAAGGATGAGGACACACATGAGTAACCACCACCACAAGACAGTAAACTTTTTATACCATGCAAATTTCATGTAGCTATGTCCTACCACTCCCAAGCAATAAGAGAACACATGCTTACACTTCAATTTTAGACAGAAATTTCAATGCATACTCCTCCAAATGAATGCAAAATTGTCCATGTTACATGGAACAGAGACTAAATGCCAGTATGTTGCAAAGAAGTTAGAGCTGAACAACCAGCATTACCTCTAAACTTTGAAATGCTGGGTTTTTGCAGGCTTTTGTGTTTTGGAGTTTGGTGGCAAGAGAGCAGGCAAGAGGGAAAAAAGTAGTTTTAAAAACAGGGGTATTAGAAAGGCAGGTCACTTATTTTAGTCTTTTTCCTAAGTGGTTAAAAGAACTATGCAGCAGCTCCACAAGCCTTTTTTATATGTACACCTGGGAAGAATACTGAATCCTGTTACTTTCCTCACTGCTACCCTGATGTGGTTTAGACCAGATGTTTAAATGTTACAGTATGTACATTTTCTTCTCTTCTTCCAAGGCAAAAGCAAAATAAGAGGAATATTTGACTTCACTCCACAAGAGACCTATTTAATAGTTTGGCGGTTATGTAAGTAAAGGTAGCTTGGCTAAGTCAATGTTGACGACATACAGAATGACATGATCCTAATGAGTTGGAAAATATTGGCTCTCATGAGATTCAACCAGATGCTACTGCGCTGAGAAAGCTACTGTATTATTGAATTTCATTTTTATGAGGTAAAATTTATTATTCAACCATTAAGGTATCCCACATGAAATCTTGCATAAAACAGTTTTACATTTACTTTCTGGAAAATAGATTTATTTTAACTTTAAGACATCATTTACATGAGGGATTCAATGCCTATTTGATCACCTTTAGTAGAGAAATGTAAGGTCTGCAAGCAATTTTCTCAAAAATACCAGATTAATGGAACCGAACTGTCAACAAAATAATGAACTACCTGAACAGGACAAGGAAAAAGTGGTAGCGAGTTCCAGTTTTCCAGAGTAAACTAAAGCCATGTGTTACTGTGTATGTATTTTCTTGGCAGACTGAAACAGTTAGAAACAGAGTGCTTCAGGTACTTACTAACAAATAATGAAAAAAATACACAGTAAAATTACTCTATAGGATTAATCATGCTCAACCCTTGAAAGATCTTAACTAATGCCGTTTTCCTAATATTTTGGTATTTTGTGCACTTACATTTATTTTTTAAATTGTATAATAATAATAATTGCAATAATATTAACATCTATACATGAATAATGTAGAAAGTATGATGTATTTCAAATTCCTATTTGTTTTCACACTTAGACTGACTGAAATGCAGAATCAGGATGTTTCACAAGCATAAGAACTCACATTTTTTAACTGACATGTAACATGCTGCTGTGCCTGTATACCAAAAGGATTATAAAATTAAACCAAAACATAAATTTCCAAAGAGTTGCATGTGGATTGAAGACTGCTTTTGTGATATTTTTTTTTATTTTTGATGTAATGCATTAAGAAGTTAGTAATGCTTTTTCTTGACCCATGAAAAAGAGCAAAAAGCTGTTTGCAGCTGTTTTACTTTCTGTTTGCTATGCTGCATTTTGTCACTTGTATTCCCATCTATTTTAAGTTTTCCATCTATTTAAGTTTTTGTCACTTGTATTCCCATCTATTTTAAGCTTCCTGAAACACAACTGTTTCAGGAAGTATGCATCAATCTTGTAGTTAAATGATAATTCCTACTCATTGAAATAGTAAGTTTAACTGTTTATATTATCTCTTTTATTTTTTTTAATCTATCTTGACTTCTAAGAACCCTAAAAAGAACTTTTACCAAATAGACATTTAAATATATGGATTACAAAAAAGGTGTAATTGCAATGCAGGGAGTTAAGTGCTTTCAGAAGTTTCCTTAAATTCCATATAATTTATAATTTAAAACCTGCTCTTAGCAGAACTAAATCACCTCAAGCTAAGACAGACATAATATTTAAACATGTTTATAAAAAAATTCTAAAGTAAAAATCATACATTTTTCTTGACATACTCATTTTATCTGTCCTCCACAGTTCTGAGCTCAATCAATCACAGTACTGTACACATCTTTTACTGGAAGTTTCAAGATAAGAGACCATACTAATATGTATGACAAATACAGATTTTAGGTGGTACAGGCACTTAATTTTTAAATTCTGTCAGAAACAAAACACACACAACTTGCTTTTGAGACTTAAAATTTTACTTTTTTTCAGGCAGCTTGCCTTTGCGCAAGTTAATTAAAAAAAAAAAAAAACCTCTCAGATTATTTAATGAAGACCGCAATCTAATAACAAAGTAGGGAATATTTGAGTGAGTAAAGTGTCTTTCTCCTAGCAAGAAAAGGTTTCTGAAGAACAACGGGACAAAAGTAGATGGGGGACAGAAGAGTGTTAATCTTCAAGCAATCTTCCCTTTTTGGTATTCCATTAATCTATTACCAAAAAGCATCTGTAGAGCTCAGAGAGGTTGTTTTGAATCCCTAGGCCAACTTTAGTCTCAATTACCTTTGAAAGAAGTTTTAGAGCAGGGTAACATTTCTGCTCCAGGCGAAAATTTAGGACAGAACCCCAGACACTAGCAATAAACTCTGTTCATATGTGTCTAAAACACTGAGAGCAGAGCCTTTTTAAACTAGACCCATTGAAGGTCTTTCAACCATTACCGGGCAAACAGGTTCCCAAAGGGGCCGTTGTACCTTGTGAGCCTCTCCACAGCAGGTGAAAAGGCCAACAGTCATGTGGTCCTCTCTGAGGTTTCCCCCTCCTGCAACTCATGTACCTGTACTTGTCTTCCTATTAATTTTTGGTTTTCTTAACTTCTACTGCTTTTCTCCTTTAACTTTTTCTACCTGCTTCTTGTTTCACATTCCTCTGCCACTCTCCCCTTCTTATTACGTGATCCTCTTTCTCCTGTTTTCCTTCCTTTCCATTTTTTATTTCTATTTTCCCTGATTTATCTCGTTCTCTCCTATAGAACATCTTAGGCTATATTCTAAGCCCACATTATAAGTTTAAGTGATAAAGTTCTAAAACTGAAAAAATGACTGTGTTGGAAAAAGCATATAACTATGCTTTTAGCACAATGGCTGCTAAAATCATCTCAGCTGAGAGGTTACAAACATTTGTAGTACCACTTTTGAGTTCAAGTAATACTGAACTGATGTGTTAAGGAAGCCCAACACTCAACAGCACCTGGCACAAAGCCCCAGCAAAGACATAAAGAGCTCAGCAACAACTGTTTCAGTCCAGTAATACTCAATCACAAACAAAAAGTGGCAATACAGACATAAGCAGTTGAGAAAGTTATGTAAACAAACGGCAAACACAATTCAGACTAGCTATGTATGAGGAGCTACCTAGAGAAGAAAAATTTCAAGTCACAGTATATTTCATAATTGGTAGAATCAATCTGGGCAGGTAGCTAATAACTGGACCATTTCCATAGGAGGACACATTTCATTCACAAATAACAAAACAAGCATAATGTTACACTGAGTATCAAGAATGTACAAAATCCTGTGATCTGCCTACTGCAGATATATTTGCTGGAAACCTAGGGATAACATTAGACCATTACAAAATATATAAGCCCTTTCTTTCTTTTCAGAATAATGTTATATATAGGGAGGGCTTCTAAATTTATTTTTAAAGGGGAAAAAAAATCTGGATAGAGACGTAGCTGTTTGTCCTGCTATATTTCTAATTAGTTAGAAAGATGGCTTTTAGAAGTTTGAAAATGTAAACACAGAAGAAAATTTGGGTCACTCTATTAATGAAATACATAGTTTACAGCTTTTTGAAACAGCAGAATGTATGCAATAATTTCAAGAAAAAGATTCCCCAAAAAATAGGATACAGTGAAGGAAAGGGAATCTGAGTATATTGTTGCTTTACAAGAACACTACAATTTAATAAACATAATCAGAAAAAGAAAAGGAAGGACAGTAAAAAGCAATTTAAAAACAAGTGTTTATACTTTCATTCTTTGTAGTAAATTAATCGAAGAAATATTAATCCACAACACCATGGGGATGGAGAGCTATTTTCCTGAAGTATTATTTCTGTCGATAGCCAAAACCAGCTTGTGCTCAGATGAAAAACACAATACCATGGGGAAAAGGCAATGTTTTCCTTGGCAGTTTAGGTTACACAAGAAAAGCTTATCTGTTCACCCACAAAGATTCTCAGAGACCCAGTGGCAGGAGGGGGAGCCCAAATACTTCTCCAGGCTCAACACTTGAGCTGCGTAAAGCCACTCTGTACAAGCCTAAAGGAGCACTGGGGCATGCACTGGCAGGCAGGAACTCAAAATAAGGACTCCCAAGAAATATTCACCAGCTTTTGTCTTATGTTGGAGAAACTAAGTTGAATGTAAGTAAAAGTTTTTAACAGATGTGCCTTGTTTACTGAACAAGTTCCTTATTGACTGCATTATCCTCATAGTTACTTCAAAAAAAAAAAAAAAAAAAGAATTTAAAAAAATGACAGAAGAAAACTTGCAATCTCAACTTCCCTGTGCAAATACAGTCAAGTATTTTTTAGAGGCTTACACACATACATGTTAGTGTTAAAGTATGTGGAAGCTAACCCTAATTACAAGGTTGATGCCTTTTCAGCAAGGCATGATATTAAATTTTACGCAACAGTATTCAAATAAAAGGTAGTAAGTAGGCTTACAGAATCAACCAAGCCAAAAATTCAGACAAAAGGATTGACAGCAATCATTTCTTAGCCTTGAATCCAGAGCTGCCCTCAGTCTAGTCAATGCCAAGCACAACTACAGAAGTATAAAATTTACCAGGTGAAGCGTTAAGCCATGAACAAGAGAAGATCAAAATAAGTGCATTTATTGTTCATTTACTTCATTTGAAGTACTTAAAATGTGTGCTCCAGATTTCTGTTCTGCAAAGATACTGTTAGCAGAGCTGTTTCACAGTTCGTTGAATTGATGGACTGAAACATGTTTCAAAATAGAACAGGTTAGTTTAAAACCCTAAGAGGATCTGAAGTGATCAAACAACTGTACTTTCAGATTTCTCTGTGGTGTGGATTGTAAACTTGCTACCTTCACAAGTACAGGGACTTGAAAATAAAATGTCACAATGCCATTCTTAGGTGACCCACACGGAATGAAGGAATAAAGACAAAAGAGACTTTCATGAAAGAAGGGAAATTTTAAGTAGTTATTCCAAGGGTTACACAAATGTTCTTTTGCAACATTAGATCAACACATTTAACTTCAATAAACAGGAGGAGTGAAAAAGAAGAATGGAAAGGATCAACAAAAGCAGAGCTGAAAGACTTCCATTGGTCTAATCTACCACTCTGCTTCAAATCATAATTTTCTGCACCTAAATCATTCTCCTAACACATTCTCCAAGACTGGCAATGCTGGATATTCCAAAATATCTGCTATTCTTGTTATGGGATTATTCACAAAAATAAAATAAAATTAAAAATAAAAAATAATCATTTTCTGGATAACCTTTATGCATGTGAAAACTCTGGTTTCCTCTGTAAGCTAGTCAAACTCCTTAATTTATTCCCAAAATCTATGGGTGTTTAGCAAAAGAATGACAGATAACAAGTTTCATTATTTATGTAATCATCACCAACACTTGCATATCTTCAGCAATTTCACAACAGTTCAGTAACATTTATTTACGAAATAATGAGAAACATCTGCAGCCCTTCTAAAGAATTCAATGTATGCCATTGATTAATAAAGCCCTCAATGATCCAGTTTCACCTCTGAATGATCCTGAAGTAATAACATTGTACCATAAAAGGAAGCAAAAGTGGATGTTTCAGATGAGGGAAGCATGGAAAAATTATCCTGTATGGGAAAATTGAATGCATCCAGAAATTGGTGCCAAGGAGTGAAGCTGGGTGGCTTAGCTTACATCCTGGATTTTAAATATAAGCTATAAATACCCACATACACACAAAAAACATTCTCCCTGTTAGCTGCTATAAGTAAAAGCATGGATTTAAAGATACAGTTCTATGGACACTCACTAGCAGTACTCTGTACAACAATAAATATTTAATCAAAAGCATCACATATTTACCTGAAGTTTGGAAAACCTCATTCAGTAAGGCTTCATTTATCACCACTGAACTGACATTTCCAACAGGATGACACCAGCTCTGATAAATAGTTTGAAGCAGAAGGGTTTGAGCTCTAGTTGCTTGAACTGTCAAATTAGGGAGCTCAAAAACGCATTCTGTTAGTGGGACATGAGCTTGCTTGGTCCTGTTTAAAAAAAAAAGAAAAACAGGAAAATCATTACTTCAGCACATAAAAATAACCATTTTAAAACTTAGTCACAGAATATTAGAGTACAAGTGGTTAGTTTGTAAGGTTGGAACTATGTGCCTATTAGATTTCTTCTTCTAAGAGTTGATTCTACTTACACTGAAATGAAACTTGTTACATGATTTAACTTCATATTTCCTTCCAGAACATGACAGTAAAAAATCATATATTTTTATCTAATTATCTCTTGGTTTTAAAGTATTTAATAAAAGCAATTCCATGTGTTCCCACAAAATAAGAGTTATTCAAAATTGTGCAGATACTCAGAACACATAAAACATCCGTTCAGAAATTGAAAATAACATTTTTTTTATTTACAAAGCTTACAGTTCATCACTAAGTGACATACTGCTAGCGACCCAAAAAACATATAGACAATATTCACACATCAAAATACAAACAAGCCCAGATTCTATATTTTGCTGACAGAGCTCATTAAGTGATTCTACTATTTTTCAATGCCTTACTTTTTAATTGGGGAGGAGCAATAGGAGGAGACAGACATTTGATAGGGCAAAATAAAAGACATTTGTTTGGAAAATAAATTCTTCTGTGACAATATAATCCACCATCAACAAGAATGCTTTAGAAAAACTATAGCAAAGTCAGTAACTTACTTTTTCTGCCTAATTTACACAATTTACCTGAAATAAAGCAACAAGACTGATTTGTTACATTCAACAAAAACTATAAAGGTGCTTGAGCCCTCTCAGTTTGGAGCCCTCTACTGTATTGTGTTTTTAACATTATCATTTTTACCCTAATCACCTTCCATTCCATCACTGAAATGTACTTTTTCTGCTATTTCACATTATTTTCTCTAATGTCCTATAAGGCAGAAGGGTTGGACCTAGATGACCTTAAGGTTGCACCAAATCTTAACCATTCTATGATCCTACAACTCCATGAAATATAATTACTGATACACGTATTTGCTCGTTCTCATTCTGAAGAATCTCCTCCATTAAAAAATTTTAGGGACATGTTCAAAGCCCCTTAAAAATAAACAGTAGGTTAGTGTTCTACTGGGAATCAGACCCTCAAATGAGGCAAAGCTGCTGAAGCTGCACACAAAATCCACTGTCCCTGAAAAAAAGCATGTTTCACCAAAATGCTCAGGGACTGAAAATGTAAAGACAGGCAGACATTCAATGACTCTTCAGATCAGCAAAATCACAACCTTCCAAGGAACTCTCAGAAGCAGCCATAATACACCACATCTACCTAGGCCCAAAAGAAAATGCTAGCAGCTGTATGACCTAACATATGTGAGCTACTACTGACTGCAGAAACTGCAGAAATGCAGGCCATTTGTGATGATCAAATTCTAAAATGCTTAGCAAAACGTCTGGCACAGAAGTCTGTTACTAAGTAGTAGATTTCTTGAACATTCGGCATCTGACTGGGAGAGCGGGCCTTCACCAAGACAACTGTGAAGAGAAAAAGCTGAAAAGTTCATTTCTCAGACTCAGGATCACCATGCTCTAGATGCAGCAGCAGAGTAATAAAATATTCTGCTGCTAACACTTTTGGCCCATAAGCTGCAGATGTGACTTACGAAGTCACATCTGTTTGGAAATAAGCATTCTGAACAACTGAAGACATCTCTCAACCACTATGCTGACACAGTGACACAGCTAAAGATAATGTCATCACTCTGAATTAAGACTTGAGCATGGAAGTATTCACCTCAAGTCCCAAACAGAGCTCCTCCATTAATTCCTTGTCAATATGAGCAAACAGCTGCTAAGTGAAAACCATTTTCTCTGGACCAAGAGGAATTAAGCTCAGTCTTAGATATCTACTGTATAAACAAATATCCACACCTTAGATTGTGGCCTAGAACCTTTTAAGGTAAATCAAAAGAAAACAGCACTTGTAGACATAATAGCAATCCATTAATTCAAGATCTGAGGATTATAAATTTAATGTCTTTGCAGGTCGCTGTTTCTTGCTCACTGCTTATAAAGGGACATTACGATACTTCTCAGCTGTGGATGCCTACACCACAGATCAAAGTGTCAGATAAAGCCCATCCACAACAGCCACTGCTCCTCACTAAAAATAAAAATATGAAAATAAAACAAAAACTGATTCTTACAAAAGAAGGTACTCATCAAAGATTCTCAGAAACGGATGTAAATACAGATGAAGGACAAAGAACAAACAAAAACAGATGTTGTAACCTTCTATAATAGTAACCAGTATTCTTTAGAATGAGGTTTTCCAACTTCATAAAGTTTGGAATCAGGATTACCTGTCTCAAAAATGCTAAGAAGGGGGAGGAAACCAGCAACAAGACTGCCTCTGATTTGCAACTCATTTGAAGCTAATGACACAATTATGCTGCCAGCTTCAAATGCCATTTGCAGAAAAAAAACATGGATGAAGGAAAAACATTACTTGTTTATATGGGAGAACTCAGCCTTGTGTCTGGTAGTGGAAATTTCTTTCATATGAAGACACACCACGCTCCACAACGCCCCCACAAAAAGAGCAGTCTCCTGTTTGAATAGATCTGTCTTTGAAGTCTGAATCTACCTATAAGTACAGCCTTTGTTGCTAGAAAAATCAAAACTCATTAGAGGCGTTTGAAGAAGAGATCTTGTATTAAACCTTGTTTGGTTGGGTTTTTTGGATTTTGTTTGTTTCAATAGGAGTCACAAACACCAAACAGAGAGCTAGAACAAAAAAGTTAAGTATGACCTATTTGGGGGAACTGTGCATCTCCCACCTGCCTCACCTGTTGACAGCCAGGCCCATACACATCTTTCTGGACTGCATGACCAGACCCCATTTCCAGGCTCACTTCTATCAACTGCAGCACAGTAGGTCACCAAAAGGGTAAGAAATATCTGTAAAAAACTCCTGAAGCTCTTCCTGCTTCAGTCTGGAGTTCAAACACACTGCAAACCTTTCCTGAAAACGCTCTTCTCACAAAATGTACAAATCATAGAAAAGAATGTATCCAAACACTTTGAATTTAGCTGGTAAATCCATGTAAAAAAAGCATTTATCTAAACATCAGAAAATTACCTAATCTGAAAATTAGAACTGCTTTAAGGAGAGATGAAACAAAAACTGAAAATAATACCAGTATTAAGTCAGGCAAAGAGAGAGAGAGATGCTGCCTGGTTTAAAAAAAAAACAAAACAAGACCAAAAAAAAAAACCACCACTAAAGAAAAACACTTTGAGTCAGACACCAAAAAGGAATAAAGAGCCAGGAACATATTCTGACTATTTCTACCACACAAATGCAAGAGGACACACGATCACTATACTGTGGATGCAATTACACAAAACATGTGTCCTATTTCAGCTCCTCAGATACACAAGAAATGCTCTATGCAAGTGTACACATGCGCCTGTAGCCACTCAAAGAATAGCTCTGGGTACAGTGAAAAGCACAGGTGGAGACTACAGTTCTGAGACCTTTTCTGATATTCATCTCAAGTTAGAATTTGAACTTGTTTTCCTAAATCTTCCTAGAGTTTAAATCCAAGCTCAGTAATCTATCAATTTAAGCAAAATAGGTGTGCATGAGTAAAGGAGTATGAAAGGGAATTCTGTACTTAGGAAAATCCATTCTGTGAAACAAAATGGGATACATAATAATTTATTTTAAAATTTAAGATTTGACAGATAGCATAGCCCATTTCTTTTACACAGAACTGAAGTTGGAAGACTAGCTGTGCACATTAGGAAAGCTTTTGCAGGCATTACCTGGAACAAAATGGAATGCGTAGTGACATCAGATTGTTTTCTGGTATTCCTTTTTCTTTTTAAATGCCATGCAATCCTTTATTAATCTCAGTATGAAAGTGCACTGTTATATTCTTCCTTTCTGGTACTTTTTCCCTTTTTATCCTTTCACACAACATTTTCACTACTTTCTCCCTTATTTTTGAATACTATTTTGCAGGATTAAAAATAAGTATTTCAGAATAAAGTGTTGAAATATTTCAAAAGATGGGTTTCCTAATGTAAAATTGGGAAGGAACAAAGAAGGGAGAAAACATTTTTCAGCAAACTTCAGAATGAACATGACTCTGCTGTAAGTCCATCTAAACACATTTTTATTAACAAATTAATGTATTTCAGAGGGAATCTATAGAGCTGTGACAATCACAGCATACAATATAGCACTGCAAAAGATTTTACTTTAGAAGTCTGACTATTTGACTAATGCATATTACAGCTACCGTACTGACCTATATGCTACATTCAAAACTTAAAAGATCACATAAAATTGTCCCTTAGGAGTAGTAACAGCATATGAATTTTTCTTAACAATATGCAATGTACTGCAACAATCTCATAGGAATAAAGTCTTCTGGTCCTTTTCAGACAAGTTTGGAGGAATGGGAAGTTGAAAATAAATCCTTTTTTATAGAAAAAAAAATCAAGGCGAGGGAAGCATTGTACCATGTGTGCAGCAAATGTTGCTTAAAGGAAATTTTAACTAGACCCAGCTAGTGATGAAAGTATAATTATAATTCAAGATTTATTATAATAGTTTTGAAACACAAATAATGCATTTAAAAGATCTTAAAATGTAAGTTTGCCACCAACCTGCACCTGTTAATACGGAAAATACATCATTAATAAGGTATTGAGCTATATTTAACCAAGTTTTATGACCCAAGAGATATATTCAAGTAATAAGTGAAAATACAAGTACAAATGATTTTTTCAGTAAACCAGATCAGATCTGTGGTTCTATACTCTATCATTAAATTTGCATTAAGCAACTTCATATCAAAACTCTTCACCTTATTAAAAAAGTCATGGCACATAGTTTGGGTCTAAAAACACTACTTAAGCTGCATTTTAGAACTGTGACAACAATAGAAATAATTATTTCTCAAGTCTTTACACTCAAGAGTTAAGATGCAGTTCTGAACATATGTTCATTTAACTGAACAGGTTAAAAAACTACCAATTCAAACACTCTTCTCCAGGGGAAAATAAATCCTAACTAGCAGGATAGGCTACTCATTAAAGTTGAACTTGGACAAGTTCCAGAATAAATTTAAGGAAATATGAACAAGCAAGTCTTGCTGTGTAGTGGCATGGAGTGAAAATGAATCTGTCCTAATTAAATGATTTTTAAATACACTTTGGTTGTACCCAGTTTGCTGACAAACTGTAATAGAGACTTGCTGAAATATTTGAATAAATCTGGCGTATCATTAAAGCAAATAGTTTTCTTTGGTGTTTTTGAACAAAAACATGAATTGGTCCCTATTATACAGCATGCACAGGCACCAATATAACCAATCCATGTAAGTTCACAGGCCTGTTATGAAATATTTTCAGTTTGTAGACTTTAGGAACAGCAACTCATTCTTGTAAAATCAACACCTCAGAGTGATTGAAAGAATATAGTGGTGAACATCTGGGTCCAGAGGTTTATACAGAGTCCCCAACTGCAAAGCTGGAACCTACAACATGTTCAAAAAAAATTGATTATTGTTATTACTCATATCCTGTACAGTAAAATACGGTTAGTTCATTTTTTCCAAAATAACAAAACCAGTAACCTGCTACTAGAACCTAGCAATTGTGGCTTAGAAAAACCTGAATGTAATTTAAATGCCCAAATTATTTCAGTTAGCATTTGCACACCTTTCCTCTTCAGGAAGCAGAAAGTGTTTGCTGGTTTTATAAGACATGAGCAAAGGCTCCATCTACATTCCCACAACAAATCTATATTCCTACTAAATCTGATGTTTTATATTTAATTTACAAAATGAAAAATTTGGTGCTTTTTCTTAACATTTAAGTAACTATTATTATTGTAAAGGAAACAACATTTAGCTCCTTAATGACAAATCTCAAACCTATGAAGGAAACATGCAGGAAGGGAAATAAAAGTAGTATTGTTTGAAATGCCAAAATGAAGTAACTGCTGTACACAAAAACCCCCAAACATATCACATGTCCACATATACTAATGTGATTTTCAGTCTTCAGAGAGCAACATACAATTATCCATGCTAGAAAACCAAGTTAGTTACTATTAAAAAAAATCCCCAAACAAACTTGCTTTAGAACACTTCATTCCAGAAACACCTCCAAGACTGATGGTCTTCAACTTCTGCTCTTCTACAGACTTCACTAAAGGCTGCCTGCTGTCTTACATCACCTCTGACATATGGAAATTTTCAGGAGCTGCACCTGCCTTGGCCTCTTACTTGTAACACTGTTAATTATATAATTAATTACAAGGGAGAAAACAATAAACTTAAAGATTCACCGATTTTTTTCTTTTTTTCAGTAAACCAAAATATTAACTTGATATTTCTGAAAATTTTAGATATGGGATAGAAGAGAAAAATGCTATCATTTTAAAACAGACCTCTATATAGATTTTTTTAAATCAATTCTGAAATATAAGTTGTCAGTGATGAAAACACTTTTGCTAAGTGTTCAGTTCCATGCAAACTTCAAAAAAATCCCCACAGATTTCCTTGAAACAAATTGTGAAACAATTGTGAAAAAAAAAACCAAAAACTAATATAGGCAAAGTACAAATTTTAACATGGCTTAGAAAATGAACAGACTATCCATTCTCAATTCTCAGTACAGAGTGTGTTTTAATGGAACAATAAAATTCATCTTTATACAGTACACCAAAAATGAATGCATATACCAAAAGAAATCACAAAATTAAAAAAAAAAATCTAAAAGGAAGAAACCTTGAAAAAAAAAAATCCCTTTAAGCCTGGACATGTTAGAAGCTCTAAACTTGGCATTAAACTTACGATCATTAGATTAAAATTATGACTGCTACATGCACATAATGATATTGGTTTGTGAAGCAGCAAGAAGTGAGAAACAGTGACCTGCACTATGAGACAGCATGGGAAGAAAGTATGCAAGAAAAAACAAACATCTGGAATGTGAAGGCAGGAAAGTTCCAATTTCCCCCAACATGATTCGAGCCTTACTAAGCATCAGTCTAAAAGGATGAGTCTTTTGACCTGCAGATTAAATGTTTCAGAAAGCAGGCAAGAAAGCAGTCCATGATCACCTCTAGCTTGGTCATTGCCTATGTGCCTCAACATGCAACAGATCTGAACTAAAAATCTGTTGATACCAACAAGTGATTGGAGGTTTTCAGTCTTATTTTGGACATATGATAAACTAAGGTGGCTGTTGAAATTGCAATGCAGGAACATCTTAAACCCACAGCTGCATTAGAGAAACATATTTAGGATGTTTAGATCAAATTCAGCTTACTGATTCATCAGTGGGACAGATGCTAGGGACCTGAACTGCCATCAAACTGCAAGTGGACGTCAGCAACTAATTGCTGTTTTTTCCTTTGCAAAAAAACTATTTTTCTAACCACTAGTTAATACTTGTCTCCAGAAATAATCAAAGTGATATGATATATATTTTAATATATAAAAGAATAAAATTACAACTTCCTTGCTCTGAGGAGATAACAAGCAGACTTCTTTATGTATTTAAGTTTTTGATGTGTGTAAACCATGTATATTAAGCATACATTACATCTTTAAAGAACTGCATCTTCACAACTCCTCAAGGTGTGGGGTGGAGAGCTGAAAAAAAAGGTAAGAAACTTTCCTCATGGAATGCCCTCAATGTGAATTCAGGACTTTTTTAATTACTTACACTTTAAACATCCAGTCTTTCTTTACTTCTGAGAGAAGATCTAACTTTATTATTTGGATCTAGGAACCCTCCTGTTGGTGGTGATGGGTGTTAGTGAGAACAGATATGACAGCTGCATTATGTTCCACAAGCTCCAAATATAAAGAGTATGAGAAAAATCAGTATTCATTAAAGGAGCCAAAAATAAAAATGTATTACAAACAAAAACAAGCCAGAAGCAAGTCTGGAAAGAAGCAGGAACATTCAATAGGGAATCACTGGCTTAATGAAGGTAGTGCAAAGGGAATCAATCACATGAAAAGCAGAGAACTTTTACACCTACATTTTAATAGTGCCTTGTATCTTTTCCTGAGAAAGAGATCCTACATGAAAAAGCAGCAATGCCAAACTAAATGCCAGCCATCATTATCATTTATCTTGTAGGTAAATACTAGTTGTGGGTGGGGGACAAGAAGAAATCAGCTGAAACTGGCTGACGCTGTAACTGAACAGCTGCAGATGACAAAAAAACACCAGAGGTGACCAGGTACATGTTGCCAGTGGCCATAAACCTTCAAACCACAAAGATTTATTTACTAAAACAAAGCCAACATTACTCATTCTTATAGCTTTTATAAATTCACTAGGGTTGCTTTGGATACTACAGTGAATCCACTCTCAGGAGCCACCAGGGTGCTTCAGGGTTTGGGGAACTGGCTCCCCACAGTGCAGCCTGCTTTACTGTCTAGGGAAGTAACCCCAACCTTTCCCTTTCCCTCTCCTCTTTCCCCCTTCACATAATCCCAGAAGCAGCAGAAACAGCCATTAAATCAATCCTCTAAATCTGCCACACAGAACCATTTGGTTGCCATTAGCAGGTAAAACAGGGAGCCAGAAGGGCTCAAACATGCTGGTGCTCAGTGAAGAAAACTGTACTGACAATCCCAGTTCAAAGGTCTTCTTGGGAACTAACACAGTTTCAAATTCCTTGCTCAAGATTTAAGAGCTGAACACAACCCGACTTCAAGTAAACACTAACAACTGATCTCAGTAAAAAAAACTGTCCAAAAAGGTAAGTGGATTATGACTTGGGGGCTTCTGTGAATTTCTTCTACTAAAAACTTTTGCATGCTGTTTATTTTCTTTCATAAATAGATAAAAAAATTTGTTAGGAAAAAAGGACGTATTTACAATGAGAGAAAAAAGGCTGCTTGAAATTCTGGCAATTTTTTATAGGTAGTGAGAGCAGTAAGAAGGTGCATGTCTGTATTAGCAACACAAAATTGATATTTGAAAAAAATGATTGTCCTAAATGGAGATGTCACAAACAAAATACACAGGACTAAAAAAACAAAGCTGTACTTCTGTATCTGAATTCTCAGAAAGGTAAATCACAATGATTGGGGTTGGAAGAGCGATCGTTTAAATCCAACCTTGCTGCTAAATAAAAGGAATTAACTCTGTGCCTTACAGTAGCTCAAAATCCAATTCCACTGTCATTTAAGAGAGAAGTTACAGCATTAAAAGGAAGTTGCTGGAAACAGGGAAGCACGTTTTGTTTTTCTGATTACCAGAAAAGCCTTTAATATAGCAAAGGGTGTCTTCAACAGCAAGGACATGAATAGACAAGGTGTGCTAATGGTTCACATGTACACACTGCATAACTGCAGAAAGAGTACAAAGACTTTAAAATTATTATTTTGTGGCCTCATTAAGTATCAACCTCAAAAGAATTTTAAAGGCTATCAAAAGCTATTTAAAGCAAAACATTAAATCTCAGTAAGTGCATAATACTTTATACTTCAAAGACTAAAATTATTGTTAAACCTAAATTTACCATCTTTAAGTATTGACTCTGGCATTACTTTACACCATTCAGTCCTTAAAAGTAATACAGGCTTTGAAGCAGATTCTATGGCTATAGGTCTCCTGTGTTCAGTTTTGAGCTATTCACTGTTTCTCATAACATCTATTTAATAAATTAAAAACACCACAAGCCCTAGTGAGTCTTCAAGACCATCAAAATTATCACATACACACATAATGAAGATACTGTCAGTATTCACATCAAAATGACACACATCAAAAAGATATTTTCTTGTATTATAAACATCTACAGCCAAATTCAACATGTATGCAAAATCAAAGATACACAAGTCTGTTGGAGCAACAGACTAAGTCAGTGGCATTATAAAAGCCCCATTTCCATTTGCTCATTTAATATATGAAAGTCATGTTCTTAATTCTCTCATTCTCCTTGCATATTTCTTCATTATCAAATAAATATTCTAATCATGTTTACCAAATATTTCCTTCTAATCAATCATTCATTTTGGAATCAGCCATTAAACTCAAAGAAAAAAACTTCGTGAAAAAAGAATCTGATCAATCAAAAAAATGAATTCACAGTTTTTGTACTGGTGTCTGAACTAATATAATCCTTTCCATTTCTTGCATTGATGTCAGAAGTATCTACAACAGGTATAATGATTTCCAAATACGATAAACAGGTTTTATTCTCACAGTTTACTCTTTAAGAGCTTCATGTCCCACCCAAGTCTGCCTTCACTTGTTCACTTTTTTATTGTTTTTTTTTCAAATGGCCCTCTAACATTCCCATCCAAAACACACCATCCTAAAAATCTAGTTCAGAAACTGGGAGCTTGTGTCCTTTAGAAGATTAAAACATAATGAAAAACAGACAATGTTTGCCAAACATACAGGCTCAAATGGAGATCTAAATGTTTACACGTAGTCAACACTGTACCTCAGTACTCATTCAATGCTGTTCCTCAGTATGTATACCTGACAGGTTACTTGAACTTCCTTTAAAAGGCATTGCTAAAGAAATAGTAATAAAGAATACAAACCCATGAACAACTAGGATAGAAGTGATTGAGGAAAAATGCTGAGAATGCATATTGTTTGCGTGTAAGGAAAAAACACACAGAACCAGAGAGACCCTGATCTATGAGAAGGACTATTCCTATGAAAAACAAAAAGCACCTCTGGGTGACAGAAAGAACAAGCATGAGGAAAATACAGCAAACAAATGATACTGGACACAGGACAGTATTTTTCTTCCACTTACAGATGAACACAGATGCAGTAAAGATGCTAAGGTATTATGGATAGCTGGATATCCACATGAGCCTTTCTATATGGATTATTTGAGACAAGATAAATAGTTTGGTTTTAATAAAAATTTTGCAATCACCATTTATCATGGTTATCAGCTTCAACTGAGAGCACATTAATGTGCTTCTAAGACTACGTGCATAATTTAACTCTGGTTTCTGGTACCTCACTTCAGGTGGCAGTGATGCCTACCACTTGAGAGTGAAGCTCTGTACAGTCAAAAGAAGATATGCTACACCTTGGCCAGAAACATGACAATGCTCCAGGAGCATGATGGTAAACATAAAAAGATAAACAAATTCAGCAATTCTATATAGCTTAATTGGCAAGCATATAGCTTATTCAAGAAGTAAATACACAGCTTTGGTGAAGGTAGATTATTTGGTACATGAGGTGAATAATCCAATATAGTTCCCTGTAGAATTATTTAAAGTCCTAATGAATGAAAGGCCATTTTTATTTTCAAATTATTATATTTAATGGCTACAAATTCTTAAAACAGTGCTTTGAATCCCATCAACTCCCATGGCATTATTATCCTAAAAAGAAGATGCAAAGAAAAAGGTGAAAGGTAAGAAAGCAACAGCAATACCAAAGTACAGTCCTTCAGAATTTTGTGTAATAACCAACATTTCATTGGGGCTGGCGGGCAGGATGACACCAAAATCAGTTTTAGGGTGCAAGTTTCAAGCATCCCTGTTTGCCAGCTGTGGTGGCTGAGTGCTGGCTCCAGTAATGGTCTGTGCTATGCATACTGTTGACCTGTTTGTTGGCTTGCTCTCTGCCAGACTCAGGCCAAGGCAGCTGGCACTTTCTCAAGCAATGCTGAATGGATCGAGCATGTCTGAAGCTGTCCTCAGTCTGAAGCCTCAATATATGTCCCTCTTAGATCTAATTTAATTTTTTTTCCTGCCTTTTGGGAGTGGAAAGGAAAGCTACTGACAGATATGTGTATATCAACTGAGACACGAGAAAACATCGAGCCTGAAGGTCACAGATGGGTTTCTACCAATGCGTTATTTAGCAGCATTTAGAGATACCAGCAGAGAGATTGTATTTCTCTTCACAATTCAGATTCACTCAGAGGCAGAAAAAAAAGGCACCATACTGCAGATAAAATTCTGGAGAAACAAAGGACAAATTTTGTGCAAAGGATTGCCACCAGTGCATCTTTCTAGCCAGATTCTACATGGGTAAAGCCTCATAGCAGAGAGCATCACTGGAAATCCTATCAGGTCCTTTTTGATGCAGATAGTGTCACCACTAACAGAAACAGAATTTCTAAATACATCCAGTGCAAAAGAAATATATGTCAGAGATTCAGTTTTTCTTTAGGATCTATGCTATGTAACAGCATTTCAGCTTTAAGATTGGGTTTTTAATACCTTTCACCAGTCTCTAATCAAAATGCAGCTTCAACCCTGAAAATCCTTCGCATTTTGAAATACCATTTCCTTGTTTCTAGTACAAATGCCAGCAAATCCTGATGGTAACACACACAAAAATCAGGATTAACTATTCACCATGTGCAATCACTTTCCCTGGACAGATATTAGTTAATAAGCTTAATTTACTTTCACTGAAGAGACTTGACAATTAATTAGTCTAAATAGCTACACTGGAAATACGCCCCATGACTACCCTTTAGTGTCAACTCTGCTGAATTTCCTCCTCATGGACAATTCTGAACAATGCAACTGCTTCCAATTTACATTGATTATAAGTGCACTTTCAACAGATTTGCTGAATGCTGCCTGCCACATCTGCTGAGAAACAGTAACATTTGATCTGAACTTGATTTTTTAAAAAAAATTAAACTTGAGGTTTGCAACTGAAGTTAATTTGTTGTTACACTAATCAAGCTGCAAGTCATGTACTCAGGATGCAAAACCCCTCCTGTTCCAAGTGCTTTTCTTGGTAACCAACAACAGCTCCTTCCAGAACAGTGCAGTTGAAATGTGTCCCAAAATGTTCTTGTATATGAACTTTAAATGTTCACATACTGCAGATTAGAAATGTTCCACAGAAGTTCTTTAAGCATCTTCATCCTTATATACAAGCATGATCGCCTTGAGCTTTTATAAAGCAAGACATGTTAATAACAATGAAAAGTACTTCTGCTAAAGCTGTTATATCACCTTACATTACTGTTCACAATATGCTATATTATATTGACATATCTACTCCTCAAACACTAAGATGCACAGTAAATCAAACTCCTGAAAGTGTCAGTCACTGCTCACCTAATGTCCTACCAAAACCAGCTACCAATAAGTTAATTTTTAAAGATGTGATTTAGCATTACAATTTTTGATGCATTTTCTAGGTAACAGCAGAGAAGGGGACAATGCTGAAGCAATCCAGCACACTCCTGTGCTGTTCTGACTGTTCCCATGTGAGGCAGTACTACACAACCACTTCTGCAGAACTCAGGAGAATGACTATTGTGTTCTGCTTTTGCATAGCCCCAATCACTGGAATACCTCAATAGTTCAAACAGGTTTTAACGTGTGCCAGATCTAACTGGAACAATGCTGAGGTGGCTGAAACTCCCCTGTCCATACACTGAATGCATCTGTTCAGGCATTCAGTCCCAGATCTTTTCTGTTTTGAAGAATACCCCAAATTTTCATCTGGCAGCTAAATTCAATTACTGACATAACTAATAGTCACAACTGAATGCTACAAAATGAGTTGCATGTGTTTTCAACCTGTTTCTGCTTCTGACCCAAGAAATGAGCGTGCCCCTCAAACCGCCCATGTGAAATGCAATCCACACCCAATCTAAATTGACATTACTCTTGATCTACTGTGACTAGCCAATAAAACAGGCTGCCAAAATCAAGACCTAAGTGTCAATTTATGGGAAAACCTCCTAGATTTATGATCTAATGCTCATAGTTTGTGGTTAGTTGGCTCTGTGTTACCTGCCAGTAGGATCTGCTCAACTCTTACTAGCACAACTGCACTGAATGTCAGAACCCCAAAATCTCGTGACTCCCAAGCTCACACATCTACTATGATTTCTAGTCCTAAGCAGACTACTCCACTGGACATGCCCTGCAATGATGTTTTAATCAAAAAAGTAGCAAAAACAGATAGTCCATCTGATCCCCCATTATACACTTTTAATCCTCTCTTTGGTGAGCAGCAAATCCTAAAATCTCCTACTCTATCACTCTAGTACCTCGTCGGTAAAAGCCATGTCGGGAGACCCTAATTTCCTTGCTAAATAATATCTTACTGTGTAAGAAGCCAGATCATCTACCACTCTGCTTGCAGATCAACATGAACTGCTCTCAGCCTTGTGAGACACCATATTCATGGAGATACCATTAAATGTACAGGGTATTTACAAGATGACCCCTGAGGCAGACATGAGCAGGAGCACATCCTGGCTAGAACCTATAATGACCTTACCCAATCGTGTAACGAATATAAGAATTAATTCTATAAATAAGACTACAACTGTATGGCATACCAGGTACATAGCTTTGATTAAGAGAGGGATGTTTGCCCTGTAAGGGGACACATGATGGAAGAAAATGGAAGTAAAGCAATATAAAAATACAAAAACCAGTAAAATAACAAAAGTTTGAGCAAAAACTATACAGTAATAGAGGGAGTTAAGAGTCCTCAGGTTTTCTAATGTTAATATTAAATCTAGAAAATAAAAAAAGAAATGAAGTTGTGTGTACGAAGCAACTATTTTCACAACTACACCATGACAAAATCAAAATAAAAGCAAGGAAGTCAGGTAAGAAAACAAAATGCTGATGTTCAGGATGGTGGCAAATCATAGTTCTCAAAATCTTTGCATAATAGTTAGCCAAAAGGCAGTTATAACCTTATGTGCCAATCTACTCCAAATGTAGCAGGTTCTAAGGAGACAGTAAATGTTTACCTTTACCGCTAAATCTGTGCTGAAACATTAAGCACAGCTATGCTATATTAGTGTTCTTCAGAGTTCATATAAAGAGCCTACAGAAAATCCACATATTCATTCCATGCAAAGAGCACTGCATCTGTATTTCCTAAGTGATCTTTCAGAACTATTAGTGCCCATATTAATAAAATAACTATGTCAGGTCTGTAATTCACAGTTTTCACCACTGAAACAAGTGACACATCTCTGGACAGTTGAGGTGCCCAGCATATGATATATGTGACTGCCTTTAACAGCAAAGCAAATTTTAAACTTTTATTGGCTTTTGTCAATAATGTTTAGCATTTCAATAAAATCACTGAAGAAATTGAAACTACAGTGCCAACACAAATCAAATCTCCTGTTACCAAAAATCCTTCTTCATCAGAAAAATGAATCTTGATGGAGATTAGCACACTGCATGTATTTAAGCTGAAATTTATTTCTTAAGACAGTCTGCAGAGAACAACTCAAAAGAAAGAATCTTTGCAGAAATTGTAGCTATTAACTATCTCCAAGACTGTGCTTTTTATTTACTAATAATTACTGAGATCTAATTGCAAGTTTCTAGTCAAGATTTTTGTTCTGACAGAGTAAAAAATCAGGACCAATAAATTAAATGCTCTGTTCTCTCTAATAATTCAAGTGCAGACCACAAAGACCTAGATAATAATTTACCCAGCAAGTCCTCAACCTCTATAAAAGGTTAATTCATGCACTCAAACTTAACATGACTAGCTATTAGTCAACTCTGTACTGGTGCTTCCTTGAAAGCAGTAAGTGAAAAATTTCCTACAGACTTGATAAGGAAAAACAAAAACACAAGTCTGAAACACTTGTTTAGAAAAGACAGGTTTAGAAAAGCAATAAAATAACACACATAACTAGACTGATATCTAACTCAAAATATAGAGAGGACACTTCACTATCAATCAGAGACAAGAAAAATAAAAGGAAGGCTATTACAAATCCATATTCTGTACTGTTAATTTAGCATTCTTCAGAAGTACAATGAAGTGGAATCGTAGCAGTGATAGAAGGTTATAACACTGAAGTGTCTCACACCAGATTACCTCATCTGTTACCACAGACATTGAAGCCAAAAGAATAGAAGAAAATCAGCTAATTCCTCTCAAGATTTCTGTTAGGCAATAAACGTTCTTGTCATTCACTCTAGGCTTTTAACCATATTCTGCTAATTCTCAGTTGTTTTAGACATCCTCCTGAAAGCTCTGAAAGCTGCTTTACAATCTGGCATGCAACACTACATAAAGCAGTTGTAAAATATTGACATTAACATTGTATTTTGCATCTTGTTACGCTTGACAAAAACAAAAGACCAGATGGTTTGTACTTTCCAATAAAAACAGATTAGCTATGCAATTTAAAAGATGTCCAAGACTTAGTTAACCAATGGCTTTGAGCACATTTCTTTTATACAAACGAAGTGCACTAACTGAAATTAAATGAGACCTCAATCTAATAGGTAAACAGCACTTTATGGCCATTTATAGTTATTTACTGGAATTTGCTGGGCTGATGTTTCTGAAATTTTATCTGTTAAAACATTCTGCCAATGTTTATCAACAAGTTTTAAAAAAATTAATATTGCTACAGTATTTTATACACTGTATATAACAGTAATTTTGAGATCATTGTACTGCAACTAGAAAAGAAACTTATTCTACTGATTTATGTCAGAAATAAAGTTGAGATTTTCACTGCTAACTCAAAACATACTACCTAAGGGATTCCATAACAGTTCATAAAATGTCTTTGCTTTTAAAAGGTATGGTCTGTGGTATGTATTTTCTACAAAGAAACAGAAGAACACATGTAGCATCAGATGTGTATACTTTAAGAAACTCTGGAATGTGAAATCCACAAATCCAAATAAAGCAGGTGGTATAATTTGGGAGGGAGGACTGAATTTAAGTTTAATGACATTACCAGGTTATCCTACCAGACTAATTCTCACTCACTGCATGACTTCAATGAAGCTCTCAGTCCTCATGCTGATTTCGATTTAGTTGAAGTGCTATTTGATGCATTTCATATGGAGTTTTATTCACTTCAAACTACACTTCATTTAACCAGGCTGCTGCTGTACTCATTTGTTTTTCTATTTTATTACTCACAAATTGGTGTTGCTTAGTTTAGATAAATTGTTGGACTAAGTTCATTTTATAAAGTTTTTATTTCATTAATAAATAAATGAGCCATAGGAAGAGATCATATCACAGGAAAAAAGTGAGAAAACCATCAAAACACACACACAGTACTACAGTAAGTGTTGGTCTAACAATATCTTCTAAGAAATGCCAATAGACAGTTTTGCTGTTTTATGGCAGGACCATTTCCCTGCCTCCACCCTCCAAAATTACAGCTCTTTCCAGCTGGGCATGCATGGTAATACAACACGTTTTTAAAAGAGAGAGACAAAGAATGTGAGAGGTAGATTACACCAGAGAACCCAAGAATGCATCAGAGAGAGAATGTAAGAGCAAGACCAGGCACACAAGACAGAGTGAGGGCAAGTGTGAGAAAGTGCACAAGGAAAAGCACGAGAAACCAAGTGTGAGCGAGCAAGAGATGGAGCACAGCAAGCACAAGCACACACATAAGAGCACAATCACACCCATAAGAAAGCAGCAGCACTTGAATACCATGAACTTGTCAGATGATAAATTTATTTAAAATTTCATCCCTAAAGTATTTTAGTAAATTTTTTTGATTTTGCACAACTAAACATGGGGTTTACAATATAGTAAAGAAATTTAAGTTTGCCATTCAACACTGATTTATTCATGCAGTTTGCTAACCAGGATTACTAATCAGAACTTAGTGTTAAATGTGAGATAACGTAAGAAAAGGCTATCTATCAGTTGTGAGTCCTGAAGGACTCTGAATAGTGCTGGTTATAGGGTATCCTGGAAACTTGGGGGTTTTTTTTGCAAAATGGTACAACACAACTAATTTGAAGCCATTAATACTTTTGTAAACTATTGATAGAAAATATGACAAAGTCAGTTAGGCTGCTACCACCTGGTGGTGTGCTGATAATGCTAAAACCCATTTACATTTAACATGGTATCGCAGCTTGTGAAAGAAAAATTAGTATATTCTTTACATGACGCCAAGAACAGTCATAGAAGTAGACTTTTTTTGTATTATCCATTAAGGTTTCGCAAGCAAATGCATCTTACAAATTAGGCATTCAACACAATGTTTGAAGCCAAAGTATTTAACCATTAACACGCTTTTTCATTATCTTGTCACTTTATGTAAAATTTCTTTGCATGGATTTAGTCATATAGTAGTATTACAGATAGCTACTGCTCAAAATGAGGAATAAAGAGATCTGAACAAGATCTAAACTGTAGAGATAAACTTAAATACTGAATTTCCATTGCATTTAAGGCTAAAAAAAATTATATAGCACATTTCATAATAAAGTACAGAATTGTTTTCAGAAGAAAAATATTTGTTTTTAACATCTGTACTACTACAAACATTTTAAATATCACAATGTTTAAACACTTCCAATTGTAATGAGAAACAAACAAAAGCATAGTAGAAACACCATGGGTTTGGGATGTTTGGGGGTTTTACCCCCCCAGTTTGTTGCTTCTTATTTGGTTGAGTTTAAAAAAGAAAAAGCTGACCTATTCAGTTAAAACATCAAGTTTGCCACCAGTAGGGAACTTCAGCTCTCGTATCAGCTCAAGAAAGAAAAGTTACAGAAGGTTACAGAAACCTGCAAGGTCTAGAAAAGAAACCATTTACCATAGGGCTTCTATATCACAGAACATGCAGAGTTGGAAGGGACCCACAAGGATCTCAAGTGACTGGCCCATACAGGGATTGAACCCATGACCTTGGTGTCATTAGCAGCACACTCCCGTTCTCTCAGGCAAACAAGGGTCTACAACGTTCACTGACAGCCATCCTTACAAACAAACCTATGAACGATAACAGATGTAACAGCAGAATATGACAGAGGAGACAGAGAAGTTATGGAATAGACATAAATCTTGGCATTTTTAAATCCCTCATTAAAAATCCAAAAGTAATTGTGCATATGACTTAAACACATCATACAGGCTTAATGCTCACCAATATTTGGGGAACTTGATCAGCTTGCCATAAACAGCAGTACTGAATGAGGGGATAACTGGAACAGGGATGCAGTATAATCCTTTACTGTCCAAAGAAGTCAATGCTGCTTGAAACCCAAATATCTGGAACAAATTCAGTTAGTCAAATGGCATATTATCATATGATTGGATTACTTTCAAGATATTTTATAACATAACATACATTATTTATTAGTACACTGAGTAAATATTAAATAAATTGTGTATTATTTTTAGATAAATCTTCTTCTCCAAACATAAATATAGCTACAAAAATTTACCTCAAATACTGCCCTAGAAATAATTTAAAAATGTTTTCTTCACTCAAAAACTGTTAACTACAGTCTGCTGAATTTAAAAGAATGCTGAATTACAATTTTTAATTCAAATACTTTGTATCTTTTAAACTTGCAGATAACATACTGCCTTTCTTACTAAATAAAATCACTTTGAGTAATTGTAACAACACTGGCATAAAAGTAAGGTATTTAAGGAAATTAGAAGCTTCCCTTCAAAGTTTTTTTCCTTAATAAGAACCTGGTTAAAGAAAGATTCATCATAAGAATTCTTTATGATTTTTCCCTATTCAATATGGCAAACAAACTGTTGTAGTTCTTTTTTAACATTCTGTACCACTATCCACAAGAACAGAACAATACAGCCTCTATTAAAACTAACAAATAACCCTTTAAAACCCAAACTGATGTCCAAATTTTGCTACTAAAACATTTCCTGAAGAGAAAAACATACAGCTGACTTGCAGTACTGCAATTCCAATCACTTTAAATGTTGCAGAGGGTAAGTATGTCACCCAGAAAACTGAAAGCTTACCATGAAATTCTGAAACGCAATTTCTTGTATGCAGAATATAAAGATTCAAATAATTAAATTCTTACTAAATTATCAGCATAGAAGTGAATAGATAACTGAGAAATTGACTAAAATTAAGAGTAGTAGTAGTAAGTATTTATATTTTAGTAGCACCCAAAAGGTTTTGAACTTCCTAAGCATATACTAAAGGGCTGGAAAGGCCTGCTTTAAAACCTCCTCCTCAGAGCAGATGGCAACTGAACCATCTCAAAATAGTTTTCCATACCTTAAGCCTCCCTCAGCCTCACAGTAAGAGCTCCTCTCACATAATGCATCTTTACCTGAGAACACTCAGAGATCTGTCCTCTTAAAATGAATAACAATTAAATTGGTTGTTTACAGTTTTTGATTGAGTATCAAATTTGATGGTTTTGCTCTATCAATACTACTAGTAGTGATGGCTTTTCCTCCTAACTTCCCATCCAGTCTGTAAGTGTATTTTGCAGCAATCTACAAATCATAGAAACATTATCTCAGATGAGGAAAGAGCTTTCTTTCTGACTAATTTTAACTTGATTTTGTCACAAGGATCTTGGGGCTTCAGTTTGTAGTTTCCTCATATGAAGTGCTCAATGCAGATAACAAAATACTTGGCTCAAGTCAGAAGTAGCCATCCCAAACAACAACGTTCTGTAAAAAGTGTTTACTCTATGGCCTTTCAGATTGGCTGAAAACATTCTTACAGGAAACCTGCTAACACTTAGGATTAACTAAACATATATGACCTTTTTCTCAGCACCCATCTCAAGCCCTCATTTACCTTGAGGTAGCAATGTGAGTAACAGTAGTGAAGCAGGTTGTCGGATGCCTGCCCAAGGCTGCTGACCACATGTACCAGGTGCTCAGCATACATGGGCACTGAGTGCTCCAGGTTCACCTTATCCACCAAAATTCGGATGGAAGGTAAAGGCCGCAGGGGCTGGAAACTTGCAGTGTTTAACAGTCCACTTAAGTTCTAGGGCAGGGAGGAAAAAAGATATAATAATTAAACTGCGGCTGTATTATTTATCATATCTGTATGTTCTTACCTAAACACGCAAGAAAATCTACATGAAGTAAAATATTTACAGATACCATGGCATTATTATTATACTATAAATCCTCAAATTTTTCCAAAATATTTTCTTTGAAGTTTAAAATAATCAACTTTTTATCTGGAACTGTCTTGCAGATGTCCAGGTGCTGGTGGTGCAGGGGCAGCCTCTGTGAGGGGACACCAGGGGCTGTCCTGGGCCAGGTTCAGCCCACTCCAGCCAGTGCTGCAACAGCCCCACCACAGGGCAACCTGAGCTCCTCAGCCAAGCTGGAGGCACCTCTGTGCAAACAGATTCAAAAAGGGGCAAAAACATCACACAGGCTGCAAAGACTCAGAGAATAAGTGAGAAACAGCAACATGAAAAACAAGGTCAGAGAAGGAGGGGGAGGCAGTGGTGCTCCAGGCACCAGAGCAGAGATTCTCTTGCAGCCCATGACAACACAAAAGCAGACATCCACACTGCAGCCCATGGAGGTCCCCATGCTGGAGCAGGTGGATATGCCCTGTAGCCTTGAGGAAAGCCCATCATGGAGCAGACTTTCCCTCAAGGACTGCAGCCTGCCAGAAGGACTTGCACTGAGGCAGAACAGTGGGAGAATGAGGGAATGGTAAAGATCAGCTGTTACAGACTGATCCTCATCTTCCATTCTCCATCCCCCTCTATTAAGGGGTGGGAGGTAGAAGAGTCAGGGAACAAAGGAGTGAAATTGAGTGTGAGGGAAAAAGGGGGACAGGGAATATATGTTGTTTGGATTCTTAGCAATAAGTGAAATTAATTGCCCCAAGTCAAGTTTGTTTTGCTCCTACTGGTAATTGGTAAGTGATCTCCCCTCTGACCCGTGCCATGCTCTCCCCCACTGCTCTGTTGAAGAGGGGGAGTGAGAACAGCTGGGTAAGCATCTGGCAGCTGGCTGAGGTCAACCCAGTACAAGAATATGCAAAGTCAAAATATTTTGTCCTATAAAATCTTTATTTACCTTTTTATTACTCCAAAGCACTATCACCATACTAATCTCATGCTGATCTAGCCTTTACACTGCCATCTTTTATGTACTCACAGCCACACCAGGTATCTCAGCAAAAGAAGATGTCATTCCATAGAAAATAAATACCACAATTTTAGACATCCAAGTCTATTTGTCATAGTATTAATTAAAATAGAGTACTGCATCCAGCACAGGCTGGACATGGGGATACTAGAAAAAGTTTGCTGGAAACAAAGTGGTTTATGGGGTTGGAGCACATGAGCTCTGTTTTAGGAGAAACAGAGACAATTGAAGTCTTTCAATCTGGAGAAGGCCAGAGAAGAATCCTACTGTCATCTACTTCAAACTACTGGGAGGGTACAGAGAAAAGCAAGACAAAAGAGGGGCTAACTCAGCACTTGACAGAACAATCCCTGGAGCAACCCACTCTTGCTCTGACCAGGATGTTGAACTCCTGGAGAACACCTCCAAACAACTCTTCCAATCCAAATTACACTACAAATATAAAAATTTCATTAAATATGCATCAAAATAGGACAATAAGTTGATGTACATACGATTTTCAATCTAAAATTCAAAATAATTGTTTTAAATACTCTTGGCTTCATTCAAGAAATGTAAATTGAGACTCCAAGTAATGACTACATCACCTAAAAAAGTCACTGGAATTCAATTGCTTTACCTCAAACCTACAACAAACACAGGACTGTTCTCCAATTATAAAAATACCATCTGCTCTTGCCCATACAGTGAAAAGTACCAGAACCCACTGCACTACTCAGCACAATGTACTAAAAAGTGCTAAAAAAGAAAAAAGGCTCTTTGAGCAACCTGTTCCAGTGCTTCGCCACCCTCTGAATACAGAATTTCTTATTAACATCTAAACTAAATCTGATTCATTTTAGTTTAAAACCATTGTCCCTTGTCCTGCACAAAACCCTCTCCCTCCTTTTTAGAAGCCCCCTTCAGGTACTGAAAGGCCACAATGAGGTCTCCTCAAAGCATTTTCTTCTTCAGGATGAGCTACCACAGCTCACTCAGCCTATCAGATGAAATATTAGATGAAAATTCATAGAAATTTAACTCAAGAATTGATGAGGTTTGCTCTTCTTCCCACTCCTTCCCTTATCCATAAAACACCTTCCAGCCTCTGGCACAAGAGAGAAACCTACAGCAAGTCTTCACTTCAAGCTACACATTTATCCCTGCAGTACCTCAACTTTGTACTTTGAAGAAAGAGACCTATAAGAAAAAAACCAGTATAAGATTCTTTAGCTGGCATTATACTACACATATCTAAAAGATACAACAAATAAAGGCTGTTAGGAAATTTCTGTCTCTCTGAGCTAGTCATTCAGCAGTTAAATGCCCAAGCCCTGCTGACATCCTGTCTGAAATTAGCACACACAGAGCTGGCTATTAAAAGCTATGTCATCTCTACTGAGCCTGTGTATTAAAAGATTTCATACTTTGCCAAGCTTATGAAGACCTGCAGAACAAGTACTCTTCTGATCAAAAGATCAGAGCTACTGCTTTTTCATTTGCTTAAGGGTTTAAAACCTTTTTTAGTCAAAAGTATTTTTGCTATCCATACATGACACCTTCAGTTTCCAAATCTAACTAGTCAGACACTGCTCATTTTAGGTATCTGAAGTTAAGGCTCACGGGCACCAAACTAATCCAGAACTCAGTGATACATCCAGCACATGGAATAAAGGCCAGTAAGAATTTATATCATATAGCACGTGCTGATACAAAGAACTGAATCATTATATTCATACATACCTTCTCACCCATGATTATGGGCAGCAAGTGGTCTAGTAAATTGAATTCTGCCACAGGAATTATAATTGTACACTTAAGAATGGTGAACGTTGTAAGTCTAGTGGGAATGTATTCCTCCAGTGATGCTACTTCTTCTGAGCTTGGCATAGTTCTACTTCCATCTATAACATCTACAATAAATGAAGATTACACATGTTTCGCTAAAATATATAAAATGTGCCCTACAGCTGATGACAGAAAGGACTAGGGACTAGCAAAACCACAAAGCTCCCCCCCTGCCCCTTCATAGTTATTAATGTTATTCCACACTGCTTTTCCTTAAGGCTAAATGCAATACTAACTGGATTTTCCTTACTTGAAATCTTTATTGGTCCCAGAAACTCATCTTAACAGTCTACCATAACTTGTTTCCATGCATTTCCATCCTGTGTGACTACTATTTGGAAACAATAAAATATCAGTAGGAATACTTTCTTCTCTAAGACTCCAAAATTAGGCTAGAGTAGACAATGAAGTAAGCTACTCTTACTGAACATGAGGTTGGTGATTAAAACAAATGGTTTTCAAAGTGTCTGAAATTATCTCAGAAATACATCCAACACTGATGGGGATATCGTGATAAATTTACCTTTATTTTACATTTTGCTCTTTGGACTCTTAAAAACTACTTGAAAGCTGAACCTTCAAAAGCACAAAATATAGTCTTGATTCAATTCTGTATATTTGTGTATATGTAATAGGAGCAAACCTGGCTTAGTTTTGCTGTATGGTTCATACTCATGTTCCAGAGCACAAACTATCATTTTCATGATCCGGTGTACTGCGCTGCTATCCAGTCGAAGATTGAGTGGACCCACAATGAGGCTTTTTGTAGACATCTCCTGAACATTTCCAAAATCTTCACTCTTTCCTGAAGAAAGGTCTTGCTGATTCCCAGAAACTACAACAAATTTTACAAAAAGTTACACAAAATAACTGGATATAATAACATATTTTATCAGCTACTTCTGTTTCAAATCCTGTGATCAAAGACTTAATAAATATACAGAAAAATATAACAAGGCAAATATAACACACAAATATACAATGACTGGTTTAACAGGTTTTAACAAAATTATTCCTGGTAAGTGCAGTGCTAACAGGGCAAATTTCTGCCTTGCCTCCAAGCAGAGTACAACTTAGGAGCCCTTTCATGAACTTCTATTTCTCAAATTTGGGACTCTTTGGAAGTGTCTAAGCTTCTACAGCAGCTTAATCTGATGTGTCAATGACAGCCATGGTATTCAAAACTTTCTACAGTTTGTCACAAAGATATCCATCCCCAATAATCAAGGAAAAGGTGTGCTGCAAAGGCATGACAGATCTGGGCCCTTGAAAGGTTAGCTGCCATGACAAGGCTGGAAGAACCAGACTGACAGTAACTATGATAAACCCTTCCAACATTTACCAACATTCACTGATGTATGGGCAGCAAGAAAGAAAATTTCTTTAATCATTATGTTTGTTTAAGAGCCAACAGAGATAAAACAGTAGTTTTAAAGTAGAGTAATAAGGTATACCAAAATCACACATTCAGTGTATACAGGACACTAATCAGCTATCAAACTGAGCGTGACTATTTCTCTAAACATACTTCATGAAAATTCTTCAGTTAAATCATGCAGATTTCAGAAACTCAAGTTTTCTTGTCACATATGACTTGTAAAAATACAGCCCTATCCCTCTAACATAATTAGCTTGCAGAACTTCACTCTGATTTGTTTTTCCTAAGATCATCACTTTAACAGTGTCTTCATTGCTTTGACACAAGCACTAAACATTAAATATCTTGCTGACAATTACATAAATGAACAGTCTAAGCATCAAGATTATATGGATTCTGAGACTACAGTAGGGCAATGGAGCTGGTGAAGGGCCTGGAATATAACAGTTCTGAGGAACAACTGAGGGTTCTGGGGTTGTTTAGCCTGGAGAAAAGGAGCTGAGGGAAGGCCTTATGGCTCACTAGATCTACCTGGAAGGAGGGTTTAGCAAGGGCAGGAAGTCAGTCTCTTCTCCCAAGTAAGAAGCTACAGGATGAGAGGCCTCAGATTTTACTAGGGGAGGTTTAGATTGGATATTGGGAAAAATTTCTTCACTGAAATTGGCTACAGGCACTGGTACAAGCTGTCAAGGGAAGCATTATAACCACAATCCCTAGAAGTGTTCAAAACGTATGAATATGGCCCTTGGGGACACAGTTTAGTGGTGAACATGGCAGTGCTGAGTTAACACTTGGACTCAAGGACCTAAACAGTTCTTTTCCAGCCTTAACAATTCTATGATTTCTGGTTACCCAAGAGGAACCCAGTCATTCACGGTTTTGTCTCTCTCCTTTACTGTAGTCTTTTAACTGCACTCATTCAAAACAGTCTTTATATTGAGAGAAGTTGTGCTTGGTGGAAAAGGAAGCTAGGATAGGTTTTTTTTCCCCTTTATGTTTAAATCATACTCCATAAAACACTGGAGGAAAAAGGTCCTCAAATAAACTGAGACTATGCTGAATTTGATGCACAGCTGGCCTAATGCTCTGCAGGCCTTTACAGGCTTATATACTCAGCAGAAGAATTAACTTTATCCTTAAAAGCCTAACAGAAGTTGATGGTGAGAGCCTTTATAGGCTCTGCTTCCCTTGGTTTGTTGTTTTTCTGAGAAGAAAAAGAACAATAAAAGAAAGATAAAAGAACAGAAGGATACTACCTTATAAAACCTACTCAAATCTTCAGCTGGAACTGAGTTACAATCTTTTGAATGACTCCTGAAAGAGATTTTTTTAAAACCCAGCATACTGACTTCTGCATTTATTTTATAGGCAGTTAACATATATACTTTTATCCTTCCAATTCTACACAGTGTTCAGTTCAAACGAACACTACCAAAAAGTGTAAAAAAACCATACCATCACATAAAAATAATAGGGCCAAAAATAATAAGGCCAGAAGTAGTAACAGCCTCCTTTTTCAAAGAGGAAAAATCAGACTTGCTTGTATATATTGTATGTATATGAATAATATATCTAAGTGACAGAATTTATACAAACCGCTTTCTGGAACAGTTCCAGTTAATTCCACCTAAGTGCAAAGAGAATGGGGTAGAAAACCTATTGGTTCTACTGAAGTAGGTGATCACAGATGACTTGAGACTTCACAGATGCATAAAGAAAACCAATTTTCAACTGCTGAGCTTTCAAGCTCTTTGTAAATCATATGTCTAATTCTAACCAATTGCAAATATCAAAATGAGTGCTGCATAATAAACTTGCCAGCAAAGTAGAGAGGTACACATTACAAACAAAAGGTAACTTCAACAGCACACTCTGCTAAGTCTGTAGGTCATGCAAATGAGTGATCAGGGAACTGACATGTTTCTCTGATATATAACGTTTCAGAGAAATTGTTCTGCACTGAAGCACAAAATAAAAAAAAACAGAAAAATAAAAGAAGGGGAAGATAGATAAAATGTCAAAATAAGACTACTGTGCATGACTACCTTGCTTTCCTTTAAAATACTGAAATTGATTAATGCACTTCTGTAAGTGACAGACGAAACTCCTGAGGGTTAATGTTATCCAGGAGACACTTCTGGTTTAATCAGTAATCCTATGCTTCAGGAAAGGTTAAAGGTGCAAAGAATGTGTCAAACCAAAATTGCCTTGATAGATAAAAATCTTAGAATCACAGTAACTGCCTCCTATAACTTAAGTTGGGTTCATTTTTTTATGGTATGTGGTGTAAAGTAATCGTAACTAAAAACAGTTATACCAAAATAAGAAATAGTAAAATGCAAACTTTCATAAAAACAACACATTAAAAATGCAGCAGATTTATATTGTTTTCAAAATCTTAAGGTATTTAGACCTCCACCTTAAATAAATATTTTACACCTATTTGTTTACATTCTATTTAAAAACTACGCATTTAACCTACAATATGAAAAAATAACTAGAAAATAACTAGCAGAAAGCATCACACTTGCTTTTCTGAGGAACAAAACCATTTGAAAATTTAAGATTTTAAGTTCTTGGCTCTAAAGAAACAACAACCATTTAAACAACTTAAAAATTAATTATTCTATTATTTTATGTAGCCAGGTTGCTGAAATTAAAGGAGTAATACTGAAATAAAAGCACACAGTAAGACTTGATAGGAAGCCAAGCTACGTTTTGTGAGGTGCTTTCCTAGTGACTGATGGAGAAAATAGAAGCCAAGGCTTTGAGAAAGCATCTTGGAAGAAAAAAAAAAAAAAAAAAAAAGAGAAGCTAAGGAGGGAAAAATGTAGTCAGCAAATACAATAGCCTGTCACTGAGGAAAAGAAAAGTGTTTCTGAGTTCAGTAATTTCTGAAAAGGGTTAGTTAAAAGTCAGGAAGAGATATGATCATAACATTCCTTACGCATTCAGAGAAACAAGACAAAATACTTGACAAAATCAATTTCACTTCATAATGCACATAGTTTGTGCATATTTAAATTTCTATACTAAGATTCAAAAAGGAGATAAGGCTTATCCAAAGTTTTCAACTTCTCTACATAGGAGTTCAATGTGCAATTAAACATTCATATTGTTATTACAACGAGAAGTAGTCTGCAGTAGAAGTTTGACTTGACTGCACATTTTCAGAGCTTCACACCACACCCATGGTAGAGGAAAGCCTCAGAGTCAGGAAAGAACTGCTAAATTTCCTGGTGTATGCCTCTACTGCTGAGGGCAATGGCATCATTTACTTATTTATGTAAATGCTTCATGATCCATCTCTAAGGAAACTGGAAGTTTCTTTCCTACTCCTTTTAGACTTAATGTCCAGAAAACAAAGCCGAACATTAGGAGTTATGATTTCTCTTGCATAAAAATAGAAATGCAAAGAAAAAACTAGATGAGTTGGACTATGTAGCAAGGACAGATGAACATTCAGTCACAAAATAGCGGACATTCCCAACAAATACCCAGAGAAATAGTATACACAAAAATAAATACACAGATGGAGAAGAAAGTAATATTAATTTGACAATAAAACTGCAGAACAGCAGCTGTAGATGACAGTGTTCTGAGGAGTGATGGGGAAATTATATCACAATTAGTGATAAGAATATCTGTATAAAAATATAAACATATTACTTGCTGATAGATTAACTCCTTTGTCCCAGCTTTTGTGACACTCACAAAACTAGGTATATTTCATTAAAACCACTTCTCAAACTTAGAAAATTGATAGGAATTGATAGGAATCACAAAAACTACTTAGAATTAGCCAATATCTATGGGCACATGGCTTAGGCTGATATTTGCTCATCAAATTGTTTAGATACATATATTTAAAGACAATTCTTCATGCTATCTTGCATCATTGCATTTTTCTTCACAGAAGAAAAACAGCAGTCCTTTTCATCTTCTGTGCCAAGTATATGATCTATCTCATTTCTCAAGATATTTTTTATATGCAAAGTCAAAAATAACAACTTTAAAAAAATAAGACATTGTAATTTATGAACTCCATCAATGCTGCAGGATCATTTCTTTCAGTTTAGCAACTGGCTATAAAAATATCATCAGGATTATTTATGCAGGAAGAGGAAAAAAAGAAGGGGGGAGAATATCAACAGTCAACAGCTAACCAAAACAACTAACCTCTGAAAGACATCAGTGAAGATGAAAGCATTTTAATGATGATCTTGATGGTAAATCTAAGGTAAGCTAGAGGACAGTTGGTCAAGGACCATCAGGGCATGAAAAGTCGTTGTTTCTATTATTTATCAGGGTAAACAAAGGGGAAAAAAAGGTACCTTTGCCACTGCTGCTTTCCATTGTGTACAAGTAATCCATGTAGAAAGCTCCAAACCTCTGCATTCCAGCTATCTCTGTGTATGTCTCCTACCAACAAAGCAAAGCAAACAAAGAAAATGTTGTATAAGGAAAGAATCTTTAGATTACCAACTGATAGAGAGATATTAGAGAGATATATTCATGTTTGGATTTGTGTATCAACACAGGGAAAGGCTTATCAAAGCAAAGGACAGAGGTTATCACTAAGAATTCACCTTTCTGATAGGTAATGTAACTTCCATTTGAGGCCACACAAATGCACATCCATAATTCCTGTGGACATGCTGACCAATTCATCAATAACATCTAGTCAATTAGTACCTTTAATGAAGTAAATATTCCTCAGTTGACCTCTTGCATGCAACACATCAACCTAACTAAATAAACTGAAAACTTCAGCTTGTTCAATTTGGCTTTTCTATTCAAGGAATATTGTGGTTTTATCTATCCACAGTAGGAAACTTATCACGACTCTATGCCAACATTGGGATTTATACATAATATAATATATCACACAGCAAATTTGCTTCCTCTCTTGCCAAAAGACAGACCAAGGATAAAGTAAAGCTTAAAATACAATATGGGAAAAGTTTGAATATAAGTATTTGTGACTTTACTAATTTCATTTTTTCATGTGATTCTTCAGGGTTACACTTCATCAGTAGTACTAAGAAGGTGAAAAGAGTAAAATTTAATTAAAAGAAAATTAGATACATTCCAAAATTGTAAATGGTTCACCTGTACAATAAACAAGCACAGACCTCCACCTATGAACACAGCTGGAAAGGACCACCTTGGTCATTGCAATCAATCTTTAATAATGGCAGACAACCAAGGAATAAAGTGTTACTGCACAATTTACAACAACAAAGATTAGAGGTGACTGAAAAGTTGCCTCCACAAAAAGCAGAATTAGCAAAATTTTCTCTAAGTAGACAAATAAAGAATATAAACAATAAAATTAACTTAAAATTTTAAAACAATAAAATTACTGTCCAAATCTGACAGCACATCTTAGTTTGAAGACCACAGACTACTGACAGTTGGGGTTTAAAATACATGCCGGTTAAGCTTGACTTTTGCTAGGATTCTCTCATCTGTCTCTTTTTCTATTAAAATGTTCTGTGGTTACTGCTTTTGGAAACCATGACATTAATTCAGTTTTTGGGGCAGGAGAGGAGTTTGAGGTTTCTAATGGACATATTTTTTCGGTTTGACTCTTTTTTTGGCTCAGTTTTTGTGGGTGTCTTTTTTTAACACAAACAGATTTAATTTTTTTGTCCAGCTGCAAAGTAAGATTCAGTTAAATGTGTAAAAGTAAAGAGAACTCAATCCTCTAATAGTACACAGACCTAAATAATTATAAGAAATCCATTAGAGAGCATTGGAAATTTTTTTTTGTAAGAAAAATGTAATTCTCTGACCTTATGATGAGCTGCATCCAATATAAATTCTGCACGAATACTATTATTTTCTGGACTTCTGTAATCAAATAGTGAATTGGTAAGGTATGTCATTCCTTTCACGCTCAAATTTTCTCCACAATTAAAGAAGCATGCCTCCTTCATGAGGCAGTACAAAGTGAGGTAGGGGAAGAAAAAAAAATACAGTCAAGTTAACAGCAGTTTCAATTATGTCATAACACAAATATGACACACACAGAGTAGTAACCCTCAAGAGCATATTTCATTAAGAATGAAGATGAAACAATGAAATTAATTTCATTTGTATAATACAAGTTCCTGTCCACTCCTTCCCCATTTTCAAATCAATAAAAATCATAAAAACCAATGAATATTATACGACTCATGATATGGAACATATTAGTTGCATTTTAACAACAAATAACCTCAGATCATCCTCACTCCAAATCTTGCCCCAATCCTCTTCAATACACAAACTTGTCACTGCATACTCCATTTCTGGCTGCCCAATCCTTTCAGATGCTATCTCCATCCTCTTCAAGGCAATCAGATATTTCCATGCATAACCTCATTGCTACATTATCATTCTTTATTCATCTAGATTTAACATGCCTTCTCCCAGACTTCTATCCTCCTGAAATCAATACAACTTTCCAAACAAGTTTGGAAAGTTATTAATCCAAAATCTGGAGAGTTATTAATCCAAGAAAGTTATTTAGTAGATTTATTTTTTTTTCAGCTACCTATTCTCAATTGCAGGCAGAGCCAGAACCTTTATGAAAGGACCAATCCCACAACCACAGCAGTATACAGACAGTAAGCAAGTAATAATATCACCACTGTCATAAAGCAGGTATTTCCTAAATTCCTGGACTAGAGAGTGGTACAAAAATGAGTAAGAATAAAACTCCAAATACCCCTTATTAACTAACCTAAAGGAAATTATCTCAGTTGGTCAGAGCATGGTGCTGATAATGCCACAGTTGTGGGTTCAATCCCTGTATATGGGCTATTCACTTAAGAGTTGGACTTAATGTTCTTTCTGGGTCCATTCCAACACAGACTATTTTATGATTCTGTGAAATTCTCTTGTCCACCCACCCACCCACCTCAGTCTAGTCAGGCACTTGGTATATTCTTTCATATTCTTATTTTTTCTCTTAAAAATACTTTCCAAGACTTCACAGAGCAGTAATCTCAGAATAACAGGTCTCTTTTGGGCTGTATTATTTGTTTTTATTTAAACATAGGTAATAGTTGCTGCTCTCCAATACTACAGAGCACTACCCTATCTACATTTCAACTAAAAAACATAATTATTGAATTTAGAATTTCATGCAACACTTCATTAAATATTTTTAAAGTAGTTCATAATGATACCGGATTTTGTCTTAAGCAACTGAAGATTTGCATTTAGTTAAAACACAAAAACTAATAGTGTCTAACTCCTTCACTTCATACTGCTTTCAATCTTACTGAAAAGTGAGGTAAGACATTCTTTCAGTATTTGCGCCACATTTCTATTATCTTCAGCATACAGTGTTCCCATTTTTCCCAATCTTTGGTTGATTTAAGTACTTTCAAAGATTTTCAAATGTATTTTAATTTGTTATACAAAATCAAAGTATGCCAACAAAGGTAACAATGGGTTATTGTCCAAAAATGGGTTATTTTCTTATGTCCTGCTTCTTCTCAATCTGAGATATTTGTCTTTTCAACTCTAAGAAATGGACACTGAGTTCTGTATCACAGAAACACCCAAATATCACAATTGGTAACAGCAGTCTTCAATTTCTGCAATCAGGTATTTTAATAAAGGATAACAGACGTACTTATTCAGCAAATCAACTGATATTTCAACATACTCACTTCATCACTCCTATTCATATTCTCTTCAAAATCTTTAATTCCCATAATTCCTTTAAGGCACATAGCTTGGCAACCAACAAAACCAATTTGGCAATCAAAAAAAAGTTCACCTTTCATAAGGACCTAATGAGGAAAATGAAAAAAGAAGTGATAAATTTTTAAGCCTTCTACTCTACAAGAAATAGAGAAGATAGACAAAAATTAAGCAAAATACACTTAATTTATATATTTAGAGTTTTAATAAATAGTAATCATACAAGGCACTTTAAAGATATAGTGTTTGACCACTATAGCACTGAAGTTTAGAGAGTTAAAATCTACATGATTATTGCAACAAACATATCCAATATGACAGAATATGAAAGACCAGCAATTAAATAATTTAAAAATATTTTACTGGCAACTATTTGGTACATTACTTTAAATGTATCAAAAAAGCTATGTCAATGTAAAAGTACCTCAACTGTTGTTCCTTCTTGTTCCCAGCATATAACTTCTTTGGATTTTACTTTCTGAGGGCTATAATAACTACTTTCAGCTTGCATTTCAGTGAGCTACAACAAGAGACAAATACCTTATAAAAGTCAATATTAGTATTAAACAACAGTATGGTCATCAATACACAGAACTGATAAAGACAAAGTAAACTATGGGCAAAAAATACATTAACTGTCAGGAAACAGGTGCAATTAAACAGCTGTAGCACATTATCCATATCAGTATGTCTCATATTCAACTTCTGTTTGAAATATGCTTTAACAGATTGTTTGAAATCCACTATAGTATTTTCAGTTTGCTTATCTAAAGAGAAACTCTGGGAAAAGATGAAAGAGATACACAGCTGCATTTTTAATATCAAATTAGCTTATAAACTGCTGTAAAAATCCATTAATACTTTATTTATTCTTCCCTGAAAATAATTAAACATCATGATAATATTACAGACACATTTTGGTTACAACCATACATTTTTGTTTCATGTCATGGCAATCAAGAGCAACATGCATTTATATTTCTTGCATGATTTTGATACAAAAATTCAAAATGGGAAACATGCACAGGTTAAAAAGCACAACCTACAGCTAAGAAAAAACAAGAAAAGAGGCATACTATATTGAATATAATACATTTGGCATGCAAAAACCTAAGTAAGTTTAAGTGAACAGCTTATTTACTTCAAATTCTATTTTTTTTTAAATAATATCTACACACACTCTTTGTTTTCAAGACTGGATACACATGGATGCTGTTTCAATTTAAAATTTTGTAATCCGTATGTCCAAGAAAATTGGATGAAAAAAAATCACTGATCACCCTTCACCTGTGTGCAATTATTGCAGAGGAAAAGCAATTAATTGATTAAAAGAACTCAGAAATTACAAGAATAGTTTTCACCATTATTAGAAAATGGTACATTTAATTTGGCATGATTTTTAGCTGGAATGATATCAACTGTTCAAAATGTTAATGTAGAAACTTGACCTTATTTTTTAACCAAAAAATATGAACCACAAATTAATTCCATACACTTTTTGCATGCAAGCAGAACAATGAATTCTGTTTTCTTCCTGTCACCATATTAGCATCATACATCGCATTTAAAATTTCTAGAATATAAAATGTTACATTTTGAGTAATAAGTTTTTAATCACTTCCTAATATAAAATGTGTGAACTTGCAAATGAAGCATTAGGAAAACCCTCTCTACCAAAACACATGTTCAAAAAAGTTCATACTATTTTTAATGAGTTTTCTTGCATGAGGAACAAGAGCACAAAATTACTACTGTATAACATAGTGTAAAAAAAAATATGCTGAGCCATGATAAATGAGAAATTTGAGCTTTGGTGGTTTGTTCATGTTTCAAGTGGTGTCCCAGGAATATAATTAATGGAGGGGAAAAAAATCATATTATTTATTTTTAGCCTCTTTTAATGAGGGCTGAAGCAGATTGACACAAAAGAACATGACTGAATGCTCAAATGCTGCTGCTATCCAAATTTTGCAACTAAATTTTACAGGAGGCTGAAGATTTAAAACATCAACATTGCCACAGAATTATCTACAGCTTCCAAAGTCACTTGTCTCACCCTTTCTGACAATTGCTCAGTAGCTAAATGCCTTTCTACACCATCAAACAGGCAAGAAAGGGACAGGGAGCTCCTGATGGTATTGGGTATAATCAGGCACAATTCTGGTATGAGAGTTACGAAAGTCTTGCAGTTCATCTGAAAGGCTCAAAGTCATAAAAATCATCCTAAATTACTCTGTAGCAAAGTTTTGACATTGATTTAATACATGTTAAATTGTAAAGCCAGGAGCTACTTTGTGTAGTTATGCACATAGACCTGCTTATAAATAGTTTGACACATTACAAGTATTCTGCTAATTCGATACCTTAATTTCTAACTTCTGTCAATAAATCTCAATATCTAAGTCAAACTCCCCAAATTACCTTCTGCAAGCTTACAAAATATTAGAGAGAATAGCAATAGAATAATAGAACAGCAACAATTTTCAGCTTTGCATAGAGCTAGTAGTTAAATCTTTCTCTACATACACACTTTATAGCTCAGCCTATATGTACTATTTATCCTTTTTTCCTTCAATACAATTTTAACCTGTGGAAAATTAATTCAACATTATCAGGTTAAATTTGTGTTTTCACACACAATAGTCCAAGGAAAAAAAAGTTTCTAAAAATTCGTCAAATAATAGCTCCAAACTAAAGGGATTTTTATAAAGAAATACATATTTGTCTAAACATTAGATGGGTAGACTACAGCAGTGAATATTTTTTTCCCATCAAAAAATATTAATCTAAGCAAATTAAGTGATTCCCTTTGAACATTCTAAAGTTCACACTCAAATTCTGGCACAAATAACAAAACTGACTCACACTGCCATTATCAGTCCAGTATGATGGAAGAGGAATTTTCAGTACTCACATTTCTTGTTACTCATTAACTTAATACTCCCCTCATAATACCAACAATATTGTCTTGAATCAAACAGTATATGAATGCTCAGAAAGCCGTTATGCACTTCCTCAACAAGTCAAATGAATCCTTTATGACACAGAGAAATATTTACCTTAAAAGTCACTGTTGCCTTTGTACAGTAAAACCCAACTGAAATAATATGATCCTTGAGGGACTGAGACTTCTGCTGTTCTGCTGTTCCATCATCAATTCCACCAGAATCGTTCTCTTCATCATCATAACTCACAATAGCAGGAAAAAAAGACCAAGCCCAAGAAACCCATCCTTGCTGCTGGTCATCATCTTGATGCAAATAAGGATCTTGACTAATGTACTGCGTAGGGTATTGCATTACTGAACTTGCTTCATCTTCTGTGCCTTTTAAAACAAAAGCCAAGTTAAATTTTAGATAAATCATACTTAAAATTTTAACTCTCATTTATGGTATGTGAAACTTATCTTGGACAGTATTCCACAGAGCATTCACTGATAATTGGCCTATAATCATAGAAAGTCAGTATAAATTTTAAATTACTGAATATGAGTTTTCAAACACTTCTTCAATTCATTAACATTTTTCTCCAAAAACTATTAAGCGTCTTTGCCACAGTTTTAGCATCACACATTTGCAGAGAGACCAGAATCTGCCATCTATACCACAAGCTTTCAAGACTGCTTCCATTAAGGACCTTCTAAAGCTGTAAAATTAAACCTCACTAAATAATGATATTATGATCTTGTAGTTTCCAATTTTAAAATTACATTAAAAAGTACTTCAGTTGCAACAGTCTAATGCAAATAGAGTAAATACAGAACAGATACAAAACTTAAGGTTGCAGACCTCCTTTGTTTAAAACTAAGCTTTTCAAATATTCGAAGATACAAGTTTATCTACACTCAGAAAACCTGGTATCCATCTGTGAGTCAAGTCAAAATGTTGGTCATCTGTGAAAACCATTAGATATAGCACACAGAGCAAAGGAACAACTTCCCCAAGGATTCAAGTCTGAGACTCATGATCCAAACAGGTAGGTAATATACTGCACATACAAAGAGCACAATAGCTTTTATCTGGTTTCATCACCACGCTTATGGGACTCACGAGGGCTATTAAATACTACAGAATTACTATAGGTAGTACAGGATGCAGTACTGTTCTTGAAGGTGAACGTTATGTTTAATGAATCATTTAACTGACAACAAAAATAGGCATATTCTTTTTACTTATTTTGAAACTCAGAGATCCCATTCTTATGAGCTTTAGACCTTTTACTCTTTAGTCTAATTAGTCTTCAGCTTTTTACTCTGTTTATACTTGCATAATGGAAGAAAGAGGAATAAAAAAACACTTATGAGAATTATCTCTGTGTGCTTAAGAGGCAAGGGCACCTTCTCCCACAAAGGCAGTGCAAGCTTCCTTTCTGCTCTCTCCACAGAAGTCTCAAGGATCAGATTTAAATCCAGAAGCAAATCCTGAAACACGGAAGAGACGCACACAAAATCTTGGAAAAAGCCAAGAGGAAGAACTGCCAGATACAGAAGGAAAAAACCTGAATGGAGCATGACTCAAGTAGTTCAGCATAGACTGCTGTGAAGGTCTGGCAAAAACTGAAGAAAAGGTGGAGCTGTAGAACCTGAGTCATGCATAACATTTGGTCTACCTGGCCATAAAATTCAGCCATCATTTAGCACATCCCTTTTTGAAGTACACAGAGACAACAACAGTGAAATATGCCAAGTAATACTTTGGATTATAATATTTTTTAATATTTTGGAAAACATTAAAATAAGCACCATTTTACCCTAGCTCCTCTATCTACATGCTGTGAAACATAAAACTGAAAGAGGAAGATATATCTGTTTTCTATCACAAAATTAAAACTACTACAGCCACTACATAATCACTAAACTTCAGAAGAAATTAACATCAACCTGATAAACAACACACAACATCCTCTAAACACTACAAACATAAATACAATGTAAATTCCTTTATAACAAGGAATATACAAAGGGGAGTATGTACTTGGGAAACACAGTGTCTCTTAGCTTTGAATCAACTACACTAACCATTTCATCGCCTGTAAACATATAGGATTAGTGATACATAGTGACAAACCCCCTGTTTTACATACATAAGTCTGTTAAAGGACAAAATGTTACCCTGCAACAGGTTTCTAAAGCAATTTTTTTCTAGCCATTCACAGTGGGTTCACACTGGAACAGTCTTGCTGTATAATGCAGAGCAGTGATTCCAGTTAAGAAACACATTTTATATATATTACAAGACTGCAGTGTGACTGCATCTCTCTGCTCACATGTTCAAATCAAGTTTGAACAGAACTTCAGAAATTTACTTTCTTTTAAAAGGTTTGAGACATTTATCTGTAATAGGAGTCTGGAAACTGGTATCTTTCAACATAAATATAGAATTAGCCCAGTAGATTTGACCCTTGGTATTTATTTATTTCTCTGTCTGTACTCCTTTTCAGACAGGTATGGGTAATCCAGTCTAGCCTGTGGCTACATGAATACAAATGCTGGCACTAGAGGAAGAAGGAAAATGAAAGAAGGAATACATCTCTGCTGGCAATAGCATGAATTTTCATTTCATTGAAACAGCCATGAAACTGTATGACTGAAACTCAGTACATACTACAAGGACAGAGATGTAGATGTTCATTCTTGTGTCACTAAATAACATAGACATTAAAATTCATTTTCTTATTCACAATTTGTCTGCTATAAACCAAAGAAGCTACTACAAACTCACAACAAAGACACAGGAAACAAGCATAAATGGCATGACCATTTAGCCTATGTGTTGCAAAATATTTTGCAGTAAAGATATAAATGGGCTTCTAAAACTGCCTCTACATCTCTGCCTTGGCCATTCAACAATTACCATTTGTCTTATGTTCTGAAGGAGATAGTTCTGTCAAATATATATGATCATATAATTAAGTACAATTATAATGTTGGAGCACAGCATAGTTGAACAAAAGCTGTGTAGGAAATTACAGATTTCTTTTGCAATCTTAGTCTAATCACTGACCTTTCTGAAAAATCTTTTTTATAACACTGCAAAGTTACATTATATTATTTCTTATTTAGATGGATGTTTTGTAAAAAGCTAGGAAGCTATTTTCACAGTTGTTCAAAAGAATGCAAATGGGACTGACCAACAGCAATTGCAATTCAACCCTCCTGAAGACATACATTAAAAATAGGGATGACAAGATGGACTGCCAAAGATTTTACATCTATTTGGATGTAAGAATCTCAAATTTAATTTTAGGTGCAAAAAAGACTGAGTACATGTAGGCAGATGCCTTTTAAGATTAATCTTTGCTTAAAGTGTATTTGTATCACCACCCATTACACACTTTAACCTAAAGAAGCCAAGTAAAACCCGCACAGCTCTGCTGACTTCTCTCCTCTTCACACAGTTAAAGTTTCCTTCCAGTTTTCTCATTACCCAGTCACTCTGTCTCCAATCCTTTTATTTTTTTTTTTATCCGAAAGTCATTGCTTACCCATTCCAGCTGTTCTCATATTGACTCATATGATTTCTCTATTCATTCTGTATCTTTGCTGTATTCAAATGGCCCTAGTTGCCTTACTGACTCCAGGAATGCAGCCACAAAATTCAAAAAACCCTAAATACATTGTAATTCTCTATGGCGTGAACACTTAGCCAAATTTGAGGGAAATTTCATGCTAACAAAAGAAAGATATTCATGATACAGAGACAATCCTTTGTCTGAAAGCAAGGGCAACATAGTGCTTCAGAGAAAACCTTCCGAAACTTTCTCCTGTAAATAGTACAAATCATTGGTTAGATGCGAGAACTTATTAGAAAACACTAACAATTTTTCTAAAACCTGTATGCTTTTAAAGTCTCAACAGAGTATTAGGCCAATATTTGCATAATATTAATTACTTCTCATTCTATGTCTGGTGTAATGAGCTCATGTTTGCAATGCAGAGTGTCTAGTGCAGGAAACCAAGCTTAAGAGCGAACTAGATAGAGAGAACTATTTATAGATATCTTGTAGATAGATAGAGAGAACTAGATAGAGAGAACTATTTACAGATATCTTGTTTTCTCAGTTCCACACAGCAGTAACATGACAGAGGATTCTACATCTGAAATAAGAGTGAAACAGTTATCTATGCCAAACAACAGGTAAGGCCATATTTTGGAAAAAAAAATTCCACTGTTATCATTTACCAATCACGTATCTATTTCTCTGAAACCAGAGAAGATAGCAAAGACAGCAACACAAAAATTTTTTTAAAAATTGCAGTCTTCTAATGGAAATTAAAATGGTCTATTTCTTCAATAGAAAAGAAAAAAATAATTAATTTAATAGTTTACATATAGCTTTAAACTACTGTAGTATTATAAACTTAAGCATAGCTTAAGAGAGCTATGTCACCTTCAAATGAAATTCCAAGAATTTTCTAGACATTAGCAAGCTCTTGGGTGGTGAGGTAAATCTCTCTTCCTATTTCCCCAGATCCAAATCCAGTCTGGGAAAGATAACCAAAACTTCTGTCTTAAGGAGATTAAAATTAAAATAGAAATCTCTAAATAAATTCAGAGAATTATATGAAGACAAAAAGCAGTTGAGACCAAACAAGGTAAAAGGACAGAACTATGGGAAACTGCAAACTTGCTTAAAACAAGTTCCAATATTCTATTCTCAATGACCATTTTAAAATAAATTAAGAAGCACACTTTGGGTTTTCTCTCAGGTCACATGTGGCTGCTGCCAGTTTCAAACTTGCTTATGGAAAGGTGCCTTGCTGCATGAAATACTGACAGATAAATCCAAAGTAACCTATGGTGCCACAACTCCCAAAATGGTCTTCTTAGATCATATTTAACCTCAGTTTAGTTAAGACCATCAGAATTCCTTATGGAACGTAACATTAAACATGTTTAAGCACTGCATCTTTATCCAGCATAATTAACTGCCTCTAGCAAACTGCAGACTGACAAGATACTTGGCAAGAACTGGACTTGGATACTTACACTTGCAAAAAGCAAAGAAATTCATGTTTTTAACATTTCTTCTTACAAATTAAAAGCTGTACTTACCTGTGATATTTCCCAACATATCTTTAGTGTGGCAAATCAAATCTTCACTTTCCCCATCTTTGAAGTTGCCTATTTCTCCGTAATACAGAGCAATCCCAAGCTGCATTATACGTATAAACATAGGAAGCTGCTGATCAGAGATTGAAAGTTTCAAACTTTCAACTAATGTGTGAATCTATAAGGTGAAAAGAGAATAAAAACAAATAATAACAAAGCTCTGTCATCAATAAAGTCCAGTTTTAAACCATACAACTCTATATTGGTTTGGTGTGGGCATTTTATTTCCAAATATGAGATTTGCAATACAACAGAAGACAAAGGGCTGCAAACAACTACCAAAAAAATTCACTTGGGTTGTCACACAAGAGATCTTCAGTTGAAAAGTCAAGTGAAACACCTTTTACAAATGCAGAAACATTTATGTATTTGTTTTTTAAAGTTATTGCTGAAAAACTTTCTCAAATATAAGTGATGAAAGAGCATCTAATTGAACTTTTATTTTCATTATAGAGTGTCTTTAGAATCTCTGCATACTCTAGATAACATAGGTAATATATCTAAATAAACTCAAACTTGTTTTAAAATACAGGGTCCTTCATTTTGATTCTTTCCCACTCCAAACATTGTCCCAAGTGGCCAAGTAAAGGGGGGAAGAATCAATTCCAACAGGAGTGCAGAAAACTGTTTCCTCTGAATATTCCATTTCAGAGATGCAGTTAAGGCAGTTTTCACTAAACGAAAGAAAGCTTTGCAAAGACTAAAGTTGTTGGGATGAAAACTTATCCTTCTTTAAAAAATTTAGGTGTAAAACAGCTAAATACTTCAAAATATTTTGAGTATGTGATCATTCTATAAAGACAAAGCCAAACAAGGTAAGAAAGGTACCTTTAATTAAGTAAGAGCTGCATAAAATAAAATCACTGTACCAAAATCACTGCCTAACATTATAGACATATTTTCAACTCCAGGTCCAGTTACTAAATGTTGCAGGTGAAAATAATGGAAATTAAAAGTAATTACATATCAGCATTGGTCTTAATGCAATCCAATTCAAAAAACATGAAAAAATTACTTTGTAAACAGTATAGCACTTCCATGGGTAAATAATATTATACTGGTAAAATCAGTATTTGTATAAATATATGCTATTACTTTCATATGTGTAAATTAATGAAGTCTTAGCCTGAGTCATAGAGAATGAGTAACATTGTATCAGCTGTTTACACAGACAAGATGAAATATGTCAGAATCATGCTATTTTTTTTAATTCTCTGAAAGACAAAAGCATGTAAATTCTTAAGATACATCTTGGAAATTCAAAATTAATCCTTGCACACCCATTTTCCAGGGCCAGTTAATTTAAAATTGTTAACAGCAAACGTCTTCTGTGCAGAAGAATAACAGGATGGCTAAGGAGCAATAATCTCATAGGATGTGGAAACAAACAAACAAACAAACAAAAAAGGGATTGCTTTGCCAAAAGCCTTTTTAAAGGCACACAAAGAGCATGTGTCCTAGTGGAGGACAGGAATACTAGGTAGCATTGTAGGCAATGAAGATAATTATATGGTAGCTTCACTGAAATTACATTACACTCCAGGACTTCTTGAATTATAGTATCCTCCTATCATGATCCTGTTCTTATCCTGTCAGTGGAACTCAGCTGTTCCTCAGAAGACTGACTCATCTCCCTAAAACTGGAGGAGAACTATTATCTTCTTGTTGAGTTAGCTTCCAACATAGTGCCAACATAGAGAGTGGATTTAGATGATTGACAGGCCAGACAAATGTCAGTGTTGCTCCAAATAGGTGAAGGCAGGACTCACATCCCCAGTCCGTATCAGCTCATCTGCCTCATGCTGGCCTCATTCCATGGTGAACTTCACAAGAAGAGCAACAAAAAGCTTACAACTAATAATTTTACATGCATTTCGTCACCTCCACTCATGTATATTATTTTCATTCTAAAACCAAAAGTGGGAGCTTAGTGTTCCCAGCTCAAAAGCGTACAAAAACATATCCAAGTACTTAAGAACTCCTCCTTTGAGAAGTTTTACCTCCATTAAAACTCGCTAAGGTTAGTTTAGCCAAAACTTAGCAATGGACATAGTAACCAAAATTATGAAGGTGATGAAAGTGTTCCAGGCCTTACAAAGAACCAAAAGGACACGTGTCTTGGAAACTTTATCTCAAGACCTAAAATCAGATATGCTTTAGTAAGTTAATAACACAAAGTATTAAAGTTCACATTAGCAAGAACTTCAGAGGTTTGGAAAGAAAGATGGAAGTACTGCTGGCTTTTGTCTCAAGTTGGAAAACCAATGTCCTTCAATTACCAATCCCTTCAGAATGCTGAAGCAAATTAAGTTTAATTTCATTAATAAAGTTGTTATATTTACTGGTAACAGTTCTTTTTGCTTGAACCCTACAAAAAAGCAGCTATTTCCAATCATTAGCTAAATATTTTAGGTAGTGTCTAAAAAAATGCATCCTGATGACCCACAGAGCACAATAATAATAATAATAATAATAATGCACCTCTGGTCACCAGGAGCTGAGTTTGGCTTGCTAATCCATCTCATGCAGTTCACTGCAGAGTGTTCATACATGATGTTTCTTGTTATTGATGAAAGTTGGAGCTACATTTGAAACGATAACTTAAGGCCAAAAAAAATCCTATCCATCTTATTGCAGACACCTTAAAGTATACTACTGGGGTTTTTTTTTACAGATTATCTGCAGACTTTCTTTCCTTCCTTACAATTACAGGGGGGTTTTAAACTCCAGGAAAAGATGAAAATATTAGAGACCATAACTTCCTTACTTATGTGCTGTTTCTGTACATAAACTAACTGCATCATATAAACAAAACACAATTTAAACATTCCTTTAGCAAAACACAACACCATAAGCTTTTCATTTTACTTAAAATTTTAAAGGATATTTTAAAAACCCTCAAAACTTCACAAGCAAGTAGCAAAAGTAATTATTTTGGATACTTACTTTAATAATTGATGGCATTTTGGAGTTGAGGTTATCATAAGTAAAATGCAGACGAGTCCTGAAGGAACATTTGTAGAGCAGAGGTTCCTGGTAAAATTCAATTTTACCACTAGCATTTCTCTTATCAAGACATACTGTGCAGTCAGAAAAGTTGATCACCTTCCTCAGTATCAGATCAGTGGCTTTTAAAAGAAGTGTATAGGTTAAAAAAATATAATACATACAAAAATTAAGTTGTGCATACAGGTTCTTAACTAGAAGAAAGCAATACCAGACAGTTTTTTAGTCATTACTTAAATCAGTAGCAAATACTTGCTTATATGACCGAAGAGAATAATTTCCTGTGTCAGACTTTTTCTGCTGAATGCATAAAATGTGAGGACAAATTAGGTATCCTGAACTGAAATTTTCACCATCTCCTGTACCTTAGCTCTTTTTATAAAAGAAGAGCACTGTTTCATGTGGAAGCATACAATAACTATCATTCTCATTATTCTCATGGAAATAATTTCGCATATTATCACTCAAAGTTTTCTTTTGAACCTTCCAAAAGAAACAAGAGCTATTACAGTAATCTTAACATGAAATATATTTTGTGATTTTGTCATATTAGTCAGTAATTATTTTAGCCAGAACAAAAGATTAGGTTCAGGCAAACATTAATTGAATTCCCCACTCTACCTGAAATCTTTTGTGTGATCTTAGCACAGTTACTGTTCCACCTCTAGCCAATGTCAGTAAGAGCACTTAGATTTACAGGTGAATTCAAGAACTGAATCATTCAAATACTTCAGACCAAGATAAAGAGTCAGAAGTTGGGGGCTTTTTTCCCCTGAAAATGTGAAGTAAAATGAATCATGCCTTGCAACTGGTATGCTGTGCTCACCACTGTGAGTACATTTTACTGCCTCGTTTGCCAGCCTGTTCAGAGTTTTAAGATCATCACAAACAAGTGCAATGAAATGCCTTAACGTGCTACTGCTCACTCACAAAACTTGCCTAAGCACTCACTGCCAGCAGCAAGCACTAATTCAAATACCTTCACAGGATGGCAAGTGTGAGCAGAGGACACATCTTGTATGATTATCTGTGATCATACAACAATTCAGTAACAATCAATTATTATAGCTGGCTCATCAGAATTAAGCTAAGGACAAGAGAAAAAACTGATTGGAAATCAAAACAAGCAGAAATTGTCTTATCTCTGATAAAAGAGCCATTTGTATGAGTCTTACAAATTTCTGTATGAAGAGTGCCTCCACAGTGATATGTAAAACCAAAAAGTATCTACTCACCAGAGATGTCCATAAATGCTCGATCCCAAAACTCGTCCACTGTATAGCATTCTGCAGAAGTGATATTGACTGAGAGAACAATATCATCCTCCACATACTTTAATATGAGATTGTTGATCACAATGTTGACATTGTTTACAACACGCCTAATCAAACTCTGAACATAACCTATAAAATAAAAAAAATTCTTGGGAATGAAAAGGAAGACATGATAAACTTATTTACTTATTAAAAAAATTCACTATTTCAATATATTCATTGTTTTCAACTTGCACTCTTTTTTAAAAGAAATCAAAATTTAAACAAACTATGTATCATTGTACTTTCTTTACCCAAAAAATAATATGACTTAAAACTCTTTAAAATTCCGTGTTGTTAAGTCAATCAGTATCCTAGAAATTCAAGATACCATTAAAAAAAGTTATTAAAAACTATAAATACACTAGAGCATACAAAACTAATTAACTTCTAAACTAATTAAGAAAACAGAATACTATGGATTACTGTAGACAAAGAATTTTAACAATTACTTTTTTACTTGAGAGATATTTAGAAATAGGTTTAGAAAAGTGAACGCCAGCTGTTAGGTTACTTTCCAAGTGTGCATATATTATGCCTACGTGCTCCCTCAGTTTTCCTAAGTTAACTAAGCATTAACACACCTGGTACTTTCTCATTCTAAAACCTAATATATTCACATCTTGTTCAGTAAGACCCCTGTGTGGTGTATCAAAATCACTTTCTGTCAACAACCCAAATAGTAAGCACCTGCACTGAAGCCTGTTGGGAACAAATCCATTAACATGTTTTTTAGATGTAATGTTGTTGGAAAAATCATCTCATCTGGGAATTCACAGTATGTGGCAAACATTCATGTTTTTAACAATATTGTAAAGAAATTAAATACTACCCATATTCATGTCTTTCATGTATACTGAACCCAACTATGGACCCAACTTGCTCGTGCTGGAAAAAAGCAAGCCTTAAAATTTCTGTTTTCAAATTTATGACATTATACACACCTGAAAATACATTTCATAGATACTATCAAGTTCTAGTTTGGTGACTACGCTGAAAAAAGCCAGCTAATGATACAGGTTTTAATCCACAAGCTTCAAGAGCAGTTTTCTGAAACTTCCATTAAATAAAACTCCTTTATATCAACAATTTTAATTGAAATTAAAAATTAAAATGAATATCAAAACATTGTCAGATAACTATGAAAATACTTAAGTTTCTGCTTTTTCTAGGTATTCATCTTTCTCACACTCATAGAAAACTTTTCACTTTAGAGTATATGGAAAGTTTTACCATTACATAAGTGATTTTCTTGAGTTCTACAACTAAAAATTTGTGCAGCTGACATGCGACATTTTTCCTTTTTTCAGGATTCAAAGTCCTCAGTGACCAGAAAGAGGAAATCCAGAAAAACAGTCAATTTCAATGTTTTCAGAGCTTAGTACTGTCAGATTTCCAACACAATCTGAATTGGCTTTTTTTGCATATCAATCTAAAACTACTGAAAAATAGGTGGAATAACTTGTTTTTAAGGATTTTCTCACTGACTCTTTCAAAGAGTAACATTTTCATTTTATATGAACTCAGAAAACCAGATGTATTATTTCAATAATTAAGGGGCATAAGAGACCCATATTCATCACTAGAGTGATGTAAACCAACCTGTACATAAACAGAAGGAAGCACATGGTATTTAGCTCCTTTTCCTAATTTCAGCATTGAAGTATTTTTGCAGACTATTTAACTAGCAACTATAAAATTATAGGCAGTTATTTAATTATGATTTTAAAGCAAGCTACTAATTTCATTGAAGAAAGTGAAGCTGTCTCTCCACAGGTCCAAAGTTTTTTCAGTATTTTGCTCTCAAGGGTCTTTCAAAGTCAATCTAATGTACATTTTCCTGCTGTGAATGACAAAAGCATTACATCATACAAGGAAAAAAAGGCAAGTTGTATTGATAGTTTCCAGAGGTATTCAGGAAAGGAGCAACAGCATTTTCATCTATGTCTTTTTGGCTGAGTGGATGAAGAGAGGAAGCAGAGTCTTATCTTCCAAATAAAACAGGGGTTATGGATTTGCTGGAAACTGCCTATGAAGATATTTCCAAGCTAGTGGTACAGTATATTATTGGAAGTATCATACAAAAACCAGCTTCCTGATTAAGTCTAGCTTCCAATATACTAGAAACAGATTTTCACATGTGAGGAACAGTCTTTTAAGAAATTCTAATTCCTCTATTCAAAACAAAATAATAAAAACATCAGAAAGTTCATGTATAATAAAGAGTTGGTTGGGGGTTTTTTTGGGTTTTTTTTTTTATACTCCTGTGATTTCTAAGAATAACACTATGAGCACCTTTGCCACTGAAATAAAGGTTTTCCATGCTAAGTGAATAAAACCACCAGAAAATCTGTAGGGCTAAATTCTTTCCTGAGATGTAACACAAAGTCCACAAGTATGTTTTTTTCAACTTATCTAGAACCCAGAGGCTGCACTGTCCATTAAGTGCTACAAATGCAATTTCAAATCCAACACTCCAAAAATTTTCTATCTCTACAGTCACAGAATCAATACCACCAGACCAGACACATCAAACCACTTATGTTTAGCAGGAGTCTGTTGTTATCAAAGCTACATTTTTAAACTTTTAAACTACATTTAAACTTGGCCTCTGTAAATTGAAGGACACTAAAACAAAACGACAATTTTTTTAAAAAAATATGGCACAAATATGATGCATGCATCCTCCAAGGATGTAAAAACAAACAAACAAAACAAAAAACAATAACAACAAAAAACCACCAAAAAAAACCCACAAAAACCACTAAGCAGATGACTCCATATCTTACTAAAATTCATGATGTGCAAATTAAATCTTAGGACATTTTACCACATAGGACCTCTATACGAAACAGTGCTATTTGTCCACTCAAAAACAAAACCAAAGCCACCTGTATTTACAACTGTTAATACAACTGTAGTGATACAATTTCGCCACAGGGAGATAACTTTAAAAAAATCCTACAAATGTCACTGAAGGAAATACATTAATACAATTTTTGGGTAGCCTTTGACTTTTTTTGTTTACAGATGTGACCCAAAGAACTGAATTCCACAGAGCTGCCACAGCTGAAGCGCTGTCCATGGTAGGAAATGGCTTCCCACAATTCCAAGCCCCTGGAGTTTATCGGATTGCTAAACTCTAAGAGACACTCCAGCCCTGTCTCCTCAAGTAATCATTTCAACGCAAGATGATAATCATTTAGCACATTGTATTACACACATCAAATGTCAATGTTGTCTTTTAATTCAAGTATAAAGTTTGTTAATAAAAGACAGCAAGAAGCCTCACATGAAACTATCGTATTTTTAATCTATCTAAAATTATATGACCCAAGAAGAGAAACTGCAATTCATTCCAGTACTTCGCAATTTTACTTTTCTGCATGAAACACCTCATATCCGAAATCAGAGGCAATAGTAATCAGATACATAGTTCCTTAGGCATTTTAATATCATAAAACATCTGAGCATCCAAATTTCACATTCACATTCAAATTCCATATCCGGGAAAAAAGTAATTGTGCAAATCTCCACCAGCAGATACAGGGTTCAAAAAATATTAATAAAACATGAGAGAGTTTGAGTTTTTCAGCCTGACAAAGAGAAGTCTCCAGAAAAACCTTTCAGCAGCATTCCAGTACCTAAAGTGAGTCTACAAGAAAGCTGGAGGACTTTCCACAAGGGCATGTACAGATAGGACAAGGGATAATAATGGCTTAAACAGAAAGAGGGCAGGTTCAGATTAGATAATAGAAAAGATTTCTTGATTTTGAGACACTGGAACAGGCTGCCCAGAGATGTTTGGTTTAATGCCAGACTGGATAGGGCTTTGAGCAGCCTGGTTGGCTGAAAGGCGTCCCCTCCCTATAGCTGGGGGTTGGAATTAGATAGTTTTTAAGGTCCCTTCCAATCCAAGCTATTCTATGATTCTATCTTGAGCTATAAATGAGTTATGTGAATTTAAGAATTTGATGAAATGGAAAGAAAGGTTATCAGCATTAAACTACGTTTTATTGTGATTTGGTCTGTTTTCTAACATATAGGTATGTCATTAACCTTCGTGATTTGAAGGTAGACAAAAACATAATAATCTAACTTAAACACTGTGGCCATCTGAATAAAATTCTGTATTTGAGTTAGAGAAAAATATCTAATCAGTTTTTGAAACTATGGATTACCTGGAGGTAAATCAGGGTCAGGAGAAGCAGACTGCTGAACTCGTCGTGCTTTTACTGCTGATTTCATGCTTTCTGTGGTACTGCGGTTTGTTGAACTGGAACCACAACTTTCGTGGTCTTCCTGCTAGAGGAAAAGAAAGCAATGAAGTCAACCAAACAGAAAGAAAATAAATGTGGGGAGAACTTGGTAAAGGTTCTGTAATTTCTGTTACTGTTTTTCCATCAATTCAATCCTACACTACAGAAGTTGACACAAAACTAGCTGAGCAACATAAAATTAATACTTTCGCTAATTTTAGTTTAGAAAAGAAACCTGTAATTTAAATATTTATTTCACTGGAACATATTTCTTTTAGCTCCATTTCTGCTGAAACATTCCTTCAGAGACAGAGCCCTGAAGATTACCAAAACAAGTATGAGAAGCTACTTAATTATATGAGCTTATATGCCTACTCATGAAACCACCTCAGATGTTTCCAAGATGTCAGACTCGCATCCTTCCTAATGCTGCTAATTGAAGCTGATTCATAAAGCAAAATATTTTTGCAGACTTCTATAACAGTAAAACATAACCCCAGAAAAGATAAATGAACTGAGGGCAGCTGCTCCTCTTCATCTTCTATATATATAGTTCATTCAACATAAGGAATTCAGAAGCAGAAACATAGCTCATAATTCCAGAATGTGATATAAGCCTTTTAAGATGAGATTTGCAGACCCAAGAAAACCTTAATTAGCTGAATCTAGGATTTTAAACACACCAGTAGTATTCCCATTACATTCCAGAATAACAGTTTAACTACAAGGCTCAAGTGTAAGAATGCCAAGAGAAGTAATGCAAATATTCTTCTAAATGTATTAAAAGAAGGTTAAAGAGGATGCAAACACAGCTTTTGACCTAAGTCAAATCACTTTGATAGACACAGTCTCTTGCAGAAAAAGTGAAAAACGCTTTCTGGGTGATGCCACTGATCATATCACACAATTTGTTCACAAAAAGAAGCTTTGGGGAATGCAGGGGCTTGGCACATCTCTCGGGACCTTCACCCACACTCCCTGGCCAGCTCTGGCAGTGGCCCCTCAGTAAAGATACAGTTCCATATTCTGGGATACATCCCTGATCCTGTGGGTTCTTCTGTGCTCTGCAAAAGTGTGAACAGTGGCCAAGAAGTAAAGGGAGGACTCTGGTGGGGGACTTGAGCTGGTTTTTATTAAGTCCACATGGGACCTCTTCACACCAGAGAGTCAGCCCACCAAAGCTGGGTTTGCTCTCTGTACAGCACCTTAACTATGGGGGTGGGGAAATGGGAAGGGGACAGCTTGGGACCAACCTAAGGAGAGAAGGAAGTGACCCTGAACATAAGTGACAGGCAACAGAACAATCAACAAACCTGCTAATCACTCCATGTCCTCACTAGAATCTTCTAGACAATCAGGGTGAGGCTGTAAGGTCATGGACAGGACCCATAATTGTGATTGACACCTGACAATCACTGGGGGGAAACCAAGAAGGATTTAACATCAGGTTACATGGGACAAACCACTGTAACTTATATCAAAACAGTATAAAACAAAGAACAGATGCATATAGAAAACTGGTAAAACCAAAAATGCACCACCACACGGGAACAAATGTCATGTAACACAGTATAAGTTATAATATTCTTAAGTCCTCTTAACACTAAAAGAAAGCAGCTTAAACTGTGCTGTGTTTTTGTACAGGACAGATCATGTGTTTCTCCACGTGTTGCTTGGTATTTCAAATAATCTCAGAGAAATTACAAAAGGGGATCTTCACATTACTCGCTTTTTGATATGGATTTTTTTCATTAAAAAAATTAATACACACAATGATACATTTAAAAGCATGTCTACAACTTCAAAAGTAACTGAAGAGATTTTTTTCTTTCCACTCTACTTAGAGCAACAAAACAGGGAAATTCTCTGCTAAAATGAAACTACCATTTCACGAAGAAAAAAAAGAAGAGGAATATAACCTTAGTCAGGGAAAAATAAAATTTAAGATAGAAGCTTTAACTCATTTGGGGCAATTGGATAAGACAGATGTATTTATATATTGAAGACTAGATGATAGCTTCTAAAACAAGGATGAGTTACCATAAAGGATTTGAGATTTTAATTTATGGTTATTTGGCCATTTTAGTCATACGGGAAAGTCTTATTCCAGTGCATAAAACCCCCATAACGCGTGTTGAGACTCAGCTCTGTTTAGAGGACATTGGTTTGTTTTCTCATCTCTGACAAATTTCTGATACTTCTCATTGAAGAACACAAGTTTCCTGGAGACTCTCTCTGAAGTTCTAACTCTCTCTTTAAGGCATAGGATAGAGATAAAGCAAGAACTTCAAGCTTTCATTAAGCCCAGCATGATGGAAGACTCTTCATCAACATATATTTTGTAATCAGCAGAGCTCAACTCTCCTTCCTCTCCAGTTTACTGAGAAAACTTAGATCATACACTCTTAATCTAAAATTTCTGAAGTAACTTTTAGCTATGCTCTTTCTTGGAAACTAGTTCACATGTAGCATAGAAATATTTTTTCAAGTAAGTCACTACACAACTATTTAGGTTTTGTACTTGCAGAAAAGCCCAAGCTCAATTAGCACATTTCCTTCTTCCCCAAACTCACTCATGGATTGCACAGAATGCTGTGCTGCAACTATTTAATTACTTGGTCTGATAGGATCACATTACACTGGACTTTCAAGATTTATGTCAGCTACAAAATAAAGAGAAGGTGGAAGAAAGGAACGGGGAAGTTCTTTTTCTGAAGTGTTAACTCCATCAAGCCTGATTACATTCAGGTCTAACTTTTCTATCTACATACTGCTACAATTATGTTCAATAGATGTTCTCAAAACTTCCCAAAATCTATGCAATATTTTTGAATATTATGAGCAAAGATTAAGTAAGAGTGGTTTAAGCTTTTACCACTTTTAGAGACCTAGGAATAAACACTAGCACTTTGGCTTCTGAGGGCTGGTTGGTTTTTTAAAGTAAAGGGGAGGAGAATCCTTAATTTTAAAACAAAGTCTCAAATCTCAACCTGTAAACACATAATATACAATGAGCTTTTTATATTTCCCGGAGCTATAAGCCTGTTGTGATGGAAAATGGATGTAAATCGTTTACAGCAAGCTGGACCTAAACACAAAGAAAAATGTACATGTTCCACAATGGTGCCAAAACAAATTTATCTCAGAAATATACCTGTGTTACTTAATCCATATGAAGTAACAGAGTACACCTATACTTACGAAGAATTCAACCCAATCAACATTTGAAAAAAGAGTGTTGGTTTGTTTTTTTAATCTGGGATAAGATCCATTCATTTCCTTACAATACACAATTTTCAAAAATATTTCTGGGAGCTGCAGGAGTTGATTTTGGGTTTTTTGAGCATGAACATACACACCATTTTTCACAACAGTTACTGATATTTTATAAGCCAAATGTATTCTTCAATTAATGGAAGATGATAAGAGTGGCCATGAACTTTAACAAACTACACTTCTAGGTACACATATATCCATAAGGTTTCTGTATCTGCACATTTCTGCTCAATGTTAACTTTAAGGGCACACTATTAATTTCTCAAACATGTGGTTGTCTCATAAGCCCAGAAGTAAAACATGTTCATTAAAGAAATGGGGAAAGTTCCAAGGAAACTGCCAAAACTAGCATAATTATGAAACTATTTAAAACTGGAACCAACTAGAGTCACACACTGTGTCTAGATCACAGTGATGTCATCAGAAACACCCAGCCAAAAAGCACTAAAATTACTGTGCTCCCATAAATCCACCTCACACCAGATGACAAACATTTAAAAGTTGAAGTCAAAATTGTAATGGTGGTGGAAAGAGGGCTAATGTTCTAAAAGTGCTAATAACTATAGTTATGGTATGAGATCTGATAAACGTCCATTCATTTTATCATTAAAGATAGTGATTCCAAACAATAGCCACAGCAGCGGAAAACTAAAACTACTCAGGATATATCTAGAGAGATGATTTCTAAATAAGGTAACTTACATTACAAAAGTATCATTTACAAAAGTATCTTTTCCCACTAGCTTGTTACATAAGTAAAGCCCAGAAAACTTAAATTTGAACAAGAGGTCCTGTTTTGGGGTGTTGTTCTGCAAATACGACAAACACCATTTTGCACAACCAGGCTCTTTTTTCACTTTTGACAGATGTGTCAAATCCAGTCAGATACGTAGATCTGTCAGATCCAGTAATCAGATGAAATATTTTTATGAAGCTTTATGGTTAGTTCTATAACTATGCAAGTAATGCATGTTACTTATTACTTGTATTATGCAAGCAATAAGTAACATGCTAGACACATAGGCTAGTAAAGTTATATTCGAGTTCCTCAGTCAATTTTCTACTGCAATTTAAAATCATTATTGCAAGGTTTAGAGCAAATTACAATTGACAATACCTGAATACATAACAGATGAGGTTTATTTTAATCTTTCCTAATAAGTGGAATTTATAATCTTGGTTCATTATTCTTTCTTTTGTTCATTATGCTTTCCAAATTCAAAATAGTTTTCTCCTTAAAAAAGACACGCTCTCTTTTTAAAACACATAAATCCTATTCAATGTGCAAGATTTCCAAAATGCCTCATAAGCACAGTTTACAGGACAATCACATTCTCTTGGAGATCACTTGGCTGTTTATGCAAATATTGTCCTGTCCCACTGTTTTCATAAAACCAAGTTAGACAAGGAAAATTGGGTTCTATAGAAAAAAAAAAAAAAAACCCTGTTTAAAACCAATGAATATTATGAATTAAAATTTTAAAACTCAAACTGATTCAAATTACCTACTACACAAACTTGTAGAGTTCTCCATCCCTGTGTTTTTTTCCTTTTCTCCTATAAAATTTGCTTTTTCTCATCCTTTATCACTTCTAAAACAACAAGCTTAATATCCTTTACAAGTCATTAGAAGATATCTATTCATATTTCTGTAAAATGTATTTTAAATGGCAAGATGCAAGAACTGGGAGAGTGGAACTTATTTCCCACTAGTGGACAGTGCTCATATGGCCAAGTAGTTGGCTGCCTGTGGCAAGACTAGAAGCAATTCAGGATGTGCTCATTTTAGCAAGGCCTTTGACACAGTCTGCTCACATGGGCAGACTCCTCATTCACAGACTGGGGAGATACCAACTGGACAGTGGAGTTCAGTGAAAAAGTGCCTGGACCACTGAGCTCAAAGGTTGTGATCAGGGTACAAAGTCCAGCTGATGACTTGTGGCACCCTTCAGGGATCAGTACCAAGTTTGGGGTGTTTTAACACGCATACTAAAGACCTGAAGATGGGATAAGATTGTACTGTCACCAAAACTGTGGATCATACCAACCCAAGGAGAGGAATCAATGCACTAGTGGGAAGGGCTGCTATTGACAGGATCCTTGAGGGGGTGAAGGAATGGGCTGTCAGGAACTCAGAGAGATCCAGATGTAAACACTGAGTGCTGCAGTACCCAGGATAAAGATACTCTGGAACTGCAGACTAACAGCCAAACCACTCGAGAGCAGCTTTTTGGAAGCCAATCCAAGGGTCCCAGGGGGCAGCAAGATGCCCAAACATGTCCCTGCTGCAAAGGCCAACTGTGTGCCGGGCTGTATTAGCAAGGGTGGAGCCAGGGGGACAATTATTCTTGGCCCTTAGCTCCCTGTGAGACACTGTATGGAACACCGCACCCAGCTGAGGGCTCTCCAAGACACTCCCGAAGCAGATCTATAGAGGACCACAGGTGATCAGGGCACAGGAGCAACCTCCTGTGCTCTCTCTCAGGGGAGATTGAGATAAATCAGGGTTGTCCAGCCTGGAGAAGGATAATCCTACTGCTGTCTACAGCTACGTACTGGGAGGGTACGGAGAAGTGGGAGCCAGACTGTGTCTGTTGCCGCTCATCTTGTCATGGTACAAATCTGAACTGTGCAATTCCAAGTAGGTCATGCTCTTTTTCATCATTTGGAGGGTGATCAAGTACTGAACTGGCTGCCCAGAGAGGTGGTGGAGTCTCAGTCCTTGGAGTTATTCAGCACTTTGCTGGTAAAGCCCTGAAGCAACCCATTCTAACTGAACTTGCTTTGAGCATGAAGTTGGACTAGATCATCACCAGAAACCATTCCAAATTGCACTATGATTCCTCTACACGTGAAAATGAAACAAAAGGTAATACGAATTTATAACAATATTATCTTTAAAATACACAAGTGTCACTAAAATGGTAAGCACCATTTTGCTTTCAAAAGGATATCTGGTTGTTTTCCACTGCTATACAATTGCTAATATGCATTACACATAAACAGATTCATATTGCACTTTTGACCTCACAACAACACTTCTGCTGGCTAACACAGGTTAAGCACTGCTTAGAAACTAGTACAGAAAATTAATTTTATTTTTTTTAATGAACATCAAACTAGAAACATAATACTGAAACAGAAAATCCAGTAACCCATATATGACATCTGTACATCTTTTTGCAAGGTGTGATTTAATAGTCTAACACATAGTTACTTTAAAATTATGTAAATATAGGTATATTTCAAAACTATGACAGTGTAAAATATTGAAGACAATTTAGCCAAATCAGGCTGTGTTCCAATTTTGCAGAATATTTAAGGAATTTTGTAATACATATAGAAATTATAGGTTATATATATATACACTTCTAGTACTTTCAGAAGTCTATTTTTTTTCACTGTAACAAAATTTTAAATCTTTTCAAATCACATACTTCAGAGTGAGTACTCAGAGACTGAGCTCTGTCTTTATGACAGACAAGAACATGCTGGAAAGTCTTTTTTTTTTTTTTTTTTTTTTTTTTTACCAGAGTTTTTTTCAGTACTATCTCATGTAGAAATATGTCAAAAATAAACTCTTAATATTATGTCCCAGACTACAAAGGATTAATACCAAGGAATTTGAGGCAGAGATGCAGGGAGTGGAGCAAATAAACAAGGCTGAAGTCTGGTTAAGCAGAAGAGACAAACTGGAGCAATGAAGAAACAATTTAAACAAGGTCTCAGCCTTTATGTACCTCTTGTTGCATATGATCTTGGCTGATGTTAAATTAACAGAAACAACCAGCAGTGATCACCTACAAGGCGCATTTAAGATACCTGCATCAGATGAGGGTGTTACATCCACCTCCCAGTGTTAGCACAAGCCTTGTTGTGTTAATTCTATGTTAGCACAGCACAATGTGCTCCAAAATAGAGGTGCAAGTTCAAAATCCACACAAATGCTGTGAACAGGCTAAAAAGCTGCCACAGCAGCCCCAGTGGTAAGACAGGAAGCTTTTGTAATGATACCAAAAACCATGGGCCATCTTCCTATTGATTTCTGGATAACAACGTCTCTCTGTGATGTTGCTACTGTTTTGATTAGCTGATTATCCAGGGTATTTGAAAAGAACGTTCCTTTGTTTACAAGAAAAGGAGCTGTCAAACGCCTGAAAGCCTCTGGTGACACGGTCATACAGCCAAAGATAAATAGAACAGGCTGTTCTCTCTAAGTGGTTCTCAGAAATACACCCCAGTTTCTCAACACTCAAGACAGAGTAACAAATAAAATGACTTTGCAAGTCCTTTTTGATGGGAGTTGTACAAATATTTTCTTTCTATTGTGTAAAGAAAGTTATATTATAAACTGTTAACTGATCATCTAGTAAAGTTCCTGATACATTTACTGTAGTTTTAAAAAATTATGAGGCCACCTACCATGATATAAGTGCTTTTTAATAGAAATAAATATTTCAAAGTTACTGTCCTGCAATTTCTCCTAGGATAGGCTTTTTCAAGATTTCATTCTCTCATGTTACCCTAGGTTTGTGCAGTGCTTTGCTTAGGGAACATGGGTGGGGTGGTGTTAATTCTGTAACATTACTCTGCATTTAATATCAAACAAAGTGAAGCCTGACCCATGACTAGAGCTCTGAAAGCTACCAAAAAAATAAAATAAAATAATAATAACAACACAAAACAAAACACAATACCAACCCAAAATAAGAATTACTACAGTAACAACTGGCAGCTACACTCAAGATTTGGCATCACTGTAGAAGCAAAGATGGAAGAGATCAAAGCCAATTCTGAAATGTTTGTTCCACAAAAGTCACAGTGCACAGAACTCTAACTCAGTAATTCTCACACCAATTGACTGAAAGGAAAAGTCAAGAGGAAAGACACAGCAGAAAGGTGAGCTCCTTCAGAAAAACTGATAATGTGGGCTGAAAGGGGTCATTCTGGCCCATATATTCTCTGGGACCAAAAACGAGAAAGAAGAGTGACTGAGACAGTTTAACCCTGAAGGACTGGGAGAAAAGAGTGACACAAAATACGCTGAAGAGAACAGACTGAAACTTAAGAGAAGAGAGAAGTGGCCTGCATTTCTGTCCTCTTTTCCAACTTGTGTTCAGAAACAAGCAAATATAATAAAATTAAGAGTGATAAAAGAACAGATACCTATTTCAAGAATCTCTTGAAAATTAAGTCAGAACAAAATAGGATATATATTTCAAGTTTAAACAATTTATCTCCATACATGAAAATTCCAGACCAGTCTGTTTCACTGTTATCCAGCCTAATATACAAGCTGGGGCCTGTTTGAGGAGCATCTCACTCTCTTCCAGGTCCAGCTACTGAACTGGTCAGCACCACAACAAACATACATTTTTCTTACACCACCTGCTTCCATTTTTGTGTGTGCTATTTTGGAAGACACTGTACCAAAGACTGGACATGTTCTCATCCGTGTTGCAGGTACCTTGAAATATTTGGAACAGTTGAGAAGTACTTCTCCAGCATTTATCAAGTCTGTTCCTGCAGTATTCACCACAACACCAGAATACCATTGTAAGCATGGGTTAGTCACAACACTGATTCATTAAACACCTGGGAACCATTAGCAAAAGTTTGATCCATTCAGATCACTCTCTCATACTCTCTTCCAACTGCCAGAGGGTTAACACTGGTCTCCAGCATTATTTCAACTGATCCCAGACTTCACCAAGACATCACTTTCCTTTGTGGTGGTAGATGATTGATGGTACTTGTTTTCCTGCACAGTTCTGGTGGGTTGTAGTTCAGCTCTGTTTCACACTTTTTCAGAGGGTACTTTCCCCTAACATATTTCCTACTGGATTTTATTAGAAAGCCAGACCCCATGTGCAAGAATTCTCTCCACCAAGCACCTGCCAAGGATATAGTAATAATTTTTATTACTAAATAACCTTGCCACCCACTTCCTCCAGAGAAAGGTAGAATAGTGTCCAGACCAAATTTTCTTCTAATCCCAAACACTACTGAACAGCAGACCTACAGCAGGGTCCCAGCAAATTGAGTAATCCTCACCTCTCAAATTTCCATCACCACAATAAACCTCTGATACATAGCAGTGAAAGGCCTGAGGCACAAAGCTTTGCCTGGAGAACTTGCTATCCAAGCAAGCTCTTTGCAGTGCTGAGCATCATTTGGGGATGGAAAGAGAGCAAAGAGGTAATGAAATGGCAATGGATAATACATGCCAATGTCAGAAGGAAGAGTGTACCCACTAGGGTCCCTCCAGCTGCTATTGATTTTCTCAAGTGTTTAGGTTATGCTTACAGTGACTAATTCTCTATTAAAATTGTTTGAAACTAGTCCGTAGGTTCAGAATTTCATGGGGCAGTGCAAAAAAGCAGCAGAGAAGACTGAATGACAAAGCCATGAACATCTGGTTTCCTTAAGATTTCAATCTTAAAACCCAACGCAATTTGAGTCAGAGAGTGTAGCCTAGCAGTCCTTTCTTCCTCAGTTACTGTCCAAGACAGGTCCAAGCCAAATTTGTGCTTGTGGCCATTCTCCACAGAACCCACAACAAGGACATTTTCCCAAGGTAGTATCTGCCAGTACAGGCAGGCTGATGTAGAAAGATTTCTCAGCTACAGGCACAGGAAGACTGAATTACTGCAGCTTTCACTGCATTCTGCAAATTCAGAAGTATGGGCATTTCACTGAAGAAAAGTGAGATCCCGGCATATACAATCTACAGAAGGAAATTGCAACACCAATGTAATAGTAATAAAAAATTCTTCTCCTTTTTAAAAACTAAGCACAATCTTTACAAAAATAATACCAATGGCTTTTTTACTGCTGTATTAAGACAAAACTTCATTTTCTAACTTATTTCCAACAGTTCTTCTCATGTATGCTTTTCATACATTCCATGAATATATATGTAACTTTATGTAATTGTATTATTGCTCTGTATGAATATTCAAACAGCTTTAAGAAATTAAAATCTACTGAGTATAACTGTACATCAAATTTTAGATACTTCCATACATCTGTCTGAAACATAATTTCTCTTACTTTACATAGTTTTCTTACTTTCCAGCTGATCAAATTCTAAACACAGAAGCCTAGTTGAGAGCTTCATTATTTAGTTCTCTGAAGTAAAACTTCCATATAATTTCCCCAAATTAAACTTTCAAGTACCCGTTAATAGTTCTGCTATATTTAAAAAAAACTCACTGACAAATGTGTACTTTATTTTTATTCTTTCTTTTTTTGCTAAACTTCAAACACCTTGATGGAGAAGAACAGATTTTCACCAAATGTAATTTATCAATTACATCTCTTTCAAATAACATTATTTAAAACTATTGGACTAAATTACAAAGCTGGCTGAATGGCTGCAAAAACTTCCTAGTTAATCAATGCTAAAAAGTACACATAAGAGCAACGTTCTCAAAACACGTAGTTACAGGTTTTCTACTTATAATCAGTCTTTTCTTTTGCAACTGTCAGTCTGCAATGAGTAGAGCATTTCAGAGAACTTATTGGTATTTGTAATGCTCTGCTCTAAGTAAGAAAAGCTTTTGAAACATTAACTTAAACCTAAATAAACAGTAATTTATCTTCTAAAACAGCCAGCAGTCTATCACACCAAACCACCAGGATGCTATATATTAAGTCAAGTGCAGCTGTCAGCACTACACTGTAAGTGTTGCAAAGTTCTACAAAAATGTCTGTATTATAACATTATGTCTAATTTTTTTATCACAGTGGTTAATTTAAAGTAGTGTGCCTCCTCTCAGCCAGCATGGACTCTATACCAGGATCCAACATTTGTTATTCTTTTCAGTGAACACCATCCTCATGTCACTTCCTTACACAAATTTGAACACTCAGAATTCAAATATACCTTTCTTAATACTAACTAAAGGAATGACTTTTAACATCAAATAAAAAAAAAAAACCCACCTTCTTCCAAACCTGTGCCAATCATTTTGAACAGAAAGTATTTTTTATCCTTGGTCAAAGTGGCAATGAAAGAATAAGGACACGTTTAAAACGAGGTAGGAAAGTGAGTGTCAGAAAGAAATGAAGCTGAGTGCCCAAGGGAACAAAACAAATATTCTGAAAGGAGTTAGGGAGACAGGACTGTTACTGTTTGTGCTCAACTGTGACTCCAGCCACGTGCAACAGGAACAAATTAAAAACTGGACAACAGGATGGAGAAATAAGATTGAAAACAACTTGGGGGAAAAAAATATGTATGTGGGAAAGTAAAAAAAGCTTGGAAATATCATCTAATCTCACTTAATGCCAAGAAGGAAAGCTCAGGGAGCACTTAGTGAGGAAGAAGAAAACACTGTATCTTGTTTCAAGTCAACATGGAATAACATCTGTAGCAAAACTACTGAATAACATCAGCCAAGAAATAAAAAAGTTTAAAAAGATACTAAACTCACAGAAATATTCTCTTAGATCATTAATTCTTCATTATTTTATCTATTAGTTTACATTGTGAGATCTGTTTTATAAATTTCAGTTTGACAAAAGTAATCAAAAGTAACATACCATTAAGTCATCAACTCATCCAAGTTTCACTAACGCTTATTTTACACGGTATATACTGGTTACAGTGGTGGAGAGTTGTAGCACCTACAAAAACTAACCAAAAGTGTATTATTCAAAATACTAAGAATTCATGTAAGTGCAATTGCATTCATGTCAAACTAAAAGAGAGCTTTTCTTGACTGATGCTTTTTATCTGCAGTCCTGAAGAGCATCAGGTAATTTCATTAGTCAGAAGGCAAATCCTCCACTTTATAAGTAAGTCTTTTGGTAAACTTTAGATAATACCAATAATTCAAGGACAGTTGAGGATCATCCACCCATGACAATCATCCAGGGATCACATTCATGCTTCAGCACCCTCCTGTGGCACAGACCATGGTCCTTTCACTCCTGAATCCACCAGACACAGGTAGATACCCTCCATTTATCCTGTCCAGGCAGGTCTCCTCACTACTTTCTTCTTTCTCCTTCTCCCTCAAACAGCCTGAGGACCAAATCTTTACCCCGAATCTCACAGAGTAAACTGAACAAAGTTGCAAACTGCAACTATCGCTTCTATCTTACATACCACTAAAATAAATATCCAAATAGCCTTTTAAAAACCGTCTTTGTTCAACAAAAAGTATTGACACATACAGATTTCTGAAGTGCTCTGGAAATGTAAGGCTCTAAAACACATCACATTAAGTCATATGTTATTCTGAAATCTTGCCGTATAAACACGGTCAATTCTCAAGACCTTCTGTTGTGGGAGGAACACAAGTTCATGATTCATTGAACAAAGATTAAGTATTTGTTCTATACTTTTTAAGAAAAAAATGCATCTAGCTTTCACATAGTTAACAGGCTTGCACATTTTTATTTCCAAATTTCCTGGCAAAGAATATAGAATGCAAAGAACCACAAACCTCCACTTCACACTGAACAAATACTGAGGCGTTGGGTGCCTAAATAGTCCTTCTTGTGTGTGTGAGTCTCAAAATCAGATTGTAAGCAGTAATAAAAGGTTCCAAAGAAACAATATACTGTATATAAAGGAAGTTACCAAAGGACATGATTGTGGCAGTGCATCTCACTGCTATGAGTCTTAACACAGTCACACAAGAATTTCTAAATACCCATGTTTTTAAATATATTGACTGTGCTCCTTACATTGTGACTTCTTGTGTTTCTGGAAACATCATGTGGCAGTTTGAATTTCATCCTAATCCTGCTTCCTCTGTGGAAGCACAAAGGCACAATTACATGTGGGTAAATATTTGTACCAAAGAATGGAAAGCAGTCTTTTTATCCACAGAGAGGTTTTTTTAAGCTGTCCCATACACCAACAGGCATTGGAATGAAAAAATATAATTTAAGTAGAAAAAATAGATAAAAATTAATTTAAAATAAAATTAAAAGTTGCAATTTCAATGTGGCTAAAAAAAAAAAAGAGAGATGCAATAGTGGAGATAGACAACCTGTGGGGTCCAGTAGCTCTTTCAAAAATAAATTAGTAACAACATAGATGAAGAAAAAAAGAGTAATTATATTATGAAGCCAAAGGTTTATGCCAAATCATGATACAGGGTAAAGTTATCAAATATATATATAATTTTGCAATTTTCATAAACTCTAGACAACAACAAAATAAAAAACCCTGGTCACAGTACTATCATCTAACTCCTTATAAATCTTTTCACCATAAATGTCAAAGCCAAATTTATCTACAAATTTAAGTTATGAGTACTTCATACAGATATACAGATGCAGATACCAAAGTGTGTTTTCCAACTAAAACTTAATATGTCCCATAAAACCCAAGGACACTTCCATTTCTACTCTTTTTTTGTGGCTGAATTATAATCACATTATGTGCACACTTGCCTATCATTAACCCTCTGCTTCTATTTGCAAATGTACTATATTACAGTCCTTAATTACTTTGAAAAAAAAGATTATTTCATTAAGGTATTTTGGCAATGCTCATCAGTGTAGTATATAAATAAGAGATTAATATATACAGAATATATGTAGATATGCTTATAGTTAAACCAACATAGAGTTACATATGAGTTTCTGCATGTATACTTATATATTTATAAAATTTTGCTTAAAGTGACAGATATCGAATATCATCATCTATTAAGACATTGTTTTACAATTTCTTCCATGAACAAAATATCCCATAACTATGTCCATGGACAAAATACATACTACAGCTTTTTCCCTAGATCCAGTATGCAAACTAGACTTAAGAGAAGAAACACAGTTATCCCAAATACAGCACATTTTTCACAAGTGATCTGTGCTACCATAATTGACTTTGCAAAATACTGCATGAATGTTTTTGGTGAGAAGTATTAAGTTGTATCTGTCCATGGTATTCACAGTGTTCTACTCAGCTGGAGAAAAAACTTTTATTTCATCAAAAACTTTGCATATTATATGTTTTGGGTTAGGGAGAGGAGGTTTTGTCTGTTACAGCTGCAACCAACATCCACAACTTTTCATAATTAACCCTGTAAATTAAAGATCTTTATTTGCTTTGGTTTTTTCCCCCATTCAATCTTACACTTCAACATCAAATAGTTTCCTATCTGATTGGGTTTTTAAGCTATATAGGTATTTTAGAGTTTTTTTGGTCTAGTAAATGAGTGCTAAAAGCAAACAATTAAAAACACATTTGTTAAGTAAGAATTGCTTGATTTAGAAAACCAAGTACAACTCGGATTTTTCTTTTCCAATGCAAGTCATCTTGACCATTACATCATTTTAGGTCAATCAGAACAGAAAAGTATTTGGATTTTCAATAACAAACTGTTCTTGTATCAGATTGAAGATTTCTTATGTTCTGAACACAAAATCTCTCCAAACCTAACAGGCACGATGTGACACAGCAGAAGACTAAATACATTTCTTAGTTCCTCCACAATAGACCAAGTACAGTTTTTTCTAGAATAGAAGTTCTGCACTGCAATTAGGTGCTGAAGATGAACATAGACATAGTTGTTTACTTTCAGAGTTTTGATCAATGTAGATCACTGATAACAACACATTGGTTACCTGATTGGTATGTTGAAATAAGGTGCACAGCACTAATTTTCATGTGTTCACATCAAGATATTTACAGACAGCAACCATTTACATTATTTGCACATTCCTAAAATCAGAAAAGATCTTGAAGGCTAAAGCAGACACATAGAAAAGGCTGGGAACCACCAAGCTTCAAGTTACAGTACCTTATCACTCTTTCCTTATCAATTCTGATTTACAGCTGCAGAAAGCAACCACAGAGACTATATCCTGGCAGTAGCTTGGGATTCTCTCTCAAAGGGAAAATGGCCTAAGATGAGGGGAACATTTCTCTTACACAGAACACCTGCATGTTTTAAGTTTTCTGAACAAGAATAAATCCTCACAAAAATATTTTAATCACCTCTAAACTCAGCTTCAGAATTCCCAAAAACCGAGGGCCTCCAAAAGAAATTTTTGCTGACTGCTGCATCCCAGCATGGAGGACAAAACTGCAGAAAGATAAAGCACTGAAAAGGAGTGGGGTTTTTCAGCTGAATTAAACAAAAACTCCAAGACTTGCCTTTTGAGTCTAAAAATTAGGCATGTTCCACACAGTGCCAAGGAAACAAATATGCAGAAATAGATGGTGCACGTCACTTCCCAGAGAACTTGAGCAGCACCAGCATAGTTATCACTTCTTTTCTGGTCTCCACCCCTTTATTCTGTCCCTCACTGCTCCTATACAAACATTACACTTGGTTTAATACACACCATTACGCTAAGTCCACCCAGCCACCCATATTCACACAACCAAATAACTCATCTTACCTAATATTTCAAAGTGTACACCAGCCACAGACCACTAGCCCAGCTGAGTCCTTTCCTAGTTTTACTGATGTTAAAATCATCAAATTAAGGTGTCCCAACCTCTGTGCTAAGTTCAGAACACAAAATCTTCCTCCCTTTCCTAATGTCAGGAGGGAAAAGTGTGATCTTTGCCTTCCACATTATAGTCTCATGTTGTTCCCTGCTGCAAGCGCCATCAGCCCAGAGGATCAACTCTGTGGCAGCATATACATCAAAGAGAAACATAAAATCAACATGAGGAAGTTTTCTCTTATACTTCTAAGTATATGCAAGGAGATGTTCAGTTTCCTAGGGTTGCTTAGCCCACAACCATCCTGAACAAGTTTTTTAAAAATGCTTTATAAGTCTACCCAATAAATGCTTTTAGGCACCAGACTAATTTTTTGAATGCCATATTTTAGCCCACAGAAGAAACATGACTTAGGTAACCCTAAAGATCAGGGAAAATTAGTTCAATTTATAGACACCTTCTTGTAAGGAAATCAGATGAGATGATCAAAAAGCTCCTGTTGGTGTTAAAATACTATTCATCCAGGATGGTAGGAAACTTTTTCAACAATTATTTATTCCAATATTGACTATCGAATAGTGCCAAAACTAGTAGATGATCAGAAATATAAGTGAGATACCACTAGGATGACAAAACACAAAGGAAAATGAAAACAAAATTGTAGAAACAAAAAGCAAACTACTTTTTTAAAACAGCATCTTTAATTAAAAAAATATATATATATAGCCTTCAAAGAGTGCAAGCCATAACATGGCCAATCTCTTGGCTTAATCTAAGAAAGAAAAAAAAGCAGCAGATATTGCCCGTATTCTCTGATATATCTCTTTTGCTATGCAAAACTCAAATGTGTGGTTGCCTCTATAAGGTTTTAAAGGGATCAGAACTTACCAAGTGGCTTATGATACATATGATATGTAAGTTTACTGAAATAGTTTGGAAGAAGTTTTGAAAACTGGTCCCTGAACAACAGCCAAACCAAGGAGCATGAGAAAATTCCCATTAACATCTTGCAGCAATACTTCAATCAACTACAAAATACTAAGTAGAACTGTACTGAGTGGTAGATCTTAGTTCCAGCATTATTAAATGGAAAAAAAAACCTCACTCACATTTGACAGTAAATTTTAATTTGGCATCTGAATGTAAAAGTACGTCCAATAATATATTTTGATCATATAAAGACAATTATATGCATAGCTATTACTAGATATGTATTAAATACTGCAAGACCCATAAAATTTATTTGAAACAGGTTTCTCCCCACACTAATGTACAGTAATTTAGATGACTGCCTTTTAAACCATCTTTATATTCCACAGCACAATGTTCAGAAACCAGTTGCCAGTGTGCACCTCAGATACATCAGGAACAACTGGATGTAACAGAACCATGAGACAATATAAGCAGAATGAAGAAGCCATGTTAGAGCATTTCAGATAAACAATGAAAGGTGTATTTGTTACATCTACATATAGAGCAAAGTTTGAGTTTTCGTTTTCTCCCTCTCACCCTTTATTTCTGGAGGAAGGAGCTTTGTTTCTCAGTATTATCTCTCAAGCAGAGTTTGGGACATTCTCCAACTCGGGGTGGCAGGTTGGGGGAAAAACAGTGGGAGAAATCAAATCCAATAAGCGTTTTGCTGAAATCCATACAGGTGGATTATTGTAGTACAAAATACCACCAGGAGTGTATAACAGCAGCTTGTCATTAGATATTCAGTAAAACATTTTATTGAATAAGAGTACAACAAAGCCAGCTACAGCAAACCATGCCCCCCCAGAGAATCATGAAACTACCTGCTACCCACATGGTATTCTGTGTAAATGCCACTAAGTACAGAATTAAAATGGTTAAGTACTTTCAAATTAATCTCTGGCCAAGCAAACTACTGGTTTCAGAATTTAATTAAGAGCAATACACATTACAGCAACGAAACACACTGGGTAAAGCTACTGAACTACACAAGTTCTGGTAACAGGAGAAGCTGCTGGGCCACAGATAAGGGGAGGGAAGGGCCACGGACAGCAGGGGTGAGATGGCCAGCCTTGGGACACAAGGACATGGCAGACTTCTCAGCAGCTACACAAGGGCAGAGAAGCAGCAGCACTTCTGTCCCCCAGCTGATCTCCTACAGTGACAAGCAACCTTCTGCATACCCTACAAAAGGCAGTGCCTGGCCCCTGCAGGGGGGGTGAAAAATGAGGTGTCCACACAGCAAACACCGACAGGAAGCCAGGTTCACTAGAGCAGACTCTAAGCCCCAGAGCATTGTCTCTGAATTTCTACAGGCACTAAAGACTAGTTTCAAAATTTGATAAGCTCATCAGTTTTATTAAGGACTTTTTCCAGCAACTTACACATAGCTACAAGATTGGCTCAGCTGCTGTTACATAGGAGTGAAAGAACTGATTTACTGATAATGTAACTCAATGTGTAGGGGCATATTATCTGCAGCCTCACACACAAATAAACAAACAAACCACCCAAAACCACAGTGTGAACCCTCTTTCAGCCACACTTCAAGGTACATTACTGCTAATAAGGTTTTTTTCTCTAAGTTTTAGACTATACCAAAAAAATGGTGGAGAAAACTGTTTGCATTTTACATTGCTATGGTAATTTAAATTTCTATTTAAATTCATATTACAAATCACCATTCTCTATGTCAAATGGAGTATATAGCTTTGTTCTAATGAAAGGGGCAATTTTAATTAAAAGACTTGGGAAAACAATGGCTTAATAAAATGGATCATAAATGGCATGACATTCCAGTGATGTATTGACCTCAGTCTTAAATATTTAACATTCTAGTGAGAGTATAACGCGGTTTTATAGATATATATAAGAAGCTTTGGATAAAACATCAAATACTTAAACAGAACATGAAATTACATTTTCAGAAATTAAAGCTCCCAAAAGAATAAACAGAAAAACATGACAAAAGTAGCATTCCTGAGAGGGTAAAGAAAAGGTAATTTTTTCTAAAATAAGCTGTTATTCATTAAAAACTTATTAATGTAAGAGTTTATGAACAATTTCATTTATAAACTAAAGTATGATAAAGACTATTATTTGCATTTTTACTGCCAGAAAAAATACCAACATCAAAAATCTCCATGCACTCTATCTCTGCAACCAAACCAAGTGAAAGTACTTTGAAACTCTCAAAGGAAAGAGTGCAAGTGATCAATTTTTTTAATATTATGAGATTCATCCAAATAGAAACCAAATTTGAATTTTTATCACAAAATTAAACTCAAAGAGACTATACTATATAACTTACTTTTTCAGATAAATACTTCTCAATCCTTGAAACTCATTAATCTTGAAGAAATAACATCTCCAAGTACTGTAAGAATTGGGAAAAGTTATCTTTGTCTTCTATTCAGCTATGCTACTATTTTCAGCCTAGTTTAGGTCAGTATTTTGAATAGAGAAAAAATTTATGGAAACTGGTTCAGGACTGCAGAAGTTTCTAAGGGCTGGCTTTCTGAGAGGGAGCATGTTTATACTACTCACGTCTCACACTCCTTTAATTAAAACAAAATCAATTATGCTATAGCTCCAATAAATCTATATTAACATTCAAAGTGAAGCAGCAATTGAAGCACTGTGGGTTTGCTAAACCAAAGAGGTGGTTGAAGCAGGGAAGAGGAGGTTGGAAAGACAAAGAATAAGCTTAGGCAGCAGAACAGCACTTTACAAAGCATCAAGTATGACAGCAAGTGGTGATGTGAAGTACATGGTGAAGAGAAAGCTGAAAATAGGTTTAACTGCCTGAGAGATCTCCTGAGAGATCTCCTAATTTCGATCATGTTGTAGTCTACCAAACTGCTACATTAGTGAGCAGACCTGCACGTCAATAAGCTTTCCTGTTCTCCTCCCCTCCACATCTTCTTGCCTGCTTTCCTACCTATTGCTAAAACAAGATATGAAACAGGAGTGCAAAAACAAATTAAAAAAAAAAAAAAATCTCCATACAATGCAAGATTTTTCTGTTGTTTACCTAGAATCTTTACTGAATAATCAGTATATAGTCAAAACCAAGCAGCACCACACTTCGGTATTTGCTTTTACATACACAGCGCCTTTCAGTATCAGAACAGACTAAGTCCCTGCTCTTTTGAACAGGCAGCACATTGCAGTGAACCAAAACCAGAGCAAAGGCAAATTATGTGTTTGGGAATATACTTGTGTTTCTTCAATCGCAGGAAAAAAAGAGGATAACCTTGCATGAACAAAACCATTTCCTACTCAGTAGCAGCAGTAAAACTGACATGAATTTATATTCAAGAACAGAAATAAATATGAAGTGCAAGAAGTTATATCAACTCAGCCCAAATGACATAATCATACCACACTTCAATTCATTACAAGTGTGTTCAATGATGAAAAAAATCATGTACAAAGGAAGCTTTAACTCTATTATGACCTGAATGTGTTTACAAGGCTACTTTATAAATCACTTAAAGCATGATATGTCTCCTTAGAGACAGGAATGAAAACTGAAAAGAGCAGAACACTCACTTAAGTACGTCCTTGCTTTCTGCCTATATGATATTGTTATACACAACACTTCTGCACAAATCCGAGTTTTTTGGTTTTGTTTTGTTTTCAAAAGAAAAGGCGAAACTATAAAATAATAGACTGTGACATGTTAAAGACACAAGTATCACCGTCAGGAGTTTTAAATGGGTAAAGATATCCAAGGATATCACAGTCATAAAATGTAAAATGTCACACGCCAGATCTTTCTGATGGGCAAAGCTCACAGGTCAGGCATCAAAAATGCTAGGACAAAAAAAAAAGAACTTAACCATTAAGACCATTTTAAGATGAGGAAAAGAAAGTAGCAAGAATGGAACAGGTATGTGTATGATGCTGTTTTGAAGCAGAGCAAAACAGGACAAATTTGAAAGCAGGACACCACCTCTTGAAAAGCACAATGCCACCACACTATGCCTCCTTAATGCTTCTGTTAGAGTGGAATCTCTCAAGCAGGGGATCTCTTCATAACTGCTAGCTGCAATTCCCTCAGCTTTCTCTCTCCTTACAGCACTAGCCATCATTTATATTGGAACCAGCAAACCATCTATCAGCTGTTTCCCACAAAAGATGAGAAAGGAGCATTTTAGATTGTTCTCTGCTCAGGAGAACTCAGAAGCCCATTAAATCTGAAATAATGAAATACCAGTGTCAGCAGATCATAAAAAATACTTCAAGAGCCAGAATCCATCTTCTATTAACAAGCAACATCCACAGAACTCATACCAGTCCCACTGGTGCCAAGGACAGGATAGGATCTTGGCATGAGTATAATCATCAGATTGGTTTAATAATGTATAAAAACATTTAGTGTAAGTTTCAAATTAGCTGCAGTTTACCTTTAAACAGAGTCAGAATCTTGTAACTGCATCCTAAACTAAGAATCTGGGCCAGAATCATCAACCTCACGCCAGGTCCAGCACAGGCAAAGGGAAGATGAGTGCTCATGAGCTGGCAAGTCTGAGGCAACTCTGTCCCTCACTGGATACTAACATATAGACCAATTCACTGAGTCATGCCCTTCAAGTCTCATTACCTTGATACTTGCCTTTAGTACAAGACCAAATGAAAGGGGTGGAAAAAGAAACATTTAGTTGGAAGCATCAAAGTTTGCTTTCAGATTTCTGAAAAGTTGTATTTTTTTATTTCTGTTTCAAATGAAGTTTTCCAACGTTCCTGAAAGCAGCACAACTTTATTTTGTCTGATGAAAGTACTCTGCTGTTTCACACAAAAGAAATCATCCACCTGGAAAAAAAATGTGGCCACAATACACCCAAGCTCTGAGTGTAGCCAGTTCCCTCTCCCTAAAGAAAATCTCCCTGGCAGTGCCCTCTAACCAGAGGATTTGTGTACCTTATTAGGCACTTCAGAGAAAACAACAGCAGTGCTGCTGAGGAAACACAGCCAGAAACACAGTCCAGAGCAGAGAACCAGGTATCCAAGCTACACTTCACACATAACATAGGAGCAGTTCAATTAGATGCAGCTCAATACTGAGTATGACCAAAAATGTGAGGGCTCTGCTTTGACAAGCAGAAAAATATTGCCCTGTGCTGTTCCAAATGCAGTATCTTGTTTGGGATTTTTTTTCCCCAAGACAAAAGAGGCACTAAAAACACCATGTTTGCATCAAAATGCCAGAAGTAAAATGACTGAGTGGCTATATCATACTCTTTTTCCAAGTTGATGTGTTATACAGACACCAGTAGAAGTGAATCTCTGACTTTCCTACAACTATATGCACAGTTCACTTGGTTTTATTTGACTAAGAACAGAAGTGCTTAAACAATTGGTATATGGGTAATAAACTACAGTTTTATAAGCCACATTTATGAGAGGAATACTCTTTGATATACAATAAATTAAGAATAGATTACAGTATCTTGACCTTTTGATTACAGTCCTGAGAAGGGAAAGTTAACTGCAGAAGATTTAGCATCATCAACAACTAGAGGATTTCAGATGAAAAGAACTGGTGCATACTCATAACTAGATAAAAGATATGTCCACCATTAACTCCATGCCACACAATTGCTTTCAACTTTTATATGGGTACAACAACCATACTTCATTTTTGTACAAGTCAAGCAAAGTAGAACATCCTTAACAGAGCAGGAAATGAAGTTTTCGTCATTGCACAAAATAAATCAACAAAAATGTAATGTCTGTTGATGACAATGAAACCACTAGCATATGCACTGAGGACTCTGATCTATTCTGTCCACCAGATGCTCTCTCTTTGTGAAAGGCTGGTAAAAAGCATTAGAGAGTTCATTGTGGCTTAAGCAGATTTCTTTCATGCTGTTAAGTATTTTTTTAAAGTTTTACTGCAAAATCTTAATGTTCTTAAGGATCATAAGCAAATATCTACGATGAACAACTTATAACCCACAGGCCATATGCAATGTGGCAGGACAATTCATCTAGCTTGTTCCTTTGGCTACCTCTCCTAAGAACCTCAGCTGCAAACCAGATGACTGCAGCGAAGCAGGCAGGCTGCTCCCCACAATCATTTTATCTAGGAGGCTTGTAGCCTCTCCCCCATCATATAATAAGCCCATCTTTAAATGCATGCTGGGAAAAGGGTTGAAGAGTTTCCAGGAAAGATGTCCACTTCCCACTGCCAGCACAATGCATTTATCCCACAACATCATCAGTGTCCACATCTGAGGAACATATGGGAAGATCATCATCAAGAACAGGCTGAATGAGCTGTATGGAGTCAGCAGCACACTCTTGTCTGCCTTCTTTCTCAGGTCTTCACCAGGAACTGCTGGGTAAAAACTGCAGGGTAGAAAGCTTAAACACCTGGAATCCAGTAGAGATACAGGTAGGCAGAGACTTCCAGAAGGCAGCAGAACTACACACATATACAACACAATCCAGATGATACTCACCTACAGAAAGTGTTCCAGAAGCCGTGAAATATGACACTCTCCTGCCACTGGGAATGAAAAACAAACCTGAGAGCAGCCCACCCATCCAAGGACTGAAACACTGCTGTCGACTGTGCTCCCCACAACTGACAGCAGAGTAACACTGATTGCATTGATCAGGAGGCCTCTCACCTCCTAGAACTGCATGGAAAACCACTGCAGCTCTTTGGAAAGTAGTCCCATATTACCAACACACTTGTAGGATACCAGGACCAATGATCTTCGTGTTGAATTTTAAGTAATCACATATTACTGCTGCTACAGCAGCTGTTAATTAATTTCCAGAAACCCTAAACTAATTTGAAACACCAAATAATGCCAAGAGGTTAGCAAGCCTAACAGGCTTTGATATCTAATGAAACTAAAAGATATTTTCAGCTTTAACTGAAAATACTTGCAAATTAAATAACTCAAATCAATAGGACCCTTTATGTGACAATCTCTAAGAAGAATGATTCATGCATATAAAATAAAAGGAAAAGCAGCTTTGCGTTGTTGATCCTTCAATTAGGTGAAATACATAAGGGCTTTAATTGAAAATTAAAGATAACCTCATAGCATCCTGAGCTCTGTAGACCTTTGCACATGTAAAGGAAGGCAAGAAGATCTCTTGAAGCCAAAGTGAGGGCCTCAAAACATGGTTTCCTGCAAGTCAGCGACAGAACCACTAAACAAACATGCCAGAGGAGAGGGAAGAAAAAAAATCCTATTTCTCAACAGAAGAATCAAGTTTGTTCAATTTTCTCCAGAGGCAAAGAAATAAAACTTGACATTTGAAATTATATTTATATTTACATTCACACTTTTATAACAGTTGGATGGTCCAGAGTATTGCAAGTAACACAGTACAATTTCTCTCACATTCTATGGCCTGTAAAGAGGGAAGACAATGACTTTTCCTGAGAAAAGAAAGCACACAATTAAACCTGAATATTTACCCATTCTTTTGGAAGAAGTGAAGCTCACACAGATTGAATTTACTTTTATCCAGAAGTGTTCAAAATAAAGCACAATCTACATCAGTTGTGCATCAAAATTATTTAGCATGGACCACTCTTCAAGTGCAGGTATTGCAAGATAAGTCACAAGCAATAGGTGAGTAAAAAAAATTCTTTTGCTTAAGTTGTACTATGAATTTATAATTCAATGATATGCTTTTAGAGAAAATACTACTCCTTCCAAAAAGAACAAGCTATAATTCCAAAGTATGCTTTGTACTAAAAGAATTAAGAGTATTTTGTCATTTGGAATTTTAAGATCCTTTTACCAAAGGTGAATAAATTGCAGGATTTTTCCACTACAAAATCTGTAATCATGCCCATTCTCAAATAGTAGGTTCTGCTGTAATGAGGATCTAAAATACATTCCAACAAATTTATCTATGCTTTAATCTATCAACAAATGAGGAAAACCTACTTCCTCTCCAAGGAAATATTTTTAAATGCATTACCTCACCTCATTCTCCATTAAACCACAGAAATCCAAACTCTTCACCCAACTACATGAAACAAAGCTGGATTGTAGGGTTCTGATTTGATGTCAGCTGGATTGGGACAAATCTGGAATTACTCCAAAATAAATCAACTGAAGTAGTCCAGACCTACACTGGGTAAGCTGAATCAGAATATGACCCTAAACTTCTAGGAATTATGCCAAAGATGATATATAAACCCTTTCGCCTTGTACCTGGGAACAAAGACACTGACTATTGGTATTACATTTCCTTGCTGTAAGTAGGTCAGGGGAAAAGTTGAGTAAAGATCAGTAAATGGACAGGGATTACTCTTAATCTTTCTACTTTACACAACTGTATCTACACATCAGAACAGGTCCTCTGTACCTTATAAAGACAAATACACCATTCACATGTTAGTAATTTTATTTGTCCTAGTAAACCTGTTTTCTGGAACGTACACCAGCAATGCTGTGGTATCTGAGTTTCAACTCTTATCTTGCAGAAATCACTGTTAGTCTCTGTTCCTGCGCAAATTAGTTCCTTTCCAAAATTTAGGAGCACATACCATGAGATCACTCCCAAATACTAATTTACTGAACTAACAGCAGCAAAAAATAAACCAAACCCTTTCTACCTGGTGCACCACCATGAACAGTGAAGACATCCTGCAGCGATCTTGTTCTAAAAGCAGCTGGTATAGGTATAAACCCTGAGCTGCCCAACAGCAAATGCAAGTTCAGTCTCAGCAGTGATATCCCAGCTTCTGCTCTCCAAATGCTTCGTACACACCAAAGGGAAGTAAAGGAACTGTGGCAGGGAGGAACAGATCTGCTGGCTGGCTAGCACAGACCAATTCAGTTAGCTTGCTGTCCAGAACTATCCTGCAGTACAGTTCCCCAAAAAGGTGAACTCTTGTATCACCCTCCTCTCTGTCTCCATGTACAGTCTCACAACACAAACTTACAAACAGAACACTTGTAATTATCTTTGTAAGTGTTGGCATTTAGGTTACTCGTATATTTCAAAAATCATTAGGTATTAACACACATTTCTGGCAAGATGACGTGCTATTTTCCTGGCTAATTTTGATGTGATAATAAAAGCACAACACACAAAAAGCCAGAGAATTATCTCCAAGGGAGACCTGTGTCAGGAATGAACATCCAGAAGACCTGAACAGCTGACAGCCCTGTCACATTTTGGAGGTACCAAAAGGTGACAATTTGACAAAGTTTTCTTGAACATGATCACTCAAAGTAGATTTTAGAAAATTCATGTACCTAGAAGCACAAACCCTCTTTGTACTCACACAAATCCTAGAGGCAATAAATACTTTAACACAGGTAAACTCATCTGAAATACATAAGCAAATGCAAATTGCTAGCATTAGTTATGTTAGCGGTACTAAGTAGGGTTTTTTTAGCTACTCACCTGTTGACCATTTGGATTTTTTTTCCAGAAATACAGCACGTTAAGCCACACCAAAAGCAATTCTATTGCATTCACATTCAAATCCATGACTTTGACACCCACAATATAGCCCTCAGTTAAATACAAGTTAAATTGGTCAATGCTGCATTAGCTCTAATATTTAAATTATGCCATCCATTTCCTTGCTACAATGTTGGTTTGCTGTATGCAATTCCCTCAATTCCCTAGCAGCAAAGCCGCTCCACCAAAAAATTTCTGGATACTATCATAGCTGGTACAGAACAAAACTATTATTTACATTTCAACAATGCACTTTCTAACTGGTGCTTTGCCAGGAGTTCAACCTGACACTCAGCTTCCAAGTTCATTTTGGAGTCTAGAAAGCTCCTCTCTCCACACAGCATATTCAGGTGATCTGCTTTATAAACAACTGTAACATTCACACTCTTGAACTTTCTAGAATATGGCTGTACTATGTAGTGTAAAATAGTCTGGGGTCTGCAGTTTTCTATTGATCACAGAACATGTGAAGATGGGGCTGTTAAAAAACTCCAGGAAAAAAAATGGTTTTGTTTGAGGGAAGCAAGTCAAATATACATTGACTACCATTCAGCTGGGTATGTGTGACAGTGTCTGCCCACAAAGGAATCAGAACATGGCTTTTGCCTGCTCACACTGCCTTACTAAGTGGATTAATGTGAAATTATAGCCAGTACAAAACAACTCTTTACAATGTACTGAGTACAGTCTATATTTCCTGTCCTAACTGTTCCTTCTTACCATCAAGCAATAATGAAATAAACAAGTCAGATGGAAAGTTGACTTTAATAGGCAGAAATACATATATACACCCACACAAAGGTATATCTCCAGAACAAGTTCCTATAGCAGTGCAGTACAACAGGTAAATGGAGTTGCTGCTTCCTCACTTGTTAAGTAACATCATAATCCCCCAAGCAAAGCAAGCTAGAACTACAAAGTAGAAAATAAGGAACTACAGTTTTAAATGAGTAAAAGGAGGAAAATGAGCTTCCTCTGAGACAAACACTCTTCCCCTTTACATGAGCAACACTACTGAAATGTCAACATTCAAACTACTTCACAAGCAAAGTGGGATATGTACAGATTTTAGGTGTCAAAAGGTGTAAGAGGCAGCTTACTGGAGTGAAACTGTGTTGCAGGCCAGAACTCGTGCAGAGATGAGCACAGGAATAAGACGCCTCAAGCTGAGAAGTGAAGCACTTACTTTTGGTTAAAATAAATAATACTTATTTTGTTAACACAGGCATTTGGCACAGGTTTATTAGTTTTCATGTGCATGAATAAAGAGAAGTGCGCATATCTGGGGATCAAAAAGCTCTTGGCTTACCTAATTTGATTTCCAATTTTTCTTTTCTTTTTTTAATGGAACATGACTTACCAGTGGCAAGTTACAGTCAAATTCTAGAATTAGCTTAGAGAATGCTGTGGAAGCAAAAATAAAATAGGGAGTAGGGGGGAGACAGATAAATGAGTTGACTGTTACTTGTGCCCTATTTGATAACAGTATGTTCAGCAATATACCAGTTTCCACAACTAAGATATGGGGAAATGCTTCAGTCAGAACACACTCCCAAGCACAGCTTGCACCTTCTATGCCAACAAATCTCCAATTCTAATACAGTCCAGTTCAGGAAAATTCTCATAGGTTGCTATCTATCTCTTGTTTTCAGAAGTAGCCCTTATGCAACAAGCTCATAACACCTGAACTTTCAGCAAATGAAAATAAATATTTTCCATCAACACAGATAGTAGTGGGGAGAAAAAACGAACATGTTTATAAAAAAATATTAATTTAAAGCTAAATTTTGAGATTCTATTTGAGGTTCTACCATGCTATTTCCCAAACAACTCAGTTTTGAAAATGAACCCTTTCTGCTGCTTCACTTTCTATGTTGAGTGGCCCACGTTAAAAATGCCAAGTGCATTGACATGGCATTGCAATACAGACACCAGGTCTTGGACACTCTCTATTCCAAAACACAACTCTTGGGAAAAAATAAAGCACTGGCTATAGTTCAGAAAGATCAGTTCAGTAGGTCAGCTGATTGCTATTTATATATTAATTTAGTGGACTGAGACTGATCAGACAAGGATACGCTCAGACAACTTGTGGATGAGTGAAGAGATTCCAGAAAGAAGAGGAATCAACTTCTACAGCCAAGAGTCAAAGCCCAATTACAGTCAAACTGGAATTCTAAGTAGAAAGGAACAATCTAGCTAGGAAGTCAGTGCCCACAGTTAAAATATTTTAAATAAAGCAAACATACATAAAAAAAAACAGGATAAGAAAAAAAAAATAGGGGAATTATAAAAAAAATAAAGTAGTGAGAACCGCAGATTAACTTAAGAGTGTCCGCCCAAAAGAACAAGGCTTTTAAAAAGTACAAATCCAAAACATATGCCACATAAAGCACTGATTTCTGTTGAAATACAAGTTGATCCAGAAAACTGCAAGCCCCATATCCATATCTATTTTAGAACAAAACCATGCAATAACTGTGTTTTAGTAATCTGCCTTGAAAATATTTTCTCCAAAGCATAGGAGAAAATAATAATATATTAAACTACTAGGTCTGAAATACTATGACAGATCAAATAAATTCAGCCCTATGCAGGATTCCCAAAAAAATATACATACATGGAAAACTACTCCAACACATCTAAAATTAGGATTACTTTTTTCCAAAATATGGCATCCTAAAAAGGTTCCACCAAAATAAGTGAGATATTTCTCAGCTAGTCAGGTGTTCCAAGGCAAACAAGTGGAGTTCCTCATGTAAGCGTGCTACCCTCACCTGATTAAACAATCTATCTAGAATTACCTGTGAATACATGAAAGCTTAAAAGACCACCAGTACTACCCCAAAAAAACCTACCCTTCCTGTCTTGGGGTGACTTCACATCCATCAGTTTTCTTTAATCTCTTCTCACCTAACCCATTTGTCCATTTAGGTGCCTCAGTATTCCTTCACCTACTACACCCATCCCCATTATCCTTTCCTCTTGCTACTTGAGCAAGAGAATTCCAACTGAGGTTCTACATAAGACCAACAAACTTCAAAAGTCATGCTCCAAACAAGTGTCTTGTACTAAGCTAACACCCTAAATCTGATGCAAATTGTTTAGTGCCTACTTTTGTAAATATACTTGGGACACTATAGCAAGTCAGAGTGGCCTGCAGAAGAGCTCTCAGTTGCAGGAGATGCACATTTCAGTCTGGCTGCCTCAAACTTTACCAGCTGAAGGAAGAAAATTGAAGGTGCTGTCTCTTGCAGCTGCAAGGCTTCTCAACAGCCTATAGAAAGGTCATAAACTGAGGTACAGTACCAGCACCACACGTGCATTTAAAAAAAGATGTCAGACCCCAAACCTGGGGCATTGATTTGGCAGTTAAAAGAAAGTTTATGTGCACTGTGTATAAAGAATTAAGACATTAATGTATATAATCCACATTTACACATAAGTAGATATATTTCCATCACTCTTGAATTTAAAGGACAATTAAACTGGTTTTTGAGGGCAATAAGTTGTTTAAAACTTGAAAAATTTTATTTCCTTTTTGGCAAGGGCATGTTTCCCAACACACAACTGACATCTTAAAAAGGCAAAGAGCCAGTCTAAGCCAATATACCCAAATACTAATAAAAACTCCCAAACAATTCTTAATTCTAAATACCTAAATTATAGAAAAGCAAAAAGGGAACTTGGGATAGATGACAAGATGCCTACTCAGCCCAAGACAAATCAACTGCATCAGTATACTAAAAGATTGAAGTATTATGAATTATGACAAGGCAGCTAGGGAACCTGAGGCCTTGAACCTCAACCAAACCTCAACAGTTGGCAGGCATTACTAATGCTGAAAAAGAGTTGTTTTTAAACAGCAATTCTCCACCGAGATGGCAGCTATAAAAAAATGCAGCCATGTCAAGTTAGCTTTTCAGCTACCAACACTGCATTATGAGGGCTGTCTTTAAATCATTTTTTGCAAACCAAAGAAAATCACCAGTTTAAAAAGAGATAGTTCAGGCAAGGGAAAGGACAAGACATCAGGAATTTGAGCTTTACTTCCAAAATGTGAAAAGCAGAAACTTCTCACTGTCTAGCAGTACTGCAACTGATTCTACAGTACATGGGAGCACAAAATAAACACCAGCAAAAGTATGAGATGCCTATGCATGATAAGGAGACTATGAGGTTTGTTAGTAAGAAGGACAAAAGGACTTCACTGGTTTATGCCTGGACTGAGTTTGCAGGGCAAGGTTTTGGTAGCAGGGATCTACAGGGGTGGCTTTGTGACAGGCTGCTAGAAGCTTCCCTTATGTCTGATGGAGGCAGTGCCAGCTCCAAGACAAACCTGCCACTGGCCAAGGCCATCAGTAATAAATATCAGATAATAGATTTAAGATGAAAAAAATCCAAAACTATTGTACAGAAGCAATTACAGCCAGAGTAGAGAGAAATAAGAACATGGGAGCTAAAGAACCCTGAAGACACCAAGGCCAGTTAAAGATAGGGAAGAGGTGCTCCAGGCATGGAGCAGAGAACCCCCTGCAGCCCATGGTGGAGCAGAGATCCATCTGCATTCTGTGAAGGACCCTGCACCAGAGCAGGTGGATGCCTGAAGGAAGCTGTGACACCCTGCAAAGCCCACACTGGAGAAGGCTCCTGGCACTCCTGTAGATTCATGGGGAGAGGAGACCACAATGGAGCAGGTTTGCTGGCAGGACTTGTGATCCCTTGGGCTGTTCCTGAAGGATGCACCCCATGGAAGAGACTCACACTGGAGCAGTTCATGAAGAACTGCACGCTATGGGAAGGACTCACATTGGAGAGGTTTGTGGAGGACTGTCCCTCATAGGAGAGACCCCACTCTGGAGCAGGGGGAGAAGTCCTTCCACTAAGGAGAAAGCAGCAGCAGTGTGGTAAACTAACCACAACCCATTCACTGTTCCCTGTGCCACTGGAAAGAGGAGGTAGAGAATGAGGAATAGAGTAAAGCCAGGGCAGATGGGAGTCATGGGGGAAGGTATTTTTAAGATTTGGCTTTACTTTTTATTATCCTACTCTGATATGATTGGTAAAAAAAAATTATTTCCCCAAGTCTGTTTTCCCCTTGATAGTAACTGGTGAGTGATCTGCCCCTACCTTTAGCTCAACCCATGAGCCTTTTATTATATTTTTTTCTCTTGCCTAGCTAAGAAGTGGAGTGACAGAGCTCTCTGATGGGCACCGGACAGCCATCCAGGGTCAGCCCACCACAATGGCTAAGAAATTTCATTGAGAATCTGAAATACAGTTGCACTGCTTGGTTGTGCCAGTGTCCATTACATTCCTTATTAAGGTGTCACTGCATCCTCATACGCCTAAAATTCTTCCAACACTGAAGTCTTCTTGACAAATAATCTCATACCAGAATGTTCTACTGTTGATGCAGAGTTCAAAACACTGCTGGAAATAGAATATGAGTGAGCATTAATTTGCTGTCTCCTATCAGTGCAAAATAGATAGATATCAAGCACTGCTCTTTGCCTGTAATGAGACCTGCTTGACTACCACAGTTTTCCTTTTTCTTCTAGTTTGAGTGAGATTACATTCTGAGAAAGCAATTCAAGAGGGTTTGCAGAAAGCTTGCTACTTAAATCATTATAAAAATTAACAGACTCCTAGAAATCCATTATTTTGGAAGCTCAGATTCCACTTTCTTACCATGCAAACCCTCTTCTGAACTCTTAGATAAGAAAAACATGCAATTTTCTACAGCTTCAGAGGGCTCTAGAGGCATGTGCTTTCATGAAGAAGAGGAGGGGAAAAAGTGGTGCTCGCACATGCCCAAAATTAGATGTTTTATGAGATGTCACAGAGACACTAACTATGAAAAGAAAACAAGCAGGCTTTAAGTGTAGGTTAGATAAAGACTTTCTGAACCTAGACTGCCAGAACAGCTTCTGGGGGAAAAAAAAAAAACAAAAACAAAACAAAACAAAACAAAACAAAAAAAAAAAAAAAAAAAAAAAAAAAAAAAAAAAAAAAAAACACCCCAAACTTCATCTCATGGGATTCACTGTGCTCCAGTGTGACACACCATGCCTGGTGATATTACCAACTCACACAAGACAGCTCTTCTCACTTCAATTAACAGCTGCAGCACATTTTCCTTTTAATGTGCTCTATGAGAATAGTAGTTTGACCAAAAAGGTACCGAGCCCATCAGTTCTGAGACAACCCTGTAACAGAGGTCAAAGCATGCTAAGCCTGAATAGCCAAGAGATTTCTTCAGAATCACAAACTTGATCTGAACATCACCACAGAGGAACACAGAGATCTTGTTCAGAAAACAAGATGAGAAAAGGCAACATTTGCTCTCTAGACACTATTGCTCCAGCTGCTACAGGAACTGAAGGGAAAACTGTAACTACACACAACTCCTGGCAGCTTTCTTAACTTGCAACACCTACACCAACACAGGGCCATATCTTCACAACATGCAAAGTGGATTCATTTGAAAAAAAAAAAAAGAAAAAAAAAAAAAGATATTGAAAATCACTGATGTTTTACAGTCTCAATACCTGTTGTAATAATGACCAACCTGATTTTTTAGAATCACAGAATCATTTATGCTGGAAAGGGCCTTTTTAAGATCATCAAGACCCTTAACTGCTTTGACAACATCAAAAGATTTTCTTGAGAAGAGCTCCATTCAAAATCTGAGCTCCTTGCAAGAATACAGTCCCAACTATATTTACAACTGCTTTTTCTGTCCTTGAACCTGCTATCACAGTAAATGTGCCTGACACTGAGCACTGTACCTGAGCACTCATATATCCCCTCTCTTGCTTGGTCATCCACTGTTTGACTGCTCAGAAAATCACCTTCTCACATACAGCCACATATGTTTTCAAGATACTGGGACAAGCTTCCTATGCCCTGTTCCTGTGGGTGTTCCAGGAGTCAGGTACAGCACAGCTGTTGAAGATATCACCCAGGACTGCACAGGCCAGAAAGCAGAAGTGCTTACTATACAAGTCTTGTTCTTTACCAGAAACATCTAAAAGCAAGGCTCACACCTAAAAGCAAGGTTCATTCCCCCAGAGTAAGCAATAGCATTAGGACAGAAGTGCCACACTATCTTTGCCTGTAGGTAGCACAACACCACCAAAAGATGTCCTAGGAGCCAGGAATTAAGCACAGAACGAATCAAGCAGGATCTCTCACACCTTTCACAGTAATCAGTTTCAGACATTTGAAATCACCATTACTTATACCTGAAAAGGGCTCAAACAGAAATATTCCAGAAAATTCACATGAAAACTGTCCAAAATTAGAAACACATTAATAGGCATTCAGGTAAACAAGACAGATATTCGACTGAGGCAACACAAGGGCAGTGGCAGGACTCCTATAGCTGGAGTATTAAGAAATATGCCTGCAGGTTTTTTCAACAAATTCACAAGGTCAATTTCTTCTTTCATAAACAGAGTTACTGCAATCTAAAGCATCAGATGCTTTGCTTTTAAAGTCTATTAAAGTGGTTAGTAGGAACAAAAATAGGTAAATTACAGGGTCACTCTTGCATGCCCAGCTAGTACGTGTGAGTATCCAGCTTTAGGCAAAGCTGCTCATCTCCTCCTCAGCCTCTCATTTGAAATCACTGGAGAAAAACAACTAAGTGCCTGAACCAAATGCTGCAAAGACTATTCAAGCACCTGCTACAGCCTCCCTTTATTATTTCCTCTATTGAAAGAGTAGGTTTATTAAATGTTTTTGCAAGACATTTGTGGGGCATGACATTTATCCCTAAAAAGGATAATATCCTTGAAAGAGAACCTCCTACCTAAAACACTTCTGTTCACATAAAGCAATTCATATAAAATATAAGAACTTTTCAGACAGGAGTTCTTGACAGAAAATGACACAAAACCCAACAAAAGACTCTGCTAAACCTTCCTGAAACTTTGGAAAACACTAAATCACAGCCTGATTTGCATGAAGCAATTTGTTTTAATTCAAAATAATATGGAAAATTTTTCTTGTTACTCCTACATACACTAATTTGTACGCATGCACATATAGAAACATAAAATTCTCTTTTTTCCTATATTACTCTATTAAAACACAAATAAGAGCATCATGAACTGGCTGCTTAAGAATTTCATACTCATCCTTAACTTGATATGATTCAACATTAGCTGATAATGTAGTTTGCTTCCTATAGAGCAGTTCTCAATATAATCTTCACCTTAAACTTTGCTAAAACTCAGTATCAGAATTACTGAATATACTTATGAAATATATTTACTGAATATACTTACTAAATATACTACTATGAAAGTAAGTGCCAAATGAAATTTATTGAAAAAATAAAGCCCTTGAGCTCCAACATGAGCAAATAAAAAACATAAAGGTGAGCCACTAAAGACTGTTAATTAAGTCTTCTGACTTCAAGTCTTAACATATTTCTGCTGTCACAGAACAACAGACTTAGAGTCAAATTAAAAAAAAAAAACAGCACTGCTTGTCCATACAGCCACATTCAACTGAACTACTACAACCCAGGTGAGGGAATAAAACCACTAAAGTACTACTTCAGATCTGGAGCTAGCTTTACCACCTAAGCAAAGACTTTATATAACTGTACCCTCATTAAACACAAGCCTTCTGTCTTCACCTTCAAAGTCCTTCATAATCTGTCAACACACCTTATCTCCCATCTCAATCACTTCCTGGTCAAGACCAATTTCAGCTTCCAGTGTTCTCTGGCGGCAGCCTCTACCAGTTGTCAGGTAAGAATGTGTCTGGTGTTCTGACAGTCCTGCTGGTGGGCTGCTCTCCACTGCCTCCACAAAGTTATATTCTTCACAACTTTCTTTGTAATGCCTCATTGAAATGAGCTCAGTTATCTGGGTGCTGATCCAAACTGCTTGGTTTCCCTGTGCCCCTCTAAGGGCTTCAACCTAACAGTCTTCCCCAACTCCGTAATTAATTATTCTTGCAGTACAGAGAGCCTTCATATACATCAGCATATTTCTGGTGCACTGTGTGCTGCTTAAAGACAGGGACTCAAATCTGAAGCAGTAACACAAATAACACATTTCTCCTTCATCTCCTCATTTGCATCAGTTCCAAGACAAAAAACCACAGAACTCAAGGTTGAACATGAAAAAGAGTCTTGTGGTTAGTCATAATGGCAGGAAGGCGAAGAAAATAGACATGGCCTTACAGACTTGTCCTTCCCTATTTGCAATTCCTGAATTTAAAGCTTCTCATTTGGGCATGGAGATACCCTAGCACTGAGAGGGGAAGAGAAAAGAGCAAAGAATTTCAAATATATTTAAAAATAGAGAGAATTTGTGTAGAAGAGAAAAGAGGTAAGAACAGTCCAACAGGACAAAGGGAGAAAACCTTTCAGATGAAAAACAGCAATCGACACAGATTTTAAAAAGTGTTTTCAATTCTTATGAAGCCTAGAGATTTAATGTATAGAGATAGGTAATGAGAAGAATATAAAATACTGAAACTTCAACCACTTTCTAAAATTGAATATAGCACTCATGGAGAACAGTGTCACAACAGTCAATTACTCTAACTTAAATACAAGTCAAGCAAACTTCAGAATAACATTAAAGTGTTAAAGAACAGATTTAAAAATCATACCAACATACTTGAGAACATTACAAATGCTCATACTTAAAACTCAGTGCTGCAGAAGATTAGTTCAAAAAAAAAAAGCCAGGCACAGTTGCATTAGGCTGACAGACATCAAAAAGCAATGTGAAATACCTCACAGCCAAATTCTATTTCAAGTACTGACACTAACCAAAGTCATAACCAAAAGTGCACCTACAAAGCACGTTCAATAGAACATCCCTTTATTCACTGCAAAGTTGATGCACTTCAGTTTAATTTTCCTGTAAAGTATTCACATTAAACATTTGGGTTTTAGTAGTAGTAGTATGAGATGTAGAAAAGAAGAAAAAGGAAGAAAAGCAGAGAAGAAAAAGGGGAAAAGCAAAGACCTTCAAAATGTAAATGCCACTAATTCTACAGAATTCTGGGTTTTGTACATCATTAAGTGAACTTACCACTTATACAACAGTTCTGCTTAGAAAAAGAATTTTTGCATAAAACTAGAAGTTGAGCCATTGCTGTCTAATCCAAACTTAGCTGAGGAGACGTTGCAATAAGCATAAACAACAAAAAATCGAACTAAACTAACACTGAAGCTGCACTAACAATGACACAGCATCACAGTGAAACATATACAAAAGCACCCCAGAGAACTGATACTATCCAAAAATGTGAGCAAAACCCTCTCTCCCTTTTTACAAAATCTGTAGGGTCCACTGGACAATAGCTTCAAACAATGCCATGTATTTTAATCTTTATCTATCTTCAACAGAAACATTGTTTGAAATAACACCTTTCCAAAGAAAACGCATCTCACTAAGTTGAGGTCAAAACCTTTATTTTTTGCTCAGGTGAAATTATGCCTGTGCTCATTAGAGGTCTCACCTGAGGAAGGAAATACAGGGTCAAGCCAATCAATGTGAAAACTAAACCAAGCTTTCTTGCTAATTATGTTCTTCACTGACATGAAGATCTTGGCAGAACAGTTTCAACTGGAGCTAAACTCACTGAACGTTCATTTTACTACCATTTTCCACAGAAATACTTCATTTCATTCATATTTTTTATTCACTGATTACAAAAATTTTTATGACAATTGGTTATAGCCAAGTACACCGCCATACTTTGAACATTTTCAAATAGTAATTCAAAAAGTGAAATACAACCTGTCAACTTTTTAAACCATATCCTCAGAAACAGCATAAAAGTGTTTTCATCTACATTCTTGTTAGTCAAAGATAATCCTTCTATGGCACAGACCCAAATTTTACCCTCCTGAGCATACATACCAATGAATAATTTGTTCAAATGTCAGTTGCAATTTTCAAAACCCTTTTCTTGCCTCTGAATCTTAAACATCTGTAACAAATACTTGTTTTGAGAGTGCTTTACATTCATGACACTTGACCTTTTGATGTATACACCACAAAATTTAAGTTTCAAATACCATGCAAGCAGGAAATCTGATCATTTCAGCAGTAGCCATCTGCAAGGTCCAATATCAAATATTAGTTCTGGGTTGCACAAAGTCATGGACTACAAATCTCTTTCTGCAACTCATAATCAGTTGCAATTTGCTGCTTCTAAAAACACACTTCTCATGGAACATCTGGTCTCAAAAGCTTACCTTAACACTGGAAAAATAGTTAATATTTGGCTGGTGGTGTGTATATATGCACACAGATTAAGTGCAACTACAGAATGCAAGTATGTCCTCTTTGGGTGGCTAGGACTAAAGATTTCTACTCCAGCACAAAAGCCTCTTAGTTCTGTAACTATATAAGAATATATCAAGAAATATCAAACAACAGGAAAGTGTTTTCCAATGTTCTGCTGCCTTGTATCTAGTTATTGATGTTAAATGTTAACAGCTCACCAAGCACCATATCAAACACTTGAGTTTTTCACAAACTGGAATTTTTGTTTGCATGATCCTTAATGTAAGTGAATCACTGCTGAAATCGAAATGTAAACAAGGCTTTATAAAAAAAAAGCAAAACAAATTTGTAAGCTTCTCTAGAACTAAAGCACCATGCTGATTATTAAAAAAACCCCATAAGTTCAACATTAACATAATCAAGTACTTTTGGTTAACTAAATTAGATATATGACCAAAATTGAAGTACTGCATATTTCAGCTTCATTATGTCAGAAGTAAACCTTATGTGAGCCTGTGAAAACAGCCTGATGCACGAATTATTCTGAGCAATTAAAAGGAAAAAAAAAAAAAAAAAACAACAACCTGAAGACCCTTACATACAAGAAGTCTTCCAAGTACACTCAAGCAAGCAGTATAATTTCTAAAGGTAAAAATTACTTAGACTCCAGGATCTTCGAAGCATTTCTTCAATAACAGCAACACAAGATTTGAAAAATGCCCAGTCCTGAGTTGTGCCACATACAGCTGATTCAAGCAACCAGCACAGACAGAAGCCAGAAGCACGCAGGATGTTGTATTGCTCTTGAAATCGATTTCTTCTCTAGTCACAGGAAAAATCTGACAGAGCACTATTAACTCACTTTCACATCTGCAAGAACACAGGTACAGCTAATAAAGAGTTTAAAAATAAGCATAAAGGAAGATATTAGCCATGACAAGAAGAAAAATATTAGCCTCTGAGAAAATAAAAGGGATCCCAACTTCACATGCCAGATTCTTCAGAAGACTTTCAAGAAAGCTACCTATAGGAGCTTTTATTCTCACGAACCTCACAATGTTGGAAAAGCATTCATCACATTTCTTACCTGAGCCCCATCCTTTAACTTCAAGATGCATTCCATTGTATTGATAGTGATGACAACTGGTTCTGATCCCAATTTTGTCCATGGCACATGAATCCAAAGTTCATGAATATGTCCACTTAAAAAAGTAAACGGCAGCTTCAGCTCCTAACAACAAGAAAGAATGCAGAATTAACTATTGAAACATATCAAAATTCCAGACACATTTGTAACTCAAAATAGTAATGTTTTATCACAAAACAAGTCAGAAGTTTTTCTCCTTCCCCTAATCAGCAGTGTGCCACAGGACTTGGCATTTGCCTTGATAATCACTTGCATGATTATGCCACAGTTAGTTTGTTCAAAGGAAACATTTGGATTACCATGTCCTTGATAACAAGAGACAGTTTAAAACCACATGAAGCTACTGCAAAATGTTCTGCTATTCAAGGTACAAGTAGAAACAAACAAGGTGAAGGTAAATACTTAAAGTGATATGCGACCAGTATTATTGTGAAGAGCAAAAACTCGGAATTAAATATTGACAATGCCACAGCAAGGCAATTTCTTTTGAAACATTTCAGTGCTTAGGAGTTTTAAGAGCTCAGTTCTCTTAAGACTGGCCCATTGTAGCCCCTTTCACATCAAACTGCTTAGTAAATATGAAGTTATTAAATGTTTCATTGGCAAAACCAGACTCCTGCACAGCAAGGTCTAATGCAGATATCTTACTGGTTTAAAAACTCATGCAAGTCAGTCCAAAGCTTCTAACAAATGCCTGGGCACCCCATCCAGCACAGATCACAACTCCGCAGGACAGTCTCAGCAAACCAGCTCTTGCTTGCAGCAATTCAGAAGGAAATCAGGTCCCAAAGTTTAGATTAAGAGTACCCAACTGAGTACATTGGCGCATATACAATACAAAGTGTACAAAATGTTGCAATTTCCCAGTAGCTCCAGGTGCTCTCCTGCAAAAAAATGAGACCCTTAACCAACAGAAGGGTCAGGCTAGAGAGCTGGTCTCAGGACTAGCAATCAAGATTTGGAAAAATGAAAACAATTGTTTACCATAAAATAAAGAAGCAATATTTCATATGTTACAATTTTAAGTCAGCATTCTTGATTCTAAGTACTCTAATGCTCAGGTTTCAGGGATGCCTTGTCTTTTCAGCTTTCATCTCATATTCTGGTATTTTTTACTATCAAGTTTTAAAGTTTTAATGGAGAAAAAAACAACACATCTTCACTTGAAGTTGCTTATAGCCTGGTGTTTTCATCATCATCTTAGATGCTGGAAACTACAGGTGCAGTATGTTCTCAGGTTGAGAAATAAGTGAATCTAAGTGTCCTAGGTGCAGGGAAGCAGTTTTGGCCAACCTACAATGACCATATAGTCCAACTGCCTAATCAATTCAGGGCTAACTAGAAGTCAAAATATCTTAAGTGCATTGTCCAAATGCCTCTTACACACCGACAGGCTTGGGGCATAGACCTCTTGTAAGAAGCCTGTTCCAGTGTTTGACCACCCTCTCAGTAAAGAAATGCTTCCTAATGTCCAGTCTAAGCCTCCCCTGGTACAGCTCTGAACCATTCCCAAGTGTCCTATCCCTGAATACCAGGGGGAAGAGCTCAGCACCTCCCTCCTCATGTCCCCTCCTCAGGAAGCTGTAGAGAGCTGTGAGGTCACCCCTCAGCCTCCTTTTCTCCAAATGAAACAAGCCCAAAGTCCTCAGTCCCTTCAAACAGGACACTTCCTCCAGCCCTCCCATCACCTTTGTTGCCCTCCCCTGGACACATTCTCATCCTTTACCCTCATTCCTCAGCTGTGGGGCCCAGAGCAGCACACAGAGCTCAAGGTGAGGCTGCATCAAGGCTGTACAGCAGGACAGTCACCTCTGTGACCAGCTGGTGATGCTGAGTTTGATGCAGCCCAGGAAGGGGTTTGTCCTCTGGGCTGCCAGGGTGCACTGCGACCTGTAATATGGGATCTGCTTGACTACTACAGATAGTTTTCCTTTTTTTTCTAGTTTGAGTGAGATTACATTCTGAGAAAGCAATTCCAGAGGTTTTGCAGAAAGCTTGCTACTTAAATCATTATAAAGGCTCATACTGAACCTGCTGCTGACCAGCACACACAGGTTCTTAATTGTATTGTGGTAAACTCAGGAACACAAACCTTTGTTCAAGAGTCCAGAATTATCCTGGCAAGCCAGGGCTTAAGCACCTTTGTCCCTTGGCTCAGTTTAGGTACATACATCTCATTCAACTCAGAATTCCTACAAATGAATAGCTGTTACACACAGAAGGCCCATGAAACTCAGCAATCAAGCAGGCAAGTTGCTAGGGAATTTCAGACAAACATCTATGAGTGGACCCAGAAAGCCTCTTTTCCTGCACTGCTTGACACTAGACTTATCCCTGCTGTAAAGAATTTCTACATGAATTAAATTTGGAGACAAGGGCATTTTGCATTTATTTCTTCATATGTATTATAAAGTCTTAAAGTATGCCTATATAATACTTCTGTGAAGCTAGCTAATGTAATTTTTTGCCTAAATATATTGAAATGAATACATTTATCAGTGATAAATTCATGAATAATTAATACATAATCAAATCTTAGTGATATGTTTGAAAACCCCTAAAAAGTCTTATTTTCTTAAGTAGTTACCATCTCCTAAGTTCAGAGTTGAAACAACCACCATTTACACCTATGACAGGTTTGCATCTTGAGAGAGTCTTCATGATAACTAGAGGCAAGTCAACTATTCCTATCAAAACCTACACCATCAGAGCAACAACAGCTGCTAAGAGGAGCAATTTTAGGGAACACTTTCTCCCATTCTGCAGCTGATAGCTCCTAAACCTTTCTACTGGTACCACAAAAAAGTTTATCCTGTATCCAGGTCCTAAGAGTACTGTATATTCACTGCTGACAAAATCTTCAGAGGAGGAAACTACACAAATTATAGCTCTATTTTCTGCTAAGAACAGCTTTCAGTTTGTAAATTAGTTTTTGGGAATTAATGAGTACTGTTTAATGAAGTTTAAAAAAACCACACCCATCTCATACTAAAAAACTCTTGACTCCTCCTTCAGCCATGCTTACACAAAGTCACATCTAATTTCAAGTTCCCATTCTAAGAGATGACAGTTTCAGACTTTCTCATTAAAAGTTCAAAGAAAATTGTTAATTTGTTTTTACAAAGTGTTTTTTCTTCATCTCTGCATTTCAGAATTTTTGCCAAAAGCCTCTCCTAAAAATTCAGCCCTAGGCTGACAAGCAGCACAAATAAAATTTTCATCCAGACAGTTTTAGTTAAGACACTGAAAAGCAAATATTAGGCTGTTTAGCTGCAGATCTTGCTACATGATTAATAATACAATAAAGTAGTGTCTTTTGTCACAGAGTTTTTTTTGGGGGGAAGGACTGGGAATGCACATGAAGTGTGGCACAGAAATCAATTATAGAAAAACCCATGAAATCTAAAAATACATTACAATGTAAGAGAAAATGCTTTCAGAGATCAAGGCAGCAACTACCACTGTAAACAATAATAGAAATAAATTCCCATTATAGACTTTTAGATGTGTAAATTTTTGTCACTCATCAATACTACAGCGTCTGTTTAGATCCTGACTTGTCTTTACTTCAAAACGCATTCTAGAAGAGATGTTTTTCCACTATGTGCTGGATATATTTAACACACTTTTGTCTAGTTAAATGCAAGATATTGAAATAAACAAAGCAGGAATTATTGCAAAATAAAGGTGATAAAAACAAATGGACAGCATATTTAGAAGATAGTTCTTTTTCAAAGGAAATTTAGATACAAATGTTGTCTGACATTAAGGAAACCCATTGACCTGGTTACAGCTAGGGCAATTAGAATAAAGCAATGTAGGAAACTCTTTGTTGTACTATTCAGTAGACAATACAAATGCATGCCAAATTAAGTAATTTGTTCATAACACAACATTCCTCCCTGTTTCCTATGCAATCTTTCTCCTTTCATTAAGTACTGCTTGAAATTCTTAGTATTTCTTCCATACCCGTGACTGATTAGACTTCGCATTTTAGATTTTCCATTTAATCATATAAACCCTCCACAAAAATTTATATACTAAAACCAAACTTCTGGGCTTGACCCATAAATAACTGACTAACATGTAAGACTGCAGACTACATGATCACAATTCCCCTTTGCTTAAAATCTCCCCTTGCTCTAAAACACAAGATCATTCTAAAAGTTGGGGTGATAGACAAGTGCTTGTTTCCCACATCAGTGTTAACTCAAATACCTTTTCTTCACAGTCAAGGCTGCATTTCACGAGTAACCAGTGGCACATAACAGGCTTAAAATAAGGGTATTTCAATGATTTAAAATTATTTAAGTACATTTTTAAAGATTTTTTCATGTTTCTTTCTATACAAATTCTTTTGTATATGAAAGATCCACACCATAATAAAATTCAATAATCTTTAGATCAAAGTATCCTCTGTCTTCCAAAGACTACTTAACCTTTGTCTTCCGTATTTGCAAAACAGCTAAAAACTAATTATGGGAATATACACAAGAAGCAAGAAGAGATCAGGATGTATGTTATGTTTTTGGCACCACTGTGTCAACAGATATACTACACACAACTTAGTTACCAAGTTCAGAGGTAATTCTGTTACTTCTGGTACTATGGGGACTTCACACAAAACTTGACAAAAACACTTAAAAAGTTTTTCCAAAAAATAGTATTTAAAATATTAGTTTCAAAATTTTATTACAAATTACTTCCTTGAAGCAGTTTTTGCACAATGTTATGTACAGGTGGAAAATTTCTTGGAATGTTTAGTCTTCTAGTAATTGAATCATTCCAGATAGGAAAAAAATCAGAATTTTATTAGATTTAACCTTCAACTAAAGACAATTATTACAAAATCAACTGGCTATTCAGAGAGTGGCACAACTATATACAAAAGCTACACTACCTAGAAGATTCAAGCCAAGTACAAAATAGTATTTGATTTCCACTACAGAACTAGTCTGTACAAAAAAAAAGGGGGACACATAGAAGGACAGACCCTAAGAGTTATTACAATGACATTCAGGTTAGTTTAACAAGAGCATAAAACTTACATAAACATATGAAAAAAACATGCAAAGTATTTTCAGGTACTGGAACATCCTCTTCACATTTGGCAAGTTTTCTATGTCAACAACTTTTCATCTGATTTTGAGAGGTATCGGTTCCAACTTGATCACAAAAATAAATTATAATCTTCTATAAAGCAAACAGCAGTTTATGCTTTGTTCTCATCTGTCCTTTGGGATTCTGTTTGGTGGCTCATAACAGCACACCATGACACGGGAACACTGACATCAGCTAAAGTGCATGGAGCAGGAAGCACACACTTGTTACCTGTTATAAAGTGCTTCATCCAGGTAGTTTGGTACCTATGCTAACATTCCCAAAAAATGTATACCACCACGTATAACTCCACAGAAGATGGAATTCTCTGAAAATGTTTAAGGCTCTAGACAAATACACTCAAGATAGGTGGATTTGTATCTAAGAACCTGAAGTATGAAATTAAAGCTGTGTTCATGTCAAATAAGGAGCAGGGAACCAGGCTGGGGATTGCAAGCCAGGACAGAACAGTGTTACAAGAGCAGAACACTTAAGGAGACTAACTTTGGGCATCATGAATCCATCCAGGGAGAGAACTCAATTAAAATGATATATACTGGTAATTTTTAGAGACCAGCTTTTCAAGGGAACTCCTGCCAACCGCAAGGGCTTGAGGACTTTGTATTACTACATACTACTTACTCAAAGAGTTTTGCTGAGCAGAAATAAAAAGCACTCCCTCAAAAAAAAAAAAAAAAAAAGGCAGATAGTCTAAATACAGTCTGTGGGTTCAGACAAGGTCCAAAGAATAATAAGAGCCAAATGAAGATAACTACATTTCACAAACACTCAGCTAAATAATGTAAAAACAATGAATCTGAGTTAAATTTTGCATCCATTGCATATCCACATTCCCATTCAAAGTGGTAAGTCATGTGCACAGGTACATATGGCAAGATTTGCCACTACAAGAGTGATGACATTATCAGGTTGAGCTGATATTTAGGAACACAGTTCACAGGCAGACAAAGATGAAGGAAGGGGTCACCTATCAGCAAACTGCAGCTACTGGAAAAGGAACACCACCACAATGAGAGCAGCTAAATTCTTAGTGTCAGGTAACACAGCAAGTTTGATATACCCATCCCAAGTCATCATTTGTTATTAGGACAAACTTCCTCTCTGCACAGCAGAGCACTGAAACAGCTTACCCAGAGAGGAGCTTCTCACAAGACAGGAGATTTCAAGGCTCAGCTGAAGAAAAATACAAGTTGGTCTGACATAACACTGGCAACAGCCCTGCTCAGAACAGAAGGTTGGACTAGATGACCTCCAGAACTCCTTTTTGATCAACCCTTCTTTGTACATACACATTTTTAAAAGCTGTGGGGAAACACATCCTACAGAACATCAGCTGTATGGACAAGATGTACCAATTAACAGACGAGAGCAAATACAGAGACTATGAAACACTTGAAGGAAGACAAGTAAGGTTCTTTAAAAAGCACAGAAAACAGGACAGGATATCTTGTAAGATTGCCTTCCCTTCCAGAACAGGATTAAGATTCCTAATTAACCATATGTATTTCTTTCACATTTTAAAACATGTTCCCAATAGAGACACACAGTTGCTCCAGCCTATTCCAGTGCCTAATAATCCAACACATAAATGAGATTTCCATTTATGTCTAATCTAAGTCTCCCAACACGCAATTTATTCAATTGCTTCTTGTCAGATCCAAATAATTCTTGCCCTATCTTGTCTCACCTTATTTTACTCAATATTAAAAACACATTCCCTGAATATCTTAGTCTTCTTTCAAGGGAGGTATTGTCTAAATTTCTCATTCTTTGCTGCATTTCTTTCAGTTCCTTCACTTGGTTGGACTACATCTGGCCACAGGACTCCAGCTGAGCCCTGCTACTCCATGCACAACAGAAAGCAGTTTTATCTGTCTCACACACTCAAGTTGTCAACTCAGATAAGCATAAAAGGAAACCATCCCTGTGCTAAGGCTTTACCAGTTCCTATTGACAGCAGGCTCCAAGTTCTGTATCTAGTGTTGTACTTGGTCAAGCTTGTTTTAAAGCTAAGTTTTATTCAGTCTTTGCTTTAATCCATAGAAACCAGACAATCAAATCTATTCCCCAGTTACTCTTTAGATACAACTGGAACGATGAAATCTGGAGTCAGAAAACAATACCAAGAGCATAAATGGGTTTAGTATGAATAATTGAAAAAGAGATCCCACTTTACTTTGTGACCTTTTGACTTAGTTATTGTATGTAATTAGTAAATATGACTGGAAAAGCAATTCAATTAATGTTCACTCCCTAAAACAATAGTTACTGAAAGAAGAAACATGTCCACAAAAAGCCTCTCTTCACACTCCGTAACTTACAGAATGTGTAAAGAATTACCATTCATTGCTAAACAAATGGTATGAAATTAAAGGAAGAATAAATGCATGGGGGAAAATACTTGCAAAAGAAGAAAACCAGCAAGCCCTAAGTTATTACTTAGCTGTGCAGACCAATCTAAAATAATTCAGCCAACTTCTTTTAAAATCAAAGATATGGACTGTAACTGCTATAAACACAACATACCTGCTCAAGTACATCCAACTTTAATTCAAGTTTACTGAGCACAACATCTCCTCCCCAGAGTGACAACTGCAGATCTGAAGGCTTCAAGTTCTTTATGTAGCGATTCACATAACTCATCAAAATAGGAGTTACATAGGACTCCAGCATTCTGGAAGATCTCTGTATCACAGGTCAAGCACTAGGAAAACAGGACAAGAAATTGAGGTGTTAGTTGTACATCTCCAGTCTAATTTTCAATAATGCAACACTCCCACTGTTTGAATGTATGAAAATAATTCTAAGTATCGTTTATAGTCAGAGCTTTATAGTTTATAGTTTATAGTTACATATGAAGATAAAATGTATGGAAAGATGTAAGCACATCTATTTACACTGACGAATTTCCAGGTTACACATACATATATATCTATATGTATACATATACGCATATCTGTATGTGTTCATATATATATATATATATATATATATATATATATATATATATATATGAAATAGCAATTGGCTTGTTCAAAAACAAACGAAGAAACAGAAAAGGTGATCGAGCAGCCCACCATGCTTTCATGTAGCATTTAAGTGACAGGAAAACTCCTTTTTGGAGTCATCAAAAGGATAAACTTTGGCAACATCAAGAAAGGGTAACTCCTAGCTGATAACGAGTTCACACTAAAATATCGCCTTAGATGCGCTTCACCAATCTCAGCACCGTGTACAAGGCAACCCTGAACTCCAAGAAACCAACATCCCTCATGACCCGAGCTGAGGTTACCGTAAGGTCTGCCATCACTCCCATCCCTCCCCACATCCTCTCCCAAACCCTCGCCGTCCTCAGGAGACCCTTCCCCGTCCCGTCACCCTCCCAAACCCGGGAACCCCGCGGCGGTTCCTTCGGGACACATCCTCGCACGTCCCTCCCGGAGCCCCGCGGCCCCTGAGGGCCCTTTTACCTGGCCGTGCAGGACGCCCCGAGGCTCCGCGCCCACCCCGGGCCGGCCGGGCCGCGGGAGCGCCCCGCACGCAGCACCTCCGGCAAGCGCCGCCCGCCCCGGCTCCACGGCCCGGCTGCTTCCGGGTTCCCGGGCGCATGCGCCGGCGCTGGGCGCGAGAGCGGGGCGGGGCCGGACCGCGGCTCTGAGGGCGGGGGGGGTCACGTGCCCCGAGGGGCGGGGTTTCCCCGCCGTGCCCGTGAGGCTGAGGGGGCGCGCGGGCCCAGTGACGGAGGGACAGAGGGACAGGGGGACAGAGGGACAGAGTGACAGGGGGACAGAGGGACAGAGTGATAGGGGGACAGAGTGATAGGGGGACAGAAGGACAGAGGGACAGAAGGACAGAGGGATGGGGTGTCAGGGTCCGCCAACATGCGCGAGGAACCTGATGGTTCGTTTTGAAGATCTCAAAGCGCAAAAGACACAGCAGGGGACAACTCAGTTTGCTTAAACAAAAAAAAAAAAAAAAAAAAAAAAACAAACAAAAAAAAAAAAGGCACTTTTATTTAGTGCCCACGATGCGGTAGTAGGAGAAGAAAATAGAGAATAGTGAGAAAGATAGAGAAAGAGGGGGAAGAGGGTTATAGCTACAAACATGGAGAGTCAGAAATCCTCAAGGCGTAGAGATGCCCATAGACACGATCTTCTCCAGTGGGGTGATCACAAAGGTGTTCAGAGTCTCCAGAGTCTTTATAGGTTGGTTAGGGCAAGGATCAAGGCGAGTGGCACAGAGCCAAAGAGAACCAAGCGAGTGGCACAGGGCCGACGCAGAAAATACCTGTGTTAAGGTTGGGTGCTCAGGAACAAGCTACAAGCTGTACCCTTCTAGCACAGTCAATATAGTCAGCTCAGTCCACCATAACCAGCTACTATTGTTCTTGTATTCCATTCTTGCGGAGCAACTTTCCACCTCAGCCAGGCCAGGGGCTCCTTCAAAGTCCAGGGTCTCAGTCCCCAACCATCGGAGACAGTTGTGAGGCATAACACATCCTTAGACAGACTCTGACACAGGGACACGGGACAGGTGGGGCTGGGGAGGGCCCGTGGGGTCATGGAGTCTGACCTGAGACCGAACAGCACATGGCAACTCTACCGTGGTACCGAGTGCCACGTGTAGTCTTTACCGAAATATCCCCAACCACGATGACTCCGCCACCTCCCTATAAAGTCCATTCTAATCGCCCTTTATGTGAAGAAATTCCTCTTGACGTCCAACCCAAACATCCTGTGTTGCAGCTTGAGTCTATATCCTCATGTTGTCTCCATTTTTTTCTGGGTGGCGGTGCCAATTCCCATCTGGCTACAGCCTCCTTTCAGGCAGGTGTGGGGAGCTATAAGGTCATCCCTGAGCCTCCTTTTCTCCCGGCTAAACACCCCCGGCTCTCTCAGCTGCTGCTCAGAGGATTTGTCCTCCAGACCCTTCAGCAGCTCCATTGCCTTTCTCTGGACTCTCTCCAGCACCTCAATGTGTTTCCTGAATTGAGGGGGCTAGAACTGTCTCAGGTTTAATCTGGTTGTTTCTCACCCGAGATTCCAAAGGCTGGTGGTTCGTGTGGGCATGAAGGGAGGGATTTTCCCTCTCAACCTCTGAAGGATTTAGGGTCTGCTGTCTGACTCTGTGTCTCTGTGTCTGTGCTGAGCTCGGTGCGGCGCAAGAATGATGAGGAGTCTCAAGGTCTTGGTTTTCTGGTTTCTCGTGTTGTTTATTAGTTCTTACTTTACAATTCTCTGTGTCCAGCCAAGATGTTCACAGCAGCTTGGACACAATGTGATTCCCCTGTGTCTGGCCAAGATGTTCTCAGCAGCCTGGACACGAGGTGACTCTCTCCTGTGATGGGAAGTCTCTACCTCTTATACAGATAACTACGTTCCCATTGTTTACAATTCTATGCCAATGTCTATCACCTATACTAACAGGGTCATGTCTACTTTGATCCAATCCACTGAAACTACTTTGTGCCCACGTCACTGCAGAAGATGGATGTCAAGGGAGAAGAAAAAGAACCCAGGGCATGGCCCTAAAACCACCATCTTGTCCCCTTGCATCTACATTCTAAAAATCCCCAAACTACAAAATCTTCTGCACAGTGATAACTACACTACTCTCTGTCATACATTTGTGACTTGCAATTCTTCTCTCTGTTGGATGTTTTTCACATGGACCAAAATCAAAGACTGTGTCTTCCTGGGCTCTGTGCCAGGCAAACCTCCCTGCACAGACCCCAGACCCTCTTTTTTGGGTCCCAGGCCTCCCTACCGAGGTCTGTGACTTTCCAGGGCGCCCAGAGGGATGCCCTGAACTCCAACAGAACTGCATACAGTACTCGATACAGTCTCCTGCCAGGGCCCCCTCAGGTGTGTGTGAGCCCCTGCCTTGGCCACACTGCTGGTGGGCTCTGGCCAGGAGCACAGTGAACCCTGAGATGTGCCACTGCCTCCACCAGCCCCAGCTCCAAGGTTTGGTTCATGTTGTTAGAATTGACAAATGGCCATGTGGGGCAAACCTCAGGGGTGGCAAACACTTTTTCTCACTCTGCTTAATAAAGGTGTGCATTTTCTGGCTTGGTTTAGAGCAAGGTTCTGTATGACTCTGCACCGCAACAGTTCTGCTTAGGGTCTCAATTTCACCATTTCGGATGTGAGAGGAGTTCCTGACACCTAGGAATGCCCTTGGTGTTCTGCATGCCCAGAGCGCTTCTCCCTTCTCTAGATCACAGAGAAAAGCCATCTCCAGCAGTGCCGAGTCCTTTTGGGGTTGCTTGTGGCGCCCAGAAAATGCCCTGGAAAGGTGAGTTAATAGAAGCCTTGCAGGCTGACGTGTTGGCATATGGGTTATGTGGAAAGGAACTGAGCTCATTTTTGTCAGGGAAAGGAGCAGTAAGCAGTGCCTGTGGGCATGGCTTTGATGTAGATAATGAATAACCTTTTACAAAGGCCTCTGATTTGAGTTTTAAAGGAAAGCATAGGATATGCCTCTTGAGTTACATATTCCTCCTGGAAATTTGAAATCCCATAAATTTATCCTGCAGTGTAGTTACATGGCTGAAAACACAAAAAACCCAACACTATCCAGCATCTGAGAGAGCACATGTGAAGCCCAAACAGCAAGTGCTCAGGTAGGATCCTACCCCTATAGCAGTCTGTGTATTGAAATCTGGCTGAGCTAATCAAGGTCTGGAGGCTCCAAATCCTGCTGGATTACCTGTCTGTTCTGCCTCTGGTATACACATGCTGAGTTAACCGTGAATCAAACCTCATTTTGTTTTTGCATAACCATTGCCTCACTTGCTGTGCCATCTTCACTCATGAATCACAGCTCATAAGACAGTATTTCACCTCATGAAGAGGTGAAAGCAGCTTGGACTGCTTCTTTACAGTGGTCACCATTCCCATGGCTCACACTTGAGTGTGTGTTTGACCATTCTTTAGTACCGGTGACATGTTAACCTATGGCTAAGAGGTGGTAGCAGGCAGGTGAGGGACAGGATAATTGGAACAGCAGAAGTGATCTTTAATTAAAGTTGTGCTTCTGACTAAACAATTTCTCCAGGACTAACATTCATGAAGAATTCCTCTGCAGAACTGCTACACCTTTCTGTCCCTCTGCTAGACCAGTGAGAGTGGTAAATTTTACTGGTAACACTTTTCAGGAGTGTGCACTGCAAGCCAACTCAGAGAAATAATCAGTGCTAATGGAAACAATCTCATTTATAGCATAGCCTCCCCATAGAGTTGCATTGACACAACAGAGGGATGTGGCACTGATAAGTGTAATGTTGAAGCACACCCTAAGCCTGCATCAAAAGCCCTGATTTCAACAGAAAAGCATTCCTCTGTTTCTTTGTCTGTTATGTTATTACTTTTGAATGACGTATCCAATCAGTGCTGGAATGTTTTCTGAAAGTTCAGAATTTAAGGACAACACCCTATTTTGGTGAAAAATCAGTAAACGAGAAGAAGAGTAGGGGAAAAACATAGTGCTCCTGGCAGCTGCCTGGCAGACCCAGCAGCTGAGAACAACTCTGTAATTTTCCTGGCAGCTATTAGCATTTCATTATAACTACCTCCATCTCAGTTCTACTTCAAGTATGTTGACACCCTGAATAATTTATTTCTCACAGTAGGAAAAAAAAGGGAAAAAAAAATAGAAGGGATCACGCAGGAATGGATCTTTGAAGGAAAGGAGATAAATGAAACAGGAGTAGCTGGAAAGGGCTATAAAGGTCCCTGATGTACAGAAAGATGCAAGCTGAGTGCATGGGACATTTGCAGGTAGTAGACAAGTGACATGCAGTAATGAGCTTGGGCATACTACAGCAACCAGGGCATGTCTGCTAGAAATGTCAACTCCTTGAGCTAGTCCAATTTATTCAGCATTTCAACACTTCAGTGAAACATGCAGGGTGGGTATAATTAAAATTGTAAATCTAGTGGTATGCAAATCTTGTTCAGTCACATAACTTGAGCAATTGCGAATCCCTGAAAAGCTAACAAAAGTAGATACAGTTTACCTGGAGATTGAAAGACTGTACACAAAATGGTGTCACTTTTGGCCAGACATGAAAAAATAGCACTTCAAGGACATCCTCAGGAAACATATCTACCTGCAGAGTACTTTTTCCCTTGATAAAAGAGTCTATCAATGGTTTCATTATTGTTATTGTTACAGGCTAGTTCCTGTTTTCTGCAACAGAAGTAGCATCAATGAAACACAAAATGAAGGGGGAAAATAGAGTTCATTAAAAAATGAGGAAAATCTAGAAAAGGTAGAGGATGATTAAGTGGCTGTTACAGAATTACTCAATCACAGAATGATTGGGATTGGAACGCACCTCTGGAGATCGCCCAGTCCAACCCTCCTGCTAAAGCAGGCTCACTTGGAGCTGGCTGCCCAGGATTGCATCAAGGACAGTTTATATCTCCAGAGAAAGAGACTCCACAACCTCTCCAGTGCAGTCTGTTCCATCGGTTCTCTATTAACCTCAGAGTAAAGTTCTTTCTCATGTTCTGTTGGAACTTCGTGTGCATCGTTTTCTGCCACATCCTACTGTTGCCCTCATCCTACTGCTTGGCACCACTGGGAGGTGCCTGGCTCCATCCTCTTGACACCCTTCCTTCAGATACTGATAGACTTTGATATGATCCCTTCTCAGTCTTTCCTTCTCCAGGATAAACAGCTCCAGCTCTCTCAGCCTTTGCTCATCAGTGAGTTGCTTTAGACCCCTAATCAAATTCATAGCACTCCACTGGACCCTCTCCAGTACCTCCTTGTCTTTCCTCAACTGGAGACCTCAGAACTGAACGCAGGCATCACCTGAGGCTGCAGTCAAGGGGAAAAACAAGGAAAACAGACATCCAAACAGATTTTTAAATGTTTGGCCTGGGCATTTTGCAGGACATAAGACAATCTGAGGTTATTGACAAAAGGGTCAACCAATGCCTCTTGTGAAGGATCTTCTGTGAGGATCTTCTTTTTTAACTGAAAAAAGGTTTTTAGTCCTCCAGCCTGCTTTACTATGTCCCTCAGCTAACACTGGACACTTCAACCAGGTTACTGAGCAAACTTGTCCATGTCTGTTCTGCTCCAGTGCCTCCAAGTACAGCAGCATGGACATGGGCAGCTGATCCCAGAAGCCTTCAGTCTATCCATGTGGCGGAAAACTGCTGGTTTATGATTCTTTAGAGCCTTCTGAGGTGTCCTGTAGACAGCATGAGACTGACAGTGTGAAGGAGTTCATAATCATAAATTATCAATACTAATAGAGATATTTCAGAAATACCTGTGAGGAAAATTAAAGATTATTTAGCCTTCTTTCTCCCCTCCTGTTCTAGGTGCTTAGACATGGACTAGTTGATTTGTAACATTTCTTGTTGGTTCCTTTTTCTATTTTTACTACAAGTAGTACTTGTAGTAAATTATGTACATTTATACACATATTTTACATCTATCTATATATTATATATATAGATACTCGTGTATAAATGTCTTTATATCATAATATATAAGAATAATGTATTATAAACATATTAATATTTGCCCTTTCTGTCTTACTGGGAATTGCCTAAACTCAGACTGAATTGACTAAAAATATGTATCTTCTAATATTTTTCAAACATTAAAAAACTACATCAACAAAACCAAACAATGTAAATCATTCTGTTTTACTATTAGAATTAAATAGGTTATTAGTGATGTCATGTTACCTAATTACTAAATCATATATAGTAATGAGAAACTGGGGGAAAAAAAATTGCCATGCCACTTTCATTACTATAATAGCCCCCATCTTACTATGGGGTTATTTTCAGGTTCACCAAAATGCATGTGGATTTGAAATGTGGCAACATTAAAAGCTGACTTTTTTAAAAAAATTGCAAATATGCTTTCACTGTAATCTGAATTTTGGTATATTCTAAATTTTAAAGTGCAAACAATTGTCTATCATAAGTTTTAGTTGTTCTTCTATGCTCTACTATAGTCTTGAAGCAGTATTTTTTTAAGCCTTAAGAAAAATATGTTTATTGTTTCCATTTAAAATGGAAAATCAGTATTCAAAAATATCAAAATAAATTTATTATTTGTAACTGTGATTATGAGCAGGAGTCTGTTGAAACAGTTACATTCACTCTAACTAAAACAGAGAAATATTAATTTAGTGATCAAAGGTCATGAACTTCTGGAAGCTTTTGATCTATGATCCCAGCTCATTGCTGCCTCATCTGGCTTTTTAGGAAAATGCTTTCCCCAACTCTGCTAATTCCTGCAGCAGTCTGGAGACGGAATGCCCAGGGCACTGGGGAGCAGAACACATTTATGCAGATTGGGATGCTAACCCAGCTCAAGCTTCACCAGCCTCGCCTGATGTCTCCTCTGTGGGTGAGTGTTCACTCTGAGTTGACAGGGTGAAAGTCTGTCCAATCCCCTCTTCAGGGTGAGCAAAGGACTAAGAGCCAAATTGGTTCAGTCCAGGCATTGATGGTGCACTCAAATGTAAAGATTTAGCTACAGTAACTGGTGTTTTAAAATGTAGCCTGCATGCATAAATTCTTTGTACATACATTTGGTTGCTTTGGGCATTATTAAACCTCAAATAAAGAGCCAGTATTACATCTCCAGAATGCATTGTCCTGAATTTTATTCACACACCAGAATGAATGAAATACAAGATAAGAAACCTGAATGGAACAGGCTGGAAATGTACAGTTTAGTCTTCTAGGAGTATAATTTTCAGATATATCATGAGAGGTAAGCATGGCTGTCTAACCAGGAAAGTTTAAACTGGAATTTGTTTTTCAAGTTTTTGTTGAATTGGTAACAAAGGAAAACAGTTACCCACCTTGCAATAGTGAAATTTTAGGGTATATAGTGATATTTGACCTGTTCTGATATGCTTGAAGGGTTTATGTCTCCTTTGGGTAGAAAGTGGTATCTTTGACTTCTACACCTAATTATGAAATACATCCAAAAAAGTCAGCCAAGAAGATGTAATTTCTGGTTCCAGTACATAAAATACATGTTTGACAATTTTAAACTGTATATGTAGAGAAACATGTACCTTATTACCGCCTCTGGGTATGAGGAGATTTATGCACTAAAGGTTTCACACGGGTTTTGCTAGACTGTTGCTGTACTGTTCATGCAAAATGTATATTTCTAATGACAACTTCTAGCATACAGTCTTTTAAAGTAGTCCTGCTTTTTAGGAGTTAAATAATCAATTTTTCTCTGATATTTACATATTTAGTTTTACAGAAAATTACAAGTCTATGATTTTATATGCACCTGTACTTATAAACAATTTTCAGTAAATATGGAATGCATAAATATACTATCAATATATTTCAAATAAATATTTATACATATACTACTATTATAATTTTTCCTCAGTCAAAAAATTTATGTGTTAGCAGGAGTTTAAAAGTAAGTGACAGCTTCTTTCTGTGTTATTTGTTGGTTCTTTAGGGGATGAAGGCAAAAATGGCAAAGCTCAGGAACCTTTTTGCTGGATCTATGCTAAAATCCACCTCCTTTTATTGGCAAAGTGAGTTTTTCAGTTAAACTGTAGCACTCTGTGACACCCTTTCTTTGGCTTGTCCTGCAGCTGTACCAGGAACATTCCTGCAGAAGCTGAAGTCTGTTCTAAAATTTCTTTATCATGTGAACAAAAATTATTTGATTTACATGTTGTAGAGCTGATATTAATGAATATCAGGCATGTTGGACAGCAACAGGAACTGCAAAGCCAAGAAAATGTGTCAGGTCTGCAACGTCAGCCTTGGAACCTGAATGGCAGACACAGCTCCATGTGAATAAAATCTTTAACATTTCAGGACTGATCTCGTGGGTTTCTTGGACTTTACAAATAAGTAAACATAGGTCCTAATATTGAAATCAATCTGTATAAATTGAAATCAGACTGTGAAAGGTACAAAGGACTAAAGAGAAAATATGGAAAGCAGATAGTTGAGGTACATGGATCTTTTATAAGAGAGAGGCTTTTTTATAATTTTCAGAATTTTTAGTAATTTTTTAGCTCTTTGTCCTAGCATATAACTTGCAGGCATTAGGTTATTTTTTTCCCCTCTGAGAACTTATAGATGTTAGCATTAAAGGGTTTTCTGATGTATTTTGTCAGGAAATTAAGTAGCTGTTTCACACCTCTCCAAAAATCAATAGCAATAAAAGCAAGGATCCCCCTTCTGATAGAATGACTGCTCAGAATCGCCTCTGCCCCTGAAAAACAAGGTGTAGAGTCTATTCATCACACAGCAGTTTTGAGACATTTTTGGTTTCGTTGCAGATTTTGAGACACTCTGAATTTATTATTGCTTTTAAGCAAGTGCTTCTTGCTGTTTCAGCAGCTATTATCAATTGATTGCTTTCCATCTTTTTTTCTTTTCATTCATGTAATTTCCTGCCCACATTTTAGATACAGTGTTGCTAACAACAGTAACTTAAGTATGAATTGGAAATTGCAGAAAGTCTCCCTTCAATCTTAAATTCACTGAGTAGTCAGGATTGCATATCTTGCATTTCATTCCAAGGACGTACTTTTTTTTTTGTCAGTCCATTTTTTCTAAAACACACAATCACTTAGTATTGATTTCTGGTGTGCTGTATCCCACATGCATTGAGGTGACGCAAAGAATTTCTTGCTGTACTTCTTGTTCTGCATTTTTATCATCCAGTCATAATGCACGGAACAGTTATTTTCAGATTAATATCATTCATTTGTCCAAAGATGATGGGCGTGGTGGTCAGGATGACATTTCAGTTACATGATATACACCTTTTAATTTCTCCATATGATCTAAAACCTGGAAGGATGGGGAAGAATGTTGACTTAACACAGGTTATTAATGGTAGCCAAAATTTGAAAGACTGTTTTATAAAGTGTGCAAATGTTTATGGCATGATTTGAGTGAGAGATGATCCCAATATTGTATAAGATACTGCAAAATTTTTTATTAGTGGTGGCTCTCTCTCTCTTCTTTATCTTGCTTGATATTGGAGATATTTAAGGGCTATGTGAGAAAACCAAGTAAATACAACAAACAGTCTATCAGTAGTTTATATTTGTTGCACAGGCTGCAAAAATAAAGCTTACTTACATCCAGACACTGCATTTCTGAAAGTTTATTCAAGATTTCCATAGATATCTCATGCCTAAGAACAAATATCACCAAGTCTATAAGGTGGAGGTACTTCCCAAAATTAGGTTTTAGATTTTATTTGAAAAGCTGACAAAAATTAGGGTTTAGATTTTATTTGAAAAGCTGACACTAAATGAATCACCTGCTTTGCAGAAATGGGTCTTGTTCTTTCATCCAGATGTTGTGTCATAACCTTTACTGTGTTTTCAAACAAATGTGGCATTTCTAGAAATACAAATTAGGCCGAACAATTGAATATTCTAAGATATTCTCTTAGCAACAAAACACAGCTACTGATTTTAATTCTGGTCACAAATTATGTGGAAAAACAAAGTCATATTAGACTATTTTCTCTTCATACCTTTGCTTTCTCCCATGTTTCACAGTTTCTTTTTCAACAAGAAACCAATCTGTGTCAAAAGGGAGAAATAGTGATGTTTCATAGGAGAGTGTAGTTGCTTCTTTCAGACACACAAATTTAATACTGAGAAATGAATACTTCTTTTAGGGAAGCTGGAAAAAGAAGTCTCAGGGTAACATAAACTTCCCTAAATGACAAACTTCTGAAAGTGGGACAGCTGCTATTAATTGGCAAGACAAATTTTGTGTTCTCATCAGCTTATGTCTTGAAGGTACAACAGCATCCTTTCTAAAGCACTTGACAATTGCAAATCCATACCATTTCTCTACAAAAATACCATTTCTCTACAAAGTACCAACCTCCCCTTTGCATCCCTCCATTAAGCTGATGTTATCACAATAAAGAAGAATTTAATTTTTATGGCTTTGCACTTCTTTCAAGCACATTATCCTTACTCTCTCTCCTTTACTGTTGCAAATACTTAGGCCCTTCTGCACTAGCAGAGATGGAAATAATCATCCCAACACCAAGTTTTTTACCCTGTGCATATTATCACCTAAGCAGTCATTCATACATGGAGACATGTTTTAAACATCTCTGAGAACCCTCACGATACTTTGTCATCTCCTTTCTATAAAATTCACTGTCACCAGGATGTCTGTCAATATGACAACAGCTAGGAGCAAGGGAACTGATACCCTCCCTGTCTGATGGATCACTGTCATATGATTATGTCCTTGGGCTCCCCATCCATCAGTCATAGCTCCATGTTGTTACCTTAGGATGTAATTAGGCGCAACTGTTTTTCATGTAGCAAGGCTAATGTACAAACACATGCCAATTCCAGCATCTGGGGAAAGCATAAAGCCAAGTGACACCTTTATGTTGTATATTTTTCAAGCAAGAATTGTCTTTCTGTTCTGGGTTTGTATAACTTCTTGTAAAACATTACTTCAATTCCTGATTGCTGCTTTTAGTTTTGCTGCACTTCAAGAAATGTTCATAGCAAAATCCTTTCAATGAGATCCAATTCACTGGACTGGAGTAATGTAAATCCAGTTTGCATTACTTGAATGGCCTCTAAAACCGTTTAAGATAAAAGCAATGGGCATTAGCTCATGGAGAATTGCATGCCTTCCAATCTTTACCAGCTCAAAGGCTTTCCAGCAGCAAATAATGTGAACTGGCAAGATGACTAAAAACCTGCAGTTCACTGCAGTTCTCAGAATTGTACACTACATAAAGAGAGGGACTTAGTGACCACAGAGAAATACAGCCAAAGGAAATGTGATGAGTAGATATGACTGGGAAAGTAGGTGAACCCAAGACTGAATAGAGCATGAGTTTAACCCAAAACATCCTAGTATCTTCAGGGAGCTGGGAGCACCTCTAGGGGGGTCTGTCTTTGTCCAGATGCAGTGAGAAATGGAGCACTTCTTTCCAGGCACTGAGACAAAATAAAAATGGACAGCAGATGAGTAATTTTTTTCCCCAGTTCTGTGATGGACTGTTTCACTCTCACTTTACAAAGATGAAAGAACAGAGCAGTACAATCCTCTTAGCGGGGTTGTAACAGCCACACAGAACTTCGTCTTCTCACTCTCTGGGGGCGTGCCACCTTCTGTGCTCTTTCATAGATGGTTAGCACTAAAACCACTAAAACATTGCCATCTCTAATTGAGTGAGCAACTAGGGCCATATCACAGTAGTTCTTTGCTTCTGAGTCAGTGGTCAATCCATTCCAGGAAGACAAAAATACAGAATAAATATTGTTATTATTCCACATATCCTGGTAGTATTGTTTCAATCTGTTGGCTGTACAGTCTGTGAGACAGAGCACTGGTTAACATTGTAAAGGCTCCTTTTAAAACCTGGGAAGTTAGAACAGATATTATTTTAATGAAAGCATAGATGTGGAGGCTGTAACAAAATCCACAGGAAGATTCTAAATCCTCCAACACTTTGGATTTTTCATCAGCCTGGATTTAGATTGACCCTAATAATGTGTATACTTAGTGCTTACAATCACATGTATAAGGTCCATAAAAATACAATTTACCAGCTGCTCAAGTATTTTTCTAATGACTCAGACTCTCTACTTTTTTTGTTATTGTATAAAAATGTGATGCTTTTAAACTGCGCAGCATAAATTACATTGTTGCTTCTCTGCTGCAATATAATATAACCTTTCCCATGGTTATACATTTTAAAAGGGAGGTATAGAAAGTTCTGTGTATCCAGTGCACCTCCTGGAGTTCAGCTTTCAGGCCCTTTTTCTGATCATTTGCTTTCTAATCCTTGAAGATATAAAATCCTCCTGTTAGCTGTTTGCATCATGGGAGGCTTGGGACACTTTTGCTTTCAGGTGTATTTCTCTGGTTGAAGGGCTATCTTCAATTCTTTAAGCACTTCATTACTATGGCAAAAAAAGTGTTGCTGTCACAGAACACACCTTTTGCAGACTGTTGCCATAAAATATGTTACCTTCCATGGTAATGTACGTCTCCTATGAGACCAAACCTGGTCAAAAAATACCTGTATCTGTGTTTCTCTACAGGGAAGAATACAGATGAATACAGATGAATTGTTACCTTCCAAGCATGGAAGGTAACAATTTCATTTTCTCATCATCAAGAGCCTCACTGAGATAAATAGGATTAGGACATGACTGAGCCCTGAATGTAGTAATTCTGGGCAGAACTAAGTCAAGAGTCTTGCATTACAAAGTCATTTAACTGTTAGCTTTTTTCATGTTTTGGCACAAAGATTGCACCATGCCATCAATCATTAAAAAGTATGTGCAAAATATAGCAGATTTCTCGATAAAAGCAAAGTAAAAGGTTCCTTTGCATGACATGTTCTTCACAAGGGCAAAGTTAACACGATAGCACAATAAATCAAAACATTGCCCTGGAAGATGTGTAGTGTGGCTTTCTGCGTGGGACACATATGACTCATGACTTACTGAGTGTCCCAGTCATGGAAAATTGCCAGTTTAGTATGACTTGGGTTTGAGTGAATCAGTTTGCAGAAGGCTTATTTTAGGCTCATTTAAATGAATGGCTTAAAAATCATCAGGAGATTTGACTATGGTTTAACAGGTACCCAATACATAGAACACAGTCCTAAGGGCTAATTGCTGCCACTACAATGTGCATCTCATGAGGCAGTTCAATGTAAATTTGTGTTTATAATGTTCACACATATATATAACAGTCCATCTTCCAGTATGAATCAGCTTTTCCTAAGATTCAGTTTGTTGTGTATATTTGTCCTCTTTCAGGAGGTTAGAAGAAACTAACAAAATTGCAGCAGTTTGAAATGAAAGATGAAAGAAGTGAATGTAGCTTCTTATTTTAACAAAATAAATATATTTTTTGATTTTCAGTGAAGTATTACAAAAATACTAATAAGCGATGCAAATCTGTAAGTATACAAACATCATTTTGAAACTAAGAACAAACAAAAAAAAACTAGACACATTTATCCTCTGTTCATTTATTTTTAAAAGATTTTCCTTTATTCTATAAAATTATGTTTGTAAAAGGTTCTCTCCTTAGATATAGCAATGCAAAAGCATTTATATATATTTTTAATTGCTTGCACTTTTATTTAACTTAAGTACCATGTACATGCTTGGAAACCCAGCTTTCAATAGCAGCAAAGTGTGTACATAATTAGTAATAGGGCCTTCAGTCATTCCCCCTCTCATGTTCCACTGTTTTCCCATATTCCAGCACAGTTATGTGCCCTTTAAGCTATTTTTATCAAGTGTGACAACTTTGAACTTGTTCCAAGACCATATTGCCTTAAATGTGACCTTCTGGTGTGGAAGTTAAATGTTCTCTGAAAATCTTGCATATAACATGTACTTCTCTATATTTACTCTAAATGTAATATCTTCAAAGAATACCAAAAAGTCAGTGAAACATGAACTTTTTCTATAACAGCCTTGGAGCCTGATCCTTTATACATGACTTCAGTAGGATTTACACATGTGTAAGGGCTGCAGACCACGTGTGCAAATATGGACACATGTTGTATCGTATTAAGGTTCAATAATAAGGCTGGCCAGGAAACAAGGATTCTGTTTCGTGAAAGATTCTGAGGTTTTGGCATTTGGTTTCATTCTGATGCAGGGTGAAATCAAGACTTTCCAGCATGTTTTGAATGCAAGAGAGTCCACAAAGGAGACAGAAGACAGACATGAACTGGGGCTCAGTATATACCTGTTGTGGCGAATCCCCATTTCAAACACTGCTTCAAATGTGAGAGTAGTGATTTAAACTTGGATGTGCCCTGGACAAGATAGCATCAAACATATTCTTTGTTGTCCATAGACAAGTGAAGTCCTTCCTCCTCATTTTGAATGAAATTCCATTCTAAGGTTGAGGCAGGCAGCCCTGGTCCTCTCTCAGCAGGACAGGCAGCACCGCTGGCCAAGCATTTCCCCTGCAGAACCATCATCTAACTGCGAGTTGCACTGTGTGCCAGGGGACCCATGAGGTGTGTTTGGTCACAAGGCAGGTGACAGGCCATAGTGCTGTGCTCTGCTGCCTCTCAGGACTCTCCACACCTGTGCCCAGTGGTGTTTTCTGAGAGGCAACAATCTACTCAGCAAGCAGAGTTTGGGGACCACTGATATAACCAAAAGGGGAGGGTGCGGTGGTTTTATATCTCAGGTTTTTATAATGTGACACAAGAGTTTCTGTCACTGGAGTTGTTTGTGTGTTATAGCTCTAAAATATTTGCCTAAGATGTATGTTTCTGAACTATCATCTTTTCTCTGGGTTTACAGGGAATTGGGTATCCAACAGAGTAAATTTTAAGTTAGATGAATGGTTTTTGGTCAGAAAAGAAATGACGAATGAACCCCATCAGCTCTGTTTTATTTCTTTGGTTTCAAATGAAAGCAAGCATTATTCGATTTGTTTCTCTGATAAAAGACAGTGTTGCTAAAAAGACTTTGAGATACATCTGCATTTGAGATATATCTCTATCACATGATCAACAAATGTTTTTGTGTACCTTGAGCCTTTTGTGTCCCACAAATATTGTCTTAGCAATGTGCTTTGTTCTGCAATCATGTGATAGATGATAATAAAGCAAATCTCACACAAATTATATTTCCATTTGGATTATACTATAAAAAATAACTTTTCCAGATTTGGTGTAAGCACTAGCAAGCATTACCTGATAACTTAGCTGAATACATATTTGAATATTGATTTCGTACAATAAAAAGCCCAAAAGAAATCCCCAAAAGCCTGAGTGAAATTCTTATGGACAAATGGAATATAAAGCCTGTGGGTTGAAAACGATCTGTAAATATTAGTGGATGCCTCTTTTGTTCAGCTGCTTTACTGTTTGCAAGCACTGAACTGTTAAAACAGTAGGAAACAGTCAAAAACCAGTAAAGACAAACTTCTGGAAGAGGAAATAGAAATTGACAGATTATTTTAAATTTGAATATTTAGAAAATTGATGAACAGGGAAAAAAAATCTAAATTTTCTCTGAGTTTATTTCCAAGACAATTGTCCAAATTTAGTCTCTCTATTTAAAAAACCTCAGAGACTATATTTAAAATAATAATTTTAAAAGTTTGCTTTCTTCATCATTTGTTTTTGGCATGACCCTAGACAAGTTTCTTCTACATTTTGCTTAAGGGCCAAAGTAATGCTTCCACTCTGAATGTTAAATACTACCCAGCAGTCTGTCCTAGATCTTGACATAAGCACTGGCCAAGCAGACATTTATTCTGTTCTTTTTTATTAAAACAATATTTCAAAGAGTTACTTTCCACAAAAAAGAAAGAAAGAAAGAAAGAAAGAAAGAAAGAAAGAAAGAAAGAAAGAAAGAAAGAAAGAAAGAAAGAAAGAAAGAAAGAAAGAAAGAAAGAAAGAAAAAGAAAGAAAGAAAGGAAGGAAAGAAAGAAAGGAAAGAAAGAAAGAAAGAAAGAAAGAAAGAAAGAAAGAAAGAAAGAAAGAAAGAAAGAAAGAAAGAAAGAAAGAAAGAAAGAAAGAAAGAAAGAAAGAAAGAAAGAAAGAAAGAAAGAAAGAAAGAAAGAAAGAAAGAAAGAAAGAAAGAAAGAAAGAAAGAAAGAAAGAAAGAAAGAAAGAAAGAAAGAAAGAAAGAGGCAGGGAATTGGAGCTTGGAGCTGCCCTTTCTGAAGACCAGATGATGGTTAAGTTTTAACATTTATGTGGTAGCACCAAAGAGGCATGACCTAGTCCTCAGTCAAGCAGAGGCAGTTTAACAGATGATATGAGGTGTAAATGCTGAAGATCTGCTTCAGCTTGCCTGGTATATATTATAAGCAAGGATTATTCCCTCTCTGTAGATGTGGAAGCAAATGAGAAAGATCATAACTGCTTTTGAGCAGGAGTCAGTGTTAGAGACAAGATTAGAATTCAAGAGTTGATTGCTGTTGAGTTTAGCTCTATAACCAGTGCGGAGCCAGCCCTGACAACCCCATTCCTGCAGGCGGCAGGTTTTGGCCCTCTGAACTGAGACACTCCATCACCAGCTGTAGGTACGTGCTCATGTGGTTGTGCCACAACAGGCCACAGTCAAAGTAAGGAGCAAATAGTTTTCACAGAAATTCTCAGGCTGAGCTCTTTCACCAAGGATGTATTTTAGCATTATGTTTCCCCATTATCTGTGTGTTCAAATGACGTGGACCAGCATGCAGTAGTGCCCCTCTAATCGTGCATCAAATCCTCCCAAATGAAACTTTGGTTGCCTTGTGTTCAAGACCTCAGTTGGAAATGGCTATGTGAGGAAGTATGGGTGACTTGTCACTGTGGGGAAGAAAACAGTGGCACTAATGCATGTTCAAATCAGTAAAACAGTAGAAATACTATTTTAACAAACAAATCCATGAATGGACTTTCTGGACGGTAAAATCATTTGTCTGAATGACACAAGTGCATCAGTGTTCATGTCCTTTTGGTCCAATAGGACAGTGAGCAGCAGTGATCTCACAGTCCTATCAAAACAGAGTAAACAGTGTGTTTTACGGCTCTTTCTTTTTGAGAAGCTGGAAGACCCAAATTTGTCTTTACTTTGACCTCTCTGTGTTGAGGCAAATGCCAACCAGAAGAGGGAGCACATGTCAGCTGGAAGTCTATCCCCAGAGCTCTACCGACTCAACTAATTACTATGCTGACAAATACAGTCATGTTGGCAAAATAAATAAAGAAGATAAATCCGGGCTTGCCTGGAGAAGGTCAAAGCTCGATCAGAAAGGAATTGATATGTATATATGCCATTGAACTGCCCTAGCAGAAGTATTTCCACGTTTAAGAGTGGCTGGATTTGAAACAGAAATATGTCGCTCTGGTGCTTTCATGTGGATTACTCAGCTCATGAGATCAACAACAGGCTCCTTGCTGTGCCTCTCCCACTTACAGTTCACACAGGGATCACTTTTGTATGTAGTACGAGTCATTTCTTGCTGTAAAGAGGCCATGACCACTAATTGCTTTCCTCTTTTACTCTCTTCCTCCTTTTGCCCTCTTTTGGTTTTCCTTTTCCTTATTTCTCCTGCTGCTCTGTCCTTCAGATGTCGTTCTACGCTGAGTTCCCAAGGCTCTGGCTTGCAAAGCAGAGGGGAAGCTGTGGAGGCCTGGCTGCCTGTGGCACCCCTGCGGCTCTTGGGTCGCTCACCCTGCGTGCAGAGCCAGTACCAAGTGACTCCAGCCGTAGCCAGCTGCAGCTGGGTCTGTTGGCAGGAACGCTTGGCCTGAGGAGAAGTAAGGCTTCCCTGCCACAGCACTTTTCCTGCCATCTTTTCTGCTCCCTCTGACATTGGACCACAGCTCTAAGTAGTTGTCTTGGCATCGAGGCTGCACAGACACGAGTGGAGGGTGACTCAGAGGGGTTGCATGTGGGTAATTGGGAAGCACTGATTCATCCAAGAGGGACTTGCCATTCTTCCATAAGTTTAGCACTCGTGAGATTCTTTGCCTTCCTTCACAGATTTTTTTTCCTCATGCTCATTTTTTGTAGTTCTCTCTCTCCCCCACCCGTTGGCTTCTTATGATCTTTCTCTGTCCCCACTGACTCTTATTTTCAGTCTTCTCTGCCGCATTCTTTACCCTCCACTCCCTATTTTCTATTGTTCTTTTTATTCCTGTTGTTCCCCCCTTTTCCTTCTTCCTTGTTCTTGTCTCTGCCTCTTCGTTCCTAATCCCATCTCCAAAGTGACATCTCACTTCTTCATCCTACCAGAAAATAGTCTTGTTTGCAAGCTTACATCTATTTTTCTTTCTTCTGCTGGATATGCCACTTAAAACATCTTTGCTTCCTTGAAGGGCTCTGATTAAGATTACAAATATTTTTCTTTAAATGGTTAGAATGAAACAAGGATTTGAGGAATATTGACTCAACAAGTTATTTTCTCTTAAATATATTTGCTTCTCCTTAAATAATCATTGAACTATGTTATAGCATAATAAAGTCTTAACAACAATCAATTAACACATAGACAATAAATTTAGAAAAACTAAAATTAAATTGCAAAGCCTTTTTGAAATTACAATTTTCCTGATCATATATGTAAGTCACATGGCTGTGTGTAGAAACTAAGGTACTAGATAAAGGTATTCATTATTGCCTTTTTTAAAATCTGTCCCACAGTGTGACTTTTTTGCAAATTATTAAAAATAGATAATTTTGCAAAGTATTATTTTTGATTCATTACCATACCAAAACTAAAAAGCTGTTTTCCTTTCTATATTATTAAGACCAACAGAATAGGTATAAGTGACAGTTTTATTTACTTCTATAATGGGACAAGAGATCATTAGGCTTTACATAGTATGGAGTAACTAATATTATTCTTTCCAGCCTTTTCTTTCATTCTGAGACACTTGATCTTTTGAGCGCTTGATCTTTTTAAGCAATGCTAGGTCAAGTCAGTTATCTAAGGAATAGTTTGCTAGAGAAAACAAAAAAGTAGTGGTGTCTGACAGTCTTCAAATGCACTTTGTACCTTGTTGTTTTAGTGTCAGGTATTGACAGATCTAGTTGGGGAAATTTCTGGTCCTATCAGCAACAACAATTCAATCTTCCATAGCACTTTTCACATCAGAGCACATTACAAATAGCATTATCATCCCTCTGTTGATACCACAGGAGATTGGAGTAGGGATAACTGACAGGTTATAGGTAAAGGAAGGGTTTGACTGGAAGAAATAAATTTCCAGCAGGAAACAAAGTTAAGTCTTTCAGCGACATTTCTCCACCACCAAAAAAATCTGACACGAAGATATTTTCAAATCTTGCTGAAATTCCCCATCCTATGATCTGACTTTAGATATAGTTGCAAAAATAGTGGAATTAAGATAACTTTTACTGACATTGTTTTGGCTTAGTCAGGTCTTTTCTTTTTTTTTTTTCTTTTTCTTTTTTTTTCTTTTTGTTGCTTTTTCTTTTCTAAAGTATAAGTTCAGTCTCTGAGGAAACATTCCTTCTCTACCACACAAGTGGTAAATAAAATCTACAAATAAATTCTATTTCCCCAAATGTATAGGATACAAAAAAATGTATTCATTAGTGTGAGATATAAAAATGTAGACTCACACTTCTGAAATCTGTGGCTGTTCCTTTCACACTTGTGCCAAAGGCAAACAAACATAATTCTCCCTGGCAGCTGGACGACATTCCAAACAGCCACCACATTAATTCACTCACCTCCATCAGCCTCCGCCTGCAACCTGCACAGCTTGCTGCCAGGAAGCCTGGCAATAAATTCCAACTCTAAATACCAAACAAGGTAGAAAATACCATACAATGCATTATTCCAAAGGACAAAATGGGCTTGCTTGATAGGGATAACTGAGCAAGGGGCTCTTCCACTGCCTTTTGGAGTTCTCCTTATTGCCCTCATGGAGATTGGCGGCTGCCACAGAAAATGTAGGTTTGCACTGAGTGTTGAATTCTGGATTTTTTTACTCAAAATTTGGGCCATTTTATTATAACAATCAATAGCTAGATGTTTGATTAAAACTAAAATTTTGTATGCTGATGTTGTGCAAACTAATGTTAAAACCTGATGAGATAATGAGGGATCTAGCCTGGAACTACTGTGCATACAACTGCTTCTGGAGAAGGATGTTGTGGACACTGTGCTGCAGCTCTACAACATCTCTTAGCGAAGCTTTTTATTTTCTCTCCAACAAACTATATACGAAAATGCAGGTAAGTGCCAAATTATAACACCATCTATGGCTATAGAATATGTTTATTTTCTTGATATATATATTAGTTTTGGGCTGGTTTTTTTTTTACCATCTATGTACACAAAACATTTCCACTTTTCTATTGGTCTTCAAATTATTTTTCTTTTAATTTCAAGAAAAAACACAAGAACTAGAAGTAATTGTGTTCTTGGAGGAAACAGTGCACCTTTTTCACTTAACAGAAACTGCAAATAAAATGGCCACTATCTCAGGAAACAGATAATTTCTCATCAAGTCAAAGGTAGAATATGCAATAAAGGCACCACAAATTCAAATGTCTTCAAAAGTGGGCTAGTTTGGTCACTTTTTTTCTGTTCACCTTTTTCAGAAAAACTGTATATTCTGAAATGAAATTAACACAGTATGTTAATTTTGTTTTCCCTGAAATAATTTTCAGTTCAACCTGAAAGAACACCCAGCAATCTAAGTTTTCCAACTTCTTGGGTTCTTATGAGGATGAAGACCTGGGAGGGAAAACTCAACAGAGCAGCTGTCAAAAAAGGTTATTACTAGTTTGGCTTAAGACTGCACTCAGCACACAAGTTGGCCATTCCGTACATTCTAGCTGAAAGTGCAGCAAATGGGATAGTAAAGGAATAAAATCATTCTCAGAAATAAAACAGGCATTTGAACTCTCAGAAAAATATTGCTCTGTGATTTGAGCAAAGTTGATGACAATAATTTCATGCAAACTGCTTCCACACAGTTTTACTAACTGTGTTTAGTTCACTGCATCTACGGATGGTAAAAAGCTCCTTCTGTTTGATTAGTCTTCTATCTTGACTTTATCTTTTTAGAGTTTTGGAAAGCTGATAAAAATACAAAAGTTCACACGGAACAATTTGGATTTCAGCCAAAGCTTTGATAAAATGAGTTTCTGTATCAGCAAAAGTAGCTCATTTTTGAACAACAAGACAAATAGTTATTGAAAAATTATTTTTCACCTTCGAGAAGCATTAGTCAGGGAAACCTTGTACCCTGTAGACCTATGAATTTTTCATTATTTCTTTGAGTGACTGCTTACTCCTCAGCACAACTGTGACGTATTTCCAGTGCTCCTTTTTGCAAGGATAGAGAGGTCATTCAGATGATCTTGTGTTTTCTTATTGTTTTTGAAGTTGCACTAGGATCTCTACCTGTGGGCTGTTTACTATGTCAAGTGGCTGTCATTTCTGTACAATCAGAGCCGCAATGAGCTTTCTAATACTAATTGAATTCAACCCTGTTTACTCCTCCTACCCAATTCTATTTGCACTACATTTCTTGCCTGGGATGGGGAATTTTGTTGTGTAGGTTACAAAGTGGTTTGTTGTGGGGTGTTTTGTTTTGTTTTGTTTTGTTTTGTTTTGTTTTGTTTTGTTTTGCTTTGCTTTGTTTTGCTTTGTTTTGTTTTGGTTTTACCAGCATAGTTGAATTATTTTCCTGCATAAGTTTGATTTAGTCCACTCTCCACTAGGACTGGTGCTTTCCAGTTACATGCTTTTCTTCTTTATGATTTTATTCATCTCAGAATAATTTAAACTGTTCTGTGGACTTCCTAAAGTACCAGTGTAGGGTAAGGAACTGTAGGGTCAACAGGTCTTGCTATAAAGGCTACCTAGACAAGGACTAAGTGTTTCAGTCCTTTCACATTTAAAACTACTGTTGACCTCAACAAAGCATGAGGAAATGGTTGGATTTAACTGTCTTCACCTCAAAAAGGACATGCACTGGGCAAAGAGACATGGAGACAGAATTGGCTAGGAGAAATATACCTTAATCTGCACTTGCAAGTCTTGCAGTGCTTCAGATTTTTTCATACCAGCTGCTGAGCTTTAAGTGGCTTTCCTTTCAGGGTTTTTTTGAGTTAATTTTTCTTTACAGAAATGACACCATTGTGCTGTATTTTTGCTCTACCTTCTTAGTGGAGATTTACAATCCAAATTCCAGAACAAGAACTGGTTTGGACTGGGGGGATGGTGGTGCTCAGTTTTGAAAAGTCTCAAGATTTTATCTTGAGTTTCAATATTTGCTTCTTCCTTTATAACTGCCATTCTTGGACGTGAATGAACCCATGACCGTTTTAAGCTGCTTTTTCATTGTGTACATTTCTACACCTCACATTTGTAACATCTGAAAATATAAATTTGATAAAATATTAGAAGTTTAAAAATTGCATCTTATTTTTTCTAGATTTTAAGATTTTTAAGCCAATCTCATTTTTGACACCTTTAGCATGCCAGTTTTAGGGTTAACAAAATATTAGGCTTCAACATGATTTGAAACCAAGGGACTGAACAGAGCCTTAAAGAACATCTGACAAAAAAAGACACAAAAGAAAAAAAATAAGGAAACAACACATACACACAAAACTGAAAAATATGCTTTTTACAAATGCGTTTATAATTCAGATAGTCATTAGCAGGGGCAAAATGAAATATTTATTTTTCATTTTCAATTACTTTCTTATCATATTTGCTAAATTTACAGGTCAGATTTTTTTTTTTTTCCCAGCTGGCAACCTGCAGCTTCCACACAAGATTTGGAAGTAAGAAATATTCATTCTGCCTCATAGGTCACTGCTGGTAATACAAATTCCACAATAGTAAATTAGCTGACAATTTGGTTGATGATGTACGAAACAAAATAGAAGCCAGCTCGCCCTCCCAGAGCTCCTTGGCAGTGCTAACAATAGTAAAAACAGGCTTTTGGTGAGAAAAGTAAGCATCTCTAATTCCAGGGTATGCAGGGAACTGCTCTGTTGAGTAAGATCATGTTCTTTAATACTGCTGCCCTTAACTCTGCTTTGAGCTGCTGGGGCAGCTGCAGTGTGCTCCAGAGGCAGGTAGCTGCACTGCCAGCCACCAGGGCAGGGAGAGGAGAAAACAGAGACACCAGGTTTTGGGTGGTAAGGTCCTTCAAACTGAAATGCCAGCAGAGACAAGATGTGCTCTGTTCAGCTGAAATTAGTCACTGGAGCAAACAGGACTCAGCTCTCCCGAGCGGCTGCGTGACAGCTGGGATTATCTCCTTCATCAGCAAGAGCTGGTGGTTTTCTTTCTTCCTGTACCTAATAAAGAAATTACAGTCACTTTAAGAAAGAAGTGTTCTTTAACCCAGGATTTTTTTCTTATATGATCTTTATATAGAACTTCATCTCTATCAAAAAACCTTCAGAGATACTAAAATGGTTGTTGCTCTGTCTTTTATTCTTCCCCGGAGATGAGGGAGAACAAGGCATAAACCACGACTACAAGTTTAAGTTTGTTCACAGTCTGTTCCTGGGGAAGAGCAACTACATGCATGAGCAGCTTATAACCCCTTAGAAGGTTAAAATCTTGCCTGTGGCAAGGATTACTTTAGTGAAGATGCATTAATAACATGGGTTTGTCTGCAATGATATAGTCATGTGTCTGACTCAATATTATTACCAAGAATAATTAACTCGGCAACGGGGAAAACACACATGTACACAAATGAGGTGCTGATGTTCATGAGATAATTCTCATTTATCATGAACTGTCTCACCTGCCTTCTGTTTTGTATACCACCTAGGCCTCTGAGACTAATGTGAAACAGCTTGAACCAAACAACCAAAATGCATTATTTCCAGATAAAGGTTTCCTTTCCTCTTCGGAGGTGGATGAAGCACAGGTCTTGAATAAAGTGGTATTTAGTGTTGCATCTGGGATAGATTCAATGGGGAGAACAGTGAAAGAGAGGGAGAGCACTAGAGATAGCAGCCTGCAAAATTTTGGCATTATGAAACATGAAGCAGCTATTTTCAGGTTATTTTAGAGGATTCTTGTACCACAAAGAATTTTCTATTAAGATGTCCAATTCAACTCATGCAATATCAGAAGCCTGATTTAGTGAAAATACAGTCAGAATAAAATAATATTTAACATTCAGATGCAGGGCTTCAGTATTATATTGCTACTCCCAGCCTTTTGGAACATATTTCATTTGTAAACCCGGGAAAAAAAAAAATCACAGATGTCTGTCATTGGAAGAAATTAACTTTATCCAATTTGTTTCTTCCTACAAAAGTAGACAACTATATCATTCCTTCTGGGCATTTGCCAAATCCTTTGGGATAATCTGATAGAGATGCTGTGGAGTTGTGAACAGTTGTAGTTCTGCTGTTGACCTACAGTAGCTCTGTTTTTTGGTGTTTTGTTTTTTTTTGTTTTTTTTTTTTTTTTTTTTTTTTTTTTTTTTCTGGTGTGAACCTTCCTTGAGGAATGCCTGCTCTGTGGATTTTATCTTCTCCTTTCTGGTAGGATTCTGGATACCATTCCATACTGTGTTGTCTTGCAGTGCAATGGAGCCATCTGAAGTGACACTACTGGCTGCAAGGGGATCCCTGGAGAGACAGCTGGATTGCCCTCAAACATCTGCTGAAGCAGCAGGAGACTTGCTTGTTGTAACAGGCAAGAAGAGACAGTGGTGTGGTGCAGAACTGCTTATCAAACAAGCTGGGAAAGAGGAATCCCTCTCTGCTTCCAACAGAAGGAAAGGAAACCTTGCTTCACTTCTGAAAGTACTTCTGGAAGCAAATAAAATGCCAGCTCTAGTAACATCAGCTGTTACAGAGCTACAGCCCTGAGTCAGATCCTTTGATCTCAAATGGCAACATTGGGAATTTTCCTCCAATAAGGCTATAGAATTTGGCCTATTTAAAATCACTAGATTAGCCTTCAATTTGAAATCAACTTTTCCAAGACAAGTTGGTCTTTTGCATTTATTTAAATGCATAGAGAAAAAGAGATTAATTCATTAATCTCTAGGTTGCACTGTTGTAAAACTTTGGTTTTCTAAATTCCATGACTCAGCTATTAGAGCCTTGCTTTGATATCATTTTAGCAAACATTCTGAATCCCAGGAAAGTTCATCACCTGGCAGGGTTTTTTTCCTAAAGAAGCTTAATACTACTATAAAGGAATCAAAAACCACTTAGGAAGTTTTACTTGGGACTACAAATTTTGTGGAGGCACAATTTTGCCAAGTGATTAGCTGGAGGCCAGATTCTGCCAATCCTAAAATCACGTGTGTATTCCTTTAATTTGAAAAGGGCTCACAGTTTGAAGGACTTCTCATGCAAATAGGGATCTGCAGGATTTGGCCTTTTGTGGCAGGGCTGGTATCATGGCTTTGCTGTATGTAGTTAATCTGAGGGGTTTTTTAAAGGGTTCATCAGGAAAGTGGAAACAGATTTTCCTAAACTAAATGCTTACGGTTGAATTTAGAAATGGTGCCCTTGTCAGAGGTTAAATCGTTCCCTACCTCTCTCTTATAAGTATTTTAACTATCTACATTAAATACTGTGAATAGTAAGTACAAGGAATAAGGGCACAATCTAAGTACAAGAAAGTGTAAAACAAAAGGGCAGTTTCATGGTCCCTATTAAAACACATTTAAAGTCCCTCCAGCTGCTAGTGTTTAACCAACAAAAAGTATGGTTTTACACCAAAAGAACAATCTGTTCTGTAAATTAAAATATTTAGAAGGCCTTAGTAAGAAAGGTAAGCATTTACACATATGAGCAAAGTCAATGGCTCTATATATATCAATGCAGATAATGCTTTAAAACTGGGGAAAAAGATGTATAGAATAACTGGGCATGGGTCTCATTAGAAATTGATCCAAGAAAAGCCCAAATACCTGAACCATTGTGGTAAAATACATAGAAGTGTGTACACATAGAAGTGGAGCTCAAGAAACTAAGCCAAATTTCGAATTCCATAGCATCCCTTTCCATCCTTTTGGACAGGAATAAAAATCTGGCAGTTTAGACCTATCTCTATTGCTTACGTTCTCAAACGTCATGACTTGTTTTCTGCATGGAGAGAGTTGGAACTTTTTCCCATGAGGATGTAGCTAGAAATGTTTATATACACATTACTGAACCTGTTGTGCTTCATGTCCACTCTTTTTCAATGTCAATATACTCTACCAGTAATGCAGCAGCCTGATTAGGTATAGGCATCTAACTGTGTCATGAAAGGCCTAAGGAAAACAAAAATATGTCTTCCAGCAGGAGAGCCTGTTTCCAAGATTTGTTTCCAACCTTCCAGGTGTATCATAAATATATAGTGCATCTCTTCCCTAACAGTACCTATAAATAAAAGGATGCTGACCTCAGTCAATCTTTACTCTTTTAAAAAATTACTTACTGGCTTATTCTTCTGCTTTTCTTCTACTTTTTTTCTTTCTACTTTTCTCTAGTGTGCCCTAGAGTTTCCTTTAGTTTCTTCCCACTGTTCTAGATTTCATGCTCAAATTTTGTTACATTTTCATTTCCTTACTAATTTTATCCTTTTAAATTCTATTTTTGCTCTATTTGCAGTTTACATGTCACTTCACTGCTTTACTTTTGTTCCATGTTTTGTAGACTTTCTCCTGACTGCCCTTGCTTTGTTTCATTCCTCTGCACATCTTTCTTCTCCCTAGCTCTTTACTTCCCTTTTCTACCTCATGCTCCCCTTCACTGCACTTTTATGTTTACATCCCACCTGTATGTGGAAATGCTGACAAAATAGTATGGCCATAGCTCAATCAAGACCAGGAGGGAAGATATTCACACCTTATTCTTATCTTTCCCTACAAATTAGGTGAAGAGAATTAACTGCTCAAGGAATAGCTGAGAATTTCCCTTAATGTGGCAAAATCTGTGAAACGTTTTTGGATTCTTTTTTGGAAAGTAAATGGGACAGTTTGAACGCTAGCCAGTAACAGGGATGCACAGGTACAGCTAGAAGAAGCTGCTTTGAGAGAGAGCTTGTCAAGGAAATGAAAAATATTTGTCGAAACTAAAAAAACCTACCACCCACTCACCCAACTAACCAACCAAATCCTGTCCCCCTCAAACCAAAAAAAAAACAAACCAAACAAAAAAACCCTCAACCAACCAACTATTTAACCAATCAAAAAAAGCACAACGCACCAAAAAAACCTAAACCAAAATCATAAAAGAGGTAGCAAGCAGCCAGTATTGACTGTAGACACTTTTCTGTCTCTATAGTGCATTTTATAACAAAAGAGCAATAATCCTCAAACAAAAAATCCTCATCCTAGAAAGTTCCCAACTTACCGAAAAAAAATTTAAAATTTGCTTTAGATTCTTTGCATTTCTTCAATGTCTTCACATTATTTCTTCCCATTTAAGTTTCCTATCTTCTTGTATTTTGAAGTATTTTCTCTTACACTGGGCAGTAGTTCATGCCCTGCTTTTCTCCCCTGCCTTTTGTGTGCAGCCTTCCCTGTCTCCCTGGACTACTCTTATCCATCCTTCACTTTCCTGTTTGTGACTCTGACTCTTCACGTGCCCTCTTTGTATTAGTCTTTTAACCCAGATATTTCATCAGACTTTCAACATCACAAAGATCTTCTCTGCTAGCTTCTTCCCACACTACAAATTATATAGTCATGCCCTGCTGGCATAGCCACAGAGACTCTGTCCTGCTTTCACTTGCACATGCTCTTGTTCTCTCCTATGCACACATTGCACCATCATTTCGAAACTAAACCAGATTTGTGGATATATGAAGATTTTCCCTGTATGTGCTTGTCATGTAGGCTCAAACTCTGCTTTACAGGTTCTTGCCAGAGCAAATTTCTGTGAGAATTGTAATATAAACTTCTACTGAAATATGTTTAATTTTTCTTCCCCACTTTCCTCTAGATCATTTTTCAGCATGTACAGACAGCCTCCTTCTCATGTCTTTTCTCCTTTCGTGATCATCAGACAACTTTTAAATAGAGATTTTCAAATTTTGAGTGATAAAAAAATCAGCTAGACTGAAAGTTGAGTGAGTGTTGTGGGGGACAGATTTGCTCCTCTGGTTTGGAAAAACTCTCCAGATTTTCTCAGGAGGGGATTTTAAAATTATTTATGCCTGAAAGAAACAAAAGACCATCTTTATTTTGAAAAGCAAGATTTTGGTAGCATCTTGCTGAACAACAGGGCTCGAAGAGTATCCTTGCTTGATCTTAGGAGGAAGCTCATTTGACCTTTCAGAGGACAATACTTACAGCGTGTTCTTATCACACTCGATTTTAGGCTTTTTTTTCCCTTGACTTCAGGCATGTCAGACAAGAAGTTTAAAACTATGGTAAGAGCAGCTTCATGACAGAGGTGAGATTCCTCAAAGCAGTGCATGCGCAACCCTAACTACTGATTCTTACGTGACTTGTGACTGAGGTGTAAAGAGTACAATGCTAACAACCCTTCTTCAGGGCTGGGTGAGTGGCACAGAAAGTCTGACACGCAGCTGCAATGAGGGAAGGCAAGCACTCACAGAGGTCATGGTTCAACCTGGCTGGGCCCTCTACCTGTGTGAACAGTGGGCCAGAGCCCCAGCACAAGGCACACCCCAGCTACCTAGTGAAGATGGAGCAGAAGTGTTTCAAGGTGTACTTTGCCTTCAGAATTGTGCCTCTTGACCTCAGCAATATTCCCCTCACCAAGGCCCTCTCAGCTCCCATGAGACTTCTATTTCCATTTTCACTTGAGACTTTAAAACCTGAATCTTGACTACTGTTTATCAGGCTTGTCTGTTGTCCTCTCTATTCAAGGCCTGCACCACACAGCTAAGCCCTGTGATCCAATCTATACATGCCTTCAGCCCTCAAGCTGTTCTCAGCTCCCCACTCAACCTAGTATCAATCATTCTTACTTCTCAGCTTCACTGGGAAATTTTTACAAGTAAAAAGGAACTATTCTGCTCTTCAGACTTCAGTTAGATATGGTGGTGGGTGTATGTGTGCTTGGTGTGTCTCAGGGGTTTCAATTCCTCAGATCAAAAATGGGCATCTGGTTAAAATACAAGGCAGCTTTCTTCTGGACAGGAAGTTTCTTCCTAATAATAGACAATAGAGGAAACAATGGAACTGAGGAAGAAAGTCATGTGTACTGAGAACCCAATTTAATATGGGGTTCCTATGCAGATCTGTTGCTTTTTTAGTTTCAGGATCTCCATAGTGTTTCCAGGTCATTATGCCAGCCAGGGAAATTCTCAATGCCCATCAGCAAGCAATGCTGAAAGACCTGCACCTTATTTGTGCCTCAGCAAAGTCTTACAAATAAAGCAGGAGTAGAAGTCAGATAGTCTTGGACAGCAACTCTGAGAGCTTGTGCCTGTCTTCCAGTCATCTTTGCCCAGTCTTTGATAGCAATTGAACCAAACTATCAATTAAGTGTTTGTATCATTTCATAATGAAATACCAGTCACATTCTAAGCATCAAGTTATTATTTGCGTAAAATGATATCACATTCTTTTTACAGTCACCTAATTTCTCTTATGGTAAGCAGTTTCCAGGCTGATTCACCTGTATGCCAGTTATGCCACAGAACAGACTCCTGTCCAGTGGTCTTTGGTTTGGGCTTGATACTGCTTTGATTTGAAATCTTCATAGTAGTGGCTTCCTCCTGTATTATGTGTGTGAAAAAGCATAATACAGGCATGCACAGAGTCACTGATGTCTGACCTCACAGAAAGCCCCTCAAGATCACTGTTTAGTCTCATGCATTAAATCATGTCCAGGAGCCTAGGACATGTCTACAGTGCTGATGAAGAAACTTCTGCCTGAGCTGGCATGGCTGATAAGGGGTAAAAATGTGCCTGAACAAACGAGTTCTGCCTTACGCCATCCTCTGCCAGCCCCTGTCTAGCTCATTTGCACAGCAGGGATCTGTGCCATGCCAGATGCTGACGTGGCTCCCTGCGAGCTGAGGGATCACTGTTGGGCTCAGTGTGGAGACAATGCTAACGAGATCTGACTCCCAGGGAGCAGTGGCGGCCAGGAGGAGGACGTGCAGAGGAGAGAAAAAGGCTGACTGCTGTCTCCTTTTTTCTATTACAGTCTCATTTTATATTCTTATAATCTTATTTGCATATATTTATTTACTTACATTCATGCTTTTCATTACTGTTTTCTCTCATTTCTCTTATTAGATTATAAAAGTATTGATATTTATTCCAAAAGTCTTGAACACGTGGGAAACCCTTTGTGCAGCTACTGAAGAAAGATGCTATAGAAAGAAAACTTCAGCATAATGCTGCCATCACATCTATCAGGGAACATATCTCAGACCTTTAAATGCAATAACTAAAATCAATAGGCAAGTAAATAATATGATGCAATTGAAACAGATTTAGGGCATTGCACTGAGGACAGAAATATTCCATAGCTTTTTTGTCAAGGATACTCTTACAAAAAAATAAAAACTTGCACTAGGAAGAGTGTCTGGACATGGGATTGTGTAAGTTTAGACATAGAAAGTCATAGATAACTTTTAACAACAGCTTTGACTCTGCAAAGCAATTATATTTTTGTATAATAAGAATTAATTTTTAGCAATAGAAGTCCTGCAGCATGAAAGCAGTGAGAATCAGAAAGAAATAGCCTGACAGATAGATAATCCATTCATATACCATTTTTAACCAGGGACTTCTAAAAAGTGAATTTCTGCCCAATATATGTGTGAAGTGGATAGTTTTCCTTTTTTTATTATTATTCTCATATAGATGGTTTCAAGGCAGGGATTTGGAAAATATCTGAAAACAAACTTCACAAGGCAAAGATTTACAAGTGCTTGCATCTAGATTTCTGATAGGGTTGCCAGACATCAGGGAAGAATTTTTCTTACTTCTCAAAAATATTGCAGCTATCAAGATGAATTGGGCACAGAAGATAGTGTATGTAAGGGCAGTTGGATGACTGAAAATAGAAACTCTTAAGAATAACACAGAGCCATTTTGGAAGAGAATTCTGTATCTGGAGAGCCAGAGGCACAGCAGACTGGCCAAACTATATCAAGGTTATCCAGAAACCTGGTAAGCAGATGTGAGGCATGTGGGGAAATGTGGTCCAAACAGCAAAAGACCCTATGAAAAACTGCAGCATCCCTAGCAGGCCTTGGAGCATAGTAGGAATGGGCCTTCTGAGGAAATGCACCCAGAAGTTACAATTTCGAGCTAGAAGATAGTAAGTATTTGTACATCTCTTATAAACATGGAATTAAATCACTGTCACAGCTGAGTGTAAATTTAGCACATACTACTTAATTTTCGAGCTTCATGTTGTGAATCAAACTGTTTCCCAACAGAGATGGTAACTTAACCCAGGACTGTGTTAGCTTGGGTGGTTGCAATGACAGAGTGTGTGACTCTATCTCTGCGAAAGGCAAAGAAAAATAGAGCCAGCCCTTCCTGAAAAAAGAAATACATGTACCAAGAGCCTGAACAACATCCTGATGCTGCACACAATGTTGTCTGCATACTTCTACATTCACAGCTCCATCATGACTATCACTCGTGGTGGTGAGAGGATGAGGAAGAACAGTGCATGTGAAAAGATGAGAATTCACTACAACCAAAACCCTGATTGTCCCCTAGGCAGGAGACTTTGTAATTGGGGATCTCCCCAGGACAAACTGTGATATTGAAAAAATTCACGGCATTGAAGAAGGAAATTCATGCTGATATAATACAGCAGTGGGCAAGCTTGTGTTTCTCTGAGACATTATTACAACACTGTGTCATTGACATTGCTCTGAAGGAGAGGAAGATCCACCTCCATGAGATATGATCAGCACTGCATTGAGAAACTACAGCCACCGGAAGGATTGACTGCAAGACAGCCTCTTGGCACTATCAGAAGATAAACACTCATTAAACTCCTACAGGGTATATCCAAGACCCTGTGCTACAGCATAGTGTGGAGCAACACCTCTCCAAGCCCCGAGGAAAATATCTTAGATCCTACACACAATTTAAAAAAAAGAGAAAGAGACAGATGAGTGTGTTAAAATATGTATGATGTTAATGAATTTCAGACTTCAAGGGCATGTTACAGAATGCTAAACACATAAATTGGCTGTGGTAGTTGCAATTAATTTTAGTATCTTAAATAAATGCAGTAAATGGAACATTAGTATAAGTATAGCTCTCTGGAGACATTGTCACAGGTTAATTTACTGTACAAAACGTGTCTATTTTTACCCTGTACTGTTGGCTGATATCAGTAGTATTTATAAATGGAAAGCCCACCTATGCTGCCACAATAAAGACAGAGGAAGCATCAGCAACAATATTTACATGAGATTTTATTAGGTACTTCATGCAACAACAGAGACTATACGCAGGAAAGAGGTTTAGCATAAGCTTCACTAATCTGCAGGGGGTGAATGACTGCTTTACGTGAGTAGCTGTGCAAGTTACACAAACTACTGATGATATTGCCTAAAGTGGTGTAGGATGCTTACCCATTCTCCAAGATGAAGTGTCGAATTACTTTGAGGAAGCTGGTTAGAGTAAACAGCATGTAAGGCTGAAGGAATACTGCCAGGCTATTGAATGGTCTTGACTGTCTTGCTACCCTTGCTTTAAAAACTGAATGAACCTGGGCTTTCACAGTCAAGTAGATTTGGAGAAATCCACCTCCAGGCACCTCTTTGCTTCTCCATGTCCTCCTTCCTTACAGTCTTCTAGGACTGGTGATGTTCAGGAAGGGAATGCCAGAGGACCTCCCTCCCCCTGGCCCACCTCCACAGCCGTGTGGAGAGATGGGGAGCAAGTTCTGCTATGGATGGGATCACCCAGCTCTTTCTCTCCTCACTTCCCCTCACCAGTTGGTGTGCTCTGGAGTGGAGCACCCGGAGCTCAACCCCTTTCCTTCTCTAACCACTAAAGTTGCTGCACACAACCACATACCTAAGAGAGCCAGGCAGTGAGTGAGTTTTTTTCCTGTACCCACGTCCAGCTGTGTTCAGCTTGGATATAAATTGGTCCTACATAAGGAAGCTAAATTATCTTCAGTTTTGGTGGTTTTTTGTTTTTGTTTTTTTTTTTTTTTTTTTTTTTTTTTTTTTTTTTTTTTTTTTGTGTTTTTGGTTTGGTTTGGTTTGGTTTGGTTTGGTGTTTTGGTTTTTTTTTGTTTTTTTGTTTTGTTTTGGTTTGGTTTTTGGTTTTTGGTTTTGGTTTTGGTTTTGGTTTTTGTTTGTTTTTTTTTTTACTTCTAAGTTACTTAGTACATTTCTAACTTTGACTTAACCTCTAAATGTTGATGGTCATTCCTGAATATAACCTCTCAATGGGCACTGCAGCCAGAAGGGATCCAAGCAACCCAAGAGCATGCATGAAGAACAAGGAAGACAGTGTCACTGCTACACTTATCATTTCATTGATAGGACTCATGATGGGCTACAGTCCATTCTTCATATTTTTAATCCACAGAGGATGCTAAGGGATTACACAGACTATGAAGAAGAGCCATGGGACTGATTAAACCTCTAGAAAAACTTTTATAGCATACTCTAAGACTTTCATATGTTGTTTTAGAAAAGAAGAGGCTGAGAGTTGAGATGATCACAGACCATAACTATCTATGGAAGGAATATGATTTTGATAAATAAGAGTTAGTCTAGCAGACAAAGGCATAATAAGATTTAATTGCTGGAAGCTGAATTAAGGGAACTTCAAAATAAAAATAAAACTCAAAAATGTAAGGGCAAAGATAGTTTTTCCTTGAAACAATTCACTAAGGGTTGCTGTGGGCTCTTCAGCACTGGAAATATTTTAATTGAGATTGGCTGCTTCTCTAAACTTTTGCTCCAGTTCAAACAGGAATTAATTCAGAGAAGTCCCATGGCTTGTATTATAAAAGAGGCCAAGCCAGATGATCACAGTGGCCCCTTCTGACTTTTTAATTTATGAGGTCTGATATAATCAGACCCTAGCACAATATAGCCATGGGCAAAAACACTTCCTATTCATCACAGATTATTATAAAGAAATGTAACATCTTCTCATTATAAATCAGGCAGTGCAGTTTATGGCTGTATTAAGCTGGTAAAACGTAACTCTAGTTTCATGCGTCCTTCACTCATTACCTTAAAAAACCTCAAAACATTTACCCAGCTCATCCCAACTATTCAGCGTAAAAAGTATTTAAATGTTGAGAACAATGAGTTCAGGCTCCAATACTTCTGAGCTGTCTTTCAGTAAGAACACACAAAATGTATCCTAATAAATGAGCAACCCTAAAGTAAACCCTGCATCACTATCACCTGGATGTAACTACACCTAATGTCCCCTTGATCTTTGCACAGAACTCTCATTGCGTACACAGCAAGAGCAGTAAATGGCTCTAAGGGGGTAGATACTGTTTCACAAAAAGGTTTAAGACAAACACAGGCAGCAGAGTAGTGCTGATTTAGTAACAGAAGATTTTACAGCAAAGAAGGTCACAAATTGGCAGTATTAAAGGTTTTATTTTGGTTAGTTGACAAGTGCGAATAAATGCTGTACAGAACAGGTAGTCAAGTGCCAGCAATATTTTCCTTTTGAAAATGTTATCTTCACTTCAATCTTCAGTAGAATATCATCAGTCAATCATAAAGTTGGCTGTTCCAGGGAAATACTTTTACCATTACACAATCCTGTGTGAATATTGGGTTCACACAGTGGAGACATAATCCTGCAAACGCTGAAGAAGACGGTATTTTCTAGTCCAAGAAGAGCCCATTCCACCTTTAGAGATAGGAAATTAATCTTTTCAGAAAGTGGCTTTTAAAATTATTTAAATTCGTATTCCAGATAGACTGCCTTAACTTTATTTAGAGAGCTGAACCTTTTCTTATTAGACAGAAAGACAGACAAACAGTGTATCTCCAGCATATTTTTCATGCACAGTCCAGGCAGTATCTTGTGACCAGATTCATGGAACAAATCATTTAAAGTAATGTACAGCTTTTAGAAACTAGGTAGTTAAAAACAAACAATGGACTTAATGGTGACTTTAAGCAGAAAACAGAAAGAAGTTTGGTGGAATACCATAAATCCATCTGTTTCATGTTAGCCACTGATTCACACCAGCTAAATTTACCCAAACTGTCCCAATCAGACTCTTTGTTGCTTACTTTTTAAAGTTCATCAGGAATTAGCATTTTTTTAAAATTATATCTATTATTCATAGTCATAACAAAAGAAATTTCAAAATAGCTGTAGAGTCTCATTAATCACCTTTTCGTCAGAGCTAGATCATATTTTCAATGATGGGAAGTAGTTGTCACAAAATACTGCCACAAAATATTTACATGCTTATCATCAGCAAGTGAATTGACTTAATGAACTGACAAGCAGCAACTTGTGGATGAAGTTTAAGTATGCTGCAGAATTACCAGCAGAGCTCAAAATGAATAACATCTTCTTTGGTTTTTTATTTTATTTATTTTATTTTAATGGTCCTGACTGCATCTCTACAGTAAAACACTCCAAATCTCATCCCACTTCTGGCTGCCTATGAAATTTCCCACTGGCTTCTCCTCCAGACCTCCCCCTTCTATTCTATTGTCTCTTCTTTGTTATGTCTTTTTCTTTAGACTGAATTAATTTTTACTCACACTTGGACACTTACCTAATTTATACTACTTGAATTCAGTTTAAAACCAAGGAAAGCAAAGTCAACATTTCATCCTCCTCCTCACAGCACACAAATGTCATGGTTTGAGTTGTACCTTCATGTCTTTCATCCCCAAACTGGTACTTAGGCAAACAAAATTTACAGGAAATATATTCCTGATAGATGTAATGTAAGATTAATGGTTTTGATATGAGCATTGCCCTTTGATAAAGGAATTGACTTTGTGATATCATTTTTGATTGCCAAAGATGCATGGGTGGACTTCCATACACCAATAACTTGCAATCACTCTGTTGCACACCATCAGGAGAAAAAAAAATCTATTTGCTGAGAAAAGAAATTAAAGACAATGTATTTCAATCCCAAGGAAGAAGTAGCAAAGCAACCTAAATAAAGGCAAAACCCCTAAAAAGAGCATCTATCAGAAGATGAAAGGGGAATGTCAGTGATATTTTATGATTTATAGTAGTTCTGCAGCTGCAGGCTGTGATGTGTGAATGTGATGTGTTTTCTCAATAGGAAAAATAAGTGCTCCAAGTTGATCCTTAAATAAATGTATAAAGTGCTGAAAAGCATGAGCACAGACTGTGGCTTGAGAAGTGTAAATACAGATATGAAATGACTGCTCTCAAGTGCAAGAGGCTGGGTGATAGAACAATGAGAATGAAAGTATATAGTGCTCCTTAAAGAGTTTACTGTTTAGTGAGAAAAAAATGAACATACTGTCTTCAGTCCTACACTCCCTCTTTCTTTCTGCCTTTTATCACGTTGCCAAAATTGTTTGCTTTTGAAAAATAATTACGATTTTTTAAAAATAACAACTCTCCTTATACCTTAATATGTTACTTCATTTCTTCAAAGGGCTCAGCAAACATTGCTAAGCCTTCCTAACAACATGGCTCTAAAAAATTACTACGAGATTGGGAAACTGAATCCTGGAGATGAAATTACTCCACTGTGATCTCATATTTAAAGCTTTTAAAGTGACACTGTTGTACAAATAATGATTGTATTTATAAACAATGCCATTAAATGGCTGATAATGGAATCAAAGTTGGGACACAGGATTTGCTGTTTTTTCTAATGTTGTGGGCCACCAGTCCTGCTGTAGAAATTGATCTAGTAAAGTTCTTCTTCAGTGTGTTCTTACTTTGCTGTATGAGCCTCTAGTCAATGAGTAATCAGTTCCTGGACTATCAGTTGAAAAAGTTCAACATTATGTCTCATTTGCACTTTTATCAAATGAGATCTATGATCCATTCTAAATATCTTGGTATATTGTTCTATGTTGAAAATCCAGTGTCATCTAAAGAAGTTAAAATGCTGTTGGGTGTTCTGTGAGGCCAATAAAAGAACATGATGGTCTCCTCAGCTTTCTGACTAGGAAAATGTCCTTATATCCAAAAACTGGTTAAACAACTGTCAAGTCAAACTGAAAGAGTGAAGACTGCTAGTTCACTCAGAGAATGTCTCTTATTTATATCAAGGTTACTTTCACAATCAAGCTGAAGCAAACTTAAGGGACAACGTGAGTGATTTGTGTACATGCTTTACTTTCTCTTCAAAGAAACCTTTAAACCTATGAGAAACTTGCAGAAAAGGGGAGTTTACAACACCTTTACTCTCACCTCCTCAAAAGGGAGTTTACTCTCACCTACCCAAATAGCTGAGGTACAGGTTTGCCTCAGCATAGCAGTAATAGGCAAAAATATAGTTTGTAAGAATATGTCAGAATATGACAAATACCATAGAATACAATAGAATGCATGAAACTATGTATTCCATAGTGTGGGCAGTAATGTTTTCTGAAATTATCTTCTTCAACTGGGTCATCCTCATACAGATAGATAATCTCTTCTACAATTGTGTTTTGAAGATCTCAGAAAGCTTTTCCAAAAATATTAATTATTTGTAATATGTCTTACAGGAATATTTTTTGTATGTTACTGCTCTACATCTTCAATGGTTTTATCAAAACTTTAAGCACTGCTGGGCATATAGTAAATGAGAAGTCATATTTTTTTGCTAATTCACAGAAATACAAAATTCAGCATTCTGGTTTTGGAGCACTCTCTTGAGGACCATAAACTAACAAATGGATTACATTCATTTCCATGGTTTTTCCCCATCTCTGACAGATAATTCAGTGTTCCACACTAAGGTAAAATATGATGGTCAAAATGCAGCTTCTTTCATGCCCTAAAATTCACCAAGAAGCTTTGGGATAGATGCCAAGACTCAAAATCTTGAACCAAATGCAGAGGCTGAAAACCCAGAGGTTTGAATAAGGACACTGAAATTTTTAAATATCTTGATGGGGACAACACTGTCACAGAGCAGGAATACTCACAGCCCAGCTGCAAATGGGTAAAAATTGCACTGAAAGCAATCATCTTGGGTGTATGAGGCAAGAACTCCCACAGTTTTCTTTCCTCCTCTCCAGGCTAGTAATAAAAATCCCACAGAACAGAAAAAGTTTCTTTGAGTTTGAATTTTAGATGTTAAAAAATATCTATGTCACTTTCATAGAGCACCTGATGAATTAGGTCTCAAATAACATGAAAAGTCTTATATAACCCAATAATCAGTGGACTCAATTGTTTATAATATGCCAACAGTAAATGCAGGAGGAATTTATGATCATATTTTCATGGGGAGTAAGCCAAAACTCTTTCTGCAACTCAAACAAACTGCTTCACTTTTTCATTTTGGACAGGTTTAAAATGCAAAGAGAAATGACAACATGTCAGATAAATTTCTCTTGTGGAATTTTCCCCATAAGGATGACGCAAAGAAAAGTCAGAAGATTAGCTTGCTATGCCCAGTGTATTCACAGTTACTGTACAGGTGGATGGTTACAATAGGCTGATGACAAATTCTCTACAGGAAAAAAAAAAAAAAAAGAAAAAAAAAAAAAAAAAAACACCAAATTTGCCTCACTACCTACATTTTATATTCTTCCTGTCAGTTTTCTGCTTTTTTTCCCTATTCTCAAAATGCTCTTTTCTTTCTCAGTGTATCTCTCCAGTAGACTTTGTTTTTTCTTATTTTCCTGCCTATTTTAGACTCCCTCAACAATGGAAATTAAGTGGGGTTGACTGAATTGGTTCAAACACAATAGAAATACAGTTCCAGAGTCTGGAACTTAAAGACAGATTTCCCCTGACTGATGTCTACTAGTCCTGTTTTGAGACAGTATTTTAAAATTATTTAAAAGTATTTAATTTTATTTAAAAGTATTTAAAATTAAAATTATTTCTCAGATGTTTCTTCTTCAAGTGAAATGGTCCCATTTGCAGCAGGGAAAGCATTTCCTTGCTGTTCCTCAGCTGCTTTTTCTCATTGGCTTCCTCCTTCCATCTTCCACTCATTCCCATGCCTGGCCTGAAACTTCTCTTAAAAGAGGCTCCAGTTAGGAATGTGCTTGAGCATCCCAAAAACCAATCCCTGACCTGCTAAATGTCCCAGAACCAGCAGGGCACTGTTCCTGCACTGGCTCCTCTACACTGAGCCTTCTCTCATCTTCCAGGTTGAGACAGAAGCTGTTCTGGTATGGGCAAGGAGAGGAAAGAAGCTCTGCCTGGAGCCCAACCAGACCCTTTGCCAGGGAGCAGGACAGGAGCAGAGGGCATGTCCCTCCAGCAAATGCTGCCTGGTGCAGTGAGGTAGGGGAGTGCAAGGCTTGATGGCAGGAAAGGCTTTTTCTCAAGCTACAGCAATCTAGCTAAGGAAAAGTTAAGAAATGAGTGGTAAACCAGATACTTGCAGCCTACTGAGCATTTTTTTGGAATCCTCCTTTGATCATCTGATACCTTCCTGATCTACATGTGAGACCCCAAATCTCACACTCCTGCCTGGTTTTGGTTTTGCTCATCACAGGGTTTTTGTTTTGGTTAGTCCTTTCTCCTCTGGGGAGATTTTGACCCTTTGGTCAGCCTATTAGTGCCCCAGCCAGCCCTGAGCCAAAACTGACAAAACTTTCCCTCCTCTCCCATTAATTTCTGCTCACAAGAAGGGAGAAAGGGTAGAGACCCCAGGGACAGACTGGTTGAAAACCATTCCAACCAAGGCACAGCTATAATTTCAATCTGTGAATGTGGGTCGCAGTGGAGAAAATCAAGATGCTGTTTTTTCCCAAGCCCTGCGGATGGGCCGGTCTAGGGACATACTGGAGAACGTTCTCTTCACATGGAAACTTTTCACAGATTCCTACAGACACTGATTCCTCTTCCACAGTCCAAATCCTGCTTTGGTTCAACACCTATGTTTATGCCACAGCTTTAAAGGCCAAGATCTTGACTCAAAGGGGTGCAAAATCTGCCAGTTTTTTTTCCTTGAATTTGAGGCAAAGAAACCTTTTCTGCGCTTGGGCAAAGGCACTTGTGTTCAGTGATGAGGCTAAGAGATTTGTGCTTGAAACATTCTTGCTAATACAACTTCAAGATGCTTGGCGCGGCTGAACTCCCGTGAAAGAATCTGATGCAAGAAAACAGATGAAAGCTGCAACGTGGTTGAAGGGAATTGCAGAGATTGGATTGAAGACAGAATTGGCCTCTACCACTGAACATTCATGAGGCCAAACATGATATGGAAACTGTTTCAGTAAAATGTACTCCACAGAATCAACATGCCAGGGAGCCTGAACAGCTTCATTTATCACTGTTCCACTGCTGGTGCTTGTCTTTACACAGGGTTATAACTTTTTCCATTAAATCCTGTGTATGACTCCCAGTCTCTTTTATTTCTAAGGATGCAAAAGAAGATGTTTATAACCAAATCTGTGTATAATGGTATTTTAAAAAGAGAGCAGTATGTTTAAAACCCATCTGAACAGGAACATGCGAGCTTGAATGTTGTTCTGAAGCCAGTGAAAGTAATCACAAAATTAATTGCTACAGATAAATGTGGTGAAGAGAAATACTAAATGTAAAAAATACTGTCTTTAGTATAGAAGAGTGTCTGAGATAGTACCCTAGCCTTACAGTTATGGACACAAATATGGAAAACTTCAGACTTTTTACTATCGCAGAACAAAGTTAGTCAAGTATGTAGCTGCTTTTTTACTCTCCATCTCCATGTGGTTCATTTACCATTTGTGTGTTCCTTTAAAGTAACCCAAATGCCTCTGCTGAGGAGAGTTTTCCACAGTATTTTCCCCATACATTTGTTGAAAGTTGTTCAAAAAAACATTTCACACATACACATTTACTTTCATATGGAAATCTTCAAGTCATGAAATGAGTTCTTTGCTTTCATAGTCAGTGTTTATTCTAGTTACACATTTTAAAAATGATGATAATGATTTGCACCACTAAACAAAGAGCACGTTAGTATTACAAGCAGTCATTTTCCATCCAGCTAAGCTTTCTTTGGAATGCAGCTGTCAATTTTTCCCTTTTTCAAACCCTGAAGGAAGTATCCAAATTTATTCAAATAAAAGATCCAAAATCTTGGACTCCTTAGAGCAAAATAAGCCAGAAGGTGGAGTTGCAACTGTAATTATGATCCCTTCAGCGCCTGAGGACAAGGTCTTTAGCTAACTAGATGCATTCCACTGCTACCAATGCAGTCTGTTCATGTTTAAAAATGTTTATTTTGCCCTATCAAGTCATAGCTCTCAGTGTTATTGACAGATATAAGCAATGTGTGCATCCAATAAACATATGAAAAGAATCATTGAAAACATCCCTTTCTCATTGGTCCAACATCAAGTTCAAAGGATCTGTTCCATAAGCTACTAGCTATTCTCTTATTTGATGTAAATGTGATAAATTTAATGCCTATTCCACCCTAGCAATAGTTTTTAAGTTGTTTTAGAATTGTACATGTACTTAAAATAGAATAAATCTGATCAATTTTACATATGAAAATTCACAAGCTACAGAGATCAGGGAATTGTTGAGATCAGAGAAAAAGAGAACCCTTATAAGCAGGTTGTGCTGAGAAGAAAGGATGGAAATAGCACAAAGCTACAGTGCCATGAGAATATTTCCTCCTGTCAGCTTTCCACTTTTTGTACAATGGGTTCTGGTGAGTCTGCTTTCAGCTTCACTCACACTTACAACTATTCTAATGTTATTTGCTAAAAGTAAATAATACTAAAGATGCTTTGATGAATACTACTAAAAAAGCTTTAAGACTTTGAGCTGAGAAATATAGCACAGTGATATTCTGCCTGTTTATTGTCCCCACCTTTTTAGTTTGAAATGATTGGGGAATTCTTTTCATGGAATGAAAAATCTTTGACATTATATATTGAACCCTCCTATCAAAATGTGATCAGCAGAGCTCAAGAGTGACTGGCTCAATACCTAGCTCAATACTGGCTCAATAAAAATTAGCACTTGTTTGAAATGTGAGAACATTGCCTTGTTGTAGGCATTCAAAAATGCCAAGATTTTCCACTGTGATTTACCTATTTCCCTTTGACAAAATTCATGCCACAAATCTGAGATAAGCAGTTTGATTGTAAAACTAGTGTAAAACTGGGCCTACAATAAAGGAACTGAAAATTATAAATTATTTAGACAACCACGAAACAATTTTATAATTCTGTTATACTACACAGGCTTGGAGGTTCTGCATGTATGCAGGCAGGAGTGTGTACATATGCACATGTGGGTTGTATCTATATGGGCTTCTCGTGGCAGTGGAGTTTTTAATCTAGAGTCACATACCTCTGGAAAGCTATTGCACATGTCTGACCCTCAAGTTACATGAAAAGAGCATTCCAGCCCCTGCAGGAGCAGGAGGCTGGAGACAACAGAAGATGTGACCTGGATGGTGACAGAGCTTGGCCAGAAGCAGTCTGAGCTTGGCCAGGAACCCCATGACATGTGGGGTGAGGAAGGCAGCTGGTTGGATGTGGGGAGGAGGGTGTGCATGTGCATGTCTCACCTCAGTGCCCTTCAGGAGCAGCAGCCAGGGAAGCAGAGCCCGGCCAGGGGCCAGGCCGGAGCAGCACAGCTCTATGGAATACATGCTGCACTACAGACTCCGGCTTGGAAACTCTGAGTAAGAAAAGTGCCTGTTGTTTGTTTCTGCTGCATTCAGAGAAACAAGATTCTGAGTACATGTTTTGTAAATAAACCAAAGACATTCCTGACTCCTATCATCAATTTCTCCTCCTAAAGGAAAAAATCCAGCAAGTTTCCACTCTGTGAATAGGGGCAATATTATAAGCATGAACACAGGGCCAAGTCAAGTGCTGTCCTCACTTATACTGGTACAGCCCAGCTCACATCAGTGCAGGGAAAATGGTTCCTCTCCAGAAGAATCAGAGAGATACTTTCTCTCATGTTTGAATTTCCAAACTCAAAAAACTAAATGTGGAGGGATTGACCATGCTCATTCCTTTGGCTGGAAATAGAACTGTGCTTCCAACAAAGTGAGTGGAATTTGATTTCTCTGAAAAGTTTTAATTTATGGACCAGCATTTCTCTAGACCTGAATGTATGGAGTTAGTTTGCTCAAATCCCTTCTTCTTCTTCAGCCTTCCCAAATGAAAAGCAGTTCTCACATCACCCTACCAGGCTGCCTCATGGGGAGGTGTAAGACCTGACTTTTTCAGATTGAAATGCTATGAATTCTTTTGGGTAACATGTAGTGGGCGCTCAGTTTCTGATGGTCAAAAGTAGTTTTCCATAAGTGCAGGTCTTTGGAAAGTACAATTACAATAATTTATAATAAATATATACTATAATAACTATTTTTATTATAAATACTATAACTGGGAGGGAGAGACAAAAGAGTTCTCCTATATGGCAAGCTTGACTCATGCATAGTTCATGAATAGTAAGATTTTTAAAAAGACCTTGGAATAAGTGTAACTGCTGGCCACATACATCCTTTAGGATTGGAGATTATTACCTTTTGACAATGCATCCTCAATATCAATGCCATATTACAGTTAAACACTAGCAGAAGCCTTGCTATTTCCTATCATCTGTTAAAAAGTCACCTTTGAAAAATCACCTTCATTCCAATAAAAACATTGCATTTAAAGTCTTCTAGTTTTCCTCCTGGGATACTACAACAACAAAAAAAAGTGCATATGGGGTTGAGTGCAGCCACTCATAAAAGGGGTTAAGCTGTGTAACAGCAGGCAGGGTTGTACTGAGGACATCCATGCAAGAACCTCCACATCTTGCCACCCTGATCACATCTTGCAGGAAGGCAGGGAGGAGAGCATAGAGGAGACATTTAGGACTGGATCAAACAGATTGTCCACAAAGGCTTTCACTAACTTTCTCTTGTACAAGAGAAGTCCTGCAACAGTAGGGGTCCTGACCACTGCACTAGCACGGGTAAAACAGTTAAGCTAGTGATAACTAGCCTGTGAACTGGAAGATAGTCTTCTCAGCCTTATCACTTTCATTTTCAAGAACCTGTCTCTTAACCTGATTTCTTGCTTAGGGTATCTTGCAGAAATAGGGCAGCAACAAGAAAGCACAGTAGCCCAAGTGGTGTTAAAGGATGGCCAGAGGGAAATTTGTTGGTTGCTGCCTCTACAAAACTATAGAAGTTAGAAAGGGCACAAAAGATGTCACCATGTACTGGAGAGGAAAATAAATAACATTTCTAAGAAAGACAAATTCTTACAAGGCATTTGGTCTATAGTTATAAACAAGGAGGGAACAACAACCCAAATTTAAAAAATCATTCTAAAGGAAGTTGACTTTAAGGTCCAGATTAAAAAATCAGAATAAAGGAGTGATTGTCCTTCTGGTCTCATCACTTCAGTGTTCCTGAATGTGTGGTGGCCCAGATTTAAGAAATGGGAAAGGATGGGTTTTTTTTTTTTTAAGTAGACAATTAAACTGAAAGCAGAAGGAGGTGGCAGGAGATGCTTGGTAGGTCTATGACTCTCTAGCACAACAATGAGTTCTACATACCTCTTTCTGGTAGGGAAATGTCCAGAGATGAAGTGTAGAGAAACCAGGGAAGGAGATCAGAGTCAAAACCTGAAAGAGCCCTTCAAAAACCAGCAGGGGAACATAAGAAGGAGTTTCCAGAGGACTAGTTAAAAGTGTGATTACAGAGTTGAGAGAACCACAGAAGACAGAGAAGACAAGAAATAAGATTACAGGATCATGGGAAGGTGCTCCAATTGCTGAGAAGAGAGAGAAAGCATGAAGTTGGGAAGAACAGTCCGAAGTAGGACTTAAGCAAAGGAGATTGGGATGAGGATTTACAAGGTCTGAAAATACTTCAGAGATACAGGCCCCACTTACCCACAGGGTGTTTGTGCAATTGATGAAGTGCAAGTCCAGTTACACCCCTGCCTCAACACCTCCCAGCCAGCCAAGCATTTCTCCACTCAGCTGGGCTGATAACCACTTCCCAGCAATGGAAACCCCACTGCTGCTGGGTGCTCCAGTCCCTCCTTCTCCCACCCCAGCTGCTCCTGGTCCCACTCGCTCCCATGCACAGGCTGCAGTGCTTACCCAGCCCTGCATTAAGCCCGAGTAGAACTAACCCAACAAAGCAAATAGTTTTCCACCAGCTTAGTGTACTATTAAGCAATACTTTAAATAGCAAAGAAAATACATGGGATGACATATGGAGACACTTTCCCACACAGGCATTAAAGGGAGTTTAGCACAGTGCTTAGTTTCAAGACGTATGAGTATCTTTGAAGTCTGTAGCCCCACCTTTACTGCTGCTTGCAGTCTCAGAATACCAGATGGAGAGCAGGATGGATATATAGAGGCCAGTGTTTGAGCAACAAAATGAAAAGGCTACAATGCTTAAAAGATTGGAGATGCACAGAAGCATGTTGTTTCTGCATATACTAAAATCTATGAAAATTGAAATAAGTTCTGGTCACACTGTTAAACCCCTTATATATTTAACTGAAACTGCAAATACATCAACCAGGCGTATTTGGTCACAGTCATAACATAACAGATTGTAACTGTGGAAACAAAAGCTGTATCACAGAAGTCAGCAGCACAGGGGGACATCCAGTTGTGATAGGACTGCCTGGCAGCCTCTGAAATGTCCAGGTTCTGTGGGATCAATGTTGGGCAAGTCTGCATACTGCTGTAAAAAAAAAAATGCTTCTAAAATCTTAGAAAATGCTTCATGCTAGCAGCAAAAAAATGCTGTTTGGTCATACATACATAGATTTAGATTGGGGGTGTAGAGTTATTTATTCTAACTATGAAATGGTCATTGGATTTTATGGGAGTATAATAGAATGTTAGTGCAAACTACTGATAGTATTGACATGTAGTTATTCTCACAGAAGGATGAAATAAATATAAAGGTGAAAGTATATGCATGGAGGCAGCTGCACACTGCAACAGTACATTTACATGCAGACAACAGCCAAGACATACAGGGACTCCATTTTTATTCCTTCCTCCATTTGTGGAGGAAGGAATAAAAGTGCAGAGTTTCACTCTCTTGGCTCTGTGTTTGATCACAGAGCAATCACTGATTTTACCCATATCCAGCTCATTTTCAGCCTCACCTTGGTGCTTACTGTCAGCATTTGCATTTTCAACACTTTGCAATGTTGCCTGTTCATCACAAGCACAGTAGGATACGCACTTGAGCTCAAAAGGCCATGGTACATGCGTATGTAGCAGAAGGAACTATTTATTTGGACAATTAGGTGACACTTGTCACTCAGCTTTCTGACCAGAGTTTGGGAACGGCAATCAGCCAGGGTACACACACCAAGGGCAGCTCTGTCATACCTGTGCCTGGATTGGGAGGGCATGGCCATAATGTGGTGCTGCCCCAGTTTGTTCAGGTTCACAGCATTTTTGTGGAGGGGGGAAACTCATGGAAGCTCTGATCTCCCCTGCCTGCACAGCCCATGCACCTGCAGTGTGTAGGGGCCCAGCCTTCCCTGGTGCAGAAAACGTGAAGTGTACAGGCAACAGAGAGAAAGGTCCACAAAATTTGTGGAAAAACCACAGCCAGGGTGCAGCTGAGCCACTCTTGATGGCAGAGCCAGGAGGAAAGCAGGGAGCAGAGCCTCCTTTTGGCAGAAAACTCTCTGGAAGTGCTGGCCAGTGATTCCAGGCAAAGTTGTTGCATGAACCTCACAGGGCTCAGGAAAGCAGACTTTATTCTTCGTAAATAAGCAGGATTGCACCAGAGAATTACCATCAATCTCACATCCACAGCAAATACCCATAAAGGCCTTAGATGCTGCCTCACATTTAAAACTACAACAGTGGAGCTGGTCCAGTTCCTAACATTCTGAAACACAGAGCTGGACACTGTCCCACCCTACTGGCATGGGGAAGGGACTGTCCTGTCTGCAGTAGCCTGGCTTGGCTCCAAGACCCCACATGTAGGGTTAAATCCCAGGGAAGTATTGGGGATCTGAGGGTTCAAGGCGTGAACTTAAGGGTAGGTCTAGGCTGAACTACTCATTCCTTGTACAAAAATTGTATCCTCTGCCTCAGATAGCTTTAGTATTGCTGATATTTGAACACAATCAGAGGTGACAGGCACGATAAAACTCTTTGGAACAGCTTTACCTGGGAAAGAGGGGCCAGGCCCATCCTGCAGGTACCTCACACAAACTGTCCTTAATTACTTCTCTGGGGGTTGGGTTTTGTCTTTGATTAAGGTGAGCAGGATCTCACCAACAGTAACCTCACCTTTCTGTGAAGCAAGGCAAGATAATGAAGTTCACAGGTCTCCTGGCCTTGGCCAAAAATGTAAGGTGCTTTAATGCAAAGTGGTACTTGAAGGCAGCTTGGGGCAGGAAAGGCAGAAGTCCCATCTCGGATCCAAACCTCAGATGGAAAGTACATGGGCAAAATGCAATCACTTATGCTGATCCACTCTCATTGGCCTGCCAAACTCTTTGGAAAAATTACGTGGGATCTTTGTCATGAATGACAACGGCTGATTTCACATCTTATCCCGAAAGACTCCACTAAAGATCCTGAGGAATTTCTTAAGTAACCACATATGTTGAACTGTTACTTATCTTAATGAAAAAAAGACAGTCACTTAACAGAAAGATATCCAGAGATGAGTTCACGCTATGGATTATACAATATGGATATATACATCCCCACCTCAAAAAAAAAAAAAAAAAAAAAAAAAAAAAGACAATTCTAATTTATACAAGCACAAAATTTCCATCTGAAAATGCTAAATGTAATTGTTTCCCATCATTTGAAGGAAGTCCTGGCTCCACTGAAGTCATGGCAAAACTCCCATTGACTTAAAATGAATCAGGACTTAAACCTTTGCCTTTAAGAACATGCCGAATTATTTTTAAATTTTCTTTAAAAATTTTTGAAAGAAAAATCTGCTTGTATTTAAAAGTTTTGATGCCAAGTTTTTTCCCCAAGTGAATTACTTCAGCCTTGATATAAATCTATCAAAATAGGTTTAAAATATGTAAAGATGAACACACCCTTACAGAATAGCACTGCTCTCTTCAGCTCAGGTTCATGTAATAGAACAATAAAGTGAATAAAGGAGAAAAGATAAAATAACAGACCAAATATGAATATAATCTGAAATTTAGAAGTATTCAACATACTGTTGTCCTAAGTATTTCATAGGAAAAATATTTATTTCTCCTGCTTCAATTTTATTTAGGCTCCCAATGCTCAAGAAATAGAATTAAACATCATGTAAAATTAATTAATTACAAATACTTAATCTGAGTTAAAAAGGCACCCTTTCCATTTCATTTAATGTCTTGCATAATACAAGAAAGTTGACAGACTAAAGGTCAACCTGTCCCTGTACCCTGTTTTTTGGCAATTTTAAGAGCATTGGTTTAAAGACAAAATATAAAGCCAGGATGAACAAAGAAGTATCAGGTCAACATCTTCTAAAATGAAGAAAGATAATTTAAAGATTTTATTCCTCCCACAAATTCAGTTGAGATTTTCTAAATCTGTTCTGTATTTGACAATATTTTCCTGCGGAGATCAATGAACTAGCTGCAGTTTGGTGTTAGCGTAGATCATGTTAAAAATTCTACTTAAATAAAGAATTTACATCCTTTCCCTTGTAATCTTGATTCATTTGAAGTAATGCTAATCAAGAAAAATTTCTTCTGTACTTTCACATTTAAATAAAGAAACAGCTAGTGTCTTTTCACTCCCTCTGAAAATTAACCAAGTTCCTAAACTCAAAATAATATCCAAACAAGTTATGCAGTTTTCCCAGATGCATTTACACAGCTCACTGATCATTGCAATTATAGCAGGACATGATGGCAATACAATTTTGCTGTATTAGATACAGGGATACCAAAGGAAAAAAAAAAGACTCGGTACTGCAGAATGTTGTAGAAACGATTTCTCTACTTTCTGATTATGATTAAATCTTGGTGTGCTTTGAAATCCCTAATGTGTAATGCAAACCAGGATTTGGGGTGTTAGGAATGCATCCCCATCCTTCTTCCAAAACGCTCTGTAAATTATCATCTGCAGACCCCAAATCCTTCAGTGGAGGACGAAGGAAGAAGAGGAGGGCAGGGAGTGGAAGAGGGAGAGGAGGGGGAGAGAGAAAGAGAGAGAGAGCAGAGAGATTAGAAGCACTTTTCACCTCTTGGTCCCGTCAGTGCGCTCAACGCCGAGAACCGTGCTTCAAATCCGGTGTTATCGTTAGGCCTGATTCAAAGGAAGTGAAATAGTCTACTGAGAAAACAGTGGAAAAAGTAAAGGTCCTGAAGAAGTAAGTGCTGCATGTTGAAACATATGCATGTCACACCCCATTTGTCTTTCATATTGAAGAATAAAGCAGCCTGTCCCGCAGCAGTTATTATACACCATATTCTTTATTTTAAAAATGCAAGAAATTTGGCACAAAGAACAAAAAAATCAACTGATGAAAAGCATTTATGTCATGGTTTAAATTAAGACCTTTGTAATGCAAGAATTACATCAGCAGTGGGCTTAGCTTAATGAAAATAAGACAGTGTTTTTAAAGACCATGAACGAACAAATCCCCTCTGCTTTCTGAAAGAGACAAAATGCAGATATAGACAAATAGATAATTTAGGCTGAAATCACAGCAAATCACACTTTGATACCTTCAGAAATTACTGAAGTTTCTATTCCACTGATGATTATGGATCAACGAAGTGAAGCGAGAAGTTATTTTATATTCACATGTGGATTTGAGATATTGTCAGGGGATATTACGTATTACAAAGTCTCTTCAATATTGTCATTGCTTGAACTTCTGGTTAAGATTAATTGAAATGTTAGATTCTTTTCCCCTTTGATGTATTTTTGTTTTGGGTCCACCTAACAAGAATTAAAAGGGCAAATGCTCTACATTATCAACTATTTAAAATGTTTATTAGCATATTATTTTGATATAATGATATTTAAGGATTTAATAAAAAATAATTCTGAAGGAGAAGAAGTGAATTAATATGAGCCACTTGGGGCTACTAGCAATGATGTAGTAATGATTTGATTAATGTGATAATCTACGGGTGGAGGTAACAAAAAGGAAGTGAAATCGCTCCTCTTTGATGTGTATTGTTTGATATAAACTTCTGTCCTCTATTCTTCATGCACATTTTTATTTTTATCTTTATCGGTCTGCTGAATGGCTTATGCAAATACAAGCAGCAATTTTTCTGATGCAAAGGGAACATTGTAAAGCAAGATAAAATAATGGTTTCTAGTAGAGATGAGAATAGAGTTAAAAGTCTAGGCAGAAAACTTTCTACTGTAATATGGTGAGTATAATTATATATTATTTTTATATTTCTATTCTGCATTTATGTGACAGGAAACTGCAAAGCAATTGGATCAGATCCATGTTATGCTATTATTGATGACAAATGCAACTGGCTCAGCCACAAAGAATCATATATGTTTTGGGTGTGTGTGTTAATGTATGTGTCTCCAGATATACACATATATGTGTTACCTATCTTCTATAAAAATACTATATGCAACTGAAAAAAGTTGATTTAATTATCTCATACTTCAGGGGGAAAATAGGGCAATATTTCAATATGCTGTTACTTTTTGTGTATGAACTAACTATGAACAAACCATCCACATGTTGCAAAATGAAATTATAATAAATTGAGATGGGCATGCACAGCACAGAATGAACACCAATGTTTCTATTTTATAAGCATGTTTTGTTCATGTATTATTTCTGAACAATATGATCAAGCCATTGGCAGTACTCAGGATGATGACGAATATTAATACATTGCTAGTGAATATGGTTTAAAGATCTTCTGAATTAGTTATGAAGAATAAATTATTTCTTATCTGGGCAAAACTAGCTATCCAAATCTTGAAAGATCCTTCAACCTAACAACATTTCTCTATGTGTTTGTCGGGGTTTCCAGGAAGACAGATCATTCTGTGATAAAACAAGCCTTGTTCTCTGTGCACCCTCAGTATTGAAACAAGGAGCAGCCAGGGTTTCTAAAAAAAGTTACGGCAGTATTTTGGAAACTAATTGTCATCTTTCACTTCCAGGGAACTTCTGATATCTGTTCAATTTTGAAAAAGTGCAGCTAGCAATTCACTTTCATTTTCCACTTCCTTTGGGTTGTGGGAATGAAAGGGTAAAGGGAAGGGATGAGGACAGACAGGGCCTGAATCTGTAGCCAGAGCAGGTCAGCAGCCAGGGCTGGTGTCGATGAGCCCTGCTGGAAAGCTGCAGGACTGGAGTGGATGCTAAAGGTGATCTGGCATGCAAGAAGGAAGGGAGATAAGAGGGTTGGATTTGATGCTCCTTTTATTTGTGCACACACACGTTTCTTATGGATCAAATACAACCCTTCCTCTCACAATTGGTGTCTCTCAAGGAGGACTCAGAAGGGTGTTAGGAGTCTGCCCACTCCTTGAAAAATGGCATACAATACACAGTGTTTACCAAGAAATCCCTCTCTCTTTCTAAGTATTGTTTTCAAGAAATTTAGGTAGGAGGTAATGAATCAAGCTGTCTAAATTGGAAAAAAAAGGGGGTTTCTTCCAAGAATTCTTTTCCCTTTGGTTTCTATAATGTCATGCCAGATATCTTGTGCTTGCATCATCTCTAATATCCACAAGCAGCAGGAAATAAAGGGGTTCAGTACCTACCTTCCTTGCAGCAAAAAAAGGAGAAAAATATGCCAGTCTTCTTTTACTCAAGAGAAAGCCAGGCAACAGATGAAAAGACTCTAATATTTAAACCATGGATCACCTTGAAGAAAAGCTGATGCCAACATTGGTGTTCTCTGATGGGATGGCAGCTGTGGGCTGGGGGGGCAGAGGAGGTTGGTTCCCATCCAGGATTTCCTCCCCTTTTGTGCAGAGCAGTGCCTGCACGCTGCCCTATTGCTGTAACACTACGGTCCTTGGACATGCTACAAGTAAGAGCAGCCTTTCTCATTGGGAAATCAGCTACTTCTGTTCTGCCAAAGGACTTGACAGATGCTGCTTATGAGAAGATAATGTCTTTTCACCCAGTCATTGCTAGGTGGGTTTGAGCATTAAGCTGCTCTCCTGCCCTGCTGAAGTTTCTAAGCTTTCAAAGCACTTCCCCAGACAGAAAGGGTACCAACATGAAAAACATTTGCACCAAGGAACTCTTTCTTGTGGGGAAGGTTCTGACAGCTGGGTATGCCAGGCGGGATCCTGAGCGTGGTGTTTCATGCTGTTGTTTACGAAGCAGATACTGCTCCCGATGCGCTAAATCAAACCAGCAGGTCTTAAACTGCGGTCAACAAAACACAATTTCTGAAGAGCTGGCTACTCACCTGGTAGTAAATTCCTCCTTCTGCTAACTGCAAAATTGTATTAGACACAGACAAAAACCTATTAAAGATTTTCCTTACATTAATTTTCTTAATATTAATTTTCCATGTCGGCAAGGGTTCTCATTACCGCAAATATGTTTTGCAACTGCGTGGCCAGATCTGCACCACGACTGCTATCTATTAAGGTATAAGCCACATCATGAAAATATTAAAGGATGTCTGCATTAAAAAATTACTATCTCCTCTTTATAGCGGGTTTATATTAATAGGAATGCTCAGCCTCAAGTGTTTTGGGAAAACAAGCAATCCCTAAGAAGCTTGGTATGGAGCTAATGATCGCAGGGCCCGACCTTGGGAAATGTGTGCGCTCAGGAATAGTTTTATCGTGCGGAGTTTTATCGTGCCGAGTTCCAGGGCTCGCTCCGTGGGATGACAGGGATCCCTGTCTGCAAAATGGCTGTGCAGCGGCCCTGGGAGGGTGAGCACTGCACCTTGGCCCCAGCCAGGGGAGAATCTCTCCGGCGAACCTTATCTGAACACGTTCGCTTTTTTTCCCCCTAGAATATGGCAAAAGGTGCTACAGCTTTCGACTTCAAAGTCTTAAAAATTATTTGTGGTTAATCCACCTCTGTTACAAGCTCTAACAAGAACCCTGCCCATGCTGTAAAAAGCCACTAATAAGAACTATCTTGACTCTAGAGCCCGGCAGACTCCCTCTTTGATGAACAATCAGCACCACCTTCCCCAGCTGCATGGTCAAATTACAATAAATTATAATTAGTAAATTCAAGCTTAAACAGTCTTCCTGCCTGCTCGAAAGGGAAAAATTGGTTACAAATGCACTTAAGTGTTGCTAAACTAAATTTTAGTGCAGGATAGACATGTGAATTCTTTTTTCATAGAAAAAGAAAAGTCAAACTTTATCCTTCTCAACATCTAAAGTTGAGGTTCATACACAGATGCATACTTACAGGCAAATTTTTGCCCTTCCATCTCCAGTGATTTCAATCTTTTAATTTGTAATTGTCCTGACACATTCCTGCTTCCATTTATTTTAATTGTCTCGGATTGTGACTCCTATTTGGAAACTGGAGCACTTGAGCTAATTCGAAAGTACTTTCTGAAAGAAATATCCTTCTGTGCAGCATTTTGTAACACTGCTGTTGTAACATATTACAAATTGGTGTTGTCAGACCACCATAACAGCGACCGTCACTTCCCTGCTCTGCCCTTCTGAAATGTTTACTTTATGCTAAAAATAAATCTAATTAAGCCTTATGATCGGCCTCATTGCATAAATAAGTGTGAGTTGCCTTGGGTTTCTAACAAGACTATTGAAGCACAGATGGGTTAAATGAGTTGTTAAAAGCCACACAGTAGCTGCATTTTTATTGTAAGAGCTAGCTTGAAGAGTAGCTTCACTGATTTAAAATGTGAACAAAGGAAAGAGAATCCATATGAAAAACAAATGAAAAAAATTCACCCTCTGTGGACAAATTTCTGCTGAAAAGGATATGCACAGTGATCAAAGCAAATTTTAAAGAATGAACGTCTGGAAAAAAAAAACTTTAAAAGATGTTTTAGTTATAATAACGCAGTTATCCAAATGTCAGTGAATTTGATCAAAGCTGATCTACAGAGCTCAGGTTTAGCATTAGGTGAGTCATTTTCTTTTATTAGTGATGCTTTTTTCATTCAAATGGGTAGAAAGGTGAGAGTTTGAATATGTTGAAGGTTTCATTGGCTTACAGTAGGGACAGACAAATGAGGCCCACCTAGTTTTACAATCTGGCCCACAGCTACTTTGTTTTTAATAAAATGCAGCATATTGAAAGGGCATGTCTCAACATGTCTTGACCCATCCAAACTGGATCAAGATGGAGGGTCCCATATTGAAACCAGTCCACTCCCAGGATGGGGCCTATTGTCCTTGGGGAGTGGGAAGAGTCACTGCCTAGCCAATGGGGCAGACACCAGCCAGCCTTGCTCCTATCAGCCATGCACCCATCCCTCTCCTGACTGCTTTGGCAGGAATATGTTTTCAGGTTTCAGTGCCACAGGGAGTCCTGGTAGTTTATTTGACTGTCTTGACCAGCTTTTATGCTACCACAGACTGTCTACATTACCAGCGAGAGCAGTGTGGAAACCAGAGTGGTGTTAAGTTCTCTGGGGCAGTTTGCAAAGCCCATCCAATTCTGGGGCAGGGATTTTCTCCTGCCTAGCACTCCAAGCACCTGTATGAGAACAGTCCCTGGGTCTCTCCAAAGAAAAGGAATAAAGCACTGGACAAAACCCTAATTTCTTCTCTCATGGACCCAGAACAGCACCCATCATTGCCTTGAGGAGCATTTCAGAGTGCCTGTTCTGCTGCCTGGCACAGGAAACACCTCAAAACTAGGTTTTAAAATAGAGTCACCTTCCTAACCATCTGCATTTTGGCTGGGACACTTTAAGGTGCTTGGGAGTTTGTTGGGACATTTAGACAGCAAACTGTGTAAAGACAAGACGTGGGTTTCTTGAGCATCATTGGGAAGATGTTTGCTACAACAACACCCTCATACTCCATTAATCTCAATGCTATTAGAAAAAAACAGTATTAATAGCAGTGCTAAAGTTGAGGGCTTGAGGACCTGCTATTTTCACAGCTCAGGACTGAAACTGTGCAAATGCACTTTACAGAGAGTTCTCTCATCTACAATTTCCTGTTGCTGAAACCTGAAGAATTTTAGTCAAACCAGGTTTCTGCCTGCGAGTGGCTGTGAGGCAAGGGCCAACTGAGCACAGGAGCTCCCGTGCCATTCCCTCACCTGAATCATGATTTTACAGCGGGGCTTTTAGGGAGATTAATCAGTTGTGCCCCAGAGTTTACAGAGACAACCAGCTGCAGGACAAGGTATCACCAATCTACAGTTTGGTTGCTCAGTGTCCACCTGCACGGTCTTACATACAGTACCTTATAGCAAAAGCCAAGTATCTTATTCCCTGTGGGAGAGGAAAAGTGAATTTGCATTTCTGAGAGGGTTAAAGGATACTTTAGAGCAGTTTCTGGGCAGTAGCTGAGGGGCTGAACTTCCACATCTCATGTTTTGCCTGCAGTAACTTTTCATTTGCCCACATCCTCACTTCCCAGTGGAAAACCCTGTTGAAGTAGACAAACAAGTGCTGCCTATGTAAGGATAGACCCAGGCAAAGGCAGCAAGGTCCTCACATATAGCCCTCACTCACTCCTGTGTCATAATCCCAGCTCATTTCAACTCACTGGGTTATTTTAGGGAACTGAACCTGTTGTGCACCCCAGAAAAGAACAGGAACACAACTGCATTGCAGACTAATTTTTTGTTAAAAAACTTGGTGTGTCTAGAATTTGTTTTTAGACTCAGAAAAATGTGAAGTGCCCACAGCTGAACTACTGAAAATCTGGTTTTTACCTTTTTAATGGAGGTTTGAAAATATGAATCATGACAAGGCTATGGCTGTAGCTTGGCAGGAACACTATATGTGATAGTGTGAGCTGCCACATACCTCTTAATGCAGCTTTAATTTCAAGACCCAGTTTTCATGAAATAAAATTAGAGGATAATAGGTGCATGACAGAAGAAGTTGGTGAGGATCTGACCCAATCATCCAGATTTGTTCAGTTGTATATATAACTGAAATCCCCTCAAATGCTTCCTTGTTTTCCTAGTGTTTTTCTGATGTGTCTCCTGCCTAGGACTGGGCCATCATTTCCTCTGTGGAGTGGGAAAAGGAGACCTCAACATGGAAATGAAAGGTAGAGTCATGGGTTGCTTGTGTGCTCAAATGATTCATCCCAGCAGAACCAGCTCCTGGAGTAAACCAGCGCTGGGTTTACACTGTCCCCAGCCAGGCGTCCTTTAGGGGCTCTGGAGGTGAGGGCAGCCCAAGGGCAGGTGCACAATGTTTGCATTGCCCTCGCAGGCAGCCTGAGCGTACCCGGGGCTGGAGCTGCCCCTGAATCCCATCTGCCATCACAGCCGGGCCCCAGGACCTTCCAGAAGGGCCCCCGAGGGTTTGCCTCTCCGCCACCCTCCCTCCCATCCCTGTGCCGCAGACAGGGCAGCGCGCAGCCAGCGGGGCTGCAGGGAGTATTAATTAGGGCTGTCCCCAGGGCTGGCTCCGGGGACACTGCGGCAGGCAGGCTGTGACCACAGCTGGTGCCGGGCTGGTGTCTTGTCCGTTTCCCTGGTGACACAGGGAACGCTGTGCCCGCCTTGGCTGGGGGGGTCCTGGGCAAGAGAAGGTGCCCCCCAAAACCTGTGAGCATCCACCGCCCCTGCCGACTGCAAACCACGAGATTAACATAATCCAGCTGTCCGCCTGTGTTTATCAAGCCAAAGAATTTACAATGTTTAAATAAAGGCACCGTGATAGAGCAATGAAAATACCTAAAGCGTGTAACTTGTGTGGAAGATCCTAAACCTGAAGAGGCCGTGCCTGTTTCACACAGAGACCCGAGTGCTCGGCGTGGCACAGGGAGGCCAGGCAACTTTGAAGGCAGGCGAACTTGCATTAACACGATGGGAAAGGAGTAGCTACATTCTAGCGCAGCAGTGATCCATGCAAATCGGGTCAGCGGGAGATTTAGAAACTGTACCTTTCAATCCCAGCCAAGGAGATACATCAAGGCGCCTTGACGTGAGGGGAGACTGACACACCTTGAGGCATCTTCAGTGCACGGGGTGGCAGTGACGCCAAAGGATGGCAGCTGGCAGTAGCAGAGATAATGCCTTATAAATAATCTCTGAGGGAAGGTTTTGCTTCCTCTCACTCAAAAAAAAAAAAAAAAAAAAAAAAAAAAAAAAAAAAAAAAAAAAAAAAAAAGGCAAGCAATCAGTCAATCTACTTCCCCCAGATGAACAAATGGGTCTCCAAAATGCCCCGGCATGCAGGAGAGCCCTCACAAGTGCACAGTGAGGGAGGCTCAGGTCGAGGCACTGCCTGGGGCAGTGGGAGTCTCACAGCACTACCTGTGGCACCGCCGCTCTGCCAGCTTCCTTACCCACCCCATCCCTGAGCTGCAGGCACGGTGAAGTTAGCTTCTTTCAAAGCCAGAAATCTGGGGGGTTTCTGCAGAGAGGGAAAGTCAAAAGACCCGGGGTTAGTCATTTTCTCCCAGCTGCAGCCCTCAGCCATGTGAGGCGATGGAGCCACTCTCTGGATCCTACAAGAATTTCAGGAAAGCAAAAGCCCTGCTGCTCCCCTTCTCTTACTGAGAGGAGGCTGATTTCAGATGGAGTCTGAAAGCCTGGAGATTCACTTGGCCAATCCCAGCTGTCCCAGAGACTGCCCAGCACCCCTTTCAACACCCTTTCACTGTGGTCCTGATGGAGGACACAGTAGGAGTGCCCCACATCTCCCCAAATCCAAGCCAGCCCTGTGATGGCTGCAAGGCCTGGCTGCTGGGGCTGCTGCTAGCTTGCAGTCAGGAGAGATGCCACCTTCAACCAGCATTGCCAGGTCTGAGAAGAGACTTCTGTCCACCCCCTGGGGCCACTGCATCTCCCAGCACAGCATGTGAGCTCTCCACTGGAGCCATGTCCCTCTGCCTGCCTGTCCCCCTGCCTGTGTCCCCTGTCTGTCTGTCCCCCTGCCTGCCTGTGGGCTCTCCCCAATGACACAGCCACACCAACAGGGCCCTGCTGCATACATCATTCACATCAGGTGGAGCTCGGTATTTTCTGTCTCTGTAAACTTTAGATTAAGCTTTTTTTTTTTTTTTTTTTTTTTTTTTTTTTTTTTTTTTTTTTTTTATCAATCTGTACTGCAAAGTTCTGCCCTAGTGCTGCCAGGATGAAACCTTCCCAGGGAAAGGTGACCATGCACCACTCCAGCTTGACTGTGTAGGGATGAAGGTGCAAGGCCACTGATTTTGGGTCCCACCCAATGCTTTTGAGTCCTGCTCCCCTCATCTTGAAGTCCCAAGTCATGTTTGAAAGTTGCACCTGGGAAAGGGTGTTCAGGCTTGCAAGGAGGGCTCTGAGAAGGGGAAGCAGCTTACACTTCCATTGCCTCAATTCTGCAGATCTAGGAAAGATGCTTACTGCTTTCAGTGTAGATATTTTTGCATGTCAGAAACTTTGATAAACTAGGAGCTTCTATTAAAAAGTTTCATAAACATCTGCACCTGGATTTTTGAAAATAGATATTAAAATCAGTGTTTTATGGAGACATGATACCTTTACTTTGAATGTAAGTAAGTATTTTTAATAATTTCAATTTAAAAATCTTTTTGGCTGGTAGCTACCCTATTTTTATCATAACTGCACTGTTATAAGTTGGAAAAAGAACTAATACAAGTTTACGTAAGTAGGAAGGAAGAAATGTGCCATGAGGAGAGAAATACCAGCTGGAAACACAGTACAATTTTAAAATAAAGGAACATATGCCTAAACCCTTGTGTAATGCAGTTTGGTAAATCCAGTCACTCTTCTACGCTTTATGTATAGAAGATTACCTGTAGTTACAGTGCTAGGAGCAGGGACTGATTAGAGGCTCTGAGCCACCAGTGCAGCTTAGCTGACTTGATCTTGACATTCTGGGGCTAGGACACTGCACCTGAAATCACTGGCTCCTCTTAATTTTCATGAAGGCCACACAGTTCAGGGGCTGCAGCACTGCTTTGTGTCAGAGCCAGCATACCTCAAAGCATCCAGGTATATCTGTGGCACCTGTTCTTCTGAGTGCTTCGTGGACATTGCATCAATTAATGGGATCAGAAAGGAAGGACCAGCAGTGTGTGAGAAGTACCACACAGGGGACACGAGTCAGAGAAGAGAGAGGAGCTCATATGGGCTGAAGGACAGAATGAGGCAATAAGTGGAAGTTGGAGTGGTTCAAAAGAGGGAACCAAAATGTCTAAGTGTTGGAAGTTGCTCAGGAAAAGAGATTGAAATGTGGGATGAGACATGGGAAAGCAAAAGAGAAACAGGAGAGAAAAGTAGGGAGAGATGAAGGTGAGACTAGGCAGGAGGCAGGGTGTAGTACAGGATGTCTGAGGTGAGAAAAGCAACTCCTAAAGCAAACATCTGAAAGTAGAGCAGTGAGAAGAAAGAAAGAAGAGGAAAAAGGAGAGGGGAGAGGAGGCAGAGAGGAGTTCAATAAATAGTGTTTTCTCACATTTTACTCAAAGGGACCCTGGGTACCAGCCCCTAGACCCAGGCAGACATGGCCATGCCACATTCCTGGGTTGCTGCTGAGTGTTTGACCCTTAGATCTGGGCCATGCATGTTCCTAAGGTGGTACTGGTATTTGCTAGCAAATTTTCCCTGGCATCAGATATATCTGTGCTGGCCTGAAATAGCATGACAAGCCATTGCTAACTAATATTTACCACATTGAAAAGCTTTATGCACAATTAGCTGGGCTGAGCTGCTCTGCCGTCGGCTGTGGACAGCTTCTGTTTCAGCAACTGATGTACAAAGAGCTCAGTTTTCAGACGCAGCTTTAAATGGCTATAATTTGCCCCTAAAAATTGGAGATTATTGTGACGTTTCACTATCTGCTGTTCTTTTCTTCCTGGTGTGTAGCACAGCTAGTTCTTTTTCCTGCTACAGCATTGCAGCTAACACAGCGAAAGGTGCAGAGCCATGCTAGTCCGGGTGAAAAAAATGTAGTGCCAAAAAAGAAGTGGCAATGGGAGAGAGGAACACAAGGCAGCAGGAGCAGGTGGTTTGGGAAGCTCTGGGAAACTGCAGAAGCATGAAGCTGTGTGCTGTGTCCTGAACAGAGAACTTCCAGAGGGAAGGAGGATACTTCACAGAGGCACAAACAGCAGTCACAGGGATATTGCTGTATTTAGTGTTTGCATTGTGAAAGTCAGGATGGAACTTTATGGCTATAAAAGCCCTAGCCTTGCCCAAAAGGTAGCTTTACAGAGCTTGTTTCTGTTCCCAACCAGTCTAAAACCAACAAACCATATGTGTATTTTAACATGTTCTCTATAGCTGCCTCTGAAATTTTCCAGGGAGGGATGAGTTTTTAAAAAGTGAATGGGGCATGGCAGTGCTATAGGCAAGTGTATCGATAGTAAAGAGAAATACTAGATCCTTCTCTGACATTTGAAGATGATAGCTACTGGTTTAAACATAAAATAACAGTCCATGGACCAACTGTTAGAGATGCTTGTCATTGACTCACTTCAGTAATTTGGCTTTTTTTCTAGCTGCTGAACTCTAGAAATCCTCAGAAGATAAATTTACAGTCTGTGTCTGCTCAGGGGGAAGATTATTAAACAAGCAACCTCAAACTATTAAATAAAACCTTAGCTATATACAATCACTTTAATTTTGTCCTTTGATATTGTTCATCTGATTAAGTTCTTTCCAAACAAACTTCACACAGAACTTGGCCTATGAGGAGTGGACTAAGCCCATATGTATCCTGACAGGAGTGTTTACTCAAACAGAGTTATCCCAGCCTTGCTGTGTGTACTTGGGGACGTAAAACGGCCTGGGGACAGGAACTCAGAGAACAATAAGGAGAGAGAAACTTAGAGGAAATAACCTACTGAGAGAACAGGAATGCACTGGGAGTAAAGGAATCAGTCAGAGGGGAAGACATCAGATATTGGGAAGATGCCCGTGAAGAGGGAGCCAAAGATGCCCATGAAGGGAGGTTTGGAGTGGAGCAGTGTGGAGAGAGAAGCATTTTGAAGAGGGAGAACAAGGGCTGCCAACACAGGTGGGGTATGACAAAAGATATTTCTAGGGGTGCAGCACCCCAGCAAAGAAGGGGTGCGAGTTCACAGGCAGTGAAGAGGAAGAGACCAGATGGCACTGACATAAACTTTGACTAGGGAGGCTGCTCTTCAGAGTATTTCTGGCTGCAGAAACGTTCTTTCCTTCCCCATCCTCCTGGACAGGAGCAGATGGAGAGATAGGCCTTGACCACACAAGAAAATTTGAGTTTGGCACTGTCAGATCTGCTGTACCAGTGGAAATTCCCCTGGCTGCCTGGTGTGGGGCAGAGCAGGGCTGGTCACAGTCCCTGCCCCATGGCAGCCTTCTGTGGAGACAGTGCAGGCAGTGATGCAGAGCTTTCAGCAGCCCAGGCACTGCTGGCTTTGGCTTGCTACTCATTAACAGTGCTCAGGAGGTGTGATTCCCTGCTGGAGGACCAAGGATCAGGGATGAGGACAGCGTAGCCACATCAGCTCTGGCAGCACCTGCTGCTTTTGGGCATGCTGGTATGTGTGATCCTTCCCATGGATGGGCCAGGCTTGAGTTCTGGTACCCTTCTAGATGGAGCACAGGAGTGAAGCTCTCTGTGCTGAGCTGGGTGCAAGGGGATTGCTTTCTCCCTGCCATTCTAACCTGGTCCTTAATTTGGCAGAGGAGTAGGGCAGGATGGTTGCCCTCAGTCTGAGAAAGAGCAATTTTTGGAGCCCCAAACTACTCAAAACACTGTGGAGAGGGTGCCCGAAGTGACAAGAGCAGTGGGATGGTAATGAGGGGATGCACATCCAAGCAATATATCAGGGAAAATGCCTCAGTGTCGGCACCACACCTTTCCAGAAGAATCCACAGGCGCTGGTGAGGGGCTTGAAGGATGGCAAGGGAGGGCAGCCCATCGTTCAGTGCCACCATCCCGCCGGCTGCCGACCCGGTGCATGGGGTGGACACGATGCTGAGTGGCCGAAAGACACCCCGGCGGGGAGTGTGGGGGCCCCCACGGTGGGGTGAGGGTCTCCCGAGGGGGGGAACAATCCCTCTCCTCAGGATCTCTCCGTCCAGCCCCCTGGGCGTGCCTTGTGCTCGGCGGCGCAGAGGGAGGAGGGAGAGAGGCAGGGGGATCCCCGCTCCCGGCGCCGCAGGATGAGCCCGGGGAGGAGGGCGGCATTGGCGCCTCGCTATTTGCTTCAGAGCCGTCGGGAAAGAATCGTCTTCTGCAGTATAAAGTCCCTGTCTAGGCGGGTGAATTACTTGTGTCCAAAGTCTACGGGCAGGATTGCCTGCTGCAATCCCCGCCAGAGGGGTAACTTTTACAACATACGGCCTCAGTGCAAATAAGTTACTAATAAGCCGCTTCGGCGTAAGAACGGCTCTGTGCATTATTTCCTAAGATCTGTTTATTTGCAAATATTATTTTTCGTTTTTCTTCTTTTGAAAAAAAAAAATCGTTCGGGAAAATTAAAAAAATAGTACAGAAGTTAATATTTAGACACTCATACTGTTAATTAATAGAGCTATAAACTCTCAAATAAGGCACTTTCATTTTACTTAACAATAGATAACACAACAGCGACAGTGAAACAGACCAAACAAAAGCGATCACCAAAATTGTTGTGACAGTACAATTACCCGGCTAGGAAATTTATTCAATATGCTTTACCATTGCATTGACACAGCAGGGAAAAAAAAAAGCCCAAATGCTCAAAGAATAATACAAGAAGGCGGGAGGTATTTGGAAAAAAAAAAAAAAGAGGTTTTATTTTGAAATACATTTTTAATGAGATACTTTGCCTCCATGATTTGTTATCGATGTGCATCCGACACGATACAAAACAAACAAACGAAGAAAAAAAAAAAAACAAACCACCAAAAAAACCACGTTTCTGTACAGAGCTCTAAAATGAGCCGCGATTTATCTACAAGATGAGCTTTCACGCTTGGGTGTGGGTTGGAGAGGGGCCCGATCCTGCAGTCCGCACTCTCTAAACGAGTTTCGCAGACTTGTGGTAGGAAAACTGCTTGGCCCCGAGTCTGCGTGCGTGTCTCCGTGTGTGTGTGTGTGTGTGTGTGTGTGTGTGTGTGTGAGCTCCTACAATACACTCCTCGGGGAAAGTGGGCAAGGTGGAGCTGCGAGAGCGAGCGCGGGTCCCTGGCTGCTCTAGAAGTCCTGGCGCGGGGTGTGAGTTAGACTGTGCCGCCGTAGATCACAGTTTCGCCTGAACACTTTGCCGCACTGCTCGCAGTTGTAGGGCTTGATGTCTGTATGGGTAAGAAGGTGAGTTTTCAGGTTACTTCTTTGATTAAAGGTTCTTCCACATGTGGGGCATTTGTGTGGAGATTCCTGTTCAGATTTGAAGCAAGCAAAGGATTAATCCTTCACAGACCACCTGGTTTAACGTATTTACTGCACTTTTTTCTCACCGCAACGCACAACGGGGCATTTCGAGGGAGGACACGAACGAGGGGAGCCTCGTGCGGCCGGGCGGCCTCCCACCTCTCCCTATCCTGCCCCAAAAGCCTTATTTTATACTTCTCCAGTGGTGATGTTCCGCGCCCTTGGGGCACACGGACAAACAGCCTCCGCGCCGCCCTCCCGCTCCGGTTCTCCCGCTACCGCCCCGGCGGTCCCTCCGCACCGCATCCCGCATCCCTCATCCCGCATCCCGCATCCTTCATGCCGCCGCCAGGGCAGGGCTGCAGCCCGCAACCAAAATCGCCTCGAATGGAAGCGGCGGCGCGGACAAACCCGAAGGCGGGGATCGCTCCCCGCCGCCAAGCGCGTCCCCGCGGGCTTTGAGCCCGTCTCCCAAGGGCGCGGTTTTCCCGCGGCTCTCCCGCGGTGGCGGAGGTGACCACGGGCCCGTCTGGTGCCGGAGCCCCCTGGCTCCCCTCCGCCCCATATCCCTGTTCCCCCGGGAGCCACCGCCCCTGCCCCGCGGCGGGCCGAGCCGAGCTGAGCCGGGCCGGGCCGGGCCAAACCGGGCCAGGGCAGGAGGCACACACGGTATTGAAAGGCCGGGGAAGGGGGGGCTCACCTGCATGTGTAGGGTTTTGTGGACCGCCAGGGTCCTGGACTGGCAGAAGCCCTTCCCGCACTCCTGGCACTTGAAGGGTTTCTCTTTGGAATGGATGTACCTGGAAGGCAACGCGTGGGGTGAGCAGCGCGTGGGCCACACCGCCCCAGAGCCCCAAAGCTTCCCCAAACTCGACCCCCTCTAAGACACCCTCACCCTCCTCTTCCTTCCTTTCCCCGTTATTATTCTGTGTATGGTTCCACTTCAAAACATTTGCAATAACTGGTATCGAAGCGTGACTGCGCTCTCCGCCAGCCCGGGACAGCATCTGCCGGCCGGACCCGAGCTCGCCCTCCTCTCCCGAGGCGGGGAGGATTCTCAGCACCGTCCTGTTCCCCGCACCCCCCGGGTCATGACTCAAAAGCACAAAAGCGCCGGGATTTTCATCCCTGGCTGCGATCCCCCCTGGCTCTCCCTCAGGCAAAAAGCGCAGGTTTCGGCCGCCCCGGTCCCTCCGCGGCCACAGAATCTGAGCCGGGAGATTTTCCCTTGGCTCCTGGAGCCGCCGAGTCCCATCCCCCGGAGCGGCTCAGTCCACCCCGGGTGCCCCGGAGCTGGCGGGGGTCCCTCACCGGTGGTCCCGCAGGTGGTCCTGCCTCCGGAAAGCCTTGTGGCAGATGTCGCAGGTGTAGGGCCGCTCGTCCGTGTGGGTCCGCTCGTGGATGAGCAGGTTGTAGGACTTGGTGAAGTGCCTGCCGCAGAACTTGCAGATGAACTCCTTTTTCGTCTTGGAGGGCAGGCGGCCGCGGGAAGGCTTCCTGTCCGGGGACAGCTTGCTGATGCCCGCCAGGGGCGAGGCCAGTCCGGGGCTCAGCTTGGCCAGCTCCCCCGCCTTGGGGGGGTCCTCCTGCGTGGCGGCCACCGCCAGGTTGGCAAAGTCAAAGCGGGGCCTGTCCTTGTGCAGCGCCGGGAGGACGTGGGCGATGGCCCCTTGCTTGGGGTGGAAGAGGTGCGTGGCGAAGGGCAGCGCGGGGAAGGGGAAGCGGGAATCCACCAAGCCCTGCGCCGCCGCCATCTCCGTGATGGTGGAGCGGGTGATTTCGTGCACGTTGGGGTAGCCCAGCGTCCAGTGGTTCATGTGCATGGTTTGCACGGCGCTCAGCCCGTACAGACCCTGCAGCTGGTCCACGGCCGCGGGGAAGGTGTTCACGGCCTGGAGGAAGGAGTAGTTAGTGAGTTGCAGGGACGGGTGCAGCGGGATGGGGGCCGGCAGAGCTTTGCTTCCCATCTTCCCGGGGCGGGCGCGGGCCGGCGGAGCAGCTGCTGCCTCTGACGGGCTTCCGAGACGGGGAGACAATCCTGGGGGGAAACAGGGAGAAAGGAGGGGAGAGAGGCTTTTACTGAGAGCAGCAGCGCGGTTCTCTTCAGCCGGGGCGAGCAGGGAGGGCCGGGCACGGCTCCTGTGCCCAGCCCGGGATCCCGGACCCGCCGCCGGCATCGACCCGCGATCCCTTCGCCCGGAGAGGCCACAGCGTAGGAAATAAATAAATAAAAAATATCCTCCCCAAAAACACCCACCCCGAATTAAAATAAAAAAGGTGAAAAATCCAGCGCCGAGCCAACCGAAGGCGCCGCAAAATCCGAATTAAAGGAATGGTGCGGAAATACAGGCGGGAGGGAGAGGCGGCCGGGCACGGAGCCTCTGTGCTCTCGGTCCCCCTTTCACCTTCCCCCCAGCGCCCACCGCGGGGACCCCGGGCCGCCTCCCCCTGCCCCCGCCGTGGCTCCCACCCCGGCTCGGCCTCCTGCGGGCCAGGAGAGGAGGCCCCGACCCCGACCCCTCCTGCTGGGGCCTCCCCGGGACAGAGCAGGGTGTTCAGGGAGAGCCGAGTCAGGCCCGGGGGGGGCAGGAATAAACCCCGCGTTCGTCCCGGCTCCCTTGCTTATTTTTCTTCCTTCAACAACAACTCATTTATCAAGATAACCGAGGGAGAGAAAAGGAGCCCCTGGCCCGCACGCACAGCTCCTCCACAGCCCCCCCAGCAGCACCATCCATCCCCAAGGCGGACAGAGGAGCCCGGAGGCCTCCCCGGCCCTTCCCGGCCCCGCTCTCGGCTCCCTCCGGGCCACGGGGCCGGGAAGGGCGAGCACAGCCCCGGCGGGGACGAGCCCCCCAAAGTCCCTCGGGCCAGGAGCTCCTGAGCGCTGTGTGACTGTCAGAGGGTTTCCCTCAGCCCAAGGCAGTCCCCTCGGCGGGGGCAGGGGGACATGGGCGCGGGGGACAAGCCCCTGCCCTTTCCCTTTATTTTTTTGCTTTCGTTGAGGGTTGGCTCCCAGCAGCCCAGAGGCTGCGGCGACCCAGGAAAGCGGCCAGAGCCAACGCCGGGGTCTCTCCGGGCCTATAAACAAGAGGTAGGGCCGAGGGTGACCCGGCACCTCAAGGGATTCGTGCGGAGGGTCTGGTAACGCGCAGTGACCAAAATAAACAAGAGAACCTCCCCCGCGAAAATCCTAAACCAGCCCCTCCGAACAACAACAAAAATTAGTGAAACTCTGGGAGTGCGGAGCCCGCGCTCCGTGAGGGGTGTCCCTGCTCCCGGCTCCTGCCCTGCCGCGGGCACCGCGCGAATTCCTCCTGGAAATACGCTTTTCCATTTTTTTTTTTTTTCATTAAAATACCTTTCCTTCGCGTTTGTGGCACCGCACAACTAGCCGGCTGGGGAAAAAAGACGTGTCAAGGGGGTCAGGGGTGAAGTGCAGCTCTGCCTACTCCTGTTTTCGTTTGCCCCGAGTCTCTCGTGGTTCCCCGGAGCTTCCCCTGCTGCTGCCCAAGTTCTCCTCGTTTGGGATTGTATCGACACCGGGGACAGTTATCGATACTGTTATATGGGGCGACCTTCTCGGTGGGCTTGTTTGTTTTTTTTTTTTTTTTTTTTTTTTTTTTTGGTGTTTTTTTTTTTTTTTTTTTTGGCGGGGGGAGAGTGGTTATATATAGAGATTTATTTTTAAAGATGTCGCGGTGTGAGTTACTATTTATTCCCTGCGAGGAACCGAAACAGCAGCAATTAAATCACTTTTCGCTGCTGCTCCGGCGGCTCCTGCCTCAATCCCTGTTGTTTGAGGCCGGGTTTCGGAGGCACAGGCTGGGAGCTGTGACCGAGGTGGGGACAGTGTTTCCGTGGGGCAGAGCCCCCCGTGTCACAGCCGCCTTTGGTGGCTCTGCGGGACTGTCACCGCACCACGTTCGTTTTGGCGTCCAAGAAACAACTCTGAGAAAACTATTCCGAACACGAAATCTTCGTTTCAAGGCAGAAACTTTTAAAACTATCCTTCTGTCTGAATGGCGGCACATCTGCTACTATTTGTATTCGGAGGTAACTTTAGTAAAACGCATCAAAAACCACCAGAAAGCACCACCGTAGGCGATTTTAAGGCCATTTATGTTAAGGTGTGTTGGGGCGCGGAGGGGGGGCGGGGGGTGAAAGTCAACCAAAAACGGATATTATTTAAACCTTGGCACTTCCTTTTCCCCTTCCATTCACAGAGCTTAATTAAACTGAGCCCGGTGCCAGCACAGCCCTCTCTACCTGCCCGGGGGCCGGGTGGGCAGCGGGTCCCCTCCTCTCCCCGGCGCTCACCTCGAGCCCGGGCAGCCAAGCCAAGTGTTTCCCCCTCCAGCGGCTCAGCCCGCGGTCCCTGCACGCCCCGGCTTCTCCCCGCGGGGAGTTTGGCGTGCGGGACATGGAGAGCGCATCCCGGGGGGCTGCCCAGCCTGGGACACCCTCCCTCCGAGCGGCAGCGGAGCCGCGAACTGAAAGTAAACCCGGCCGGGCTGGGGCTCCTCTCCCGCTCTCACCTACCGCAGCCGGCGGCTCCTCCCGGGGCACAGCTGGGGCGGCGGCTTCACGGAGACATTAGATCCACAGCGGGGGCGCTCAGCGGGGCCCCGGCATGTTGCGGAGGGCTGGGCTGGGCGGCGGCGGGGAGCTGTGTCCCGGGGCCCCGGCATAGACCGCCGCCTCCCTCTTTCCCTCCCTCCCTGCCTGCCGCCTTCCACCCCGGCCGGGCTCGGCGCGAGTGTGAGCCGCCCCCTGCCCGGTCCATCACATTTCAGCGGTGACTGGCGTGGAGCGCTGTCCCCGCCCGCCCGCCGCCCTCCGCCGCCGCCGGCCCACCCCGCGGCGCGCTCAGCCCGGCCCGGGGCCGCTCAGCCCCCCGCTCCGCTCCGCCCCGACGGGACGGGCCGGCACCGCCCCCGCCCGCCGCGCCGGCCCCACTGTTTACTTGTGTTTGGGTAGCAACTGGGCTTTAGAGCGGCAGCGCGCCCCCCGCTCCCCCGCCGTCACCTGAGGTGACTTTTCCCTCCGAGGACAGCCCGACGCCCCCCGTCCCGCCGCCCGCCGCGGGATTTGCCCGCTCCTCGTCTCCCGCCTGCCCGTCCTGTCCCGGCTGGGGTGACACAGGCGGCCCGACTGGCTTAAGTATCTCAAATGACACACTCAAACTCAGAGCGTGGGGTTTTGGGGGTGTCGCCGAGAGCTGGTGCAGACAGTGCTCGTGTCCAAACGGGCTGGTGGCCTCACGTCGGGCCGCCCTATGGACCACTGCTGCCCCTTCCCTGCGGCCGAGCCTTCCACTGAGATTGGGGAAGAGAAGCCCTGCGGAGGCATCTCCATGGCGGTGACTAAGCACACAATCCCTACCTGGAACAGACACACAGTTTCGAAAGCAGTTTCGATTTATTACCAGGGAATTTACTGCTAAATGGGGCCTCCCTAACCCTCTTCAAATACCTCGATTAGAGAGCTCTATTCACGTTTATCGATAGCACAACGCGGTGGTTGCACATGTCGGCTTTGGGTTACACTTTTTATCTTTAATATCATCTTGTTACGTGCCTTATTTCAATCACACGTATATGGGGAATTTATCGTATAATCGGGACTGGAAATTGGAACAAGAATTGGAAAGATGTCGGGGGAAATGGCACTTAAAGGATAGTTTTGAAAATTTTTCAAAGGTAAGGTCTGTGCTGGTAATTCAAACCCGAGGTGGAGAAGAGGACATAAATTACGGCTGTGTGGGGATTTTTTTTTTTCTCCTTTTAGTGTACAGTTAGAAAAAAATTAATCAGAGTGGAATAAGGGTGGACAGAGGAAGTTTTGGCCGTGTCCCCTCCGCAGGGCAGCGCGGCCGAGGATGGCGCACGGGGGCTGTTTTTCGTTCCTTTTCATCAATCCCTGCTTCGTAAACGCTCTGTTTTAAACCCCAGACACCCTAAATAAATAGCATTTTTTTTCTCCCGGGCAGTGAGGATAGGGAAGCTCACAGTGCCGGGGGAAGGAGCGATTTCCTCGGTCGGTGGGTTCGGGCCGCCTCGGGGAGCCCGCACAGGGCAGGGCCGGGGGGCCCCGGCAGGACCCGCATCCCCTCGTTTTGCTTTCTCCAAAGAGGCCGCTTGCTCCAAGAACGAAGTGAAAAAGAGACTTGAGAGTCGCAATTTCTTCCCCGCGCTGCTGGCTTCTGGATACCAAGAACGAAACGCTCGGACTCGAGGATCAAAGGGAAATTGTTTCGGGAGAACCACCATTTCTCGCCCGTTACAGCAAACAGAAATAAGCCGCACTCGTGGAGAAGAAAAAAAAAAATTATTATGTTTAATAACCAGCACCAAAACAAAAATATAATAATAATAATAATAATAATAATAATAATAATAAATCCCCAAATAACAACGACCTCCTCAAATCACAAGCCGACCAGGCAACGAAAAAGCCTCAAAGCGGAGGGCACAGGGGAGGGAGACGGTGCGGTGCGACGGGCTGTCGGTACCTTTGGGCCACGCCGCGCTCTCCCGGTGACCCCGGCGCCTCCTCCCGGCCCGGCCCGGCAGGTGCGCGGGGAGAGCCGGAGCCCAGGCTCGCTTGGACCTCCAGGAGCTCCCGTCGAGCAGGGGTGACACCAGCCGGGGCACGGGCCGCCGGGTCCCGCAGGAGCCCAGCGCTCCCGTGTCACCTTCCCGCGAGCCCCGGGGACGAGCCCATCCCGGGCCGGGCGCGGGCACGGCGGGCGGGGCGGGGGGCGCGCTGTGCCCGGCCCGCGGTGCTGCAGCGCCGCCTGGGGGTCAGCGCCGCGCCCTGCGCGCTCCCGGGCCCGCCGTGGGTGTCCCGGCAGACCCGGCACATCGGGATGGGGGTCCCGGCAGACACAGACCCGGCACATCGGGATGGGCGCCCCGGCGGACACAGAGCGCGGCTCTCTCCGCTCACCTCGCTCCTTCTTCTCCCCATCCGCGCGTCCCGGCGGTGCAGACACCGCCGCCGTTATCTAAAACTCCTCCTTCTCCTCTCTCTTCTCACACCACTACCCCCCCCCCCCCCAAAAAAAAAAAAAAAAAAAAAAAAAAAAAAAAAAAAAAAAATTCATCCGGAGCGCTGGATTTCGTCCAGGGGAGCGAGGAGATAGGCAGTGATTGTTCTTGATGCGGGGAAGAGATTAAAGCTGCTCCTCCGCGGCCGTGAAGCTTGGGGCAAACCTTGACCATTCTCCCCTTTCTGAGCACAGAAATGCTCGGTACCCGGGCCGGCTCTGGCTCACGACAGGGGCCACGCCAAGGGAAGGGGACGGGAGCACAGTCCTGCCTTGGGAAGCGACCCCAGAGCCCTCGACGGCCGCTGGTTCAGGGAGCGGTCGCTGGGCAGCGAGGGCAACCCGAACCGAGCCCTGGGCTAACGCCGGCCCACAAGACACGGCCGGTGCCGCGAACGACCCGGCTACACACTGAGCATTTAATTTTTTTTTTTTTTTTTTTTTTTTTTTTTTTTTTTTTTTTTTTTAAGGAAAACAGTGACCGCCCGTCTATCTGGCATCTGATTCCGCTGGTGTTTCTTAGTGACTAAATCATCACCGGCTTCGCTCCGATTTATTGGGTGGGATATTCTGTTTTGTTTTTAACGAAGTGGTCGGGAAATGCCAGGATTTGACAAACAGGCGTGGGCGGCCGGGGACGCTTGGCAGGCTCGGGGGGACACCGCCGCTACAGCTCCCGCTCAGTGTCCCCTTTTTCCCTTCTCGGACTCAGATCCCGGCAGAATATCGCCGCGATTAGTTTCCATGGAAGAAGAGAGTAATTAAGCCCAGCCGCCGCCCCGACGTGCATCACCCCCGCAGCCAGCCCGACCTGTGCCTCCTCCTCGTCCTCCCCTCTCTAGGGAACACAGAGCCCCGGGGGACTTTTGTTCTCCGAGCCCCGGCTCCGCGCTCCCGAGGCTCCCGGCTCCACGTCGGGCACCGCGGGGTTCAGGGGCGCCCCGGGCGGGCCCCGAGCTCTCGATAGAAGCGCTTTTCTAGCCTACAATATTCCTTCCCCCGCTATCAGCAGTGTGAGGCTTTTGTGGTGCCTGAAGTCAGCAGATGTCAAGACGTAAATAAATACAACGTGCCGTACCTTGCTATAGTTTGGTTTAAGCAACCTTTTGGCTGAAGTCTTTCCTGCCGTCAGCACAGAAACACTGAGCAGGGCTGTGCTGTGGAGTCACTGCCATGGCACACGAGTGGGCCCCTCTCCCATTGCTCCTTACCTTGCCACCGACCCTCCCAAGCAGAGCCTCGGGACTGTAGAGGGTCCCCGGGCTGACAGGCTCTGTTTACTCCCCAGTGGTGGCATTTTCCCTCTCCTGGCAGACGTGTCAAAGGACACCTGCAAGGTGAAGGTCAGCAGGGCTTCAGGGCTGCCTGCCTGCTGCATGGCCATGGGTTTGTAGCCTACACTCCTGAGTTAAAGGGGGAATTCAGGCTCTCATGAAGTTCTGCAACTGCCTTAGGCTGAAAGGATAAGGACGTTTGCAATCTCTGAGCCAAATGTTAAGGGGGAAATCTAAAATAAATATTGTATAAAAGCGATAAATTGGTTTAAGAAATGCAGTTGTACATTTAGTTGCATGCCTCGTAACTCACCTAGGACATGAGAACTCCAAGGCAGCAGGGAACAGACCTATACATCTTCTCCTGTGGCATATATCAAGTAACTCCATTTCCTCTTAAGAACTTGCACTATCCCTGTGAATAACTTGGTTTCACAAATAAAATTAATATTATAGGGAGTAAGTCAACAAACAATAGAAAAGCTCAGAGAGCTTTTTCCAGTTGTAAACATGCAGATTCCATCTGGTTGTTAGATACATCTGTGGGTTAAGCACTGATTTGTTTATGCAAGCCTGATGCTCATGATACTCTTAAACTGGGACTATTCTGTTGAATGCATGTATACTATAATCCTCTTTTATCTACCCTCCACATGTGGGTTTCCTGTTTTCAGCATGCATTCTCCATGTGTAAACTGTGGTGAAGGATATGTTATAAACCAGGATACTACAGAGCATTTCAGATATTTTCAAAGCATTACAAGAACGGTGCAAGCATATGCAAATCATCACTTACAGATATGCACAATGTCTGTAGTAATCTCTATGTGTTTTTTTCAGTTGTTTGTGGCATCTAATTAAAAAAAAGGACAATAATGGACATTACAAAAAACTAACAGTTATTCCCGGGCAGATTCGCTTCTACAATTTCCTTACAAACCTTACTGATGAAACCTTGCACTTCTTAATAAAATCAGGGTTTTTGAAGGATAAGTTATTGAAGATTGCTGAAAGACAAGGAAATTGAGGGAAAGCTTACCAGAGTAAGGCATTAGAAAGCACTTAAAGACACTGCCAAAGCTGAACATAACTTCGTGGTATGATCCACGTGGTATGATCCATAACTACTTGGTATGATCCAAAAAGTATTTAAGTGCATGCTTAACATCATTGCTACCCAGGGCAGTATCTAAGCAGGTGCTTCAATGTCTTTATATGCCAGTCGTCTGCTGAATGTGTGGTTTACTGCTGGTTTTAAATATTTACTTAATCAGGGATATTATTTTCAGGCTGCCTCATAAAAATAAACAAATTAACAAAAGTTTATAAAAAAATCCAAGAGCAGTTACTGTTCTAGGCAAGAATTTTCATCATGCCTGCTTTCATGTCCTTTTCCATGAGTTAAGTTGTTGGCACTGATATCTGTATGACTACCTTGTTTTTGCCTTAATTGCTGGTGTTCTCAGCTTCTGCTGCCACCTCATAGCACCACTGTGTGCATCATCCTGTTGGGTAAAAGGACCAAGTGGCACCAACACAGAGTCTGTGGATGCAACGCTGATTGATAGATACACCATAGAGATTTTGCAGCAGAGAGCAGTTTGAATTTAGCATGAATTTATGGCACGGGAAAAAGAGTCCTTTTTCTTCATAAACTCTCCTTAGCCACAGTGGAAAAAGGTCAGGGCAAGATCACTCTGGGGTACAGTCAAAGCAACAGCTGGGAGAAGGAACAGATCAGTTTAAGAACAGAACCGAAACGGGCACGGACCAGTCAGAAGACTTTCTGGTAAAGAACACTCTTCTACCTCATTTTCCTTCCCTTCCTGTGGAGCTGAGCCAGTGTGTCATGGCAGACAGTCTCTGGTGTCTGGGTGTCATGAGTCAACAACAAACTGAAACTATGTGAAACCAGGACAAGTCAGAGTGAAGACCCAGCAGTGGATTTCCACCTTCTTTGCTCATGGACTTTTGTTTGCTGTTCCTATGATGGTACAGGACCCTGCTCAGAGGACTGGCATTTTGCTTGCTCTCCGTAGTTCCTTTTCACAGACCCCACAGGAGTATTTGAAGGACTTGGATAGGATGGTGAAGGGTAGGATTAAACTTGCAAATGGCCTTTTCCCTCTTTAGTCTAGAGTAGATAGCATGGTCTGTCTCATAAACTGTATCAATGATTATTGCAGGATTTATGTTTGCATTAACTCTTTCATTTATTTGGCTTGCTCACCCATGCTAGGCTGGTACAAATTATTAGTTGTTATATTATTCTTTCAGATTCCCCCTTGGGAATTGTCTCCAAGAAAAACATAAATCCCATTCATTTCAGCACCAAAACTCTTTTTAGCACCAGAGGAGTGCTGAGAGCCAAGGACATGACATTGAAGCAGAAACAGAGCTGACTCAAGGCCTCTTATTTTCAGCTCCAGGGAAGAGGGGAAAGAGATCCTGTCAGCCACACAGCAAACTTTCCAATGCAATATATATTCTCCTTTTCCACTCAGTTGTCCTGAGAACTGCTGATTGCTCAAATGCAACCAGGAGCTTTTGAATCTCACTGTTGCCATGAGGCTGTGTGTTTCTGAACTGCTGGGTGAACCCTGCCTGTGAATGCACAGCACCCTGCTCTTTGGGGAGGCTGTGGCTGTGTGGAAGGGAGCAGAAGATACCCTGGGGCAAGGAATGCTTTGGAATGACAGCCTTCCTGGCTGTGATGGGAGCAAGGGCATCTGTAAGGCTAGGGATTTTCAGGGAGCCTAGAGAGAATGCCTGTGGAGAAATGAGAGGAAATCTCCATCATTAGCAGAAATGCTCAGGACAGAGAAATGAAAGTTGAATATAGAAACTGAAAAAATATTTTTCAAATCCAGGAATGGTCCCAGAAGAAGACTCCTGAAGCCATGTGAAAAGATTTTTTAGCAAAATGTATCCTGTGCTTGAATGCTTAAAATCTTAAATCTGAAAATAGAGAAGTCTCAGTGAATTTTACCAGAGGGCTTTGACCAATATAGTGTGTCAAAAATTTCTGTTGGGGAGAACCATAAAGTAAGTATAACTGCGTTTATTTCAGTGGGACCTGGCATGGAAGTCAGTCAGTGGCCACAGCATCATTGCTGACACTCCTGAGTCTAAAAAAGGGACCACCAATACAGGTCATTAGCTAAGGTTAAGCAGGGTTAACCCTGACCTTTCTCCAGTCTCTAAACAGGCATCTCTTAAGAAAATAAAACCCACAGTTATTAAAGAACCCTTGAACAACTATAATAACAAAACAGAGTGAAGTGGAGTCAAAACTGCAGATCTGTTTTATTTGAAGCATAATATTTATATATGACAGATACTGAAAGGCAGCAGAAATAGTTTTAAGGACCATCTCTCTACCTAGATAGGGGAGGCATACTTTGGAAGCACTCTGTCTTTTGAATGACAGTGAGACACGAATTTAAGTTTTCCAAAAAAAGTATTTTAATTCCTAGAGCTAGGAAATTCCTAACAGCTCAATAAAGAATATTAGAATATTAGAAATACTTGATGTTCTGTTAGAATTACAGGTGGACACGAAACAGCCTTAAAGGCTGTTCAAAACATCACTTAAGTCTGATCTAGTTCAGCATTAGTCTCACATTATCTTTCCCACTCTCAGTGGTTTCAAGATCTATAAAACCAGACTTGAGCTGATGTTTACTTTTAGAGCTAATGGTTCCTCAAATCTTAAAGAACTTCTAAGGAGTAGATAAAAGCAGCTGCAAAAGTGATCTAGAAATAAACATCCAGAAGAAAGCATAACTGCAATCAAAGTTCCAGCTGTTCTCATCTCAATTTTTATCAGTATTCTTTTTAATCAGGCACATTTTGAAGTCAACGGCTTATTTCCAACAGCTTTTGTCCATATACACTCACACACACATATATATGTACGTAAGCTCCTTGAAATATTACAGAAGTTCTGTTTCACATCAAAATACTGTACATTGTTACTGAAACTATTAATTTTCTTTTCCTCATCCCCCATGTTCTCTCTGGGCCCCTCTTTTGCATCTGGCATGTGTACTGATACTCAAGATGACAAATACTGATAACTGTGAAGCTGCAATGCTGCATACCTCCATAAGGCAAAGCTTAGCCAAAGTTAGTCATTGATTTATGTCCCATATTCTGTTCAACAGCATAAGGGGTTTCTTTTCTAATTTCATACCTTTAATCCTTGCCACCTCCAACCTAATGTGTGTCAAATTTCTATCTTATTGTTGCAGCTGTGGTTTCTTAAAGTGAGAGTATGCTTCTTGAATGCAGTGACACATTCTTCAGTTTATTCACAGATTTAAATTCTCAGTTGTTCAAAAATGCCTGAACTCATCAAAATATGATGGTGTGACATTTTTTTTTTCTGTATTATATGGTTGATTCAGAGGTTTAAAAAAATGAATGACAGATTTGGGGTGACTTTTTATTTGCTCCAAATCCGTAGAAAGTATAGTAACTTAGGCAGAGATAATGAGTCTAGGGTTGTCTTTATCAAAGAGGTTACTTACAAAATACACAGGGTAGAAAAAGCTCTCCCACACATAAAAAGATTGTGCAGGTGTAGAGATGAAAGGAAACAAACTGTGCACTATCTAGGTACACTATACTTAGGGTAACTTCCTAACACCACAGTATGAGTCAGCCCTCAAAACAGATTGGTTTCAGGAGAATCTGTATTATTCCAAAACAGAGCTGCAAAAGTTTAGTATTTTTTTCATGACCTTCACTGTTTTAGGAGAATACTCAGCTTTCCAGTGCTTTCCCATGAAAAAAGTACCAGAGGCAAGATGCTGTAAATATTCCTCCAGAAGCTTGCAAGCAATTCCTCTGCATTACCTTCCCAACACTTTTGACAGCCCTCTCCAGAGCACTACTCTTCCTGCAGGTGAGCTGGTGAAAAGGACCATACCTTTGCTTCAAGTTGCTTCAGTTCAAAGTCTGGTGCAGTAATTCAAACCCACTTTTATCATCTTTAAAAGCTAAGAGGTTAGTGTTTTCCACCAGAGCAGCTGACACGCGTCCAATTCCAGGAAGAGGCCAAGAAAATAGCTAAAAGCAGTAACAACTTAAAAACCACTGCAAAAAATCTGCCAGAGGACATCTGTCAAAGTCCAAAGAGTTCCAGTTATGTATGATTTCATTTGATCCCAGAGGCTAAATAATGTACAGGAAAGATTTAATAATGTTATGCAGATTATGTGTGGAAATGTTAAGAGGAACTGAATACAATGCCAGTTTGAAAAAATCTTCATGTGCTCATAGCACTATTATTGCTGCACAGTCAGAAAACACAGCTTGAGCAACAGACTATGATAATAAAATTAAAAATTGGAATTGCTAGAATATTTACTCAGGTGAGGCTCTTTGATTAAAAAAAGATGACTTAATATTTTCTCTCTGCCAGGAAATTACCAGTGGAGAGAGCCCCATTCCTGTTTCCACCACATCAAGTTCCATTGCCATGTGAAAGCCTGATAGTGAAAATATGGCAACCAAGGATCACTGCTCATAATGTTTCCAAATGGCAGTGCAAAGGAGACTTCAGCTACTAAATGTAGAACAAAAAAGAATGGCCCTCAGCTATCTCTGCTTGCAAGTTTGAATTACAGCATCTGGCTGAACAAGAATTGCTGAAGTACAGGTATGATCCTTTTGCTAAGCCACTTCCAGAAGCAGTAATTTCTGGCAGAGAGAGGGAAGAGGCAGCTGTAAGGGTGATGCAAATGGCCACCACAGATCTGCCAAATGATATCTGTCAAACCTTCTGCTAGTGTAATGCTCCGATGCCATTTAACACACTTTAAATACTGGCAGAGGAGGGATTATTAAACAGGGTTCTTAGCCAGCAGAGCTATAGGCTTCACCATTAAAAATAAAACCCAAACCAAACAAAATCCCCCATTTGAAAGCAGAAGTAAATGTATCCTATCTGGCAATATCTAAAAACTTTTATCTAGACTCTTACACAGGAAGCTAGTGCAACGTTTCCTAGATTTCCTTAAGCCGGCACTTGTGGTAGTATTGCTTCAGCCAGTGTTTTTGTCTCCCTTGGGATAGTGGTTATACTTTTACCAGCTGAAAATTTATGCTTAATAGTTTTTCTTACAGTGGAAGGATCTAAGACTTTTCCTTCTGATGCTAAGACTATTTTCAGGGAGTTTCAGTAGGTTTCTTGAGTTTCTCATTTTCTCTTGCTATTCCTGCTCTCATCTGTTTTGCAAATGGCCACCATAATGTTAAACTTATCTAATGGCCAGGCCTCCAGTTGGAAGAATGCCAGCAACATTCTGAAAATCAGTCATCTGAAAGCATTCAGAGGACATGGCCATCACCTTCTCCCTGAACTTCAAACATAAAACTTCTCTGACAAGCACACAGTCCAACACCATGAAAAGCAAGAGGTTAATCTTAAATTCAGATTTCACTTTAAGCAGCTTCCCTCAGTGACACTCAGACACTTTGTTGAATTAATCTCACTCTATGAATAATAATTTTTTCCAGTGTTTGGGATACTGTTTATACATATACAAACAGTAAAGAGTAAGTAAAGAGTGAGTGTCTCCCTCATGGTCTCACTGCAAATGCAGGTTTCATTACATTGTTGTTTCTCCTTATTTTGTTAATTTGAATACTTTTTTTCCCCTCACTGGCAAGGTATGGTCCATCTACTCTTGGGTTTTGAATTCAGGCATGGTCATGGCACTTCCATCAGTGTGACTTTGGGCTTTCGTCACAAGTCCTGTTGAGAAAAGTAGCAGGGGCAGAAAAAATTTCTTTCCTTGGTAAAGGGAAGTTGGCAAAAATGCAAGACTTGTTGCAGGTCTTTATGTGCAGACCTAGAGATCAAAATTCTCATGAATTTTGCTATTGACCTTGTTGAATTCTGAAAGTTATTTAAAAGGAGGAGTACTGGGTCATCAATTCAGAAATTTGAGAAAAAGTAAAAAAATCCAGCCCAAGGTCTGCATATGACACTCTGAAGACACAATATCTGACAATAAATATTGGAAAAGGAGTTAAAAGCTTAACTTTGCAAAAATACAGGTAGAACTTTGTAAAAAACATTTATTTAGTTAAGATGTGAGAAAGAAGAGCTGAAAGCAAATCCTATACATCCTATAGGAGAAATAACACTGTAGGAATGGGATGTGTGTGGAAAAATTATTCCCCGTTTGGATTTCTGTTGCCTCAAAGAGAAGGAATTCTGAACTTGTAGGAGACAGAAAAAACAGGCCCAAAGGAGGAAAGTGCAGTATGAAGACATCTGCACAAGAAGAGACTGCCCTCTGCAGTAACGTTATTTTGGAAAGAGAGCTGACAAGAGGAAGAGAAGACCTGCTGTCTGCTGCAGTATCTGTCTGAAGAGCTGGTTCAGTCAGCACTGACAGAGATACATCCTGAGAGCCTGCTGGGAAAAGTCTTTCCCAGTTTCCAGGCATCCCAGTGCTGTGGGAAGTGCTACTGCCCATAGCATAAAGGCTGCTGAACATCAGTCAAACAGGTCCCATTCTGATAAACCAGAGGACACAGAAAGCAGAGAGGTGGGAATGCAGGACAGAGCTAGAGGAGGTGTCATAGTGCATAAGGAAAATGTCTTCCTGGAAAAGGAAAAAAGTAACATACTTAATACTGCTTTGTTAGAGAACATAGTATATCTTAGCTTATTTACTTTGACTAAATGGGAACATATTTAGGAGGGGGCTACATTTAAGTGAATTTAGTAAAAGATTAAACTTAAAACAATAGTTATACAGGTTTAAACAGGCACAGCTCTAGGAGTGTCAGCTGGTGACTTACATGGGCTGCAGGTCTGCCTGGTACAATCATTTGTTGATTGAACAAACCTTCTTGAGGCTGAGGAATCTGAGTAACAGCAATGAGGCTTCCTCCAGCTCCTAATGAGCAGCACAAGGTCCTGTACTGGCTTTCCTGTCCCAGGACTGAGCCAAACAAACAAAAACAGAATTTCTGGAATCCATTGCATTTCTGAAGGGCATTATTTAAAAATTAGACCGCAAAAGATTATTATCACAGGCATACCATTTTAGAATAGCTTTCCTAGAAGCAAAGCAACTTTGGGGAAAACCTCTCAAACAATCCCTCTTACTGTAGGACACCTGTTCTCCTTAAAGCACTTTTTTTAGTGGAAGTCACCCCAGCTGAATTAAATTTGTTTCCCTTGGGCCTGCATTTTCTTTAGCCAACACAACAGCTGCACCATGTGGAGATGAGCCACAAGAAGTGTAACAACACATGTTTGTGATTGCAGTATCAGCTTTGGCAGATTTCAGTGCAGAGGTCTTTAACTGCCTTCTATTAGAGAGCCAGCTTTGCAATATAGACAACATTTTGCAAAGTAGTAGCAGTAATATATAGTTCTGTGTATTTCTTATACTTGCTGATACAGTAAAACCAGAAGGAAACTGACTATTACTTATATCTATAAATACTGTATTAAGTACAACCTTTTTCTTTTGCATGTAAAAGTAGGAACAGAACAGAAGGATGGTTTAACTACAATAAAATCCCCTGAGGCTCCTCTACTAGCTGTTACCCAGTCCTGTAACCATTCAAAATGTGCACTAACTCTGTTATTTTAAAGCTGTAGTAAATTTAATCTCTCCAAGAAATTGCTGAATTCCTGAAAAATAATGTATAATCTTGTTTCAATGCTCTTTTCCCCCCTTCATTTCAGCAACAGGTGCCAAAAACTGGTCTTGTGTAGGCTAATGCAATATACTTTAGAACACAGTTTTGAAGACTGCTTTTGAGACATCAATTTAGAGCTTTTGAGTATCACACACCCATCAAAATGAGGTACTTGTTTTTGAAAGACCATTTTGAAAGGTCAAGAAAAATGCCAATAACATTTGAGTCAAGTGTTTATAATGTGTTGTTCCTCTTACTTTATGTAAAATTAGTGCTGTATGTATTTGTGGGCATACTAACACAGTTGTGTGGTTTTAATCTTCCTACCCCTTTTTCACTAAAAATTGCTATACCATTTCTAGGCAAATCATACATAGATATTGTAATGCAGAATATATTAGCAGGTAATGCAAATTATACAATATTGCAGAAGTGTCCCTGTGACTAGGAACAGCAGATTTTCCCACTGTCTAAAATTTCAGATGCTTAGTATCTATTCCACAAAAAGGGGACTGTTCATCTTCTCTGACTGCTTAATTTCTGATCTAATGAACCAATGACACATTATTAAGAGGTTATTTCAAATAAATAGTAGTGTCTAATATGATCTGTTTCCCATCCTGAGTTTTTCTCCATCCTCCTGGGAGATGAAATGGGCCAAGTATGGAAACACTAGTGAAGCAAAAATCTGTCTTAATATTCACACCCTCATAAGAAATTAGACAGGACTCTCCTGTAAGGACTGATCTTCAAAGCAGCATATTTGAAAGAAAGAAACTGCTGATACCAACAGATTTTAGATCTGGTCCTAGAGACATTCTGCTAGTCTGAACTGCACAGAGCAGTGATTTACTATCTATTAACCTTACTGAAGGAGAGACACAGCATATATTAAAACATGTAGTTTGATGTTTTTATTCTGTTTCATCTTTTCCTTGATTAACCTCTTATCCAAATTAACACATCCATTTAAAAACTAGCTTTAAGGAATTTATATTGCCTATTGTTAATCTGGAAAGAGCAGCTTAATACCACCAGTATAACAAATTAGATCATGGAACTACAGAAGAGCTCAAGGATGAAGCAATAAAAGTTGTGTACTGGCCTGTTCAAGGTTACACAAAAACATTAAGCTCTCTCTTGTTTAGAAGACATTGAAACGTGATATATGAACACAAGAAAGTAAAAGAAGTAATGCATTTAAATCTTAAAACGATTAGCAGTTTTATTCTGTAGGGATCTATGGGAGGAGATGGACTCCACCCTGAGGAAGATAAAAGACCTTAGTTTTCTCAACTGGAAGGAGTGATTCATATTAGGTGGAAGCGGTATGCATGTGATACTCCTTATGTGGTAAATTAACTGTTTCTATTAAGAAGGCTCCTAGCATATGGAATTGCTCTGTTTTCCTCAGCTCTGAAAGAAAATCATGTCACCAAAACTCTTCTTTTTGCTAACTCCAAAATTACTAATTTGGGTAAAAATGGGCTATGTTGATGGCTGTTGATAACTTCTCTTATGGTATTAAATAAATCTATTAATCATCCACTAAGAAAATTATTTTTAAGGAAGGAATAATGGAGAAAGCTTAGTTCTCCAATTTAATGGGGTACTCTCTAGATAGTAACTTGCACTATATTTTGCTGTGGTTTTATAGCATTAACTATGTACACTTTAGTCACTTTAAAATCTTGTTTTCAGCAGAAAGTTTCCCTGCTCAGCAGTGACAGCATTTAAGGACTCATCCTGGGTAGTGGTGACAATGACATAAAACTCTCCCCTATTGAACCAAACCAAACCTGCTTAGAGGAGACTCAAATGAGTGCATCATACAAAGCCAATTCTGTAAAAATTCATTATTTGCTGCTTTGCTGTTTCTTTAGCACACAGGCTGCCGTGGCTTCCCACTGCTCCTAACTGCAAAATGGGAATGTAAGTGCAAATCTTAACATTTTCCTTGTTTAGATTTTAGTCCCACTCTACATGGGACCTTATCTTGTAATCAGACATATTACTTCACAGTCAGTCATGAAATAGCCATTATGTCCCTGAACATTTTAAGACTGGAATTGTATTTGGAATTGTATTTAGGTTTTGGATTTTTTTTTTTTTTTTTTTTTTTTTTTTTTTTTTTTAGTGTGACTGTACATGTTATACAAGTAGCTTATTTGGACTTGAATTATGATCTTTTGGCATGTTTTGGTTGGGAAAGTTGGAAAAAAGTAAGAAACTGAAATAGAGTTTCTGGATTGTAAAGCATTTAGATGAGTGATTCTTCTTTAGAAAAAACCTTGCTTTTTAATATTTATGTAGCATGCTGGAGATGCACTTCTGAAATAAATAGGAAAGGTTTTACTAAAAACCCCAAAACTCTGTAACTGAATAAACTGTAAGCACTTCATGGCATTGCTTCTGCAGTGCTCAGTACTCATGATGTGCTTTCAGGCTGTATCAAGTTCTCATTATTTTTTATTCTGTCATTTGGTGCCACACATATTTATACTTCTCTTCCAGCACTTATGTGAAAGGTGCACAAGGGCAAGGAAACTTCTCTCCTGTGAATCTGAAAGAATGGGTCTTGTTAGCCTCTTGAAAGCTTTATCCCTAAAAAACTGTAAAAAAAAATAATCTGTACCTTACCTAAATATTTCTGCCATGGATTATTAAAATTCTCAGCTCAGGAGCTAAAGGAAATCCAGCCACCCTGGTGGTGGAAGCCTTGGGCATAAGGCTGTGTGTACTCACACAGCTGAAGTTGGTTTCATGAAGTATTTGCCTCATCAAGTAATGATGATTCAATCTTTCTTTTGTTATTGATACTAGTTTCCACCCCTAGTGCAGGCATTAAGGCTTACTCGTTAAACATTATTTATTTATTCTCCAGGGTGTGAGCACACTTCTTTGCACACTGGAGAGCAGATGGTTGCTCTCAGAAAGAGGAGGAATATTTTTGTGCAGAAGAGAATCCAGAGTAACCCTCAGTATTACCACAACAACAGTAATTGCTTCACAAACCAAAATTAGACTTTTTTTTTCACATTATTGCCAATGCGTAGATCCCACGAGCACAATCAATGCAGCTGTAGTGCAGACCGGAATATCTTCTGTGGTCAACTGTAAATAGCAACTCTGTATCCATGGTTTATTTTTACCATAGTGTGCTATAATAGGAAAAATAGCAAATGGTAAGTCTATATATAGCCTGTTACCAAGACTGTGAGCTAAATGGTTAGTCAACAGTAAAATCCTATCCTAATCAACAAATGGCTTTAGGTCCAGTAATAATATTTTGAATATCAAATAATGTATACGAGGTAGTGAGAGGAATTGCAGCAGTGCAGCTAACATTTTATGGGTTTTTTATGGCTCTTTTTAATGTTAAGTAGGAATTTTGTGAATCATGCTGATTTTAACAGACTGGATATGGATAGCAGAACCTATATTGCTGTACTTACATTGCCTGACTTTTTATTTTCTGCCTTTTTCTTTTGTTGGACCAGCAAAAAATATTTTTTCTTTTAGTGACATTAATTAACTATTAAATTGTGAATAGTTTAGGAGACCCCCTCTCTGCCTTGATCTTTATTCCTAAACTTACTTAAAAACTCACTATAGGAAAGTATACATTTTATTCCAGACTTGAAAATACGCTGTTCCTCTATATTTTATTTATAACTATTTTATAACCAACAAGGTTAGGAAAGTATGCAACAAATTCTTAGATAAGTCTTCAAGGTTACTTCACATTAGACATGATAGGTAGGAAGAAAATACAGGCAGAAGTCAGTTTTCCTTATCTTTTGTATAAACAAGCTGGTATTTAATTCAAGGCCTTTTCCTTAACTTTTGGCACACCAGATTACTATCAGGCAGTCACAGGGAGAGACATGCAAACATGTTGTTGTTGACTATTTATCTACTTGAATTTATGAATTGGATTCCAAGGAAAGTAGGCTCTTGCATTCATTCCATCTTTGTGCTTGCCTGCTGTCCTCTGCCTTTCTCCCCTTCACAATCATTTGTGACTTATCTTACTAGTCTTAAACATGTTTCATGAAAATTTGGAGGTCTGTAATTATAGTAAACTTGTATTTTTACAGAACTCAAGGGTAGAGGAGAGAATGCCTGCTTGTGGAGCTGTCTACCCTAGGGCAAGGGAAAAGTAAGGGAAACTCTGTCCTTACCTAGGTTTGGGACCACGCTGTGGACTGGCCTGCAGCCTTCTCTTGGGAGGCAAACACCTTCTGTGAACTAATCTGCAGCTGTAATGGAGACACAGCATCCTTGGAACTCTGTGGGGAAATGCCAGAGTGGGCCAAGACATGGTGAGACATCTTTGATGTGGAGGGTTTTAAGGAGGATAGAGCTGGGAGTGCGCTTGGGGGTCTATATGGATTTAGTCAGTTTTGGTGTGCCAAGCGAGTAAATGGAACTGCTGTAGGATAATAATTCCACATCAAGGGAGAGAGCACTGAGGACCATGTCTGTGTGAAAGAAATGAGGGGTACCATGGTGAAAAGACAGAAAGCACATGGGAAAAAGAGCTGGCCTGTGAAAAGCACCACAGACATGATGAAGGACTAGGTATTTTCTTTGGGGAGTGTTCATGACAAGTATCTCTTGGAAAACATGCACTATTTATTAATTTTGCTGTTTTACAGTAGCATCATGTATTCATTACAATGAACTTTGTTTAAATGAGCCTGATCGAATACCTTCTGAAGTAAATGCTGCTTTTATTTGCTATCAAAGGAACGAGATAAGGTCCCTACTATAACATTGGTAATTTATTCCCATGATGGTTATGAATGACTTTGAAGTATATATTTGTAATTTAAATCTTGACATCAGTAATACCTGTTAGAAATGCAGACATGATCTTCTCAAGTAATTTTTATTCTTCTTAGTTTTATTACAAACTATACACAACTGAGACAGGATTGATATCTTGGGACTTTTTTTGTTCATATTTTTAGGGGCTTGAGGACTTCCTTTGCGTGTGTTTATATAGCACCTAATAGTTGTCCATGACAACATTATTCTTGATTTCATTGCACTATAAGTAATTATAATATAAATGATTTTATCTGTTTACAAAACTATATTATAATATAAAATAATTATAGTACTCAAAAAACTAAGTATGGTCTTCATCCATTCTTTGCTCTAAAGAATTGTATTTGATGTCAATGCCAGTTCTGTAGAGAAGGGTGTCCTAATTCAGGTAGATAAATTTGTAAAGTGGATAAAATCCTTCAGAAGAAAACAAGTAATTCAGTTAGTTTTCTCCTGTATTTTTAGGATTGGGCTACATTAAGCCTTTTCTTACTCAGCTGCCTTCTTAGCAGTGTTAGTCCTGCTGTTGGAAGAAATCATGGGAATACTCATGTAATGAGTGTCTGCAACTTCCTCATCTCCATCATGTCTAGACATCAGCAATCTCATAGTATATTCATGCCTCCAGAACATCTAGTCTTCTCTTAATTGGAAATTCTGAATGGGGTAGGAGAACAGAGGGAATCTATTTTCCCTTTCAAAGTTCCCTCTTAGCCATTGGCTAGGTACAGTATTGTAATGAATACCAAATTAGTGTCATATTTCGGTTCTCAAATTCATGTCACAGGGGAAAGGTGAGATAGTGTTATTTATTCCAATGTCATTGACTAAAAATACTACTTGAAATTATAAGAGATGAGTAAAGTGATCTTGAAAACGACTGTGATATATATGTTATCCTACTGATGTTTTATTGTCAGTTGAAATGTACTTAGAAAGCTTTCTGGCAATTGCACAAGATACAACTTAAATTTCTGTGAGAGGCATGGAATTAGTCCATACTTTTTTTTTTGGCACTGTCTGATCCACTATGTAATAAAGCCAGGCTTCCTAATTTCTCCTGTTTCAGACATCTCAAGTTTTTTACACCCTTTTCTTTCTTCAGTGGCATAGATGGAAGTCCTGTTCCATCTTCTTCAGTTACTGAGGAGTCACGGTATGTTTTTGAAGTGGGGATTGAGGTATTAAATATTAAATAGTTTCAAATGAACACAGAAAATATCTAAATATGCTAATTTTTTTGCTTGGAAATTTTTTCTCTTGTTCTTGTCGACTGTTGCTTAAGGGAGAGGTAAAAGTGGCAGATTAGACTGTTTACCCTAAGTTTTTCCAGAAAATGAAATATATGTGTGAATGGGGAGAGGGAGCACTGCTTGGATCTGTTTCTTTGTATTGCAGTTACAACTATAATATAGTACCTGTATTTTATTTCTAAGAATCCTTTTTCTTGCTTTAATGTATAGTCTGTGGCAGCTTTGGCTTGAACTGTGGGAGCCAAACCTCCCTCCTCTGAAATAACCCAGACAAAATACTGCCTTAAATATTTGTGTTAAAGGATGTAGAGACAACCTCTGCATTCCAGGAGTATTAAAGCCAAACAGGGATATCAGACTTCCCTTCATTAGGTGAAATTGGTGAACTGTAAATAATAATTGGTCTGTGGGTATAGCCAAATATCTGCAGAACAAAGCTGGACACTAGCCACATGGCATTTGCCATCTGGCTAACCTCACCGGTCCTTGAACTGGAAAATGGGACATTTTGGGGGATTCCTCTTTACCACTTTCTGAAGCACTCATACCATACTCCATCTCAGGCATCTGCTGGCTCCTTTTCCTGGATGGATTTTTTTTTGGCATCTCCTCCAAACTGCTGTTTATGCTATGGACACATCTGGCAGTACTGCTGGTGAGCCACTGTGGCTTGTGGGATGATGCTTGGAAGAGCTCTGCATTAATCTGTTGTGCAAAGGAAGATGTTCTATGGCAGTTTTTTCCATGACTCAGAAAAACAAAGAAACCTAAAAGGTCATATGGTGGTGTATGATTTGTTTAGAGGGCTCATTCAATATTACCATTGTGCATTTGGCCCGACCACAGTGAGTCAACTGGGTTGGATTGACTCAGACGAAGTAGAGGACTTGCACAACCATAGGACTTCAGTCATTCTAAATTCCCTTGCTAATGCACATCAAAGAGATGGAATTACGTATGGAGTGCAGATTTTTTTAATGAAGTGAGGGTGTTGTAATACTTGCACATCTAAAATCAGTTTGAAGTGGAATGTGGGCATCTCAGTGCTTTCACAGAACTCGCCTAGGTGTTTTACTACCTTGAACTTCCATTAGTTAGGCAAATAAACCTGCTGTCAGGAAAGGATATAAAAACTGGCTTGAGCGTGTAAGCTTTTCTTGTATTGCCTTGGCTGGATCTACTGGGATCTATCAGATTCAAGTAGATAAACGGCAGAAAGTCAAAGTTTTAAGGTTGGTGCAATTGCATCTGTCCTATGGTGCTCTGGAGCCCAAAACCTGCTGTTGAGTAATTATGTGACAGCTTCCCCTGCTCTGCGGGGCACCTTGTGTGCTTTGGCACCTCACCCCAAGAGCCGGCCCTTTTCACCTCAAAAGCTTTCCCGTGTCCCCCGGGGCGGCTGCGGGGAGCAGCTCCCTGTCCTGCCGTGACTGGCTCCAGACTTCCCTCAGCCAGCTGCCCACGAAGGCCTGGGCTCTCTGAGGCGGGGCTGGTGCCGCTGCCTCGCCCGGCGCGCACAGGCGGGGAAAGGCTCGGCCGCCCGGCAGCGCTGCCCGAGGCCCCGGAGCGGCCGCGGGGGAAGAGCGGCCCTCAGGCGGCGGTGCTGCCCCAGGCTGCCCTTGCCCGGCAGCAGCGCCCAGAGCCGGGGGACGAGGCGCGGGGGCGGAACGGCGCGGCGGGGGTGCCGGTTCACCCGGCCCGGCTCGCATGGACGCCCCGTGGGCGGGGCGGGGTCCGCGGGAGGACTACACCTCCCGGCGTGCCCCACGGGGCCGTCGCCGCGCGGGGCATGCCGGGACTTCGGCGGCGTCGCGGCCTCCATGATCTTCCCCTCCCGCCGGCGCGGCGCGGCACGGCGCGGCACGGCCCGTCGTCTCGCGGTGGGCGGGGCTTCGCGCCATCTCCGGTCTGAGCGACTTCCACATCACCCTATCAGCACCAGCTCTGGCGCGGCTGTAGCCAATGAGCGGCGCTGGTGGGCGGGCGCCCGCCGCGGCCGGAGGTAGCGATAGTGGCGGCAGCCGGAGCGCGGCCGTAGGAGGGCGCGGGTTCTGAGCCCAGGGGTGCTGAGGTCGCTCGGCAGCTCTGCGGGTCCGGCGGCTCGGTCAGCGGCCCCCAGGGGCCGCGGCGGCGACGGCATGGAGCAGGCAGCGCCCAAGAGGTAAGGACCCTCCCCGGCCGCCCCTTCCCCGGCCGGGAGCGGTGCACGGCCAGGGCGAGGCCTCGGTGCCGGGGTCTCTTGTGGGGCAGTGGGAACAGGGGCAGTGCTGAGCCTCGCTCAGCGGCCCGAGGGCTCTGCACGTGGGGAAGGGTCTTCTCTAGGTGGATGTGGAGACGAACCCTTGCGGGCTGCTTGAAGAAAATATTTAATATGAAGTGAGGGAAACTTAGTCGCCGAGTCCCCTCTGGCCTGGGGGTCTCTCACTCTGTAGTTCAGGTCTGTGGCAGGAGCACACACGAGTAGTTGTCTTTTCGGGTTGGAAAGTGTCCTTGTGCTCTGCTGCTGGAGGGATGGATGCTTGTGGGGGTGGGCGTTGCATAGTTGCAATTGCAAATCAGGGAGTGGGAAGAAGCAAACCCCAAGAACATTCCCACAGTAGATGTTTTTTCTCAAATATGTAGGCTCTCCGGTCTTATCAATTACTATGCACGATTTAAAAAGTAGTGTGTCGTTTGATTTGTTAGTGAATAAAATAATTTCGCTTTCTGTTAATTTTAATAATATATTTCAGTTGGAGCAAGCCTTTCTTGGGTATAGTTGTACAATACATGGACTGTAGTTGCGTGGTGTACAGAATGTAGTTACATGGTTCACATGTACATTTACTGTTTTTGAGCTCTGATTTTACTTTTGCTTCCTCATAATGAAAAATCTAAGGACTACGTGGTATAAAAATTTATGATAAAGGATATTAGATCAGTTTTTACATTCATCTTTAAAACCTCTACATTCTTCATTTAGAACCTTTAAATTTTTTTAAAAGCAGCTTCCTGTGGGATGATAGGACTTGAGAAGAATGTAGTCTTGAACATCTGATGACTTCTCCTCCAATAACACATCAAGGGACAGTACCTACTGTGGAAAACTTTGAAAAAGAAATGGTTTGTAGTTGCCATCTGGGGTGGTTTTAGCAGGCAGTGGGGTAAGGAGGGACAAGCCTACACTCTACTTTCAGGCTCACAGTGTTGCATATCTCAAATGAAGGAAGTAGCAAAGCTTTAAGAAAAGAAATGGAAATGTTTGAGGAGTAATCAATGTCACCAGCAGCAGTGGAAACCTTGGGATCTGATGGTATCACAGGACTGAAAATCAAACTGAAGTTACTGTAACCTGCCAGATGTTTCAGGGAAGATGGGGCATTTGCTGTAGCTTTATTGCCCAGCTGGAGGTGTGTGTCTGGCCTAACTGAAACTAGGAGATGTTTAAATCTTTGGATTAGGTCAGAAAAAAGTAGATGTGGGAATATCTAAACTCTGGCATGTTTTTATATTTTGCATTTTTTTTTGAAGCTTATTTCTGGAAATTTGTGATGAGAATTCAGATTCGTTTCTTTAGTGGAAGAGAAAATTTGAACTCAGTTTTTCATAGGATATTAACTCAGGTTGTTTCTTAAGATTCGAAGCAAATTTTTCATGGCTGTGCATAATATCTCCTTTACTGGTAGTTTTGTACAGTTTCCTGATTTTTGGCATTCCCAACTATTCTAGGCCACCTCCTTTTTCTGCAAGTCCAGAAGAAGTGCAGATACATTTTTGTGGGCTGAATTTTTGGTGCTCTCTTTGGATACAGTAATGGTTTGAAGTGGACCGTGTTTACTTGGCAAAACAAATGTGAACCCCAGAATTCTTTACTTTGATGGCTGTTGTCCACAGGAGCAGTTACTGGGAGGGATCTGTTGGCATCATATCTGTGGTGCAATACACCCATTTAGAGGTAGCAAGGGTTTCATATGTACATTAAAAAAGCTGTAAGGATGTCCTAGAATCCCAGTGTTGCCTTAGAGGTATGGGACACTTACATACACTACACTTCCTTGTAGAGAAGCACACATTGCAATTGTCTGATGTGTAAATCTGTAATGCAGACCTTCAGAAAATAGCAGTGGTGATGCCCAAGTGACATTCTAGGCCATTGTGACTTTTCAATGGAGCTGGTGTAAAAATAAATGACTTTTGTTCTTTGGCTAATGTATTGCTACAGTAACACATGACTTTTAAGGGAGAGTCGAGTGAATTTATATCAGTTTTCAGAATATTTTTTACTTTAAAAGTAATTTAGAGTAGATGTTCCTATGGTCTTATGCTGAACAATTTGTGCAGTAGTTGACACAGTGTTTTCTTGTATCTGAATCTCTAACTGTACTTTAGATGTGCTTTATAGATTTTTCTCTCACTAGAAAGGAGAGTCGCTCTTGAAATAGTTACAAAATTTGCCTCTTGGTGTTGTAATTTTCCTTTGTTGTTATTGTTGTGTTTTTCTGTATCCTTGGCAAGCTCATGTGTGAGGATACAGGTTCCATGCAAGGGAAAAACAAGATAGTTATTGACAGAATTTTCTCAAGTACCTAGTTTTTAATCTTGCCCATCTCCTGCATGCTGCTGCCAAAGTAAAGGCTGCTTAACAACATGGGAGGTGGTAATGAAGGTTTTCCAGTCCTTTTTTAAACTTGAGTGTAATGTTCACTGAAAAACATAAGTTTTCAGGTTTTGTGGGAAGAGGAATATGAACTGTTTGTAAAAAAAAGTGTGTTTTTTAATGTGTCAGTGGATGTGCTGGCAATTGTCAAGCTCCTCTTGAAAATGATGGGACAAAAATATTTAGGCTTTATTGGTAGAATGCTAAATGTAGGTACAGTGGTGTGAACTGTATAATCTTGCTTCTGCTTGTGTGAGTGCTGTGAAGCAGAGTAAATTCTCAAGGCTTCCACATGCCACCTCTACTTCAGATGACTGCAGTGATTTCTCCTACTACCTTCTCTTTTAATATATCAGTATAATTGATCCCAGCCATTCTTTCTAAATGTTTCAATGTGCTAGTTCTTCTGCACAATAAACCACATATATTCATGTTTCTTGGAGTGGCTGTCCAGTTTTTTGTAACTCATGACAGTAATTGATGGCTTTCTACTCTTTATTCCAGCTTTATTTTTAGTTTTGAACTTTCGGGGATTTTTTTATTCCTACCGCTTTAACAAATCACAAATTTATTTTGTAAAATCTGTATGTACTGACTATATGATACTATACTCATATTTGGGGTGGTTTTTTTCATTTTTGGGGAGGAATTCTCTTGCTCTTTCATGGTGTAGTTAAAATTCTTCTGATCTTTTTGCTGGGATTGGGTGCTTCTTACATTTTCTAGGTTTTCCTTTTCTAGAATTTTGCACTCAATGGCAAATAAGATTCCGGTCAGACTAGGATTTAATGATTTCTCCTATGAATTGGATTTATAAAAATATAATTATTTGCTAGGTTGTAGTTTTCTTGTTGAGACTAGATGTCATGTGGAAAGTCAAAGCTTCTTGGAAGAAAATCCTTTTGACAGGTCTGTCTCAGAAGTGTAGTTTAGTTAGTCCTTCTAGTTTAAGGAACAGCTTCCCTTCTGGAAGACCTCTAAAATAGCTCATAATCACTACCTGATAGTTTAGATTCTAGAGAGAAAAAAATAATCTGGAATAACTTTTTACCCAGATTTTATACGGAACGTCTCTGCATCTCCTTTGGACTTTCTCATATATGGTGATATATATGTATACACACACATATGGCCTTTGTATTCTTTGTCCAGAGTAAAGCGGTGCCTTGATTTACTCATTTATTTGTTCTGTTTTAAATGCTTGTGTTATGAAAGTAGAGGATGGATGAAGGACAGAGGAATGAGACATATTTTATCTTTCTCTCCTATTGTTTTTGTGCCCTTTGTCTTCATTTTTGCCTTCTGACCCCTTTTCACCTTGTCCCCTTCTCCCTACCATTAAGAGCTAATGCTGAAATTTTAGATGTGTTTCTCTGTCCCAAGATTGTTGCTTGCTTTTAACCAACAAAAGGTATTTCTAGTCTCTTCCTTGTGTTCTGCTTGGTGCTTTCTAGCCAGTTACACCGGTCGCTTCCTTCTTCCTTGTCTCCTATAGAGTTTTCATAAATGCTTTCTTTACTGCAGCCCTTGAGGGTGTATCTCGTGATGTCCTGTAGTTCAAGAGCTGAGTATTCTATTTAAACATCTAGAAATAGAAATCATTAGAATGTCTGAGTCACTGGGATTTTTCTGTGGTTCACAGAACTGTTGGTACTGTCACTTGAACAGCAGACTCAGCATCTGTCCTGTTACAGTGTGAAGGAGTGGGAGGTGTTTGGAGCAGGGGATTTGGTGAAGACATTCCTGAGGCTGATGTACTTTTCTTACTGGAAACAGGTTTTGTATTAAGCTGCCTTAGTGTTAAGTGTGATTTGGTCACATAATGTGTGTGTGAGAGTTGGATAATATGAAAATAATCTTCAAACTATGAAATGCTTATTTCTTTTATCTCCTGGTTGCTTCTCAAGTACTCCAGATAATCTGTTATTTGACAATGACATTGATTTTGATCAGTTTATGGTTGTTTGTGATTGTTTCACTAACTCTTCTCAAGCACTCACAATGCCTTGGCATTAATGGTGCTGTTGGAACTCTTTTGGTATGGATGTTTTTTTGTTTTTTTCTTCTATCCCATTTTAGCAGGTGTTACTCTTTTGATGAGCAGGTGGAAGTGTTCTCTTTATGGGCCTCTCCAGTCAGGGATACTGTGTGTTTTCTCTTTTCTTGCTGTTACTAAAAAGTTCAGTCCCTCTGCTTTTCTGTTCAGCACATCTTTTGTCACACAGCTCTTTGACTGAGAGACTCAGATAAAGTTATGCTTTTTATTTTTCAGGACTCTGCTTATATTACAAACATACTGTGCATGGTGTTTTTTGGTGGCAAGAAGGGGATAATGGCAGCAACTTATTCTTGAATGCTGCCGTTAAGGCTGCATATAATCTGCTCAGAGAGGAAAAAGATTTGGAACAAAGAAGCAAAATGAATGATTTATTACTTCAATACCTACCTGCAAAGTATTTTTTCCTTTGATTTGTCTCAACATATGCTTGTTCAGTAATGAAATATGTGTTTTTCTGCAAGGTCTAAGTTCTGTCTTTCTACTTTCTAGTGTCTAACCAGCAGAGAGAGTGAAAAAGAAAAAAGGGTTTTGTTCTTGTAGGCCAGTTTTGCAGACATTATTTAGCTGTTTTCATTTGAATTTTTTACCATTTTTCTCCTTGTTCATGAGTTATGCCTTTCCTTTGCTATGAAGATTTTTATTTTCCCTAAACACACAGATTTTCCAGCTTCTTGACTGCTGCAGCAAACTGCATGGTTGTTATTGTAGTTAGTGCACTTTTCCTTACTGAATGTGGATGCTTTTTGTGTTCATGTAATTGCTACATCTGTGAAATAGTTGTTTGATGTATAAATGTGTGCACCCTTGTGCCTTCTCCTCGCCTTGCTTCCCTTGTTTAACACCAATCCATATGACTTGTGTGCTTTTACAGTTACTTTAAATTCTTTGCTTTTACTTGGATGGTTGGCAATTACAGGTCTGTTTTGACTCATGAGTTCCCTCATTGGTCAGTCACTTCAATTTTTATCAGTTTTGTATATCACAGAATTGCATCTCCTAATATGAAGTTTTTTTTTTTTTCAGATCACTATTCTTCCACTATTAAGATTTGTCAATCTTTTCTGTCCATGCCCTCCTTCCTTCCCCTATTTCACATTTGTTTCTAGAAAGTGTTGTGGAATAACTTACTTTCCATAAGTTCTCAGCGATCTGTGAGATCAAAGTTTCTTTTTTTTTTCTTCCTCCTTTGCTCCTCCTGCATATGGAATACATTGTCTATATTTAACACTACAGCACCAGCTCTTCTTCAGCTCATCTTCTACTTTATTACTACCCTTGGCTGTCATGTAGAGTCAACTTGTTACTTTAGTCTTGCAGCAAAATTCCCTTTAACTTTACAGTGAAGGATTTACATGTTGCAGCCACCTGTCCCTGCTGCAATGTGTGTGTGGTTATGTTTTCCTGTGCTGTGTTTGGTGTTAGCTCTCCTGCAAGCTTGCAGCCAAGTTGTGTTTTGAGATTTGCCAGGAGTCTGTGGGCCTGGGTAGCTGGGAAAGGCTAGGACTGCTTGTAAAGGGCAACAAATGGTGGTAAAAGGAAGTTGAAAGTGCTGGAAGAAATCGTAGGGTGTTACTGAGTGATTTGAGACTGTGTGAGAGAGAACTAAGGGCAAAATATGGTGGTGTTACGTAATTAGAGTTTTTCTTGCATCCTGTCCCTGTGAGCATTTACAAAGATGCAAGAGAAGCTGCCCCAGCAGCTTTTGAATTTGTTTTCTGCTGCTATCTGGGAAGTGCTGCCATATGGTCCCAGAATCATCTGGACTTCAGAATTCTGCTTTTAATGATGTTATTCACTGGCTGATGAGGGGTACAGTTTAGGAACTGAGTACTTCATGTGAGTGAAGGATTGGTTTATAAATAGAGAACAACGTGGCATCCTCTAGGCAGTTAGGGGCATGTGTTTGCATGCTGACTGTTTTTGAGGGAAGGTGAACTTCCCTGTATTCTTTGTCTGTTTCTACTTCAGCAAAGGAAGTGATTTGAAGAGTGAATTGGTCTCATGCTGCTTTGAATTGAGCAAACATTAATGGGAAAGTGATAATGGCAAAAGTTGTCATAACTTTATTCATCTTATGTGATACTTGACTAAGATTTTGTTGCTGTACATTAAGTATTTTATTTGGAATATATTTTTCTTTGTAATAATTTATTCTGTCTGCTTGCTTGTGTGAAAATTTGCTTGAGTTCTCTCTCCCCTAAACAAATAAATAATTTTTGTCTTTCTTTTAGCAAACTGAAAAAGCTAAGTGAAGATAGTTTAACTAAGCAGCCTGAAGAAGTCTTTGATGTTTTGGAGAAGCTCGGTGAAGGGTAAGTACAGCTATTTACAGGGGCTTAGGATCAGAGGGAAACAATACATAAAGCATATGTTGGAATATTACATTACAGAGACAGTGACTGGGAATGTCCTGAGGAATGCCTCTATAGATAAGTTTTACTATGGAAGCAAATGCATGCATCAGTAGATTTCCACACTTTCCCTTATATATTTATGCATTTTTGGTGTCTGTTGTTTGTTAACACAGCAAATGTACTTGCACCTGTAATGGAATGGGAAATTCTAAATCTTGACAAAGCATTCTTCTGTCTTTCCTGAGGTCCTGATAGAGCTGATCTTTTTGCAGCCTGAAAAATGTTCAAACTTCTGCATGAGCATATGGCTTCTGTGACTTTCTGTGTATAATTGAAATCAGGAGCAGTTTGTCTCTTTTTAAAAAAAAAGTCTCTTATTTTTAGGTCTTATGGTAGCGTGTTTAAAGCAATACACAAAGAATCTGGACAAGTTGTAGCAATTAAACAGGTCCCTGTGGAGTCAGATCTTCAAGAAATAATTAAAGAAATTTCTATAATGCAACAATGTGACAGGTAGGTATGACATTTCTGTTCCCTTTCTAAGAGTATGTGAAAATGTGTTTGTACTTGTGAAAATAGCTGAAATATAAGCAGCTGCAAACTTTTTCATGGAAAGTAAATTATCCAACATAGACTTTTTAATTAAAGGAACCACTTTGTGGACCTCCTGGTCTCCTTAGTTTGGATTGTAGGAAGAACAAATAGTGTGCATAACAAAAACTTGAAAGAATAAATATTGGCCTCTCCTTAGAATTCTCTGTGCTTGCTTCACTTTACTTGCACTGTTAAGGTCAAAGGTTACTGTTCCCTTTAAATGTCTTAGGCTTTGTGAAATTTTGAGTTACCTGTTTCAGAAGATTGATAAAGCTGTTGCTAGCAGAAGATGAATGGCTAGCAGTTAACTTCCAGAAGAGTATTCTCTTGGCTGCCTTTTTCCTGCAGGAACATCCCTTTTAAAAAGTGAACAATCTTGTAAAAGTGCTGGTGAATTGTCACCTTACACTTGTTCGCAAATCTTATGACTGTAGGTCTTGGAGATATGGAAGCCTTGATGTAAGGATGCAGAAATTACTTTGCATTTTCTGTTGCTTATGGAGTTTTTGGCTGCAACTTCAAAGTCAGATTTATTAGTGTCAGTTTTTAAGCAAGATTTTGTTTTGAGATTGTACAGCACTTGATGTTTTGAAAAGTTCATCCTGTCCTGATTGATAATAATACCCAATCTTTGCTGGGAATACTGGTGTAGTATAAATGTGAAAAGGCATGGTCACAAAAATCAGTGGGTTTTCTTTAGAAGTAATACAGCCTTCCTCTCCTCATGAATTTATAAGGAGCAAGATCAATGTGTCATGCTTGTAAATGGTAGACATTTGGACTAGTTAGGAGGAGGCTGACCCACCTTTCCTTTTGAAAAGGCAAATGCATTTAGTGCTAACAGTTACTCTTAAATGAGTAAATTTTTATAATGCTGACCTTTCTTTTTTGTAAAGATAGTATCATGCTGCAGGAGGCAACCATAGGTCCTCTCTTCTTCTAGTATCAGTTGTCTGTATGAAGAATGTTGCTTCCAGAAATGCTGATCCTAAAATACAGTTCCTTGCTCCAAAACAAAATGGTGTTTGAGTCTACCCCATGATGTAGGTGTCCTGATGAGAAACCACTGTCTCAAATCTCAGTATCTCACTTCCTGACTTTGTGGGAGATAGATGACAATCAAACCATAGCCTTCGTTTAATTTCCTGCAAAGAACTCCACCCCAAACCTTCAGTCTTTTATTTCCATAAACCATCTAATAACTTATGAAGGACGATCCTTTTTATGTTTACCACATCTGTTTCTGCCTTTCTTTTGCAAGTGACTCCAAGGAAGCATTATATCAAGTGACAAACTGATGAGTAGCAAAGCAATATGTTCTTTTTATGACAGTACTTTCACTTCACATGAGGCACTTCAGTATGAAAAGCATTTGCAAATCCAGAAGGCTTCAAATCAGCACTAGATTCTCTTTAACATGAAAGTCTATCTCTGTGCTTGAAATAAGTTCATTCTTGCAAAACTGGGAAAACATGGGTGAATTTCCATATTATTTTTCTGTAGAGAGAAGAAAACAAGGCAGTCTTTTTAAGAAGAGAAACATTCAAGAGAGACATTAGAGGAGGGAAAGAAAATAACACTTTTTATCAGATAACTGAGGTTTAGGAAAATCATGTCTATTTGAAGAGTGCTGAAAACTTATATACATAGTAGTGCCTTTATAATTTTATTAAGTAATCATAATTTACTTTAAAAAGGCATTGTTAAGCTAATTGCAGATTTAAAATGTGTTTGGTTACACTTGCTCTTAGGCCGTGTCAAACAGTAGTTTTTAACAACAGGTGTGCTGGTGATTTTTCTTTTTTTCTTCTACTAAGAATTCGTCTATTTGTCTAACTTTTTTTTCCCATCTAGTCCTTATGTTGTCAAGTACTATGGCAGCTACTTTAAGAACACAGATCTCTGGATTGTTATGGAATATTGTGGAGCTGGCTCTGTTTCAGACATAATTAGACTGCGTAATAAAACGGTGAGTTGGTGTTTTTGTTGTTGTTTTTTTTTTTTTTTTTTTTTTTTTTTTTTTTTAATATATATAGCAGTTCTTAAAATCAGCTTGTGAATTGAGAATGGAAGCCAGAATAAAAGCTGGAGTTAAAAGACAAGATCTTGGCTGATGCCAAGAGGCCTATCTGTCCCTTGGTTCCCAGGAAACAAGCTCATGCAGTTGCTGACTGTCTTTGTGCATTCCCCTGTGGAGTGATAACCAGAGTAATTTGCAAAATGCAAATGCATTTTGAAGTACAAAGATCTTGGGAATTTCTTGAAAATAACTGCTTTATAGAAGGCAAAACTGTGGCTTCTTCCCCCTACCCCTTCTATCTTAGAGTCTGTCAGCAGCCACTTAGTAGCTGCATGGTTTGGAAACAGGCATAGACTTGTCTTCTTCTCACTCACTAGTTAGAGCGTGTGAGAAGTAACTGGCATTACTCAAGGAATGAGAAGGGGAAGAGATCCAAGTAAGGAATGTGAGAGGAAACCAAAATGAGGGTTGTATGGAAGTGTCTTAATGGACTTATAACAGCAGTAATATACAAGAAGCCTGTAGGAAGCAGATTTTGTTAGTTCTAGTTAAGAAACAGCTCTCTGAGAAGTGTTTTGTTGTAGGTGTCAAACAACCTTGTATTCTTTTGAGTCCATTGGTTTCAGTAACGGGCTGTAACATGAGATATTCTTTCTACCAGCACATACTCTGAAGTGATGCTACTGACTGGGCTTCACATTTTGTAAACAGTCCCTGAAATGTTCCTTGCACCTTACTTGGGAGCAGAGGGGGAAAGTAAAGGAGAGAAAAGCAATGTTTAGGCCTAGAAAACAAGACATATAGGAAAATGGAATCAGGTTTATTAGGAAGTGGAGGTGATATTGAGACTAAAGGGAGCCCCTTTGGAAAACATGGCTTGTATCAGGGCTGCTGTAATGTTGAAGTGATGGCTGGGGAAAAGCCAAAGCCAATGTGAGATTGCTGGAGTTCTACGATCTTTAAAATTGGTGTTCTTGCTGTTGTATGTTATCCAAGGATCAGTAACTACAGTAAGAAATGGCACAAGCTAATCCAGAATTTTAAAAAGCAGAACAAACCATAATCCATTTAAAACAGAATTTAGAAAAAAATAAGGTTGTTTGTGCATTGATAGAAAATGCTTGAATTTTTATTTTAGAAAAGATGTGCATTTGAATGTGTGTGTACTTACATAAAATTAAGCTATCTAATTTTTCTTACTTCTGTTGTAGGATATTGAGAGTAGATTGTAGGACATTAGGATATTATAGTAGATACATTAAAGATTTGAGGGGAAGGGATATTGTAATCTTGGAGCAAATGTATTCTGATGATCAGACAAACTACCTCTTCTGCTGTTTGTGGTTATGGTTGATATAATTAAATAGCATGAATTCTATTTAAAAAAAACAGAATAATCACTAAATACATAGATAGCAATGATAAAACTTTTCTAAAGACAAGTTATGGCATGTGTGGCTTAGTAGAATTCTGTGAAGGGGTTGGTAAGGACACAATGCTGGCTGTTGTAAAGTTGATTGGATGTGCTGTGCTGAAATGTTTATGGGTGGACTTCCACACCAGGGGCTCTTCAAGCAAATATAGCTGTAATCTGAAGTTCTGTCATGGGTGGGTAGTTGTTTTAAATATAAAAAAGAGGGTGTAGGTGGTCATTTTTGCCCTACTATATGGGTCTGTGCTTTCCTGTTTCAGAAGGAGCATAGAAATACTGGTGAAAGTGGTTATATTCCCAGTGATCGAAACTGGGAAAGACTTGAAAGACTTTGTAGTACTGAGAGAATAGCACAAATAAATGTGAAGGAATACATTTGGCTTGGTTGGGAAGGCCAAGTCTTTACTTATTCAAGTATTTCTAAAAGTTAAGCTGAAGTGCTCCTGAACCTGAATATAATGTGGTTGTCAGAGATGACACTGGTACCAAGGACATAGCAGAACTATGGAAGTTAAAGAAGGTAACAAGGGTGATCAGAAGTAAAGACTACTTCTCTGGAAGCAGATACCAGATGCATTTGGATATTTCTGTGATGTGAAGAAGTACATGGAGGGAGACAGATGGTGAAAGGTTTTGAAAACCAAGTGTAGCATCAAGAAGATAAGATAAGGGTATCTTACTGTTTATTACAAAACAAGAGATTGCTTGTGACAGATGCAAGGCAAAAATTTTTCTTTGCACACAATGATGAGGGTCACTGTATAGTTGTAGAAGTTTTTATAGATGCTGGGAGTTGATTTTCAAAAGGCATTTAAATAAGACCTGGAAAAAATTACTGTGACTGCATTGAAATTGGGTGCACTGGAGCAGGAAGTCCACGTGCTTCGGATCTCTAGGAAGGTGAAGCAAACAACTATCACAATTTACTTGGCATATACTTACATTCAGGCAGGATACCAGGCTGGACACAATTTTCATTCTGTTGTAGAACAGGGAGTCTTCTAGTGCCTATAACAAGAAAATAAGCAAAGCAAACTTCTCCATTTCTCGCTTGCTATGCCTCTGTCTTGCAAGTTTTGGAAGCTTGAGGAAGAGGCTTTGGACTTGTTGAAATTCTCTTGCTGTTTGTGGAACAGTGGCCTGATCACTCAGACTGTGTATGATGGGAAGTTTGTGACTATTGCTGGAATGTGGCTGCTTAAAGTACTTAAGCATTCTGCTGGTGGCCTTAAATTTTATTTTTCATTCATTAAATAGAAATAAGAAATGGTTTTGTAATAAGGAAATAAATATCTTCACTTGCAAACACGGAGAGAGTTGTTTCTTATTTTGTCAGAATATTAACTGAATACAATCAGACACATAGAGTTATGTATTCTGTAACTTTCCTCAGTTGTCAAATGAAGACTGTGGCTGGGCCAAGGAAAAGTTTATTTCCTGCTTCTTCATATTTAAGGAAAAGAAACTGAGAAAGAGAAAGTTGAAGTAAGAACCCTGTAGTGCAGTGGCCATTAGGGTTATCATTTGGACTTGATCTTAAAGGTATCTTCCAACCTAAATGATTCTGTGATCATTACTAAGTTAAGTCATAGGAAAAGGTGGATTTCTCCTCCTGTTCAGGGAGGAAACATTAATATATATTTGCCCTTGTTACTTGTCTCTAAAACTGAGAATTTATTGATCATCTTTTTCTGTTTTTTTTTTTTTTTTTTTGTGGTTTCCCTACTTCTTGAAAAATTGTGTGTAGAAAGTGAACACCACTGGGCTTTGTTCCACTGTTCTAATGGACCAAAACCGAGGGAAACAGAATCCAAAGTTAGGGTAATTTTTAGTGACTGTTGGGAGCCTATTCATATGGAGAAGTTTTCAGCTTGGCAAGAGCAGACTCTTGTCCAAGAGGACTAAGCCACTAATTTGAAGTTAAACAGAGCCCTGCAATTCTGCCTGGAGTCTTCTGTGCCAGGCAGATCAGCAGCACTTCAGCAAATTCATGGTGCTTGTTAGCTCATCTGGGGTGTGGTGTTCATCAGTCCTGGGCAATAAAGCTCAGATCTAGTTTTGTCTACTTTTCTCAGGGGCTTGTTTGGGAGGTACACATATCTTATACATTCAAACTGTGGGCTGCTGCCAGGAAGGGCAGTTCTGCTGTTCTCTAACCTGAGTAATGTGTTCCTCCTGCCTTTTCCATGTCTCACATGCAGTGATTGTGCCTGCAGGGTGATCTTCGATAAGCTTGATGATATGATGGGAGAACTTCCTCTCTGTTCTGTCCTCCCCACCCCGTCATGGGCTAACTCTGGACTTACTGTGGCAGCACAGTGGCTTGGAATGTGCAAGGAATGAGCAGCACAGAAAGGGAAGGAAGAGAATGTACAAGACTGACTTTCAGTGTCAATAGAATGAGATAATTGCAGGGTGAACCAACACTCTAAGGCTTACTGGCTGCTTTTAACGTAAGGGATAACACACACAACCAACCTAGTCTCGCTAATGATAATTAAGGATGCATTTACTCATCCACTGATTGTGATTAACTGAGTCATTCTAATCCAGACTCTTTGGGGACCAAATTCAATTGGCTGAAACATACCAGGTAGTAGCTGTGTTGTAGGATTATCAGACAAACCTGTTTTATTTGGGTCAGTATTGTGATTGGCATGGATTGGAACAAGTGTTGGAATGGATAGTTGTACAATTGGGCCCAGAGATTGTGCACTTTGTTTCTAATATTATTTCCTTTACATGCCAGTTTATCAGTTACTTATATGATGCCTCATGTACACTTAATGATTAGTTTCTGCCACGTTTTCTTAGCTAATTACTTTTTTCCATGTGTCTAAGCTCCACCAATTCAAGTGAATAGTGTATCCAAATCTCTGGATGCTGTATTTTAATGTCCTACAGGATTTGCTTGCTCTGTATGTTACCATGGGGATCCAGGGTAAATCATTTGTTGCCTGGGCTAAAGGCATTTTGCTCATAAGGATGTTGTTTTGCAGCTTTAAACAGTCATGTTTCTCAGTAATTTCACAGTTAAAATGGTTCCAATTTATAGGCCTTTGCTTCACTAAAGTACATGTGATTATTAGCTGTAAAGAAGCCATCTAGTGCCTAGTACCTGTTCTATTTTTAAGTAGTGTCTATCACAGTATAACTTCCTCAGTTGAGCCCACATGGATTAATTAATACCCAGACAGTCCAAACACAAAGATTGAAATTCCTCCTGCACTGGCTCACTTGCTTATCTGATCTTGGTGTCCATGGACAAGTCCATCTGGCTATGCTGCTGACCCTGTTCTGCCAGTGGGTCTTCCAGGTGATGAATTGATTCAATCAATCAGCTGTGTTACTATTCAGACACTGATCTTTAGGCCAACATTCTTAAGTTACTTTTGTCTGCAGCCAGGCTGAGGAAAAGAAGGAAAGAACTTGATCACGAAAGTCCTGGTTGCCTTATTCTGTATTTAGCCTTACAAATAGGGTAGCTTATACTGGCTTCTGCAGTGCAATGCTGAGATTATTCAATGCTTTTCTAATAAAATCCTTACTATGACTGTGAATGACTGACTATTACATAAATGCTGGAGATTATTTTTCCTTAGTTCTTTAGGGCAGCATTGTAAGTGCCTTAAAAATTATTGTACTGCCTGACTCTCAGAATGATAGACCTTTCTTTCAGCCTCGCATTAAACTGCATTCATTTGGAAATTTGCTCATGAAAATTACTTTTTTCCCCCTGAGCTGAAAAATCTTTGTATGCCAGAAATAAAATGCATGTTATGTGTCGGCTAATTTTTATGAAAGAAAAAGAAGTTTGAGCTACACTGGTATTCATCCATTTCCAAAATAACTATGTGTATGTTACATGCAAATACAATTGACCAAAAGCATTCAGAAGTGGGGAAGTTTCAAAACAAAGATTGGCCATGCAGCATCCTCTGGTAAATGTGCTTTGGGGTACACTAACTGTCCTCTTTCCCCCCTTTTTCTACAGTGTTAGCAGATCATGCTCACTCAGTGAGGAATAATATGCTATTAAATTGTACATCCTCTGAAATCCAGTGTTTATTTGTAAAATACTATAAAAATTGCTCTGAAGACAGAATTATCTCTCCCCAAAGTTTACATGACCTTTCTCTTTCCATTAAAAGAAATACTGTTGTTAAGTTGTGCCATGAACATCTACATCAGTTCTAAGAAGAATTTGATTCTTGGATGGTTTCTGTAGTTTTCTACAAGTGTATAAAATCTTGGAGTTCATTTTGTGGGCAGTCTTAAAACTAGCCATGTAATACTAAAAGGCTCAGTATCATATAATTCACTTACTTTCTGTTTAAAAAGTGTATTTCTTGGAAGAAAGCTTACAAAATACTACTTCAGTGCTAATGGCAATGTTAGCTGGGTTTCACAATATTGCTATTTGCTATTGATCTCTTTGCAGTCAGGTCACTGCTAAAAGATGAGAGAGACTATTGAGGAGGAGATAGGATTTTCACTTTTTTTCTAATCTGGAAAAACTCCTAGTTGCACAGTCAACAGATCTCCTTTGCCTTCTCACTCATGTTTCAGAAAACAAATCTGTGGAACTTTTGGGAGAATAGCAGAAGTTGCATCTGTGGTTTGAAGTCAGTTACTCATTTTTCAAAATGAGCTGCTTTGAATAAAAAACTATTAGAGTTGCTCAATGCAAACAGTAGGGTTTTTTTTCCTTCTTGTAAATAATTTTCGGTTAGTGCTAGTTTAAGTTGTTGAAACAATGAAATGACCATGTAAACATAGAATATGAAGAAATTTATAATAAAATCTTGCAATAAAAGATTGCTGTTTACATGACTGTTTAATCAGGTCAGTCATCCACTGGTACCCTGTATACAGCTTGCATCGCAAAACACACAAAATCTTACTCCTGTTATAATAAAAGGTGGAAGTTTAAGCTTATTGCCTCCCCACAGTGCTCTTTCTCCTCAAAAGAACCCCATCATTGTTTGCCTTGCAGAGCCAGAAATATCAGCTGATTTTTTAATGTATTTCCAGGTTGAGTCAACCTCTCTGCATATAAAGTTATAATCTGAGCAATAAAATTTGTCTCCATTCAAGGAGTTAAGCCAAGTTCCATTACGGTCTTCCACATATATTTTATTTTACAATAAAAAAATCTTTTAAAAGTTTAGATGGGTTTATTGCTATATATTACTGTGCTGAGGAAGTGGAGGAAATGTGGAAAAACTGCAGGTGAAAGAAAGGCTACTGTTTTGAATTTGGATGTTTATTTTAGAGGTGGTAAGGAAGAAGGTGAACAGTGTGACACTGATTTGGAGTAAATGATAATTTTAATTTGAAAGAGACCTCTGGAAGTCAGCTAGGGGAATCTACCTTTCCAAGGAAGGAAGTCCAGTTAGTGTTTAGGACCTTGTTCAGATCAGTTTTAACAATCTGAGAAGTGGGAGACTCAAAAGTCTCTTCAGCCCGTGAACTTTTATTTCTTGTATGCTCAATGAGGATTTGGTTTGTTTCAGTCCCTCTAGTCCAGGTCTGGCTGGACTCTCCAATTTGTCAGCCTTTCTTTTATAGCAGCCTGGAAGTGGGCACAGTGTTCCAGATTTGGCTTCACAAGTGCTAAATCAAGGGGAATATTTACTTGACCTGACTATACTTTCCTAATGAAGGCCAGTCTCTGATTAGGAAGTATTGCTGATGTTGCTGACTGATGTTCAGCTTGTCTTCTGGAGCCAGCCAGAACCTTTCCTGCAGGAATGTTCCCTGCCACATTGATTCTCAGTCTTACTGGTCGTGGCATGGGCTCCTTCTCTCCTGGTGTGGGGCTCTGCCATTGCTGAACTACTGTATTTGTTGTCAAGCTAATTCTTCCAGCTTGTTGAGATCCCTCTACATGGCAGCCCTGCCCTGTTTTTTAGTGTATTGACTGTTTCCACCCTGCTTCATGCCATCCACAAACCACAATGGGATGTGTTCTTGCTCATTGTTCAGCTTGTTCATCAAGATGTTGGTTGGGAGCATTCACCCTATGATCAGTGTCTGAGAACATTGCTTATAGCTGGTTCTTGGTTACATTTTCAACCACATTTTGAGCCACTGCTGAGCCTGACAGTCCAGCTGGTTGTTCCTCTACATCTTCTCCTTGATTCCCCAGATTTAGTTAAAAACATATATTGGAGACTGCCAACCACCTTGGTAAAGTCAGATGAAATGACCTCCTCAGCTTTCTCTTCACCCTTATAGGAAAATAACGAGGTTAATTTAGCATGATTTCCTTCTGGTCAACTTAGGCTGGCTGTTTCTAGTCACCTTTTTAGACACATTTTTGTGTGTCTAAAAATTAGCTTCTCTGTGGATTTACCCCATAATATCCTGGGGCCTGAGGATGAGCTGATCAGCCTGCAGTTCCTCAGGTCCTTCATGCCCATTTTGAAGATGATGGTATTGTAAGGGACACCCTGATTGCTGTAACCTTTTAGAGTTGGTAAGAGAGAGCCTTGAGTTATCCAGCTCCTTGGCACCTTTGGATGTATTTTATCTGTTCCCATAGACTTGTATTTGTCCAATTTACTAGAGTAATTCCTAACTCATTCCATTTTACTACTAGGCAGAGACAACTGAGAGCCAGAGAAACCCTACTAAAGACTGATTCAAGGAATGTGTTTGGGAGATTTCTGCATAGCTTGTCAAGGGATTGACCACTCAACACAAAACTTTTCTTGTGTTTAGTTTTAATTTTCTTTCTTTTTCTGCATATAGACCAATACAATCTTCTTGCTGTCCTCTGTTTTGCTGCTCAGATTCAAGTCCACCCTATTCTTGGTCTTTGTAATTCCAATTTTTTATCCCGGCAGTGCTTCTTTATCTTTAGTGATCTATTTGCAAATGTGTTCTGTACAATGGTAAAGTTGGTTTTAGACAGTGACAACTCAGATAATGCTTCCTGTTAGAAAGGCATGCAGATGTATTGTTTTAGTGGTCCTGTGGTAAGGACTGCCAGTGCAGTTCTTGACCTTATTCTTGTCAGAAGAGGACTTTGCACAACCAAAATTAACTACATTGGTGCTGATCACAGCTGTGTGTAGATATGCCAATGCATGTGCTACTGAATCATAGTTAAAATCTGTGCTTAGCACAGTGCTAAAGAGGTTTTGTACTTTTCTGCTTTACTTCTAAGGTTGTCCTCAATATCCGGTTCAGTATTTCATAGATATCTTATAGGAAGCTGGAACTTGGTAATGAAGGGCTGAGGAGTCTGACTTCCATATTCTGATCAGTTCTTGATCTGCATGTGTATGTGTATTAATATTAGCTAATAAAAAGCATGGGAGTGTGAGATTTCCTGAAATAATTTTTCCTATGAGCCACTAGATATGTTTTAGACAGTTTAATGCTATTGCTAGGCTATAGTAATTTTCAAACTACACATAGAAGACTGATGTGGTAGGACTATCTTTAATTATCCAGTAGAAAAATGCTAACTTAAAGAAAAGATGAGGTCTCTTGCATATTATATTAATGAAATATTATGTAAGTTATATTACTGGGATTATGTACTGAAAAACAAGTCTTAAAAAAGTACTAACACTGATCATCACCTGTACAGGGTATATTTCTAATTACATATACTGCAGCATATTTTCTGTATGATTTTATGTGCAGCTTGGGTCTTATGGTAGTGGGTTCTTACTCTGTCCATTACTATAATATTGAGGTGTCTCCTCAGATATAATATAGGATTAAGTTGAGACTATCTGAAAGTCTTAGACCAAACCTTGTTGTCATTAGTAATGTCATGATTTGGTACTTTACTCGAAGAGCACTGTCTTTACACACAGAATACAGATCTGCTTGAAAGAAGTCAGAAATGTAGTTGCCCTGAAAGGGAGGCTCAAGGAAAGCAATTTCAGGACAGTGTAGTTAGTAACAGGTGGTGGGAACTAGAATCTAAGATTCTTGGCTTCAGGTTAGACCTATAACTTGAACAACTCTTTTTCTTGCTGAAGATTTCTACCTTAATTCCTAAGTTAGATGTCAAATATTGCAAATGGGAAGGATATTGTGGAAACTGTCATCTCTTCTCTCCTGATTATTTGCCCATCTTTCCTGCATCTCAGGTTTTTTGTTAGTCTAGCCTTGTCTTTGTGTACATGAAGAGTAGGAGAGGTCTGTGATGATGATAGGATGTGAAATGTTTGAGCTTCATAGCTCCTGGAGGAAAAATGGCTCCTTTATTTGCCACCAGAGTGGACCTACTTGATGTGTTCAACCAAATCAGAGTGTTTAGATACAGTAATCCAATACTTCCTGGAAGCATCAGGCTTAATGTGTGTGTATTAATGTTAAAAGAACAGCTGGGAATGGACTTAAAACAATTCAGCTGACCCAGACCCCTTTAGAGGGGCCGGAGAATGACTGTGTGGAAGAGAACCTGTGGATGAGTTGTCCCAACAGCTGCATGGATTAGGTGGTGTGAGATGGACTGGAGAAACACACCCCTCAGTCTCCCTTGTGCGTGGCATCCATACCCAGTTAGATGTCTATTATAGTCTCCTAAGAGATGTGGAACACTTGAATTTGCTGCTTTGTTCCAGATTTTGATTTTTAAGATTGGCTTCATGTCTAATATATTTGTGTAGGCTGTAGAGTTGTTCACCTTTATCATTCACATTCTTTTTAATATATAATCTGTGTGTGGTTTTGATGGTGAAGGATTAGAAGCTGCTTCATGGCTGATTATTATTTAGGGGGTAGCATCAACCCATCAAAGGGACAGCATACATGATTGGAACTAGACACGGATACCAAACAGATAAATGTTCCACAAGGTTTTAAGTGAGGATCTTGACACAAACAGAAATCAGAAACAAAGCAAAAAGATTAGAACTGTGAAATTGTACTAAGGTGCAAGATATAGAGCTCTCCTGATGGAAGAATGATGCTGTGCATGTGAAAGCCCAGAATAAAACAAACCAACTTTTTTACAGGAAAAATACTGATACAGGTTGATCAGGAATAGAATAATGTTAGAACCATACATCTAGGTCAGGATAGCAACACTGACTGGAACAGAATTTTATATTAATATGGAATAAATTTGTTTCTTTTAATTGTTCTGTGTGGTGATTATCAATGGCATTGCTTGTATGTCAATATCAAACTACTTCTAGAACTAGAGAGTACTGGGTACTGAGTAGATGGCAAGTTGTGTGCTATGACAAAGCATGTAATGGTTTGGTTCTGTACTTGGCTGTTTGTATGTTGAAAGTCACTTGTAGGGACACAGACACTATACTACCTATATAACTATTTTTAGCCATGCTTATGAGGAGAGATTCTGATTTAGAGTAAAGAAGAAGACATAATTGGGGAGCATTTTGATGTGGATTTTAAGAGTTTATGTGTGGTTTTGTGAAGAAATGAATAGTTGTAGGAGCTTTGGATCTGTTTTTATGTACTTTGGTCCCTTGTTATTTCCAACAAGGAAATAACAGTGTGTTTGCCTTGATTTATTTCCCCAAATTCTGTCACGTTTGCATTAGTTTATGTGTCAGCTAGTCTCTGTGATGTAAAGAACTGTATGTTATTTTTTGTCACAGTTAAAAAAAAAAATTAGTATTTCCCAACAAAAGAGTTTTTTTCCTATCTTGTAAATAAAAGAGTTAAGATATTAATGCATTTAGGTAATCTGTGTTCAGGAAGGTGTCCATATGTCCTTTTTATACAAGATTAGAATGATGGAATACATTGTAAAATCCAGATGGGGCTAACCAATATGCTTGTCACCAAAAAGACCAGAATAGAACAGAAAACAATATTTCAGTTAAAAGGGTCCTACAATGATTATCTGGTCCTACTGCCTGACCAAGTCAGGGCTGACCAAAAGCATGTTGTTAAGGGCTTTGTCCAAGTGCCTTTTACACACAAGCTCGGGACATTCCCCTCTTGTAGGAAGCCTGTTCCAGTGTTTGACCACCCTCTCAGTAAAGAAATGCTTCCTAATGTCCAGTCTAAGCCTCCCCTGGTACAGCTCTGAACCATTCCCACGTGTCCTATCCCTGAATACCAAGGGGAAGAGCTCAGCACCTCCCTCTCCATGTCCGCTCCTCAGGAAGCTGTAGAGAGCTGTGAGGTCACCCCTCAGCCTCCTTTTCTCCAAATGAAACAAGCCCAAAGTCCTCAGTCCCTTCAAACAGGACATTTCCTCCAGCCCTTCCATCACCTTTGTTGCCCTCCTCTGGACACATTCTCATCCTTTACCCTCATTCCTCAGCTGTGGGGCCCAGAGCAGCACACAGAGCTCAAGGTGAGGCTGCACCAAGGCTGTACAGCAGGACAGTCACCTCTGTGACCAGCTGGTGATGCTGAGTTTGATGCAGCCCAGGAAGGGGTTTGTCCTCTGGGCTGCCAGGGTGCACTGCTGACTCCTACTGAGCCTGCTGCTGACCAGCATGCACAGATCCCTTCCTGCAGGGCTGATCTTGAGCCATGACTCTCCCAGTTTATGCTTGTCCCTGCATTACTCCATCTCAGATGTAGAATCCGTCATTCAAGCTGGTTCAGTTTCATCCTGTTCCTCATTGCCCAGTGCTCTGTTCTGTCCAAATCCCTCTGCAAGGCTTTTTGTTCAAACGGCATCTCCCACTTTGGTATCCTCAGTGAACTTTACTAACAGTGCATTCAGTTCCTGCATCTAGATTATTGATGAAAGTAGTGAACAAAACTGGCCCTGGAATTGAGGGTACATCACTGCTGACAGGTCACCAGACAGTTACAGCCTCATTCACTCCAAGTCTTTGAGCCCTGCCCTTCAGCCTCCAGCTCACTGTGTATCTGCTCATCTCACAGAATGACGCTGTGAGGAATAGTGTCATAAGCCTTACTTAACTAAAAACCAGTATCCACCACTTACTTTTCATTGGCTGAAATGAAAAGGGTGGCAGATGCCCTTATCATGGAAAGGTATCAAATTAAATGTGAACCCATGTTGACAGTGCTTGATTTCATTATTCTTTCAAAGCCTTTCAGCAGTACCTAGTAAGATACTCTCCATTAGTTTTGTAGGAACTGAGATTAGACTACAGATACATAGATTCCTGGGTATTCCCTTGAGCCCTTTCTGTAAATTGAAATAGCACTGTCAAGCTTTCAGTCAGCAGGGACCTCAGCCACTAATTTTTCAAGAACTAACTAGTGATTTTACCTCCTTAGGAACACATACTTGCCTTCTGTTCAGACAGTTAACTAACTTATGTATTCCTTAGTAGTGATATATTTTGGAATTGGTTTATTTTGGGGTGATATTCAAACTTTAAATATAGACAAGTCAGCTAAAACAAACCACCCATGATTTATTCAAATCGGTGTAAAATGCACCTAATTTTGTTGTATGGAGTTGTAAATTATACAAATGCAGAATCATTGAATGGTTGATGTTGGAAAGGACCTCTGGAAGTCATCTGGTCCAAGCAGCCTGCTAAAGAAAGGCCATCTAGAGTTGGCTTCCCAAGGCCATTTCTGCATGGTTTCCAAGAGACTCCACAACTTCCCTGGGTAACCTGTTCCAGTGCTTAGTCATACTCACAGTAAAAAATTTCCTGCTGTTTAGATGGAACCTCCTGTGTTTTAGTGTGTGTCCATTGCCTCTTCCTGTCACTGGGCACCACTGAAAAGAACCTGACTTCATCCTCTTTGAACCTACCCTTCAGTTATTTGCATACATTAAAAAAATTCCCCATGAGCTTTATCTTCTCCAGGATAAACAGCCCCAGCTTTCTCAGCCTTTCCTCATGGGAGAGATGCTCCAGTCCCTTGATGATCTTTGTGGCCCTTTGTTAAGTCTCTCAGGTGTGTCCATGTCTCTTATACTGGGGAGCCCAGAAGTGGACCCAGCACTCCAGGTGTGGTATCAGCAGTGTGGAGCAGAAGGGAAGGATCACTCACCTTCCTGCACCTCCTGGCAATTTTATCTCATGCAGCCCAGGATACCATTTGCTTTTTGGCAGGCAGTGTACAAAATACTTAAATACCATTAATGTGTGCAAAAACATCTGCACAAGATGGTCTATAGGAGCAACATAAGTGGAACTTTTTTTGCAATGCTTAGTGCATCCAGTAAGGATAGAAATGGTTTATGTATGGCTCAGCTGCTATACTGCATAGTTAAATAATGTTTCTGAGTTTGGAGGTACAGATATGGAGAACTTTGTCATTTATGTGCTTTCACTGTTATGCATAGATGGTATGTGTTTGACAAAAAGTTTAAATTGCACAAAAATAATGAAATTAATTATTTTGAAATATTTTTAAAATACTTTTTTGTGGTGATTGCATGGTAATGTTCAATATGGCAGTGCATTATTTTCTGCAAAGGTTATTTTGTCTAGGGAAGGTGGGTGTACTTTCTTGACTTCTTGAGTAAGGCTGGAAATTCATTGCATCCTTCTAAAATATTATTAGGTATTAAAGCCAAATACTTTGTCTGAGAATTATTGTGCACATACGTGGCCATCTTTAGCAACAACATAAGCAGGAGTGATTTTAGTGGCTGCATCATGTTATACAGATGATGATAATATGAAGCACAAGTGGATAAATCTAGGATGTCTGGAGCTGGGATTAATCTGTCTTGGAACAGTGTAAATCTGTTCTTCTTTCTTTTTTCCTGTGCTTCCTTGTTACTGCTGTTCATGACTCTGCCTACTTCTTAGAGGTGGTATTAATTTCTCTGGGCTTTTTCGACCACTCTATGTAGTTGGATGTGCAAATGCCTTGTTCTTCTGTAATATTTAGTCATGCCAGAGCTTTACTTTGCTGAGGGTCCCCAGACAGTGCATCAGGCTGCCGAACTCCAGAATTCTCATTTGTTTTGCTGGATTCTCACTCCATAGCTTCTTTGCCAGCTTTTGGTTCCAGTGTTCCATTAGCCTCTCCTTTGGAGAGTTGGATTTTGCCATGCAGCTACAAAACCGCTTCTCCATCTACAGCTAACATCCAAAGATCTCCATGTGGTTAATTTTTCAAAAACTAAAGCTAGAGGTTTACCTCCTTAGGAGCACAACTTATTGAAGAGAGATCTCTGCCGTGTCCTCTAAGCACCATTTTTCATAATACTTGTTTCTAGAAGAAAGTTGGAAGGAAGTTGTATGCTTGTCTTGCTACACATTTGTCAGTGCTCAGGGTTATTTTCTGTTGTATGTTCAGGATTAGCTGCGTGGAAGTCTTTGGAGATTCAGGGCATTGTATTGCTTCTGAAATTGGGTAGGTTTGGTGAAGCTTAGGCAGAAAGTGTTAAGCACATCTTAAGCCATTCAAGATACAGTTTAATAGCCAGAGTTTAAATTGCCTGAAATGTGACTGTGCAGATAATCACAGTTTTAGTGATTCACCACAGAATTTTTAGCTCACATATTGAGGATTGTCGCTGTCTCCAGATACCCTTTTGACCATACTTGTGTTTATCTTAGGGTTGATTTCAAATCTCAGATCAGGCAGATGGTTTTACTCCCATGGCAAAATGCCAGGAAAGTTGTCTTACTTGAACTGTGTATAACAGGGTTTTCAGTTCTTGTGGCATACAGTCCTTTGAAGCAGCATAGCAGTCAGCATGAAGTAGCACAAATAAAGGCTTTGAGCAGTGTGCTTCTGAACAGAAACACTGAAAGATCTCAGAGATAAATGGTGGGCGAGGAATGCATAATGCACAGCAGAGGTGGTAACTGCTTGACTTGGAGCTAATATACCACCATCAATTTCATCCTCTGCTTACTTAGGAAAAGGTTTATAAAAGTCTCTGGAACTCTTGGGGTGTATCAACACATACACTTCTTTGAGAGCAATGCCAATTTGAGCAGCAGCTACTTTGCTTTGTCCTTCTTTACTATTACATGAGTTGAATCCAGGAACTGTTTTGTTAGAAAAATAATTTGGCAGATGGGTTTGATGTCAACTAGAATCTGTGTGTTACAGTTGTTCAGTGAAAGGGCTGAGACAGTGTGAACTACTGCTGTAAGTTGCAGGGAAAGGAGGGACTGGAGCTTGGGACTGCTGTTTAAATAAATGTAGGTGTAACTGTGCCCTTGGGGTCCACACCTAGGATTTATGAGACTGGATAGAAGCTGCAACAGGGACGTGGTTCTGTTTGTTAAATAATTAAGTCTTGTTGTGAGCAGTTCAAATGCAGATAATCTTGCTGACTAATATTTTTTTTCTTTTTTGTTGATTCATTCTTTTGGCTTAGAGTGATTGCAAGTGGGTTTTTTGTTTCTTACAGGCTTTTGATGGTGGTTGTTTTTTGGTGGGAGGTGTGGATGTCTACCAACACTTTTAGAACTGAAACTGGAAGGAATTTCTATTGCTTAATTTAATTTCTGTGTAGGATTGGAAAAGTAGAGGAAAGAGGGGAAAGATGCAAAACATGCAACCCAGCATTGCAGCCAAATCAGAGTATTCATCTTCAGTTTTGCAGTTTCTTGCATTTCTGAAAATGCGTGAAGTTCGTTTGTTTAGTTCTTATACTGAAGCATCCGTGTACTGTAATTAACTGGCATTTCAGTTGTTGCTTCTTTGTATTTCTTTGAGCAATTGCATCACATGGAATGAATTATACGTATGTGGTTTTGCTTTTATTTGAGAATAACTGCTGATGAAAATCTGAGAAGTGTTCTCAAGGGGGTCTGGTACCCGAAAAAGAGACTCTTGCTGTTTCTCTGATAACACTTGTTCAGGAGCTTATGTGTTCCTCTTGCATTGATCTAAAGTGATAAGTATAAACAACTGCTAACTGATGACTTACTCAAGAGTCTGTGTTGTTTATGAAGCAAGTAAAAGAAAATTTGTCTCAATTTTTTTTACTCTGTTGTGTTTTCTTTGATAATGAAATGTCTGTCAGCTTGTTGCCAGTTGACTTGCAATTTATTGTAGCATTTATGATGGTATGTGACTCTGCAATATATTTGAGTTAAGAGAAGCATTTTGGCCTGCCAAGTCTACATAACATCTTTTTTCCCTCTAGTTGGCATTTAATAATTTATTTTTAATTCTTTTTTTAGGTTTTAAAACTGAAGTTTTTCTGGTCTGCTAAAAAAAAAGTCAAGCATAGTGCTCTTTATAATAATCCTTATGAAATGATCATGATTTAAGTATGTCAAATATATGGACCTTATGTGTATACGTGAAAATGGTTTTATGTTTTCTTGCAGCTAACAGAAGATGAAATTGCAACTATTTTGAAATCTACTCTTAAAGGACTTGAATACTTGCACTTTATGAGAAAAATACATAGAGATATAAAAGCTGGAAACATCCTTCTTAACACCGAGGGACATGCCAAATTAGCTGACTTTGGTGTGGCTGGCCAGTTAACAGTAAGTTACTGTGGAAAGATTGTTTAAAAATGCCATAGGGCTTCCAAACTTGTTCTTTCACCTTTGTCTTCTGCCTTGAATTTTGTCTGAGCAGTGGCACTGCCACTAGTGATAGTGGCAGTACTAATATTCTTTATCACAGTGCGTATTGATAGTGGCAGAACTAATATTCTTTATCACAGTGAGTATTGATAGTGGCAGAACTAATATTCTTTATCACAGTGAGTATTTAATACAGTGCAGGGCTGTTTAGTTTTTAGATGTTTGTTCATATAATCCAATGTATCAAGTGCCTGATGATCCTTTTAAATTTTAGTTTGAGGTTTATGATTATTGTCACCTCTTTGGCTTCTGAATCTGTTTGGTCTTATTGGAAGTCACTACTAATTGACCTTTGGGTGGATAATTTAACTTTTAAATATAAAATTACTATAAAAATAATCTGTAAATAAGCATCTCTGGTTTAATGACATAAATAATATAATTGCAGGATACAATGGCAAAACGTAATACTGTTATAGGAACTCCATTTTGGATGGCTCCTGAAGTGATACAAGAGATTGGCTATAACTGTGTGGCAGACATCTGGTCCCTGGGTATAACTTCCATAGAAATGGCTGAAGGAAAGCCTCCATATGCTGATATTCACCCAATGAGGGTAAGTGTTGGTGGCCTTTTTTGTTTGTTGTATTAAAAAAAGAAAACACTCTCAAGCCCACAAAACATTCAACTCCCCCCCTAATACTGGAATCATAAAGCTGTATGCTTATGAATAGAGATTTTAATACTAACAAATTTTACTTTCTGCATTGCTTCTTCTTGACTCCAGTTTGCCTGTGTTTTAACATATTTCTGTAAGGTTTCAGAATGCCTTTATCTCCACTTGAGAGGGAGCTACAGCAGGAAGCTCTTAAATGGCTTTGGGATAACATATAGAATCTCTTTCACACTGTACCTCCACTTGGAGACTTCCATCACCAAGAGTCTGTCTGCCTTTGAAAGGCACTTTTGAAATAAAGGTGACCTAAAGAAGAATTCAGAATTCTCCCGTGGGAGCAGTGCTAATATTATTATTAGTAGTAGTAATACCTGACAGCTTTTATTTATTAGTGACTCCTAAGGTCTCTTCCTGAATTAGTTTACTTTTTGCAAAATAAAATGTAAATAGAATTAGTTGTTTTATGAGAAGTAGCAGTTAGAATTACTTTCTCCAAGAGAGAGTAATTAATTCTCTCCAAGAATTATTTGGAGAAGTTAATAAGGAAAAATATTAATCTGTGGATAACTTGACACTGTTAGTCATGCTGTTATTATTTTGTAATAAGCTATAGAATAGCTATGCTGATTGCACTGAGCATCAATAAACACTCCATTCTTAAATTGTTTTAAACTCATCTTGACTTAACATTTTATTGCTTAAAGCATACCTTTTTCCAGAAAAATCTTTGGCAATTTGCTGCAGAATTGTCATATACACTAAATTATTTTATTAAGTTTTCTTTAGCTGGTGCCTCATATATCAGAATCTTAATATAAAGAAGCTGCCACTATAGAAAGGGAAGGTACCGTTCATATACAATTACTGTGAACTGGTGCACATCTGAATTCAAGTGCTATTTTAGTTTGTGGGGTTCTTGATTTTTGATTGTACTCTTTGGAGGAGAGATGTTTCCTGAAATTTCTGTTAAAGCTAGTGAGTGATTTTAGAAATCTTACAGAATTTTGGAAGCAACATTTAATAGTTTTCCTGCTCCATTTTTTTTCCATGTAATTAATTGTTCTAAAATTACAATTCAAACTAAAAATACTCAGGTGAAAGCTGAGAACAAAATACGTATCTCTGAAGCTGGTTTTTGATGGGAATTTAAGTTAAGATGAAATAACCCTTAAAATATTTTGAATAATGTTTGATGACAAATTAAATACACTTGATCATGCTGGGATTTTTGTTTATACTTCTAACAAAAATGTCTTACTTTTAATCACATCTGAGTAACATCATTGTATGTAGTTGTACCAGCTGTTGAAAGGTGAGGACTGCATTATCAGAGAGGATTTTTATGTGCATGACAATAGCTACTTACAAATCAAAGGTCACTTAGTTTGAATGCTTGTGAATCTGTTTAATTCTTGCAATCAAGTGAATGCTATCAAAGGCCAATGTAATTTAACACAATTCTGGATTACATACAACATGTGTTCTTGTTAATAAATTACGTTATGGTTTTTAAGGGCTTGTATGTAGTTAGTACTCTTTTGTATATTTGATACCTCCAGTTTTTCTTAATTTTTATTAGTGAGTTGTTACAGTGGTTAACAAGAAGTACACAGATTTAAGTTGCAATAGTTTTTCTGGTGTCATATGATACAGCTTCACAGGACTTTTGGCCATATGTAGATGCTTTGTTTTAGTTATGAACACAGAATTGATACAGGCAAGCATGAAAGCTTGGGCAAATTTTCATTGCTTTTTCTAGATGTTGCTGGAGTTCTGTGGTATTTATATAAGGCACAATTTTGTTGCCTGGGAATGCACAGTGAAATTTCCATGCACACTATTTTGCTGTAGGCTGGTTGGCACTGCCACAAAGGTAATGCACTGCCAGTAGGCCATTTCCTTGTCAACTGCATTTACAGCTTAATAGAAATATTACATGACTTCTTTAAACAAGTGTTTTGGCAGAGAGGAAATAGCAGATTCCAGACAAACAAGCATAGCTTCCTCTGCTTAACCACACTCTGACTACTCCAAAGAATTGTACTAGTTTCAGCTGGGAAAGAAGAAGTGGGGGGTGCAAAATGGAATTTCAGGTGGGAGGGAGAAGAAGAAACTGTTTTTTTCTGGTTAAGTATTCCTGTCATAGTGTATCTGTCTGTAAGTGTCAACCATGCTATTTCACTTGTTCCTGCTGCAAACCTGAGTTCAACAGGAGCTGTAGTTGTCACACTTGGTTTGAGGCTCAAAGGTCAAGAGCACTTGCCAGCTCAGTAGTTTTAATGCTTTATTCACCTAAGAATTATGGACTGCCTCACATATTTGATGTCAGAGTCCTTTTCTGCTTTTGCTAATGATGAAAAGTGAAACTTCTGTACTTTCTATAGGTTTTTTTTCAAAGAAGTAGTGCTTTCAGGTAGTTTTAAAGGGGGGAAAAATACGGATGTCCGCAAGGCTGCTCTAAGAAATGTGGTGATGCAGCCACTAGAAATAGCAAGGAATTCTCTGATTGAAAAATCATTTAAACCTAGATACTTTAACCCGTCTAGCAGGGCTAAAAGCATGTTGATTGCAGTAGACTGTGCAGCAGCTGGGGTTAATGTGGCTAACATCAGTGTCGGTATCTGCCTTTGATTGCTCTGCTGTGATGACCAGTTAGCAATTTATAGTGGAGCTAATTAAAGGGGACTTCATTGTGGTTCTAGATCAAGACTCAATCTCTTCCTCTGACGCTGCAGTGATGTTTTAACAGCTGAGTTCCCATGTCCCCATTGACTGCAGCATATATGCTGTCCTGTAGTTATAAAATATTTATGTCCTACCCCAGACAAAACTTAATTCAAACCATTGACTGTTTTGTTCAGTCACTCCTCTGCATGTGATATTTGTCTTTATTATTTCTAAATTTCTTATTTAACCTGTAGCAGAGCACAGAGAATGGACTGATTTACTGTAAGAGTTGTGATTTTGCTTTTTTCCTAAAAACTAGTAACATGCTTGTGAAATATTCTGTCTTTGCTAATCAAGCCATGATCTCAAATTGTCATCTTAAGCATTGTTTTTGGTGGAACATCCTTTAAGCTGCATAGTTTCCATATGGTCCTTCTGCTGCTAGTATTTGGCTTTAATAACAAGTAGATTAATAAAGCTGGTCTTAAAACTTAAGCATGGCTCCTTTTGATATCCATCTCTAGGCCACCGTTACTAAAATTTTTCCTCATGTTCATGCAATGATGTGATTAGTTATTCCTGCAAGGCTGAGATTTTTATGATCAATAGAAGTATGGGCTGCTGCTGTTAGAGACATGCCGTCCATAGCCAGGAGTTCCTGACCTTTCTGTTAAGTAGACACTAGCATTTTTGTGGCCTCATGTGGAGTTGGATAAAGGAACTGATGTTCTGAAAAGTTAACGTGATAGAAACCCCCTAGAACTGGGCCAGGGAAGTTGTAGGAGCATGTAGTGGGCAGAGGAAATGGGCTGAGAGGAGTCACTGCTTTTGAGCCTTTTAGAGCAGCTATAAACTGCAATATGTGTTTTATAAAATTTCCCCTTCTTTGCGAGGTCAGTTGTTACTGACAGGTTGGTGTGCTTCAAATAAATGCTGGTAGTTCTCCTACAAAAGAGAAGGGAAAAAAAGCCAAAAAAAGAGCCCAAACTTTTTTCTTTCATGCTTATCGGGCAGCTGCAATAATTCACATTGTTGTGGCATGGAAGAAGCTGGTACTAGATGTGTTTTTCAACACTTCACAGTATTGGTCTTTGTTTCTTTATGGTGAAGTTTGTTGGAAATGGACATGTGGGCGTCACATGTTCTGCAGTGAATTGGAGGAAGCCAATTTGAACTGCTTCCATTTACCTTAAGTTCAATCATGGTATTTATTTTTCCATGGCACTTACCAAGATTATCCATGCCTCCTGCTTAGCCTGTGTCATTTCCACCCTGGACTAATCTGTTTGTAATAACCTTTTATTCCTGATGTATCTTATAACAAAGTACAATTTCCCGGTTTTTTATTCTCAACATATTGCATTAAAACTGGAGATTGAAGCGAGAATTATTGCTCTGTAGGGCTCTAAGAAAAAAGGAGGTGTTATGTGGAGCATGGCAGTCAGATTGGGACCAGCTTTTCAGTCATTGGGAAGACACTTTTCTCTAGAAATTGAGGAGAGGAAAATAGAAAAAACACTTCTGTCTTTCTGTATAATCAGTCACTCTTGCATTTCTTTTCTCCAACAGGTGGTGTTATCTCATTGGTTTCTGTTAATTTCTTTAAGACTTCACCTATCTTATCTCAGCATTACTGCTTTCAAATTAGACTAGGTTTGTAAAAGTATATGGTTTTCTTATTTTAGTGCTTTTGCTTATCTTTACAAAAGACTTTGAATTAACTTCTAAAAGTCCTTTACCTTTTAAGAACTTTCTATGAGACACTGTTAATTTGTAACTTGAGTTCTTCTTGCCTGCTGTGTCAAGATAGAGTGAGCTAATACTTAAAGAATTTAGAATATGGATATTTGATTGTACGTTACTGTTCATTATTTTACTACTCTTCACAATCTTGTGGAAGAATGACAGTGAGCTGTGATGTTTTAAGGTGCACGTAACATGTGTTTGCAGTGAGGACTTAAGACACTGATGTGATATGGCTGTGACAGCAGAGGAATTGGAGAAGCATATGTTCTGTTACAGGGTTTTCAAAAGAGCTGTTGTAAGACCTTAGGCCCTCTCTAGGCTTTAAATGGAATTTTTGTATTTATTTTATACAGACCTGACTGCAAGGTGATGGGTGCAGAGGGGTGGTATTCCTGTCTGTTTCCATGCCTTTTCAGCATCCAGTTCTGCTGGAAGGAGCACTCAGGTGGTCACATCAGCTGCATCAGAAAACTAACCAAGTAACAGGAAGTAGCTTTCAATGATACCGTTAACAGGGTGCTCCAATTACCTGGAGACAAAAATGTGTGGCTGGATCTGGTAGAAGAAATGACTCATCTGTTTTTGGGCATCAACCAAGTAGACTTAGGTAGTTAGTTGCAAAACCAGAGTCTCAGCTGGCCATCTATAGATTTATTATGATTAAAACTTAGTAATTATTTAAGGAAACTGAGGAACTTCTCTGAAGTCGACTCTTGAAAATGCTTGTCGTAAGGGATGAACTGACTTTTTTGTAGCTGTCCTACTACTTGTCCTTTGAGGCTTTTTCTGGTTGGGCATATTGATAAAATTAGTCAGGATTCTAGATCTTTCACAGCTGAGTGTACCCCCACAAAGCCTTCCTCCTTCTCCACCTCATTCTGTTCTTACATCTTTAAATGCTATTGCTGTGATACAGTAGAACTTCATGGGGGAAACTTCCAGTGGTCTTCAATTTCCATGCAGCTGAAGGCAAGCTTTGATTCATAATATATTTGCCTCTGGTACTATTTATAGCCAAAGTTTCAAATAAGTGTTAAAAGTGCTGTTAACAGCGGACTGTATTTGCCTAACAGAAGATAAAGCATGTTCTCTATACAGACTGAGGAAAAAGAATTCATCTCTCAAGGGAATTGCTTTCCAAATAAATGACCATGAGAAATACAAGTCCACATTCTAATGGAATATGGAATAATTTTTCCTTGAGTGAGTAGTAGTAGTAGTATGTGTTTCAGACCAGTTGCAGCACTGCTAATACTAGTGCTGATCTGGGTATTGTACCTTTGGTAGTTTTCATTTTTTTTGTTCAGCAACTTTTCAGGACTGAACTCTATGGAAGTGTGACTTAAGGGTTCTTAGCAAAGGAAAGCTTTAAATTTTAATTAAATATGCTGCTAATTCAAATTAGTAAACAATCTGTCCACCTGCTCTGATCAAAACATGAATAATTGCCATGTGGCGATTGTATGAATCAAAAGCCAAAACAGATGAGGCAATTCATTAAAAAAAAAAAAGGTGCTGAATGTTTTTCTATTCAAGATTTATTTTACTTGTCAAAATAAATATATTTACTTATTTATTTTAAATGAATAATCAATTTTTATAGTGTCTGAAGAGACCTCTTTACCTGAACTGCTTATGGTGTGGTAAATAATTGCTGAGGTGCAGACCAGGTCCTAACACCCTGTTCATGATTTGACTCCTTTCAACAAAGCTTCTGGAATAAGATGATAAATTTTGGGCAAATTGTATACATTTGAACTTGAAGATCTCTGTATGTTTCCTTTTTTTGTGAGCAAATACCTGAGATCCTGCCTAAATGAAATATTTGCATAGGTTTCACTAGAATCCTAGTATCTAGATAATAGATCTGCTGTCTACAGGATAATTGCTGTAACTGTAACAACAATTGGACTTGGTAACTTATTTCATCAGCTTTTATTCTCTAATGGGTATATGAAAGCATGTTTTGTATGGGTTGTTATATGTACCTTAATGTGAGGAGATACATTTCTAAATATTCTGGAATACAATTAAGGCAACCGTTAACTATTACAGTAATGGCATTTTTACTAGATAAAAAGAGAGTTTTTAGGTACTTGGTAACTGTGTCAGCTTGACATTATTTTTTATTGTGGTTGAGTTATTTTTAGCAGTGAATTGAAAATGAAGAGCAAGTTGTGGTCCCATAGAAACATAATTTTCTGCCGAAGTTTCACTTCTGGCTCTTGGACAAACTTCTCATAGAGGCGCAGAGATCCTGCTTTGTAGATTTTTAAAATTCTTTTTCATTTCAAAATGAGTGTGGTTCTCCAAACTTAAAGCTATGATTTATGATTTTAGTTAAAATATGTTTGGTGTTCACTTATGTATGTCAGGCGATTTCAGGTGTTTGCTTCCTTAAGTTCGTATTGTTTGTGGAAATGTTAGTCATAAATACAGGTACACACATAGTACCCTTTGAACATAACTTCTTTTTTAATATGTAATGTGTGCAGGATTAATGCAGGCAGTGAATTTCAAAAGGATTTAATTTGCTTATTTGTTTGTGATCAGCCCTCCTATAGACTTGCTGTAGAAGTGGAGGAGAAAAATTCTAATGAGTGAGGAAGTCAACCCAGGGAAATGCTCTAGGGGTATATTTATTTTCTCGTGATACAGATATATAATTTCTTTCAGTTTTTCAGTGTGCCTAGCATAGAATTTTAATGAAAATTCCTACAGTATGGCTTAGTCAAAATATATAAATGGACTAAAAAGAAATGGTATGTGAGTTGTCTCAGACACTGAAGACAAATTTAGAGGTATCTGGTTGCAAAACGTATGAAATACAGCATGTGATACTTTCTTTATTTTCTTAAATTGCCATCTAGTTCATTGCTTGACTTTACTAAACTCAGTGACATGTATTGAGCCTCCTAGAGAATGATGGGTCAGCAAGGCAGCATCCAGTTTCCAAGCCTGGACAGCTTGCTATGCAAAGGGATAGTATGTTTAACATCAGCCTGTTTTATGTGAAAGAAGAGATTTGTAATACCACTGTGAAAGCAAGATAGGAAAAATACCATTTGTTCTCTGGCAAAACTTCAAGGATAGTAAAAAGTTTCTCCCTAAAATAGGCCAAGGAACTTTTCAAAGAGGTTCTGCCACATGGCTTCCCAAACAAAGGGTTGACAGATCTCTCTGTTTTATTGAACTCTACAGTGATATGATATTAGCACTGATTTGCTGTGAAAATACTAGATTACTTGAGGTGTGTTCATGATTAAATTGGAGGATGATAGCATCCTATTCCTGTTCACATGAAAAGACTTTTTGAAAAAGTCTGCTGTCTGGTGCATGTAATTGTCTTCCTGTAGATATTGCTTTTTTAACTTACCCTCCTTTTTTCTTGCATCTATCTTGTTTTTCCTTTCAGCGAAGAGATGGCTTGAAAGTTCATGTAACAAAACTTAATACAGTTGCAATATAAATAAAGTGCAGTTGAAGGTTATAGAATAGTTACAGAATCTAGCATACATATTTGACAGTGGCTTAGAGAATGCATCCTCACTCTTTCACATCATTAGAATTTTCTTTATGTCACTAGAAGCTCTGGAAATAGAATAAATATTTATTGCTGCTAAAAGTATAAATGCTTTCTCTTTTAAATTATGTCATGTTTGCTGGCCCATATATGTGCAAAAAGGAAATGTTAATCTGTCATGTGTAATAAAGTAGCAGAAACAGAGAATATTTGAAATTTGTACTGGAACTGGAGTTTAATTTGAATTAAATGGAAAATATTTATTGCATGCTTCTAAATGAGGATTTAATTAAAATTAAATTAGTACATCTTTTTAGACTTACCCCTGAATAGGAAACTTGAGACATGCTTCAGTTGATGGTTGGTTTTCTCTGACTTTGATTAATCACTTTAAAAGTAAGTGGAGGATCAGTACAGTAATTTCATAATTACACAAAGGTGAGTTAACTTGAAACTTTTAACTAAAATAACTGTAAAGGGAGTTTGATCTTCATTAGTTTCATGTAATACTGTGCATCTTCTGTGAGTGATTCAGATTCTTAGAAGTGCTAATCTGAAAAAAGGACCCATACCATGATGCTACCTATTTATTTACAAGATACTTCGGTAGTAAGTGTTGGACCTGGGAAAATTATTTTTCAAAGATGTTAGAACAGTAAAGAGAGGTTAAATGAAGCCATGAAATGAATGGGAATATTCTGGAGCTCTATGTCTGTAAGCATTGTTAAAGATTACTTGATAGAACTGTTGGTGAGGGTGAAGCCTGGAATGTGTTTGGCAGACCTGGCATGGCACAGGTTAACGCTGTCTCCTGAGGCTGAGCTGGCTTTCTCCTGGGCAGATGTTAAAAGCAAACAAGCAAATGACCTTCCACCAAAAAGCTTATTCAGAAGTTTTAAATTGCTGTAGGTTTGCTCATTTGTGATGTCAGTAATACCACAAACATAGATCAGAGTGCAAAGCAAAATTATTTTGCAACTTGAAGATCTCAAGATAGTTTTATTTGAAATAGATAATTTGTAGTAAATCATCAAGATTAATTAAAATGACAACTTTCACGTGACACGACTTTTTTATTAATGAGCTTTACAGCCATTGTTACTTGAAAAAATAATGACTTTCTGTCATTTGTACATGTCATATGCTGAATTTACTCAGTTTCTGTTAAGCTTCCGCTGTGGATGTAGAAAATAGTTCAGCATGGTGTTTATGCACAAATTTAGGAGAATTTATTTTATTAGCAATTCTGTAATACCTTGCAGGATATTGTCAAGTATACCACATATTTTAAATTTTTAAAGTGAAGAGATATACATATTTTCTACAAATATACTTCAATTTCTTTTTATTTCTATTATCTTTCAAGTTTTAGGATTAGCACTAAATATACAAGGTTAATTTTTCTTCAGAGTCTAGTGGTTAGCTTAATTCAAAAGGAGGGAGTCTGTATATTGCTTTTAATTGAAATGTCTGTTTGAATTGTTGTATACAACCAATGTCTTTTTAAGCCTGGAAAGAACTTGGTAAACAATTTTAAGAGATTCTTGGAAACTTAAATTAATGTTTATTTATTGAAGTGAATTTTGTCTGTTCGTTTTTTTCTTAAATATATTTTCTGTCAGTATAGCTAGTTGACCTGGAGGAAGTGCTTTAGAGACTTGACTGCGGTGTTGCCAAATTCTTAACACATTATTACAAGTTTTAAAAGCAGACGTGTATTTACTTGAATTTAGTTAAAGTGATATTTGATTTTTTAACATATGGGAGAAAACCGCAATCAAATTAGGAGGAAAATATTAAGCTTCTGTTGCTACTTACTAGAAGATTTTTGCATTCTGTGAGCCTATACTGGTTGTTTACTTCGTAAAGAATCTAAAAAATTGCTTATATTGGGAGGAGGATAAAATTTGGAATGAAGAAAGCTTATTAAGACTGCATGTACCCTGTTTCTGTCATGGTATTATATTGCCTTAAAATGTATACTAGGTAATTTTTAAAGAGGATGATGCATATTTAATGAAGAAATTTATTTATTTAAAAGGAAGGGTTACCAATCAGTCTAAATTTGCTTCAGTTAAAACTTGATGGTCTAAAGACAACTTATAATCCTTTTCTTGTTATAAAGTATTGTCAAATTTGTAGTAGTATCAGTTAAGTTTATGGAAACTTTGTTTTAAGGTGGTTTAAAATAGAAGTAAATCTTTAATTTGTGTTTGATGGCACCTGTTTTCATTTTGTTTCCCTGGCAACACGAGTGGTATCAAAAATTGCCCACAGACCACCCTGGTTTTAGAGAAGAATGAAATCAGCCTGGCTCAGCCTTTGATTTTACTGACTAAATACTTTAGTCAGTAAGCTTTAGCACACAGTCAGTACCTTGCAAACTAACTCAAATGATTTGGGTATACAATTTGTGGGTTTTTTTTAAAAATTAGAATTTTCTGTTCTAATGCCAGTTTATATTGTTTTATGTCTCAAAAAGTGTGTTTGAAAGCTGTAATAACTACCTGCAGAAAAGTAAAAATTCATCATTTTTAGATAACACAATCTGTCTGCTTTTAAAGCTGTATGGATCGAAGGTTTTCTTACACATGTAAATTTGCATTCCCATGGGAAACTAATAAAGGCAACATGAGTGTTACATCCAGATTCTACTTTTGTCTGTGCTTCTTTACTGTGTCTGACAATTCATCTTATGAAAATTGCATATATGATGTTCCAAATGCCACAAATCTTAATGTGTTATCAGTTTGTATTTCAGAAACACGAACATGGGCATAATTCTTCCAAATACTGCTTATCATTACCTACTTGTCTGAAAAACTCTGCTTTACTGACAGAAGCCTTGTCTGCTGTGAGGAGCTCCTCCTCTGAGCTCCCTGCTATACTGTGGATGATTAAAAACAGAAAAAAGTTGCTGCTCTGATGGAGCAGTTCAGATTTATAGTGACAGTTACAGGAACACTGGACAGTCTGGGAAGTTTAAGGTGTCTTACATTTTCCATTCTCCCCCAGAAAGTTAGAATAATTTTGGAAGATAATGAAGTAATCTGTTCCCAAAAAAGAGAGTACCTCTGATGGAGTTCATGGGTACCTGTAGTGCAGTATTTCCCAGTGTCCTGGTGCTGGGACTGGAGGCATTAGAGATGGCAGCCCAGTGTTTTCTCTACTGCTGCTCCTTTTGTCATGTTATGAGAACGTAAAACAGGTAGCACCAGCCAGCACAAGATTTATTGGCCAACAAACATGCATGTGTTGGAACAGTCATCTGTTTCAAGTGGGATGTTCCTTAAGAAATGTAATAATCATGAACTTTAACCTGGGGCAAAGGGCACGTCTACACTGGGCAGGTACATCCAGATACAAGTGAACTTTGCTTGTACTGCCCCCCTTTCAGTTTTCTCCAGGAATTTCTCTGTGTATGTGTAGTGTAAATGTCTTGCTTTTTGTTTGTTTCTCTGAGTAATATGACTAATTTGTGCAAGCTGTATTTTTTTGATATTTAGAAGTGGCTCTCATTTGATTCTTGGTGGTGAAAATGAACATATGCAAGTTCCTAATTTGTAAAACATGCTGTTCTTAAACAGTCGAAATAATTAAATTATTCAGAGAAGTTGGCACAAATTTTCTTAGAACTTGATCCTTCTAGCAGTCTTGTGAATTGCCATGTATAAATTGTGACTGTGGAGCAAGTGGTTGCATTGTCACTTGCTTGGTGTGAAAATATGTGGAGTGTGCAGTAGCTGGAAGGTTCTTTCTAGACTGGAAATACCATGGTAAGCTGATGGTGCTAGAGAAAGGTCTTAATGCTGTAGGCCTGGGTGAAGATTAGGACAGGCTAAAAGCCAGAGGACATGTCAGTCTGTCTAGGTATGGAAAAGTTAGTGGTGCTCCCTCTGACACCTGTGCTGTCCAAGGGCAGGACGTGATGTGGCTCCAGCTCAGGAGCAGTGCACTGCCCTGCCTTGATGTGCCTCTGTACCCAACGTAATGTACCTACCTGGCCTCTGAGCTTGTTTTCATGTTTATCTCTCTCTGTGTGAAAGATCCCTTCTGTTCCAGGCTGTAGTTCATAACCTTTAATACGGAATTCATTTGCAGAGCCTGGGCTGAGTGTGGGCACAGAGGTGCATTTCACAAGTGTCTAAATCATATGCTGCAGGATTTCTGCTGCTGGCTTGTTGACTTTGTGTGTGTTCAGGTTAGATTAAGATTTAATTCAGCATTCAGTTAGCTGATGCAAAATTTAGCCTATTAATTTTTTTTTTAAAATTAACTTACTGCAGGAGAACAGTGCATTCTTTTGTGGTGTTTCTATTCTAGCATTATGATTCCTAAAGCTGCTTTAGTGTTGTCTGAAAAAAGCTTTAATAAAAATAAACTAGACTAACATGCCCCGAATGTAAGAGTTTGTTCTTGACTCCTTAGAATTTATCCTTTTCTTATAGATGATGTCAATGGGTATAATGTTCATTAAATCATTATATGTCTTCCAGGTATTGTTTCATGCACTGAGCATGTTCTTTTCCTACTGCTTTTTAATAGTCTACTTAGGATGTTACTTTGATTCCTTACCTATATTCAGAAAATAAAAACATGGTTGGCTCATCTTTCTTTCACACCTGAAGGGAACTTTTTTCCCATAAAATTAACCTTTAATGTTGTCAGAGGAAGAGGGTCAATCCTGAACATCATAACTACATTTGTAGCACGTTTAATTAATGACAGTTATCAGAAGATGCATGAGTCTACGTGAGTAGAGGGAGACTGCCAAACCTGGCATTGACAAAGGAACTTTTTTTCTTTTTGCCTTTTGTAACATAACTTTGATTAAAAGATGCTCTTGATGCATGTTGCCAAAATAAATAAATTTCATGCTCCAGAATTTCAGCAATTGACAAAAATCTCCACCTTTATTGGTTTCCTTTGACAGTTACATTTATAAAAATAGCCTCTCAGAGTCACTTTAAAGGCAGTAAACGGGATTACTAGAGGCCAAGGCATCAAATCTGGAGCTAAAAGCAGGCACTGAAAATACCTTCCTTTCTGTTTAAACTGGAGAATTGTTACCTAGGCTTGGCTGCTGCAGTGTACACACAAGGTGATTTGGCTTCTGCATTATTACCTTCTCTACCTTTTTTTGCTTTCATAATAGGAATCAAAAACTCATATCATAATTTCACAATTGCTATGCCCAAGATGGACTTTAATAACAAAAAAAAGTATTTAATTATTTATTTGTGTTTTACTACTTATTAATAAACATCTGGGAAATTTTAGTATTATGTTTGTAAGAATTCTACTAGACTTTTGATGTTGAAGTGGGAGCTTTTGGTTGCTCTTGAGGCTTCAGAATTCATTGACAAATTCATCTGTAAGGGAAATTTGTTTAACAGAGTAAAACATTATGTTTCTAATGCCTTTGCATTTCAGATGGTGATGGTTTAAATTATGACACCAGCCCTGTGCCTTAGGGCTTGCAATTCTGCAACTTTTTTCAGATGCGTCAACTAAGCATTGCCTAATTTGTTATGAAATTGAAAGAAAAGTTGTTCAATAATTCTTACTAAGTTGTGCTGCTAACATCTGTTTCTGATAAAATACTGGTAATATGATAAGAATTGAAAGAATTGTGTGATTACTAGTTTCAAATAACCATTCCAATGATGGTCAACCAAAGATGGCTTTTCTTTCACTGAGAAAGTAATTTCTATGTATGGGGTGTTAAGTCCAAATGGCAAAGAAAGTTAATGCTGGTGGGATGCTGTGCAAAAGTAAGGTGTGTTGATTTTGGATGCTGTTCTTTACAGAACCTCTGGCAAATTTAGGAGTTAAGTTATACATTTTCTCTTATTAAATTTATCATTAAGTGTATTTATAATTTACCGAATGAAATTATTGGATATTCTCTAAAAAATGTAGATGACTACTCATTGCAGGCAATTTAAATATGTATGCTTGGCTTTTTTATTTTTAATCGGTGTTTTTAATACATGAACAGTGGTCTCAAAAAAAAAAAATTTGGCAGGTAAAGGGATATGTTCTAGAAGTGGAAGGTTTTAAATGACCCTGTTTTGAGCCAGAGTAATGATTGGCTGGTCCCCTACCATAAGTTAAAGCCAAATTGTGAAACTTAGTCTGAGTTGTCTAGGTCAGGCAAGATGTACTCAGGAATATTATCTTTTTTTTCCCCTAATTTCCACATGAATTTTCATCTCTTCCACCTCCTTCTTGTCCCTGATGCTTTGGCCAGGCAAAGGGGAGCTCTCGAGTATGCAAGCAGAGAAAAGGTGAGTCAAGTCACAGGAGTGAAGTTTGGCAAAGTCTCCTTGAGAGATTGGAGTCCTGTTTCACACAGAAGATGAGAACCTAGCTATGGGGATCCCTTCACTGGGGGAGCCTCTGCTTTCAGATTTTTCAGTAGTAGTAGTTTCACTTGTATTTTGTTGTCTCTGCATACCAGCTTCTTAAAGAGAAAAAACTGTGACTTTGAGTTCAGGGTGTGCATGTGAGTAGCTAATGGATGTGACTGATATTATTTTAAGAATTCACCATTTCTTAAGTGCTGTTACCTTGTGCTCATGTAACCTAGAGTTATGCTTCAACTACAATGCAAACAGCCTTGCTAGAGAAATACGGGCAAATCTTGTTCAGAGGCAGAGCAATAAGTTTTAAAAACTTGCATCTAGAAGATGGTAAGGAGCCTCAGTATTTTCAGACAAAAATGAGCATTTTAATTTTTTCCCATGGTTACAGACATGTGGAAACTCACCTCCATTCAATCAAGGTGAAGAAAGCAACAAATTTTTATTGTTACTATTTTTTTAAAATATCTACGGAGTTAGTTCTTTGAGAGAAATATATACATATAAAATTCATAAACATATATTGTAAACTTATCTCAGTATCTATAAACAAAGAGCTTAGTTTTTTATATGCAGGAATATATATTTATGGATTTATCTCTCAAAGAGCTCTGTATAGATACACAGGCACACACACAGCAGAGGTTTTCATTCTATATATCTGAAAATCATCCCTGTTACAAAGGGGATGTTTCAGTCAGGCAAAAAATGAATATTTGGTAATTTTTTTTTAGTCTCCATTTTTAATAACATTTGGAAGGTTTAATATCATTTTTTCAGCAACTTACATGATGTATTTTTGGTGACCTTATGAGTGCAAACTATTGGTTTCTGTATAGCCCTTCACAAAATGTTTATACTTAAGAGCTCCAGTGAACTTAAAGCTGCATCTGATACTAAACTGAGACTTTAGTTAAAACTGAGTTTTACTGCCAAGAGTGGATGCTCAAGTAATGCTTAACTACTGTGGAGGAAATGAGTCTTCCTATGCATTTTCAACATCGATTGGATGTCAGATAGATCCTTTGGAGTGGAATTAGGCAGAGCATATGGTAAATCATCCTGTATTTATCTGTACTGCTGGGCAGATACACATGAAAACTTTCAATCATTGGCTATTTTTAAATGGAAAACGTAATTACAGGCATTGAATCTCTGAAGGAATTTATCCTATCTGCTACTCTTTTTCAGATAACTTCTTAGTTTAATGTGTGCTTGAATTTTAACTCAAGCAATTGACTTTTTTCTTTACATGGTTGTCTTCTAAATCATTACCTGTATCAGGTAACACAGGCATTACAGCACAGCAGTCTGTAACAGGTATGTTCATACTCCCTCTATTTTTCTGTGTAAAGGAAAGGTGGAACAATCTCACATCTCCCTTTCCTTTTGTATGTCCTCTGATTTAGGCTTGATTGTGGAGTTTGCTACTGCTTAGAATAAAGGCTTGTTTAAAATAAGTGAATAATTTCTTTGAGTGCTCTTTATCCTGGTTGGGTAGCTTGTTTAATCATATTTATGCTATTCCCAGTTATGTTTTTGTGTCCCCTTTAACTTATTCCTCATTTCCGTCTTCAGTGGGCATATCCATTTATGGACAAAGAAGATAATTCATTATAAATGGGACTTGTTGGTGATCTTGGTTATGTAGTGCCTGGGGCTCTGCCACAGGAAAGGCCCTTTGGAGTGTGCTGTGCTGTCCTGCTTTTGAGTCGTTGTTTCAGTGCATCACCCCACACAGTGCTTTGTAAGTAGCCAAGAGAAACTTCAGGAGGAATCCTCACAATACCACCCTCTGTGCTTTCTGGTGTTGTTGTCTGTTCTAGGGAAACCTTTGCTTTTGACTTGCATTTGGTGCTTTCTGGTTGAGTCCTCTGCCTTCAGGCAGTGTGCCCAGTCTTTCTCCACCTGAAGTTTGAGCCAATAGTCTTCAGCTGATTTCCAGCTCTTGCTGTCTTCCAAATCGGTGGCTCTCATTTCTGAGTTGAAATAGATTTGAGTGCACTGTGCAGTCTGCTGTTTGGCTAAATATGTAGGGTTGCAAAGACAAGACATAAGCTCTAAATACAATAATAGAGGAAAGAGTGTTCCTGAAATACATGGCACTCAAAATGCAAAGTCATATATATGGTCGCTCTATTTTATATTAGCATATTGCTTTGGCCTGAGTGAGTGGACTCTATGTCTAGAATTTGCATTCAGCCTGGGATAGCTCATAGCTGACTTTCAGAATTGTGTGAGACTCCAGTTGCCTGGTATAGCTTCAGTCTTTGTCCCATTGTAATAGTAATGACATTTACCTCTCACCATTCACATCAGAAACTTTAGACAGAAGAGCTCCTCTGTGGCCCGAGGACACTATGTACAGATGACCAAGAGGAGTGATACTCTGAGAGGGATTGCTTTCTCCCAGGTGAGGATCAGTCTCCTGAGAGAGAAAGAAGTCCAGTGAAGTTCAAGTCCCTGTGAAGGTCTTTGTTCCTTAAGCTCAATAGTGCAGTATTTGTCAGGAATATTTTCTGACACTTTTCAGGAGAACATGGGTCTGGAACAATGCTTCAAAAGTTACCCTTTGATATAGGGGACTTCCAAAGAGGTCTTTTTGCCTTGGAAATCAACAGGAAATAATGATTCTTCCTATTTCATGTCAAGCTTTTTCTTTAGGATTTTTATAATTTGTGTTACTTCTCCATTTTTTGGCTTCCATGAGGAACTTTTAACTCTGTCCTGCTCTATTTGGGTGGTAGGAACCCTGTTGAGCTAGGAAGCGTTCTGGAGCATACTGGAGGTATTCAAAAGCTGTCTGGACATAGCATCTTCCTCTGGGTGGTCCTGCTTGGTTGGGAGGATTGAACAAGATTACCTCCAGAGATCCCTTCCAGTATCAACCATTCTGTGACTGTGATGTCTCTCAGAAATTCTTGAATCTGTAGTAATTTCCTTCATCCTGCGCCTTTTAGTAGAGTCTTCCTTGGATCTGAGGAGGAATTCAGGAGTTTGATGAACTTTGTGGCTCCGTGCAGGCTTTTATAGGAATTAGGATATTATTTTCTTACGTTGGGAAACTACCAGCTGATACTCTTCAAATTGCATGTATCCTTCAGCTAACATAGGTGTCATTCATCCTTTATTTTTCTACTTGCTTAGGAATATTTCTTGCCTGAGGGAGTTTTCTAGATACTCTTATCTCAGGCTGGATAGAGGAATTTCTGTGAAGCTGCTCAAGTGGAATGAATACATACAATAAGAGCAAGAGAGAGAGATGCAAGTTCTTCACCATTTTCAGTGTACCTTTCTCAGATCTGCAAAGCCTTCACTTGGTAGTTGCATACATATGTTATGAAGTATCCTGCTATTCAAAGGCTATTCAAGCAAGATGAATCTTAAAGATGCTTTTTGGGATGCTTCTATGAAGTGAAGTATGCAGTTTACTCAATGAATAGTTATCTTATTGCTGGGGAGCCAGGAATATGATTGCTAACATATCATTTGAGGAGAGAGGAAAGACCATTTACATGTAACTCTATATGGCTGCCGTGTGTTGAAGAGCCTTTGCATTCAGAAATCTGTTCCCCTGTCTGCCCTGAGGTATTTTGTATAAACTGGGGACAAGCTGCTAGGAATTAAGAGTATGATATGGCCCATTTATACAATACCAGCATTTCTACTCACTGCTTTAGCTATTGCTATATTGTTTGCATACTTGAGTGATTGCAACAGCCACATTGCTAAACTGTAATTTTTTCAGCAATATAGACTATAAATTTTTGTTGCCTAAACAGTTTGTGAAGGAATGTTATTTCTGTGTGTACCTACAGTAACAGGGTTTTGCATTCACTTGTTTGTTTTTCTCTGCAGTGTCTGTCATTATAGAAAAGCTATGATACGTGCCTTCAAATGGAACAAAATGCCATGGGTTAAACCAGATCCTAACAAAAAATGTAGAAAATATAATCAGTAAGTGTTTGGACAGGGCAGTAAAACACAGACCACAGACCCAACTCCAACACTATGAATTTTTAAAAAATATTCCAGGCTAAATAATGTGGGAGTCTTCACTCTAGATGCTTGCTATATTTTCATCTTTTCTCTTCAGGTTTGTTTATAATTTGATTTAAGCAAAGGAAAATAGATGAAAAGCTAGTTTGTGTTGTTGCAGATCTTTTCTCAGTGTCTATATATCTTTCTGGCCTCCAAAATATCTTATGCTATGAATTTTTTTTCTTAATCATGAAGAGTTTTTCTCTTCTATGTCCTCAATATCTTGTAGAGTGATACCATATACATACAACTATGCAGTTTATCTGCATGACTTTCTGCAGAGTGTGCAATTCCTATAGGGTGTGCAGTATTTTGAAGGTGACCAAGTCTAGCAGACATCTAACTAGCATTGGATGCCATTAGTGTAATCAGGCTGTTGTGTTGTGCATGTTTTCTCTGTTGGGTGAAATCTCTTGAAAGTGTAGCAGATATATTGGGAAGAATTAGAGGTAGATATAAAACCTTAAGATGATACAAAGAATAACTAACTTGTATAATTTAATGTGTTACAGAATAAATAATGAGGCTACTACTTTATAATAATCATTACATTTTATTTTAGCAATTGATAATAGTGCTTGAGAGGTGGATAACTTCTGGGCGAAAAAAAAAGTACCAAGTCCAGACAGACATGATTAGAAAGAATATCACTGACTGATTTGCTGTCAGGTGCACTAAATCTAAACTGATGTTTTATTTAACAGCATAGTTCTTAACTACTATTTTATAGCTAGTAGTTCTGTTAAAAGAGAATCAGCCCTTGATCACAGCTAAGGCATTAAGAAAGATATATTGTTTATTTCTTTCTTGGAGTTAAGCTTGAGGGTTTTCCTACTCCTCTGGAACTAGTTGCTCTGCATTGCCAGTAAAGGTTATTGTATGGCTAATTACATGGCAGTTCAGGTTAATTTGAGAATACAAATGTTGTTGCAGAAATAGAAGAGTGCTCACTAAATCTAGGGTGCTATATTTTTCTTTTTTACTGTGGTATGTTCAAATGAGTGGGCTTGAAAAGGTTAGTTAGCCACTGGGGATATTAAAAATAAGGTGGAAGCTAAATTGTTTGTACTACTTAGAGTATTAAAAATGTATATTTTTAAACTAAGTAGAAAAAGAAGAAAAAAACCTTTGAATCTGTTTGTATCTATCACCTCAGGGTAGAAAGAGATAACTTTTAAATTAGTACATTTCAATATGAGAAATCTAGAAGGCATGCAGAAAAAAATGGTAGTTTTTAACTTCAGTTTTGTGTTTGATGTTAGTCAAAATGTAATTCAAGCAATTGTGTTCTGTAGCCACTGTATGACCTACCCAGCGGCAATCAGCCCCCACCTTTTAAAAAAAAGAAGCGAATTGGCCTGTGTTTAGCTAACTAAATGTCATCTGGATTCAGTAAAATGCAAGTGACCTGCATTGAATTAGTATAATTGTAATACAAACAGAACATCTCATAGTTTTGGTCTTATACAGGAAAGGAGAAAGTTGGAGAGATTTTTCAGTTTGATAAATAAAACTGAAGATACAGAGTTAACTTTGGCTCACAGTTCATTTTACTTTTTACTGTCTCTTAAAAAGAATACGGGGCATTTGAATCTTGCATGTACATTTTCTCTTCAGAATATTTTCTGGGTTTGGAAGAATCTTCCTGAGGATGTATGTCATATCAGTTATTATATCATGAGCAATTGTTACCAATCCTAGTTACCTCAGACACAATGCCATTTCAGATTTCAAATATTTTTTAAAAAATTATTTACCTAGCCTGTCCAGAATTTGGTATATTGCTTTATCTTTGACATGTGGTAGGATTCGTTTTGAATTCCATGATGTAGTTCATATTTTTCACACTCTGTTCCAGAGAACAGTGCTTATACCTACCAAGCTAACACAGTGCCTTGAAGAACTGAAGTATCAGTTCAGGCAGTGTATTTGAATTTTTACTCTGACTGTGATCTTGTACTTGTATTATTCAGTTTGGTTTAAATGGAGTGGTAGGTTTTTTAAATGTAAAATTAGTGTAATTGTGTAAGTAATACTATGCCTTGGTTGTGCTTCTCTTTTCATTTGGACATTCAAATGTCCAGATTTCACTTTGTAATGCCTCCCACTGCCTATGGAATAGAAAAAATAGTTTTACTGTAGCAACTACATTTCCTTACAGGAAAGAATGTGGCTGTTACATTAATCTAGCAATGACAGTTTAAGGGCTTGCAATATAAATGACATGTATTTAAAACTAGTAGGGAGAATACTGGAAACATTAGCAAGGGCAGTAGCACTGTTTTTTGTATGTACCTGGTAGCTGGAAAAGGAACAGCATTGAGTCTTGTGTTCTCTCAGTACCTTGTGAGTCAGTGGAGCAGAAACCAGGAGAGGTTTTCATTCTTTGTTTGAAGTAGACACTGTTTTAAGATGTAAGAACTCAATTACTCTTTCATAGACTATTCAAAATCTGTAATTAATTAGTTGTTTTCATTGTGTCAGTAGGATGTTGGCATTTAATGTCTGGAATTTTGTAATCTGCCAATTTAATTTTAGTTCCTAGTTTGCACACTGCAGGTGACCAAATTGTTCTGCCTTGTGCTGGTGGTCGGCTTTAACTGTCCAGCTGTTCATCTGCTTCCATTGTAAAAGGTGAAGTAGAAAGCAGCACTTTTGAAAAGCATTGTTCCTTTGTGTTTCATGTTTCTTGTGTTAAACATGGTCATTCTGTTTCTGCATCTAGACTGACCAAACATGATAATTTTTTTTTTTAAGCTTTATTGTTAAAATTAATTTTAAATGAGCACAGGGCAAATGGGAAGGAAGGTGGTGGTGGTGGAAAATATCTTCAAAACACATGCCCAAATTTTGATCATGAAATTCTGAAACCGTGTTTGTCTATATATGTTTTTAGAATAAAACAAGGTCTGGAACTTCTTGGGTAGTTTATTGGCAACTTTCCTACAATGTAACCTGGATATTCCTTGTTAAAATTTAAACTCATTAGCTCCTCTTTGGTTCTTTATAGACTTTGTCCCTCTTTGAAGTGGCATTTAACATGTTGGGGATTGCTACCATATCTCTCACTGTAGTTACCGCCTCTTTAGACTGAGCAATCTTAATTGGTTCAATCTTGCAGAGTATGTTTTTTAAATGTCTAAGCATTGTAGTTACTCTGTTTCAAACCATCTTCAGTGTGTTCACATCTCTGAAAGTTTGATCCCTGAAACTGAACCCAAAACTGCTGCTGGAGGTCTCACGTACCCCAAATAAAGGAGAACTACCACATATTTCTTGAATGCCTTCTTTCATTACTACTGTCTGTGGTTATGTCAGAGATTTCACATTTAATGTCCAGTGAGTTTACTGCAGCTTTTTCTCACAAATATATGTTACTCACTCCTTGATTCTTCACTAGTAAATAGAATTGCAAATGCAGTTTTTCCACTTCATGTCTCATTGAATGTTAGTATGTTTCTGGATGTAATCATTGCCTCATTTTCTCAGAAACTGCAGAAAATACTGTGGGAAGAAGAGAAAATACTTTTTTATTAAAGTAAGCTCTATTATTGGAGCTTTCTTGGAGGCAATGTTTCATATTTGGGTAAAAACTTGGAACCTTTTAGGCATTGTGCATATGAATTTTCAAGATAGTACTGAACCAGGAGTAAAACAGACTATGGTGAAAAAAGACTAAATTAATCACAAGATTATTCCCTGAATTCTGTCATACAGTGTGCACTTTCTGAACCATTTCTTTCTTCTGTAACTGATAACAAAATAATTCAGTGCCACAAAAAAAAAAAAAAAAAGCTTTTCAGTTTCAAGCTAATGTTCTTGATCTCATGTTTTCTGTGAAGGGAGTGATAGCAGGATGCTTCTGTCTGGGAGGTACTAGTATTCACAAGGACATCTTTTGATTCCTAGCCACATGTGTGGCTGGGAGATACCCTTTAGGCAGTGAGTTGCCTAGCTCTTGAGTAAGGATCTGTCATAATGTGTCATTTATACAGAGAGACTCTTTAAGTGTTGAAGTTCTCTGTGGGTTTGAATAGAATGGGCCAGTGGCCCAAACTGGCCCCATCTCTGTTATGGTCATTTTGATTTCCTCACAAAGATGAGATGTTGCTCATCACTATCAGAAGGAAATTTTCTCCTATACAGCTATACTCCTATACAACAATTAAAAAAAAATTGTTTTTCCAAGTCTGTGTCAAGTAAAAAAATTACATGCAAGTTTAAACCACTACAACATGTACTTCTTTCTAAACTAAAGGTAGTTTAGCATCTATTTATATTTTCCCATCTCAACCCCCTTAGTCAAAAACATCTCCTCCCTTCAAATAAAAAAAACCGCAGCCGTTAAACCCACACATATCCGTGCATGCAGTGCACCCTTCTTCCTCCTCCTGGCAAAAGGAATCTTATTCACCTAGTGCTGAAATTGAGGGTACTTTTCAGAATAAGAATAATGAAGTAAATTTCAGCTCATTGAGGTTTTCATTTTGGTGAATGAAATTATTAGAAATACTGTCCTAGATGGTGATGCTGCAGTTCCTTTCAGCTGTTTGGAACTTTTTGGGTTTTGTAAGACTTGCTGACTTTCACTGTCTTGTCTTCCACTAGTGCTTGGGTTTTTTTAATCATTGGGTTTTTAAATATTTTTATGTCCAAGAACACTAAAAATGTGTAGACTTGTAATTATTGTGGATGTGAACTTTCAGTACAACTTTCAATAAAATGTTTAATCTCTTTAGTACCTGTAGGGGGTTATTTGCAATTAGGTATTTTCCCCTGAAAATTCCTGAATATGTCAATTAAAATCCAAAACTAATAGCTGACTGGGTAGTTTAAGCACAAAATCTTGAGTAGCCTGAAATTATTTTTGTTTTCACTTCAAAAAATTCACTTATCTAAAACACTTGCCCCCCGCACTCCAAAAAAAACCCCAAGGAAACAACAAAAACCCCCTGTGAAGCCAAAGAAAGGTTCATGCGTTTGCAGATTTTTCCATGCTTTATTTTTCATTTCTACAGACTTTGAAAAAGCATTTGTTGCCCTCCTTTCAAGGATCTAAGTTGAAGGAGAGAAGAATTTTGAGGAGCAGGTTGCTAACTGTGTCTTTTTTCTGTTGAAATGTCACCGACTTCAATGACTTGCACCTTGCAGATGAAATGGGAACTTGAAGGTTACATCCCTGGACTAAAAGGACAATGTTCAGTTGAGTGGCAGAATTCAGGAACATTTTGTGTTGAAGAGCTTGGTTCAGGAAATCAAAATAGCCCTACTGAATTGGCTAGAGAAATTGAAACGGTTCCATTTCAAAATAGAAGATGGAAAGCTGAGACAAGATAATAGTAAAAAACTACAGGCAAAAGTAATGAAGAGTTCTCCAAATATTATTTAAATATGTTAGAATACCTGAAGAAATATTGATGAGTCTGCTGGGCCTGAAGGGAGAGGGAGAAGGAGAAAGCAAACACAAGGAGGTAGTGCAGATAAAGTTGTTTCTTTATATACAGCTCCATGAAGTCATTTGTTAAGTAGCTTTCAGATATCTTTGGATAGTACAAGTGATGGGTTATAAGAGTTCAAGAAGCTTTAAAAAATGAAAAAAAAAGAGAAATGGATAAACTTGTAAATTAATTAACTGGCAGTAAGGCAGCATGATGAGGTGATAGTTCTGGGAAAAGATTGGTGGTAATAAATAGTTTTGTTACTCATCTGACGAAATGGTTTGATAATGAACAGGGATATATGCAGATGGCATGATCCTTTTAGCTGAGTTAGCAGGGGGAACTTACTCTTTGTCTTGATAATTGCCTAGCAGCCAGTACAACAAATTCTGTCCTGTAAATATACCAGTGGGGGATATGGTAAAAGTTTAAAGTTAGGAGATGTGATGGGATTTAAAAATCAGTTTTCCAAGTAAGCGTGTTTAAAACCAGTTATGAAAGACCCCAAACTGAATGAACTTGTGGCCTTAGAATGCTGACTTGTTTGAGCTGTTGTCACGTGACAAATAATCTGTAATATTCTTTTGAAATTTAAAGCAATTTTTTTAGAATCAAAGACTGCATTAATTTGGAAAGGACCCATAGGGTTCATCAGTCCAATTCCCACCTTAGCAGGAAGAGTAAATCCAGAGGTGAATCTCGAGGCACTGTTCTGTTGCGTGACGGTGCCAATGAGGCAAGCGTTGATTCTTTTCAATAGATTTGCAATTGCATTACTATTGCAAAATGTTTGAGATCGGTATCTTTACATTCTTGACCTGTTGTAATGCTGTCAGAATGTTATGAGCTTACTAGCAATAATAAATATACAGGTCAATGTAAACAGCTTATCTTTCAGTAACCCATCTTTGCTGTTAATCATGAGAATAGTCTTTCCATTATGTATCTATTCTCTGTGTTTATTACTTTACATCTTAAGTGAATCATACTTTGATTTGATTATCAAAGGTCATTATTCCAGAGGAAAGCTTTTGACAGTGTATGGCTGTTAAGCCACTCGTAAGAGTTGTGGTTTGTTTTATTTAGCTTGGGGTTTTTTCCCTATGGTGTTTTATTTTATTTTTCAACTGCTCCTCATGTTAATATATATAATTTTATAATAAAGTAATTAAAATGCAATTTTTAACTTACATAGTATTGTGTAGATGGTTTAATCAGTGACCAATACAAAAACTATAAAAGTAAGCACAGTAGAGTCGCATGTTAAATGTCACATGTATTTCCCTTGTTTGGATGAAAAATTTTATGTCAGTTATTGTTTGTCCAGAACTTCTCTGAACTAAAGGTTCACTTATCCCTTCCTGCATTTAATCTTGTGTTGATAATTCTAGTAAGAATCAACTTGTATTGGGTATGTGATAGATGTTTCATAGAACCAGACTTGTTTGTAGTTCTGCACAAAAGGTGTGAGTACACTAGATGTACTCATCATCATCTGTGTTTGCAGATGGGAGGAAGAAGCAGTGATTTTTAGGGTGCTTTTAAAAATAAATCTGTTATATACTATGAAGCAGATTATGAACCAACTTTCTTGACTTTAGGCACAAGAGATGTTGTTCAGTAACTTTATTTTTCACTGTGTTGCAATATTGTAGTTCTGAATTAATAAAAACAAAACAAGCAGAAAAAAACCCCAAAAAGCCACACCAAGAAAACATGCTCAACAAAGCAAATCCAGTGTAGTAGAACCTGCTAGTATTTCACCCTTCTCCATGCTGATGTTTCATTTTTAGACAGCTGATGAGTTGTGTGATTAAACAATGGTGTTTTAGTATTCTTTTTGAAGGCTATTCAAGAAAGGAGGGAGGTTCTATGACATGTATCACAAAGAAGAGAAAAATATGTGTCTTTCAGGTGATTCTTTGTTTCCAAAGTTATTAAAATTTTACAGTACTCAATATTTAAGTCTGCCAGACTTAAATAGGTTTTTGTACTCTGAAATGTGTTACTGAGTTTAAATGTGTTTTGGTGTTTGTTTCCTATAGTAGATTGCTAAACTAAGTGATACAGTCATGGTTCCAAAAACTGAAGTCACAACCTGATGCCATGTATTAGCCTTAGCTGTTTATAAAAAAAGTTTTTCTCTGTATATTCTAGCAATGCAGCTTCACAGCATGAAAATTATAAAATCACCACAGTATAAAAATCTTTGTTGTCCTCTTCAGTAGCATTTATGATCCTGGGTAGATTTTCTTCTTTTTATTACAAGTAATTTATTTTAGCTTAGTAATAGAGATAAGTTATTCAAGGAGCTAAAAGCCAGAAGATGTGGTACCTCTAGGAAATTGCTGTTGATCACTTTATTTCACACAGCCCACGAACACATTCAGATATATTACCCTGACTGACAAGAAGAATGAGCTGCAAGGATTTTCTGATTAGGAATTTCCATGTGTGGTATATGAGCATCTCATTTTTCTTTTGGCGTTTCCTAATTCATCATCCATCACCATAATTACATTTTCACGCCAATAAAATTGTCTGTAAAAGAACCTTCATAGGAAAAAAAAAAACCAACCCTGTTTTCAGCCTGGACTTAATTTAAAATACTAGGCCCTTAAAGAATAATAAAAAGAAAATCCTGGGCTGACTTGTGCAGTTCTGCTCTCACTTGAGACCTGTTTCTCAGTCTGGTATTCAGCTTAGTTGTAACTGCTGGTGATTGAGCAGGGAAGTGCTACCAGGCAACAAATATGGTAGAAACTCTGTTGGATTGTCCAGTGCCCAAATTAGAAGTGGCCTCAAAAGCTGCCCTGGATTATTTTATCTTCCCCCCCATCTTTTGTCATACATATAATCTGCCTTGAATTCTGGTTTCACTGCAAGGTGAAGGATTTGCCTCAGACCAATGTGTGAAAGATGATTCAAAGTAGAATTGGGCTCAAGGTTCAGTGGGGGAAGGGCCAGTTCAGGACAAGTTTGGAATGAGCTGTATATTATAGGCAGGGGAAGACAAACACAGATTAAGCTGATCCTTCTTGCATCTTTAGAGATTCCTTTCTCTTTTTAAAACTGATTGAATGGTTAAAACTGAAAACTGAGTCACACATTTTAATTCTTTGGTTGTATATTCCATGTGTTAACTCGTGTAAGATTTGTCAGTCTGTCTCAGAAATGTAAGGCAATGTGGAAGGTGATGTTGATTGATGGTGGAAGAGAGAAAAGAATCAGCCCCAGCTCTTTTATAAGTATGTCAGAGCTTGTCCCCTCTATTAAACAATTTCCTCTTAACATTTCTTGCAGTTGGAACTGCCAGTTCAGCCCATGTAATTGGGTGAGTAGTAGCTTATATTTGGTGTTTCTTATAAGCACCATTTGCCTAACACTGGCTGTATGAGCACTGTCCTCAGCCCCACTGTAAGAGCTACATTAAAACAAATAGCTGTGAGAAACTTCTGAGAAAACTGCAAGTGGAGGTAAAAAAAATACTACAAGTAATAATTTGGGAAAACACAGGGACTGGAGAAATCTAACGTCAGGTGAAAGAAGCATGAAAAAACCTAAGTATTTCCTGCTTCCATTGGCACCCAGAATGTATGAAATAGCTTAGTTTTGTTTTAAAATAATATATAGTTATTTTAGGATAGAAATGACCTTTTTTGACAAGAAGTGGAAGCAAAAATGAGGAATAAGTTCCTGTCAGATAAGTGTTTTGTTTTTATTCCTGGAGATTTGAGACTAGCTTTATAATTCTCCAGTGATTGCTTTGCAAGCCTCTTGGAAGGAAACAAGATAGTTGAAAGCTAAATCACAGACTGTTTTGAAAGAGGAAAGGAGCTTAACTTTTCTACAGAGAAATATGCAAGCCAAAATTAGGTAGTAGAGAGGGAGGATGGAACGGAAAACCAGAATTTCTAGGTTGGTTAATAGAATGGAGTGATGGGAACCTGGAGGGAGAGTACATGCTAGCAAGTGCATGGCATAATTACCCAGTTGGACTAAACATTTGGAATAAGCAATTTCTATATGTTTTTTGTATTACAAAAATGCGCCTAATTTTTCTTTTCAGCTAATACAACTCATGTGACATAGTAGGATTTTAAAAAGCCTACAGTTTGAGCACTACATAGATACACATATTTCTGAAGTAGGTATTTTCAACTAATGTACACAGCATAAGTGTGGATTTAAAACTCTAGTACTTGAATATCTCCTTTTCGGGCTTTTGTTGTCTGGCATAAAAGAATGATTCATGAATTCCCTCTTTCTTCTCATTGTCCTTTATGAATGCCTAAGAAGTCAGTTCTTTGCTGTAGTTCTTAACTGCTGTGTATTTGATGAAAATAATTGGCCAAGGTAAACATTTTTCCTAGAACTCTGGAGCTGAGTAGGACTCTGTAACTTATCTTTGCTTACCTGTGGGGAGAGAGGTCAATGTTTATGAGCAAACAGGAGGTACCTGTTTTGACAGCACATAAACAGAAGTTGGTAGTCTTCTGTTACAGCTGTGTGTTTTCAATAGCTACTGCAGAGTGGGTTGTTAAGAGCAGCTGAAGATAAGATCAAGAATCATCAGTTCAAAGTTCAGAGGAGATCATTAATTTCAAGGACAGAAAGAGCTGAATTTGTTAGCTAGTGCTTTTTGCCAGAAGCATTTCACTTGTACTGACAATTAATCTTGCATCACAAGTGAAGTAGGTAAGACCAGTTACTGAGTGCCACTTTTCCTGTATGAGTCCATAAACTTGTTTGGTATTGCTGGCCACTGAAAATATAAAGCTGCTGTTGTAGCTATTTAATTTAATTTTTAATTCTTTAAAAATTTTTATTAAACAAAATGGCAAGCTTTGTAAATGTTTAGGTATTTGAAGTCAAGCAACTATTCATTACTGAATTAATTAATTTTTCATTAAAATGTTAGTAAACAAATTTTCCATCATTTTGCATGGATTCCACTTTCCTTCAGAATATGAGAAGAATTTTCTAATGAGGATTTGAATTAGTTCAACCAACTTTCAAGGCCAGTCACACTTCTTTAAAAGCTATGGATAAAATCTCAATAAATTATCTCTACCTTTGGCCTGTGTTTCACACACAGGCTGAAGCTTCTAGTTCTTCTAATATGTTAAAAGTTTGCAGAATCAGTTTTTCCCCCTTTTCTGAGTTTGTATTTCTGCCTATGCTTGTAGAAAAACAAATTAACTTTTACTCCCTGTGAGTTTGGAAAATGTGGTTGAACTGAATCTGGGTTTAGAAGAAAATAATAGCCTGTTGTTCTTGTCAATAGACCTAGTTCTGAATAGTGTGTTGCTATCATGTGTAAGTCTTAAGTGATGATATTGGATGCATTTATTACATACAAAAGTTCAAAAGTTTTCATTATTTTGCAGTAGTCTGTTAGAGTTGTATGGCTTTTTATTCCCTCCGCTACAAGTGTGTATTTTTAATTAGAGGAAAATCTGGAAATAATAATATTAAAAATGGTACAATTATATGTAATCTTAAGTAGGACAAACTTTTTTTATATAGGATGAATATTTTTTCCCCAGTTGAAAGATCTGTCTGCATATGGTTCTCAACAGAAGAAATTTCTGTTATATAGGTAAAATGGCGCATTTTCAGTTTCATGTAATTTCTCAGTACTGTAAAGCTAGTTACTTCATTATTTTATTTATGTCATCTTTTAGTCTTATCTTAGGTCTTTTAGCATATGTATCTAAATCTTACTCAGACAAGTGAGTTTTAAAGCTCCATCTGATGAGTTTTGAGTGCAAAAGGAAATAGCAATCCTCCCAAATTTCCTAAGCAATTCTCAAAATAAAACTAAATTCACTTAAGAGAGGAAAAGGTGAGCTTGGCTGTTCACAGCAACTTTATATGTGTGTTTAAACAAGCAGTGCTGTCATTTCTGCTAAAAATTTCTGAAAGAATATAGTCATCTCTTCAGGTTGATGAACAGCAGTAGATAAAATAAAGAGTCTTATGCTCAGTGGGGTATAGTTTAAATAGAGAAAATCTAATGGGAAGTAGTTACATTAGTAGCAGATGGATTTACTTTCTGAATCTTGATCTGAGTAGAAATCCTTGCATACTTAAAATCTGTCTTCCAGATTCTTAGCTCAATAAGAAATGTGGATAAAGCAATTTTTTTTTTTTAACTTGGCTTCAGCTGCTGTGGTGGTGTGTTTTGTTTAGACTTGCTATTGTTTGATTTTTATCTAGGCTATTTTTATGATTCCTACAAATCCACCTCCAACCTTCCGGAAGCCAGAGCTCTGGTCTGATGAATTCACAGATTTTGTGAAGAAATGCTTAGTGAAAAATCCTGAACAAAGAGCTACAGCAACCCAGCTGCTACAGGTCAGTATTTAAGTTACTGAGGAAAACACATTTTATGTCTGTATTTGTTTTTGGTTTTTTGGGGGTTTTTTTCCTCAAACCTAAAATGTTGTGAAAATTTGTAAGGGAAAATCTTATTTTAACTGTTATTATGCCTTATTTCTTTTTCACTTTGTAGTCTTTTCTTTATCAGTTCCTGTATCTCCCCCCATTTTCTCTTTCTGCTTCAAAAAATTCATTGCTCATTAAATAGTTTAGGGCTGGTTCTTGTTATTAAAATTGGATCCTTGCTTTGTGGTTAAAGGCCCTCAGTAGAGCTCAGGATTTAGACAAGTGTTTAGTAAAAGAATTGAGCCCAGGTTACCCCTCTGTGTGGACCGTGCATGGGGTATATTCAGCCTTTCCTTCTGGTCCTGTCAGATTGAGCAGGCAGGTGACTCTGTGTCCTAGAAAGGTCTGATGCAGATGGGCTCAGTATCATGAGTTTGTTCTTGGGCTGAGTTCAACCAAGTGGGCCTTTCCTGTGTGAGCCACGGTTGGCAGTGTGGTCCTTTGGAGCAAGGCAGGGTATGCCAGGCTCTTGCTTCCTCTATTACTCTCCTTCTAGATTTATTCTGTGTTGAGCTAGCAGTAGCAGCTGTTCAATTTTAAGTTCCAGTGAACTCCACTACAAGGAGAACAAAAGATCTTGCAAAGTAATATTTGGTAATAGATCTGTCAGTTTTGTAGATCATGCTATGAATATTTCATTTTATACTTTGCAAAACACCAACATGTAGACCACAAGGTAAGTAAAAATTGGAAGTTGTGTCTGTGTGATGTATGAACCAGTACCTGAGACCTCCAAGATTTGAAGTTTGTATGGTTAGCTGAATACAGACAGCTGGATAGAAGAGGCTTGCATTAATGTGGGAAAGTAAGGGGAAACAGACAAAAAAAAAAAGATTCAGTGTTTATTGCAGTTTCTTTCCCATACTTACTGACCAGAAAACCAAATACTGTGTTTGTTTATCAGGAGTCTGTGTTGTCTTTTTCCCCAGCTGGAATTTGGAGCATATGTGATGGAGCTGGAGGTGCTGTGAACATGTTTGAGTAGAAATGAAAATACTACTTGTGAGGAGGGGTCATGGAATGAAAAAGAGAGTAATTGAATTAATATATCAAGGGAGAAGATAGATAATAGGTGTAGGACATGAAGCTTCATCAATTCTGTTCTTCATGGAACAGTTTTTAAATATTTAATTATATTTTTCTGAGGTGCTTAGTTACGTTTTGCTAAATTGTACTTGCATATAATGATGCAAAAATCAGATTTTTTCCTAACAGCAGGTGTTTATTAGGAAGAAAAATGTGCAAATGGTATCATGTATGTTAATCTTAAATGAAGAAGTAATGTTTTAAATGACCTTGAATTAAAAATTAAACTTTCTGCTAAAAGTAAGAGGTTTATTTACTGGTTCCGTGTTTTAGCATCATATATTAAGAAATATTTTATGACATTTAAAGTATAGGTTTGTTGAAGTAAGCAGCCACAGGTGCTCTGGTTAGAGCCACTAATAATAAATCTCAACTTCTTAAGATTAATTAAATTATACAACTGAATATCTGAAAAAGTTTGAGTTTCTATATCAGATCATCACCAGTCTATTTACAACTTACTGCATGATTTCTTTGGAAACTTGTATCCTCAATCATAAAACAGTTATTGAATTATTACATTTCCCAAGGCTTGCAGTTATTAAAAATAGTTAAAGTAAAATTTTAGTTATGAAGCAGCTGAAATACACTGTGTGTTGTGTTGGTGTAGATTTTGGTTATTGTGTAATGTTTGATACTGTTTATCGCTGAAATCTGTGGTGTTGAATAGGACTTGTAATTAAATCTGAAGTACAAATGCTGTAATGATATTACATATTTTAATGATTTTTTTTCCCCTAGCATACATTTATTAAGAATGCTAAGCCAGTTTCAATTTTAAGGGACCTGATCACTGAAGCTATGGAGATAAAGGCAAAGCGACATGAGGAACAGCAGAGAGAACTGGAAGAGGAGGAAGAAAATTCGGTGTGTACTCATTTTTCCTATAACCACCTATACTTTGCTGGTTTTCCCCTACTTCCTGTAATTGTGTTCAAATACTTTTTTTTTTGCCAGTTTTCTGTGTGGTTTTAAGGCTATGAATGCTGAGTATTCCACTCTTAATTATGAGTAATGCTGTATAAGCCAGCTTTCAGCACTATTCCATGAAATGTATTAATAAAAAGCTTTTCTAGGAAGTGGGAAAAGAAACCATGTCAACTTCAGCTATCTAGACTAACATTAAAACCCCCAAAATTGTTTGAGGTTCTGCTATCACAGATGGACTTCTGGACAAGTGGTTCAGTTTTTAGTTCAGGGCACTTTGCTTGGTGTTTGGAGCTTTTTGGTTGAGTCTAATACACACAGTAGTTAATGATGACAGTAAGCAGTGATTGCAATGTGACTTGAACCAAGTAGCATGAAAATGGTGATGGGACTTCATTCTTCAGATGACATAGTCAGCATATGTTTGAGGAGAGAAGCAGGTTGTGACAGGTAAGTTGCAGTTAGAATTGTTTGGCAGTGTTAAGAATAAATCTCTCTTCCTGGCATTATTACTCTTCCCTACATAATTTATTTCAGGTTAGTTTTGTGCAATGCAGCAGAATGTGCTTCAAAGAAATGTGTGGTCATTCAGGGTCATTCAGAAAAAGCATAAAGAGAAGATGGAGACTGGAATGTTACAGCTCTGAGCAAATAGAAAAGAGCAGTGCAGTAAACGCAGTTTGTCCTATAGCAAATTGTAGAATCCTTGTTACAGAGTGCTATGTGATGATCTATATATAGTTTTCAAGCAGATTCTGTGCAATCTTCTGTATCTCCAACAATCAGTGTGGTTGACTGCATTTTTTCTGTTCTAAGAGTGTGTTCTAAAAATATTGATAGCTTGTTTTTATAAAGGTGGCTTACTCTGAATTGTATTTGCTTAGTCAGTAATAAAAAGGCAGGGAAGGCTGACATTATTTATTTATGTTAAGAAATTTTCCTCTGTGACTTGGCAATGCAGAGTTGATGTTTTTGACTTGACTTATTGAATAGTTGATTTTGAAGAGACCGATTTATTACTGACATAAAAATCTGATATCTTTACTAGCTTTCTTTCATCCGTACTATTGCCTTGTGAACTGGAGGTGTTAAATGCTTGGGCAATGTTGCTATCATTTGCCTTAACTCAGAATTAGGCATGACATCTGATTATTGAGTCTGAGGTTCAGATCACATTGCCAGGCACAGTCCATGCCAGCTAAGGATGTGGTGTATCCCTCTCTCTCCCACTACTGCCTGGAAGGGTATAACACAAGTTTGGTTCACCTCAACTGAGGCAGTGTTTAGCAAATCCTCATGGTTCTTGTACGGAAGTCAGAACATAACACTGCAGTCCCCACTCTGCACCCCCCACACTCCTTCCCTCCACACTTCCCCTCATTTAGTGTTCAGTATAAGAGAACCTCAAATCCAGGATGGGGGCAGCAATCTGTTATTTGCTGTAGTAGTGGACCCAGCACTCCAGGTGTGGTGGCCTTAGCAGTGTGGAGCAGCAGGAAAGCAACTGACAGAACGAGAGGACACAGTCTTAAGATGCACCAAGGGAAATATAGGCTAGATATCAGGAAAAAAGTTTTTTACAGAAAGGGTAATAAAGACCATTGGAATGGTCTACTTGGGGGGATGGTGGATTCACCATCTCTGGATGTGTTTAAGAAAAGAGTAGACGTGGCACTTGGTGCCATGGTTTAGTTGAGGTTAAGGTTGAGTTGGACTTGATGATCCTGGAGGTCTCTTCCAACCTAATCATTCTGATTCTGAAAGGATTGCTCACCTCCCTGCACCTCCTGGCAACTTTGTCTAATGCAGTGCCTAATTTGTCTAATCAGCCACTTTTCTTAAATGGTTCGTTTGTTCTTAAAAATGAGTGCTGTTGTAGTATATGGAAATGCTAAGTCTGTAATTTTTTTACTCACACTAACAGAATTTTAGGGGCTATAAATCATATACCAGTGCATGAGCATCAACAAACCCAGAACCAGAAGTCAACCTCTGCTTGCAGAAATTGCTCTTCAGTATAAGGCAGAAGGTCAGAGCAGTTGGCAACATTTGCACACCTTGCTCAATTTTTTTTGGCGATCATGGTGTAGAGGAGTTCTAAAGGCCAGCCTTGCAGAAGGCTGGAAGCAGCCCTGCCTATAGTTGTGCAGGATGTGAGAAAAAGGGAAAGGTTTGAAAACTTCACAGGTGAGTAAGAGAAGAGGCAAATTTGAGGCAGAGCTGACTCCTCTGTACTAAAGAGAAAGCCATGAAAGCGGGCTTGTGAATTGGACTAGTCAGTTCAGAAAAGAAAGGTAGTAGAAAAATAGAAAGAAGAGCATGGCTTCAGCACAGTGAAGGACAGAAGGGGAGAAATTGGAAAATGAAGCTTTGTAGTATTCATATTGTTATATGGTGTTGTGTACTCCTTTTTATTTTTCACTGTGGATGCTGACTTCAGGCTGTAACTGTTTAACAAATTAATAAATAGTACCAAATTATTTTTACAGGGGCCATTAAAAGACATGCAAGAATATCTTGTAATGGACAAAAGGATGTCCAGATGTTTTTGCTGTGATGCTTATATTGAAGAATTAAACATTTTCAAAAGTTTCCTGTTATAAAAAGATCAAGGAAAAGAAAATTTTTGTACCTACTATAAAAGATAGTTTTGTGTATTTTTATGCTATTGAGATTTTTTTAGTTTCCTAAGTTTTCACACAGTTTTATGATTCAAGAAAATAATCTGTGATAAGATTTGTAGTTAGGATGAAATACTCAACAGTTGTTAAAACTGGTAGCATTTGGTAGTACATGTGACTTTTGCTATCAGTAAAGGTATGTCCAATTGTTTTATATTGCTTGGTAAGCCTTGAATAAAAATGGTTTGAAATACTTAGCTTTAATAGAAGAACTGAGGCTACAACTGATTGAAATTAAGAATATTGATGGTGAGGTGAGGAGGGATTTCCTTGTTGACAAAAACAGTTTTTGGAGTGACCCATTTATATCTTTTGTGTGTACCAATGCAGAAAAAAATTTTGTTCTGGACTGGTTTTAATAGTTGTTTGGTTATAATACAGATTTCGTATGTCTTGCAACAGTTTAAGTGCAGTACATCATTGTAAGAAATTCCAGATTCATTTGAGAGATAACACCAGAATCTTGTCCAGTTGCCATCACCAAAGGTTCTAATCAGCCAGAGGCCCATACTCATCCAAACTAGGAAACAGCAACATAAACTTGTAGCAGTGCCTGGGGGGGGCTTCAAGAAAGCTGGAGAAGGACTTTTTCCAAGGGCATGTAGTATAGGGGTGATGGCTTTTAGCTGAAAGAAGGTAGATTGAGACTAAGTACTAGTAGAGGGTGTGTAACACTAGAACAGGTTGCCCAGAGAAGCTGTGGGTGCCCTATTCCTAAAGAGTTGTAGGTCAGGTTGGATGGGACTTTGAGCAGTCTGATTTTTTAGGTGAAGGTGTCCTTGCCCCATGATAGGGGAGTTGGAACTAGGGTCTTCAAGGTGCCTTCCAATCCAAAACATGGTGTGATTCTTTGAAACTGTTGCCATTTTCTTTTTAATTAAAGACATTATCCCTAAGGTGTTTCTTGAATGCATGTTGCTCATATGCTGCCCAGTAGAAAACTTCTGAACAACATGTTGTGTGTAAGTGAAGCCTGAACTAAGTGGTATTCTGATTTTAGTTTTTTAAGCATACCAGGCAAAGATTAATTAATGGACCCATAAGTTATTAGAGGAAACGAGGATAAAAATCTGGAAGGAAAAAAAATAAAAACATTATGATATTTGTGTTTGTCATTTTAGAAAAAGAAACAATTCTCCAAGTCCACACTTAGCTTCAAAATCATGTATAATTTGACAATAAGCTCAAAGGTCTTTCATGTAATTTGAAACGTATTTGTGGAACTGCCAGAAAAAGAGTAAACCAATGCTTTCTGCACTTCTGAGTGCTTATTATTTTCCTTTTGGAAAAGAAAAGCAGATAATATGGGTGCCAGTTTGGTAGTGGATGAAGTCAGTCCAGCATTCAGGGAAAAAGGTAAATAACCCTTACACGTTCCTCCTCCTCTATCAGTTTTACAGAACCCTGTAAGAAATACAGGGCTGCTTGTATGTAGTTTGCATGACTACATGATCCTATAGTTCAAATGTAATACAGGTCTTGATAAGTCTGCAGTGATGGCAACAGGTCTAGAAAGAGCTAATGACAGTCTCTGTGTTACCTTACATAATAGTAGTGACAGTAAGTAACAAATATATTTCTTCATATTTTAGTATCTCTGCATGTTTTTTAGATTGTTTGTAGAATTGGAGTCGCTGTTTAGTTGCAAAGTAACAGCCACCTGGCACTTCAGTTTTGAAAAATAACACCTCAAAAATGTATTCTTTTCCAGTCATATTGCTGTAAAGTCCTCAGTGTAGAAATGCAAAAACAGACTCAAACTTTGAGAAATGCGTATTTAACAACATCTAAAAGCAAGAGCAAATATTGATGTTAGTGTTAAGTAAAATCTATTGATGTTAAAGGTCTCTTATGGGCAGTGAATTGAGTCCATATACTATTGAAAAAAAAATGGTTTCAGTTAACCTGGTAGGGGCTTGAATTTATTGATGTAACCCCAAAGAATTTCCTATGTAAATTGTGTGCAGTTCTGTTTGTTACTCACTAGTACATGATTTGAGACTCATCAAGAGGAAAGGTGTAAAGTGTTCTAACTTTGAAGTTTCTTATGTTAGGAAACCTATTTAACCCTAGCAGTTACATTTGAATATGTTTTAGTGCTTTAATACCTTCTTAAAGTCATCTATTGTGTAGTAATGGACACTCAATTTAAAAGTGACTTGCATAACTGGAAGTAGAATGGAGTGTGTGGATTTGGAGAAATAATCAGATGCAAAGTCTTCACAATTACGTACTTAATTTTCATGGTCAATTCAGGTAGTTGTCCTTCAAATGAAGATAAGTCACACCCCCAAAATTGATTCTTATTTTTCTTTTTCACCACCATCTGTGAACATTTTATAGCATGAGAAGTTGTCAGTTGTAATGTATATATTTTTTGTTGTTCAAAACTTTGTATTATAGAGCTGTAAATAAATGCCCAGGTTGAATACCGTCTTCATGTCTGTATCCTTCCTGAGAGATATAATATCATTATAAATAGTGGGCTCAGAATTGATTTTATGCCTGTTATGAGAGCTGCTCATGGGATGAGAATGCCTTCTGACAAACTGACATGTTTTGATAGGTGCTGAGGTAGTTGTACAGGTTTTTTTAATTAAGCAGAAATTGCAAGTGTTGTGTTCTACAGAAGGTTAATCCCAATATCAAAGTTTAAATGTTAGTTTAGGCATTATGAGACATGACCAATCTCTTCTGCATTTTTGGAAGTGTGATGTGAAGTGGATGCTGGGGTTGGGCAGCTGTATTATGGGAATGTAAAGTAACTCGTTGCCTGGCAGCTTACAGAAAACATGTCTAAATATTTGTTTCTGTGGACCTTTAAAGGAATGAGCTAATGAGCAGCTCTCTATATGTTTTCTTTTACATTTTAATGTCACTACTATGTGAGAAATGTTTAAGTCTTTCTGAGTATTAAATCAAGAAATTACTACTTCAGCAATCCCCATTTTCTTCTTTTTTTCTTTTTGCTTGCTATCAACACTAAAGCCAACTGTTGATAATCAGTTGTTCCTATATGTAGGATTATTTATTCATTCATACAAAAGGTTATTCAGTTAATCCTATATTACTTGTAAAAAGTTGGCATCTACATTTTGAGACCTTAAGAATTGCTGTAATAATTCCTTTATATTTTTACAATATTTAAAGTGTTGTAAAGAAACTAGTGAATCAGATGAGTTATTCTGTATTTTAAATCTGATACGCAATGCTGGTGTTTTCTGAAGGTTTTTGTACTTGCTTTCATGTTTCTTTCATGTGTTTGCATGTATATGTTTTAGCTATATCTGTCTATATATATATACACATATATGAAGTATGAAAGTGTTAAAACTTCCTCTTTCCCTGCCATTTTTCTTTCATGCCAAAGAACATTTGACATATGTGTTAATTAAATTCGATTGCAGTCCTTTAAGTGTCCTGAAGTTAGAAATACAGCATATTGTTAAAATCCACACTAGTGTGGAGCCAGAAACTGGTTATAGGAAGAATAAGCATGAGGAGGTACAAGCACGCAGCAAGGTGTCATTACCTGGAGGTAGAAAACAAGCTTAAGTGCTGTTTTGTGACTGATGTCTGTTGAATGTGATGGGATTTGGATTGTGCTGAAAGTTAAGTTTTTATCTGTTTTACAGATGGATCTAAGCTTTGTGTGCTCAGTATTAATCATATACTCAGGTTGAAGTTTGGCTTTGTTCATTAGGAGCTTTTACAAAATCCTTGTGCTTGACCGAACTATATTATGTGTTTAAGTAGCTACTACAGTGCTTTAAAAAAAGATAGCTGTGACTACAGCTACATTTTTCAAAGGTGATGATGAGGTGTTAATAGTAAACGAAATTATTTTACAGGATACTAAATTTTGCCAGCACGTAGATAAATCTTCCTTTAATACCTTGCAGCCGAGTTGGCTGTCTTTGCTGCCCTCTAGTGCTCTTTTTACATGCCAAACTACAGGCAGAGACGTTTTAAAAGTAACTGCTGCTGTATTTGCTTCTTTTGTTTAGTTTTTTGTCAGTCTTCATCCCTACTGATGTTTAAAAGGCAAAGAAAAATCCATTAATCTTTATCACCTCGGTTAATTCACTTCTGTAATGGTGTAGACTTAGGTATGGTCTGCAAGGCCAACTTCTCTGAGAAAACTTCATATGTGATGAGATCTTTTATTTTACAAGTATATCGTGAAGTCTTAGGTGTGGTTTCTGCTGAAGTATTTTTGAATTTTCCATCCTGAAAATCAAACCTCTATGATTGCATTTTTATGCTTTAAGGGTTGATTTTGTTAATAATAACATATTGGCAAATAAGGAGATCCAGAGAGAGTCAGTCTTAAAGGATTGCAGGTTATTGCTGGTACTTTACTTGTATTTTACATTATGATGTTATTTCAAGTTTCTGTAGTCTATTATTATTTCTGTAGCATTTCAAGGAATTTCAGAGTTCTAGCTTGTGTGCACCTTCTGTTGCTGTATAGTGGTGTAACTGAAACCCCTTCCAAATACAAGTTTGGTTGCTTATTATTTGTACATGGGAGAGCAGCAGATAGTTTAACTCCAGAGTTAGTTGTTTTTAGTGTTTGATTCTTGGATCTGTTTTCATAAACAGTATGAGAACATGACACTTCAGCTTTAATACTTCTCTTATTTTTCCTGCTTAAAATTGAGATTGTTTGTTTTTATTTAATCAGTGTGTTTACCTTTTTTTAACAGATCACAACTTCTACACCAATATTTATGTACTGTAAAGCATGAATCAGAATTTGTATGAAGGAATTGCTTTCATCTCTCATGTAAATGTGCGCTTCCATAACTTGGATCCACTGCATATTTTTATAAAATTACCTTTTCAGAACCAGTGTAGTCTACTGCCATATCAGTTAAACCTCATATTTGTGAGAAATACTGAAATGACAGTTCTGGGAGCAATCTGTGTTAGCTACAAAATTAGTTATTCTAAGGCATACACTGGCCACAAAGAAGTTTTATATTGTTCTGTCTCACATCATTCCTGATATAAGGAAGGCATCATTCATCAAAATCGTTGTGTACTTCCCTTTTTGGGACAACTGTTCTTCTGGTACTAAGGTGGGCTTTTTTGATCCTTAGTCTCTTAGGTGCTAAAAGATAACTGTTCTCTTTGCTGTGAGGCACAATACTAAGATAAAGGTTTTGGCACTCTTGGACTGGAAAATGAAATGCTGTTCTTTGGACCAAGTCCAGATAGTTGATTTGACTGAAGAAATAAAAGATATTTTTTTCAATAAAGTAGAACTTACGAAAATGGTAATTTAGGACTCAGATTCATACGTGTTCATGTTGTTAGCCATCACTTTTTTCCCCACTAGCTTCTACAATAAAAAGTTTTTTATTGTTTTATGTACAATAAAAGTTTTACGCTCCAGGAAAGTGTTTGCTTAATTTCTCATTTCAGCTTAGGTAAGTTTAGGGCCATATGCACTGCAAGTGGATATTAATATTAGTCAACCTAGTCTGTAAATCAAATGTAACTATGCCTTAAACTCAGAGATTTGCCTGCCAAATTTGTAGTAATTAATTGGTGAAACATCAGCATGTTGTGAGTCAGATCTATGTTGTATTGCAGTACTGAAAGAAACACTTGTAGTTTAACTGTTCTGACACTTTTAAAATGCTAATGCAAAACTACTTGTTTTTTCTGAGTACCCTTTTTAGAAAGGGAACTATGCAATTCACAGAAAATACTGGGGTTAATGGTAACATTTGGTGGTAGAAAGTAAAGAAAATTGAAGTTGCCACCAGGAGGAGCAGTACCAAAACATTCTCATTTTTTTACTGACACAGTTGCCTAGTGCTGTAGCTGTAAGCTGTCTGTATCTTTGGGAATATCACAATTTTTTAAGGGTAGGCTACTAAATACAATGCAACTGAAAAAAAACCAAAACCCTGAAAGAATACTCAAATACTCAAGTATTTTTGCAGATTATAATCTGGAAAATAATTATTTTTTTGACATTTGGAATTTTAATTTAAATCTGTTTAGCTCTGTATCCTGGCGTCATTATGGTATGCTGTAAGCCATACTTTCTATATCAAAATTAAATCTATTTTTGTATCTCTTAGTTGAGATGTAATAGAATAATTTTCAAGAGCTTGTATTACTGAACTCAGTTTTCTGTATCTGCCTAGACCAGCCCTTATTGAAACAGGCACTCAGGCCATGTAGCTCATGCATGTGTGTCTGTGCAAGAGGTAAATTGTCTGTGCCAGGGAATGAGTTCAGTGAGAAAGTGTCAGAGCTTGCAGGGGTTTGAGTCTGGGCTTTACTTTTTCTGGTCCCATTCTGTGTCTGTGCCCCTTAGCCCCTCCACTTACAAGTCGCTTTGTAGTTCTACATTTAAAGTCTGTAAAGCAATGCAAAGATTTAGGAAAGAGGGGAAATTCGTTAGTGGGTGAAGACTTGTTTTAATGTTACATATTACCCTGAATGTATTTAAAAGTCTTGTAGATGTGGCATTTAGGGGCATGATTTAGTGGTGGACTTGGCAGTGCCAGATTAACACTTGGAATGATGATTTTAGAGGTCTTTTCCAACTTAAAGAATTCCACAATTCTATGTAGCAACAAGATGTTATTCGTAAGGACTATATTAAAAAAAATAAATCAAGAGTTATCTAATAGGCTTTCAAACCATGTAGCTAAAATATGTGGCTAATCAGGGATAAAATTCATTTATCAAGGAACTCTAATGAAATTTTGATACATGAGAGGAAATGGATGCATATACAATTATAAAACTGGTGGAAGTAGCATTTGTATTTAAAATATAACAATTTGACATAGATGGATATTATGGCTTACATTTAATCAACAAATAAGAATGTCTGATTTTTTTTTTCCTTGAGTAATTGATTTTATTCATATAGAGAATGTGTATAGTCCCAGTCCATCACATTAGTCCTGAAATGCTGTGATGTTGTGTGTATAATCTTAAACAGATTTTGGAAACCAGTGGGATTTCCCATTAGTGTTTTCAAATATTGGTATTCCATATGAATTTCACATTTCATTAACTGGATTGTCATTAGTGCTCTGTTTCAAATTCCTGGCCCATTCCTTTTACCAATTCAAAATGCTTCTGTCTATCTCTTTGATATTATCTCCCCCACACTAAGTGGGTAAGTACGTGGTCAAGGGCTATTTTTATGTGTAGTATTAACAACTTATTTACTCATGTTTGTAACAAAGGTTTTAAAATGGAAGTAAACACTTGAAGTAAGTCAAGTTGATTTTTTGTTTCTGAGGGAGACTTTAAAAATTCTGTTGAAGATTGTTTAATAGCTAGATTGAACATGAGCCTGTCATTGGGCTTTCTATGTAATGTCAGATACTGGGTGTGATCCTACGTTAAGGGCGGTCAGCACCCTCGGTGACAGTCCTTTGCAAAACAGCAAAATCTCTTTCTGTAAATTGTGTTAGTGATTTTTGGAACCCAGAGAGATAAAGTGGGTCATGAAAATCACAGAGATAACTCAAAAATGAATGTTAATGCAAAGTGAGTGTGTGGGCCATGTTCTACTTACCCTGCTATGCATCCGTGAGAGAAAGAAGAGTTTTTATTTTTCTTTATATGGAAGATTTTTTATTTTGTGATTTCTTTTAAAGTTTTAAACCTGGGAGTCCAGCAGTACAACGAGGTCACATAAAGATAAAGAACTGATCAATAAATGATTGCATATTACCTTTGTTTTGTTCTAATGGTCTGCCGTGTTCTGGCCAATGTTTCCCCCCAGGATGAAGATGAGTTGGACTCGCACACCATGGTGAAGACCAATTCAGAGAGTGCTGGTACCATGAGAGCCACCAGTACGATGAGTGAAGGTGCTCAGACAATGATTGAACACAACAGCACCATGTTAGAGTCAGACTTGGGGACCATGGTAATAAACAGCGATGACGATGAGGAGGAAGACGGGACCATGAAACGTATGTTATTAATTTGCTTTCTTTTAATAACGTGTTTTCTCGTGCTGCATGACAATGTTGTATCGTGAAAGGCTTTTAAGTGTCAAGTTCTGTGGTTAAAACAGGGAGAGAGGGGTTATTTGCGTCTCTAAGCGCTCTGTAATTTGTAGAGAAAAAGTTGACTATAGTGGGAGATTCAAAGCAGAAGCCTAGTTTTGGTGGTTTGCTAAGTTTCTCTAGAGGAATCTCAAATTGTCTTTCTGTGAATTGTCCCTTGTACTGCCTGTCTCTTTGTCTCCTGTCCCACATATACTTTGGACCAGTTCCTTGGAGCTAAACTGGTGTGATTATGTGAGAGGCTGCTGTTTCAATGTTAGTGGTCCTGGGAATAGATCATGGCTCTCTTTGGGGTCAGCAGTCAGTAATACATTTGGCTGCAAGATCATTTTATAACTTATCATCACTTAGCAGATCTGTGTTTTTTAAGCAAATAATTATCTGGGAATTTTTTGGAATGTAATTCAACAATGCTTGATTTCAAGCAATGGTCAAAAGGTTGTTGAAACCTAACTAAAAAGTTCTAATTTATTTTGACAGTATGTGAGGGAGTACATAGCAAAGAGAAAAATTGTGAATGTTTTTGTCTATTTAGATATAAAATGTGAATGAATATAATATTGATATATTTTATGTTACAAAAATACAACTTACACTGAAATCTCCATAAATACAGATTTTTAAAATAGTTAACTGAAATATCCATAAATAGACATCTTAAAAATAGTTCATTTACATTCTGACTTTGCTGATACGCTCATTGTTTGGCTGAAGACTACTGCAGATTGAGGTCCACAAATTTTAATAGAATTATTTGCTTTAATAGGCAGTATCAATAGATGACTCTCAGGCTGTAGCTGCCTGATTTCATGAGGCACAATGTAATGTTTAACTCCAGGCAGTTGCAGGGAGGGGAGTATGGGGAGTTGTGTGTGTGTATGTAATATAGAGAGCTAATATCTCAAGAGTGGAAATCAGTGCCAAATAAATAACTTTGTAGTGTTTCATAGCAAGTACAAAGCTGCATTTGTATTTGTATATAGATACCTGATGTAATTTGGGCAAGATTAGTTGGAAGTACAAAGCAGAAACTTTTTTATGTGTACTGGAAATTGGAAAGAAAAAGAAGTTTTGTAGATTTTGCTTGTTGGGCTTTTTTGTGGCTTGTTTTGGATTTTATTTTGTTTTTCCTTTAGAGTTCTCAGCTGTGTGATTAAAAAAAATAAGGAAAGATAGTATGAAAAAATTCAGAATAAATTTTTTGGGTGGAAGTATTATGAATTAGGATTTAGTGCAGTTTCTACGCAGCTTGACAAATCAGTCTTCATAAGTAAGTTCTGTATAAGTAGTTTACCAAATTACACCATACTATCTATGTAGTTTTTATATGTGCTGAGAGGAAATACCTGTTACTCTGCCAAACAGATAAGAAGAGTGGCATTGGGTTTGCATTGCAATTTCTTCATCTGTGTCTTATTTGTCTGCTGGAGAGATTGCTTTTAAAATATACTGTTATTTTCAATTCGTAATTGGTCCAATAACAATCTGTAGTTAGGGAGCTGCCTTTCTGCACCTTGATATTTGATCAGTATGTGTCTTAATCCCGTTCTTCTTTCTTCTCAAACAAGAATAATCTTGGGAAAGGTGGCAGGTTTCCTTCCCCTCCCTCTCCCATAGATGACTGTCTTGAGGTCTGTAACTGCAGCAAAGCAAGGCCAGCAGACTGGAGGTAGTTTGCCTCATGTCAAGTGATGGTTTAATCATTCAGCTGTCATGCCACAGGTTTGGTTTCAGCACTTACTTGCTAAAATTTTTTGGGTTTTGCATTAGGCACCCATTATTTGCGTTTTTTACATTAAAAGCTAGAAGTAATTCAAGAATGGGACTTCTGCATCTCTCAGTTAAAAACAAATATATAGCTGATCCTCTGTGATTGTTGTGCTGTTGGCTGAAACAGGAGCAATAGCAAGTTTCCTAAATAAATGTCACCAGGAAGGGACAAGGAATCCTTGCCGTCTGTGAAAGGCAGCCACAGATTTTGTGCTTCTTTCTATTGACAAAGACACGAGATTTTGGAGATTGGTTGCTTTTTCCAATGTACTTTTATAGGCAAAGTAGGCACTTTCTGGATGTTTGTGTGAATTGATTATAATAAATCAAAATGAGTATCCTAAAAGTGCTCTTTGATACTGCTGAATAATAGAACATTGCAAGCAAGAAGCTAGAAGAAATATAGTCGTAAACTAGGGAAGAGAGATTTCAGTTCCTTCCTAGAGACACAAAATATTTATGACAAAGTTCTTATTTAATTGCTGTTGTGTTTAGTTTCATGTTTTGTTTCCTTTTGCCTTTTGTTTCCCTGCTCAAGGACAAAATAAGAAACAATAATATGTTTTTATTTATAAGTACCCATGCTTGAAGGCCTCTGGGAGCCATGACAGAAAATAACTAAAACCATATTTTTTTCACAAATAGGGAATTGTGCCCAGATAAAATTGGGATTTGGAACAAAAAGAGGCCTGTCCTCCTGCCCCAACATACATTATACAGTCTAGTAATAAACAACATTTATCCTGTCTTGCTTGGTATGCCAGTGCATGATCTGAACAGAGACTCTGTGGTATGTACCTGGAAGGAGGAAAGAAAATGAAGAACATGGGACAGTTGGGAGGAACTTCACTTTAGGAGGTTTAATGTGGAGTAGAGGAAAGAGTGAGAACGATGGAAATATACTTCTTTTATTCGGTTGCTTGGGTTTTACTTATTTTTGTGTAGAAGCCTTTTCATATGTCAGTGGAGAGACTAGTGTTCAAACCAGCTTCCTCACATTCCCCTTGTGGTTTTCCAGCAAGGCTTAGTGGTAGGGCTTTCTGGTGCACCAAGAGTACTTGTGGTTGTTCTCTTTCCCTCATTTTCAGTAACGTTCCCCCTCTTCTCTTTTCTGCCCTGTTGAATTCATATTTGCCATCTGCTTTGGGCTGGAAAACAAGTTGTTTCTTAGTGCAGTTTGGGTTTATTCTGGGTTTCTTTTGCTTCAGACTTCAGTGAAGCTTCTAGATAGCTTGTGGGTGGTAATGAATGTATTAAAAAAAGAGGACAGAGAACTCATGAGGTGGCATTTGACCACTAGAAGGCAGAAAAGTAATCAAAAAGTAATCAAACATGAGAATAGAAGAATATAATCTTTGAGACATGAGATTTCCTTGCCTGTCCTCCTCCTTCCAGAGATGACTGTCTTGAGCAGTGTAACTCCAGCGAACTTGGCAAACTGGAGGTAGACTGAGGCAAGTGGTGGTTTAATCCTTCAGTTGTCAGGCAACAGGTTTGATTCCAGTATTTACATGCAACTTTCTTGTCTTATTGTATAATGGTATTTTTGATTACAGTGGGACATGCACCATGCTGTAGAACTTTTATGTTGATAGAAGAATTCATGAGTTGGTTTATTCATGCTCTTTCAGTGATTTCAACATTCAGGGTAAGAGGTTGTTTGATACTGTCAGTCAGTCTCCTCTGTGATATGAGGTATATGCTGCAATAGCTCTAGAGTGGTGCTTCAAATCTCTTAGGCCTAAATCCTACAACTGGTTTTTCAGCTGAAAAGCAAAAGCTTGTGCCGTGTGTTCTCTAACAACTTATGACCTAAGTCCACTAGTGCGGGGAAGTCCTTTGCAGGGCTCCTCGGAGGAGGCTCAGTCCCAACTGGTGCCGGTCCATGTCAGCCCTGCGCCACCCGCAACCGAGGGTTCTTGCAACCTAGACAAGCCAATTACCAGAGCTAAGGACGAAAGAAAACGAGAGGGGACTTTCTGGGGTCAAACCACGGAAGAGTTTATTCTCCGGGCCGAGGTCCCAAAAAGACCTCGAGCGCTAGAATGCAAGAGATTTTATACAAGAGGGGTGGGTACAACATGAACCAATAGAACTGCAGCAAGGTGTGGCTCACAAAACCAATACATCGCCAATAACCAATAGTGTAAACAAGGGTAGGGGGAAAGATAGGGGTCTGGCCAATCACCCATCGCAGGCCTCAGGATGATGGACAGGGAAGGGTTATGTAACTTAAATGATGGACAGATAACAGACATGGGGTAAACAAGTGAAGAAGCGGGAAAATTCAACCAATGGGGAGCTGTCTCCAGGGTAGGGTACAGAACTTGTAACAACTAGGGAGCTAAAAATAATCATGAGGGGAGAGAACAATATGGAGAACAGTTGAACAAGAGAACAATATAATAAAACTGCTTGGAATTAGTAAAACACACTCCCACACACTAGGAATTTCATAAGGAAAGGTAATTATAGGCTGGTTTCAGTGGTGCTGTAGCCTGGGCATTGATACTCCACAGACATAGTTTCAGTCAAGCGTGTTTACTGTGCCCCCATCAGCACAGTACTGAAAAGTACTTTCAGACCAGGAGGATGGTTAGCTTGGTGCCACATATAGCTGTATTAGTGCTTTCCTCCTGTATATGTGTAGATAAAGAAGTGATATATGTTTACAGGTCTGTGTTGGTTCTCAAGCTATTTTCTGTGACTGGTAATAACATTGTTCATTTATATCACTAGTAGTAGTATATTTTAAAAATGGGGATTTTTTTTTTAAATAATGTTGTTGGCAATCCTGCTTTTGAGAGCTGTTGCAGAATGTAGTTTAACGTGGGCTCTCTTTGCTTTGCTAAAAACAGAAATAAGGTGTAATTTGGCTGGAATGGACTAGTGGGAAGTGTTTGAATAATGCTCTCAGGCACATGGCGTGATTCTTGGAGTGGCCAGGAGCTGGACTTGATGATCCTAATGAGTCCTGTCCAACTCAGCGTATTCCGTGATTATAATAGTAGTATCATTGAATATTTTTCTCTTTTTTCTTGGGAGTGGGGGGAAAAAACCCCAAAATTATTAGACCAATTTTACAAGTCTTATTCTCAAGAAGCAAAGGAATGTTTTGTGCTGGAAACTTTTCCCCATTAAAAATTGTAACTTGGATTCACAGTCCTTCAAAAAGTCTCTGAAAGCTTCAACTAGTTGAAAATTATGTGGATTTTCCATTTAAATGCCAGTTGCAATTATTTTTGGTAAATAGGTGTGTCATACAACAAACCAAAGACTGAATGAGGCCTGAAGCTCAGCTTGGATGTATAAGTCAGTGTGGTATAAAAACTGTGAACTCAGTAACCACTTTGATACACAGCTCTCAATAGTCAAACATACAGATCTGTCTTGAGGTAGACTCCCACCTGCTCTGGCCTATGTAATGATACAGTTTCTTCTGCTGCTTCCTTGTGATTCCCAGAAGGGAATCTGACCTCCAATTATCTTGAGGTGGTTGCTTAGGCATGTGTTAGCAGTAGAACTTTCCCACTTGTAAAATACAGTCACAATCCCTATTTAAAAGATGGCTGAAGGAGGTGGCTGTGGCAGCTTTTTATGTGGTAGTTCACTACATTACATATTGTGCATTTGCCTGGAGTCTGAGGTCAAAATTTTAGGCTTCTGTCTCCCATTTCCCAGAACTGCTGCCAGTGGGTTGTAGGGCACCTTTTGAGGGGAGAGAGTAGTGGTAGGACTGTATGGAATATAAAGCCTAAGTAGTGTATGATGTTGTAAAATTTTGGTGTACAAACTTTGCAGCAGGAGTGAGAGCACATAGGTAGATACAGGTCTAAAGAAGTCTGAAAACTGATTGCTCAGTTTCTCACTTTTAATAGTGACAAAGCAGTGTATTTTGAGGGAATAAAAAATACTGACAGGATGTTCACAGAAGCACTTCAGACAGGAGAGCCAGATCCCCAACTTCAAGCAGTTGAAAATGTTCCTCAGTTGAGTGGTAGATGGAGATCCTCAGAATGGAGAAGACTGTGGAAACTCATGGCTTTTGGCAAAAGGAAGAAATCTTTCCTCTGTAGATATGCAGCTGCAGAAGAGGTCCATTGTCTTGGTAGTCACAGAGTGAAAGACTTACAGATTTTCCACAGGACATTGTAAACCCTCCACTCCAAAATGCCAAACAAAAAAACCACCAGCACCCATGCCCTCCCAGAAAATTGTAGTGGGAGTCTCCCTTCTGTAGGAGATGGTTACCCTCATCTGCTGATCTTACTTGTTAACTAACAGCAGAACTTTTAAACTAGTTTAAAATCAATTTGATGTTAATATAATACTTTTCTGCTGGAAATGCTTCACTGCAAAGTAATTTTTCATGGTAGATGACATCAGTTGAACTTTACCAAAACATGCATTAGAATGGAGTGTGCATTCCTCCTTATTTTGAAATGCATGTTGAGAATTACTCTTTTTATTTGTGATACGATTTTGAAACAATGTCATAGAGTTGGCGTTATGTCCTTGCCTCGTTCATTTTATTCAGCATACCTTTTGGAAGAAACTTGCTTACATAACTCTTCGGGGACATCCCTATTGGCTATGTTCCTATCAGGGGTATTGCTGAGATGTTTTTGGCATCAATGGGGCTCTCTGTGTTTCATGACTTGACAGCAATTTCTGACTGTTGTTTTATTATGGCCTTTTTCACCAAGCTGTCTTTGCAGTAGGCAGGTTGTAGGGATGATAGGAGACAGATACTCTTAAATACTGAAACTGTGGAAAACATTTTTAAGCATGATCATTGCTTATTGAAAAGCAAATAATTAGAAGAACTGAAAAATCCAAGATCCTTCTAGAATGGAATAGGCTATTGAGTAATAGTTTTTCAGTGCACGTGTGGAGTGATACTGACTGCTGTAGATTTTTTTGTGGCAAATGTAGTTTACTGAATAGATGAGTGAATGAATTGTCCTTTAAGGAATCCTTATGTGTTAGATTTCTGAATTTCTTGGTTCCTGAAAGATGGTTGAGAAGATAACATTATTCTGTTGTTCATAAAAGTTAAAAAAAGTACTTTCAGACCAAAATGATCTTATTTTGGGGGGGAAAAAAAAGGTGCAACCTATATCAGTTTGCTCTGGCATAAAGATTCTGAGAGTTTTATAAAGTAAATACAAAAGAGATAGGAGCTTTCAAATGGCCTTTAAACTGGTAGATGTCGACCCATTCCTATGAAACATTAACTGAACCTGTTAGGTTAGCTAGAGATTGAAATAGTGTCTTTTTTTCATTCATTTATTTATAAAAATAAAACAAAACCTAAAAAATAAATTTCTAAACAAATTCTTTGGGATTTTTTACATTGGAGGAAGGAACAAAAAAAAAGTTGAGTTATCTCTGGTCCATTTTGCAGTCATATTTCTGATTTTGTGTGTGAGTTTTATATTTTCAGTGAAGGTAAGCAGCTTGCTCTTTTAACTTGGTTAACTGACTGTATGCTCAATTGGAATCAGAAGTGAGTTCTGAATTCTTATTTAGCAAAACAAATAAAATATGTTCTCAAAGTAGAAAATAAATGTTCTTTGCTTACCTTGGAGTAATTTCAGTGTTGTTGACCCAATTTCCATAATATGCATTTGGTAGCAAGGAATTCAGAGGAGTTGGTTTGTTCTGTGTGTGTAGGTATTACATGTGTAAGGAAGATATTTCTAAATAGTTTTAAAACTTACAAGCAGTGCTTGGAAAATCTTTAGTATTGCCTTATATGTGAGAGGACAGAGATTGCCTTACCTGTAATGGGCCAGCATTTTGGTATCTAGCATTTTGAAGAGAGACACTGCCAATCTTTTTGTTTATAACTATGTCTCAGGGATGAAACTTAAGTACAGCCATCTCAGCAGAAGAAAAAATTGGTTGTGAAAGGCCAGCAATGTGGTGTCCTATCTTTTTGGTACAAACAGTTTCAGGGTTTTTGGGCAGCGATCACCATGTAATGAACAGTTTGTGCTAAGAAAGTGCATTGTATTTCTGTTTCTAATTCTGCCTCCTTCATACTACTATCTTCTCTTGAATCTGCTTTCCAAATGTATGTTTTTTCTGAAATTTATATTCTTCCATTTTTCTTTTGCTCTACTCAGCTCTTACAAGACCCCAACCTGTAATACTGCGTTCAGCCTTAGGACCTCCAAAACAAGAGGGACATGGAGGTGTTGGAGCAAATCCAGGGGAGGACCATGAAAATTATCAGAGGGGTTGGACCACCTCTGATACAAAAACTGGCTGAGGCAGTTAGGGTTGTTCAGCCTGGAGAAGAGAATGTTCCAGGGGAACCTTGCAGAACAGGGAGCTACAGGAGAGCTGGAGGAGGACTTTTGACAATGGCCTATAGTGATAGGACAAGGTGTAATGGTTTTAGACTGAAAGAGGGCAGGTTGAGAGTAGATAGGTGGAAGAAATTACCTACTATGATAGTGTTAAAATACTGAAACAAGTTGCCCAGAGAAGGTGTGGATGTCCCATCCCTGGAGGTGTTCAAGGCCGAGTTGGATGGGACTTTGAGAACCTTGGTCTAGTGGAGGGGGTCCTGCCCATGGAAGGGGAGTTGGAATTAGATGGTTTTTAAAGGTCCTTTCCAACTCAGTGCATTCAATGACTATAGTTTTCGCTCTTTAGTGCTCTTCTGTGTAGTTATTTGGCATTCCTGCTGTTTACTTCTCATCCCTTCCTCAGTCCTAGATTCAAGAGATCAAGAAACATCCTTCAAGTGATCTTGAAGTTTAGTGGGGGCAAACTTGGGAGATTCTGGAGAAGAGGAGAAAACTTGGGGATTCTGGGGAAAAGTGTCTGCTGTCTGGGTCAGTTAAATTCAACCTGGAGTTTCAGTCACTGAATTGTTAGGTCATGGTTGTTTTTAATTAAAATATGGTGAGTAGAGATCTGGGATTAGAAAAAAATACATGAAAAAATGTTGCAAAAACTGAGAGAAAAATCAGCTAAAAAATGCTAGGAAAAGAAAGTGTATATGGAAATAGCAGATTGATTGAAGGAATCATTGTGGAATTGAAGGAAAGCAGCTGATGTCAAATTCAGTAAAGCTTAGAGCATGACAGTAGAAGCACACATTAAAAAATGCCAGAAGAAATCTTACTAGAACAGAAAAATTTAGGAACAGCAGAAAGAAAAGAAGCAATAAATCAACATACAGTCTTTGCTTCTATCAAGAATAGTGTGGCCAGCAGGTCCAAGGCTGTGCTTTTCCCCCCTCTAATGTGCCCTGGTGAGGCCACACCTTGAATCCTGTGGTCACTTTTGTGCCCCTCATTTCAAGAAGGATGTTGAGATGCTGGAGTGTGTCCAGAGCAGGGCAACAGAGCTGGTGAAGGGTCTGGAGCACAAGTCCCATGAGGAGCTGGGGGCATTTAGCCTGGAGAAAAGGAGGCTCAGGGGTGACCATATTGCTCTCCACAATGACCTGAAAGGAGGCTGTAGCCAGGTGGGGTTGGTCTCTTCTGCCATGTCTCAAGTGAAAGGATGAGAGAAAATGGCCTTAGGTTTTGCCAGGGGAGGTCCAGATTAGATATTTGATGGGTTTTTTTAGAGATTTGAAATTTTTTTTCCGACAGAAGAAGTGAGTAAGCATTGGAGTGGGCTGCCCAGGGAGGTGGTGGGGGCAGCATCTCTGGAATGTCTGGAAGTGTCAAGAGGTGTCTGGATGTGGCACTTGCGGTGTGGTTGTGGTGATGATGGTGTTTCTAGGCCAGTGGTCAGACTAGATGGTCTTGAATGTCTCTTCTGGCTGTGATGATTCTGTGAAAAGATGGTAGTACAAAAATAAACATTAATGAAAAAATAGGCTGCTATTAGTCATGCGACAAAATTAGAATGAATTAGAAAATCTTTAGACAAAGGAGATGGGAAGAGATGATGAAATAAGAAGTGAAAGAGGGGGGAAAACCCACATAGTGAATGAATAAAAACAAATGTAAAACTAGATAAGGAGATTAGCAAGTCCTAGTAATCATGTTAAACACAAGCTCAAAATATATTTTCAGTTTACATTTTTACTTGTTAAAACAAGTATATCAAATAAAAAGTACTATTACTTTGTTATGCCTGTAATTTGAATGTATAGCTTTGTCTGATTTTTGGTGTTAGGTTTTCCCCCCATCTTAGTTACTTACCTCTCATCCTGTTTCATATTTTATTAGTGGAAATATATTTAATATAAATTCATGTGTCAAATGAACATGTCAAATATGTTACACTTCCAGCAAGTACATTTCATGTGTCAGTGCTATGCAGAATGTGGTCTCTGAGGTGACAGTTATGCTATTTATTGTGCTATTTAATAATGAATTTGCTTTGAAATTCCACAAACAAAACCAACTTTTAATCATTTAGTACTGAAGATTTTTTTTTACCTTTAGTTTTGTGGAAAGGATAAAAGAGTAGGAGTTCATGCTGATCTCGATCTGCTTCCTAAAGTTTTTGCAGCTGTTTGATGATGACAAAAATCCCCCAGGATATGGAGAACAGGGTGCTTTGCAACCCTCTGTAGAGGAATCTGCATTGGTCATGAATTAAGTTAAGCAGCATCCAGACACGATTTGTGTAGCTGTATTTTGCAAGTTCTTTTTCTAAATAATCATTAAATACCACCTTTAGTGAAAGCTTGTTCCTTTCCTACAAGTGCCTTGTGGACCAGGCCTTGAAGTTAGGGGCATTCCATGCCCAAAAGGGTACTTAGCACCTTGTGTTATTCAGTCTCTATAACAACAAATTGATATTGCATGAAGTAACTTCTAATGTTATTTGTGTGTGCAACTCTGAAATGTCTTGAACATTTCTCCATGGTGTATCTTACTACAAAAATATCATACTTTGGCTATGAGCTTTTATGCCAAAGATCCTTAGGGGACAGAGGCTTGCATCACATACAGATGACTGTATTAATTTCTGCAAACCCCAGGAAAATTAATTAGTGAAGTTTAGTGTATAGTGCATTAGTTCTTTAATCTTTGAATAGTTTTTTACCTTTTTTTTCCTGTTTTCTTTCAACTAAGGAAATGCTACTTCACCGCAAGTTCAAAGACCTTCTTTCATGGACTACTTTGATAAACAAGATTCCAAGAATAAAAGCCCTGAAAACTGTAATCAGAACATGCATGAACCTTACCACATATCCAAAAACGTTTTCCCTGATAACTGGAAAGTCCCTCAAGATGGAGACTTTGATTTTGTAAGTACTTTTTTACTGTTTATTCTCTTGCATGCAGTTTATTTTATATATGCCAAAGAAAGTTAATCCCTTTCTGTAACTATATTAATACAAATAAAATAAGTAAACTTTCAAGAATACTGTCCAAATATCTAATCTTTGTGCCTTCTCTGGGTTGCTGAAGTAAGTACACCTGATTAACACAGAACTTTTTAATGAGGAGTGGCGTGTGACATTATACTACCTTGTAATTACTTTTTTTAAAAATGTTTTTGGTTCCTTAAAATTTATGTGCTATAAGAACTTCAGAACTTGACCCAATTCTGTTAAATAAAAATAATTGCTACAGACATGGAATGTTGTTGTCATATTTGGTGGCTATCTCAGTAAAATGATTGGCATTTTAAACTGGATTGGAGCTGTTTAATCAATCTCCTTGGAGATGTTTAAGACCACCTACTGTTTTGCACAAGTCATCTTCTTGGTGCTATTCCAATAGCACATATCTCTTTACATAGAATTATTCTACCTAACACAATTTCATCTATTTTAGGATGCAGTTTTTACCCTCCAAGATATGTGTAGTTTATCTCATTTTGTCCATGTTGCAAATTATAACAGGGTCAAAAAAAAAAAAAAAGTTCCTTAGTTACAGCTTGCACTTAAAATGAAAAATACAATTATTGATTAGAGACTTATAAGTAATTGTACCTGATTTTCACCTTGGCTAATTATTTAACATGTTTCAGTGAAATCTTTGTTTATCTGTTGTGGATGAAATGTTCTTAACTACAGTGCAGTGGCTAAATATGATCACATGATGCCTTTTTGAAACACTCTTGAGATTTCAAGAGAAATGTTGTGTTTAATTTTAGGTGACAGCTGTAGGTGGGGAATTTTCTTTCCAGTTTTCACTTACTGCATTTTTACTTAAAGCTGACTCTTAAATTTAAACAACTAAGGTCAAGCCAGTTAAATAGCATAGTACAAGCTGTTGCTGCTGGAGAGTTTTGATTTAGTTGGGTTTTGGTTTGGGTGGATTTTTTTTAGGGTTTTGTTTTTGTTTCCATCAAATGCAGTAATCATCATCCTGATGATTAACAAAATAGTTAGTTGCAGTATTCATTGGAGAATAACTGGCCATTGTTTCAGTGGGGTTATTATAGTGGCAATAAAACAGCCTTTAGAACAATTTAAAATTCATTCTATCTTTTCTATTTCTTGTGAATAAATGCAGGCAGAAATTAGTCCTTTTGTAAATGCTAAGATGCTAATTCTGTAAGTACTTACTCATTGATAATTCATACATGGATAATTGTGTGGAATTTGTTGACATTGCTTGTACAATGAAGTTGCCTTCTTGAAATAGGAATTTGTCTTAGAACAAAATCCGCGGAGTTCTGATCTTCAGAAACTGAACTGCTCAATTTTGTAGACAAATCTTCCTAGTGGTGTTAGGCTGGCAAGTACAGACTTCAGAATCCTAGAATGGTTCCTTCTAAAGGAAGGAACCTTTAGGGGTCATGTAGTCCAGCTTTCCTGCCGTGGACAGGGTCATCTTTCACTAGCTATTTAAATTCTCTGGGAATCTTGTAATTTTTGTTGAAAGCTGTAACCTTGAAAACTTCCAATAATGTGGCATCCACAACTTGTCTGGGCAATTTGTTCCTGAGTCTCATGGAATTTATGTGTTGTGCATTTTGTCCTTGGCCTCTTGAAAAGGCAGTGTTGTGAGGCTTGTTGCTACAAAATTATTCTGATTGAAAACAAAATAGGATTTTTTCAAAAGTGAGTAACTATTTGTATGGATTTTGTGTGTGTGTGTTGCTATTTTGTTTTAGACGTGGAGAAGTGATGAGCCATCCTAAGAAAGGTTTAGGAAAATGCTTCAGTAGTGGATGTACTGCTTCAGAGTAGTCCACTCAATAAGGTTTCTCTAAAGCATCTGGTGCAAGCTGATGTTGGAGAGGATATGGGTTTTAACTGCCTGCTGATTTGAACCACTGGCAATTATTATTTACTTATATATTCTAGAAGCACTTGTATTTATATTTTAGACAGTGAGTGGCAATATTGGCAAGTGGCCTGCAAGAGACTTTCTCAAAGGATAAATCAGTGGGCAGCATGCATAATATATTGTCTGTTCTTTGTGAGATTGACATGGGTGTTTTCAGTTGCTGACACCAAGTCTTTAAATGATTCATGAAAAGGATAAATGATGGGAACTTTTTGAACTAAATAAGTCCGTGCTGTTTTGTTCGGAATTAGTCTTAATGGGATCTAAAAAGCTATCCAAACTGTAAATGATGGCAGTCATAATCTTATTTAAAGAAGGGATTGATACACTAGAACTAAAATATAAATGATCAAAACACAACTTAATACTAGTATATTCTAATAGTGCTCCAGCTTTCTGTGTAGAAGAGGAAGGATGCTCTGTAAGCCAGAAGTCACCAAACTAATTTGCTGAATGATGCCATTATTTCATACCCTTGTAAGCCAAACACACCATGGCAGTTCTGGCAACCAGTGAACACTTCACTTGTGAGCCAAGGTGAATGATAGGGTCATGCTAAGAAGAAATATTTAAGTGTATTGAATGGAAAGCCCTAGAAATTTGTGTATGTGTCTGTTAAAGCATGAACTAGGAAGCAGAAATGTTGTTGAAATGGGAAAGAGAAGGCAAAAGAAAGTGAAAACAAACTTATAAATCCCTGCAACTAATGAGTTTGCTTATTTCTGTATATTATAAGGCGAAACATGCAGAATTGGGAGCTAATTCCTGTGGCAAAATAGTATATTTGCTTTAGGTCACAGTGATACTTTATCCTATTCTTAGTCTATTGTACTGTCTGATAAACATAGTTCTTTAATTTGTTGAAATGTACAAATACATGTAATGTGCATAGAGCAGTTAGTCTTACATACTTGCCGTTTTTAGATAATGTAAATAAATTTTGTAGGAAACTGTTCTCATAATGTAGATAAACAAATAGATAAAATAAGGCAAATGAACTTAGTGCTAGGGCTGGTTTGAAAGTTTTGGTGTGATAATAGTTTTCAGCCCTGATGTAAATGTTTTAAAAACTACTTGCCAACACAAATATAACTAGAAGACTTTTCCAAGAAAATAACATGCTTTGGTCATCAATCCAAGCTTTAAAAGAAGTCGTTTTTGCAGCATAATTTGTTCTGTAAGTACGTATTTATGGTTTGGTTTTTTCTCTGTTGAAGTACGTCTGTTTTGAAATTCAAAAGCTGATCTTAATTCTTTTTCACTGATGCCATATGGGAATTTAAGGTCTATCTCTGACTTTCGGTCTTGTGGGCCTTCAGTTCTGTGATCAGTCTATGCTGGTTATTGGATGTCATGTTCCAGGAATGGATAAGAAAAAATTGTCACCACAGACCTTCAAGTTCTACATTGCATTGAATCAGGTATATTGCAAACGACTTTAAGTAGACTGAATTCTGTTACTGTATACTCATTTTGAATATTACATTATTCCAAATTTACCCTGTTATATTTCCTTCTGGACTTAAAGTGCTATTTTTCATGCAAAGTAAGTGTTTGAAATTTTTATACTACAGATCTTCTTGCTTTTTAAAAAGAAACAATGACCAAACGAAAAATGTTCAACCTCAAGCGCTTGTGAATGTTTTCTGTCAGTAGGAATTTGTATAGAATTGCTGGTTTTAATCTTTGTTTTCTGTTATTCTGCTGTCTGTTTTTGATGTCGCATGATTAATTCTCAAACGTAAAAGTATGGGTCTTTGATATCAGTGAATCTTAGGGAAATGTATTTCTGGGGAAGTACTTGTAATGTTGTTTTTTTTTCGCTTTTCCCCCTTCAGCCTTTGAAGTGCAGCTGTCTGTTGAAGCTCTGATTTGATATATAGCTCTTTCAAAAAACCCAAACTAATGTTTATTCAAACTTCAGCTTTTATATTTAATTGCTAATTTGTATGTCACACTCAAGGATCATTGTGAAATTTTGTTTTCAATGAATTCTATCAGTCTGTAGGCAATTCTCTTACACATTTTAATTCTTTTAAAGAGACGTGGCATAATTAGAGCAGTATTTTTAATCTAAATTCTGTCAGTTTTACTTGGGGTTAAGTGATGCTTTTTGCATGGCAGATCTTGATGGCAGTAAGTGTAATCAACAAGGTACTACTCAGTGTGAGGAATAGTGGCATAATGTCACTGAAGAAGTAAAAAATACAGTAAAGCTCTGTAATGTATGGGTATGAGATTCCTAGGAGTATTAATGATGCACTTTTTATAAGAAGGCTTAACTGTTTAATGGGCTGACTTTTAGTTCTAGCTCAGAAGTCAGCAGCTTGGATCAGAACGAGAGTGAATGATATGTTTGTTTCACCCATCTGACTGGCCAGTCCTTTTAAGAACAGTTGTTTTTTGTAGATATTATGTATTCCTATGACCATGCTGCTGTTATGATAGCTTTGTTCTTTCCTTGGGGAATTATTCCCATGAGATAGGTACATGCTTGAGAGAGCTGTGTATTAAATGAGCAGTATGACTGCAGGGTGTTGTTAAAGCAGCTTGCTTAAATTTTTTATTGTCTTTCACAGTTGAAGATTTTATGCTGTATAACATTTATAATAGAAATTAGTTTTCATCAAGAAAAGGTGAACTTTTTATTCTGAGCAGGAAGAGCTCAATATTTTTGTTATATGGGGATACACAGATAAATCTTAGCTTGCTAGACTGATGTGCAATGTGTCCATGTTTGAAATAATCTACTGCTTACATTTTTACTGTATCATGACATTTTAGATCTCAATAAGATGTAAAATTGCCCTGTAAATCCTTCTGACCCTTAGTAATGAGTGTTACAGTGGGACATGATATTAACAAAGGATTTACATGAACCTAATCGATGATAACCTCTGAATTAACATTAGTCAGAATGAGTTGCTAAACTTCATTTGCACTAATTGAATATGTTATTTCATTTTAAATGAGTCATTTACTTTTTGTTATGAGACAATAAAATGTAAAAAGGCAAATCTGTTTATTATAGCATTGCTAGGATAATGATTTCTGTCCCTAGTAGAATTATTTCCAAACTGGAATGGTATCCAGATTGTTAAATATTAAACAGTGAACATGTAGATCATGTTTTGCATAATAACTGCAGTATCATGTTTAAGTATATGCATTTTGGGTGACTTAAAGATTCTGGAATAGCAACAAAAAATTAAAAAGCCATCTGTTACTGTAGGCAGAATATTTCCCTGGGATTCAAAAGGAACAAATACATTCGAATATAATAATTTTGGGATAATAGTACTGCAGATTCTGAGACTTCAGTTAACATTTACAAATGTATAATGTAACAATTGAGTCTGTAAAAAATTAAATAGCATAAAATGACTGAAGGCCATCTAGAATTAAATTAAAACCTCACTAATCAAGCTGAGCTGTGATAACTTCATTGGAAATATGTCTTTGTCCAGAATCTTGGCTGGGATTATGCTGACTTTATTTCACAGGCAGATGACTTTGTTTGGAGCAGTTCTCTTTCTAATTAATGGGAATTAACATATTTAATCTATTTTCAGTAATTTCTGATTCTCTTCTAAGATTTGAAATGAAATATTAATAAATTAAATATTTTAATGAAAATATTTAAATTAAATAGTAATATAGCTTCATTTTGCTTTATTTTTAATTAGTTGTTGAATATCATGAAGCATTTCTAGATGCTGACCAGAAGAATGTTTTCCTTACTAAGCAAATAGGAAACTTAGATTTCTGCATTTGCATGGGTCATACGTATATGAGATAAAGGTATTATTGATGCTGATAGTTTCCATGCAGAATTTCATTCTATTCAGTTCAGGCCTGGCTAAAAAGGGAGAGACTGTAAAGTGAATTTAGTGAAAATGACATGCTTTATCTAGGTCATTTTGTGAGGACAGTGTGAACCTCAGCAGTGGAGATTTTCTGTACCTTTTAAAGTAGGTGGCTGTTAGAGAAACTTCTTGTGTCTGATTTATCAAAAATGAAAGGTATATGTGTGGGTAAGTAAATGGGAGAGGTATTTGTATTAGGAGTCCACAATGGATGATTTGCAGGTAATGGCCATGGTTTGTTAGGCTTATCAGGCAGCTGTTCAGGAGGAGAGTTTCTGCAAGCCTGACATGTAAACCATACGTGTAGTATTGGTTGCTGAGATTTTATAGGCAAACATAACAGAACAATTTATTACACTTTTTTTTAAAACTCTGTAAGTCAAATACTGACTGATTTAACTAAATTCTGTTTGTATATTCTAATAACAAAAGGAGAATTATTTTTCATGCAGAGAGGGCGAAATACAATGCCTAAGCAGAGTGTTCCTCCAACTGGTATTGAATACAGCATCCTTTCTCTTTGAATATGGCCCTTTTCTATTCGTATAAGTAAATAATTGAAAATCAACCCTAGTAATTTTTTAGGCTATAAACAGAATTAATACTTTCTGTTTATCTTAAATTGTAGGACTATTATAAGGCTGTTACTCTGACTAGTGCGTCAAGCATAATGAAGTGCCAGTGCCAGTATACTTCAGCAGCTTTGGAAAGTGAATCGTGCTGTCTGACAAAGATTAGATTAATTAAAAGAGCACAGAAAATACCCTTCTAGAAAAAAAAGCTTTTTGCATTGTTACATGTTAAATAGAAGAAAAGGCTTTTATTTATCATTGACATATACTCTGAAGACAAGGCAAGAGGTCAGGCTTGAATTGCAGCAATTTATTTGAGGTTAGATAGTAAGAAGAATGGATAACTACATGCAAACAGCAGATTGCCTCGGAGGGTTGCGGAAGTTGCCATTGTAGTAAGTGTTGAAGACCTGGTTAGATAAACACATCAGGAACTGTTTTGGTGGAGTTAATCCCACTTGGAGCAGAGGATTGTTATAGGTGACCTGCTCCTGTAAATGTTTCCGATGACCTTATTTTCTGTGGCTTTTTAAGCTACTGCTTATGCGGGATGTTTGTAATCATAAAAGATGTTGAGAACACTTAGGTTTTATAAGCTCTCTAAAATAGTGACATACCTAATTTGTTTATTAGGAGCATCAGTGTTTTGGAGGAACTAGAGCTTGAGTAGCCTTAATCTTTTTTGCAATTAGCAGTCAACTATTATTTCCAAACATGAGTCTGCGTCCAGATAATTTCAGCCAAGATTCAGTCAGTAAGACTTAACCAGGTTTTCCCTCCCAAAACTTTAAAGGATCCCTGCCATCTTACTTTATCACATCATATAATTTCGATGTACAGTGTGTTTTTTAATTCTAAAATAGTTTCTAGTGAGAAAATGTTTTAAAACTTACTTTTCAGCCAACTTTCAAATTCTCAGTATAGAGTTAAGAATGAAACTACTTCATACCAAAGAGTTCAAATGCTTGTATCATCTTAATGCCTTTTTTTTAACCTCATTAGCTCGAATGGGGGAAATGAGCGAGAAGCTGAAGCATAGCTCTACTATGTATATTTGGTTATACAGCAAGTCTGTAATTTGTGCATAGTTTAAAAAGAACAAAGGAAAGACGTGAGTGAAGCTGATGGGCTGGGACAGTGCTGCTGGTTTAAAGTAACATCTTGTTACCTTAGTAACCAGTTGTCTGTACTAATATACCTCTTTAGGATCATTGTGTAATAGCTCAGTAATGTAGTTGAGAAGGAACTTTGAAAAACTTATAAAAAAGCAGTTGTGGCTGGACAAGTTTTAAATGTTCCTTTTTTTGTCCATCAAACCAATTCAGATTCAGGTCTCTATTCTGTTTTCCCTTATAATTAAAAAAATCCAGACAGGGAGGGTATTTAATCCAAGAAGTTTCCATGTTCTGTGAATCACTGTTGGTGTCAAGACAGTGTACCACACCTTTGTGTGTAATGTCTGATCTCCACACTGAATGTTCACACCAAGGAATGCTTGTTCCTGCTCAGGGTTTCAGCTGAATTCTTTGAAATTCTCTATGTCAGTATCATGCAAATTTACCACCGGGAAACAAAATCTGCTCTTCTGCTCTTTGCTATGGTAATTAACGCTAATGAAAAGGAGTAAAAATAAAACCTGCCTAGGGAGAGTGGGTGACTGGGAGATTGTTTTAAGTTCATTTTTATAGCTTCTTGGTTTCAAGGAGGATTTCCTCATCATGAGGTTTGGTAAAGAATGAGATGTTTTTATCAGTTTAGAGTGTTTTGCACCAGCCCCCCCCCCTTTTTTTGGACTCAAATAGGATCTTGTCAGATAGGATTCTAGCAATTTAACAGAAAAAAAAATTGGATGAGCTTAGTGACTGTGTGGCTGACTCTGAATAATCACAATGCTTGTATTAGATTTCTGTGCCTCGTGTTTTGATCAGCAGCCAATAAGTACCATGTGTAGACTCTATATTAAGCATAGATGTTAACAATATTTCGTCAACAAAATGCTGGAAATTAAATGGCTGACATTTAATACTATTGAGCTTTGTAAGGAATGGAAAAAAAAGTGGTTTTAGTTTGCAAATATCTTGTAGAACTTGAAGACACTTCTGCACAAAGGCATTGACTTCAAGCAGTGGGCTAAAATACTTGGAGTTATTTGTTATTTTGAATTAATATCTTCAGATACCTGATTAGATTTGACTTAGTACACATAGACCAAGTCCAGGGATTGTCCAAAATACTTTGCCTTACATGTAAATTTTATTTCTTTTCTTATAACTTGCATAACTCAGAGATAAAGGGGACTCCCATGAAACTTGAGAGTAAAATTTGTATTTCTGTAGTTTCTGAAAAACTTATTATTCTCATTTACTTGTATTTTAGTAATGTATGAAAAATATATATTAAAATTACCCAAATGTTATTCTTTTACATTAGATCTGACTAAATGTGCATTATAATCCACATTTACTTTTGTTTATTGAGAGTTGTAGCATTGCTGTGAACTGGTCATTTTATTTTTGGTGAAAAAAGTGAGATGTGTGCAGTTTAAATTTGAATCTAACTGTTTGGAGACTTGACATTTCTGTTCATTTATTGATGTTATTTATGTTATTTTCATTTATTTATGTTATTTATACAGACATGTACCTCATGGACATGTACCAGTACTTAAAAAGGTAAAAAAAAAAACCCTGTGTGATATCCCCGGTGTGTGGAGGGTACACATGCACACACGACAAATCCAACAAAGCAAAAAAATTAATTTAACATGTTTTTATACTTACTTTATATTTTTACATGAGTAACATTTTAAAAATAAAGCTATGCAAGCCCAGTATACAAAGCTGCAGTTATTGGCAAACTCTCCAATAAGACTTAATCTCATATTTGCTAAAGTCAGTGGCAAAGCTCCTACTGATGTCAATGTTAAGTTTCACTGCTCAGACTGTTAAAGAAGCTACTTTCATTTTTGCGCCTAAATGTGAGACTGCCATTTAGATTTTGGGTTAGAAATTTCACAGTGTAGACTGTTTCTCTTGGCATTCCTTAGTTTAGGGCAAGTTCACCCCATTACTAAGAAAGAAGAATTAACACTTCCCTGGCATCTATTTAATGATCATGGTACTACTTATATTTGTGTTTGACATTAGGAGTTGTACAGATATAAGAATAGTAATCAGATAATCTAGATTGTTGACATAAATGTTGCAGGACAAAATTGTTCAATGGGACAGCTCTAAAGGTACAGTAGCATGGTTATAGCTATTTCAAAAAGCTGCTTGATGGTCAGCTGAGAACCCTGACTTCATTTCCATGACAGTATTTAGTGTGCCCTAGTGAGAAGTAAAACAAGTTACCGTAAACCATTTTCAAAAATTTAACTTACTTTGCATTGCAGCAGACTAGGGTCATGGGTGAGGTTAGGTCTGCAGCTGAGAAGCAGGAACTTTGCAATCTGTGCAGCCTTGACCACATGATGCTGTATGACCGTGCTCTAGGTGCTTGTAGATGTGGATTGGGTGGAACCTTCTAAAAAAACATGTTTGAATTTTTTTTCCCCCCTCATAGTGTCAATATAGTCCAGTATATGTAGTTGGTTTTTATATTTGAATATTATTCTTTCAAGTAAGAGTGGGGGGAAAACTGTTCTTCGAAGACACAGACCAAACTTTCACGTTACCCTGAAAAGTTATTTAGATGCAAAAAGTTCTGTTGGTAAAAATGACCTGTCCTGAAATGACTGCCTCTTTTATTTTATTGTGTCCTCTTTGAAGATTGTGCTTTTTGGCATAGGAAATTACTTGAAGAAGTGTGTGGATGGAAGAGGAGGCTTTCTTTCTAAAATGCAAACATTTGGGTTACTTAAAGATTGCCATTAATTATACTCGCACGTTCTAAATGCCATCCACACAAGAAGAACATGTGTTCTACAGGGATGGCTAACCACTTAATGGTCATAGAGATAGAAATATGGTATTTCTGTGGTGCTTGTGATATGTATGTATAGGATGAAATGAGCTTTTTGTTTTGCTTTTGCAAAGTTGTGAATTTCATCACTATTTGTGTCTAAAGAGTTTCCATTAACTATTAGAATACAACTGTGAGTGAAGATGAGGAGACTTGTGCTTGCCTGCATTCAGGCATGTTCAAGTAACAAAGACATTAAATTAAAAAAAAAACTAAGACATGTTCTTTTATATTTCTTCTGTGGCTTAAAATTTGGCAAGATGTGAGCAACTGTTTGCAGTCCACCTTCAGTGCTACTTTAGAGAAACGGAGAAGGAATTCACAGTAGTGTATTTGGTTGTAGTGCAGTTTGATATATACATGCCCAACTGTTTCATTTGTTGTCTCTTGACCTGGTTAGCTTCCTTGTCACAGGGTTTAAAGGCCTAGTTTGCAATGATTGTTCCTTCTTACATGAATTTTTGAATGGCACTGTTATGGCCTTTTGCAGGAACAATGTCACAGCCAAATAATGCACCTTTCGCTTACACTCAGCAGTTATCAGGATTTAAATGTAAAATTTTGCAGTGCCTTTTTATTTAAAAAAGAAAACTAAAAATCCTAAGTCCCAGACAGTTTTCAGAGTAAAGAGTATTTGCAGAGGAAAAGAGATGGAAAAGAGCTGATACCTCTGAAGGGGATTTCTAAAGGATTTGGGGGAAAGAGTGGTAGGTGGAGGGAGGCCAGACTCCATGTTACTTACACATCTGTGTGAAACTCAAGAGCCTTGTTTTCTTCTCTCTGTGGGCTGATGACTCTATAGCAACAGCCCAGTGATCATCTCAGAGGTGGGCTAGTTCAAAACTGCAGGGGAGATAGTGACATTGGAAACAGTGGTTAGCTTGAAACTACCTGACGTGTTTTCCGTGTTTTAAAGAGCTGTTGCTATGGCAACAGTAGCTCACGGAGGATGAGCTGAAGTTTGAGAGGTTCTGCAGTCATGTGCGTGGAGTGGCTGGCTTGCTTCCAGCATCAAAGTGTGCTCCCTGCACCCACCTTTTTTACAGATTTCTGTGCTACCCTAGAATTAGCACAGATTCATTAGAAAACATATTTTCCAAACCCTGCTGAGCAGTTTATTAATTTAGCTTGATTTCAATTAATTTCTTCCCACGTACATCTCATCTCATTGCTGGTTCCCAAAATAGAACACTTAAAAGAACGATAGTACCTGTGGTCCTCATAGTGTCCTGTCACCAAATACAATGGTAATTTTCTTCTGCAGTTCCATATCCCATGTTATGGAAGTCAGCAAGCATAAGCTGCTAGACCATAGGTTAAGGAGAAGTTAATTCCAGAGCTGAGACACATTCATTGAAAAATTACCTGACAGTTTTAATCAGTGAATTGCTATCTGAAATGCCTCTGCTGCTGGCTGTTGCTGTTATAACATGTGGTGGTGAAAGGATTTTCCAGATGGCCAATTCAAGACACTATTTTACAGTTTTCAATTGAAAATTAGTGCAGTGAACTTCACCTGGCATCTGGAATGTAGTGTGCTTTTTGTGAGAACTGTTACTTAGAGGGTGGACAGCAGTACGGTATGATAACAGGTTTGGTTAGTAGAGATGTAATACAATTTTCAGTTTAGGGTATTTTTCATGTTATGATGTTAGAAGTGTGGTTGTAACGTGACTTGAGTCTAAAAGGAAAGTACATTCTTGCCAAGCACAAGTTTCAAGAGGAAGACCTTGTTTTTACTGCTCCTCAAATTCACAGGAGTAGTTGAGATACCAGCAAAGCACCTTAGTTAACAGTAATACTAGAGCCTTTGCTTTACTGAGTGGGAGCTATGACAGAATAGAATAGAATAGCTAGCTGCTTTTTTTTAATTCCCATATCTCCTGGCATTATTTTGGACTTGTTCTTGTTGAGCCATGGAAAGTTCTCCTTCCTCTATGACAAGCAGAAGACCAAGTATGGAGGAGAATGTTCATCTGTGATCTTTAGTTTGTTGGTTATATGGGTAAAAGTAGTATTTGTGAAGGGTTCTCAACTAATCTAATTAAGTACAAAAATGAGTTAAAAGCTGTGTTCAGATGCCAAAATCAAATGGTCAAAAGTTAAGGAGTAATGCATTTATGATCATTTGACCCCTTATGGGCCTATTATTTAACTGAGTTTTAACCCATAGTCATGTAATTAAAGAATGTGTTGCAGTGCTCTAATTAGGAAAAAAAGCAAAATTAAGGTTGCTTAAGGAATCATAAGATGTTCCTCCCTAATGTCTTTCAAGTGTTTGACTTAACATTCTTTCACAATTTTATATATAGAATCACAGAATATAATTTCATATCAATTTAAAAAGGAAGAGGAGGGAGAAAAGCAAAGCAACACTTACTCCATGCACACACAAAAACTCTTCATTAGACATTAGTTAGGTCTAAGCACTGAATTGTTAACTACTGGTACCCAGATCACCTATGCTGACTGGCAGAGAGAGGAAATCAAAAGGAGGAATAGACTATTGGGAGCTTGGATGGAGAGAACAGAGTATACAACAAAACAAGGATCACCAGTCTTTCTGCTGGTTATGAGGTAGGATTAATATGAGCAGATGCTTTACTCTGAACAAAACACAAATGTCTTTGACCACCAGTCATTGGGGTGAAGGGTCAGTCCAGCCTGGCCTTCATGTGATAGTGCACATGTGACAGAGTTGCCCAGTAGATGCGTTATAATGCATAGTGAGATGAGAATATGGACTGATAAGGTAAGATGTGAGAAATCATATATCAATTATTTCTGCTTCTGTGAAAGTGGAAGTAGCCTTAAAATGCTTTATTAAAAAGGAGTTGGGCTATGTGGTCTTTAAATGTCCCTTTAAACCTAAACCATTGAATGATTCTATGCATATGCATTGGCAGCTCAGAGAGTCATTTACAGCGGTGTAAAAAAGCACAAGCAGCAGGTCCAGGGAGGTGATTCTTCCCCTCTACTCAGTTCTCATGAGTCCTCACCTGAAATACTGCATCCAGCCTTGGAATCCTCAGTGCAAGAAAGATGGGGATTTGTTGGACTGGGTCGAGAGGATGGATACAGAAATGATGAGAAGGAGGAAAGGCTGAAAGAGTTGGGATTGTTCAATCTGGAGAAAACTCTGGGGAGGTCATACTGTGGCCTTTCAATACCTATGGTGGAGTTCAAAAAAAAAAAAAAGGGAGAGACTTTTTACCAGGGCCTGTAGTGGAAGACAAAGTGCAATGACTTCTGACGGATTCACTTAGCTGCAAGTGCATTTTCGAATGGAAAGGCTTTTTTATAAGGTTGCTGAGACACTGGAACAGGTTGTAAAGAACTTGTGGATGCTCCATCCGTGGAAGTATTTGAATATTGGATGGGGCTTTGAGCAGCCTGATCTAGCAGAAGCAAGGGGTTTGTATTGCATATGGTCTTTAGAGGTCTCTTCCAACACAAATCATTCTGTGATTCTATGAGAACTATGAAGAGGAAGGCATAGCAACAAGCAACTGTTACTGACTGACCATAACTGCTCACCCTCCATGCCTCTGTGTTGTTGGGGGAGTAGTGGCTGTGAGTAGCAGAGTCTGTATATGAAGGAGTGAAGTTCAGCCTGGGAAGGGAAAGAGACCAGGTATTGCATCAGTGGTTTTCTGTTGTTGTTGGTTGGTTCTCACTGCACAAATCTATTTATATTGGCAATAAATTAAATTTGCCCCATGTGAAGAATGTTTTGCCTGCAATGGTAAATGGTAAGCAATCTCCCTGTCTTTATCTTGAGACACAAGCTTTTTCATGCTGTTTTCTCCCCCTATCCTGGTAAGAAAGGAAGTGAGCAGCTGGGTGGGCATTTGGCTGTTTGCAAGACTTAACCCACCTCACCTGCTAAGACTCATTAGAGCAATCTTCTGTAGCTAGAAGCTCATCTTCATCTCTGACATAAGTTTTCATGATCTGTATCAGCTATTCTCTCTCTTTTCCTGATACAGCACTTCTGTCATGCAGTCGCAGCTCAGTAACTAAGAAGTGCCATTGCAGATGCTCGCTTTATTGGAAAGAGTGCCAGGTCTGGTTCCCCCTCAGTGATCTAAAGCACAAATACCATCTGTCCTACAGTTAAGATCACTTCAGTGAGTTTCTACATAACTGCTCACACATGCCAGATACAGAGAATCAGTCTAGCTGCTTTTTTATTTCTTTTTTGGAACTGTCCTCAGATTGCCCCATGACACATGTACAGAAGTACTGCTTCCAAATTCCTACTCGTTAAAGTCGTCAGCTTTCTCTGGAACTTCTCAGAAGAAGGCCTTGTCTGCAGTACAGGGGCTACAGGGTGGCCTGAATGCATTTCTTGGCTGTTCACTGGGGTGACTCGCTGTCCTCAGAATTGTGATCGTCAGAGCTGGCTCAGAGCCACCTTGGTATTTTGCAACAGCTAGGTGATTGGCAAGTAGGTACACTTGGGAATGTCTCAGTCTTACAGCTGGTAATGTTCATGAGACAGGCACCTGCTTTGTTCAGATACGCACAAAGGACAGCTGTGATTGAAGTAATTGGTCCCACCTGGCCCATCTCACCATGTTCTCCAAGGTGGTAATTGAGTCTTAGGAAGAGTCTAAGCCTCTATATGTCAAGAATGCCAAGAACATACCCGGAAAATAATTTCTGTGAACAAAATGGAGACATGAGATCTTTATGCTCTACAGAAAAGGTGATTATATGTGGAATTGATATATCTGGTATAAGTCTTGTATTGACTAACCCTCCTAATATTGGGTAGTGGGGACTGGAGAATTTTGAATGAACAGGCTTCAGAAAGATACTCAAGCCAGTTTTGTGGGATTTGAGATACTTAAATGGGCCGATTTTTTTCCCTGATAATGAAGAAGAAATATTTTTTATTAAGTGAATAAATATTTTTTATTATGGTCTAGTTTATCCATAGGGTTCTATTTGGATACCTCTTTAATCTGCTAGTCACAGTCATTTTCCTTATCTTTTTCTTGCAACTTTATTTACAGACTTACAAAATATTCCAAGTTGGAAGGAACCTGCAAGGATCATAGAGTCCAACTCTTAAGTGAATGGCCATATGGGGGTCAAACTTGAAATCTTGGCATTATTAGCACCATGCTCTAAGCAACTGAGATAATTTTGGAGTTGATTATTAGTGATCCTTAGAAAGTTACAATATTCAAAAGACCTAAGTTTTCCCTAGCTTATTGAAGGCAGTTTTTATTCTACAGTCTCTTCTCCATGATGACAGTTAATTTTGGGTTTTCAGGCTTACTGTCATTGGACTTTCATTGCCTGATGCCTTAAGTGTTACTCCAGATTGTGAAAAGTCCCCTGAGCCTACACTTATTCTCTGAGAACAGACGTATCAAAAAGTACTCAGAAGTTCACTATATGTACACCCACAGTCAAGTGAACCAGTTTCTGTGGATGGTGGCCAGCTTTGTACTCATCCTCTATGTTTTGAGGGGGAGATTGTCTCCCCCTTGGTCAGAATAATTTTTTGAAAACAAAAAAAGCAGTTATTTTTCAGGCACTCTTTAGGAGTACACCTTGTTCCTGGAATGAGTTCATTGTATTCTTCAGCAAATTTCCCAATAGGAAAATTTATAATAAGAGCTTTTTGGCTCATCTAATGAACCAATATTTAATTGAGACTTTAATGTTACCTTTACGTCTCCTTATGGATCATCTCTCTAAGCTCATGGCTGTATGATGACTCCTTCAATTTTTTAGTTCTTCGAGTTCAAATAACATTTTCTACTGATTGCCACATACTTAGGAAAATATATCTTGAGTCATATTGGCTTTCTTTATGTTGGAAAAAACTGTGTACGTTTGCATTTTGCGTGACTTGCAATGTGTGAATCAAGCCAGGATATCACCCTTCCTGTGTTGTTATCGAAGTCACACACATCCAAGATATCATACTTTTTATTTTATTTTTTTTAATGGGGACAAGAAGGTTTAGAAAGAATGTTCAGCTTTTCAAAGAGATGGCAAAAACGCCTGTGTGCGTGGTAATTTCCCCACAAAGAAATAGTGTCGTGTGGGGTCAGGATCTACTGCAGGAGGGCCAAAGGTGTGATTCATGTGTATCCACATGAGCACAAGTGTGCTTTGGGATGTGAGAAATGTGTCTGTCCCTGAGACTTGCAGATTTGTCCCTATAAATTCCTTTTACTTTTTTGTAAGCATGGTACCATCATCAGGGGCTTCTGTGCATGATGCAGTTCGAGTGGTACTTAAGTACTGCTTTCCTTAAGGTTTTACATATCCTCAGCAGTCAAAACCAGTGGGTTCAGCTTGTAATGGAACTTCTTCAAGAAATTGCATTCATGTGTATATTCCTAACTCTACATGAGGTCCCATTAAAAGTTACAGGGGGTTCTGCATGTGAGGTACCAAGGAAACACATTTACTAGTTGGTATCTCACATATGTAACCTCCAAAAACCCCAGTCTTTCTAGGGTTGTGCATAGAACATCACATTTTGAGGACATTTTGGTTGCTGCTCAGTAGCTTATTTTAGGTGGTGCTGTATATTATTTATAAAAAAGAGAAAAGCCCTTTAGGAATTAAACAGCAAATTTCAGGAAGCATAATTCTGCATTCATCCACCAGTTTAATGAAATAAGAGGAATTAAGAGAGAAGAAAATGTAATTTCAGAAGAAACTTCTATTTGAAGAATCCTACATCTAAATGTGTGGTTCTTTGCATAACAACCACTCAGTTAAGTTTTGGGGTTGTTAATTTCACACACCATTGCAAGAAAATGAAAATAATAAAACCATCATGAGGCTGGAAGTCTTCTAGTAACATTGGAAACTGTAATGCTTGTTCTCTTTTACTGCCACGTTTATGGTTTTGATTTTCTACTGGGGCATTTAGAAGAGCTAGGATTTCTGTTCAGTAGTAAGGCATTCTGGGACAAAGATGAAAGGAGAAACTTAAGCAGCAATCAAAATTAGAAGAAAGCTTGGACTGCAGTTATTCTCCGTGGCAATACAATCTAATTGTAACCATATTAGAGAAGCAGAGTTATGGAGGTAAATAGTTGGTGTAATACATTGAGTAATACATTTACATGTTAATATGACTATAGCAGACATTCACATTCTCTTATTTCAGCAGTCATTGATATTTTGGTTAAAAACTAAAATTCATTGGATTGCCATACAGCATGAAAAAAGAAAGATTAGAAGGAAGATGGCTCTTGAAATTGAGTAGAAGGTGGTTGGAGTTCTTTTGAGAGGCTGCTTTGTTTCAGTTGGAATTGGTGTCAAATCCCTGTCACCTGATAATTCCGTAAGTAAAATACGGAGTCAAAACCTGTTTTCCACTTTCCTGTCTAAGACTAATGAGGGCATGTGCAACCCTTGTTTTAAATGTTTTTTCTTGCCTTTTGTTTCCTCTTGCTAATATACAAACAGATTCACTTTCTCTTCATTCCACCTTTTCATTCACTAGAAATGGTAAGCACAGCACTGTGTGGTACCAGTTAATGAGTGAATGGTTAGATCAAATTATTTGTATGAAATTAATCCCTGTCAACTGATTTATCAAGTTTTTCGGTATGGACTCTGAAGATTTTCTAGCCAGTAATTTGTACAGATCAACTACTTACATTTTCTTATGTCTGTAAGGTTTATCTCTGGCTTTGCCTCTCTGAGAATACCTAATGACACTCCTTGACTGTCATCTCTCTTCTTTGCAAGTACCAGGTTTCAACCCCTAATTCAGCAAAGCATTAAATTGGCTTGCCTATTTTATTTATGTTGTAATTTACAAATTGTGTCTATAATAACACTTCTTTATTCAAGAGTGTATCTTCAGTTATGTGGAAAAATCTGCAGAGTCTGGAGTAGTTTGCGCCTGCCATTAAATTGTGAGTAGACAGGGTTACCTGGAAAACACCTTGCGGTTGAGGAAAACTTTCTCCTGCTGCTAATTTGTGGACAGGCAAAGTTTTTCCGAAGACATGTATCTAAATACACTCATGCTTGAGGATCATTGATTTCTGACCTTATCTCTTTGGAGTTTTCCAAAACAATCTAGAAGTACTGACTCTTTAAGTTGTTGGGGAAGAATTGTTCAAGTTATTTTCCTCCTTCAAATTAAAAGCAGAAAGGTCCAAAACTATTGTAAATAGACTGTTTTCTTGCAAAGGATATAAAAGGTCACCTATGTAGATGATCATGATTTTTTGTGGTCTTTCAAAATTTTTATTTCAGATTAACTTGAGTTTCACTTTGTCTTTATGTTTTAAATGAGATGTAACATAAAGAAAACATCAAGCACAAAACCACACAAGTCTACTGGTAGTACCCAATACAATATCCAAAATGAGAAAAATACTTTATTCTTTCAGTGGTTTTTGAGCTTCTTGTACTTGGGATGTGCTCACATGATTCAAATTTGAATACATGTGGGAGGTTGTTCTAAAGTAAATTAGTAAGTAAATATTGATTCCAGTAGTTTCTTTTCTTATGTTTTACTCTATTATTTTTATTTAGTAAGGTAGTTCTTGTCCAAACTATTATTAATCTGAAAAATGAGAGAAGAAAATTCCTTACTAAATGATCATTTCTGTATCCCTACTAAAGCAGGCGTGCTACCAAATTTTTTCCAGATTAGCTTAACATGTCTGAATTGAAGGTACTTCTGCAACTTTCCTTGGGGGTGACTGTGTCACAGTTTTATAGATCTGACAGCTAAACAATATTTTTTATCTTCAGTATAAAATTTTATGATCTTATGCGTAGTTGAAGTTCTTTAAACAATCTTTAGCAGTTCAAACTCCTCCAAGGAGGAATAACTTACTAAAGTTATATAGGTTTACTAAATCTTCCCCTTACATGTCTGCCTTAGGGAGAATATTGCACAACTAGAACAATATATATATGAATGTTTAAATACCCACCCCAGGAATTATTGTAAAGATTTGGCATTCATGTCTACTTTGAAGATCCCTGAAGTATAGCCAAGTTGTCAGTAGCAGTGATCAGTTCCTCCAAGTGTTGATTTTGTACTTGCATCATGAGCATTCACAGGTGGGAATAGCTGGTTCTCTGGGAACAGGACATCTTTCATCAGAACACTAATTTTAAATGGTGACAAGTCATCCTTGGCTCTGGAACCATAGCACAGGAAACTCTTGTAAAAACCCTTATAAATGCCTTGACAGCAGACAGGGGAGATTAGTTGGGCTGTATATCATCTTCTTGAAGGAGCTACTTTCTCTCCCTACAGTTGAACAGACTCTAGACAGATTCAGAAAAAAGGTTTTTGAGCTGAGGTTTTTTTTGGACATGAAGACAAAATACTGTCAAATGAAAAACCAACCAAAGAAAAGTCCTCTGTTGTCTCATGTGTAAAGCTGTTTTAAGATACCATGTAAATAAATTATTGGTTTCACAGAAGAAAGAGGCTAGCCGCTGGCAGACAGCAAGGAATTTATCCTCAGGGATGTTGCCAGGATTATTAAAATACTTATGTATTGTAGAAAGCAGAGATGGACCCATTATTTTCAGTCTCAGTGTGTCAGTCATGTAATTCAGTGGTTTGTAGGAATACTTTTTTATAGTGGGTGATTTTTGCCTTGGACTATATTGTGAGATCTTATTCCTGGTATTAGGGGCTTTCGAGAAGAGCGTATCTGCTACTCTACATGTCTTGAGATAGGTTAATTGCTTTCACTAGTATAAATATGGATTGCAACTTAAGGAAACAAGAGTTTGAAACTTTTAAGTTCATCTCTTGGTTCCACTACAAAGGAAGAAAAGATGATAGGGATGAATTTGTGCTCATTTTTAGGATTGTATTCTTATTTTTACTATATATTTGCCTTTCTTGCAATATTTTTTACAACTATGTTGTGCTGTCATTCAAACTATAAAATAACGAACTATATGTTTTGAACTATTCAGAGATTAAATAATGTCAAATTTTTTTGGTCGGATTTAATTGAACAAAAATTATTTTATTTGCTTGTATTATGCTTGTGAAATGGTGATCTTTAAAATTTATTTTGGTAATAATGGATATAATTTTCAGGAAAAACTGTCATGGTTTTCAATTTGCAGTTAAGCTGTATTTTAACTATTTGTGCCCGTTAATTTCAGAGTTTGGGAGAACTCAGCTGTAGAGCATTCTGCCCTGTTTAGTCTCCAGGCTTTTTTCCAGATTACCTTTTTAACTGCTGTTGTTGATTTTATTCCTCTGTGCTAATGTAACATGCCTGTTTGCTCCAGGTTGTTTATGTCACTAACATTGTTTGATGGACAGGATTATTTTAATTTCAAAGTAGCATAGCCATGCTAGGTCTGAAGAGAATGAAATACTGTTTGAACCTATGACACGTTATTTTTGTGGTATGTTAGAGGATGCATTGTTTGTGTGTTTGGCACATGGCCTGTGTTGTGAAAACAGGATTTTCTGGTAGAGCTAAAGCAACATAATTGCACTGACAGAGACCTTTTGGTTGAGAGAGCGCAGTGAGAAGGTTTCAGATCTGAATATTTATTCAATGACTTCCTTAATTTTAGTCTTGCAATGGAAGAAAAAACCAAAAAACAAACCAAACTATTATCCAGGAGAATGATGACAGAGAAACAGAAAGTGAGTGAATTCACAGCGAGTTCATAGCAGAGCTGGAATAAGATGCAGGAGTCCTGCCATCAGGTCTCATGTGAAATGTAAATTCTGCTCACTCCCATATATCTTGTCTTCATTTTCTAAGATGTATTACTTTGTGACAAATCTCATTTATATCATATCCCCTCCTGGGCAGTTTGGAATGTGTCTGTGTCAGGCAGTGGAGTCTTGGTTTGGATGCTGTTGCAGTTCAGTTAAATAATTAGTGATGCATATTTATATTTAATCACAGTCTATTATATATATGGTTTATGTTGTAAAATATTTTCCTACTATTTCATTTATCTTAATATATTTATTGAATTCTCTCACTGAGGTAATAAAAGTTTAGGATGCTTTTCTCCTTTATACAATCGATGTTATACTTATTTGCCAGCCAAGTAAACTAAGTGATGGATGTTTGTCAACATTAATGGGAACCCTGAATATATTTGCTTATCTATATAGGATACTTTGATATGAATTCATTGAAACTATTAATTGGTGAAGAATTACTGTTTTCAACAAATACTACCTATTCAGATCTAACATACATGCAAAACACTAACTTTCTTATCATCTATGTTCAAAATGTTGGCAGTGACAGTAATCTGTTCCCATGCTGAAACATTGTCAAAAATCTCTAATAACCAACTTCTCTACCCTTGTGTGCTGGTGTATTGTGTTTTGGAAGTATGCTGGTCAGCAGTATGGAACATAGACCAGTATTCTGTGAGTATATCTTTGAATGCCAGCTCTTTGTGAAATAGCCAGTAGTACAGAGATCTTTGTTGACCATGCTCAAATCCGTATTCCTGTCCTTCCTTAATACTGTTATTCACATAATTTACCTCAAATGCACTTCACATTTGGTGTTCAGATATGCTTAGGTGGGAAGTTCTAGGGCTGTAACAACAATCAATATAAAATGATACATGATCTGATTATATGACAGGAATTTTAGGCCTTGCTGAGTTTTGTGTGGGCATTACATTCTGTTGACTTTAAATCCCAGATGCTTTAATAAATACCCTTCTTAGCATTACTTGATCACAAGTATTAAAAAAACATTATCAGATGTGTGAAGACCATTCATTATTATGTTGAAATATTGTTCTAGAGCCAATCCTTCACTGAAACTCTTCAACACCACTGAAGAAAGAATAAAAGCAGATATTCAATTTCAAGCAGATAAGTAACCACATTGCAGCAGGTATTGTAGAATACCCAATGTATTTAATTAAGTTTCTGCTATTAGAACCCTTTGTTGCCTCTTTTGCAGCATATTGTCATAGCTATAGCTTTGTGTTCCTTTGGTCGTAGTTGTAATACTTATACAAAATCACTAAAAATAGTTACTTCAGCTTCAACAAGCTGCTGCTTGACAAACCTAGATCTGGTGCAGTCTAAGACATTAAACATATCAGTAATGTGGACTTGGTGTTTACCTGTAGAGCTGTTAATAGCACTATTGAAATCTAAGAGGGATTTGCATTAATAATGAGGAGAGCCATAAAGGGTGTGTACAGATGTTTCCTAATGCAATAAGTCTGTTGCTCTAAAGGCATATGATCACATTTGGAAAATTGCTATTGCATGTCTTGGCAGTTCGTTAAAAACTGAAAACTTAAAGTTAACCATTATTTTGATAGACTAAGTTCAAGGTCACCCTTTGTTTAAATGATGTTTTGTTTTCTGTAATTAGACCATGCCAGGTGTATTAAGTATGTAATTAAAACCAGAAGGTTTGGCTAATTCACAGTAAATGAGAATGAAATACAAGGTCATTATTCCTCTCTAGTGAGACTCCGGAAGAACGGCGCACATGGAACTATTTATAAAACATTTTGCATGGTCAAAAATTCCTTTAGGTTGCTGTCCATGGCTTTTAAATTAAACTGTTCACAGATTTTTACTAAAGTACCTGTAGCATAGAAATACATTCCCATGTCCAGTGTTGAATTTGAATGGAAATAAAATATATATGATGTATAATTTTATGGCATAGATTAAAAAAAAAAAAAAAAAAAAAAAAAAAAAAGGATAGTAAGAGAGCCTGTGAGGCAGTCTGCTATTAGGGTGAACTTCCCCTGACAGCCACGGTACTGAGCAACTGGCTCAAAGCATCACAAATAATACCTGGAAGGAAATGGACTACTTTTGTACTAGTGAGTTGAATTTCTTGCTCAGTAAATACTTAGAGTAGTACAGCAATGGCAAATTTCCTCCACTGTACACAGCAATCAAACCTTAATGAAGGCAAAATTCATGATGCTATTCATTGATGATTGATGATGCTATTCATCGCTTCTGCACCTCTGACCTCTGACTTCCCCTGAGGCCCCTGTGGTTCTCCCAGTATGGGGCTGGAGTGGATTTGAACTATGGCTCTGACCAGTCCAGAGCAGAGTCCATGGAAGTTGGTTTAACTGGGGAGACATCCGTGGTCTTCCATCTCCCAAGGATAGCATTCTATTTCTTTTCATACCATGTATATTTTTGAGAAGAGTTGCAAAGAAATAAAGTGTTTTGCTTCAGTTTCTTATGCAAATGAAATCACTTAGATTTGGTGTACAAAAATTAAAATAGTACAAAGCTACAGGGATACATAATATTTAGGCTAATTCTTACAAAAGTGATAGGTGTTTGGCACTTGGGGATTTTGTGGGGGCTGGTGGGGAGTACACTTTTTTGAGTTGTTTTCTCTTGGGGGTTGGTTTTTTTGTTGTTTTGGTTTAGTTATTTGGGGGGTGGGGTTTTTTTCCTGTTCTTGTTTCGTGTTGTTTGTTTGTGGTTTGTTTTGGTGGTTATTTTTTATTAAAGAAAATTAGGTTCATGCTATAAATACCCTAATTTGGAATACCATGAATTTACCTCTCTGGGTTCAGGTGAAACAAGAAATATCTATACTTTGCTATTTCGAATATTACTATGCTGTTAAAATTAAAAGAACTAGATTGTTTGTTCCATGTTTTCTTCAGACTACAATGTACTTGGAGATGCTTTTCAGTGAGAGTATCAATATGTTCACTCTGTTTAAAAGTGACTAGAAACTGAAGAGAAGTGTTTTAGAAGAGAAGCCAGCCATGTATAAAAGCAGTCACCAGAAGCAAGTTGCTGAGCTTCATGCTTATGCTTTGCTTCCTGAGGGAGGAAATTCAAAATGGTTACACAGAATAACTGGACAATTCCTTTTGCCATTTGTTTTTCTTTAGAGGTAGGACCAGAATTTCAGCAAGCGTGGAAACTGTGACGAATGACTCAGCATGAGGTGATAATTCTTAATCTTCTGTTTATATTCCATTATCTGTTCTAGAACTTAGGCTTCTCAAAGTCTCAGATGAAGAACGAGTACCATGGTGTTGCTGGGCTGGTTTAGTTGTAGCTGTGGGAATGTGATAATGTTTGGCATTACTTTCATGTCAGACTGCTGCTTATTTTTCTAAAGATACCCTTATTTCTTTTCATGGATTTGCATTCTCCATGCTTACAGCTACGTAAGTAATCCTGATTCCTATTGTCTGTATTTTTGTTCCTTAATCTTATTTTCTACTCTAAATGAGTTCATTATTTTTGCAGTTTGTCCTGACAACCTTGGATCCACAAAAGTGTTCATTTCTTGAAACCAGCTGCCAAACAATTGCACTGCATTCTTACTACATGATAATCTTTCAGTTAATGTGGAAAACAAAGCAAGTGGTCTAAGCTGTAAATTATGAAGTCTCTCCCAAAAAGCAAGCAAAGGTGGTGGAGTGCCATGTGGCACTGGTGTGACCCTCAGCACCTGCAGGAGCTGCTGTGGTGGGGACCTGCAGCAGCTCCCCCTGCTACTGCAGCCCAGGGCAGGGGGAGGTGACAACGTGTCCATCCCCTACAGCCACTGCTGTGCTGGCGTTCCAGACTGGCAGGGTCTGGAACTGGGAATATGCATCCTTTGTGCAAATGTGGCTGTTGGTGTCAGAGCCATGGGAATCCCCTATTCCCAAACCATTATTTGTGGAATGAAGGCTAGAGTTTTTCAACTAAAAATCAAAACAAGTGCCTGATGAATAAACCTACTGCGTCAGGAGTCTAGTGATCCTGCCAACTGCTTTTGCAGGATTGACTGCTTTGAAAACATTAAAAAACCACCCCAAAGCAAGCAAGCAAACAAACAAACAAAAAAGAAAAACAAATGCCACCACCCTCCAAAAAACCCCAAGTAGCTATCAATCTGGAATGCAGTATTCCTGAGAAGATACAAGCATATAGCATAAATCATAATTTAAGTAAGATCTTGTTTGTCTTCTATCATCAACAGTACAAGTTTCTTCAACAGAGCAAAGATGAAAAATTAAAATAAGATGCATTATATTTTTGAAGTTAAATGAAAACATGTTTGTGCTTGACATAATGGGAAATAGCTTGAAAAATATTTTATTCTTAAAAAAGGAAGGAAGGAATTTATTTTAACGCTTCCAAGAACTTTGTATGCAGGTGATTGACAATTGAGTAAGTGTCAGGTATTTAAGTGAGAGCTGCCTGTCGTACCCATATGGGTTTTTTTAGGAATAGTTTTATTTCGTTGTTGATTATGCCATCAGACTTCATGCTTTATTTTACCTTATACTCACCTAAGTACATGGTACCTGTTGCCAGACAGTCCATGATCACAACTAACCTTTCATGAAATATAAGTAGAATTGTTGTTTGATACATTCATGAACATGGAATATCTTTTTTTATGTATGAGTGATGTCTTGTATTCTTGATACATTCTTTGAGTTTTTCTCCTTGCTGGGGTGGTTGCTATTGACTATTTGCTACATTTGCACATAAAAAAAGCATATGTTGATTTTTGAGGACTAAAATACAGAGTAAAAATTATTTTTATTACTTTTCCTTATAGCAGCCATGTCTACCTGTAAAGCAGGCAAGAGATAGAATTTTGTTGTAAAGACAGCAAGACTTCATATCAGTTTAGGGAAATCTACAGGAGACATGCCAAGAGTTTGTTAAGTGTCTTAAGACTGGTTTTGGTAAATGTCAGGCTCATGCTGATACTGGTGCTTTACAAATTCTAATCTATAGGAATCATTAATAGAGAATTTCCTGACTGTTCTGTACCAAAATTTCCTTTCTATTTCTTCCTTCTGGAGTAGTTATACCAGGCAACTTCACATTTAAAGTATAGGAGGGCTTCTATTTTAGTCTGTGGGAGGCTTATGTTAAGATGTGATATCTTACTTTTAGAGTATACATATTTAAAGGTTAAACTGAGCCATGCTCAGTCAGAGCTTTGTCACTAACAGTAGCTGTGTAAGACTTGTTCTAATTTCTAAATTTCCAAAGCAGCCACCTGAAATTAGTTGAATCCTGTAAATTAGCACAAATGTCATGGGGATGTGATACAGGGAATCTAAATACAACTGGGGTGCACTTCAAAATTTGCTTTGGGAAAAGCCATCTGCCTTACAGGATAACTACTGTGATAACTCATGTACTGTGCTGGATGACAGTGAGTGAAAACCTCCCTTTCCCCGCTGCCTTTGGTTTCCAGTTCAGATTGGGAATAATCAATCTGGTCATTTTAGTAACACCTTTTGACCTCAGTGTTACATGTTGGATAACATGAAATAAAACTGGATGAGGTAGTGTAGTCCTCATCACTAAAAAGTATCAATTACTTCAGTGATAAGGTAGGTTTTTCTTGCAGGGCTGTAGAATCTCAGTATTTGGAGAGTTTTAGTAGGCTGTGTGGTAGCTTACTTTGTAACACCTGCAGATTTCTTTTCCCGTGTTTTTTATATTCTGTAGGTCCACAGATGCCTTTCAATTCACTGGACAGAGAATTTACCAATAAACATTCACTTTCTGATGAAATATCTCCTATTGAAACTGTGAATGTTACTTAAGCTTTTATTTTAACTAGTTGTGTTGCTTTTAATGATAATCAAAATCCATGGTAAAAAGTAACAATAGCAATTGCCTCACTGAAGCACTTTAATTAAAACTTTTTTTTAAGCATTAGGATTGTTGTCACATTTTCAATGTTGTCACAGTGCTATCACAGCAGTTGTGGACTCTGCTATTTGTATTGCTTTTAAATTTATCGTGGTTTTGATAAAGCAGCGCTTTTGCACAGTGGTGAGAAGATGTGATGACAGGTTGCTAGATGCTTTTCTGAAAGAGAAGATTTTGAATGCTTCCAAATTAAACCAGGGCTGCCTGAGCAGTTAGTTGAACAAGTCAGAACTTCAGTAGTAACTCTGAAGCAACGTAAAGATTCAAATAGGTGACATCTGAAACTTTTTTTCTAGATATGGTATTTCTTCATCTTCACAGATGTGAGAGCTTTTTAGAAATACAATTGATAAATTAGGTTGTGCTAAGTTAGGTTGTGCTTTAAAATTCTTTGTTGTATAACTTCAGCACTTGAGTAGGTCCCCATCTACATCCACAATTGGGCCTAATTCATATTCTTCTTAAAATGTGAGATCAAATTTATGTAGAGAATAAATTAATACGATACTAGACTCTTGTTCTATTGGAACAGGGAAGAAATATAAGAATAAAAGAAACTATTGCAATAGGTTACTTTGTAAGATGACATTATAGAAAGATTTTTAAAAGCATTTATTGTGTGGCCTGCTGATGATGACTGATGATTGTAACATAACATTTACTATAGGCATTTGGCATTTAAAAAAGATTGTGAAGTAAGAAGAAAGTTTACAACTTTGTTTTCTAAGTCTACAAGAAATAGCTGGCACAAAAGCTTTGCTTATGGTATTACATTTTCACTTGTTGAGTTTTCAGGTGTGAGGCCATTTTTTGGTATTGGTATTGATATTTTGCTGTCAAACATAGTGTGAATCCTAAAATGTGCTGAGGGTGCACCTGTCTCTGTGTTTCTTCTAAGGTGCTATGAATACCAGAAAGAGAAAAGCTGCTGTGTTGGTTGACCCCAGCTCTGCAGAATCCCCCAGTCTTGTATTTAAATTACTTGTTTACAGACTGAATTTGAGGAAACTATTAATCCTGTCCCAGAGCTTTGGGGAAAATACTTTATATGATTTAGAAGTTGTACTGTATGAAATCAATTTTATTCATTTTGTCATAAAAGCACATCTTTCAGAGATTACTGTGATCGTCCCCTCAACCTATACTTACCCAAAAGAGGATACTAGTCTTACTATGTACTTTCTTTTAACATTTAATCATATTGGTGTTTCAAATTTTAATCACCCTGTACAAAGATTATTTTTGTGCTATCTAGCTGCATATTATTTTTCATCTGTTTCTTGAGGAAATGAGACTTACGTTGTTGTGCTGTTTAACCTGATAACTTTTGAGCCATAATGTCCAAATATGGCAAAGGTAGAGGTTTCAAAGGAAGTTAATTTGCTCCAACTTTCAATACTACTACAACTGATTTGCCTCTTGAGAAGAGGGATCCAGATGGACACCTGTGCTGGAGGATGGGCTGTAGCTTGAAGCCCGTAGTCAGCTGTTGTCTTTGCCATGCTGAAAGGTTGATGGTGGCCTCAGTAGCTTGGAGCCAGGGACAGATGGGTGGTGCACCCAGGAGATGGGAGCTATGAAAAGATTGAGGCATGGCAGAAGGGGACACCAGCTCATTTCTGTTATTTCCACGTATCAGTCAAGCAGACTCAATTTGTCATGCTCAAAAAATGTCCAACACCCCCTTGTCCTCCTATCTCTCCCAGTTCACCCTACAGTTGCAAAATTGGTAGATAGCCATGTAAGAAAGCCTGAAGGTTTCACATAGCAGGACTAGCACTTTTGGCTACCTCTTGTCATTAGATCACATTTCCTGTAGAATGAAGCTTCTTTAGTCTCTACCTTTTTTTATGCTGCTCCCAAGATTCTTGTCTTTCATTAAGTTGCATCTCACCTGAACATTTTATGCAACAATTCCCTTCCTTATATAATGGTTTCCATATGTTTGCTGTATCAAGTCTAAATATTTCTTTCAGCTTCATTTTGATGCCATCTGCTTTTTTGTCCTTCTTTGAAACAAGAGAGATGTAATAAGAAAGTGGTTTTCCTTGATTATGTTCTCAATACAAGACAATGGATTATATCCAAAATGGAGTTTCAGTAGAGAGAGGTTTGATTTTGGCATTGTTAATTCTTCAAACAAAGAGCTGTAAATGTATTGTTTCTTCTACTGTACACAAAACTTTGCATTTGACTGCTCTGTGTGTTGACTCTAGCTGTGATACAGAGATATCTGTATAACATTTTTATTTTAGGAGAAATAAATGCGTTAAAGATGTTTTGCCCATAGGTAGGAACGTCATATTATCTAGCCTGTATGACTTGCATGTTAAACAAAATTCAGACTCCAGGATGTTTTCTCTGAAAGGTCATTGGAAAGGTGAGGACCAGAGATGAAATGATATCATCTCATGTTTACATTCATTATACAGTGCAGTAGTGGGTTGACCTACAGGAAAATAGATCCTACATTTGAATTCCTTCATAACTTCCTAAGTCAATTGTTAGTTCCTTTTTAAAAACCATGTAAAATTGGCAGCAATTTAGCTATTACTGAATTCAGGTTTTGAGGACCTTTGACTATTTATATTGTGCAACACTGCAGCAGTATTGTTATAAGCAGAAGATTAAAGAAACCTCAAAAGTAAAACAAGTTTCTGTCACAATCTGTGCTGAATTTTTATCTAATGTGCTTTAGTTTTCTTAGAGGTTTCAACTAATCTGCATGTAATCTTTGTTGGAGGACATTGGCAGTATGCCATACAACTACTTTTTTCATTTTCCAGCGTTAACTGTCCTTTTCTGTTTCTCCACCTTTTCATAATTCTGTCCATGAGTTTTCTGTGCCTAAAATTTTCCTTAAGGCTAGGACTGACACAACTTGTTCTATTCTTATCTGTTTCTATGGCATTTCATCATTTATTGCTTGGTATTTTCTTACACAATTTTCTGTGGTTTTTATGGCAACATCAAATAACAAATCTGTTAATTTTCAAATCATATTGCTTTCAAAATGTTGTATATTATATTGCTGAGAAAGAGGTGAAATATTTTCAGCATTATTAAGCAAATTAATGTGATAAATTAATTTACCTTGTAGTTTTGCAATGTTGCTGCTTCTAGGCAGCTTATTATGCACTGTGATTCTACTTAGGGAAGTATAAATAGAATACATTTATTGAAGTAGGAGAAACTGTTAAATTGCTGAAAATACTCCTTTGCTATTATTATTCTAATGGCCAGGATCTGGTAATCGTGACTGGCATTCTAATGTCATCACCAGCCAGATTAGTAGGCATTTAGTTCATAATTACTAAGATTCCTTGTGCAATACAGACCATCAAATGACATAAATACGAACTCCCAGAATGGAAGATACTTGGAAATGTAATGTCAAAAATCAACAGAATAAGATACTTCTCGTAGTTTGTATTTAAATCAGTAAGAGATACTGATGGAGGAAAGAGGAATGTGGTTTGGGATTGAAGTGGGCAAGAATCTAAAACTTCTGCAAATGGAGTATAAAGTCAGAGTCAGTAATGAAAATGGAAGAAAGTTACTTCTTTACAAAATTACCTGATGGTCTAGTTCCACAATTTTTTTTGTATGCAACGTGAAAATATTGCTACTTTTAAATATCTCTTTGTATGTTTTGGATTTTAAAATATTGTGAAGTCATAATTTGCATTTTGTGTCTTTTAATGGAGCCTTTGGTGAATTTGACATTCACTGTAACAATTTTTTTTTCAAATTTTCTCTAATATATTTGCTTCTACAGCATTGTGAATTCTCATAGTTTATACAGTATTTGTATTTTCAACTTTGTGCACATAGGTATGTGTGTGTGAGATGAAGTTAGGACTATTATAATGAAAACCTTACCTTTTCAGTGATGTCAAAAAAGCTAACAAGACGTTTTTTCTTCATGCCTATAGAATTCTTAAATTACTAACATAATTTCTGTGTGATAGGATGTTGAGACATCCTGACTTGGATTGCACTCTGATTTCAGGCTGTAAGAATGCAAGTCTCAAAGACATTAGGCAGAAAAGGTACAGCTTTTCCTCCATCAGATCTGACCTGGCATTTTGTTTTTTCAAGGAAAAAGAATTGGGTAGTGGGTCCCCTACTCAAAATGTGGCGAGTTCAACAAGGCAGTTTGTGTTCAAAACTATGGCAGCTTTTCAGAAGATGGTGGCTTAATGCCAAGAGCAACTTCTCTGTCACCAATAGATTCTGCCCAGCAAATCATTTGAGTTCCAAATAAAAAGATGATACTGGGGATTCTTTAAATAATTACATTTTTGAGGTTCTTTGGATTTGGTGCTCTATGTTAATGCCAGGTTTTAAACTATCTGAGGTAGTGCTGTTTTCTGCTTGTGACGGGATGTAGAAGTTTTAAAGATATTCATGATTCCTCCCTTTCCCATTCTCATCCTTCTGCCACATAAGATGAATTTCTCTTCCATCAATTCCAGAGTTATGCTGTAAACTTGTCTTTACGTGTCTTTCTGAGAGTAGAGTTTTTTGACGGTAAATCCTAGTGCTCATGTCCAGATATGTGCAGTAACTAGATCAAGAAATAACCCATGTGCATTGTTAATATTTAAAGTCCAGAACAGATAGGCAGTCTTTTGACATTAAACCTATGTTACCTAAATCTGTTTAAGCTCATGCATATCCATCAGATCTATCAGTGATAAGGGAGTTATTCACCCGCTTTTTATTCTTACAGACTGAACAATGACCTATAAATGACCAGTGTTTTAAATTTGTGCTTTATCTCTCTTCAGTTGTATCTTTGAATGCAGGATACCATTCAAACTGAGGAATAGATGTTCTGTAAGCATAAACCCCAGTGATGTACTCTAGATAAATTGTGAGGGCATTTAATAACCTCAATGTTTGTATTTTCACCTTTACTTTGGAAAGCCACTGCTATGAAGATAGTCAAAGCTACTGAACTGCTTTTGCAACACACTGCAAACTAAAATACTTTTTTTTTTTTGGGATTTTAATTATTTCTGAAAGTGCAGTTGTGAAACATAATTTTATTTAAAGCTGAGCCTGTGAACTGTATAGCAGCTGAGTGCATTGAGCATGGATTTTATTTGAGTACTGACACCTTGCATTGGAGGAATGCATTTGTCTAGCTCACATTTTTCTTAGCTTTTTATGTGGTCTAGGAATGTGCTGGGTGGGAGTTCATGTTATTTCCTGCCCTGATATTTAAGTTTGGAAATAATATAGGTGATGCTTTTGGTTCTACTTCAGTTTCCAAACTGTAAACACGAAATCAGTTCTAAAACCTGGACTGAACTGCCAATAGTTTTTCTCGAGAGGGATCTAGACTAGAAGCTACACACACTAGAAGATAACCAATGGTCTGCATTTGAACATTACCAGTGTTCAAGTGCAGTATGTATAACCTTTTCATTGTTGATATACTATGCAATGGATAAGATGTTACAATTATTTTCTTTTTCTTTATGGATTTTTAAATCTAGAAAACTGAGCCCTTAATTGAACTCTAGATAATCATTCAAGAGATGGATTGGAAAACCAGCAGCGAGGCCAGAAAGTTTCTACTGAGACTTGGTTGACGTCATAAGAGTTTACAGAGCTTGTACCATTCATGAGTTCAGGCCATTGTCGTCACTCACTCCCAGAGGTGCAGAAGGAGAATAATGAGCACTCTAAATTTGAATGGGGATTCGTGAATGGCAATGGCACAGAAGCTTGTACAGTACCTGTTTGCATTGAGTATTGAGTCAAAATTATATCTGCAGATTATGATCTCAAAAACCTAATTAAATAAACTGTTGCTCTGTTCTCTGTAAGAAAGCAAATAAGATAAATACTGGGGACCTTCCTAGGAGATAATTCTGTGAAGGTAAGAAAAAACTGTGCTAATAGTTGGCTTGATTGCACTAGTGTTTGAATCAGACACAAAATATTTGATAATAAAATATTTCTTTGGCACGTGATTTTGGCAGTTCTGGACTCAGTAAGTGAATATGCCACTGAATCATTGAACCTTAACGAGTAAGTGTAGTTTCTAAATTCATACAGAATAAGCATCACGCTTCTCACAAGGTGGATTGTGTTTTAGAGGCTAGATATAGATTATTACTGTTTATTAGGTTATTACTGTTCAGTATCTAGATTACCTGGATTTCTTGTTCATTAAGATGAGTGGTCTATTCTTTTTAATTTAGTGTTGATCTTAGTTGTGTGTTGGTACATGCAACTCTTGATTAGTGTATTTTGACATGACAGATTATCAGTAATTATCTTGTTCTGTATTTTCAGCCTATTTTTAGTATATTATTTGCAGTAGAGTGGTCTACTACATATTTGTAAAAGAAGAGATAACTATATTATTTAAAAGCTGCTAGCTGAGTGCTGTTATTAATAGATTATCCCTCTGTATTTATTCACTTATTTTAGATTTAATTTAGTCTGGATGAAAAGCAAACCAGTAGATATGTACTAGATTTAAACCATCATATGCTGGATTTCATCAAGTTCATTAAATATTATTTGATAGTGTTCATTGTTTTCCAAATGTGGCACTGGTGTATTTTATTAAAAGAAAAACTGAATCCACTTTAATGAACCAGCTGAAACTCTGTCATGCCTGATTGGTATGATTTATAGATAGGACTTCAAGAGAGGGCAGCATCAGGAACAGTTAATAAACTATCATTTTGGTGTAAAGAGATTTTTAAAAGTCTGCTCAATTCTTGAGAACAATAGAAGAGTTTCCTAAACAATTTTTATCAGTTTTCGTAACACTAAAACTTTCATCAGCAAATGAAATCTCCAGCCCTTGTGGCTAGTGAGCTGCTGAATGCCATGCAGGAGTGGAACAATAATACCCTTCCTTTTCTGGGGATGCCATGGGCCAGGATGCTGCTATTGGGCATGCAAATCTTTTAGGAAAATTGTGAACCACATCAAACTAAATAGTAGTCAAGTGTTTCTGGCAGGGGAAAAAGGATTCCTGGAAAACATTTGAGGAAGGAATAAAGAAATTTTGAGGAACTGTGGACCAAGACGCATTCTTTAAAAGCCAACAGTGCTTCTCTTTGATCTTTAAAGTTGTACAAAAAAGAAAACTTGGTGCTGTCCTGCCCAGATGCCGCAGGCTGGGGGATTGATTCTCCCCTTGCAGTTCACTTCAGTCACTCCCTGTGTGTAGCACCCGTGGGCTGTATGTTGGTACTTAAGCAAGCTCGGGTATGCTTGGCTGTAATCCTGCCCCAATCCCTCTCCCAAGGTGGTAACCTGCAGGCCTTCCTGAGGCAGCATTCTCCTCCCTGCTACAGTAAACAGCTCACTTAAATCTTTCTGCTTAGCCCAGTCTTTATTGAATTGCTGCAAGTTCAGATTCCACAATTTCTGATGTTTTGCAGGCCTCCTTCAACTGATGCCTCAGTATTCTTGGGAGTTTTTTGCTGCCTTTGCTGTATTTTCTTCCTTCTCCTGGTGATTAATAAAGCTGGCATTTGTTGCTCATAAATTGTCCTGAGTTTTTGGACTATAGGATTTTTTTCTGTCCATCTTATATCATCAGTGATTGAAACCCATCCTCTCTCATACAAGACTTCCAGAAAGATTTCTGCATGAAATAAACTCCAGCAAACGTTATGGCTATCATTTTCCCATTTATTAAAGATAATACAGGCTTTTCTTAGGTCCTTTCTGAATTGGTTGTTTCAAACTAAACTGAATTATCTTCCTTATAAAAAATATAACCAAGTCAAGGTTTCCCAGCAAATAAGATACAAATATGCATGTACATTTTGGGTTTGGGTGTTGTGTGTCTCTTCCAACAGACTTTCGCTTTTAGGAATATTTAGTTTTGTTGGTTTAGTTTTGAGTATCAACCTTCTGTGCTTCTCAGAAGATTTGGATTCATTTGTATTATCCCTCAGTAGGACACTGAGGTTTGATGTTTAAAATTCTTTTAGCCTCTTGCATTGCACTTCAGGTTAAATGCTTTTCTCAGTTTGAGGGTTATTGCTGTGCATGCATTGCGTGTCAAAACTCACTATTAATTGAGTTTCCATTTTTCTTTCTATTTAAAAAATAATCTTAAATGGACTATTAAGAAAAAATAGCTCTAAAATATATCATTATATATTCAATTAATTTTTAGATTTTAGTACAGCTTTTTTTTAACCCTAGGGCTTCTACTTCAAGTTACCTATGTTTTTATTTTTCACTATATTTTTGCATTTACAAAACAGTTTGGCGAAACTAAGAATATCTTTAATTTTTAAATTTATCTTTATAGTGTTTTGGTGTCTTAACCAAATGATGTTTCTTAACTGTTTCTCATCCCTAATAGCTTATATCTTTGTTCTTAATACAGCTTGCATTTGTGTAAATTGGTAAAAATTTACAAAAATAAAATACTGTTACTTTCTGAATGTTTTTAAAATGCTCTTTTCATGAAAGAATCAGATATCAGGGAGGCAGTGGCTTAACTTACAAAAACTTTGGGGTATGAGGGTAACATTTGGGTTTATGTAGCTGAATGACAGCTGCAGTAGCTGAAATATGATATGGTGAATTCAAGGGCACTGGAAGATACCTGCTGATAGCTGAGCTCAGTATGAAGCATAATTCAGAAACACTTGCCCTGGAGAGCCATAGATTAATAAAGATAAAATGCTGAATTTTTGATGCTACTTACTTGCTACACTAAGAGCTTTAGCTGAAGAATTCAATTTTCTTTTAAACCTTTATATATATATATATCTTTGCTTGGTAGGATATTTTGAGGGTTATTTTGTTTGGGTTTTCTTCCTATGTTTTAAATTTTTTTCTCCAAAAGCAGAATGGGCTAGGGAGAGTGAATCCTGCATATTTTTAGATCAGGTGTAGTAGCTACTTTGCCATCAACACTGTGTGGATATATTTGCAATGAAGTTGAAACAGCATGGCGAGTATCCAGATGGAGCATTTTTCCTAATCTTTAGCTTGTTTACTCTGTTGAGAGCTTCTGTAAACATTTATAGTATTCTTCAAGACAAACTTTACAATTAAGCTTGAGATTCCTGCTATAGAAAATCACAGGATATAAAAAGCCACCAAGATTTTCTCTAAGGGATTTCAAACTGTGACTTTTTGCCTGTGATACTCTAAAAGTAATTCTTAAAATTTCTGTCATGGATGATGAAATCCTGAAGAGAAGGTGATAGCAAATGAAAATGTCATGCTTCAGTAGACCCTAGCATGTAGTGTAACAATACACCCTGTGTAAATGACATAGGAAACAGAGAATGGCAGGATTTTTTCCTTCTGTGCCCTTAAATTTATTTATCACTTTTCTGTGAGATACTAACAATTTGATGTCGAAGGTACTTATTATAAGAGGTTTTGAGATACATTGCTTCAGTTTATTTCCCCATGTTCAGACTCTTTCATGGTGCTTTATTTGTTTTAGTGAAAACTATATACCTAATAGCTACAAGAACACCAAATGCTCTAGTAGGTAAAACCAATGTAAACTGTATTTGAAATGCTCAGGATACGATAAAGCATCAGTGCACATTGCCGTACTGTTTTGTCAGGAACTGGGTAAAATTATGTGCTAGTTTTGCATTGATGGACATTTGGTGAAAAGGGAAGAAGGAAATTATTTTCTAAGAGAAGCTGCTAATAGCTTCCTTCACGCCTGACAAAAATCAATCAGTGGCTAGTTTTGAATACAGACACCTTGTTAAACCACTAGAAAGCTGAACATGCCTCTGTGAACACACATGTTAAAAATCAACCCCGGGAAAGCTCTCCTTTCTTCCAGCCTGGGAAGGGGTAACAATCTGTCCTGGCTTCCCCTTTATGGTGGGGCTGGGAAGTCCTGGCCAGGCAGGGGGAGGAGGATGAGGAAGGAAGGCCCTGTGTGGGTTGGATTCACAGCCCATCTGTGAACATCTCACTGCTGGGCTGGTTCCCCTCCCTCCAGCACAGGCGTAGAGAAACAATATGAAGACACCAAAGTCAGTGAAGGAGGAGTCAAGTGCCAGATGGGAGGAGAATGAGGAGATGCCTTAGTCTTAGGCTGAAATTCTTTTGCAAGGCCATGGCAATAGACTGTGATACTAGAAAATCCCTTGAAACAGTATGGGGGAATGGAGTCTTTAAATTGCAGATACAAGGAAAGGCATTTGTGCAGAAGCGAGTAAATGTTGAAGTAGCTGTGATCTCATGAGAAGTTCAACAGAGAGAGAGAGATGAGAGTAAAGAATTGCCCCCAGGGAGAGAAGATCTCTGTTCCCAGAGATGAAGCTGATCTCAAAAAAGAGATGAAGAGAACCTTTGCTTTTGAACAGCTCATCCTTAAAATGGTACCTCATGAGTTTAACATAGCCCATAAACGCAGCTATGGGAAGGCTGCATGAAATGGGAGGGACCTCATGAATGCAGATTTCTGGGTGGCTGCTATTCATGAGAGTTAAAGCCATGAGAGAACTATTTTCTTGTGGAGAAGTCTCCATGACATACCGAGAGAGACTCCTCTCCCTAAGAGAACTGATGAAAGACTATTTTAGAGGTGGTAAACTAGCATTAAGTTCCAAGTTTTGTCTGCACATTGTCAGTGAGAAGAGAAAGAAGGTTGTGAGGAGAGGGGAAGTGTTCTAAAGTTTTATTCTGATTCTTACTAATTTTTTTGCCCCTCTTCTTGTAGATTTGTTAATAAAGTTTTCTTTACACCCTTCAAGTTTTGAGCCTGTTTTGCTCTTCTCCTAACCCTATCTCACAGCAGAAAAGGAGTAAATAATTCTAGTGGGTGCTCAACCCACCACGTTATTTGGTGCATTGGCTGGGAAATAAAACCACTACAAATTGCAACAGGTAAAAGTTGACTTTATTGCTGATTTCACATTACATTATAAGCTGTACTTTTCCTTAGATTTCAGTTCCAATAATCATGACTTTTCATCTTAGTTTTTGACTACTAGATTCTTTTTCCTCTGAGCTTTTTAGCCTTTTTAATTGCAGAAATATTTAGATTTTAGCTGCCTCTTGATGATTTAGAAATTAAAAGGAAAATAAAAAGACACTTCCCGTCTCCTGAAAACAACTTATTTTAGGTATCTAATTTTAAGGGTAATATAACAAAGGTAAATGACTCAGCTTATGATTTTTGAATTTTAGTATTGTCAGTATTTAATGTGCTCAAAGGAGAGCCCTGGGCACTGTTCAAAAAAAGCATGCAAATGATAGTATAAACTAATGCTAAAGAAAACTCTCTTGTTCCTAGTGGTCATTTCTATTGAAATGTCACTTTGTTTGAAGCTGAGAAAAGTCTCCTAGAGCTGAAAAATACTGATGGTACTGACTAAGATTTAGCTTTGTTAGATGGTACTAAGGCTTAGCTTGTGTTGCTAAAATTACATTCAGCTTTAATGTTAGAGCAGAGAGAAATCTACTAGTGAAAATAGGGATTAATCATAGAGAAGTTATGTACACTTTTATCCCTAGAAAAACATTTTAAAAATACATGAACTTGTCCATCTTTAATTTTCTTTTATATGCTTATTTTAGCCCCCAAGATGCTTAAGGTAGCTGCAGTCCTGTGGAATGAACTTTGGTTTTTGACAGTTGTCAGTCCTTCTCTCCTATAAATTGTTACAGTAATTTAGGTCCTTTTTATATTTGTGTAACTTTGTGCATTGCAACAAGGATTCTTGCTCTTCAGACACCCTGAAATAAGTGCTCTCACTCCATTCCCTGTACGAGTTCTTCTTGTGACTGATTTGCTCACTGTAGTGACAGCAGGGGTGGGGATGGCAGCAAGTCAGAGCTCTGCTGTGTGGCCAGTGGGTGCCTGAGACAGCTCATCCTCACCTCCTTAGACAGGGTCAGCAGGATTTGCTGTATAAGCACACATAAAGCAGTTCTCCTGTTGCTGCATGGGAGCAGCAACAGACAACAGTAGCTGGGGAGTATTTCCTTGCACACAAGCGTGTGGCAGTTTTTTCACTAGTGAGATTCACAGATTTTGGATGTGAATTCATAGTAGAGACAAATTGGGCAGAAAGACCCACCTTGTACCGTTTGGATTCTGACTCAAGTTTAACTTTTTACACCGGTTTAAAGAAAGGAATTTGAAGCCATCAGTGGAACTCATTCCACTAGAGAAAAGTAAACTCTGCTCAACAGAGGGAAGTGAATAGCTGGAGAGAAAAATTTCTGTTACCTGAGACCACTAACACACAAGACAATCAAAGATATGCACTGGTTAAATCTTAGAAGGTGCTATGGGCAACCCCCTTTTGCAATTGCTATTGATGTAATGATTGTTGTTAGCCTTTCTGTTGATAATTCGTACTGTAGGAATTGCTAGCAGATGGGAAAATAGATTACTCAGAAAATAGTATTAACAATCCATTTTTTTTTAATCAAAGGCCCCTAATAGACATGTTGCATGTAAGATTCATTTAAGCAGTTGCTAGGAAGAACTTGTTTTCTCAAGTAAACACAACAAACTTGATACAGATTGCGTTTTGATTGAATATCTATTTCCTTAACAATTTAAACTCTGAAAATACATTTGCTTGTTTTTGTTGCACCAGCTTAATAGCAGTATTTAGTAATTTGCTTTGATAGACTCGAGGTTTGCAATGGTAACTCATGCATTATGGAATTAATAACGAAATCTACTTTTATTCTATTGAAAATATAACTGTTATAGGGGTTTTATTTACCTCTCGTGCTGCACAGAATGGATTAAGATTATAGTATTGTACATCCACTACAACTTTGGCTTCCACCCCTTGAAAAGTTTGGATGGTTACAGGTATGTGCTGGCCAAGTGTGGCTGTTGAGTTCCAGACCCCCTCAGCTAAATCCATGAAACACAAGCACCACCAAGTATCATAGATAAATGTCCCTCCTTCTGGCTCCTGTGCTGGACATATGTGGAATCCAGTAGTCAGGATTTATATTGTACTTTTTGATTTCACAACTCTGAGAGTCCATTTTCTATTGTTCTTTATCTCTTTCCTTCTGAGCTTATTGTTCAGAACTCAGGTCTATAGATAGGAATGCACACTTATTTTCCAAGTGCCCCTTTGGTCCAGAATTTTCACCAGTATGGCTTGATGAGGATTGTAAGCAAAAGATGTAAGATACAATGTGGGTCCTCCTGCAGGTAATTGACTGCAAGTAATTATTCTTTGGTTTGCTGAAAATAGTGATCCAAATGAACCTGGTCCATATGGGATGCAAGAAATTAGACCAAAAGACAAAAAAAGTAAAACTTGTTGCACTTCCCTGGCAGAAGTTTGGTTCTGTGAGGTGAGTGCCTCAGTATGTGAGAGAAGAATTCCTTGTGTGTCACTGTTTGAAGTAAAAAGTAAAAAAAAACCCAATCACCTGAAACCAGTAATGACCAGAGTAAGAATGTTTTGTTTTTAGTGATAGAGCAGCTTTGGTGGGTTCCTGGCATCCAGACAGGGTCAACCCACTACAATAGGAAATATTCTTCTGATGACATGCTGACTTGCACTGTATTTCACAAACCTTGTGTGATCGTGCTGGATTATTTTAAACCCCTGGACTGAATAGCAATGGCTCCTGCCACCTTCACACAAGGGCAGTGTGCCTGTCTGGGGAATGCTTGCAGCTCTGACCTGTGCTCTGATGGCAACTGGAACGCTTCATGCCTGGAGCTGCCTCAGCTTTTGGATTTTTACTGGATCCCAGCGTAATGAGGACAGTCACATTAAGAAAAGCTTGCTAATGATTCCTTTTCTGTTCTACTCCTTTTTAACTTCTACATGTGGCCTTTCCTGGAAAAACCTCTAACCTCTTACAAATAAGCTGAAAAATGAGCAAGGAGAAGTTAAATGATTGGTGTCCCATTTGCTAAAAGTTTGAGATGTGTACCAGTCAAGACTTACTGGTCTCCCAAATGTGTGGCTGAGTTGCCTTTTCCAAAGATTATAACTGAAAATTGTAGTTCAGTTAGAAGGTTAGTTATGGTTTTATTCTATTTGTCCCATCTTAGGTTGGTGCTGCTGAAAGATGCTTCTGCCACTGGCAACTTGGGTTGATGCAACTTGTTTCTGAAAGGTTGTCTTCCGCTAGGATTTCCTGGATCAGGGAGAGAAGGTGGAGGCAGGAGCTGCTGGCACTCAGCTTGCAGCACTGGGAGCTTGTCCCATAGGGATGGCTGTTCGATCTCTTCATAGGCAAAGCTGATTTCACTTGCTCTAGCAAAGTGGAGAATTTCAGTGAGGCTTCTTTGCATGTGACTGAGTCTTAAGAATATATCAGCTTCGAGGAGAAATTATTTAGTGTCATCTGGCTTTGGTGGTGGTTTGACTTCCTTGTTTGATTTGCTTCCCTTATACGTTGTAGCTCTCTTTAATGATTAAGTTAACAAATACATCTTTAAGGAGAATAGTTTTATCTTTGTAAACCTAATTTTTCTTCTGGAAAACTGGGTCTGTCTAGTCACTCTAAAAGGCTGTGCCTGTGTGTGGCATTATAAGTTGCAGTTTGGACTGTTGTTTTCCTAAATCCATGTGATTACCTGGTGAAATAAAGGGTCCCAGTGAAGGCAGATGCTGCTACCGGAAACTCCACTAAGACCTCTGTCTTGGAAGTAGCCCATCCTGACACTAATTGCTGTCTCCTTTGTGGTTGTGGGTGTTTGATCTCTGAAAGGATGTGATTCAGTCCATTATGTGGAGTGGCAGGAATTGAACTATCTATTATTGTCACACAAATGATATCATGATTACAATTGTAACAATTGTTACAGTTAGCAGCTTTTTAAAAGCTATTGAAATATAATTTAAAGCCTTTCTGAATTCCTGTAGCTTTTGCTACTGAATGCTCCCCTCTCTCTGCCCATTAATGCCAGTAGCCCCAGTAGTTAGAACAAGCTACTTGGTGAATTATATATGGCAATATAAATTGCAAACTGTTTGCAAGGGGAAGTAAATGAATGCTGAGCTCTATTGCTTTAAGAATTTAAACCAAAATATTTATCGTGCAGGGCAATAAATTACATAGGAGTAATGAAATACCTTGTTTGAGTTACTTCTACACATCTTATTTGACATATTTGCTGTTGCATTCATTCTTTGGGTTTTTGCAGGCTTTTAGAGTTTGTGAGGTAATACCTATAGCACAGACAGAGGTCAAAGAAATATATTTTTAAGTTTGTGAAGGAGACATATAAGTGCACAGACACACATACATATTTCCCAGATTCAGCTGTGGTTGATTAAGTGGTTTTCTCATCTGGTGTCATGTCAGATAGGTGAGACCTTCTTAACTGTTCTGTTTTCTTCCACTTCCTTCCTTTAAATGTCCTGAGTGTCAGCCATTCATATTGATGAGTACCATGGCTATCTGGATCTCCTGGGTGACATGTCTGAGATAGTTCTGAAAGGTTTTTGTTCTCTGGCTTAAAAAAATTAATTTTCTTTATATTTTAATATTCATCCCAGCTGTCTGTGATCTTTAAAGAGTAGTTAATTCTCTTTGCTGGCTGTTTCTTGATTGAAATTTAAATAAAAACTCACCCACCACATTCTTCTCTGCTAATTTATGAAAAAATGTTTTTCAGGGCAGAATAATTATGTGATTACATCAGTTGGAGTCTATTCTATGCAGTTTAAGCCTGATATCTACAGTGGTGACTGAGTGAGAATAAGTGGCTGTCCAGACTGGCCGAGAGTGAGTGGGTAGAGACTTCATCACTGGCAGTTCTCACAAAACTCACGCAGGAGATTATTCAGTGTCTGCCCTTAGGCATTTGCTGGTCTGGGGAGCCCCAAATGCATTATTCCTGTCACATGTGCTAAATGCATTATTCCTGTCACACGTGGGTTTATTGCTCCTCTCATCTGTGCTGTCTTGGGATCAGTTAAATCGTGGAGTCGGCACTGTCATCTCTTCTTATTATACTTAAAATCTCTGACACTTAACTCCTCTAAGAGAATATCTTCACTGAAAAATGTGTCATGTCAGTTACATATGCCAGTGGGCTAAAAATTAAATAGAGTAGTGTGCAGGCTTTTAATTTTTTATTTCTCTGAAAATGAAAAGGTATTTTTCTGCAAAAGTCTTGGTGACTGAGGGATTCCTTTCCCCCATCCTTTTTTCTATATGTCAAATAGGAGGAGTGCAGTAAACTGGATGATATTTGATGCCTTGGGAGGCAACTCTTCCCTTCATAAGGAATAGAAGAGTCTTTGGGAGAGAGCAAGAGAAGGCAAATAAAGTGTCACAAGGAGGGCAACAAAGGTGGTAAAGGGTCTGGAGGGGAAGCCATATGAAGAACGTCTGAAGTCACTTGGTCTGTTCAGCCTGGGGGACACTGAGGAGAGATCTCATTGTCATCTACAACTTCCTTGTGAGGGGAAGAGGAGCAGCAGGCACTGATCTCTTCTTTGTGGTGCCCAGTGACAGGACCTGAGGGAATGGCCTGAAGTTTTGTCAGGGAAAGTCTAGGTTGGATATTTCAAAAAGGTTCTTCACCCAGAGGGTGGTTGGGCACTGGAACAGCTCCCTGGGGAAGTGGTCACAGCACCAAGCCTGAAAGAGTTCAAGAACTATTTGAGCAATGTTCCCAGGCACGTGGTGTGACTCTTGGGGCTGTACTGTGCAGGGCCAGGAGCTGGACATTGATTATCCTTGTGGGTCCCTTGCAGCTTGGCATATTCTGTGATTCCATAAGACCAACATTGCTGAGCACATCTGAAGTGTCTTACGGGTCTTGGGATCTTTGGTCCTTGAAGATATTTTGACATCTGGGGTTTAATTCTCTTCATTTGGAATCTTAAGGTTAAAATGATGCTGTGTGAAAACATGCATCTTTTCCATATGCTCTGTTATGCATTTCTGATATGCCCTCTCTCTTTATTATGACTTTAAATTATTCATTTACTTTGTGCACTGTGGTCTGGTAGTAGAAGTCATAATGCTTGGGTTTGGACTGTATGTAGCAGTATGTGTGGCTAATTTATATGCCTCAATTGCTGATAAAAATAAAGATCAAAAGTAGCAGTTAATTCCTCAGGGAAAACAGATCAGATTGTATTGATGGAAGCCTGCCCTAGATCATGAATGAACTATTGACTCATTAGTAGTTGATTCAGAATAGGTTTGTTGTTTTGGGTTTTTTTTACCTATGAGTTAGGTAGTGTACTTGTTTGCAATGTCAAAGTATTTGCAAACAAACTAAAGATTATGTCTTTCCTGAGAGGAAATTATATGGGCTATTTGAAATTTACTGACTGTTTTTCACACTGGTGAAGAATTATGGCACATTGACAATTTTGACAAGAGAGAAATACAGAAAGGCACTAAATTACATCCTGAAAAAAACACATAGGCCAGACAAAGAATGCATTTCAAATGCAGATCATTCCCTGCAATAGCAGGTGGAGCAGTAGGGCCCAACATGCCCCACTATCTGACAAGACTCCAACCTTTGCTGGCAGCAGCCAGCAAGACAGTGAAATAATTTGTGTTGTATGATTGGTCACTTTTAATGAGTGAAAGGTAATGAACTGTTAAACATTCTGAGAAAATATTTTTAGAGAGAAAATAACTTGGTCAAAGGTAACCTCCCCATGAATTCAGGAAAGTATTTCATGTATTAAAACACTGTTAGCAATTTGTTTGGGGTAGTTCTGACAACAGTTTGTTGAGGAAGCCAGGTGCCTTCTCATTCTTACCAGAAAATATCCCTGAGTACCTGTGAAGAGTACTACTTACAGCAGCTGTCTGTTTTTCAGGCTTCTGTAAGAAGTTTGATAAGAACTATTTGATTATACAATATAAGTTATATACATGAGTGTATATATATTTGTATTCTTCGCATGCTTTTTTCAGCCTAATGAGTTAAACTACAGCCCTGTATTTATTTGCAAGGTTTGAAAAGGTTTTTTTATTTTAAATTAAATGTGCTATGTGGGTTTGCTTTTATATACTGTTATTTACTGTGGAGCACAGTAAGGCTTTTGGCTACATCAACAGTTATATATATATATATATATATATATATATATATATATATATGTGTGTGTGTGTGTGTATACATACACTCTAAGTGTGTAAAAACCCTGCAGCTGTAGATTAAAGGCTTATGAAAGGCAGTGATTTTCTTTCTTCTTGAAAACAGTTTCTAATATTTTTTGTGGGCTTGTTTTTTGTTTGGCTGTTTTGCAGTTAAAGAATCTGAGTTTAGAAGAATTACAAATGAGATTAAAGGCTTTGGACCCTATGATGGAACGAGAAATTGAGGAGCTTCGTCAGAGGTACACTGCAAAGAGGCAACCTATCCTAGACGCGATGGATGCAAAGAAACGGAGGCAGCAAAATTTCTGAGTTTGTTTTGCTTTCAAACATAATACTAGCAGTCAGTGTGGACACTGGTAACTTTGTAAGTCAAAAGAAATTCAATTATGAGAGTTTCCAAAAATCTAATCTGTTAATTTTTCCTTCACAAGCAGTGACAATTGTAACAATCAAGAACATTCATATGGTGTTCTGCAAAAAGCAGCAAAACACTTTACCACTTGTTTGCATTTTCAAATGTTTAATCTGTTACTTGCCAGTCTTTTTCAGGTGTGTAGTGGTAACTTGGTATTGTACGTTGGGAATTGCATTTTGGAGCACCTGGAATGATTTCTTGATTGTGCAACACTACCGAGCCTTATATTGCAATGTATTTTTCTCCCACTTAGTAGCATATTTATTGTGTAATCTTTGGTTATCCTATTTATTTTATGCCTGTTTTCTGTTGGGAGGTGTTAGGATAATATTATGGAGAGCAGCTTCAAATTAGATAAAATTGCTATTGTAGTATAATGAAAAGCTGCTCACCACTGTATTATCTTTTAAAACGCCGATTTCAACAAGTATCCCGATTCAGGACAGCACTTGAACATGTATCCAGCCCATTCACAGCAGTAAAATTTAGGAATAAAGTAAGTGATAGGCACATGTTTTTCTGCTCTCCTGAATCAGGGACTGTTGTATTTGAGTAGTACAGTTGTTACACTACAGAGCATTCTTCGAGAGAGTATTTCTGTCGTTTCTACGCACACTGAGTCAGCTGTCATTAAACAAGAAAATAAGTGCCTAATCAGTTTTAATCTTTGTTATTCAGGAGAAGCAATACTTACAGTCACTCCTTAAGTGTAAACTTCCAATTGCTATTGCAATTTTGACCGGTATGAACCTCAATTTTACAACATAGTTTTATAATGGAGTAACAGCTACACTTTCTGGATATATTTTTTGTTTCATTTGGGGTTTTTTAATCACTGTTTTGAGGGGAGAGGGGAATTATTAGTGCTTTGGGGTTTGTTTGTTTTCACATTACAACTACAAAGGGATAGTAATTTAAAAACCAAAGAAAATAAATTGAATACTTATATTAATAAGTACAAAAAGGAAGCAACATTTAATAGTGTTCTGAGGGGTTTGTCCTGCAATTGCTAAACAGTCAAAATTCCTGTAGTCTTCTCTTGGTAGATTTTGGGGACTCAGAAATGCAGGACCAAGCTTTTAATAGCTTTTTACAAGTTCTTGTCTGGTTTATGTTGTGGAATATCTATTGGTAGAATTTACAACATTGTGAGAAATATTTCAGACTTGGCAGAAAATGTGATCCGCTCTCTGAACAATCTATTGTTCTCTATTGAAATCTTCACTATTGTTGCCTTGTATGTAAATAACTTCACTGTGATAGTCATACTTCTTTAAACAATACAGCTGAAAAGATCTTTACATTCAGCCTCCAGCTGTTAAACTTTTAATGATGACTACTGTATGGGCATCTTCTGTTAAACGTTTTCTGGAAGTTAGCAATCATCTCATACCTCTTAACATTAATCGTCAACATACGTGGACCATTTAGATGGAACAGTGCTGATTTTGGAAATGATACTTAATGTCACAAAGCTTATGCCAGTGGAAACAAAAAGTCCATCCAGGGTCAGCATTCTACAGCCATGCTGGTACCAGTGCTTGGGTTTGAGCCATATACAACCATTGCTGTCCTTGTCATTCTCTTTGTGTTTGCATGCACACCACGGTCTGACATGTAAACCCTAGAGTCAAATAAATCTTAATTGTGATTATTAGAACATCCTTATCTTCAACTCTCTTCATACTTCTTAGAGCAATGACCATTCCTTGTAAAAATGCAAGAACACAGAAGATCCATAAAAATTACTTTAGGCAAGATAAAATGTACTTGGTAGTCCTACGCCTCACATTTATACAATGAAATGATGTAAAGTAAAAAATGGTGTAAACATATCACTGTGTCATTAGATTATAATCATAATGCAGGAAAAAATAACAGTACCAACTTCCCCCTATTAATATGGTTCTTATTTATTTAATTTCTACTTCTTGAACTTTCTGTTCTCAAAAACTTAAAAGTGTGTGTGCATACATTGATTTGTGTAGATATACACACATATATATTCATATCAATATATATATAAGAGAAATATAAAACAGGTTTAAACCGTCAGAAGAGGAAGCTAGCTTGCCTTTTCTTGGTGTGCCTTTAAAGCAAAGTGTCATTGTCTGGACACTCTTACCTGCATCCTCAGCAGCTAGATTTTCCCTTACTCAATCTTAAACTTTTCACACCAAAAATAAGACTTTGATTCTTATTGAATAATGTGGCTTTACAGTGTAATAGACAATAATATAAAATGATCACAAATTTCTTATTTTATGTATTCTGAAAACTTCAGTAATGTGGTACCTTAAAGATGAGCTGTATATCCTGAGGGACTCCAAGAAAAGGCTGTTTTAGACTAGAGCTGTTGCAGTCTGACATCTGAAAGCTATCATAAGGTAAATGACATCCTTTTTTTCTATCCTGATGTGTCTGCATAGAAACAACTCGGACTTTGTGCACATGCTTGCACACAGAAATGGAATATACCTGCTTGAGAAAAATCTGAATGCCATGAATAAAATAAAACAAGCTACTTAAAAGGGTGAAAAATAGCATCTGATGTAAATGGGGTAGGTACAGGATGTTTGTGACCAAAGAACACTTCAGTGAATTAATATGAAATTAGTATGTTGCCATTCTGGTATTGTGCACACTGCAGTCAGTGTAAGAGCTGCCTTGGGCTTCAGCAGGCAACATATGGAGCTCTGAATCCTGTGCAAGCATTAACATAGAGAAATGGGTTTTGTACAGAGATGGATGCAACTTATTTTTTCTTTCTTCTGTTTATATAAATGCATCTAATCATCCATGTTGTTGACTACACATCTTTACTGGAGGATGAGCATCTCTGTAAAGGAAAGCCAACAGTACAATAAATATTCTAAAAGCAAGCCTTACAGGAAATCTAATAGAACTACTGACAAGTTAACCTTCAGTAAGATTTTAACCAAGCAATTTCTTGTTTGCTTCTGACTTTGTATGTTTAGGTTTAGTAAGTTAAAAAATTTTTGAAAAAATCATTGCTTATTACTAAACATTTTTAATAAAAGCTAATTTTTCATGTATAATTCTTGACTTGTTCATTCTAACTGAAGCAAAATTATCTTAATAGTAACCATTAATGTTCATTTCCATAGTCATCCCTCATGTTTTGTTTCCTTTCTATAACACTGTGAGCACAGAAACCCACATCTCTCAAAGTCAGCTCTGGAAAGGATTTTTCCAGATCACAATAGTGCTGCAAGAACTAGAAGTCTGGGGATCTCATGAAAGCAGATCAGGCCAGAAATCCTCAGTACTCTGTGGAAGTCCTTCTCTCTGCAATCTGATGTTGCTAAAGGCCTAATCCTGAGATAGCTGAGCATCACCCAGATATCTTGGCTGTCTTCTTAGACATCCTTTACTTGGAGGTACTAGTGGACATAAGGGGTTTGAGTTGTTCCTTTGTTCTCATCACACTTGGAAACCAATATGCAGTGCATAGCCTTAAGTAGAAGTGGCTACATTTAATGTCTCTAATAAAATTCCATTGCCTATTTCTTTTCTGATTTTTAAAAATTATTCTCTTAAAAGCTTGCCTACAAATACATTTTAGTAAAAGGAACTCAAGACCAGTGCTCCTTAGTGAACCATGGTATGTTTGAAGTCACAAAAGTCTGCTGCTAATCTGAATTAATCTGACATACATTGGATATTATAATTATTTACTGTTTATTTACAGTAAATAATAGCTTGTCTGCATTGCACAGTATATTCTGATGAGCATGCACAGTGGCTTTGGGCTGCCTGTCCATTCAGTGTGTTGAACTTTCAGATACAAACATGCCTCATGGTGAGTGAATTCCTGCCCAAGTACATGGGATAGCCTGACTCACCACAGAAAGGCACTGGTGCTTCCAAGCAGAATGTGTTCTGTGCAACTTCTGTGAAGCACTTGGTGTGCATGGGGCTCTACCAGTGTGGTATGATGAGGGTTACTTTTTTTTAAGTGTGTATCTGGTTATAAAGCTAATCAAAAAGACCTCATGAAGTAAGAAAGTCTTTATTCTTTGCATTCCTAACTATGTGAAAATTCTTAAATACGACTCCAGCTTATGGTGGCATTTCTTTCTGTGTTTCCAGAGGCAATAATGGATGTTAAATAGTTTAGGTTGGAACAGATCTCTAAGGTCATCGAGTCCAGCTGTTAACCCAGTACTGCCAACTCCACACTAAACCACGGCCCTAAGTGCCACATCCACATGTCTCTTCAATACCTCCAGGGATAGTGACACCACCACTTCCCTGGGCAACCTGTTCCAGTGCTTGACAATCTTTTCAGTGAAGAATTTTTTCGCAATACCAAAATAAAACCAGCCCTGGGTGCAACTTGAGGCTGTATCATGCAGCTGGCTGGGAAATTTGCTGTGGGATATTTCTATGCCAGGCTGTGATGCAGCAGTGTTATGCTCACTGTTGACAGTGAAAGTCTTGGAGAAGATACATCCTGGGTAGCCCATGTTGTTTCTTATGATTGTGTAGTGCCAGATGGAGTAATAGATTAAGTTTTTTGGAGAAAGGCAAATTACATTGATGGCTTAGTGTGAAGTCATTAAGTTGCATTTGTGAAATACTTTTTCACAAAATGTATTTCTCCTCTTTGTTCAGTGCATTCATTCTGGAAAGGACCTATCTTTTATATGGTATGCTCCCACCCATTTTGATTTGATTTGTTAGCATTTTTAAAGCATATGTGAAAATTCTCCATATTTTCCTCCTTCTTTTCCTCCCGCTCAGGAAAATGAATTGTGGGCATTACTTTTAAGAGCATTCCTTAAATGTCTGTTATGGTTTGAAAGCAAAATGAATGAGAGGCTCCAAGTCAGAGATATAATTTAATAAGAAGAAAGGTAAAAAAGTAAAAGTAAAGTAAAATAAATGCAATAACACAAAGGATCACTGACAGAGTCAGAATACAACCTGAGCAGGATGGTGGAAGCAGTCCAGGTGAAGTGCTCTTCCTGAAGCAGTGATCCTGTAGAAAGGTCTGGTAGCTCTGCTCCTCTGGGAATCCAGTGGATGAGTGCCTTGCACTGTCCCACATACCAGCTTATATCCAGGTGAGAATGCTTGGCTCCTCCCCCTGGGCAGAGCATCTCACAATAGCATGAGAAGTGTGAAATGGGTCCTTGATGGCCCATTAACAGAGATAACCCCTGGAGGGAGTTACCTGTGACTCATGGGCCATTAGCAGAAGACACCCCAAAAGTCATTAGCAGGAGACACTCCAAAGGCGTTAATGGGCCATTAGCAGAAGACACCCCAAAGGTCATTAGCAGAAGAGACAGGGGGCTTGGGAAAAAACAGTAGCCCACCTGGTTTCAACAGTTCATGAAGATGGTGATAGAATAAATACTTTGTGTACATCCTACACTGCAACCCAGGACAATGTCCTTTGGACATAGTGGGCACATACAAATGTCAGCAACAGCTTTTATTCTCTTCTATTCAGAGATCACTGAAGTGACGTCTGAACTGTCCTGTTTTTCCTTCCTTTGAAAGGATGGGATGTTCAGATTCTAACCAAATCTTTCAGAATAATCGTTAGTCCCAGACCAACAGAGGCTTTATACTTTTTTCCATTATTTGCTACACAGCCCTCAGGATGGATTCACACTTAATTTCACGAGGCCTTCAGAGAGTAGTCTGGGTTGGAGAAGAATAGTATTTGTCACAGAAACAGGAAGAAAGAAATAATTTTTAAAATTTTTCTTTGGGGAGAGACGAAAAAGAATATGGCATCTGCACCTGGCCAGGCTGCAGATGAGGCTGTGGATATCAGGAAAAAATGTGTTGGCTGACAAAAGCGAATCAGGTAGTCATCTATACAACTTACTGGCCTGTGATGATGTTTCACGTCTGATTTTCTTCCATTCGTGTTTATTGTTTTCTTTGTTCATGCTTTATTTATTCTTTCAAGATAGAAGCTTTATTTATTTTTTTTTAACTTTATATATGGAAACATACCATAACAGTGCCAAGTAAATAAAAATGAAAAAAGAATTTAGTTGAAGTCACCAAAGTGGGGGTATTTTCTCCTTTCCCCACTCCTTTCTGGGGTTACAGAGGCTTCTAATGACAAACTGTCTGTGCATGGAGAAACTTTGCCTGCCCCAGTCCTGGGCAGACATGGATGGAGATGGTTTTACTGCGAGGGCTGGATGAGCTGTGCACCTGCTCGGGATGTCAGGTAAGTGTTGTGCCCTGCTGGAAGCCTCTGCTGTCCTCCTGCTCCTCTCCCTGCCGCGCCGTGGTGCCGGCACTGAGGCTCCTGCAGAGTGAGGAACCAACACGCAGCAGGGAGTCCTACTTTGCCAAGAGACTCAGTGTGAATCTGGAAGCTGTTGGTCCCCAGCAGGGGAGCCCTAAGCTCAGGTCAATGTCTGTGGTCTGGGAAGCCTTGCAGGAACCAGCTGTTATCTCAGGGAGAAAGCCATGCTGTGGCGGCAAACAGCTTTTGGTGCCACTTTACTTCATTGGCTGGACTGCAGCATGGCCATAGCTCCCAATAAAGCTTATTCAGACCAAGGAGTCCCAGAATCACATTTAACTCTTGGGAAAGATAAAGTTCCTTTTGTCTATTTTTTTATTGATGTACAAAAAGTATTTAGGAAATTACCTTGATGCAGTGGAAGAGTGTGTGTAATGGCATCAGTTAACAATCTCTCCATGCCCTGTGCCAGGCCCTTTCATAGTGCATTAGCACTATTCCTCGGCCTCCCAAGTTCCCACTGTGAGTGCTGGGTTTTACTTTGCCAGCAGTGATGGTGGGAGCAAGAAGTTTTCACGTGCTGTAAGCAAACAGCCAGAGTTCTTGCCTGGTGCTGGTACTTGTTTGGTGCAAACAGGCCTTTCTAAACGCCACAGAAAATTCAGAGGGGATAAACTAGGCACTAACTAGGGATCTGCCGGACCCAGGAGCAAGAAGACATTGGAAGGAGTTAAACTAGAATCTGATTCTGGGCTCAAATAAAGGTTTTCTGTCTGTCATAGTGGGGGAAAACATTAATGGTATTAATCATTTACTGTGGCACTGCAAACCCCAGTGACCTTAAACACTTTTTTCTTTAGGTATCACAGCTTCAGAAGTTTAATTTGTAAATATACATGGCCACATGCTGATGCACCTGGGTATATTTTCCTCTGTCAAATTAATTAAGCCACATGTTGTTTACTAAAAACCTCGTTTCCTCTCTCTGTGGATATTTCTTCTGAGGACAGATACTACATATTGCAGTGTATCTCCCTAGCTTCTCCCAGAGAAAAGCTCAGCCCTCCTAGTCCTGTTTGTCTCCTCTGGACAATATTTGGAGCTGACCAGTATAACTTTTCATTTGTTCCTTTGCTGCATACAGGTGTGCCCAGAAACAAGCACCCTTCCCCCCAATTCCTCCTTTCACTCCCTCACTGGAAGGATTGGCGCATGAGAAGATGGTTGTAGCCCTCAGATGTTTCTCACAACACTTATTTTTCCTATTCACATCTTTCTGCTGCTTTGCACTCCTCCTGGGCTCCCAAGGCCTGCATGGTCACTGTTAAAAAAAGCCTCACGCCAAATACATCAAAGAGGGAGACCAAAAGCTTTTGAGTTGATTTATATGACACTAAGCCTTTTGTGTGATGCATCAATTGATACTTCATTTTTATTGCAGTACAGTGGGGTATATAGGCTTAACAGCAAGAGGTGTGCTTTTGATCTCTCATCACACATGAAAACAGGTGTCATAGTCCAGAGATTAGGGAGGTCAGAGATTATTTGAGGAAGGATTAAGTAGAAGTACCATTTTTCATAGCAACCATATCCAAAAGCATGAGATTCTTTTAAAAGTGCAGGTGTTATTTCAGTCTAGATAAGTTGTATTTATTTGTCATATACCAATTTTTTCCTGCTGAAAGAAGATGAGAATTTTTCACAGTGTTTTGTGTTAAAAATGCAGAAACAAGTCAAAAGCTCCACTTATAAATTAATATAATAACTTTTTCCAAAACTCCTGAAACCCAAAAGAAATTTTGGGTTGCTTTTTCTGTTAGTTGATCTTTACAGAAAATAGCCTTGAGACTGTTAAAAAAAATAATGACGTGACTGTATTAATGTTCAGCACTGCACCAATTTATATACACATACAATTGCTTAGTCCAAATCTGATTTACCTCAGAAAGTGAACAGAATTCTCTGGTGAGTACTGGTTCAGTATTTCAATAAATACAACTCAAATATTGCTCTGACTCATTGCAAGAGTCTCTCATCCCATTAGAAACTCTAAAACAACCAAAAGCAATTTGGTAACCCACTACAGGTATGTGGGTATCTCTCCTGATATCCACCACTGATTTCTCAGCTTTTATAAAACCAGGTTCATTTTTGAGGCTGTTTACAATGTAATGTGGGTAAAATCAATAGCAATAGTGTTGTATTAGATTCAACAAACCAAATAAACCTATTTCTCCTAGTTAGCATAATTATAACTTTTGTTGACCAGCCAATGTTTAAACAGCCTCCAAATATGCAATTATTAGAAAAAATAAGGAATTGAGGATCTCTAGGATTATATGACCAGCAATATAGTAGTCCTGCATCCCAAAAATTAATGCAAATTTATTCCAAGAGTAGGTATAATTTTGAAGCCTTTTAAGTGTAGTTAGCATTGATTTATTCAGCCCATCAACTGACATCAGTTTATACATCTCATAGCACTTGTCTTCAGCTACTGCCTCCACAAAAAGCTCAACAGTTTGGTCCTATCTTTCAGCTAGAGTAGGAGAAAGTCTTACTTGCACAGTGTTTGACTAATGTGAACTGAAGCGTTTAGTTCAGCTCATTGCCCTAGAACAAGGAGCAACCATTCAGGCTTTTTAAGAAGAGATTAGTGCTCAATTTCTGAGCTGTCTTCCAGTTTCTGTCCTGATCGGTGGATCGAGGCTGCTCAGGCCCGAATGGGCACTGTTCTGCAGAGCCAAACAGCTGCTGTGTTCCTCATTACAGAAAGTGACAGAACCTGCGTGGCCTTACCTTCCCAAAATATTGTGAGGCTGCCAACCTCATGTTTGGAGTGCCATGCAGCTGACCCAGGTGAGGGGAGGATGTGTCTAACACCCCTGGCTGTGCTTAGAAATTTGAAGTTGAAACTTTTGGAAGGTGGTCTCTGATTTTTGGTCCAGATCTCTAAATGAAACCATGCAATGCATAACTGTCCTGTGCACTTTGCAGGGAAAGAATTGAAACACTGTTCAGTTGCAGCTCTGTTTTCAGGTTTATTCTTTTCTGGGCTGCACTGGATTAATGCTTTATTTTAAAAGACCAGAAGTGAAATAGACTAACTTTTCATTCCCCAAGGCTTTCTTCTCATCTTCTCTGGCAAGATGAAAAGATGCACTTTGCTTCTTTAATACTGCTTTCTCAGGATGGAAAATTGTCAGGTGTCTTATTTCAGGTATCGTTAACTGCCTAGCAGAGCCTTTTTCTTCTATAGTCTTGGTACATCTAGACTGACCTTTCTCTGAATCTAAAGGGATTCCTAAGGAATTCAAATGCACCTAGAAACACCTGCCAGCTCCATTCCTTTCCCAGTGTGTTAAATTGTTTTGGTGCTCTGGGGCTCCTGCGGAGTTGAGGAAGCATATTTGTATTTTTGTGTGCTGGTGGATGGGCCAGTGCTGTGTTACTACTCACATAAAGCCTTTATGAGTCCTTTATGCTGTCCAGCATTGCCCTGGTAGCACTGGGGAGAGCACCAGTATAGTTCCAGTTTGGGGAATGCAAGAGACAGGAGTGGGGCTGTCCTCACAAATGTATAAGGAACGCCCAAGCATTTTTGCCATCAAAAGCATAAGCAAAATTTCTTTTGCTTTGCTTAACAAAATTTCTGTTACTTACAAAGCATTTCCAATACTGCAGCTGAGATGGCCCTTGCAAAAATCAACTGCCAGACCTGGTAGTTCATTTGCCAGGCTGAATAAGGAAGGATTGGAGAGGGAGCTGATCCCAACCTTGGCTGGTTGCGATGTCCCTGTTTTGGGGCCTGCCTTGCCTCTCTGCTGACTGTGCAAGAGAGGGGGACATGGATAAGGGGGAGTAGGATGGGGATAAGCCACTCTTCTGGAACGTGCTTACAAGTGGCATCAACCTCTTCTCTGGTTTCAGCTGTCTTCTTTAGAGCATGCTCCCACAGGGAATGCTGAGAGCCAGCTCACCGAAGAAAAATACATCCAGGGCTTCTTCCTTCAATAGGAAGGGATCAAGACATTTAAAAATGATCATGCTAACAGTGGCAGTAGGAAGGTGTGCCTTGGTATGGAAAGAAGAAAGAAACAACATAGAGAATAGGTTTTTTCCCAAAAGTAAACCACAATCATAACCTGTTATCTTTTGCCATACTTGGAAAGCCTAACATAGGGAGGTGCTAGCCCATGGTCTGACATGCCTAGGCACTGATACAATAGAAATAAATTAGAATTTACCTAATGGTAATCAAATGGATGGTCCTTAAGTGGGCTATGGTAGGGTGTCAGTCAGTATTCAGAACATTTCCTAGAATGGGACAGAGCATGAATTTCAAAACCAGCATAGTAATTTGAAATTATGATTTCCACTGAATTTGGTGGGATTGATGTTCCTAAGTCAGGAACTCCGAATTCTCCTTTTGCTGTGTTACAACCCCACCACCTCAGCTTTCCTCATAAGCCATGGAGACTGCAGGAATAACCACATCAAGCCACGGCAGATAGAGAGGGTGAAGCAGGAGGTACAGGGCTTGGGATGGGCAGCACAGCAGCTGCTGGCAAGAAAACTGTGCTGCTCTGTGAGTACCACTCGTCTTCCAAGTAAGATTAAGTGTTTTCTTTGAAAGTCAACAGTGTCATCAGTGGAATAGTGTGCTCAAAGCTACCCAGACTTTTGCACCACACAGAACACCTGCGTATTGGGTGACAACAAGCAGATGTTGGATCGTGCATCTGAAAGTGGGCAGCTCTTAGGCTGCTTTAGATCTATAGAAGAAATTGTCAGATTTATAGCAGTCTTTGTCCAATTCCTGAAAAACTTAGCCCTGTTTATATCTGAACAGGGATTTGTGAGAAGCCAGAGCCATTAGTACCCTTAAAGGAAAAAAAGCCAGAGTGGGAGGTACTGATGTTTCTTTGCACTTCTGTGAAGCTGAAGTGCTGGATTTGTGCTACTGCCTCTTTATGGCAAATTCATGTGTTTATCCAAGTGAGGACTTACATGATTTAGGGTTGTGTGTAAAGGGTGAGGCGATGTCAGGCAAACAAATTTCTGCAGTGGGAGGTCAGTGTGAGTCCCAACACCTGTGAGATGATTCTCCATCCTCATTTCTAGCAGGGCATATAAATTCCAGAGCCAGACTTTTGCCAAAAGCATCATGTGATCTCAGGAAACGCTTTCTAGACTGTTTGGAGGTTGCTTCCTCTACTTGACAACCCATAAGTTTATATCTGAGAGGTGAAGAGATCCACAATCTTTAATGAGAATTATGTTTCTTAGCAGCTTCAGTGATTGCTCTGTAGAACTGTTGCTTTGAATAATGTATTACCCATTGCTCTATTTTTAACCCTGTATATTATTCTCAAACGAGAAGCATAATCTCTTTTTTTTTTTTTTTTAAAGGAAAAAGGCAGAATCAGTAAAAAATGCTTCAGAAATCAGATGGGAACATTTTTTTTACTCTGTCTGAATAGTGTGCAACTTGAAAGTTAGTTACAGGAGATCAAATTAATTTCTGGTGTAACTTAATGGGAAGCCAGGTGCATAAATTGGAAAAGAAAATAAGAATAACATAATGAGAAAAGAATAGTTCTGGCACAACACCTCAACGAGGGATATGAGTGGTGCCTGGGGTTGAATGTTGTTTGAAAGCACCATCAAAGGTAGATTAAAGTCAGGAGTATTGTGGGAGGAAATGGATAACCAGCACAGCAGGAGAAGTTACTCCAGGGGCTTTCTGCTGCTTATATGTGCACAGCTGGGGCCTCCAGGGATGGGGTTATTTTGGAAGAGGTGAAAGGTCACATCAAGTTGATTTAATGCCTTTAACGCTGGTGGTATGTTGTTTAGTCCCTAATCTGTCAGGTAGAGAGCAAGAAGCTTGTACTGTTTGTTCAACGGAAAAATGTGGGTTCCCCACCACAATCACCAATTAAGAGCATTTCTAAGAATAGAAATCTAGCCTGATGTGCATGTTTAAAAAAACTTATCTTCACAATGAGGCCCAGGCTTCTCTTTGATTATAACATATACTCAGAATGTCCTGAAACTTAAATCAGTTCTAGATCCCTGGTGAAAGATAATTTTTTATGCATTTAATTTCCATTTTGTGGCACAAAACTGAGTTCTTGAGTGCATTACACACTACTGGGACAAGACACACAGTACAAAGAGCACCAGATACAGTAGTTCCCTGCAGTCTTGCAAAGTTCTATACAAAAAGGTACAAATACTGGACGTATTAAATTTGGAAAACGAAATGAAAAGTTTTTGTTTTTAAGTTTGCAACGTGAAGTAGCCCATGCTAGATATAACATGGGAGGAAAAACCAGTCTGTTTTCAAAATGGAAAGTCTGCAGGGAAAGAGAGAATTAGCAAGTGATGAAAGTAAATGAATAATAAACCAGGCAATAATACAAAATCTGAACATACATAAAAAGCTTAATCACAATCTATATATAGATTTTACATCTCAGGAACATAATGTAACATATTGCTTCTCAAGGGCATCTCTGACTCTCATAATAGCCTAGATTTGTACTAGAAATCCAGATTCTCTAACAGTTTATTTCTGGCAATAAAGCAAGTTAGCTCATTTGAAATATTACCACAATTCTCATTTAAACAATACAAAGCTCTCAGACAAAAGAGAGTAGGCACAGCATTTTCACTGGTGCCACAAAAGGTGACTGTCACAGGCAGGAGGAGCATAGGCTGATGCAATGTTCTTCACTAAACTGCACATCTGTACTAAGGAGATTTCTGACCACAGAAAATTTCCAACTCTGGAGAAAGTGCCCAATTAGTCCTCTCATCCTTCAGTTCTGACCCAGTGGTTTATGGAAGTGCAGGTGCCCTGCTCTCACACAACAGTGACTGAGGAAGTCCAGCAAAAGCACTGACTGTGCAAAAAATACCCCACCTCTTCTCCCCTGTGAGGCTTTGCTGAGATTGCATTTTTTCTTCAAAGTGTAATGTAAACATTTCCCTGTAGCTTTTATTTAATGAGAAGTTTTCTGAGCACTTAATGCACGGAGCCCTAAAATAGACATTACTTCATAAAATGGCAGGAAAGGTGTGCCTATTCTTCCTTACCTAGATATTTTGGGGCAGCTAAGACAGCAACATTACTTAAATCACTAAATTGTCATTCTGCTCAGTGAAAAATTATGTTAGTCATAAGCAAATATTAGAGCTGCTGTACAATACTGTCCAATGCTCAAACATAATAAATCTAAGCAGAAGTAATGCAAAAAAAAAGGGCTACATCCCTTAGTGTGGTCAGGGGAACAGGACTTGCAAAAAGAAAACTAAAAGGAAGCTTGAGAGGTATAAACCTGTGAAAATACGTATGTAAGCCCGTATGGCTGCTGTCTATACACTAAGAGGAAAATGAAATATTTAAGCTAAAGAACAGTGTTGGCAAAAGAAAAAAAATACTAGTATAAAACAGCTGTTAATAAAATTGTGCTAAAAGTTGTGCAAGCCTTGGAGAGCAGCACAGCTGTGGAATAGTCTTTAGGAGGAGGGAGGAGAAAAAATGTGACTACTTTTAACATGGAATTAGTTAAGTTTATGAAAGGAATTCCTGTGCACTGTGTAAAGTAATTGTCATGATAATAAGAACATCTTAAATTTCAGTACTTTATTTATTTAGTGTCTTTGATCAAAAGCACTTATATAAAAATGCAATAATGAAAATTCCTTTCAACCAGTACAATAAAAGTTGGAATTCCTTGGGTATTTCATTTTCTTTAGTAAAATGCAATTTGGACACGTTCCAGTCAATATTTGCAGAAATGACAGAGCATCAGCCCTACAAATAATAATAAATCTAGAACATAAGATAAGCTATAGGTAATTGAAATGATGTGTTGCAAAGTTAAATCCAACCTTTGCAATGTTAAACTAGCAACAGCTGAGGGAATTTGTGGCTCTTTGTCAAGTCTACAGGTCTCACCAAATAACTGCTCTGCAAGTCCCTGGTTTTCAGCTCTGTAAATCTACTGTTTATGGAACGGAGATAAAACCACTGCTTGGGGCTGAGTTCTCCAAAAGCCTCAGCCAACAGACACGGTTTGCAGTGTCCTTTGCATCAGTGAGAGAATTTGCCACCCCTGCAGCACATAACCTGACACGAGGGTATGTGCTGCCCATGCTCACCTCTTCCTCCCCTTGTCTGTTTCTTGGTGTTTCAGTTCAACAGGTGACCTCACACTGCTCCATGTGTTATATGGCTGTTTGTGGGTGTGTCAGAGTTCACACATGTGCTGTATGAATTGGGGACAGGAGTATGGAATTTATGCCTGGGAGTCAGCATAAATTGAATTGAACTAGCCCTATCCAGAAGTGTAAACCTTAGCAAAATGGTTCAAGTTTGGACACCAATCTGAGGTTATCTAGGACTACCTTCATGACCATGTATATGGTATATATATATATGGACCATGTATACCTTCAGGACCATGTGTATGGCACTTTCAGTTTCAGGGACAGCAAGCAATGGCTTGCCAATTGACTTATAACTTGTGCAGACTGTTCAAAATTGGTGAGGTTGGAAAGGACCTTTTCCCCTCACACTTCATGGCCTAGATCAGCTACTCACTGATGGGAGGGGAGGGTGTTCAATGGAAATGGGGGAGGAGACTAAGTTATTTCATACTGTGTATTCTGTCACAGATCACTGGGGAAGAAGAAATCCCATCCCGAGTGCTCAGCTTTCTGTTTTCTAGATGGAGCTGATACAGCATCAAAAGAGCCAGACCAAGCTGCAACCTCTAATAGCCTAAATGAGGCAATTACCTAATCATATCACATTTGCTTTATTTTGTTGGTTGAGCCACTCTTTGTCATGATTTAAAAACACATCTTCCAAACAAGATAATTTCAGCTTCAGCACTTTAATTTCTCTACTAATTAGCTTGAATTTAATTTCTGCACCTCTCTAGTCTTCACAAGTAAAACTAACCAAAAAATTAATTGGAACATTATATGTAATGAATAGGATGGAAAAGCAGTAGGATCTGAAGAGAAATGCTGTACTGCCCACTGAGTGCCAATAGTTTGTTTTCTAGCACAGAAGTAAAAAGAGGGAAGCAGTGGCTTCTGCCTGTTGACTGCAAGTGTTTGATCTCTGTACAACTGTGTAAGGGAGGAGACTGAGCACTCAAAAAACAACTCTGTGCAGATTCATTATTACTCTTGAAATCACATATGACCTGTTCTCTCATGGTTTTCTTTTTTAAACAAGTACATGCCAGCCCTTGAAAGGATTTAAACTGACTACATCACAGAAGTAGGTAGGAGGATCTACCCACAGATAGTGCAGTATTAAGCTCTTTATCTGTTCCCTTCTTAGGCCCTTATACTCTCCCTTAGCTATAAATTGAGACTTACTTTCTGAGTGAAAATGTTTTTTTGCTTAGAGATTCCTTGGCAGAAATTTTAATGGAATTGTCTGTCATCAACACCTGCTTTCAAGCTTTACTGATAAAATTAGATTTTATATCTCAGCATCACATATGGCATCTTTATAATTAGTCTTTTTGCAGTATATGAATGTCAATTCCTAAAATGCTGCCTGTACTGTTCATGTGGGAATCTTTCACTTCATTAATCAAATCCAAGCTTTTTATTGGAGCTTCTAATTGTTTAAAGCCCACATCTTCATGTATCTCATCTCAAAACAATTTTGATGGACTGATACAACACATTTGCAGCTGCACTGGGACTGAGCTGTAAGCAGATCCCTTCTGGAAATGGGATCCTATAGGGATCCATATCTTCTATATGGGCCTCCATACCAAAAATCACTTGTGGAAATGTAATCTTTGAATATGTAGCTATCTGAATATGAGGAGTGGGCTTCTTCAGAGGGCTCAGTATTGATCTAACCTTGGAAACAGAGAAGATCTATGCCCAAGAGATTCTGAAAAAAAATATTACTATACATAACATTTCAGAACAAGAACACCCAGATTTTAACACACATACTCAAGAGTAAGCAAACTTGGAAGTGTTTTCAGGCAAGTGATGATCAGAATTACTGGTCAGCAATACAGGTAGAAATGTTCCTGTATAAGTGACTCACAGGTGCCTTTTCAAACTGTTGTAAAATGCATGGGAAGTCCTATACTAGTACAGACACCAGTATAGGTGATAGGTGACTTTTTCATTGCTCATGTCACAGCTGAGAATTTTTATTCCACTTGGGTACATTCATTTCTCTGCTCAGATGAGAAAATGCACAAAGTAACAGATCATCACTATACCACTAGCACTAATGTCATGGAAGTGGTAACATTTGTATGGAAATATCAGCATTTAGTACCCATATGCAACTGGATGAAAATGTGCAAAATAGAAATGTCTTTAGTTTCTCAAGTGCAAAGTGCAGTGTCAGCAACACTATCTTCTAGGGGAAAAAAAAAAAAAGACAAATAGGTAAACATTTATAAACATAGCTCTTGATAGCTCTCATGCAAACTGCTGTCAGACTTGTACACTAATGCAGTGAATCATTCAGGCTCAACTCACTGGGGGTACTCCTGCTCATATTGGTCAGACTGGCCATAAGGGATTTAACTTTATAAGCATAGTAGTCCCTTAAGTTGACAGACGGAACTTCTTTCATGCCATCACCAAAATCACAGCTTCTCATGGCACTCTCTAACTGCTTCTGACGCCTATAGAAGTGGGAGAATTTATTAAAGATGAGTGTAATGGGAAGCACTACCACTAGAATACCAGCTAGGATGCATGCAGATGCCGTCAACTTGCCAGCAGTGCTCCCCGGGACCACATCCCCATAGCCAACTGTGGTCATGCTAACAGTAGCCCACCACCAACAAGCAGGGATAGTGGCTAACCCCTCATTATCTTCTTTCTCAATGGTGTAAGCCACCACTGAGAAAATGGAGATGCCAACAGAGAGGTAGAGTAGGAGAAGCCCCACCTCTCTGTAGCTGTACTTCAGGGTGGCTCCCAGAGACCTGAGACCTGTGGAGTGTCTAGCCAGCTTTAATATGCGGAAGATCCTCATGAGTCTCAGGACTTGTGCAACTCTGCCTAAATTTGCTAAAGTCGGAGTACTTTCCACCACCAAGTTGACAATTAATGTAATATAAAATGGAAGGATAGACATCAGGTCAATCAAATTCAGGGCATGCTTGAAAAATTTTAAAAAGTCAGGAGCTACTGCAAATCTCGCCACCAGTTCAAAAGTGAACCATGCAATACCAAAATGTTCCACGATTTCAAAGCGAGGGTCTTCCTCGAGGTTCCCATTGCTGTCAACAATCTGAAAGTCTGGGAGGCTGTTGAGGCACATGGTCACAATGGAGCCCAGCACCACCACTATTGAAAGGACACTGAAGATGCGGCTTAAAACTGAGTACCCAGGATTATCCAAAGCAAGCCAGAGCTGCCTCCTGATGTTTCCAAAGGGCTGTTTGTCAAATTTAGAGGCATCATTGTAGAATGCCAAAATCTCATCAAAAGAAGATGTTGTACTTTCCTGGTCACTTTGTTCCTCCCATTTCTCTTGGTCTGGCTCCATTTTCCTCCCATGGTAGCTATAACTGCAGCAGGAGTCTATAAAGAATTCATTGATTCCCCAGTATTCAATCTCCTGGCTGAAAGAAAATACACAGAGTTCGCCCATCACATGGAGCTTGCCAGTGTTATAAAAATGTAGCACATAAGGAAAGAGCTCGGGGTTCCTGTCAAAATAAAATTCATTCTTGGTGTCATCATAGTCATCACAAAGCTCCAGGATCGACTCCTTTGAGTGGCAGCTCAGCAATTTGCCCAGCCTGGTCTCGGGAAACCTTAACAATGTGTTAGATCTCATCTTTTTCTTAAAGCCTCCAACGTTGATGCTGATTTCATTGTCTTCAAAATTCGCTTCAGATAAAGCTCTCAGACTCTGCCCTGTCATAGTGAGCTCCTTCCAAAGGTGAGTAGGGAATGAAAACCTAGGATACAATTACACACAAAGTTGGCAGAATGAACAAATCTACGGCATGTTCATCTATTGATGCTTGCTTGATTTTTCTTTCTTTTTCTTTTCCTTCCTTCCTTCCTTCCTTCCTTCCTTCCTTCCTTCCTTCCTTCCTTCCTTCCTTCCTTCCTTCCTTCCTTCCTTCCTTCCCTCCTTCCCTCCTTCCCTCCTTCCCTCCTTCCCTCCTTCCCTCCTTCCCTCTTTCCTTTTTATTTCTTCTTTCTCTCTTTCATTTTCTCCTCTTTCTCTTTCTTCCCTTCTTTCCTTCTCTCCTTTTCCTCTCCCCCTTTTCCCGCTTTTCTCCTTTTTCCCCCTGTTCACTCGCTTTCCCTCCCTTTTTCTCCTCCTGCCCCGTTTCTCCCCTTTCCCCCCGTTTTCTTTTCTCTCACCTCCCACTGAAAACCTTGAGGGAGGCTCCTTTGTTCCCCCTGCAGGCTCCTGTCCCTCCCCTCGCCCTTCACCTGGGCTGCGGCTGTGGCTGCCACAACGCCCCGTTACTCCCGGCCTTTGTGCCGCGCGGACCCTTCATTCCCTCCAGCCTCTCCCGGCCCCTCCACACGACAGCCCGGGCTCCCGTCCGGCCCGCGGGGATCCCTCCCGGCCCGGCCCGGCTCTCCGCGCCCGCCCTACCTGCTGCCTCAGCGGCCGCGGCCCCCCGCCGGAGCGCCCCCCCGGCCCTCGCCCATCGCCGCCGCCCGCGGGGGCCGCCAGGGCTCGCCGCGCTGCCCGGGAATGCCGCTGCCACGGGGATGCCGGTGCCGGGGGATGCCGGTGCCGGGGGGATGCTGATGCCGAGGGATGCCGGTGCCGGGGAGTACCAGTGCCGGTGGGATGCTGGTGCTGGGGGATGCTGGTGCCGGGAGATGCTGGTGCCAGGGGATGCTGGTGCCGGTGGGATGCCGGTGCCGGGGGATGCTGGTGCTGGGGGATGTTGCTGCCACGGGGATGCCGGTGCCGGGGGATGCTGCTGCCAGAGGGATGCTGGTGCTGGAGGAATGCCGGTGCCAGGGGGGTGCCAGTGCCGGTGCCGGACAGGGCAGGGCAGGGCAGGGCAGGGCAGGGCAGGGCAGGGCAGGCGGGCCGGCCCAGCTCACCGCGGTGCTGAAGGGACAGCGGCCGCCCCGCTCAGCGGCGGGAGGATGCGGCACGCCCGCCCGTCATGGCGACGACCCCCGCGGCTGCCGCCCGCCTCCGCCGCTCCCACCTACCCCCGGCCCGGCCCCGCCGGCGGCGATGGGGGCGGTGTGCGGGCGGCCGGGGCTGCGGACGGGCGGCCTGGCGGGGCCGGTGTGCCGGGGGTGCCTCCCTCGCTCTCTCGCTCTCTCTTGCCCCCGCGCTCCGGCGCCGCAAACTCGGGATTCCTCCCGCCGCGATCCCGCTCTGCGCCGGCTCCGAGCGGCACAGCCTCCCCAGGGAACGGGGGACGCCCACCCGCGGCTCCGAGCGCCCCCGGACCCTCCGCCCAGGGCGCCCCCTGGCCCTCTCCCCTCACCCCGCCGGGAAAGGGGCCGGGGGAGCGGGTGACACTCCCGTGGCACCGGAGGGTCCTCCCTGTGGCGCCGGGGCAGGGTCCCTGCGGAGATTGGCAATGGGAAAGCTGGGGACACTGTCACAGCAGTTCGGTGTGAGGGGAGCGGAGTGCGGGGTGATGTGCTCGCCGCCCCCTCAGCCACCTCAGGGCTGGGGACCCCCGACCCCCGCACACAGCCCTGCCAGACATCCCGGGAGGGATAATCCTGAACGGCGGCACCTCGGGCAGGGCGGGGGAGGGCTGACCTCCTTGCGCTGCTGCTCTTGGTGCTAGCACATGGAACAGTGTCCAGCTACACTCAGCGATGGCAGTGTACCTGCCCACGCTGCAGAAAGAAATCTCCCTCCTGCTGCCGAGCCCGGGGTGAGGCCGAGTTCCTCGGGGAGAAGCCTGATGGTGGCAATCCCCGCGCACCTGGCCCCGCCCTGAGCAGCACCGGCTGTGCAGGTACTTCATGTCGGGATAACCCACATCGCCTCCTGCCAGCTCCCTCACTCGTGCTCCCATGCATCTCAAGTCCTGGAAATGGGCTGCTGTCAGTGCTCTGTAGGGTTGGAGTGTGCAGGGGGATTCCCCTCTTGCTTCCCCCAGCCCCGTCAGAGCCCTGAGCACTCCAGCCCTGTGCATCCCCTTCGGCTTGTTCCTCAAAGCCTTGGTAGGGGAGAGAAGCTGTAATTTCCAAGTCCAGCCACACACGAGCCCTATTTATAAGGACCCCCCAATATTGAAGATCAGCCCTTTCAGAGCCTAGGAAACTGGGTGCAGACATGGAGTGGGGCAAATAAGTGCTGGTATGGCACTGGCCGGGTCTCCAAGAGCCTGCTCAGTTTTCCTACCTGGGGTGTGGTGATCACCCCGCCATATCCCACCAAGGCTGGTGCATTGTGTGGCCAAAGACTCCAGACCTCTGGGGACACTCCCACAGCGGTGTCCGGGGACACACGGCACCCTCAGCCCCCCGGAGATGCTTCAGACGATCCATGATGCTTCAGGGATGCTACACATGGTTTCCCCGCTTGCCTTTTCTTGGGCGATGTGTGCTCTTGCTTTGCTGTCCTGCTGGTGAGGGCCTCCTGCCTCCTTTTCCTACAGATGCCCTGGCTTAGGGCTCTGTGTCCCCAGCATGTGTCCGATTACATCCCAGGGGACGTTGATCCCCACGGAATTACGGACACTAGGCTGCTCTCCTGGCCAGGGAAAGTGCTGCTCCTCTCAGCCTGGTGCCTCCAGCTCTTCCCCTGCTGGGAACTGGCAGCAGGAGACAGAGGCTGCACAGAGGAGAGAGGAGGCTTTGCAAATGCAGTGGCGACCTGCCCGTTTCCCTGTGCCGGCGGTGTTTCACGCCCAGAGGCAGCTCCCCGTCTTCCCAGAGGAAAGTTGGTTTGTGACAGCCGCCTCCTCTCTGCTGCCCAACCACTCCCTGGGCAGCTCTGGTATACTGGCTTTTAGTGCCTGGGAAAGGGCTGGCAGGACACAGGACTGGGAAAACCACCACAGTAAAATTTTTGAGTTGGGTGCCCCCCCACGTTCTCCAGGGCTTGGATAAATCACAAAACTTCTCTATTGTCATTTCCCACTCACTCTTAGGGGAACAAAAAATAGCTCATATTCCTCAGTAACATTACAAGGAATAGTGACTTGCTCCTGCTGCTGGAAATGCGTTCAAGTGATGTTTGTGTGTTTTTCACAGAGCTCTGCTCTGTCCTGGGTAGCTAGTGGGGGCTTTAAACATATTGAAACATCTTCAGCAAATTTGTAAAAATATAAATTATTTTTGTTTCTTTTTCTTAAATGAAATATTTTTCCCCCTAATGCTGCTTTGGAACAAACTAACTGCAGATATATTTAGAGGATTTCCAAGATTTTATAGATTGTTCTCACCTTCTAAGTCACTTGGCTAAGAAAAAAAGGGTTATAGACAGTCTCCTTACTCATTTATCAATCTCTGATCTTATCTGGAAAAATTGCTGGTCACTTTTCTAAGTTGCATTTTCTGATTAAAAAACACAGCAAGGTTTATGAAGAGATACTGAAGATAAACAGCAAAACAATATAACAATATAACAATATAAGGGTACAGCTCTCACTGGTCTCATATAACTGTAATTAGGGCTAATAGACTCAGCCCAAGAATTTTGCTAATAAGGCTAAAATGCTTCCAGCACCCAAATTAGTAGTCCAAAATCCATCTGAATTTTTTGCAAGAGGCATACTCTGCTCCACGGACATATAAACAGTTACTGACCTAATACTTTTGCCTTTCTCAGCAGTAAATACAGAAAAAAATTGCTGCGGACAAACTATCGCTGGTGTAATCTGAGGAAAAGGTATGTCAAAAGAAATCAGATATGTCATTTTTGTACTAAATGAGTTTGTGATGTGTCATATAAGAGCACATTTTAGGATGCACTGGTAATACACCAAATAAATACATAACAACACTTTGTTTACACTGCCTTGTGGACATTTCTTGGACTGTAGAGAATGCAAGACGAGTGCTAAGGTGGGGCTGGGCTGGGAGGATAACAAAGCGTGAAAGAATTGCCTGTTGGAGTGGGGAGATGAATGAGTGATTCGTATTACCCTAGGGCAATATTACAAAAGCTAAACTAACTTTGGGTTTGGTGGTTATAGTTTTTGACTGAGATTGTGAGAGACAGGACTTGTTTTATTGGTACACGTGGTACCACATTATTTAAAGAATATGAGAAGGTGCCAGTGCTGTCTAAAAACACAGACATGGGTTACAGGTGCCCTTCAGGACCAGGGAGACATGGCAGCTGCAGTGTTTGACAATACACCCTGCCTGGGATTTGTGGTGACCTGAACTGTGAGGGAATGTAGTAATTATTGCCATCCTACTGGCTGACTCCGTGTAGGAGGCTGCTGCCTAAGAACCCATGTCCTCAGACAGCATCCCCTGCCTGGTCCCTGTTGGCTGCCCCACCAGCACTGCAGTGAGCTGACACTGCTGGGGATACCTGGCACTCTGTTCTGCAGGTGTGACACTGTATCTGAGATGCACTGTCACCTTTGGAGGAAGTGGAACTGCTCCAAAACTACTTAACCTACAAGTGTTAATGAAATACTGAATAGGGTCTAAAGGAAGTTATGGGACCTAAGTCAGTAGATTTATTGGCATGGTGAATATGGTGGATTCACTTTGAACTTGAGGATACAACCATCTATTACACTGAAAGTGGAACTTTAGTTTCACTAAAGGTTTCTGAAAGGTTTCCCTCTGTCCCCAGAGAGGACAGATTCAAATGACATTCTTGTTGGCTATTCCCTTTTGTTCCAGACAGATTGGAAAATCCTGGAGTTTTAATGTGTTAGTTTAAGATCAATAGAGAAGACCTGTTTTTCTTTCCAAGGGTGGCTGAGACCCTTCTGTGTTGGCTTTTCTACTGTCACAATTGTTGACTATGGCCAGTTGGTAAATATGCTTAAAAGAAGTAAAAATAGCTTTGCACATCATTCTCACTAAATACTAGAAATGGACTTTTGCAGAACATAGCAAAGTTTTTAAGAATGAAGTTAAACAAATTAATGAAGGCTACATCTGTTTCTGGATATTTATCCAAATGATCTGGGCACAGCCTCAATTTGACAGAAACACTGACTGAGATGGAACACTGCAGACGAGAGACCCGTCTAAATACACTTTTTTCTTACCTCCCTCATGTCAGCAAGGTGGCCTCTCTCATGATGCTTGGTTCCTTGGTCAGTCTATGGCCAGCCTTTTCTGACTGAAGTCTAACAAAAGCTGAGATTATCCCTGCCTTTTTCATCTTTCTGTTGTTCAAACCCCCATAATATCAGGCAGAAAGAAATGCCATTTGTTTGTGAGTCTGCTCGCCCTGTAAGTACCCTGACTGACATGCCTGCTTTTCTTAGGAGGCAAAGGCTTTGCACAAGCTCTGTGGCATTTGCAGTATAAAATGGGGGAGGGAGGAGAGTCACTTTACTAAGCTCTCAGTTTACAAGGCAGTGATAGCCGTGCCTGGAAATAGACCTTCACTGTGACAACAGTGGAACTCAGTGGACCACAGAAAGACCATCTGGCAGCTGAAGAAACTGAACCATGTACTGAACATGAATGGAACATTTCTTTTTGTCTGACAGCACCTCAGCAGAGTGACAAATACCAGTCTTTTGTGGTGCAGTGATTGCATGAGCATTGAAGTTTTGCTGTGATGACTGTGGTATTCTGCCTTTTGCTGTGAGTTGACCTCCTTAGTCACTGCTGTGCCTGCTCCACCTGATTGTTGACTCTGAGGGATCTGTGGCAATATTTGCTTTTGCAAGCCCAGTGGGGAGCATTGTCTTCCTTAATTGAATCACTACATCCCAGAATCATGGAATGCAAGGGAAAAAATATAGATAATTGTGATTTTCTTTTAGTTAGATTGTAGAATTTCAACCTTCTGTCCTCTGCTGAAAACTGATGTTTGAAATGGGTGAAATGAGCCATACCTACAGACTCCCAGACTCCAGCTGAGCTGCAGCAGCAGTAAACATTGCCAGTAGCAATGAGCAGTGGGAAAGGGGTGGTTTTGGAGCTGCATTTTTGGATGTAAAGGTGACCAAATACAGTGCAATGGTCACTTTCACAGTGGCATTGCAAACAGCAATGGGCATGGCCTCTTTGATATTTGTCTGAATGGAGATGGGGAGAAAGAGGATCTTGCTTGGATTCAGGTTGTGGATATTAGTTCTAAAATGTGACTAAAAACCCTAGTTCTGTTATGTCAGTCAGCTGACATGGAGCATTTGAAGGTTATTTCGCTTACATTTCAAACTTATTTATTTGGAACTTATCCAAGTTCCTACTTGGAAACATAGTATTCAAAGAAAGCAAGAATATGAAAAAGCCCCTCCTAGCTTACAGCTGTTTCAGTCTGGGAGGAAAACTGATTTTGATTATGAAACCAGCATACAGAAGGGCAGGAGTAGCCTCTCGAGCTGGGTGACCCAGCCTCACAGAGTGTTCTTACTGTCAGAGGCAGCAAAAGGCCATGTCATACTTTACACAGATTATAACCTCCAGGCCAGGTTGTTCAGTGTTTCAATGCTGGGCCTGCTCCAATGTTGTTACCTTTGCCTTACATCTGGATCAGTATTGTCTCCTTTCTTCTTCCTGATGTTTTGGAGGGAGTTTGGTGCAAGGGGATTCTTAACTAATCTTGTGTTTTTAAATAAATAGGAACAACATTGAAATTGTGTTGGTAACAGCCAAAGGAGACTGTTCTTGCTGCCAAACACCAACTCCTAATCTATTGACTCTCCATCCTGACTCGTTGGATGAGTTTCAGCTGGGTGTCCAAATCTTCTCATCCATACAGCACATACCCAGGCATGACACCTGCCACACTGCACTTGCCTTTTGCTGCCCAGCCTCATCACTAGGGATATTGGCCAGGATGGACTACCATTTCATGGCCAGCACATCCACAGAGTGTGAGACCATTCTGCAGTGGGCCAAGTAGAGCTTGGAATCATAAGCATCTTTACTAACCTTAAAAAAAGATTAGAGGAGCATGAGAGAATCTTATTCTTCGTCTGTCCAAATGTATTTATTTTGCAACTGAAAACCTTAATGCCCAGCTAGATCAAAGAGTGAGATAAAACAAAGAAGCAAAGGAAATGGAAGGCAATGTACCCTGCACCTCCCAAAGGTTGTTTCTAGAGAGAGAGGGCAGAAGGTGCACTATTTGCTTTCCATGTGTGAGTTGCCACTGCTGTCTCTCCCTGACTGCCCAAACAATGACACAATAGCTTGGTGATACAATATCTGGTCTCTGTAGCCATATTCTAGCTTGAGGGAAAGCTTTACTGGATCTTCAGATGAGGGCGTAGAGATTTAACTGGAAAGATTTTGGGGAGCTGAATTAATTATTAAGACCCAGCTCTGACCACAGAGGATCATCAGGGGCTCCAGCCTCCTGCATCCCAATATTTGTGCAGCTCAGCACAGATTCAGAAGCTACTGTTTCCTGGCTTTTAAGCACAGGTCGCAGCTTCTTTAATAGGAAATATTAGCATTGTCTGTTTTTTATGAAGCCACCCAACATCAGATCCTCTGTTTTATCTTTGTGTTACTCGTGAAGGATTTATTGGTTGCCCTGAGGGCTCTGGTGTTCACAGTTCTTCAGTATCCACTTTATTCACTCTCGTTGCTTTTTCAAGAGAAGAGCAAAGTTTGCCTCTGAAGTCAGCCTGAGAGCAAAGAAACGTAAGGGGCCTGGGTGACTAAAGAAAGAGCAGCATGGGTCTGAAAAGGAGTGCTCCCAAAGTGGCAGTACAGGTAAATCCTTTTAAATGCAGCCTAGCATCACCAAAAAGGAACGAGTAAAAGCACATCACACTAAACCACCTTCCTGAAGCTTCCCAAAACAGGTACTGGGAATAATTTCTCTCAGTTTGTGTGAACCATTCACCATTGCCTCATAAACCACCATGTGCAGAGTTTGCCAGCTGAGATAAAGGTATATCAATCTCTCTCTGAGATGTTTGTAGCACACTATCTGGGAGATATATGGCCATTCACATGCTGCCAACAAAATATATTTCTGTACTGCTTCCAGCAGTTTTTTGTTTTTCTCCCCCCCCTCCTTTTTTTTTTTGTTTTTGTTTTTGTTTTGTTTTCTTTTTGTTTTCTTTTTTTTTTTTTTTGTTTTCTTTTGTAACAGCACAAAGAGAAAGGTTTGTGCTGCACCCAAGCCCTACTGTGATTGAGATAGCAGTTTGGGTTTTTTAAATTCTGTTTAGTGAAAAACATTGGCCTTAACCATATACTCTTTAGTAGCTGCCTACAGAGCAAAAGGAATTTAAAAACTTTTTTATAACCTGCATAATGCTTATGTCCCATTTTTTAGAATGGGCACCCTCCACCCCTTTAGAAATAATAACAAATTATTTGCGGTAAGAGTTTATCTCTGAGTCATTCACTGTAACTTTGCCATGGCAGTACCTTGCTTGAAATGTATCTCAAAAGCAGTTTGATCCGTAATTTATCCTAAAGGTCAAACTTGCCTATCTAAGTATCTGATCGAGACTATGTGCGTTCTTACATACTTCCAAAAAGATTCTGGTTATAGAGAGGCCTCTCACTATTGGATGAAGGATAAAGAAACTATTTCCTTTGGATTTGATTCACTATGATATTTTTGGATCATACTTAAAGCAAGAACAAGCCAATTAAAAAAAAATAAAAAAAAGGATCACTAAATAAGACTCTAATTAATGTTTCCCACTGTTCCCATTGCTATCATGGAACAAAAGGTTTTAAAATTTCTGAAACATGTTGGGACATCTGTGCTCAGTTTCTATACACAATGCAGAAAGTCCAAAACATCATGGGAAACCTTATTCTGAAGGGATGCCAGTCCAGATCCATGCTCTGAAGAGTTTCATATGGTTCAGATCAGTTTATAAAAAAAGCCTCTGAACTGTTTTATCCTTAGCTAACATGATTTTAAACTTCAAAATTTTTTAACCTCTATTCAAGAAAGCACTTAACAATATGCTTAATTATAACCCCCTCTGGTTTTCAGAATCATGCTTTTCTTCACCCTCCTGGAGTTTATTATTCCTATAATAAAGAGTGAGAGGAAATAATGAAGTAATTTTTTTCAAGAGCACATACTACGGAATTATGAGAAAACAGCAGTAGTTTAAACTTCACCATTTGGTTTGCTGACTGATTTATTTTGTATACTGTCAAGCAAGGGCCAGTATGTTGTGAGGAAAACCTGAATTTTGTTTTATTTGTTTTTCTTTTGAAGCTGCTGCTTTGTGAAACAATTCTGAAATTCACTGCAGTTGGAATATTACACTAACCAGCTGCAGATCAAAGACTTCACTGAATCTAGGTCAGGTCTAATTTGTGAAGCTCACAGAGTTAGTCACTATGGCAGCTTTCTGAAAGGTACAGATGGAGAATCCATGAGCTGTGGGAACAGAATTATGGGGCTTCTTCTCACCATCAGTTTTAATGCAGTTTGTTTTATTTCCTTTTCCAGGAGTTTCTTTTTTTAGAGTTCCTAGTAAAAGAGAGATTAAATGTGACAGCCACATCTGTTTTAGGAAATTCCTGTGGAGATATCAGATTGGTAGCTGGCTCAAGCAATGTTAAAAGTGAATGCTTCTGGTCTGAGCAGGTGGTCTATGAACGTTATGAAAAATCTGTAGCCTTTTATAGTGACTTTTATCTCGGGATCTCAAAGCACTCTGTAAATATCAGTTGATCAAGTTCTACAATATCCCTGGGAGGTGATCACTGTAATTGAAGGGAGTGGGTTTTACGGCTCACAAGTTTGCTGCTGGCTGTGAAATCCTATTTGTGACTCACACAATCTGCCACAAGTAGAGCAGATGTATTGCTGCTGTGCCTGGATATAAGAGCTGGTTGAGAGGCAGCAGTGCTTTTGCCACTTGCACACAAGTTTTTCTTTCCTTCTGGCCTGCTTTGCTGTCCCTTGTTCTCCCATTCTCATTTCCTGGTACCCCCACTCATGTGACACTGCTTTTGTAAGTTATCTTGAGCAAATAATTTCTGGACAGCTCTTGACATAGATGTGTGCTTTGCAGGTTGTTTTTCTGCAGTTCCTAGGACAAAATGTTGATAAGATGTACTTCAGCCAGTCTTTTCTCAGGTGTAGTGGAGGAACTGCAACTGGGCTCTCCCTTTGCAGTATTGTTTGGGTTAATTTAAAGGGGTTTAAAATTTACACTTAGCACCACAAAGACCACTCCAGTAATCAGAGAACATCTGTCTGAACAAGGCCCAGCAGACAGGAGAGCTGTCTTGTACAGCATTCCTCTCTGACCTACAGATGGGCTGGAGTACAGGCATCACCAAGGGCAGGTTTGCTTCAGTGAATATTAGTTTTGTAATTCACAAGAAACAATGAACAGGCTTACTTCAGAGCCCATTCCTAACATGAAAAATAATATTTGTGTGTTTGCATCCACATATATGTGTGTGTGTAGGCACTGCTTATGTGGTAACCATCAATACTCAGAATTTAGAACAGGACTTTTCTACAAATGAATCTTCCTGTGGTTTGTTTGTTTGGTTTGGGTTTTGTTTTGTTTATATTTTCCATAGCAGTAGAGGCCATTTATGTAGAGCATACTTTGACTTGCGCTGAACATACTTAAAATAAAGTCATATTCTCGTTCTAATTGTGACCTCTTGGGATGTTGGCATTTGGGCCCTCCAAACAGTGTTACTTCCTTTAGTAAAATCTGGGTGGAGGGCATGGATGAAGATCAGTATTTCCAGATGAAAATACACGCAATTGCTTGGATAAGGACATGAGACTTTGTTGCTTGTGTGATAATACTCAGATTATAAATATCAGCTTTTGACAGTGTTGACCCACAATCCATGGTGTTGGCTGGAAAATCACCATTTGTTGTTTTAAGTATTCTGGAAAGTATGATTGCCATCCAAGGCTGAACGCAGAGTACTCACCACTGTTAGTCTGGAACTGGTTCTGCATATTATACCTCTTAGTATAATAAGGTTAATAATACCAACTCTATCCCCAGCCAATATTTATAGCACAAAGAAATTCTCAAATGCAAAGATATTTGAGGGCTTTACGGTATTCCACCAGAGGAGAACTGACATCAGACATTCAAGTAGTTACAATTTTTCAATTTGCATTGTAAAGGACTTTACCTTCCCATCCTCACAGCAGTCAGCACATCTGGATCTCCTCCCTGACTGTGACCTCTTGATATTGCCATACTATAAACATTAAGCAAATATAATTTTTGTTAGAAAATGGGTAGATTATTTCTTCCCTTGATTTGTTGCTTAAAAGATATGCCTAGGTATGTGTTGTTGCTAATCTATAGCCACCAACAGATTAATACAATGATCAATGTGTAAAGATGGTATCACTGAATAAAAAAGATGAGAATTGTTTCCAATAGCTGAAATGAAGTGCCTTAGTTCAGCTTTTGCGTTTTGGCTGTATCACAACATTTGTTTTAGCAAAACGAATTGAATGGTCAGATAGAACTGTAAACAACCTGGAAGAAATTGGAAATTTTACTGGGGCAGAGGAGGAAATCAGGAAGCTTACAATTTCAGAAGTTTGTTCTGTACCCCAAAGAGGGGAATAAGGAGAAGAGTTTCTTGGAGATTAGAATGTGTAATAGCAGGCAAACCTTTGTACACTCAGAGTATCCATTTCTCAACATAGCAAACAGGAACATAGAAACATGTGTGGTCAGCAATAACACTCATAAATCTTAAGAGATTATGTGTTCCTAAAGTAAGACTTCAGACTGATCTATTTTGTTAAGTGCCAAACTTCAGCATGATTCAATCAAGTTTTGCCTAATCGGAATTTATTTACTCTTTGTGATGATGAATCACTGAACATGTCTGTAGTCCAGTCTGTTGAACTAATTTATCAGGTATTTTGATGGACTGGTGATTTGCCTTCCCTGAACATTTCATGGTTTATTTATTTATATCATCTGGAATTTGTAGAACAAGAACTGGAGTTCTGCTAAGAATAAACATTCCTCAGTGATGCCTTTAGTAACAGAAACACTCTCTAGATAGGTAGTCTTGTTGCAATATAGCCAAACAACTAAGCCAGGAAAACTCTGATCTACAGACTCAATACCACTAAGTAAAGGGATTTGTTAACCTGGGTGGATTTGTATCAGAGACACAACCTGGCAAAGATGGGGGATGACAGCAGTGAGGTTTCTCTGTGCAGGACACAGGGATTTTCTGGAGGCTGGCCCAAGAACACAGGTCATCCCAAGGAGAAAGAAGACACAGGGGAGTTGCTTACATAACCCAATTGACATGCAAGTACTGTGCAGAGAGGCAGTCTCACACTGTTCCCTGATTCTCATGGATAATGGTAGTATGAGAGAGGCCAGGCTGGACTTCACTGTAAGTTGGCAACATATGGACATTTCCAAAACTGTGCTTGAATTGATGTTCTCTACTGAAACTGTGGCACACTGTTGTGGCTATGTGTTAAAGCTAATTTCAGAATAGCTACAAGCAGCTGGCATGCCTACCTTCAGTGCAGGGTGTGGCTTTGGCCTTCACTTTTCCAAGGGAATATATCTCATCGGGTATTTTTTGGAAAACTTCCAACTCTCTACCTGTGAAAGAGTTAAAGAATAAACACATGAAAGTGGCAAATTATTTCCCAGAGTGGAAATTTCTGATTTTCTGTACAGATGTATAATAAGAATCCTCTGACTTCCAAAGAAGTGCAGTCTTCTAGGTCTGGGCTTCCCAGTGCAAAAGATATGGACATAACTCAAGTGAGTCCAGTGAAGGGCCATAGAGATGTTTAGAGGACTGGAGCATCTGGCATATGAGAAGTTGTGAGAACTTGGACTGTTCAGCCTGGAAAAGAGAAGGCTCCAGGGGACCTCAGTATTGTGCATAAAACAGCCAATTGGGTAAGGAGATGAATAAAAGATGGAGCCAGACTCTTCTCAGTGGTGCTCAGTGACAGGAACAGAGAAAGCAGGAACAAACTGAAACACAGGAAAGTTTACTAAAACATAAGAAATGAAAATATTCAGTGCTAAGGTGGTCAAGTGTTGCCGCAGACTGCCCAGAGAAGTTGTGGAGATATTCAAAAACCCGATTGAACATAATCACAGACAACATGACCCTGATTTGGGCAGGGGATTGAATGGAGGCACCCCAGAGGTACCCACCAGCCTCAACCATTCTATCAGATTAAATTAAAAAGTCCTAAGTATTAGTGCAGATTTTCCTGAGAATTTATAATGCTAGGCAGAGCATTTCAGTTTCTCAAGTAGATATTAACTCCTTGGCTCTTGGGCACATTATGTTCTTTTGGTTAGCATGGAAACTGCGGATATATATTAGAGATTAAGCACATAAATGCAACAATGAATTCATGTGGAACTAAATGTGTGCACAGGTATGTAACATGAGTATCAGTTGAGAGTGTAAAAAGAGGCAGAGATGTGATTAAAATACCAATTAGATGTGCTTCATTAGCTCCCATTCAACGGCTGGTGTTTCTGCCACAGCACTGAACTGGATTGGTGACATCTGATTTTGATCCCTTTGCCTGTTGTAGCTGTTTCATGGGCTACATCAGCCCTGGTCTTTGCTGACAGCCTTCCTTAGAGTTGTCTCACTTAGGGATTTTGCCTAGTCATTAGAAACAAAGAAATTGTCAAAATCTGATGTTACATGGATTTATGACATATGTCACTGGAGCTGAAAGTAGTGATAGTCAGACAAAAACTTGTCCTTTTTTCATTTGATACTTTCTTCTGGCCTTAGGGTGTACTGAATTGCTTTGTAGGCTAGCCCTAAACAACAAAAACCAGTCAGTTTGTATCTGAGATATCCCAAATATATTTGGCATGTTTAAATACATCCTTTCAGCTTGTCATCTTTCACACAGCTTCTAAATGATGCTAATAATAATATAGTTTATTTCGCATGATTGGTCCTGTGATTTTTTGCTTCTAGATCCCGAATGCAATACTTCCAATCTTAACTTCTTTTCTTCTGCAGGGGAATGCATAAGACTTCTTCAGTTAGTCTAGATATTTAGAGCCAGGAGACCAAGACCCATTAATGTACAGGCCTAAAGTTATTAAACAACCAGAGGTATTTCAGATCTAGTTGCTTTATTGGTGCTTCTGTGTTGGCTTTCATTGTGGTAAGAGATTTATGCTGCCAAAAAGAAGAAATTAATTGGGTCTGTAGGTACAGATGTGTATTACAACATTTGTGAATTTTTAACATGGGAAAACAGCCATCTTTAAATGACAAAATATATTTGTAAAACGGTGCTGTTACTGGCTGGTGTTACTTATTTGAAATTTGAAGTTTAGGGTAATTGGAAGGATATAAAACCTGTGGAAGGTCAGAATGGAGATCTATGCTTTCCTCTTATTTTAGATTCAGAAAAGCAGCACAGGAACTCTGCACAGTTTCAGGAAGAAGGTGCTTAGCTTTCCTATCCAGTTACAAATCCATCATGGGTTATTTGGCCCTAACATCTATGGAGACGATTGTAGCCATTAACAATATGGCACTTTTTAAAATTTTTTTTATTTTTTTTTTTAGTATCTAGAAGATAGCTAATATGCTGGTGTACCTGTATAATGAACGAAACCTGGGGGATGAAAGCTGGAGTAAGAAGAGGAGATTTGTCTGTGGACTACCTTTTTCAAGAAAAGAGGTGCCACTTTTTTCCCTGTGGAATGCACGAGTCATGTCTGAAGGGATGCAAGTGCTAACACCATCTGAGGATAACAGAGTATCAGTATTAGCAGTTCTGCCTGAGTCTCTCTTCTCACCCTCTGAACTGTGATGAGGATACCAAAGCTCCAGCTCTGCTGTTTACCCAGCTGTAAAACAGCTGGTTCTATGTGAAGAATTTGTCTTTCTAGTTTGCTTTTGTAAAGGCCTAAGAAATTACTTGAAGCAGTAAAAAAAAAAAAAAAAAAAAAAAAAAAAAAAAAAAAAAAAAAAAAAAAAAAGCCCAGAAAAGACCATGATATTGCCAAGCAAGGCTAAGGAACGCCAGAACTTAAACTGCAATTATTCAGGTCCATTGTGAACATTATCTTCCAATTTCTAATTGCATGACCACAAACTAGTGGTTTCTTTGCCTTTTTTTTTCTCCCCCACTGCAGAGGATGGACCTGCTGTGGGATGAATCATGGTTACCTTATTGCAGAAGCTGTGGAATTTGGAGAGTGATGGCTGAGGACTTCATAATAGGAAAGGATTGTACTGTGGTTTAGGAAACTGAGTGTTGTCCTGGTAGTGGATTTTGTTGCTATTATGGATTTTGTCGTTATTCTACTTCACCTCATTCCAAGCGTAATGCTGGGCTAGTCACTTAACTCACAACTTTTCACAGATGGTAACTGATTTTCTGGAAACCCTGACAACTGGAATCTGATATGGGATATGCACAAAACTCATGATTATGAGAAATTTGATTTGAAGATATACTTTAGATACTGAAAAAAATCTGTTCTTGAGCATCTCAAATGGGAAGCCAAACTGTGGTTTCTTTTGGGAATTTTGACTCAATGACCATGAGTAAACACAGAAAAATACTTCTCAACTTCAGGAGTACTAGGAAGATAATAGTCAGTGTTTGTAGAACACCACAATCCCACAGAGGAGAAGACCATAAAATGCCTTTTTTGGAATAAGTATCTGTGTTTCACACCGTGTTGGATGATAGGTGCCATTCCTAGAATAATAATAAATATAAATAATAAATATTGATGCCATTATTTTTGTGTAGTGAATCAGCAGAAAACCATGGCAAAAGCCTTGACGGTTCATTAAATACACTCCTCTGCCTGAAAGCAGGATTAACTAAGCCTAATATTTTCCTGTTAGATACTTATCTAAGCACTAGTGACAGAATTTTCATGATTGCACGATTTTCCTTCAATTTACTTTCCTCACCATTAAAAAGCCTTTCCCAATAGCTAGCTGAAATCTCCTCTTTGCTTGCCCAGTCCTCAGGGTCAAGAGAGAGAAGTTCATCTGTGGAACTGTCTCACAGCACACACATCAAGGGTGCAGAACTGAGATTATCCCTTTGTTTCCAAGGAGATTAAAGCATCACACCAGAGCAATGGTCTGCAGCAGTGCAGGCTGGGGGCTGCAGCTGGCAGGGGAGACTCTGGTGGGGCTGCTGGATGGAAGGGGCAGATCTGTGCCCTGTGGCTGTGGGGCAGCTCTGTGCCCTGGCAGCAGAGGCAAACAGACTCCAGAGGTGCACCAGGCAGAGCATTGCCAGCGGGATGAGGAAGGTGATCCTTCCCTTCAGCTCAGCACTGGTGAGACTTGTCTGAGCTGCTGGGTCCCCAGTACAAGAGATTTGGACATTGTGGAGCTGGTCCACGGCCATTAAGATGTCTAAGGGACTCAAGTGTGTGACATACAAGACCAGCCTGTGAGAGCTGTGGCTCAGCCTGGAGATGGAGCCTTATCCATGTGCATAATTTTATTTATTCCACAAATACCTGAGGGAGGGGGTGTAAAGAAGATGGGGCTGGACTTTCCTTTACAGTGTCCACTGACAGGACTAAAGGCAATGGGAACAAACTGAAACATAGGAAATTCCACTAAAACACAATAATTTTTTTTTTTTTCATTCCAAGGGTTGTATTCCAAATACTGGCACAAGCTGCCCAGAGAGGGTGTGAGGTCTCAGTTTCTGGTAGAGGATCATCATACACATGACCCTGATTTGGGCAGGGGACTGACTAGATGATCTCCAGGGGTGTTTGTCAGCCTCACCTGTTGTGTGGTTTGATGCCTCCAGGTGCTGTCTATGGACAGCATGGCCCTGGCACTGACCTCCTGCCTACTGAACATATTGTCCAACCATTCTTTGCATTAAAATTGGAAATGGCTGTTTCACTCATGGACTGCCTGTATAATAAGGAGAATCAAAATGGAAATACCTGATGTTTGAATACCTTTTATGGTTTTGTATGGTGAAAGTTCTCCCTTCTCACAAGGATCTGGAGTTTGGGTGTCTTCACAACTCTCTGTAGTAAGGAGTAATTGGATTTGGGGTTTTGTTTGTTTGTTTGTTTGTTTTAAAAATTATTTATAACCTTTTGAGATTTTTCAAAAACACTGACTAATACCTAGGTAAAGAAATACAGCTTACTGCCAAGTCTAATGGTTCCCTCACCACAGATTTATTAAAATGCTTCTCATTTTCACTTTTGTCCTTATCTTCTTCAGACAGCTGGGAAGCCAATTCCAGGTGTCTTATGCTTGAAAACATGTTTTTCAATAAATTTTTTTCTCCCCTTCAGCCCAAAGCATGAAATATCATTTTATAATTCATTATAGCTACTTCTCTGGGGAACAGAATTATCTAAATGAAGGGTGATTTTCCAGTATATTTTGGACATTCATCTGGCACAGGAGAGAGGCTTAACATCTTAAAACAATGATCCTCTAAGAAATTAGTGCTAGATTAACTTACACTGGAACCAATACTACTCCTCAAAATTCCTTGCCCTTTCCTGTTCAGCCTCAGGTTGCCTAAATTCCTGAGCCATCTGCATATCTACCAGCCAAGTTCCTCTTAATCAATCAGCTTCCAGTCCTGCCTGCAGAGCCATCCAAATCCATATGGTGCTGAAAAGTCAGCTTTAAAGTTCACAGTCCAAACTGCCATCCTGCCCTTTTCTTCTGCTGAATGTTTTTTTTTGATTCCCTGAGCATCCTCCCTTCTCCTGGGGAAGAGAGTAAGTGCATGGATGGGAGGATTGGTAATGTCTCAGGCTGTGTGGTTAGGGCAGTCTTTGGGCAGCTGGAAGATGTGAGCTCAACTTCAGTCTGATGAAAGGAGCTCAGGTTCCTCTTTTACCTGTGGAATAATCCAGCCACTAAGATATGAAGTACCCAGGTCTTTGATCTGACTCTGACTTTTTTCCCGCTGACAGATCATTCACTTTAGTTCTCTGGCCTCTCTCATCTCTTGTTTTTGCTTCAGCTATCCCCTGGTTTTATGTTGATTTTTTTTTTTTTTCTTCACAGGCAGCTGTACTGTGAGGGCAGTTTAGGACAGAGAGAGGCTCACTTCTTAGGATTTTGCAACAGACAAGACCCATTAGCAGACAAACCCAGGCAGCCATTGCCCTCTACATCCTTTCAGTCTCTCCTCTCAAAGACCTGTTTCTTAGAAACTATTTTCTCATATGTTTGTGTGCAATCTACTTTTAAGGGATTCAGAGAAAGAAATGTCAGACCGCTCCTCAGGTAGCTCCTTCACAGGGCAGTGTGGCTCACCCTGTCGATGAGTCAGCCTATATTTCTTTCTGCTTGTTTTTGACCCTTGTACCTCCTCAGTCCACAAATCAGTCCTTCTCCTTTGTGATGTTTACACTGTCAAAATATATAGACGTCTCCAGGGCATTTCCTCACCTCCAGCAGATTGTCTCAACATTAACGCCTGAGCACACTCTGCTCTCTGCTCAGCTGTGTACAGCCAAACTCGTCGCATTGACTTAATTCCTCATAAATCAATAGGTCCAGATACTTACTCTGTTGCTTCCTTTGGGATGAGTCTGCTCCACAAAATCACAGTTTGTTGGTCTCTGCTGTTATTAGGACCTTCTGCCTCCCTTCAATAAGCACATCTCTCCATTTCATGTCTGCATGGGAGGTTGAGCCTCCTCCTGCAGACTATTGCTTTGTGCCCATCCACTTGGCTGTTATTTTGTTATTTCCAGCCTGTCTTGGTTTCTTTATGTTTTGTGTCTGTGCCCATTGGTTTACACAACACCTCTCTAACTCATAGGAGTTGTTACATCAAATATAAATGGAATGAATGTAGTGTTTATTGCTTCCTTCCAGATCATAATAGACATTAAATAAAAACAGACTTAGGGCAGATTTCTAGTCCTCCTTTCCTCCCCTCCCCACACCCAATCCATGCCCCAGATATTCTCCCATCAGCTCTTTATGTTCATGTTTATCTTTTGTTCCTCTTTGTTTATGGACTTACAGCCTGTGTTCAATCTCTGTGACACTGCCCATTTCCCAGCCAACTTGCATTCATTTTTCAAGTAATTTTGTAACAGGCTTTCTCAGGACTGGCTGTAGGCTGCTTCTTCATTCTCTTCAGCTGCTTTCGTAAATCAGTAAAAGATGAGTGACCATGTTTGTTTGGCAAGATTTAGCCTTTGTTGGCTCTCTGGAATGACTTTCATGCTAGTCCTAAGAAAATGCACCATCACTTGGGATGGGAGACATGCTCCCTTTTGCACAAGCAGTGAAATTTCCCTGTGCTTTTCACCTGCTGATTTTATTAATCCTGTTGCTTTTATTAATCCAGTCCCTTAACAATGTAAAATATGGGTCATGATGGCCAGCCGATTGTTGTTCAATGCTGACTCTTATCTACATCCTACTAGCAAATATTTTATCCATCTGCTTAGAAATCTCTCAAATTTATAGCAGGAGTAAAGAGACTGCCATTGAAAAGTTCTGAGAAACAAATTGTGACAGATCTAGAAGGGTGGAGGCAGAAGGGATATTCATGTGGTGAAGATGTCCTCTCCAGCAGAGCCTACATCCCTGCCACATTGCAGCAGGATCTGTAATGTGGCTGCAGCAACCTGTTCTCTGAAGGCAGGATCAGATAAGAGGAGCACTTGCACCCCATCACTTATGGTTGGCACCCCACTGTGGCTGTGGCTCAGCTACACTTTGGTGCACTGCAGGGAGTCACTGAGACCTTTCAGGAGAAACAGGCACATGGGGTGAGCACCACTGAAGCCTGATGTGGCATTATGAGGAGAAACACTGTGCAGCATTTCCACTCCACCATTAGGCATCTCTGTTCGTTTTTCTGTAGTACATCAGACCTGACAAATGCAAGTTAAAAATGTCTTTCCACAAGAAATACAACTTACTCTTCTGCTAGTCTCTTCTTGCTCCTTATCTTGGGGCAGAGTTCAAGCCTTTCAGCTCAAAGAAATAATAAAATAGTCATGGTCAACCTGAATCAGTGTTAGCTCAGCCCATTAATGGGCTACTTGCTGCAAGTGTTTGCTGGGTAGAGGTTGTGAAAAGAGAGAGGGTTTGCAGAGAGGACTTTCAAGGAGCAGAGTACATGGATGTTTATGGATCTTGAGTAAGAAAAGCTGATAGGTAGTATAGGAAAAAGTGTAACTTTCCAGACCGGGGGAATCAATGGAGGGATTCAGGGGGAGCAGAAATATGAGCCAACACCTCTTGGAGTGGGGTGGTATAGCTGAATGTTTGATCCTGCATTGACCTGGGTAGGGAGAAGGACCAGTGACCACAGTCCAGGCAGGATGATACCCGGAAGTTTTTGGTGCAGGGGCACCATGCTCAGTGGCCAGGTGAAAGGTGCAGTACCCAAGGAAGGGTTCTGTGCCTACAGCTCGGTCATTAAATTAAATGTGTGCAGGCTAAATCTTGGGCACTGAAACTATCTGGCAGAGGAGGGGCCTTAGGTTTGCTTAGCTTCCAAAAAAGGATGACTGCAAGCAAACTTTAACTTGACCTACATCCCAAAGCATGCCTCCAAACTGTTTAGGAGTGTTTATTGGCACAGACTCAGGGTACAAAGAGGGTTACTCTTACATTACAGTTACTGTGACTGAGTTCAGTAACAGGAACAGTCTCTGGTGCTTTTCAATTTAGTTACTCAGCTGATGCTTTATATGCAGAGTGTAGGCCAGGGTCAGGACCATGTCCATCTCTCACAGACACACACGTGTCCCTCCAGTCCCCTATGCACACCATGGATCCCTGGTAAGGTCAGACACCAAGCGTACCCAGCAACTCACCCTTGCACCCTCTTGTCTCCAGCTGCCTTGTACCCAGAGACTTGCGCACACACACACACACGTGCCCTTGCACGCTCTGAGAGCCCATGGTCTCTTCAAGAGTTCACCTGGATCTCCTGGTGCCTCCAGTAGCCAGTTCCTCCAGGTCTCACAGATATGCCTGTACCCAGACCAGGCTTATGGCCACTTTGATACTTGGCTCCCAGGCCACTTCTTTCTGCTGGCTTGTCCAGCTTGACAACAGCTAGCAATGGCACATTGGTGCCAACAACCTTCACTTGCTGGGGTTGTTGGCACCCCAGGCACATGGGCCTTTGTAACTTGTGATTCAAATCTAGTTGCTGGCACTTAGATGTCAACACACACTCGTGTATGCTGAAAAGAGTCCCTCCCCCCCCAGTAAACAGAGATGGAGGTTAATAGGAAGATAAGAAGGACTGTGCTGGTCAGGTGCAGAGTGACCCAACAAATATGATGACCAGCCACAGATTTGCATGCAACCAGCTCTTTTTATTTCTTTATCCCTCTGTTTATTAATGCTTGTTTCTCCAAAACAACCATGGTCCATCCCTTTTCCCGCCTCTGGTCCTTCTAATCATCCTGTAATAAGTCCCAGCCTCAGTTGGGAGGTCCTCTGAATATACTTTCTTTTGACCCACCTTCCTGGGTGCTGACCCAGGGCTTCTTGTGCTCTAGTGATAGCCCCCCAGAAGACTTGGGTCAAGGGCTCTCTTTCTCTGATAAAAAGCCTTAACAAACCTGAAGCAGAATTCCATGGTAAAGGTAATATTTTAGAAATAAAATACAGAAAAAATAGCAGGAAAATGTGAAGGAGTATATGGATGAAAAACTTAGAAAAAAAGCCAAAATCTAGTTACTGATTGATCTGACCAATACAGAAGGGTGGTCTATTGGGCTCTTCCCAAAAGCTTGATGTCCGCTAGTCATGTTGACAGGATAGTGTGGGATGTAGAAGTCAGCTCTGTAGTATTTTCACAAAGGCAGCAACTGCCTGGGTGCTTCTGGCTGAAACTAGAAGGGCCTGTCTAAATTCCAACACAGTGTGTTCCACTTAACCCACAAACAACTGTATGGTTTCCTTATGTCTGTGTGGTTGGGACCAGGATACAATTTTAAAAGTTACTCAGACAGAAGCAGACAGTAGCCCCTCTGTCACTGCTCCATGGCTGGGAAGTCAGGTTAGCAGTGAAAGGTCTAGTGCATCAGGTTCTGTGTCTCTTTCCCTGCAGCTGCATGAGAACAGGCAGTGGACTGGTCACCTTGTGAAACACTGTTTGGGAATGTTGGGGAAGGATGCTGCTGGGATGCACATGCATGGAAAATGAATGAAAGAAGCCTTTCCACACCTTGCATTGCACCACTGAACGCATGGGTGGAGTTTTTTCTTTTTCCTGAGTTGTGGAGCAGAGAGATCATAGACCTCCTGTTGCTTTGTTCACAGGTGTAACTGTGATGCCTTAAGTTTTAGCTTCCATATTATCCAGATTCTGTACTGCAGTAATATATAATTCTGAACTTCATATGAAGTGTTGGCAAGTTCTCCTCACAGTCTAGTCAGACAAAACAGTCCTTGTCCAGCTGAGAAACAAGGACACCATTGCAGCTTCAGGCGCAAAAAGTGCAAACAACAGCAAATCGAGGAGAGTAATTTGGGAGGATGGGGCTTCATAACCTGAAGCTGTAATTGGACAATTAATCCAAATAAGTAAATAGACCAAAACTTTAAAAAGTGTGAAAAACTTGCAATCCATTGTCTGTCTTGGGTGTAGCCTCAGCCAGGTTCTTGTATTGCCCAAAGTGTGTCTTTTGAAGGCCTTTTAAATAAATACCGACTTTATTCCTTTAACACTGTCTAGCCTCTGTTCTAGGTAGCCTCTCAAGGCATCATCTGTAATGGTGGAGATACTGATTATCACAAATGAGAAATGGATCTCTTGGCTTTAACAGAAGTCTTTTTGTAGAACCACAGGCTTTCTGTAAGGATGCTTCAAATTACAAGGACTACAGTCTGAAGATCCTGCTTTTGTGAATGAAGGTTACTGATTTTTTTCAGCCCTGTGTGAAAAAAGCATGTGCCAAAAAAAGCTGCATCTGCCAATCCATCAGCTGAGGAATGATGAGATCAGGAACTTTGCTCTTTGGCACAGATAGCATAAATGTTGCACAGAGATCCCGGTTCTTGAATTACATGGGAATAACAGTGCATTAAAAAAAAAAAAATCATATTTCCATTACTTTTAGGGATCAGATTTTCAGCTTTATTCTCCACATAAGCACATAGCATGAATAAGTGTATTAAAGTAAGAGGGTGGGCGGAGTGCTTTGTCCTCTAGTGAATCCTTTAGGAGTTAAAGCATTAAATGGTATTAAGCTTCTCCAACTCAGTTTGAAGCCAGAGTACAGCAGAAGATTAGAAGCCACAAACTAGTCCCTGCTGTCCCTACTCCTCAGCTTTACTAAGTAAAGCTGCTATGGAGGATCTGGACTTTTCTGTTCACCAGGGGGAAATGTTCTCAAGGACCACTCTTTGGAAGGCACAAAGCATCATGTGCACAAAGCCATGTAGCCAAAATGCCCTCTTTAAATAAGTAAAGCCACCCATGGTTTGAGTGACATCTGCAAATGTCATTAAAATGCTACTCTTTAGCCAACATGGTGATTCTAATGAGAGAGTCCCCAGTGCAGAGTCACAGCATTAGTGAGCTGCCAGTGCAATTCCCAGCCCCACATTCCCAGCCCCATGCACTGTGCTGAAACCACACCTGCAGGAATGACACCAGACTTGGACTGCTAGATGCAGAGAGTTATAGCCAGCTCTGGTCTCCAGAGAGAGGAAAAGGAAAGGTTTTAGAGTGACTTTGCACCTGTGAAACAATGTGTTGCTATTACAATGCCCAGCACCAGCCAGCCTTTCCTCCAGGGAGGGCTGGAGTACTTTAGAAAGCTTTTTGCAACAGCTATGGTCACTGTAAACACATACAGAGAAAGCAGCTATTAAAAGATTTTTGAAAGGCTCTCTGTTACTTTCTGCTGCCTCTGGAAAGGTTAAGGATGCAGTGAATGCCAAATGATAAGCTTTGCAATCCTCAGCACTCCCGAGACCTGAGAGAAATCTGCTGGCAATTGTTTTAAGCTAATGATTCCCTGCAGGTTGATTGGTGCTTATTTGCTGAGGGTGAGAGGCTGTAGCTACAGAAGTTATGAAAACAAATTGCCTCTGTGTTAAGGAATGCCAAGCTGCTTGCTCAGTCTAACCCATTTCTACATTTTTTATTTTAAGGTCTGTTTGCAAACTCTGAGCTTGGTTTCTGCTGATTAAATAGCCCCCTGCTATGATTTACTGGGATAAATAATACCCACAATAGGAACCACAATAGGACATTGAAAACAGGATACTGTCTCTCCTAGTTAAATTAAGGGGGACTAATATGTTGCATTTAATGCAAATCACATTGCCTATTAGGTTCTTGGGAACATCTTTCTTTTGGAAATATAGGGAAAATATGCTTTTTTCAACATATTAGAGCTGTGTTTAGTCCCTCTCTGTGACTAATCAACTGCCTCCCAAAAGTATTAGGTTTAGGTTGAGGCTGGAAAAATCACCTGGTCTCCAGAGAAGCCAACAAGGAGACTTCATTCCAGGGCTGGGCTCTCCAAAATACTTGAGTACACAGGTCCTGATTATGTCAGAGGACAAAAAGTGATTCCCAAGCAGCCTGGCTCAGAGTACCTGGCTCTCACAGAGATGTCTGCTGTGCAGGGAGTGCAGTAAGACTGTCACCTCTCAGGACATCCCAGTGTTTCTGAGACAGAAAGGTGACATGACTTCCAATTCAGAATTGGTTTTAAACAGATATGTGTGAACAAAAGCAAGGTCTGAAAGAAGGTGGAGAGTCTTCTGATGGGAGAAGGTTCTTCAGAGCATTTTCCTGAGAATTAAGCTTGGCAGTCCAGCCAGACCAGACAGAGAAGAAAACAGCTCCAGTGAAGGGATTCCTGCATCCTCCCACAGTCTAATGACCAGGAGTGCCATGTGCTCTCCAGGAACATTTTTGCCAGAGAAACCCTGTCATGCCTAAAGCAAGGCACTAGGCTGGTTAATTCAGTGACAAATCCTGTGCTAATGTGGCCACCTGCCCCAGCTGAGCAGTTGCACCTTGATGTTGGTAATGCACAACTACCCAGTTAATTCCAGAAGGCAAAGTGGGAGCAGGTGGACCTGCAGGACACCCAACACCAAACTCAGGCAGGCTACCAAAGAAAGTCCAGGCTTGCCAGGTAATATAGGCATAATACATGGAATTCCAAGTTCCTTTTCAACTAGGTTTCATTTGTTCAGTTATATTTTTAATGGTCCACCAGTAAAAGTGAAATTCCCATTATTATTTCTAACATTGTGTTTCTCATCGTTACCAGCCTATGCATTAGTTCTAACACGAGCTCTGAATTTTTTCCATCATGTGCAGGCATTGAAATCATTCTGTAAATGCCTCAGCAAATAGGGCACAAGCTTCTCTGGGAACCTGTACATTTTATGTAAGATGAGTATGTGATCATTTTGAACTCAAAGGTTATTTTTGTCATGCGGGGGAGAGAAAGGCAGTTAGAGCTGAGAGCCTGGATGATTTCAGAGGCGTGCTGAGCTTCACCAGGGGAGGTGAACTTTTCCCCTCTCTGGAGCTTGAGGCTTTCAGTGCAATTGCTGCTACATTTTCTGATGAAGCCAGCTTTGGGAAAATGTTTTTTATTATCCACTGAAGGAAGACACACACAGATGATACCTACACACAAGAACATGTTCTTTTCCTGAAGAATTTAGACTGATCAGAGTGGGAAGCAGAGTCTTGAACACAGTATTATTATTCAATCTGTTGACATGAAACCTGCTCTTTTAGAATCAGCAGCACCTTCAGAAATCTTGTAACAGGCAGCTGCTGCTGAAAATAATGCAACACAGACTAGCACGTCAGTTGAAGGCAAGAACTGTAGATTGCCTATACATTCATTCTTTGCCTTAAAAATTACAAATTGATTACACTCCTCTCTGAGAATTATTCCTACCTACGGCAATACACTCCTCATCTATATCTAGGCACAACCTTCCAAGTCAAATAAGCTAGTAAGTGCATACACATTTATGTTTCTCTTGGTAATCATGACCTTTCCCTAGTATTCTGCAGGCAAATGCTCTAGCTGTCAGTGATATAATACAGATGCAAGCTTCTCTGTCAAATAAAGCTGTGCACTAGACATGCAATCTCATTGCTCTTGAAATAAAATCAACATGGAAATATTGTTATTTCTACAGTAACTTTAATTAGCAGAAAAATTACAACTGACTATAATCCCTAAGCAAATACATGGCATGCATTTTGGACTTGCTTCTCTAGTAAATTGACTACTGCAATCAATATGGTCTGCATCATCTACGTTAAAACACTGCTTTCTTCCCATTCTTACAAAAAGGCACAAAATCTCTTCCTGCAGGCCAAGAAAACCTTTGGCAAATGTACAAACAAAGAAATATAATAGCAGAGGCTCATAACAAACATCCGAACAATTTCAATCAGTGATGTTTTTGATGGTATCTGTCACCTCATTTTAGATTTCATTAAGTGATATGCATCACTGATGAAAAAAATCCTTACAGTTATCCATTCCAAGAGCACTTCTCTGCTTATTACACTTGTTAGGAGATGAGACAAAGTTTTTAGCAGCTTGGTTCTTCAATGCAGGGAATTTCTAAGCCTGGAAGGGGCTACCATTTAAATCTGACCTCTTGTATGTCTCCAGATTTTCAATAATTTGCCATTGAGTTGGAGTTGAACTGCTTTTTTTTAATTATAAGCTAAAATTTAGCTTGCAGAAAAGCAAATTTAGACTTGAACAGGGGACATTAGGAGGAAATGATGGAAAATCCTTCCTTTCCAGCTTTTTTGCTTCCAGTGGTTAATTGTTCTCACTGCTAAAACTCTGTGCTTTATTTCCAGTGTGAATTCATTTGGCTTTGTCTCCCCTTCCTGGTTCTCATTATGCTTTTTTCTATGAAAAGTGCCACTTCAGACTGTGTATTTTCTTTCATTAACATGCCTGTAAATTAGTTCTTTATTTCTTTTAAATCAAGCTGTTCTCTTTAAGTCTCCCAGCTTAAGCCATTTTCCTTAGCCCTTCGATATTCTCATGTTTCTTTGCATCCTCTTCAGTTTTTCTGAAGCCTTAAAAACACTTGAGAAAAAGAATGTTGATGATGCACAGTATTGTGGTTTTGGTGCCCACACTCAGTGTCAGACTTCACTTAGTTTTGCTCACCATCAATTCCTCTTCAATATTGCACAGGGAATTTATGGTAAGGTATTTCTTTACTGGGACCTATTCTGAGTCATCCGCCCCAGACTAAGACACCTCCTCTCTGCAAAGATTTAGTCTCCATTCCTTGTTTAGCAGTGTACAATGTATTAAAGGGTGTTGAGACAGGATGAGCACAGTCTGTCTTGCATAACTTTCAGCCCACACAATTATTTACTTTTCTGTTACCAAATATCTTATTAGCAATAATTTTATGCTTCCAGATCACCAGTGGAGATATCAAACAGTGCCAGACTCAGCACTCAGCCTGACAGAGCCTTAATAAAGCCAGCCTGATTTGATAATCGATGTCACTATGATGTAGTGGTTCCTCAGCAGCTTAGAGTTCACTTTATTGATATTTTCTAACACTACCATCAGAGCATTGTGTAACAGTAGATCTAATAACTTGCCAAAGTTGAAGTGTATTATTTATAATGATTGCAGACAAGATGTGACAAAAAATAAAGTGGGGTTGTCGGAAAAGAACTGCTCTTTACTCTCGTATGGTTGTGAACTTGCTGAATAAACCCTGATCAGATCCAGAAATGTAAAATGTAATGTCTCCTCACTCTGTAGAGAGAATAACTGCTCAGTGTGTGTCTTGGTGGTGTGGTCCTAGCCATGCATGAGCTTATGGTCACCAGCAGCTCTCAGCACCTGCTGAGGCTCAGCTTCACCCTCCAGAGCCCACCCCAGAGAAACTGCACCCACCATCATGCTCCAGCTGCTTGTCCCACTCCCCTTCAGCAGACACAGTGCCACTGTGCAGGATGCTTTTATTTACATTCTCTTCAATTAGGAAAAGGTCACACAACAGGGGTTTAGGCCAGTCTTGTGGTGTCCTCTGTTTAGCCTGTTTAGCCCTGTTTAGGCTGGTAATTTCTCATCTGTGGTTGCCTTTTGTGAAAGTCCACATGAGTCTCCCCTGTGAAACGCCCTCTACTTCCCTAAGAGCCAGAGAGACTTAGGCAGATTGTGGTAGCCCTTCATGTGACCTTCTCCATTTCTCTACAATCTACAACCACAGAATCTCAGAATGGTTTGGGTTGGAAGGAACCTATGGTTGATGCTGGAAGGATCTCTGAAGATCATCTAGTCCAACCTTCCTTCTAAAACATGTCTACCTATAGCAGGCTGCACTGGATTGCCTCCAGGTAGGCTTTGAATATCTCCAGAGAAGATGCAGCCTCTGGGCAGCCTGTTCTTTGTGTTTTCTGTCTCCCTCTCAGAGAAAAGTGTATCATCATAGTAATGATATCTGACAGAACAACTGGTGTTTCATGATGTGCCTGTTGCCTGTACATTATTCTGACACTGGGCACCACTGAAAAGAGTCTGTCTCCATCCTCTTAATCTTCCCTTAAGATATTTGTGTGCATTGATAAGATCCCCTCCCAGTCATTATTCTCCAGGCTAAACGGACCCAACTCCTTCAGCCTTTCCTCATAAGAGAGATGCTCTCTCATCATCTTCACAGCCCTCCACTGGACCTGCCCCAGTAGTTCCTTGTATTTCTTGAACTGGAGAGTTCAGAACTGGACACAGCACTCCAGATGTGCCAGGGCTGAGTAGAGGGGCAGGATCACCTCCCTTAACCTGCTGATCTGCTGACCACCCTGCTGACCTCCTACCACCCCAGGGGGGCCACAAGGGCACACACACTTCTGCCTCATGGACACTTCTGGCTCATGGACCCACAGGTCCTTCTCTGCAGAGCTGCTTCAAGCAGGTCAGCCCCAGGCTGTGCTGGTGCATGGAGTTATTCCTTCCCATTTATCCCTCTCCAGGTGCAGGACTCTGCACTTGCCTTTATAGAACTTCTCTCCAGCCTGTCCAGGTGCCACTGAACAGCAGCACAAGGCTCTGGGGTATCAGCCACTCCTCCCGCTATTGAAGCACCAGCAAACTCACTGAGGGAACACTCTGCCTTTGTCCAGGTCACTGGTGAATCACGGGAGCAGCTGGGCCCAGCACTGACCCCCAGGAACACCCTGGGCTGCAGCCTCCAGCTGGACTCTGTGTGGGAGCACAGCCCTCTGGGCTCTGCTGTCCACCAGTACCCAGTCACCTCCCTCTCTGCTCCCCCAACACAGCCTTCCTCAGCTTGCCCATGAGCATGTGATGGGAGACAGTGCCAAAAGCCTTGATGAAGGTGAGGTAGACAACATCCACTGCTCTCCCCTCATCTACCCAGCCAGTCATGACAGCACAGAAGGCAATCAGCTACATAAGCCAGGTTACCTTTGGAGTGCTGGACCTGTTCCAGCACCACTAGAACTGGAATTTGCTGTGTAGCACTTGGCTGGCAAGTGCAAAAAACTTTTGAGTGGCCAAAAAATATTTGCGTGTGGGTTGCAAACCATGCGAAGATCCTTTTCTTCACTTTGAATTTTGTCCCCCAAAGTTGATGATTTCTCCTTGATGATAAGGCTCTGCTCTTTTCCTTTGTAGCTGAAGAAGTTTATTGCTGGTTTGTGGGTTTCTGAAGAAGTGTCACCCTTTATTGCTCATGTGCAGCCATGATATTAAAAATAAAACAGTCAGTTGTCATAGATCAGAAACATGCATATGAATTAGAAACAGACAGTAAGCAATATCTGGGAAAATCTAAATAATCCAAAGTGTAGAGGGTTGTAGTCTAGTTCAGTTAGGTCACAGGTAAAGCTTTTTGAAAAGGGGATCAATAAATAGGTTTGTATGAACTGTGAGTGTATTTTTAGTGAAACAAATTTTAACTCAATTTAACCATTTTCCTGTAGACTCTGCAGCCAGTGAGCCCTGCCATGCTGGGTTACTGTGGGAAAGGCAGTGAGAGGAAATTGAGCAGAAATGAGCAATAAACAGAAATGAAACTAACTCGATTATTCTAAGTCCTGAGCCTGAACATAAAATGGATGCTATTAAAATATGGAAATTTTACACCATGTTCATTTATCTTTCTCTAGGAAAAGTCTGGGGAATTAAAAAAAAAATCCCCCTCACAGAAAGTTCAAAAGTACTGTTGCTAACAGTGAATATTCAGCATTGAACGCTGTCTTCTCTAGAGGATGTGATACCCTCATGTTGACAATACAGGATACATATATATATATATATATATATATATATATATATATATATATGTATGTATGTATAAATCAGTGTGGTACCTCTTCTGAGAGATCAGCTCTGTGCAGAGGAACTCTGGTGCTGAGAGCTTTTCTTCAACTGGAAATATGGTGTGAGGGCTGTGGGAGAGGGTTGGAGGGGTCATGACAGGATGATGTCAGTGGCTTATCTGCTCAAAAAAGTTTCAGCAAAGCTTCATTTTTATCATCCAGATATCAGCCAAAGGAATTTATTTAACAATATAATAAAAGCCTAGAATAAAGGGCAGTTGGTGACCAGGCTGTGATTCTGTGATTAAACTACATATTTCTCCATATTCTGGGTTAGTAGCAAAGTTACTCCGTGTCATGGAAAAACTCAACAAATGAGACAGTGCTGCCAACACTGATTTTAACACAAATCTCATGAAATTTGTTTACTGTCTTGGGGGTTTTTTTTAAGCTGCAGAGGAAAGTAAGAGAGCCTATGAATCTTAGGCTTTCTTTAAAAGGAAGGGCAGTAGAGAAAGGATCAGAATATGAAGCACAGACATCCTAATGCCTCAGAAAACAGAAATAAAGCAAGAGTGAAGACCTTGACTGAGCTGTTTAAAATATCATACTTAAACTAATTTAATTATTTCTGTATTTCCAGTATATCTCCTGAGTGTTTGACAGCTTTGGATGATTCAAATGCTGTGGCAAGAATCCAAATGGCAAGCAACAGGGGAGCCTGAGTTAGTGAACTACCTTGTCATGGGCATTCCTACCAGCCCAGGTAAGAGAACAGTCTGGCTGTGTCTGCATGCTGTTTTTAAGCCAGATCTGTGCTTATGGACACTGGGGGAGCAGCTCCATGCCAGCTGGGTGCAGCTGCTTCAGCAACCCCAGCTCGTCCTTGAGCTGGCCCCAGTGCACGAGCGGCGTGTGGGGAGCTCACGCAAGATATTGGGGCTTGAAAATAGTGGGAAAAATCTGAGAACACAGGCTGGGGTGACACGGCCTTGTATGTAAAAGGGCAAAGGCTTCTTGCCAGCTTTCCTGACTCTGAGCTGTTCCTGCTGGATGGGTTTTGGCAGAGGGCAGCAGCCCTTTCCACCAGCAGTGGGTTAGGCGTGCTGTGTCTGGCCTGTGGGAAACACAAGTCACTTGTCCCCCAACTAGTGGCTGTGCCAAATCTCCCTATGACAGATGGTGGTGGTCCTGCCTGCCCCACAGGGACATTGTGGGATCTCTAGTGCCCACCTTTATGGTCCCTGGACTGCACAGTCCTGCAGGGGCCAGAGACAACACTTGCCTGCGACAGAGGCAAGTAGGGCTGCTGGGTGAGTGTTCCCCCTTTCCCACTCAGGAGGCACAGAGACACAGACTGTGGGATGCCTCTTCAGGCATTGAAATGTGGTGAGCATAGGGGATGGCTACAAACAGGCCACAACCAGTTTGGGTGAGGAAATGAACTCGCTGCCAGTAATAATATCAAAAGAACAGTAGAAAAATTACAGCTGTGAGCCTGGAATACAACACAAACACAAAATAAACCATAAAAGCCCCCAGAGAGGACTGCAGAGGTGCCTCCACCCTTTTAGGTTGTCAGCAAATATCTCAATGGCAAAATGAGTGGAAGGCACTGAAATGCACTCAAAATTCTGCATTCCCTCCAGGCTCACAATGTATGCACCTCATGACTCAAGAAATGCAAGCACCAGCTGAATGGGCAGACGATACTCTTTTACCTCTTTCTATGTAAATGTTTTTTCAATAAGAGAAAAGAGGCAAGTGGACTAATATATTTCCAGGGTTCATTAATTTGTCTCCTTGAAGGGCGAGATGAATTAAAACCTCATGCTCAGTTATTTTCTAAGTCAAAGAATAGATTTAAAATTTTCTTTACACAAACAAAATTAACAGGGCCAAAATTTGTCAGTTGCTTCTGGCAAGTCTCTTCCAATGAAAAGAGGTGTCCTTCACATACCAAAACCCTGTGCAGAGCCAGAGCCTGTAAGCAGTGCCTTGCATTTCTAAGCCTTTTTGAGCATGGGCTGTGATCATGAAATCTGTAACACAAGGGCTGTGTTCTGATTCACAGCATGGGGAATAATTGGCAGTGACTTACTTGCCTAGTGAATACTACTGGCCTTCCAAGTAGACTTGCCCCAGCATTCTGAAATTAGTTCAATGTGAGCTGTTCATGCACAAAGATTTGCAGAGCTCTGACTTCGCTAACTCGGTTGGACGCAATTAATGATGTTAGCATTTGATGCTCAAAATTCAGGCTGCAGAGGTCTCAAGAGTTTCTTTCCTCCTTTGGAGTGAATGGTTTATGTTGCTTTGGAGCCCATGTATAGGAAGCATGCAAGCATGTGCTGATCGATGGATGGGGCTGAAAGCGGGTTCCCAGGATAGAAGTGTGCAAAGTTCTTTGCTTTTCCCTGTAGCATTTGCTGATGCTGCCCCATTCTGGTTCAAAAACCTGCAAATATACTCATTGGCCAAATTCAGTGCTCCAGGCAACTTTCTTATCAAATTTTCCAGAAATTTATGTTCCAAAAATCTCATATTTCAGTCCTAAAAAAAATGGATGTTTATAGTTCTCATTACTGTGAAATAATGTGAAAAATGTATAAAACGTATCAGTGCTTTCTTTAAGTATTTGGTTTTGACAAGTGGAGCTCATTTGATACTCTAAATGCTCAGAAGGTCATGAATAATTCCTGTCTCCCAGCTCAAACAAGCTTTGAATAAAGATCTGTGTATCTTGGACTACATTTCTACTGTCTTTTAACAGCAGTCTCAGGACTCCCATCCAGAAGGGCTGTGCCAGCCACCCTCACTCCTACTCTCTCTGACATGATCAGAGGTACAAACCCCACATATGCTCTGGAGGTGTTGGAATACAAGTCCAAACACAGCCACATGGTCACCAGCCAACAGAGGTGACCGGCCAGTGGTCACTATAGGAGCCAGGTGATGCAGAGTGCAGGGGCTGCTGAGTCCATCACCCTTCAGAGCCATGGAGACACAGACTGTGAGATTAAATACCAAAATCGAGGGGAAGACAGATGAGTAATTGAGCCCAAAGTCTACTGAGGATGGAGCAAAGCACTCAAGAAAAGCAGCAGTTAGGCAAAGCACTTAGCACTTAGGTGCACTTAAGCCTTTAAGCAATTCATTTTTGAGTATTCATAACTATAAGGAATCAAAAGAAGAAAAGCTGTCTTATATTATATTGGTGAATATATTAATATGCAGATGGTAGTCTGAAAATGGCCATATATTTTCCCTCCTTATTTTATAAATTTAGACCTTCCAGAGCTTTAAAAATACCCTTTTAATAATTATTAGATCGATTAATAGTTACTGAGAAGGAAAATAAAAGGATAATTTGGTCTCTGTTCCTCAAAATCCACCAAGTAAACAGTCACTCTCCTTCCTCAGGGGTCTTATCAATGATCCCCTGTAACAGTGTATACCACATGTCTGTGAATATAGAATGCTGAAAGAAGCTCCAGCCCTGTGCAGTGTACAATCCAGCCTTGCATCTTTATGCTGTATGAGTCATAGTGCATTTAGAGATCTCCTTCCATCTAAGTGTGATCTATTTACAAGCATGCGTAGGTTTTCATAGTTTCACAATAGCTGACAGAAGAGCATAATTTATCTAAAAAAATGTTCTGGCCTATTTGCTAGTCATGTGAGTAGAGATGATTTTTTTTTTTTTTTTTTTTTTTTTTTTTTTTTTTTTTTAAATTCAGCGTCTGACTCTAAATGCAAAGTAAAATTTTGATCCTGCTCTATCTGAGGTGATTTGTTTTCAAGAAACATTCTCCTGACAGGCCTTTGACATAGTGTTTTAGCACAGAATAAATGAATAAATGTGAATTTCATCCTTGTATTTTTTGTAGAATCTGCTATCTCTATGTACTGTGCATATTTCAGAAGTCAAGGCTATAAAGGCAAATAAAAGCCACTGGATTGTGCCTAACACAAAGCTGGTACAGAATATAACTTTTACAAGCCTCCCAAGATTAATTTAGACTCCGAAATCTTTATTATCCTCATTCCTTTGTTGAAAGTAATAACAGAAACCACAAACTACCATCAGAAGAACCACCCAAGCAGTGAGTTGGTCCCTGGCAGATCTTTTATATTAGACAACTGGGGCTAAATTCCATTTGTGTTTCTGTGCTTGATGTTCCTATTGACTAGCTCCAGGCAGCTGCCTGCTTACTGCCTTATTTAGGTCCTATGAATCACCCTCTGAGGCTCCCCCACTGCCATAAGGAGGTAGGTGAAATTTAGTTTTTTCTACACCTACTTAAAGACAAGGCCGGTTTCAGTGCAGCTGTGCATGAGTGTGGGGCTGGGCCCACACAGCTGCTGGCCCTCTCTCCACTGACCTGGCTGCACATACTCTTCTTGCAGGTTCTCCATCTGTGCATTATAGCAGTGATGTCCTCTAAGGTTACAACAGCAGGCAAAGACCTCTCTTTGTCTTTTCCCCCTGAATTGCATCAGATCACATAAAGCAGTGAGCTAAATTAGAAATACAGAAATCCCAGGGGCTGTGGAAATACAAGAGATTTGTGTTGCTTTGTGAAACATTTTGAGATGTATTGTTGGAGCATCTGATATACAAATTGGGTGCTTTAAATCACTATTGATAACTGGTAATTCAGCAAGACAAGAAATTCAAAAAATGTAGCACTATGCAGAAAAGCAGAGCTCTCACTTTGGAAGGCTTTGCAGATCCCATTGACATTCACAGGCAGTGTCCCTAGAATATATGTGCCCCATAGATAGTATTAGCATTAACTAAAGAATAGCAACACAAAGCCCTGCAATGGAGCATCACTAGTCATCTCTACAGGCAGTAGTGGCCAGGCTGTGTGATATGACTCAGACACAGCCCCTGATTATCCACACCAGGTACCTGGACACAGTAGATTCTGCCTACACCTCTTTTGTGGATGTATTTCTGGGGCATGGGAGGGTGCAGTAATCATCTGTAAGCAGCTCTTCACCCAAATAAAGCAGAAGGATATGGCTTGGGTATGTTCAACAATAAGTCCAGCAGTTCCCATATAACACATGTAATGTTTTTATCAAAAGAAGCCATTTCTGCCCTGAGGTACATGTTCACACCTCACCCTTTGGAGTTTATTCGTGCGTATCTGATAGCAGAATTTAAGTGCAGCACAGATCTAGCAAGTGAGAAACCATGAAGAATACCTCTCATGAGGCAGCAATCCCTGAATTCCATGAAATAGCTCAGTGAAAGCCTCCTGCAGCCAACTGTGCAGATAGTGTCTCTCTGTGGTTTCAGGCAAATAATAGCTGTGCAGTTCTCACCCTGTTGAAGTAAATAGAAAAAGCCTCAATGAATAAGTGCAGCCAAGATTTCATCCAGGAATTTAAGTGCTGCAGCGCTTTATAGCTTCCAATCCTGATAACTGAAACATGGACAATCACTTGTTTGGCCATATTTAAAAATATACTGTTGAAAGGGAACATAAAAATGTTGCTAAGACCCTTTAGGCATCTCCTTTCTTGTGCCATAAAATCAGATGCAGAAAAGCAAAAGGATTTGTTTCTAAAGGCTCATGCTCTTTCTTTCATACTCAGCAATAGCACCAAGCTGCTTGGAAGAGATGCTCCATCAAGTATTTCAGTCATATTTTGCCAGGAATGGGAAGGTTGATTTCTTTGTTGCTGTTGGAAGTGCCCTGTCCCTGCACACTGTTGATGAGGACATATTTTCAAGGACTCTGCTCCTTGTATAGAGGTGTCTTTTGCTTTTTGGGAAGGCTCACCCGTACCACATGACAAGTATTTACAGCTGAGGGGAAAGGGACCCTGACCTTCCATTTAGGTTTTTACAAAATCCATTTCTAGCTCCTTTGCTTGCACTCTTCATCAAGAGCATGAAACTGTTCCATATTTATTTCTCTGATATTTTCTCTACAGAAATATATCCAAGTCAAAACTTCTCAGAGACCAGAGAGGTGAGAACATTGCTATATCTGAATCTTGAGCAAAACTTGATAACTTACCTTAAATATTTTCCTTTGGCACACCATTTTTAAAATAGATCTAACAAGGAAAACACATGCAGACACATTTGTGATACTGGGGAGCATTTAACTTTGGAGCAATTTATTTAGGGAGGCGTTTATGTTGTTCAAGTCTCTATAGGGACATGTTCAACAAAAAGTTTGAGACATGATGCAGAAATCAGCTCCTGAGATTTTATGTGTCACCCAAGATCCAGCTGCATGGTTTAAAAGAATCCTTCTATTCTTAGACACTACATCTGTGTCGCCCTTGCCCCAGAGAGAAAAAAGGGTTAAACATGAAAAGAGTTGGCACACACACACTGTGAATCAAATGGGTTGGGGCCTGGGAGAGACAGAATCCTTTATATTTATGTCTGGACTAATTTTTAAATATATTTTTCCTTGTTTGTTATACACTTTTCCATCTCCTGTGCTCTCATTACACACCACAAAGTGTTTTTCTTTAATTTCTTCAATTTTGAGAACTACTGCATGGACATAAAAAATTTGGAATAATTTGGTAGTATTTGTGTCATTCTCACAAAAAGGTAGCTCCAGTCCAAATCTATTAATTTCCATTTCCATAGTCAAGCATGTAATTCATGTGAATAAGACTCAGATGCAGTTCATGTGAAGTTTGTATGTATGCCAGAGAAGGGGATGGTCTCTCTTAGGTGGCCTCTTTAGTTTGGAATAGATTCCTCATTTTAGTACTGCGAGTCATTTTAACATGGGAGTTTTGTTTTGTCCCTAGAGGTGATCCAAACCAAGAAAATCTGACCTGAGGAAAGAATTGTAAAATATTGTCTTGGAAAAAATTGGCCCGAATTTTTTCCTGCCTTTCCTACTTACATTCAGGAGCTGCAATAGTCCCACCTCCATATCTTCCTGCATAGACAGAACCACTGGGGCTTGTCTCAGTCCTCCCAGGTCTTGGCTGTGCAGCTGGGAATTGGGCAGCTCCACCTGAGGTTCTATGAGATGCCAGCATCCTCACCTGGATACAGGGAGAAAGATCCACTCTGAACATGCAAGCTTCTCCCTGTTTGGAGTCCCTGGGTGTTGAGGCTCAGGGCATTCTGCCTGGTGTCCCCCTCCCAGTGCTGCAGGCAGGGCTGGCTGCCAGCGCCGCTCACTGCAGAGGGACCCTGCCTGTGAGCAGAAGTCCCAGCTGCCAAGAGCCCGTGGCAGAACCAGCTGTCTGTGCTGGCCCAGCATCACAGACCCAAAGAGAGGGGCCCTGCTTTTGCGTAGACTGCCCAGAACCCAGGCAGGGGTTTGCTTATTTAATTTGGTGAAAGCTTGAACGAATAAGGGATTTTTCAAACAGAAACTTTGCAGGAGTAGAAACAGAAGATTTTCCCATGAAGTACAGTTCTGTCAGGAATACTCCTTGCCAGGTTTTCTATGACTAGGGTAGCCTCTGGAGCGAGCAAGGTGTTTTCTGTCAAAGAATGCACATAGAATCTAGGATATGGAGGAATGAGCCCTCCTCATTGGTGTCTCTTATTAGCTGCTACAGCAATCTGTACTACCTTTCTCACCTCCCACAGATTTTTGAGAGATAAACTAATCCCATCATGATAGAGCTTGGCCAGTCCAGACCAGATGCCCATAAGAGCAAGGAGCTGATCTAAGGATTCCTTCTGATCCTCAAAGGTTTGTAATGCAGAACTTTTGTAATTGTGCTGATCTTCAAAGAAGTAATTCGTGAAAATTCATGATGAGGATGTCAAGTCACAGGAGTTGATATTTTAAAAAATATATCATTTGCCAGGACTGCCAGCTGCTGGCCAGACCCTGAATTAGCTGCCTTCCTCAAACAGAGATGTCCCCCATCTGCTGAATAAAATGCTCCTTTTGTGCACATTTTCACAGCTGAGGTTTGAACTAAAAGCCTTGTGGTCTGCAGACATCAGCTTCACAAAGACAGCCAAGAAGTTTCTTGCTCTGGACTAGACAGGCAGGAAACTAAAACCTTTCTCAGCTGGAAGCATTCTTTGCCTATCTCACAACATCCCTTCCAATCATATAAAAATCTTTGAAGGAGAACATCTCCCTGCAATCCTTCACAGAGTGAATCCACTCAGGCAAGGCATATTTTGGGGAAGGTGCCAGATTAGCTTGGTGGTCCTGGCTTTTGGCATCCACCATGACTCAGTAGGGAAGAGAGAATAAATTAAATACTATTAAGAGGTACAACAATGTTACCAAATGAGATTGTGCCTTTCCCAATTAGAGTTGTTTTTTCTATCTCCATATGTTGCATATTACAGAGCCCTTTTGTTGGTAAACACATCCATGGCTCCCCGCAGGGGTGCCAGGGCCACTCACCAGCAACTTGGAGACTGAAATTGTGCATGACGTCTGATGTGCCACGCAGAGATGCTCTTGTTTCCATGTGTACTCTGCTGTAACACAGAGAGGCTCTGAGAAGCTGGAAGCTGTGGCAGTTGGCACAATGCTTCTTCCACAGGTAACTCCCCCTAAGACAAACGAAGAAGATTGCGAGTAGTCTTAGTGATTTTGTCTCTTTGTATAGTAGATCCACCAAGCTAAAAAATTTCCAAATACCCCTGAGCTCTGAGCCACTACCCAGGCCTATGGCAGCAGCCCATTTGTGAGTCAGGAAGTGTCATCGCAGTTTGTAGTTGACAGATGAAGAAGCAAAGTGATTTTTCCCAGCACTTAGATACAGGAGCTGGTAACAGGGACTTAATAACTCACTGTGCATCAGCTGAGCTGTGTCTGTGCTTCTGCTCTCAGCCCATAGCAGATCCAGCTTAACTGTCTTTCTCTGTGGACCAAGTAGAGCTGTTACCTGGCCTTTGGTGGCAGACTTAGAGGTTACAAACACATGTAGGGACAATTACTGGGATGTAGCCATTCCATTATCATCTGCATATGATGGTAACTCACTTTTGTGCTAAGCTTTGAAATCACCTGGCACTTTGTTGGCAGACCATGCAATAAAATTCCCAAATCCTGGTCCTCGGAGCTGTGTTTTAAGCACTGTCAGTTCATTTAATGCTGCAGCAAACCAGGCACAACTTTGTAACAAATCTTGAGCATGAACCACAGGAGACTGAATTTTCTAGTGTAGGTACAGTATGGGCTTTGAAATAGGATCTGTTTCTGACTCCAGCTGTTTCTTCATTAGCCTTTTCAGGCTGAGTAAAAGCTGATGGGTACCAGAAAATTTCTTTGTCATCTATTTCTCCATTAATTTCTTTGCATGTGTGTGGTTCAAGAGTGATGTAAATGATCATCTCCCTCACTCTATTTATCTGTTCCTTCAACAGGCTCTTATGGTAACCAACCAACCAACTGTACTCTTATGGTAACCAACTACTGTATTTAAAGAAGGCACTGTACCACACCAACTTGGTACAGTACTTTGCAATGGAAGAGTGAGAGAAAGAGGGAAATAAAGAGACAGGGAAAGAGAAGGACAAAAGAGTGAGAAAGAGATGAAGGTAAAAAAAGAAAAAAAATATTTAGAACCTCATGTCCTTTATCAGGAAAAGGGAAAGATTAGATTTATTTCCGCAGTGACTATGAATACCAGATCAGCTAACTGCAGTTTAGGAGGTCTTTCTATATGGTCTACCCAGTCCCAGTTATTTTAATTCTGTGTTGCCAGCTGGCCTCTGCAGAAATCTATTCAGGGTTCAATTCTAAACAGTAATGTTTGGGAAAAGCACAATCTAAAACAGACAGATCTGTATGTGTTTAGGTTTTGCTTTCTTTCCACTTTTAAATATTAAAAATTGACTCCAGCTGTGGGGTAAAGTAACGCCCAACCTATAAAGACACCGACAAATAAATCACAATGCAATTTGCTGTGCATTTTCTGAGGTCTAAACACCAGCTCTTGAAAGGAATTTTCCATGATTACATCCTGGGAAGATATCTTAACTACCAGCAACTTGTTTGACTTTTATATTTCTTAAAAGTCATCCCATTCCAGCAGGGCCAAACGCTGCCATTACTTCTCTGTCGCATATCTCAGGAGTTAACTGAGCTATCTGATGCTACTGAGGACACATGGAAAGCTTTGCTATCTCTGTCTGGCATGCTATTAAGCAGAACAATTACCTTGTGTGTCTATATTCCTCTTTTTACAAGGGTAAATCACTGATTGAGTGGTCATTCCTCTCAGCTGATCAATTCAGTTTGTGTCCCCCTCTTTGCTGTGGCAAGTTTAGGCAGCCTTGCCTGAAGCTAAAGTTCTTATTACTGCTCATCTTGAAGTCACTGAAGAGGTTTCCCACTTCATCAGGGCACTGCCCAGAAAAGGTAACTTTAGCTCCTGAATTCTGATTCAGCTCACCGTGGCTCATTTTGTGGCTCACAGCAATCACTCCTGCCTATCTTACATTTTCTCCTCAAAAAAGCATAAATATTTTGTGTTTGAGAAAGGAAGGAGAGAGAAATTCCATCCTAAAGGCACCGCACTTCTCTTTTTCAGGGAGCAGCCATTAATCCACAAAGTCCTGTTAATCTACACAGCCAGGATAATAAACTAGAAATAGCTCTGATGTTGATATCATGTTTTTAAATTTATAAATTAACTTACAATTGAAAAAAGCTGGCTTTGAACCAAAACCCCTTGAACTATCCTATCTCATTAGTTAAAAACCATATTTTAAAAAGCAAGTTTCTGGCCATTCCCCTGATCCTGCCAGAAGTTTGCAATGTAAATTTTTTGTGGGGAAAAATAATTGAAGTAAAAATTCCTGACCAGTTCTGCTCTGCATGGCATTTCACTGGTGCTTACTCCGGATCTGCAAGTTGGTCTCCCCTTGAGGCCAGCCTGCGGAATGCCTGCCCCACCAGGGAGGGGATTTAAGAGGTTCCTGCTGTGCTCTGCCTTCAGCTACACTACCGCTGCCTCTGTGGCACTGGCTCAGTGCTTAGTGTAGTTTTCTTCTGGACCAGATCATCAAGAAATAAAAAGAAAAGCCTCTGCTAAAATATGTTTTTGTTTCTACTGGATCAGTTCCCTGATGCAGCCAAAGCTTTACATTGCCCTGACGAGGGCAGTGGGAAAGAAATTGCTGTGGAGACTCTTGCACATCTGCCTGGTCACTGGAGGAACCCTGAAGTTTTTTACTTTTAAAACACATTATTGGGCCCACAAACTGGTTTTGTCCCTACACCTTTGCCATCCCTGTTCAAACACACATAGTTTCCTGGGCAGTGTCAGACCATCTGTCAGAGTACCTTCCTCCTCCCATTCAGCTGAATTTTTTCATTGAGGTTACTGTACCTTACCTGCAGGAGGAGTGTTAGAAACTCTTCTTCATCTGGAAATCCAGAAAGGAGAAGCAAGAGCATGTTCTTAGGCTGAATAGAAACTGCACTCATAAGAATAAGGTAACTATGAGAAAAACTTGAAGGGCCCAAAGCTGTTGCCAATAGCAAGAGTTGCAAAAATATCCAACCAAACCAAAAGGGTTTCAGTGAATGAAGCTGATGTAGAAGGTGAAGAAATATTATCAAGAAGACTGGAAAACACAAAATTTTAAAATGAGGCACATTAATAATAACAAGGGGGCAGTGTGTTAGAACCAAGCAGGGGGGATATATATCAGGCTTATTGTCATAACTTAGATATTTCATGCAGGATATTTTAATAAAACTTGGAAGACAAAAAGAATTATCAAAGCAAACTATAACCAGAAGCAATGGACTCCAAATTGTGACAATATCACAGAGCTAAGAGAGATAAAAATACCTGCCCTTAAAAAGGGTGAGAGGTGGAGAGAGGGTCTGGAAATGTGCAACTTAGAGAGCTTTGCAATGATTTAAAATTATTCAAATAAATGCACATATTTAGGAGCACCTAGAGAAAAAATATTATAAGAAGCAGGGGCATGGAATTGTCAAGAACAGATGATGTTAAAGTAATGTACTTTCCCTCTTTGGAAAGAAATTTACATAATGGAAAAGATGTGATGTGTCTCAACTTTAGGAATATTTTTTACATTTTTTCTGATATTCTCATGCAGAAACTTAGCAGTCTGGCCTAGCTGAAACTGCTGTGGGAAGGGTGCACAAATACTTGGAAAACGTAATTTAAAAGGTACTCAGAAAATAATTCTTAATAATTTCTTGACAAACAGGAATAGTTGCATACATAAGGTTTCACAGAAATCTGTCCTAAGCTTGGTACCATCCTGCATTTTCATAAATGACTTTAATGATGGAAGACCAAACATACCTGTGAAATTCACACATCACTACCCCATTGTCAGGTTTTTGTGGGGGGGCCAGGAGAGGAATTTAAAATTATCTTGATAAATTTAAGAAATGGTCTGAAAGCAATTAGGTGAAATTCAGTAAGGACAAGCACAAAGATGCAGGATGGGAATAACCTATCATATAAAGACAAAATAAATGCAGGAATGTCTCTCTCCAAAAATAAGGCAATTTTTGAAGCAGAAAGGAATCAAAATTGCAGTCCAATTTGCATGAATCCTGTGGGCATTGAGAGTATCAGGTAATAAATGGGCACTCCTCTAAGACTTAAGCCTTAACTTTTCACCTCCATGAAAGATCACAGAAGTTCTCACATTTCCATTTCCTAAATGACTACAAAGGGGCAGTAAGCTGGCTTTGTTCTTCCCTGATGCTGAGACTCTTCCTTACCGCACTACTGCTGTAAGTTAAGGTGCATTTGGAAACCCTAGGAGAAAAGAATGAGGAAAAATATATGCCTTTTGTTTGCTTCATAAATATCAGCATATTAAGATTGTGATCCTCTCTATTTTCCTGGCTGATAATATCCTGCTTGCATGGAGTTAAATCAAAGCAGGCTGTTAGTGAGAAGCTAGCAGGAAATGAAACAATGTAGGGCCATAAGTAAGTATAAATATATAAGATCCCATCATGGAGAACACCAAGACCCCCTGAGAAAGCAATGGGAATTGATCCATGAGAAACAGCCCTTTGCATGGCCCTGAGTGTGCACGAGGTTTGTCACTGAAGAGAGATTTTTTTTCCTGGTGAGGAGGCATGATGGCCACAAGAAATCTTCGTTGAATGCTAATTTTGCAAAGAGTTATTCTGCCCTCATCTCAACATAAGATCAAAAGGAGAGCAGCAGGCCAGGGGGACCCAGGTGTGGAAGGAAATTTGGGCAGGGGACTTGGAAGGAGCTGCTGCAGGACAGGCTGTCCCTGGGGAGGGAAAGGGAGCACCTGTCCTCTGCCTATGCATGGACCTGTCTATGCTGCTGCTCTCACCTTTGCTGTCTGCAGCCCAGCGAGAATGAGATGAAGCTTCCTTTTAGTGGTGTTAATGATCTTGATTCCCTCAGACTCGTTTATAGTGTCAGCATGTTAAATAACCTTTCACAGATCAAGGCAAACTCCGCTTTTAGAGCAACAGGAGGGAGACACAGGACGCTTTCTCTGCGGAGAGGGATGCGCTGCCTACAGCTGCCTCCGTTCCCCGGGGACTGGGTATCCTCTGCCTTCCCTGCTTTGTGTGGTGGGGCTCTGCATCTGCTAGAGTTAAAAAAAAAAAACAACCCAAAACATTTTAGTGGATGTAAAGGGCGTAGGCATTTCAGAGACCTTGGGAGTTAAGTGGGTGTAGGAGATAGGGTGTATGTCCTACACAGACCAGCAGAGAGAAAGGGAGAGACGGTGCTGGAAAAACTGAGCAAGTGACAAATGTTCTCACTCTTAGTAAATGAGTAAGCAATAAAAGAAAATAAATACAAATTCACTGTTTGAACTCAGAGGCAGCTTTTGCTGTCTTTGGTGTGCATGCTTGTTTTTGGGCACTGCAGCCTCTGGCAACCATGCAGATGTCTGCACACAGGTGGATTTTAAGATCAGTGGGACACATGGGTTGCTACTGTCTTCTTTGCAACATATAAGAAATTGGTGGCAATTCTGCAAACAAGCTAAAGATCTCAATATCAATATGCCCCTTAGAGCCACTCAGCAAATAATACTTGCTTTTCCAAGTATGGCTCTTCATTAAAATAAAAGCTTTCATCGAACCCCCAAAGAATCTCAGTATTAAATCTGACTATTTTTCAAGCAGTGGCACATTTTTTTCCTTGTCATTATGCTTTAATGACAAAATAGAGACATTCTTTTGCCTTCTATTAATTTCTCTGGATTTGATTACATTATTAGTCCCATAAAGACTATCAACTGCCCTTAGAGAGAACCAGGTTCATGACAATATTACTGGCTGATATAAATGAACTGTGGCTGTGTGGTCAGACATGATAGTGTTAAACCAGTATTTGCTGCCTGAAGAGAGACACTGTTTGCAGAGGAAACTCTTTCCTGTGCAGAGTTGTTTAAATCTAATTCAAGCACTTAAGATTTTGCAGATGGGTGATTTTCACTCTGTGTGTATTTACCTTCTCTCCTGTTGATACCAGCTGAAGAGAGATCATTGCTGTCAGCTATGAAGTATCAAAGTGCATTGGAGAGGGAAACATCACCTGAGGCTGTGGAACCCACAGCCCTGCACAGCAGCACTGCAGGTAATGGGGACACCTGGGCTTTCCTCACTGCCACTGAACACTGCAAGGGGTGAGCTCAGGGCATCAAGCAAGTTCCACAAGGCTGCAGTGATGATTGTAGCCTGGCAAAGAGATACTGAATTAATATAAGATATAAAGGGAATACATTTTACTTGCAGTTGTGCATAGGACAGCACTGAAATACAATCACCAGCCTTTCTTATAGCACCCCTTTCTGGGTCCAGGTTTTCTGTGTTTCCACCATAAACACAAATATATTGCCCCTCCTAGCTGCAAAATGTGAGAAATCCAAATGTAGGAGTCAAGTGGTATCAAATGCTATGGAATTTCCTAAATATTCGGCTGAAATCATGGTTGTGTTCCAAGACCACACTGTCTCTAGAGGTATGGACTTCAGGCTGTGGTGCCTTTACTCGCCAACTCTAAAAGAAAAAGGAAGGATAAATTAATCTCTTATGTGCTGAGAACGTGTTCAGCGAGCCACCTAGCTTGGAAGGGGTTTATGAAAAGGCTCAGTTCTACAAATATTTATTGCTATATTACTGCAATACTGTTCTGACACAAAATGTGGACTTCCTATCAATTACCTAGGAGAGAGAAAAACATCCTAAACCAGGATCTTAACTCTAGATTCCCCTTTTTCTTTTGAGGAGGAAATAATTGCAACAGCTTTGGCTTTTATTTGTTCAGGTCTAAATCAGTTTTAGTCAATTAAATTTTATGTAAGGGAAAAAAAAATCACAAATGAGACCATATCAGATAATCTCTTAGTCTCCCTGTGGACAGGGTGAGGTCAGTTCTTGCTTTAACCTCACACCATACCAGTTGCAAAGTGTTATTACTGTTATTGCCATAATATCTTTTTCCTCCTGCAGAATACACCCACATGGCAAGATGCTGAGTGCATCTAGGTGATTGTCAATGTTCCTTCCATGCTCTTCTGTTCTTTGCTTCTCTGTCCCTCACCACACTGTCCTGAGATGAATCTTTGTCAATGTAAATGTTCATTTTTTTGTAAAGCTGAGGTCTTGTGATTTTGAAGTATCTGCTTTTGCCTGTGGAAAACCATTAAGCACACTGGTCAGCTGAAGAGTTGGAGGAATGTCAGTATTTGTTGGTGTACACCTTAAAAATCATAAAGTAACTCAGAGCTGCAAGACTGTGTAAGTGCCTACACTACCTAGGTGAAGGTTCCTGCTAAGACCCCTGCTCTGCCTTACTTTGCTCACCCTTGGAGGTATTTAGTGTGAGTTTCCCATCCTCTGCAGGAACAGACATTCTATTTAATATCAGGTCTGTTGATAGAAAAGATGTTCTTAACCCTATGGCTTGCTCTTGGGGATGCGAGTGAATGTGCTTTGGAGCCTAACCTGGGGATTGGCTTAGGCCAGCAATTTTAACTGTTCTGAGTCATACAGTAGGATTTGGGCTTCCCCGCTTGGAAGGACAGGGATGCTTACCTCCCCTTGGGTGCTTACAGAGGGGAGGACAGCAATCACAGCTGCCCCCGAAAAGGCAGCCTGCAACCTTGAATTTGACAAGTGCACTGGCTTAATGGAATCCATTTAAAGCTGCCATAATTATTGCAGATGCAGAACAGATGTGAAGTCTCACCTGGAATTTAACAGTTGCACCAAATTGAATTTGAAGCACATGAGAAAAGAGCTGGCACCTTCCTTGCACTGGCATCTTTGGACACTCTTGCAATACTTAGAACTGAGCCCAACATGAATGTTGTTTGTTGGTCTTGAAACTGGAAAGAGACATTAGTGGGATAGTTTTCACTGGGAAATTACATCATGTTAGAACATGTTGCTCGAGCCTTCTGGTGACTACTACCACAGTGCAACTTCCTGCCATAAACAAGGCCTGTGAGACAGCTGTGAGGAGGCTAGGAGTCATCGGGCTGGGCTGGTGCTGCTCTGGTTTGGAGCTCCTTGGGCAGTGGGTGACTCAGCTGCCATGGGCGCTGCAGCTGGGACAGGGCTGAGCCCCAGCCTCAGCATCATTCCAGTGACACGGTGCAGGCATGCTCTGCCTCCTGGCTGTAAATGCAACAAGCTTTTTTGTTTGGTTGGTGGTTTTGCTTTTGATTTTAACAGCCTGTAAAGTAGTAGATCATGCTTTCTTTTTTAACGGTCTCAAAACAAGAAAAATCACTCCTCTTCTAAAAACTTTGCCTATGAAACATCTAGTAAATTCAAAGTTTTTGTCTATGATTATTCTCCATTGGATAAAGAGGAAGCATAAACTGTGAGTAAGAGTCTTGCAGGGCTACAATACTTGAGCCATCTCTTTGGGAGCTGTCTCTACATAATTTAAAAACACCTCCCTTTCAATTCTCTTGTGGTGATTATCACATACAATTTTACTGAGAAGCAGCTCACAGTGAACCACTTCAAAGACAACACTACATTTGTAAAGGAAGGAATTTCTCTCTGACTATTCAGCAGCATCAGCATGTGCTGGAAAATAAGCATGCATCACGAGACAGTGTGCTACACATGGGGAATCCTAAACAAAAAACTGCTTATTATGAGACTGCACACAGAGAGCTCACATGATTCTGAAGTAGCTGCTTTCAATGCCTTGGAGCATTGAATTAAACTGCTCAGAGCAAAGAGAAGTTGCTCTTGGGCTTCATGTGAAAATCATTATTAGCGAAAAAGAATTATCATTTTGCCATGTTTGTACAGCAGAGTCTTAATTGGTGTTGCCAGAATACAAATTTTTCACCATAGTAAACACCAAGTGCTCCTTTCTTTCTTGAAAATAGGGGGATTGCAACTTCAGACAACACATATTTGATCAACTGTCACTAAACTAATTTATTGCAAAAGCTTGATACTTGCAACATGCTATTTAAAACCACTAACACAAGGAATGCTTGCAACCCATACCTGAGACTGACGGGTGACCTACAAAAGCTAAAATGCCTGTCAAATATGTTTTTCTTTGGCATTTTTCATATTAGATATTTATTTTTCTTCATTTTTTTTTCTCTTTTTTTGTGGGAAGATGTTCTTTTCTGGCCAGTTTTTAAATGTTCATTTGGAAACCTGAGACTGAATTCTACTTTTTGTTAGGCTTAATTTTAAAAACAAACAAAAAAGCATGATTGCAAAAAAATCCCCCAACATTTTACAAGCAGCTTTACCACTGCTATGAGTGCTAATGGTAGGAAATGCACATCTGGGGACATGCAAGACAAAAATAGCTCAAGGTTATTTTAGACCACTTGGACCTTAAGGTTTGTGCAGTGCTACAAACCCAATCCAATCAATCCCACCCAGCAGGCTGTGCCCCGACCTCCATCCTTGCACCCTGCAGCTCTCTGCACACCAGACAGCCTCCCCTGCAGGCTGCAGCAGAACCTGCCATGCAGCAATCCCAGCTGAAAGACAGTGTGTCCCAAATCCCTTTCCCTCTTGCCGCCAGGAATGGACATCCATATTTTGACCAGGAAGGGCTTGTGACACTGAATTGATACCTGCCTGGCCACTGGGTTTTCTTGTCTAACCATGCAATACTTTTCACTAGCAATTAGAATTGTTATTTTTTTTCCTTTTTCTCTTCAGTAGTCTTTGTCTACACTTGGATTTTCAAAATTAGCAACCTCAAGAGCTATCTAGCCTAAAAAAATGCTATCTCAGAAGGACAGGATTACATACAATGCTGAAATATATAAAGGATGGCTCAGAAACCATGTTCAGGATTAAAGGCATAATTGCCACTTTGCCATTCCCATATCCCAGGACAGAGGGGAGAAGGGGGATGTAAACATACAAAAGATTCAACCTGACAGATGGCGTAAAAATAGAAAAGACAAGGGGCTGAGACAAGATTTCACAGAAATGAGAAACACAGATCCATCCAATGTAAAAAGTTATGGAAAACCTGTTATACCCTGAAAACTCCAAAATACTATTTCTCGGAGAATTAAAATCACCCTCTAGGAAAAAAGGAAAAAATAAAACCTCCTCAAAATGTCAAAGACACAAACTCCCCCTGGCTTACAGTTTCTGTGTGGATTTGAGCTATTTATAAAGCCAATCTCCACGGTTTCTGTCATGCATTTCTGTTACGCATGTCCTGAGCTAGCAAACTAGTGGATACAAACCTGATCTATATAACCATGGCAATAAGTGAAGATATCTGTGCACACTCCATGTTGTGCTTATTAAAATAACAGGAACTGCTGCATTTGATTTATAAAGAGATGAGTAGGTTTCTGCAGGAAACTCTACTAATAGTTGAAAAAGCCTGTTCTACTATGGACTGAAAATGGTCTCTCCCCACCCACACATGCATCTGGGATTTGATCACCAACCTTTAGGAGAAACTCACAAAACCTATTCCACTTAGCAGATTACATTACAAGGCAAAGGAAAACCTTGCAGGCTCAAGATTTGGGTGGAATCCATTTATTCCACATGTGCAAAGACTGGATGAAGAATTGGAGGATCCGCAACACCAAAACCTCTCCACGTGCTGCACACATAAGCCTCTCTTGATTGAAATCTTGTAAATCTTTTCCTTATATAATAGGTTTCCTTGCCTGGTATAGCTTGATTTCAATTTCAATGGCTTTTTTTCTCCTTTCCATCATGTTCAAAACTATCATAAGCAGTCTGTAAACTCTGCATCACAAATGGCTTTCTAATAATAAAAAAGATATTTTCAAAAGAAAGATCAGTTCCTCATGTCTAAGTTGGAAAAGAGACAGTGTCATTCAGCCAGAGGTTAAAAAAATAATCTATTAATTTAAAAATTATTAAAATATTGTAAAAAATATAATAAATACAGAAAAGAATATTCTGCAGATTCTATACGAGGAACCAAATTTCTGGCAAGAAATAAATACTTACTCCAAAGAAGTCATGAAACAGTCATGAAAAAGTCATGAAAAAGTCATAAAACATCCCTTATGGAGGTATCTTTTAAATATATATTATTTCTATTCTATTTTCTTGAATGCAAAACGGTCTATGTCTAAAAAATAACCCACATCACAGTCAAAAATATTTCTCTCCACTAGCAAGGTAATGTTCCTCTTCAGTGAAGTACTTAAAATCCATCATTTTCATGAAGAAAATGTAATACACCCCCAGGACATACCCTTGCAAAATCCTGTTTACTTTCATGGCAATAGTATTCCTCACCAAAGCAAACATCTGCACTTCTGCAGCAAATGCTTCAGGGATCTCTACTAGCTCTCTCAGGAAACATCTGTGTCAATATGCCTCATTGAAGATGTTCCCTGCAAAAGAATTCTATGTTCTTGATTTATTATTATTTACTGTTGTTCTGTCCAAATAATTCCAAATTTTATCTCCATCTCTGAATATCTGTATGTCCTTTACTTGCTTGGATGGTTTTACAAGGATGAAAGCAGCATTTCCAAAACACTACAGTGAGTATTTCTGTAGTGGCAGCAAAAAAAAAAAAAAAAAAAAAAAAAAAAAAAAAAAAAAAAAAAAGAAAGGGACTTTGATCTTTGGTATTTATAAAAGCTAATTTATAATCAGGATATCTTATCTGTTCTTAGAACACAAAATGGTACATTTATGAAAACAGAACTCCTAGAGAAATAAACATATCGGATCTTAATTTAAAATGCAAAGGCATAAAAAGATTTTGTCCTTTGTAATGTGAAGAAAGCTTGTTTCCAATTCTTCAAATATTTTAACAAGGAATATTGTGTATATACAAGGTTTGTGATATCAACTGACTGGTTATTAAACATATTTCAGTTCTTCCCCTGCTCCCAGCACACTCACACACTCACAGACATATGTGATATTCATGTTAACAATTTATTTCTTGGAGGGAAGAAACCAGTGTGTTCTCAGTCCAGTCATCCTGCAGGTTGCCTCAGGTTATTTTACTTTTTATGTTTAATATTGCAGGGATTTTATGGATTTACCAAAATGCCATAATTTTTATTTTTAAATCACTATTTTTTAAAACAGATTCAATCCAGATCAGACCTTATCGTACTCAGTTTCAGTTCACTGCCACCATATGTAAGTGTTGTCAAGGCTGTAATACATAAAGTATCTGGCTCCAGGGCTGGTTTCAGTGTGGTTTTGGAATACAGATTTTATAATATGCAGTTTCCTTCCTCTGAAGTCAGTGGGCTATTCAGTGGAATAAGGTTTCTGAGGCACAGGTCAGCTCTTCAAAGGCACATAGGCACCCAAATCCTGTTTAAGGATATTCCACTGATTTGAAACAAGGTGCCTGCCTTATTTCCTCCAAAGAGGGGGGATTTCCTAAACCATAGATAGAGCCAGGTTAAACAGGCACTCGGGCACTCCCCAGGCAATCTCTTGACTACTTGTCCCCTACCCTTACCACTAGGCCATAAGATATAGACAGGACATGCCCTTCTTTTGAGACTCAATTTATTCAAGCGGGACCATCCTTAGATTGATCCAACTCATCCTATGGGTGATACTGAAAGAACTGATGGATTTCTGCCCTTGGATTGCACGAGTTTCAGTGATGTTACTGCATACACACGTGCAGTGAGCTTGCTACACAGACCATCTGCATACACGTGCCTCTGGTGTGGACATCTGGTGCTTCTGGGAAACACCAGATTTCCTGAGCTGGAGCAAAGCAGCTGAATAGCATGCAGGCAATGGCGTTGATAGTGTCCAGAAGCACTGTGCTTTTCGTGTCTTCTCTATGAATTTGCAACCTCTGAAGTTGTCTCAAAGCATCATGTGTTGGTGTGTGGTGACAACAGCATGTGCCTCCAGCAGAATTTATCTGCTGCAGCACAGTAGTCATGGCTGTGAAATCTGGAGGAGTGCCAGTGCACTTGGAGCTGTTGCCCTGGACCTTCAGCTAAAGCTGCTGTACACCCAGAAAGTCAGCCAAACATAGGAAAATCCTCAAAACTAAATTAAAACTCCAAGACAGGAAAAGAGGACATGTTTTGGGAAACTTGGATGTATAGCTTTTTGACTCACAGCACCAAAGGAATGTTACTTTGCTCAGTTGTCCTTTGGGCTCTGACTTTCTTATTTGGACTTTCTGATAGATCAATGTTTTGTGACTTCTTGGGATGTGCATGGACAACGGCAGACTTAGGTGAGAACTTACAGAATAATGGTTTCAGCTCTGTAAATGTTGATTAGGGAAAGCAGTTCTGGAGAGGCCTTGTTGCTTTGGCTATTTTAAATGGTGCATATGACTGGAGGAAGAGGAAAAACATGCACACAAGAGTGTGTGTATGTATGTGCGTACAGAACTTAAATAAGCAAACCATCAGGATGTGGATTGGGCATGTTTGGTTGTAGTGCAGGCCCTGCCATAAGACAGGTAATAAGAAGCAGGAAAGAAGCCTTGCTGCAGGTTACCTTACTCTGAAGACCTGTGTTACTGATTTCAGTAGGAGAAAATACAACCCTCAGATACCTATATTAAAGTAGAAAACTTCATTTGAGCAGATATTAAACTGGGTCATCCAAAGAAGAGCTTTGGTTTCCTGGCATTTTCCAGAGTGGGAAAGAGTATGTCAGGGAATAAAAAAATGGCATCACAATTTTGCTGCTGTTCATATTTTTTCCATAAGTGGTCAAAAACACTCCCTGTGCCTACCTCCTTGGTGAGCTCATAGCCAGAGCAGATACTGCTGCAGTGTTTGGGCTCGAGGTGTATCTTCCCTGACTACATTTATCAAAAGCAGGGCTCTGGATCCTCAGCAAGTTCCCCTCTCCCCTCTTGTCCTGGATTTGAGGAAGATGCAGGTCTTTGAGTCCATGCCAGGAAACCCCATGGAACTATAGCTTGAGGACACGGCCAATCCAGGCCTCTCACATACCTCTGGATGGGGAGAAGGGTTGAAGGCAGAGCAGATGGGCACGTCCCAAGGACGGAAGAAGTAAGCAGATATTTGAGCAAAACCTCACAGGCAATTTCTTCTAGCTAATCCCTGCCATAATTCTTCCTCCAGCAAAGCTGCTCTGGTTCATCATTTCCATGAGACAGAAGGCATTTTTTTTACTGCTCATTTCTCAGAGGTCTTAGACACTTGTTTTTAATCATATAGTGTATGCTGACATCTGGTGGCATTCAGCAACAAAAATTTCATTAAACAAATATGTTTCAGTTTTAAGGAGTCGGCATCCTTACTTTCCCTTAGCTGGGTGCAGAAAAGAATTCCTCCCAGATCACTTCAGACTGGGGATTGCTCTAACACATGAGTATAGGACAGGCATGGTCCTGGAACTCTTGTGGGACATGTAAGTGGGCACTGACCTCCAGATAAGGAAGGGACCACCAGCCAAGGCACCTGACTGTGTTCAAACACAGTCACAAAATGGAGCACATGGCATCTTGTCATTCCATATTCTGAACACAGAGAAACAATGCACTAAAAAAAGGTGATGAAAAACAACCATGGGTGTTAGCAGGAACAGAACCACTGTAAAATCTTAGATGGTAACACTTCTGTAATTTATTTTACCTTTATTTCAAATTTGAGAAAAAGAAACAAAACAGCATGTATGAATAGCCAGAGAGATGTACCAAAACCTTGTTTCATGGTATGTAATAAGTAGCATGGAACCAGCTGTCATGGTTAAAAGATACCCATGATGTAGCTGTTCCATTAAAAGTTGGATTAAAATCACATTTAAATTTCATTTCCTTCAGTTCTTACCCTGCTTTTGATTAGTTTTAAGAGCAGTTGATGGTCTTGTGATTTGAAGATTTTGCATTTTAAATTTTGTGTACATGGTCTGGAATTTTATGTGAAATTGTGGGTTTGATCTTTGACCTCTGTTTACTACAGTCCTGATTTGCCACTAATTTGATAGCAAGACATAAGGGCCTACTGTAAACAAGCCGCTCACTTTACATAGCTATGTTTGGCTCCTAAATGAAGAAGTATGTATGGAATATACTTTGGGTACTGCAGCCTCCTCCTAAAGAAATAATAAAAACCACATCACTGCTTAGTTCTCCAGGTAACGTTTACATTTGGAGAAAATAAGTTGCATGCCTAATAGAGGGAGAAAATGCAGTTCATATCCATTTTGGGTTTGTTTGCTTGAAATTATTCTTTAACATATTTGAAAGCTGAGGCTGTCTCTTTTGAAGTCAGTGGGAACTTTGACGTTGATTTTAAAAGGATCAGGATTAAGCCTAAATTGGTGGGGTCTAAAAGGCAAAAATGAAAATGCCCAAAGTCTGCAAATCTCTCATCCACCATGCAGAAAGGAAGGACAAAAGCCTTCTCCAAGGTCTGTAATGTACATCTTGATTCCGGGACTTCTATTTTTTGTACATTTCTAGACTTCAAGATGGAAAGCAACTTTCCAAAGGACTGTAATTGCTAGCATATGAAGTAGTACATACTTGCACCATGATCTTGTAAAGCTGCTGGGGGAAGGGAGATGAAATCTGCTTGTAAAAACCAACTGCTGTTGGTACGCATCTTCCACAAATTGTCCTGCACTGTCCATTACACAGTATTGCCTGCCTGCAACCTGCTCCAGGCAGATCCCCAGCACACAGCCTTATGCATAGTGAGTGACCCAGCAAGTCTGCTTGTAGACATTTAACTCAGAGACAGGTCTTCAACTCTCTCCTGTAACATCCCGCTGGAACCATCCATCCCAGCACTGAACTTCCCATCACGTGGGCTCTATCCTCACAGTGGAACACCTAAGTACCCTGAACAAAAGGCCGTTTTCCTGTTTGGCAGAGAAGGAAACCATTAACTCCTTAATTTTCTGTCTTAGGAAGTCTCAGTGACTGTGACCAGAGCCCAGTAGTGGAGGACAGGGATTCTTCTCAGCTGAGAGTGGCTCATCTACAGTGGCAAAGTGTAAACTCAGAGAAGTGATGGGGCATGGGCAAGCAAGCATGAAAAGCCCTCTTGTTTCCTCTTCAGACACCCAAGTGCATTGAGTATCCCAAATGAGGGAGCACCAGGTCAAGCTCTTCATGGATGGCTTCCAGAGGCTAAAGCAACCAGGAGGAAATTGCCTCCTCTGATGGTTTATGAGGTCCCAATGTTATACAAGCCAGAGTTCAGGGAGACACACAGATCGGTCACTGTCGCACATCAAAGCACTCATTGCAGTCTCCAAATCCTTGTGACCAAACAGAGGAACATTATCTATTGTTAACAGCAACCAGGGCTTGGCCCAAGAGTATCATATAGAAAGGCAGCATCCAAGTGAGGGAATATGTGTGATTTACACCCAAAACAGTCTCTTGCATCTCCACTGCTCAGAAGTAACCCAAGGTGTTAAGAACTTGATGGGAAGCACTAGACAAGGTGGATATAATCTTCCAGGCTGTGAAGTCTTTTCTGTTCTACTCAAAAAATGGTGGCAATAGAATGAGAACAGTCAAAGACTGCTGCCTTACAGATTACTCTGTTTAACCAGCCTTGAGATTTTTCAGCAAACCAACTCAAGCAGCATCTACTCCATCTTCACAGGTGCTACTCCAAGGGAGTGAGGTGCTATTACAGGGAGAAACACTCCTGTCCTGATACTGACCTGGTCAGCCACCACAGAGAGACAAAAATCTGCACACCTGTTGCCTTTGCCCAGGTGTGAAAACAGACAGATCCAGCAACAGCAAATCAGGTCACTTTTCTGAAGACACTTTTATTGAGGTATTTTTGAGCTACCTCTGTTTTGCCACAGTACAACCAAGACAACAACCAAAAATATACAAACAGATATTTGTATATGGTGCATTCTGCACATATTCCCAATGATGTGACCTTGCTAATGTATCGTGATACTCACTGAAAATGCCTTTTATTTCGATGCTTTTCAAGTGGCTGTAGTCTATTTTGCTGGCCCAGATGGCAGTGGACACACCTGATTTGAAAGACCCTCAAATGGAACTTGACTTTGGGAACAAACTTTCAGCATAGCTATGCACCACTGGGAATAATGTTCTCAGTTAAAACCCCCTGCAGGTCCCATCTTCTGCTTCCACTTCACGGAACATTTCCTCATGATCCAGTCCCAAGGACTAGAAACCTTTATGCCAAATACTTCAACATCACTTTTAGCCTGAAAATAGAAATGCACAAGTATAGAGACTCTGGCACATAGTTAGTTGTTTCTCCTAATGGAGGGTAGTAACTGAGCTGAAATAGTTTTTAAAATATTCTTTAATATTTTAATAAGGCTGGCTTACAATGTAAAGAAAAGTTAAAATATTCTGGATAACTGAATAGCAGTTTTATATGCAAGACAATCAGAGATCTTTAATAAGTAGAGGATGCCACAAGTGCCCTGGCATGTTTAGACAGAGTGGGTATGTCTGGACCCAGCTGTGGAACAACTATCTGTCACTGTTAGGTCAACTTCAAAAACAATTCAACAAGGGCTTCATTTAGACAGCATTACAGAAAACCTGTTCCAGTAGCTTTCTTATGCAAGAGACAACCACAGTCACATTTTTATTTTAGGCAGTGAATAAACAAGAATGAAGCAAAACAACAGCGACTGTCCCCAAGAGCTATTTTAGGCTGCTCCTCTCCTCCCACTCCTCATACACTCCTTTTCAATCTCCTACCAATCTGGGCATTTTTGTTAACAGAGAACCATACTGCAAAGGTCATTGGCAGGCTGGTAGGGACCACTGTGGCTTTTGGCTACCAAAGACAATTTATCTAGCCTGGGGGAGTATCAACCCCTTTGCTTCCTATTTTGATCTGGGGCAGAGGTAATTGTGTGAAGAAGGGTGAGAAATGGAGGAACTTTCCTCAGCTTAGCAACCTTTGACAATCGTTTCTGCTTTTCCTCTTCACCCCAGGATCTGCTATACAACAAGTGCAAATTGAGGATGACAAATAAGAACATTAGCTTGGTGTTTCTGTTCAAACGATCCGCCATGAAGTAGCTGATGTTGACACTTAAATTGTCAGCAGACTTCCAGTTTAGCGCTCCAGTTAGAAGAATGGGTCCTTTCACACTTCCCTTTGGGCTATTGTTTCAACTCTCTTTGGATGGGGCAAATATCATTGCAGCAGTTTACACTCCAGTTTCACTGCACTGTTTTTTTGCAACCATAACCCAGATTGCCTAGAATTTTTTTCTATAATGTAAGCTTAGACTACAGAGAATAATTACACAACACTGTAAAAATAATCTGCAGCAATTTACACAGCCATGAAATACTGGAGATGTTTTTTTCCAGTGTGTCTATATATACATGGCTGCAGCTAATTCCAATATTTACAAAGAACTCACTGGAGCTGTGATCACAGAAACTGGTATTTCAAGTTAGGCCACACACATGAACAAAACATTTATTGCTATAAGGCAAGATTTTGTATTTTGGGGTGTTATATCATCATCTAACTGAAGCATTGCTTTGCCAGTTCTGCCTTTTCAATATCATTTTCTGTCTGGATTCAAATAACATCCTTGTGGCTAAGACATTATGCGTTCAAGTTGGAAAGTATTAATTTAAATTCTGTTTCTTTCCTGTAATTGTGTGTGATTTCTTCTATTTTTGACCAAATTAATCATACTGGCAGTCAGCTTTGCTGCTGCTCATTTCTGTTAGGGATCCTATCTCCTTGCCTGCTGGAAGCTCAGTCCCCAGCCTGCTATCCTGCACGCTGACTTGTTCTCTCTCAATGCATCTTGCTGATGGTAGGACCACGGGCCATACTGGGACTAAGCAATCAATGCCAGTTCTTCTTAAGAGTAGGAGAAAACAATTTCAGCAGGGAGCAGAATAACTGCCCACTGACCCTTGTCTGCTGCAATAATTCTCAGGACTTTAAGTGTTTTCAAACCCAGCTAAGCAATGGAATGAACTAATACAAGTCAGTTCCTCCAAGGTAGAGTGTGAGCTCTCTGGATTGCATGCAGTTGTATTGTCCAGAGCCTGAAGATGTGGTGTCTTAATATTCCTTTCTATGACCTTCTAGAAGCCTGCCTCTGTCCTGCGTAATTCTACCAAGCTCCTACCTTGCTAGCTCTACTCTCCCTTTAATGAGCTTGTTTAGTCTTTGTTTTCCCCAGAAGAATAAATGATCAAATCAAAACTAAGAGAAAGAATTAATAAAGCCACAGACTTGGAACAAACACATTGCCTGAAGTTCCTGCAAAGAAGCTGTTCAGGAAATACTTAGAATAGAAAAATACAGGACATAAGTAAGAATAAATGTAAGTGACTATCTGCCTTTGGAAACAACAACTTCTAAGTTTTGCAATCTAGCAGTAAGGGATTAATACTTAACCATTAGATTTAGGCACTGATTTGAAGGAGTTAAATTCCCAGGCTCCCTCCTCAGAGCAGGGTGGGGCATTGGGGAAGTCAGAGACAGAAAAAAAGGCACCTGAATGCCCTGGGAAGGAGCAGCAAAATCTTCTGTCTAGCTCCCTTTCCTCTCCTATGCTCCAGCTCCTCCCCAGCTAAGGGTGTCCTGGTGCACACCAGCAATTGCAGCCCCCCGCACACACCTGTGTGCAGAGTGACCCGTGTGAGGAGCCTTCCCCACACCAGGAAGGGAGTGCCACGTCCACATCCTGTTTGCCTCTCCTCACAGCCACCCCTCCCCACTGCTGTGACAGTGCATGGCATGGCCAGTGGCTGGGGCCCGAGGGCAGGGTCATGGACATCATCCCATGCATCCTGGAATGCATCCTTTGGGGGACAGGGAACTGGGAGTGGGCCCCTGTCTGGCCCCTGGTACAGCACACACAAGGTAAGTGCCCACTGTGCAGCACCAGGAACAAGAGGGCTTGGGGAGAGTCTTATTAATTTCAGCCTCTTTCCTATGTCCTCTGTGTCCATTCCAGCACCTGCTTGCTGCTGGCTCTGCTCCCTCTTCACCCCATTGTTCAGCCTGCCCTTGCTGCCCCTCTGAGCAGTCCTTTCTGAGCAGGAGCTGGACAGGGCTGTTCTGTTCTGTGCTAGAGCATCACTGGATTTTGTCATCTGTGTTTCTGTCACTGTCAGTGCTGACAATGGATTTAGGCAACTGCAAAAGAGAGACTGAATAACTAGCAATTTGAAACATCTGCTAAAAATAAAAATGAATTGGAGGTTGATTAAACCCTTTACCTTTTCTCTGCTTTTTGTTTCACAAACCAGAAGGCATGGAAGGATACCCAACATTCTCAATTTTCTCTGCATAAGAGGCAAACCACTTTTTCATGATGTAAAGTATTGTTATAAGTTGTGCATAAAATGGCTTGCAACTAGCTGCTCTCCTTTTTCTAGGAGCAGCCCAGTAGCAGGTGATAGCCTAAAGAAGGTCCCAAAACCTTTCCCCTCTGGATTCACTAGCATTTGCTACTGAGTGTGTATCCATTTGTCAGGGTGCATTTTTCAGCCCCATGTTCTCTGAGTGAAGGAAAACTGAGAATTCCTGTGCACAGGTCCCTGGTGCAGCAGGACTCCTGCCTGATGGCTGGTGGCAGTGCTTCCCGGGACCAGAGATGGTGTCTCTTATTGGAAGACAAGAAAGTGGAGCCAATGGTTTTACTGTGGGTTTGTGAATTAGGGTCCCAAGGCTGTGAGCTTGCTCAGCTGCCAAGAAGATGGCAGCAACAGGAATTCCCTTGGCATGGGTATATCCACCTGCATGTCAAGGTGGGGCTTTTTTGTTTCCTTGGAAAACCTCCCAGTTCTGCTCCTGTACTCCTTGGGGTTGTTGCATGAGTATTGCTGGTTTTTAAATATGGTAGTTTTCTGGGTAGACCTTGATAATATTTTAGAGCTGCTTGGGTGTCTGTGGTTGAGACTGATATTCTGTTCTTTTATTTACTTTAATTGTAGCTTTGGAGCAGTAATGGGTTACTTTAAGTCATGTGTTGATGCCAACCTTTATTTTCCCAACAGTTAAATTCTTCTGTCCACCCCCATTTTCACATTTTACATTCTTGGATGCCTCAGAAAAAATTTCCTCCTCCCATTCATGGCTATCCTGGCTGTGATTCAGTGGATCATCCCATTTTCGAGTCTTCACACAGGAGGTCTTTCCCTTCCCCTTTTCTTGAGGTAATTTCATCCTCTTGGTTTGAAAAGGAGCTCTTCGTTTTCTCCCTCTACAAGAGACCATAACTGCACTGGCTCTGATCTGCCTGGGAGCATCCCAAGACAGCTGAGGGGAGTTACTTTTGGGGGAGTATTTTTCAGCCCCTTCAACCCCATCAGGAGGTGAAAGGGTGAGATCCCCTTTCAAGAGCTCCTAGACCCGAGGGGCTTGGCACAGCTGCCAGTTGCGGTAGCCCAGTGCCACATGGGCATCAGACACATCCACACAGGATCAGCAGACCTGATACATTCTTTAGGGAAAGCCATGCATTAGAGTAGGCCTTCAATGATGTCTGTAACACTCAGCTCCCTGGAAAAACTTAAAGTGGCCATGTCCACGTGGCTGTATAGTATAATGCTTCTTTTGTTGGAATTACATTTCTTTGTCTTTTGATTTAATTGGGCTTATTCTGAGAGGCCCCTGATCTGGCTGATTGGATGCTAGCTGTTGGCATAAGGATAGAAGGGGGCACACATGGCCATGGGGGAAAAAAGGTGGAAGTAGGATTTCTCCTTAGCATCAATGTGGATATAGCTTGGTTGATACTGCTTGAGGAGCTGCATCTCTGAAACCAGCAACATGCAAGGCATGCTCCCACAGCCCTCCCTGTATAGGCATGGTGTGTTATGGGACATGAGTGTGTTTAATAGTGCAATAAAATCTGATGAAATATGTACTTAGTTACCTGAAGTATTTCCTGCAAACTCATATTGTAGTATTTTTGTGTCTGCTGGAGTAATGAGTGTAGGAAGCCACAACATGTGGGCTTTGTCTGCTTAATAGAAAGTGTATGTAATTGCCTCAGTGTAATACATTTTTATTTCCCTCAGGACTTCTTATAGGTTTTTACTTATTTACAATATTGTTGTTTATGGACAAAAACAATTTGCAGGATTAGTTGAGATTATTATCTGCAGTATTGATCTTGGTTTGACTTTGTATCAGAGTAGGAGAAAACAGCTGGGTGAGAACAGTCACAGACTCAGATGTAGTAGAATAATAGAATAGTTTGGATTGGAAGGGACTTACAGGTCAGCTAGTTCCAAACCCCTTGCCATGGGCAGGAACAACTTCCACTAGACAATATTACTCAGAGCCCCATAACGACTCTTTTGTTACTCAACATTTCACATGTCTGTTGTGTGTAGACATTCTGTGTAGTTTTTCAAGTGCAGAAGCTGAGCCAGAGATAGGAATTTATTCCACTTCTGCTTTTTTTTCCCTTTTTGCCTTCATAGACTCTGAGTTATTACTGGCTGCCTAGACAGCCACCTCAAAATATTGTCTTATTTTGTGCATTGTAGGAATAAATAATTTCTGCTCTGTATTTAGAGGCTGACGATGCTGACAGTTCCTTGAGAAGGATCTATGGCCTCTTGTCCCCTCACAGTCTATCTCTGCCTGTCAGATTGTGAGTATGTGCCTGATCCCTTGTGTGGTTTCATCAGCCAGTGGTGGTGGCTGCTATCAGGTGTGATGAGAAATCCCACAGATTAAGCAGATTCTTGTAGATGTCTTTCTACTCTACCTTCTATCATATAGATGAAATCTAGATTTTATGTGGAATGTCACAATTGAGGTTTTTAGCTCATTCTGTTCAAGAACATCTTCAGTGCTTCAACTCTCCCTTCTCTACTCGGGACTTGATGTCCAGTGCTACTGAGCCTCAGCAAGGTGAGAGCATCATTTGGTCCCGTTTTTTTCCCGGGCAGCACAGTGCCTGCTGGTACTGATGCCATGGGGGCCACTTCACCTGTTCTGTGGCGGACCCAAGGCAGGAAGACAGGGAGCTGTCTTTCTCCATGGAGAGAAAGATTTTCTCTCCATTTGCCTTGGCTGAGGAGGCACCCCATAAAAAGTGAGGGTCTCTTTAGCTGGCACCATCACCAGATAAAAATGTTGTCATGGTATATCCCTACAAACATTCAGCAAGACATTTTAACACTTAAACAATGACATTTCCAAACATGGCTTTCAATTAGGAAAAGCTCTAGAGCAAGTCAAAGTGTCCATAGGAAGTGTGGCTGGGCATCAGAAGGCAGCATGGTCACGGCACAAGTGGGTTTCAATCAGGCCATCTCTCCTATGCAAGAAGGAAGAGAAAGGCTGTTAAAAGTGAAGGCACACCCTCCTGGGGTTTTTAATGCTATTTTCTCTGTAGGATACCTCAATCTCCAGTCTGCGCCAGATGTTAGCTTTTTCAGGTTAATCAGTAAACCAGTCCCTGAGCATGGAGAAAGTAGACACAAATGTCCTCACTCAGCTTTCTGCTAGTGTACTTATCTCTGAAGACTGCAGTGAAGTTTTCCCTGTTGAACACTATCCCTTCAGGTCTTTATTCTAAAACTGTTCACTGAAAGTAAGCAAGGGTATCAAAACACTGACTATTCCATCCTATTGTCTTTACCTGTCAGATTTCAGAGTTTGTGCAGTTTCAGTTTCCTTTATCTTACTGGGAAATGTGTTTGGGAGAAAATGCATACCATTTCTTAGGTATTAGGGAAACGTATATTATTTTCAGCCCTAATAAAACTTAGGAAGAGGACTTTGTTCAGCCTTCCAAATACAGCTTTTTTGAATCTCTCACAGGGGAATTAAAAATTTAAATGTTATAATGAAACCCACAATCACAGAATGGGTGAGGTTGGAAGTGATCATCTAGTTCAACCTCCCTCCTCAAGTAGGGCCCCCTAGAGCACATTACTCGAAATTGTGTCCAAAAGGCTTTTGAATTATTCCAGAGGAGGAGACTCTACAACCTCTCTCGGCAGCCTGCTTCAGTCCTCACAGTAAAAAATTCTTCCTCATGTTCCGATGGAATCTCCTATGTTTCACTTTCTGCCCATTGCAGCTAGAAGCAAGAAGCATTGCATGATTTTCCAGTGTTGTTCTGCTGCTGTCAAGAATCCAGCAACTTTCCATGGTTTAGTGCCCATTTAACTAGTGTCTGCTAGAAAACAATTTGTGGCTTTGGCTCTTAAATGCAGGACTGTCAGCTGGGCCAGCTTGCACACAAGCTCCCAGGCTCTGCCAGAGCTATAGGTCTGATCTGCTGAGGGTTGTGTTTTGATTAGCTTTAGTGTGACCAAGAAGCTGACACAAGAAGGCAAAATTGAATGCTGGTTAGAAAATATTGCCCATATCTTTTTTCAGCTTCATACATCCATTCTTCTGTACTGAACATCAACTGTCCCTGCAGATGTAAAGATGTGAAATGAGCACACAGCTTGTAGACTGCAGCCTCCAGCTTAAAGAGGGATCAGCTGCTTCTTGGGAACTTACGCATTACTCAAAGATAAGGGAAATAAGTACAGGAAAGCATTACCCCTTGCCTGTCCATTTGCACAATACTGTAAGCATGTCTGTATCATCCCAGCCCTCAAATTCCATAGGGAAATATAGGGGTTTTTCCATCAATCACTGCAAGCAGAGTGGGAGTAAACTGTGGAGCTGTTTATACCTTTGAATGTAGAGGAGGCTGGTCTGGAACAGTGGGAATGTAGCCCAAAGACTGGAAGCAGTATGCAGTTTTCTAAGCATGCTTGAGGAGTGACCTGCTTACCTGGTTTCCACCAGGCACTTCTCTGGGTTCCAGAAGAGAATTTTCTAGTATGTGTTATTGGCAGGCCTCTAGTACCCTGCTTGGGGTCCGCCTACAAAGCCTGGAAGGAGTCATGTGCCCATGACCCAGTGTGGTGCCAGGCAGCAGAGAACAGCAAACCAACAGCTCTGCATTCTGAGCTTGGGGCATACAGACTCAAAGCAAACACTGATGATGGGTGAGCTCACAGGCCATCTATTCTGGACATTTTATTCTCTTCAGCATTGCTGGCAGAGCTGCTTGCAGGAGTGTTTTCTTGCCTAACAGACAACAGAAGCTGGGGAGCAAAACCCTTTTATTTAGGCTGATACCTCACAATTCATTTTGAAGAAGTCTTGGTAGCTCTTTCTGGACACCTCACTGGAAATGAATGCTCTTGCAGTGCTGAGGCTATGCAAAGCACAAGCTATAGCTTGTCCCAGTGTCTGTTGTCTGATTCTCACTGGGCTATTTTTCACAAATCTCAGACTGTTTTCAATGCTTCCCTTCCCAGCTGATGCTATGGTAAAATAATTTTTTTTTTTTTTTTTTTCAGAGGATGTTAAAGAACATTTACATTTGATTTTTTTCCTTTTTTTTTTTTTTTTTTTTTTTTTTTTTTTTTACTGATTATTGAGGTGACTGCAAGTTAAACAGGAGCTTTGTAATTACACTCATCTGTTTTAAGAGGCATGAGAATGTTAATAAGGAAATTTCTGGGCAGTAAGGAACATTAAAATACTTGTCATTTGTCAGAGAGTGGGGTGCAGAGGACAGATGCAAAGAAACTTGAGTCACTAATTACACATATCCTACCTAGTGCATAATTTAGTTTTGCTTTGGACTGCTTCAAAATGGTATGTTACAGAAAAATGGGGTGCATAGTGCAGGCTATGTCTGATATCCAGCTTAGCCACTGACTAGGGAGCTTAAACTATGGAGCCAGCAGACCATGGTGAGTTCTCCTCTTCCTTTAGTCAGCATTGAGTGGGAAAGACTCATAGGATGAATCTGAATCTCTCTGCTGCTCTGGAGGTGCCTGGCTCAGTGTAGTGCTTTAGCCTTCCCGTTCCCATCTTCTAGACTAGTTTACAAGCAATGACTTCAAATAAAATTTGCTGTGGCCATTGTGTTGATTTTCAAGTCTCACAGCATGTCTGTGAGTTGCAAAGAGATGTAGGGTGAAAGTCTGGCTCATACCAACACCTGTCTGTTCCTGAGAATTCGTGAGGTTGCTGTGTGGATCTAGGACATTGCTGTCACACAAAGGAGTAGTGTTGCTCCCACCTTGAATCTGTGTTTCTGCTGCTTCATTTGCCCTAGCACTCATTTGACTCCTTGATGAGGCACTTCGTGTGGGCAAATTGACAGGAAAATACTCATTGATGTAATTTTTAAAATGAAAATTGTCTTTCATGTAAAATCTCACGTGTAACACCAGCCCCTTATGATTTTGTGTTCCAAAGACTTCCTTGCTCTTCGGAGCTTAAGTATGATCCTTCTTTTACTGTAGTCTCAAAAGTCTGCTTTGGGCATGGATTAAAAAGATGTCTGAATCTTATCTTTGCTTGTCTCCAACAGTCTGCTATATCTGATTAAGTCCTCTTTGAAGGAATCAAAAAAACCCAAATTACTCAAGCAGAAATCTGACAAAACTCAAACCCCAAGGCTTTAGAAAGATGAACAAACAGCAGACTGTGCACTTCAGTCATAAGGGAGGTGAGGACCTTTGACTTGTAACTAAGACTGTGATTATTTTATTTGGAGTTTTGATGACATGCATAAACTGTTATGCTCATATTTATAATGTCACCATGGACTGTCCCAGAATAATAGTGTTCACTAATATGAGCAGTTGGGAGATATGCTTACCATGCTTTGACTAATAAGGACTTTGAAACATGTGGCCAGAAGCTTCAAAGAACAGCCAGTTGGTGTGTGAATCAACACCAGTCCTGGAGCAGTGCTCTTAAGAAAGGGATATTTGCAGTGTGCTCAAAAGTAAATAGTCAATATCAAACTAAATGTGTGCTGCTTAAACTGGGGTAATACTAGTGTAACTCCATTCTCCTCAATGACGTTCATGGTTGATTTACATCACCTATGCCAGAAGCTTTGGCCTTGTTTGGTGATATGAACTGTTTTGCCCATAATGGGGAAATGAAGAGAGATTATGAAACTATGATAGCAAAAAATCACAGAATCACTAGTTTAACTCTTGGATGAGGCACACAGCCACTCTCTGGCTATATTTCCCTTTGTATCCTGCTGTGTTTTGCAGAAATAACCCTGTAATGTAGAGGTCTATGGTGAAGTGCAAGGTTTGGAGGAAGTCCCTCCACGCACAAAAACAATGACTCAGAGCAAAACAAATACTGGCTCCTGGACAGGAGTTCTTTGTGGTGGCTGAGGTGAAGTAGAAACATTGAAGTGCGTATCTCTTTATGGAGAAGTCTGCCTCTTGTTGACATTCAATTCCCTAAAATCAAATCAGCCTCATGGGAGCTGAAATCTCCACCAGAGTACCAGCTAACAATGTCATCCTTCTGGAAATAAAGTAATTTTGCCAGCTGATACAGATTGCACTTGAAGCCTTTTTCTTCAACAGCCAAGGATATCTCCACTGTAAAGATGTTCCTGTGAAAAACAACCAAAATATGGGGTTTATTTGCATAACAGACTTGTACCCACACAATTTACTCACAAGTAAAATCTAGTATAATTTTCTGGGCTCCAGCCTGGGAGTAGATAGATCATGACTCCATTTACTTTGCTTTATGACTCTAACATACTATTTCTTAATGTTCCCTTTCCATTTTTATTGGAGGTATTGCTGTGGGTTTGGGGATTTTTTTCTGCTTTGTAATTGTCACAAGGTTCTTGCATTTATTGACTTCTTATCACATTATTTTCTTTCTTCTGTTTCTCTCTCTTTTAGTAACAATCTTTTGCTCCCAGCAGTGACTAAAGCACCATGAACATTTTCATTCAGTGTCTGTGTTATCATGCAGCAATGGCTCAGTCATCATGTCAAGAGCCAAGCTTGTAGTGTCTGCAGAAACTTTGATCAAGCAAATAACAGCAGCTTTCACCTGGTCAACATTCTAGCTCTAGCTCTTGACTATGGTACTGGTTTTCACCAGAGTTAATGTTCTTCATAGTAATTTATGTAGTCTATATTAGGGATTTGTGATTAATAAAGTATTGCTAGCAATCAGGATGTTTAGTTACTGCTGAAAAGTGCTTGCACAGCACTGAGGTGTATTTTGTTGTTCATATGGCCCCATCAATGTGTAGGGTGCACAAGAAGCCCAAAGGGGACACAGTTGACCCATATTCCATATAAGGAATATTCCATACCATATGGTATCATGCTCAGCATATAAAGCAAGGGGAAAAGAGAAAAAGGGGACATTTGGCACTGGTACTCCTAGGTAACCATACCCATGATGGAGCCCTGCTTTTGTAGAAATGGCTGAACACTTATACAACCAATGGGAAGCAGTGAATGAATTCCTGATATTGCTTTGCTTCTCATGCAGTGTTTGCTTTATCTATTAAACTGTCTCTATCTCAACCCACAAGTTTTTGCGCTTTTACCCTTCCAATTTTCTCCCCCATCTTGCTGGAAGAGGGCTCCAGCTGCGTGAGGCTGATCTGTTGGCTGCTGTGATAACCACACATCAGAGTCTGCCAGGACAAACTGAAAAGCAGTGCATGGTTTAACAAGCATGCATGTGAGAGATAATAGCATCTGGCTCATGAAAAGGATATTCAGTTCTCCTTCATCTCTTTAATTCCTGAAAAGTAATTTATCTTCCTGACCCCATTTCTGTAGTAATCCCTGTCAAGAGGAAGCTCTATAGCCATTATATCCTATAGTAATGCTAAAATAGCATGAAAAAAAAGACAGCAAGTTCTATATTGGAGAATCCACATAAGATACAGTTTCTGAAAGACCAAAATACTCAAAACTAGAGGGAAAACCACCACCACCACCTTGTTATCTCTGTAAGTACAACAGAGCATATAAAAAGGTGTTAAAGTTACATAGAAGGGATCCTTCAGCTACACTCATTTTAGTTTTCTCTTGCAGAAGGCAGCTATGAAGTAGATGCTTTGGATTTTGTGAACTAAACACCTACGCTTTATGTCAGCATTCACCATGGATTACAAAATGTTAATAATACTTTTATACTTTAAACCAGTAAACAACATTTTGTAGTAAAATGTCAAAATGTACAGCTGCAGTGTGTCACAGGGAGACAGCTAAGCAAACATGAGCCCACTGCCTATTTCTTAGGCCCTTGCAAGAAACTTGCATGTGAGGACATTTCTTTAGAGTTTAGTTTTCTATTCCAAGATTTGCATCTTACAGTTTTGAACATAAGTATCTGCAAATTAAAAGCATCCAGCTGTGTGTTTGTGTGTATGCATCCATCTATATATGTGTGAATGTTTCAGAGAGTGCAGGACCTCTTGTTTTAGATCACCACTGATAATCTAGCAGTTGTTTATATTTAAATGAATAATGCTGCTAAGCAGAAGGTTCTGCCTTCTGGAGTCCACTCTTTTTTCTTTTTTTTTTTTTTTTTTTTTTTTTTTTTTTTTTTTTTTTGCGTTAGGAACTATCTGTAAATGATTAACACTCTCTCTGGAAATGAAAGCAGGAGAGCCAAGTTGCACAAGGTGCAGGAAGGAAAGCAAGAAACTATTGCAGAGCACCCCTCCTTTGCAGGAACAGCAGACTGGAAGGGCCTTTGGGCTACTCTTTCCCCTGCCATAAAATCAAGTAATTCTTTTAACAGATGGATCCAACTTCATTCTAAATGCAGTCAGGTCTTGTTTTTTTTCCCTGCCCTGTTGTTACTCCTGTTAGAATATTTCTGAAATGCCACTGGCTTGGAAGCACAGTGATTTCCTGCCTGTGTTTACCCCTGTCTGACATGGGTGACTCCGTATTTCAACAATTGAGCGTGTTCACTCAGGATGTGACATGGAGAAGCATTTTATGTGAAGATCACAGGAAGGGTTTGTTACAGCTAACAGAAGATTATTTGAGTTAGAATGGGAGACAAGCCTGCCTTTGTTTGAAAACTGGTGCTGGAGAGGTGCATGCTGGAAAAGGTATGCCATTCCTCTCAACTGGTAAAGGGAGATTTTTTATATAAAAATTCTTTTCAGGATTTGCTAAATAATGTATTAAGCTGGTTACATTTCTGTCAGGGTTTTCTGTTTCTGATTGAAGTAGAGTCAGAAATAGCTCATTTGTACTTCAGCAAGACATGTACTACAATAGCAAGAGGGAATGAGCTCTTTCTGCTTGGCTTGGAGGCACATTTGTGTGTACATGCAGAGGTTGTGTGTAAATGCAGAGTGAGACATCTCTCCAAGAGTACTCCTTGTGCCTAGCCAAGCACTATTTACTCAGTTGTTCAGATAGCTCCCTTTTGAGCTTGCCTCCAGCTTCCCATAAGCCCTGTGTCACCTCCTTGGCTCTCAGTTTAAGGGTCCAGGGAGCTACATTAAGCAGGGATAGGAACAGCACAGCCTCTCAGTGTGAGCCAGACTGTACTTCTGGGGATTAATATTCATAGGCTTGGAGGGTCTGGCTTGGACCTTACCTTGTACAGCAGGAATTAGCCTGGGTCAAACAGGAATATCCAGAAAGCCTGCTCCTGGGCAGCAATAGAAATGTATCCCCAAGCCATCTGGCCATTTTGTGGGAGAAGCTGGTCAGGCAGCACTAGCTTGCCTCCCTGGTTCTCCTGTGGGACCTGGAAACTGGCAAAAGTTTATAATCCTATTCTTGCTTTTCCTGGTATGTAATTTCTGTAGTTGCCATGGAGACGATATGTGATGGTACTTGAGAAATTTTTTTATTAAGGTGTTTTCAGCTATGATTGAGGGTTTTATACAATCATGGGAGAGGTTTTTATTTGCAATCTAGCAGATATTATTAAAAACATAAAATGGTCTTTGATTATGCAGCAAAATATCCCAGGAACTAAAGTGTCCCAAAGTATCACAGGCTGTTCATGGAAACAGTGTAAAAATCCATTCTGCCCCTTCTCCATTCTCCCATTTATTTCTAGTTTTAAGATTTCATACCCGATAATAAGAAATTGAAATGTAGAAGTTGAGAGGTTTGGTTTTGACTCTTCAAAAAGGAAAAAAAACCTGCTTTCATAGTGGTCTCTTAAAACTACCTGAAAGTAGGTTGTAGTGAGGTGGGTGATTCTGTTTCCCTAGTAACAAGTGATAGAAGAAGAAATGGCCTCAGGTTGTGTCAGAGAAGGTTTAAATAGTACAGTAGGAAAAATTTCTTCCCAGAAAATATTCTCAAACATTGGAGAGAATGCCCAGGAAGGAGGTTGAGTCACCATCCCTGAAGGTGTTCAAAAGATATGTAGATGTGGTGCTTAGGGTTTATGTGGTGGACTTGGCAGTACTGAATTAATGATTGGACTGAATTATCTTAGGGGTCTTTTTCAACTTAAATAACTCAGTGATTCTAGGTTTGTTAACAGTACAGTGGGTGGATATGTTTGTATATAACCTTAGTAAGCACATTAAAAGTTACTTTAGTTGCTTTATTTCACAGTTCATATTCTCCAGCTTGGTTTGTTACCTGCTATGTATATTAATTAAAATAATCAGAGTGATAAATATAAATAGGATCTCATGAAAGTGATTAAAACACAGAGATAAATAAAAGAGTTCCATGCCTGTAGTTACTCTATCCTCTCAAGCTCCCCCACCTTTTCCTAACTTACCAGGCTCTCATTCCAGCCTTTGCAATTTGTCACTTTTCTGGAAAAAGATATATTTTAAATTTGTGAAGTAATGTAGTTACCAAGTCTCTTCTCTCTATTCCTAACAATGATGATGCCAAATGTTTTAATTCTCTCCTTCTCATATATTGAACAAGCTCCTTTTTCTTTTATGTCACAATGAACAAATCAAATGTATTTTCATTTCATGTTCCTACACTGGTAATTGCCCTTTTATTCCAGCTGTCCTTCAGTACTTCATATGGACCTTAACTCATATCTGAGCATATGAATTGCACTATGAAAACCATTGGAACAAGGACCTTGTTTTATTTATACATCTGTAAAGTAGTGAGTACAGCCAGAGCTCTGTGAATAATAGCTAAATGATAAGCCTCTCCCAATTCCACATGGTAGCTCTTTGAAAAATATGGTTTTTGTTAAGGACTCTGAATTCCTCTTGCTTCAGAGTTAACTCATAATTGTAAGTTTAGAACATGTTCCACCCCTTTTTTTTCTTTTTTTTTTAATAAGATCCATTGAGGTCTGACAAAATCCCAGTTATTGGAAATGGTGCACAGCTTTTGAAACAGTACATGCCATTAAATTTGTTGGGAACACCTTTAGATTACAAATACATAGAGAAATCAAGAAAAAATAGGAGCAACAGTTTAACTAGCCTTGATGTGTGAGCTGACAACAGACATTTAAATTGTTTGGGGTTTTTTCTGCTCATCAGTTCAATTTATAGGCACAGCAAGTTTCCATAAATAATGGTGTATACCTTTTTAGTCAATGCAAATTAAGTTCCTTTTTCTAAGTTTTCATTTCACAGACCTGGCAACTGCACTTTAATGTGCTTTAGGAAAATGCACATGTAATATGGATAAATTGCATTTCACCATATAGCTGAGTCTCCAATGCAGATTTTAGTCTGCAAGTGATAAACTTACTAGAATTATTGCCAAGGATACAGATTTTAGCCTGGCTTTCATTTGCCATAAAACCCTAATTTTACTTTGACAATAAATAGAGACTTTGCATGTAAAATGTAATTTTAAGATACTGTCAGAATGATGTGAAAAGGTGCTCTGGTAAACAAGCATCAGTCCTGCCTGAGTGCTGGGAGCAGGACCGTACCCAGCCATGTGCCACACTGCTGCTCACTTATTTTGAATAGCAGTGTGCTGCCACTCCATGTGACATTTCTCCTGACTGATGGCTCAAACCTCCCTCCCCCATGCCCCAGCTTCTGCAGGACCCTCATGTGGCTGGGATGGGGATGCCAGGTGAGTGCTCAGGGTGCCTTGCTTGAGGTAAATTTGTCATTTCTTGAACTCATTTACCCTGGCACTCCTTGTACAGATCAGTGTCACCCCTGGCAAACTGCACAGGGTCACCAGTTTAAAACCCTTGCTGTGGATTGTGAATTTTGAGCCGCCTTTAGTGTTAAACACTGGCAGGTGGCTGATAAAGAACATAACAGTAATTGGGTATGTTTTGGATGTTTTTGGGTACGTTTTGTTATTTCAGGCACTAAAGCGAGGCAGTGAGGGGGTGGCAGGCCAGAGGAAAGCGTTCCTCAAGCCTGTTTTGCTACCAAGTAAAATGTTGGCAGATCCACAATCTCAGTCCATGGTCAGTGTGCTCAGGGGTTGTCTAGGAAGGACTTCAAAGTGGGTAGGTGACTTTCATGGCTTGTTCCAAAACATATCAAAGTGAACTAAATTAAATTTCTTTGTTGTTTTTTATTTTCTGGAAAACTTAATGGCAAGTTGTTTCTGTGACAAGCCTCATGCATTTGGAAGCACTGGAAGAATGTGTCAACAGTTTGAAATCTGGGGTCTGACAAAGGGGCCTGTATGCTCAGACAGATGTTTCAGTGATGAAGAAACTTGCATTTTATGCCAACAGTTTTGAATATTTAAAGCTCTTTCCTGTAGAAGTCCTTAATTGACTGAAGTAGTACCATGGCTCTGAAGTTGTGTCTGCAACTGAATTCCCCAACTGAGGTTTGTCTTGAGACATGTGTGTGGGAAGCTCTGCAGTGCTGTGGATGATATCACAACTGGATATCACAACTGGAAACTCAGAGAATATCATGTTTATTACTTACTAAACTAGCTGTTCCACCAGTCCTTTAGCCTCTGAAGGATATTAAATGGCAGACACTGCACAAATAATGAAGCCTTTCACATGATAAGATGGGAACAGAAGGGCTCTGGTGGCCTTCAGGGCAGTATAGCAACCATTTTGTGATTTGTGTTCAGTTGCAGGTCATCTTTCATTCATGTATGGTTTTCCTAGCCTGAGATATGCTATCCTATTTTTTCTCTGACCACTGCTGTATGTGATAACCCTGGTTCATTAGAAATTGCCTGCTGATTTAAGATCCACTCTGCTTTGAGATGTTTGCAATGTAATTTTCCTCTTTACTGCATTTCCCCCCATTTTTAAATTTAATATAAGCATGTGTGAGTATGAACCCACGAGACAGTTTTGCCATGCTGTAGCTACGTGGTGTTACTGTACTTTCATCTCATTTCCCTGAATGGATCCATGTGATATTTGACCTCCTTAGGGCATTGTTCTCTGCTCTTAATCTTTAGCGGTCTGTCCAGGCCTGGGTTTGGAAGCAGGGTGCTATCACCATGCTAAGTAGAGCTCATTAACACCTGTCAGCCTGGAGCAGGCAGTGCAGTATATATGCCAACAGCAACGCTCAGGTGAAACATGTGGCCTTTGCAATAGAATGACCTGAGCCATGAGGATAAGGTTTGAGCCCAGCCTGCCACTACACATTTGCCTTGATTGTACACATGAACTGTTTTTTCTTATGTGCAGACCGGGAGGGTCCTTAAGTTAGGCACAGAGGAGTGTCACAGTATAGTGATTTTAAGCTAAAAGATTTAGATTAGATTTAGACTAGATACAAGGAAGAAGCTTTTCACAATAGGCGTGGTGAGGCACTGGAGCAGTTTGCACAGAGAAATTGTGGATGCCCCATTCCTGGAAATGTTCAAGGTAGGATGGGGCTTTGACCAACATGGTGTAGTACAAGGTGTCCTTGCCCATGGCAGAAAGGTTGGAATTAAATGACATTTAAGCTCACTTCCAACCCAAACCATTCTGTGATTCTCCAAGGAGAGAATTGACCTTTGTAAGATTATTTCTGTTCAGACACCGGCTGGTCATCATGATAGAAATCTTATGTGTACCACAGTGATATCTGAGCAACCACTGCAGTGCAAAAGCAGTTGCTGTTCTGGGGAGGACACCCATGATGCAGGGCATTGGAAAACCCACTGCTGGAGATTTGATTCACAGCCTCTAGAGGCACATAACTCAGGTCATCATCAGTACCCACACATGGATCTGATTTAGCACATTATTTTAGATGACCAATAGAACACATGACCTCATCCTCTGTTCACCAGCTGCATTCAAGAGCTGGATGTAGACCCTCTTGTGGTCTGGCTTAAGATCAGTGGTGTTTCCTCCCTGGTGTGCTGGTTGCCTACTGAGCCCTGTACAAGGTTTGTGACCCCCAATTGAAAACTGGGAGGATAGAGCTGCAAGGGGTTGCATCCAGAGGTGCAGCCATAATGACAAGATCAGCCTCTGGAACAAAAAGAGCCACAGGGTGACTGAGTTCTCTGCTGGGAGTAGTGGGGATTTGTTACAATTACTAATGTAATTGCAATAAAATTATGGGGCAAATGAGGGGACAGTTTCTGTTTTCTATTCCCTTCTGTCTCCTTTTTCTTAAACACTTCATGGTGAGGCTGACAAGACCACTTCTCCACCTCCTCACAAGGGAGCATGTTGTCATTTAAAAAGTCCAAGTCTTTGGTAGCAAGAAAACAGTTTTGATTTAGTTGGTGTTTTTTGAAGCTGCTGTGTGTGCGGGATGAAGTGGTCAAACTTTGAGCAAGATGAGTGCTCAGGATTTGATGCTACAGCATTAAGGCCTGGGTGGTGTCCATGTGAGAGCATTTCCCCAGAGTGGAAGGAGGCTGCTGTGTCTCTGTAACAGGGAGTGCTGATCTCAGCAGTGACGTCTGTGCTGCACTCTGCTGTCACATCACACACTTCCCACTGGCTCCAGCAAGGTGTGTTCCTAGAGCATGAAAAACACAGTTATGTGTGAGAGCCCAAGGCATGCTGCTGGAACACCCACTGGAGGATCTCGGGGAGAGGATGTAAGAGGGGAAGGACCTGCAGTGGCTATGCACCAGAGGCTATGGGCTAAAATCTTGAGTAATGCTTCTCACTGAATGCTTCTTGTACACAAGCTGTGGCACTGATGCTGTAATAGTTAGCAGAGGGAGCCCTCTCACTTCCTGCATTCTTGTCTCTGAATCCCTTTGGACCCATCAGTCATGTCTTGGTGACACCTGGCTGGCAGCCAAGCACTTCTCTCAGAGCTGTTCTGCTGTCTGCTTCTCCTGTCAACTCCAAGCCACTACAAGAAACACAGGGGCTGGAAACAGTTGGATTCTGCTGTTTGGCTTAAATATTTGACTTGTAATAAGGCTGTTGTTTCTTCACACTTTTGGGGATGCCTTTTCTTAGTCTGGGAACTATCTAGCCATAACAACAATCCCCTCTCCAAGTGTTTTTGGGTCAACATGTTGCTCTTTATAAGTGTTGAGGGGTAACAGTCTCTGTGGCCTGTAGGCATTGCCTGTTCAGAGTTGCCCTTCTTATCCAAGGGACCTTCTTGGATAAGTATCATGAAACCTGAGGCTGTAAGCACGGAGTTGGATGCTGCTTTACAGCCTAGAAAGAGTTGTTATGCTGGGTTATATTACCATGACCTTATTTATAAAAACTGATGGTATGTTTGTCTTCTCTACAAGCTAATGGGGCTCCTCAAAGCACTATAGAAGTGACTTTGAATCGGTTTTTAATAAACTTAGGATGGCTTCAATGTGTTAGAACATTTTGAAAGTGGACAGGGAGTTCTATCAAGTACCTGTTGTTTGACCTTTCTGAAATGGCATCTTTAAATTACTTCTTTCTGAAGTAATGAATCCTGCTTGAATGTTTTTCATTTCTCGGCTTCATAGAAAGCTTGCAAATCTTATTGAAAATTAGACAGTCTGATAGGAAATTATTTAATTAAATAACACAATACATTAAAGAAACTGTCAGGAGACCTATATTCCTGGCTGCCCTGTCAAATAGTGGATATGTTAACACATAAGATAATTGTGTTCCAATAGGAATGGTTTGATTGCTGATGATTTTCCTTCTGAATAATGTAAAAACCAGGTCCTTTTGTGGTTTTCAACTGAAACCTGCTTAGTTTTGTCTTTCATGAGATTTAAGAAGGTGTTCCACTGAAGAACAGCAAAACCAGTGTCATGCTCTTTACATTCCCACTTGTTTACTACTTAAGCCCTAGTTGACTATACAGAGGTATTTCTTACCCCTTTACTCACTGCAGCATGAACTTAGTGATTGAAAAGTACAACAATTTGGTTTTCATTGGGTTATAATGTGCTATCAGAAAACCACCATTAAATTGTTCTTAAACTAAAAAGTATTTTTATATTTCTTTGTTTTGTGATTTGCAGGCTCAGCTCTTGGGAGTTTTACTTGCTGCTGCTTCAAATTTTCTCATCAGTGTCTCTTTGAATATACAGGTATGATACGATTTCTCTTTATTCAGAGTTGTTTAAATTTAGCAAGTACTTACATTGAAGTTTGGTTTTGATTAAATTCAAAATGCAAATGTTGTTGCATCTCATAAACCTTCTCTCTCTCATTAACTGTAATCTAGCAGTGTGCCCTGCTGTAGTTGGTAGGAACTAAGAGTTGTCGGGAGCTCAACCTGTTCTGTGCTGTGATTGTCATACAGGAAATAGATCAGCTAGGTGGGTTACCCTGTTACAGAAGGAAATCTGGTTTGACAAGCGGAACTTTCTCCTCATGAAGCTGTGCTGGCTGTGACTAATGACTGCGTTGTCCTCCAGGTGCTTTTCAGTACTTCCCAGAATAATCTTTTATATGATTTTACCAGCACTGAAGTGAGACTGACAGGTCTGTATTTTCTAGGGTTCCCCTTCTTGCCCTTCCTGAAAATTAGGACAATGTTCACCAGCTGAGACAATGTTCACCAGCTTCCAGTCAGCTGAGACCTCTCCAGATTCTCAAGACTGCCCAAAAGCAAATGAGAGAGGCCTTGCAATTACATCATCTAGTACTTTGAGGATTCTTGGATGAATCCCATCAGGCCCTATAGATTTGCAGGGATCCAGCTGGAGTAGTAGATCCCACACAAGTTGAGGGTCAGGTGAGATTTGATCATTCTCACAGCCATGGTCCTCCAGCTCAGAGGACTGAGATCCCCTTGATCCATCATCTGTGTTGAGGACAGAGGAAAAGAATGCATTAAACACCTCTGCCTTGTCCATGTCCCTGTTTGTGAGGTGCCCATCCTCATCCTGTAACAGGCTGATGTTACTTCTATGCTGCCTTTTGCCATTAATGTATTTGAAAAAACTTTTTATTGTCTCCCCCATTTCTGTCCACCTTCAACTCCAGTTGAGCTTTGGCCACATTAATATTTTCCCTGCAGTGTCAAGCTGCATCTCTGTATTCTTCCAAAGTCACCTGAGCTTGCTTCCATGGGCACACACCTTCCTTTCTTGCCTTAGACCCAAACGAAGATCCCTGTTCACCAAGTCAGCCTTCTGCTTGACTTCTGACACTGGGGAATTGCTGCTCCTGTGTCCTTAGGAGGTGATGTTTAAAAAGTGACCAGCACAATGAACCCCAGCACTACAGAAATATTTCCCAGGGTACTTTTCTTACTAGTTCCCTGAGTAGCCTGAAGTCTGCTCTCCTCATGTACAGAGTTGAGGTTTTCCTGCACTTTTCCTCCTGTCAATGAAGATTTTAAACTCAAACATTTTGTGGTCTCTGTGGCCAAGATGGCGCCAGTCACCACGTCATTCACAAGAGTTGACAAGCAGCAGATCAAGGAGGGCATCTTTCTGTTCCATAAATGCATAAAGACATAAAGGTTTTTACAATATTGGACCCCAAAACAACTTTGGCCAATTTAGTTTTTCTTCTGCAATTAAGATAAAATAATCTGAGTAAACAGAATTTAAATCATGAAAGTAATGGGAGGTGTTCCCCTTAAAACTGTGGTAAAGCATTGTAGGATGTCAATTATAAAATCCTTTCTGTTTTAATAATTAGAGTACATACTCAATGGAAAGTTAAATTTTTCATTATAATCTGTATCTTGCATACGTCATTGTATTTTTAGGTGTTCTAACAAAAGCTTTTAAAGCACAGAAGACATTTTTTTGTAAATTGTCCAGAATAAGTATTTGTGCTAGCTAGTATTTTAGAAGTTGTACAGGTCTCATATAAAGTTATTTCTTGCTTTTTCTGTAAATGATGAAATAGAAAGTTGTGAAATATGAAAGCTTCTGTTCATAGTAAGCCAGTTTATTAAAGCTAGAATGTTCTTCAGTGAATCCCTTCTATTTAAACATCACTACCTGGAGAAACCCAGAAAGAAACATGTTTAGCCAGAGGTTGTAGGCAAGTTGAGATGACTGCTGCCTCTCCAACATGAGTTCCAAGCTGCGGGTGGTGACAGGGCTAGGTAAACCTCTGAAGCTGGAGTGGAAAGGTAAAGGTGAAGTGAAGAAAAGTGAAGATGAAGTGGAAATTCAGTCTAGCTATAATAATGAGGTTGTTCAGGTTTCATTTTTTGTCTGCTGCGGGTACTGGGTGCCAAAGAGATGCTTTGCAAGGCATCTGCTGAGGCATACAAGCAGACTTCTATTGACTTGCAATAGTAACAGCCCTTACTGGATTTGAACTATCAGCTTTTTAAATGCTGATTAGGGAAACCCAATGGCTCTCATTGCCATTTGACAGAAAATTTAAACTGATTCTTTTTTTAATCCTTTAAATTAGGTTTTTCTCCATTTAGTAACACTATCTTCTAAATATGAATAATGGCTTTCCCTAGATCTCAATATTTATTTAGTAACAGTATCTTCTAAATATGAATAATGACTTTCCCTAGTCTCAATATTTATTTTCACACTCCTATTAACTGAACAGACCGTATTTTTTGTTTTACTGTCTCTTTCTGACCATGTAGTCCATTATCCTTCTTCTCTTCCCTCTAGCAGGTTGTCTACTAAAGAACAGCTCATCATTTGCAATGTATTTTGGCTGAGTTATAAACAGCCTCCACCTAAATGCCATTTGTACACATTACTGTGCAAAGACAGACATCTGGAGAAAGAAGACTGTAGGGGAGTTACTGAGCTCACCTTCCTGTGTTCGCTGCACATATTTTCAATCTCACTGTGCCCTCAAAAGTTAATCCTACAAGAATCTGGGGTGAAAATACATCTCAGGATTCATTTAAGAATTTGTCCTATTTAATTTTTGGCAGAAACTTGGATTCTTGAATAATAATTTGAATATTATTTAATATTCATTTAATTTGTATCCTTATTGGGCTTTTTTTGTTGTTTTGTTTATAAAAATGGAAGATCCTGGATGTTACTCTGGAGAACATCCAGGTCTGTGGCTCAAGTTTGATTTCCTTTTGCTCTTTTTCTCCTTGGAGCACTAAACTTCTTCCTAGAATTTCATCCCCTGAACACGTTCCACAGCACGAAGTTGCAACATGTGCTGCATCTTCTCAACAAGAGCACTGACTATTACAGACATTGCTGTTTGTCCCATGCTCTGTCAAATAGCCTACAGAGAAGGATGGGAGTATGAGGAAAATCCTTTACAACCTCCCCAGGCTCTGCAGGGAGATTTCTAAACTCAAATACCGAGTGATAGAAAAAAAAAATTTCTTTTATTACCATTTGTACTGTAATAACTGTATCATTTGATTTCCACCTTTTTTGACCCATATGCAGAAAGGCTGGAGAGTAATTTGAGAAGGGAAATTATAATCTGCAGAATTAATTTAGTAAACATTGCATCATTCCCAGTAATGACGCTTTCTTGACGGAGACTGCCTGGACTCTGTTTCAGAAAATCACTGTGATCAAAGATAAATTGTCTTGCTATATACATGTTCTTGCTGTACAGCCAGAGGAAAAACAATTACAACTTGTGCCAATGATACCTTCTTCATGTAACAGGAAGTGTTGATGAAGTATTACTTGAGTATATGTTATACCTGTGCCAACTGTTTTTTCTTTAGAAAATAATGCTTTACTTATGGTCTCCTTCTAAGGTCAAACAGGAGATTGTAGCCAAATCATAAATTCTATTTAATTAATTTAGAGTTCTCCCTACAGAAGACGTGATTAAGTGCTGTCTTTTTCATTTTCAAAGTATATTTCTGGTGAGGATAGGTTTCACAGACAGGAACGCCCTGTTGTCTGTTCCCCTGTCCCAGTTTGTTGCCACGGTTCTGATTCTGCCCTGTCTCCTGCCTTTGGGTGTTTCCAGATTCAGAGCACAACTGCTGAGCGTTGCTTTGAGACAAGAACAGATGTATGCAGTGATAGCTAAGGAAGCACTAAGCACTAAGTATTCACTTAGCATTATTCAGGTTTATTCAAAGGCCTGATGTTTCAGTCCTTTCCACCACGGCTAAGAAAGCACATCTGAAGCAGCACTGAGTTAATACAAAGCTCTGCAACAACAAGCTCAAAGTCTTATTTAAAAAAGAAACCTCTAAACACCTGGAACTTGAAGCTGATAGCCCCCCTAATTATTCCACTTTTGTCAGACATAAGAACACAATGAAAATCTTTCTATTCATGCCTGTTCCTCATAATTAATTTTCTAGAAATGCGCTCATCTCCGACTGGTTTGCCAAGCAGAGCAGAAGCCCTACTACAGAAGCAAGCTGTGGTGGTGTGGGATCATCCTCCTGGGGCTTGGAGAGGTGGGAAATTTCACAGCCTATGGATTCGCCCCCATTACGCTTGTTGCTCCACTGGGATGTGTTTCTGTCATAGGTGAGATGATTTGCCATTTCTTGCTCTGGTATATGCTTTAATCAAATGCTTGCTTCTGGCTAGAGGAATAATACCACAGAACTGCAGGAACCCAAGAAGAAAATGTTAATGTTGTGGTTTGAAAATAAATTATTCATGTAATTACATGAGCTGACTATTATGAATAAAAAATGGGCGGAGAAAATATTAATCTCCTTAAAACGCCTTTATTGATCAGCTCTTTCAATATTTGGTCGAGGGGTTTTTTGGCTGCCCGTGCGCCGTGAAGGAGGAGGGTCTTTTTCAGCTCTGCTGCAGGCAATTCAACAGAGTTGGAGAACTCGCCCTCACTGGGAGCAACCCCAGAGTTCTGAGTTTTCTTTGTTTTCTCCTGTGGTCTCATCTCTGGTTTGGTCTTTTTAACTTACAGCTAGTAAGCAAAACCGGAGAAATTAGCTCTTTTGATATTTCAGGGTCTACACGGCTTAGAATTGGTTTCTGTGCGTTTCAATTTTACTTGGTTTTTATTTTATGAGGGATTTTTGGTGTTAAACGTTATCCCGAGATGCACCTGGAGTCCTTTATTTGCATGCGGGATCAGCCGGGGCGGGCGGTTGGAGGCTCTAATGACCGCGTGGTAGTTTTGCCGCAGTTATGGCGTCTCGGGGGGGTCTCACGCTGCCTCACAGCGGTGGCAATATTTGCGGGGGTTCGGGCCAGTTCTTGCGAGGTGGGAGTGGATTTCTTTCTTTTGGAACGGGGCGGCGGTCCGGCTTGGGGCGGGCGGCTCGGCGGCTCCGCGGCTCTGGGTTCCCCGCGCCGGTTCTCGGGCCACAGATGGGGCTGGGAGGGGCGGCCGGCTCCTCTTTCTTTCGCTCCGGCGGCGGCTGGCTGCGGGGGTCAGGGCCGGACAGCCTCGCTCACTGGGGTTTCCGCTGTGGGCAGGGAGAAGCGCCGGCTCTGTTCGCTTTCGCCTCAGGCTGCCGCCGCCACGCCGTAGCACAGCGCCGGCGGGGACGAGCCCTGCTGCAGCGACTCGCCCCGGGAGCAGGGGGGGGGAGACCGGGGGCGAGGCCCGCGCCTCGCCTCTCTTTGAAGCCCTCCTCTCTCGGTCCTTTTCGCTCCGTCGTTGGGGGTGGGGGGGGACGCGGTGCCGGGCTTCTTTGAATGGAGCTCTTTTTGTTTTTAAGGTGGTCTGGGAGGAGGTGCCACGGAGGTGGCTTTTCACTGTTACATTACAGGATAAACATTTTAAATTTCATTTTTATCACTGACAGTTTAACAAAAACAGTCTGCTTAAACCAAAGACTCTTTTAATATATTTCTTTTTCCATAGTTTTGTCTTTTGCGTCACTCTGTGCCCTGCTAGCTCCTGCCCAGTGCTGTGACAGTGTTGCCAGCTCTGCAAGCCCCCAAAGAGGGGAACTGGCATCCTGCTGTGTGCACGAACCTGTGCTCTGATCCTGAGTACCTACAACGCATTTTCTGGGTTACCATCACACTAAGTGGTTTCTGCTGCCTGTTCCCTGCCCATCACCATGATTCATGTTCATGTGGACAAACTTGCTTGACACTCCTCAGCGTGTGACAAAAAGGGCCTAGGAATTTCCAGAAATGTTTAGTACATTTATGAACATTACTAAACATGTTCATTTATTCCTTTATGTACAGATTATTTGGACTCTAGCTGAAGTGATATGATCTCACTCTTTACTTCATGTGGGTTTTTTTCATTATTTAGGCGCTCAGGTATGAGATGTCTATTTCTTTGACAAACATACATTTAAAAATATGTCTTCATGTTGTGCTAATGTAAAGCAGGGTAGACAGGGCAATATTGTATGGAAGCTGAAAAAACAGGAATTCAGGGTGCAGCTGCATCTCTTAACATGATCACATCCACAGCTGAAACATCCAGGACTGAGAGATATCATCTGTTCTGAATATGCTGGAGCTCATTTACTTGCTAGTGGCAAGTTGGTAACATTTAATGATCTCCAGCTACCAGTTGCATGCTTGGACATTGCAGTGACATTGCAGTGAGTGATTCTCCATGGGAAGGTAGAAAAGAAGAAATATCTTCCCAGTGGACTGCCTAGCTGTAGTGGTAGGAAGCAGCTAACAGTATGTGGGTGCAATTTAGCAGAGAGAGGGGGAAGAAAACTGCAGGCAATTTACTGTAACCTTTAATGTTAAACTATTGCAGAATTTCACATATAAGGCCATGTTAGTTCATCGTAGTAGGAAAGAGTTATCAAAGAAAGGAATGACATATTACCTGAGATGAAAATGGGAATTAATATGACATATCCCAGTGTGATTTTGGTGGCAGTAGTTATATCTGTAAGAACTGTAGGCATTGTCAGACATCTCTGAACATCAGAAAATATTGGCCAATCTCATTTGTTGTCTGAATTGGATAAAATGCAAATATAGATAATTAGAAAAAGCAAAAATCAGAGAGTAGGAAGAAAAATCCCAATATTTATTAAACCGAAAAAGATGAGATCGCATTTAGGGTTGATTTTTATCCGAGGAGATTCCTTCTTTGCTTTTGCAAAATGAAAGAAATGTTGCATCTGATGATTCCTTCATTCTCCACTTCCCATACTTACAACGAATATCAAGAAACCATTTTCCTAACTGTTATGTCTTACCAAAATTCTCATCCACTTTCATCTTTTTTTAACTGGCCCAGAATGCTTGTTCTGGAAGATCCCAGAAAGCACTTTAATATCTTATATTCCATTCCCATAAATCAGCTGACAGTATCCATTTCATAGCCCAAACAACAGAAATATCTGAAATTTTATTTAGTCTAGCAAACATTCCCTTAAGAAAGAGCAAGTGAAAATCGTGTACACAGCCAATTACAGCAATAACTTCACAGTAACACTTCCTACTACAAGAGACTTTCCTGTCTTCAGGAATTAAAGTCAGAGAGAGAACATTTTTAATTTTAAAAGGGTTCATCATTTAGGGCAATGACAAATTGTCCAAGTCACATGTGCATCATCTGCTAACAACTGGGCAAAGAATAGTTTAAGCAGCCGGTCTTCCAATTTAAAAGAACAAGAAATATTTTTCTCATTAAGTTCTGACCTCTTTTAAGTGGTGGAGGGTGGCCTTTGCAGAGTCTAGCTGAGAGGTTTTTTTGAGGTATTGTTGAATGCATGTCTTTCATAAATTAATTTTTTTAATGAACAAATTAAGTACTTGATAACAAACTGCAAATGCATACCTGAACTCTAAGTCCAGCCTTCTGAGAAGCATTTTGTTGCCAAAGTCAGTGTCAACATGTCCTGTATGGTAGGGGCTGACTGCCACTGACATTGGAAATGCACTACATATGGTGTACAGAGGAGAATTGTGCTTTGCAGTCCAGTCATCCAGGGAATTCTCTGCAGGTCTCTGTGACTCTGGGTTTGCAGGGAAAGTTTCCTTTGCTTGGAAACCAGAGTTTGGAGGAGGATAAGGCAGACTGGAGTCGCTGCCTAGAATGGATTTGGGCTGTACCCGTCATATATCTCCAGACTTCTGAGACGGGAAGCATCTTAAAATAGATGGAGCCAACATCTATTATGCTCTGCCACCACATTTAACTACATCCAACTGAATTTTGCACTTAACCCGGTATCAATTAAATAATAAAATGTTTGTGCCTCTTTCTATGGAGCTGGATTGTTCCAGTGGCTTGTTTTAAAAAGAATACAGCACCAAAGATCATGAATTGGCATGGCACCAAGAGATTTAATTTATTTTTTTTTTAGAATTAAGCTAGAAAAAAATGTATTTTTCTTCTTACACAGTGGAAGTATTTCAGTGTGTGGTTGCAATGATGCAAGCTCTACATCTGTTCAGGGTTTTAAATAGTTTGAGAAGACAGCAGTTGTTTTCTTCAAGGAGAGAAATTAGTAAATTTTTAATTTAAAAGTGGAGGAGTAATACATGTTTGATGTGATCATTAAGAAACTTTCTATACTTAAAAAGAAAAACTCATGTTTTACACGTAGCATGGGTAATTTTAGGTTGCAGTGGTTTTTACCTCATCATCTTGCTTTTGCCTGCAGAAAAGACTTGGGGATGGAAAATGTGAGGTGAAGTCAGTGGCATTGGAGATAATTTCTTCTGCAATGTTCATCATTCTATGGGGAGTTGTTTTACACTTGCCTCACTTAGCCTGACATTGTTAAGATCCTCTGCATTTTTACATGCTCCTTGTAAACAGCAGTGGGGGGCTTTAGGCTTTGAAAAGTTATATTCCTAATGTATTTCAGGAAGATTCTCAGATACTCTTGTAGAAATAGATTTCTCCCACTCACTGTAATGTAACATCCTTGTGGCCCTAGAACTTGGAATTGTGAGGACTCTGTTACTAATGATACCTGGGAAACATTTGCCAACCTATTCTTTAAAATACTTGATTTGTACTTGTCTAGAAGATGCAACAAAAGAATTTTCAGGGTTTTTCCTTCTCTGCAGTGTGTATGTCCTATAATCCAGCTTCCAGAATTAAGCTCATCTTAATGGTCTCTCTTTGAGCAATTTCTTAGATGGGGAAAAAAGTTTCATGTTTTGTTCACTGCTTTTCCAGTACTAATCTTTGATCATGTTAGAAATGTTACAGGTTCAGTGTGTAGGACAGCTGTCAAGAGGTATCTGTAATGTCTTTCTTTGTATTCAGTGGAGCATTACTGTCCATCATATAAACTCTGAACAGGTTTTAGAAGCCAATTAAATGTAATGAATTTGTTCCCAGGTGTCATTTGAGCTACAGCAATTAAATGTGTTATGTAACTCATCATCTCTCCAGTGTTTTGTGACTCTGTGGCAGGCTACAATAGTTTGTGTCTGGGGATGGTGTTGTGGTTTGAAAACAAAACGAGTGAGAGGCTCCAAGTCAGAGATATAATTTAATGGGAAGAAAGGTAAAAAGGTAAAAATAAAATAAAATAAGTGCAATAACACAAAGAATCACTGACAGGGTCAGAATACAACCTGAGCAGGATGGTGGAAGCAGTCCAGGTGAAGTGCTCTTCCTGAAGCAGTGATCCTGTAGAAAGGTCTGGGAGCTCTGCTCCTCTGGGAATCCAGTGGATAAGTGCCCTTGCACTGTCCCACATACCAGCTCATATCCAGGTGAGAATGCTTGGCTCCTCCCCCTGGGCAGAGCATCTCACAATAGCATGAGAAGTGTGAAATGGGTCCTTGATGGCCCATTAACAGAGATAACCCCTGGAGGGAGTTAACTGTGACTCATGGGTCATTAGCAGAAGATACCCCAAAAGTCATTAGCAGAAAACACCCCAAAGGCGTTAATGGGCCATTAGCAGGAAACACTCCAAAGGCCATTAGCAGAAAAGGCAGGGGGCTTGGGAAAACACTAGCCCACCTGGTTTCAACAGTTCATGAAGATGGTGATAGAATAAATACTTTGTGTACAGCCTACACTGCAACCCAGGACAGATGGATTGAAGCATCTTCAGGATTTTCACTACTAGAAGGGTCCTGAATCACTTCAGCTTGGAAGATAGGCTGAGGGTCTGTTCAAACAAAGCATACTTTGAGGTCACACCTTGGAATGTGACTGGCAGCAACTGCATCCTCGTAACTTGAGCACTGCTCAACTGATTAAGGGCAAAATCAAGTGGATAAACTTAAACTGCTTGATTTGATGGAAGCACACCCTTAAGTTGCATAAAACAGAGTAAATGCCTGATCTCAGAGTGAAGTACTGCTGCACAAACTGAGAGAGGTGCAATAGTCTGAATCACATCTAGTTCTTCTCCCTTGATATTTCATCCAGACCACCAGTGAAGTGTTCTTCTGGATGGGTGAGTTTAAATGCCTTTACCTGACAGAGTCTGTTAAGCTTAAGAAAATGAACATTTGAAGCAAATATGAAATTCTGTGGGGTTTTTTTGCTTTTTTTTTTTGAAAATTGTTGGAGAAGACAGAAGTAGCACAGGCAGTCTATGCATTTATGAGGAGAGCACTAATCTTTTGAGGCAGTACATAAAGCTCATCTAGGAATCAAAAAGAAGAAAATAAAGGATATACAAATATTTGAAGTTACGAACAGTTGTTACAAAAATTATTTAGTGTAAGATTTGACAGTAAAAAAGAGGTTAAAAGATCATATTCATAAATGGCTTGAGTATAAGGAAAACAGCTTAATAATGAAATATAGTGAAATAGTTTTGCATAGGGAAAAATAAATCTTGCACACTCACTTGAGTTTTTTGTGACAGGATTGGACAAAATACAGAGAATACATACTATAAATCAGTATGTATTTTCTATCTTTTACTTCTTCTGTTATGTACTACCCCTTTCTTAAAGAAACAAACAAAACCCAATCCCAACTGCAGCTTTCACGTCTAGGAAGCACACAAGTTATTTTGTGAGCTGGATTCTCACCATTCATTGTCTGCTAGTGGCAGAACCCACACATCACACTGCTCTTTACTTCTATTTGTGCTGGAGAAAACCTACATATGGAGATAATTGTAAATGATCACTCTCCTAAGAGAATGAGCAGCTGACTGAGCTACGTGTAGCACCATTACAGCCCTTCCTCAAGTAATTTAATTATATATAATGAAAAAATTCAAAATTTTAAATAATTTTTTCAATATACATTGAAATTCACATACTGCAATGAATACACATTCATTCAATAATGTGAATATATGATCAATCAATATATAATGAATATATTAATTCAATAATGAATGTAAACCAGTCTGGTTTATGCTGATGCATGAAAAGATGAAGATTTTTAGATAACAATTAAGCTCCTGAACAAACCTTGTTCCCCCATTTCTCACCCAACAGTTTTTATTTATCATGATTTTGATGTAGTGTCAAATCATATTTTCCATTTAAGTTTCAGGAGCATTAAGAAAGGCTCTGTTGTGTAGATACAAGAATTTTACAGGACCTATTTACTTCTCAAATTATGAATATTAATATAAGCATGCAATCAAAGCATGAAACAAACTCAAGGATTACATTAGGATATGCTGGTTCTGTGATGTTTAATCCTTAACAGATCATCTCACAGATTTTCTGCCCTTCTCTTCATCTAGTAGGCTACTATTATCACTGGGAATGGGATCTCTGCCTACTTTTGAAAGTTTTACCTTAATAATTAGTGAAAAAGCTAAAAATTATTCTGATTCAGCCAAAAGTACACAAGTCTTCTCAGATGACCAGGGATACAGTCTTTGTCTTGATGAGTTGAAGGCTGATAATCCAGGCCTAGGGTTGTCCATGTGCTGTATTCCCAAAGCCAGTGGTTCAAAACCAACGGGGCTTCAGAACAATGATAAATTGTTTTGTTGCCAAGCTACTGCCTGCTTACTCTCTAATACGATTTTTTATCTGCATTTCTGTATTGTTATATCCTATTGCTAACCAATTTAAAAAAAACCAAAAAAGCAACAAGAAGGAAACTATTCCTCAATTTTAATTAAACTTACACTGCACTGATGGGGTGAAATCAAGGGGAAGTGGGCTGGGAGGAAAGTATGGGGCTATAAAATCACTGGTAGAGAGGAGGAGAGGTGGGAAGATGTGAGACACCTCACCCGTGACCTGAGGGAGGGTGGGAAAGGAGAGGGGAATCTGGGGCGTTTCAGCAGGTCTGTATTTAAGAACTGAATTTGGGATACTATAAGGGCTTATATTCATATAGCTGGTAGGGCTAGTTATTAGCCTCTGGACGCCCATTTACTCTCCTGCAAAGAGTTGACATGTCCTAGGACAACTCAGGTTAGAAGGAACCTCAGAAAGTGCCTAACCCAACCTCCTGCTCAAAGCAGGATCAGCTTGGAGGCCATCCAGCAGGGGGGAGAGCAGAGAGTGTGCGTTGGCCTTTTAGCATATTGTCTTAAACTGTCTTTTCGAGAGGAGTTAATGTCTTAAGTCACTGAGTGCACCTGAGGTTGTAAGTGGGCACACAAAGGAGCTAAGGAAGAGGAGCAGAGCAGCTGTGAGGGCTTTGGTCTTCTCACTGGGCTCCTGGGGAACACTTTGGTGTCTGTCATTTGTCTTACCAGCCAGAAAAGGCTGCAAAGCCAGCAGAAGACAAAACTGGCAATCACCAGCCTGCATTCCCAGGGCTCCTTTCGTACCCCTCCTCCTTGACCCATTTGCAACAAGACAATCAGCTCTTGGTTTCTTTGATTTAATCTGATTCAAGCCTACCTCAAAAGCTGAAGAATATGGAAGACTATCCCAAAGTCAAACCTGGGAGCTTAAACCCCAGAAAACTAACAAAAGTAAAATTAAAATATCATTAACTTGTTTAAAATTTAGTTCTGGGGGTAACAGCCAGAGTTTGTGGGGCTTCTGATCAGTCATCTAAGTCTTCTAGCATCTCATCGAGCCTATGTAATTGTTCTCTGCTTATTCTCTTAGATTTATCCCATTCCCTTTTCTTCTTCACTTGAATGCAACTAGAGCATTGGCAGCTTACCCACAGAGACAGGTTGTCTTTTGTGTTCAGAGTATCTCCCAGGTCTCATTCTCCTACCTTGGTGTTGTACCTGTCCTCCTAATTCAGTTTTTTCTCTTCTCCCAGATGATCTAATATGTGTTCTTAAAACCTCTATTTTTAGATTCCTCTACATATGACTCTACATCATAAAGAGTATTAATTCTACACAGATTCTGTTAAGCTCATGATCTCTGGTGCAATACTCTGTAGACAGAGCTTGCTGCATTTGAATGCATTATTAAAGCAGAGTGACAACTTTCATTATCTGGCTGCATTCCAGCACCTCCTTGTGTCCTCTGCCAGCCTCAGAGGTTGTGATCCCCATAAGATGACACTTGGGCATAAGTCATCTTACCCCAAATTAGATGCCAACTGTGGAATTGCATTTACTAGACCTCTGCTGAATGCAGACAGCCCAGACATGGAGAACTCAAAACAAACAAACAAAAAGAACAGAAAAAAAAAAAAAAAAATCACTGAGGTATCAGTCCTTTAAGCAACAGCTCTTTGCTGTGACAGAGACTGTCTAGGTGAGTGGGTTGATGTGGGATTTGGGAAAGCTATGAGAGCAGGGAGGCAGAGCAGTAATTAATTCCTGCGCTATCTTGGATACTGCTGCTTCTTTCCTGGGTTTTGTCCCTTATTTTTTTTTTTTTTCTAAACCTAGGTAGCTCTGCTATTACCAGTGTTGCCTGGATACCATCAGGCAAAGTCGTCACTGAAAAATTGAATTAAAAAAAACCTGTATCAGGCAACCTAATTTCAATGAGGCATTTTAAGTTGAAGATCCTTTTATTGTGCTTACTGGTTTGCACAGATCCCCATCACTCTTGCTACTGTTTAGTTTTATGACTTCTGCTATATCTGATTTTCTACTGACTGGAAAACAGGCCTAATGCTGAATTCCAGTTCTCTATTTACCTCTTGGTATGAATCTCTCTAGATTTTTCTAGAGTACATCTACTAGCTAACCACTAATTAAATTTTCCATGAGAACAATGGAGATAAAGAGGCAAAGATAGTTGTAAAAATGTTGAACTGTTATTTCAAGAATAGGCCATGCTGTAGACAAGCAGAAAGCTCTTGTAGCTGCATCCCATGTCTGTTTCAATGTGCCCCTCCACTGTCCCTTCCGAGAAGTCTTTCTTTGAGATTTCTGAATGAGTCTAACATTACTGATGCATCTCTCACAGAGGACTTTACTCGTCTCTTTTACAGAGGAGCTATCCAGCCTCTTTTTCTTCTTGTTAGAGGTAGATGTTGTGTGCTGGAATAGAGCCATGTCTTCCACTCTCATCTATCCTAGGTTCAAAGCCCTTCTTTCTTCTGCAGCACATGTCCACACTGAGCTGCTAACCAGAAAACCTGCCCCAACCACTACTGCTGCTCATTTTCCCACTGCTGCCCATTCTGAAGAGGCAGGACTAGGAGCTGGCAGAGGCCAGATGCAAGAGCTGAACAAGAGAAAGTGTTTCACAGAAAACAGGAAATGATTTCTAGGATGCACTTCCAATTTTCTCCTTCCTCAGAGCAAGTCACTGAAAGACTATCGATGGTACATGTGTGGGATTTTCTCCCTCTTTGTCTGCAGATGTCATGACCACTTAGTTCATACTAAATATTGTGGTTTTGCAGTGACTTTCTTCTTCTCAGTTGTACTGCTGTTACATTGCTTATAAACTTCTAATACATTTAAGACTAAAGAAGCAGAATTTACTTGTTCTTTGATGCAATTTGCCTTGACCAAGTCCATAGTGTGACTTGGTAGCCAAATGGGGAATGAAACAGTAAGGTTGATCAGTGCCCAGTTTTCCTGCCATTTCCACATAAGACTGAATCAGAGCAGTTTAAGCAGTGTCCCTGTGTGGGCAATAAGAAGGGTATTGCATCTTTTCAACCACGTAAGGGCCTGCTGGATACGTCTGAAATCTTACAGAAACCGAGTGTTGGTGGGTTACAGGAATGAACTGTTGACTGTTTATATCATGGTATATAGTGCAACAACAACACTCATGAGATATATTTAAACTTGTCCCAGGGCAGCTTTTTGCTTTAGCACTTGATATTCTAACAAATACATGTGTATATATATAAAGGTCTTTATATTTCTGTTCTAGGTAGTGCATTTATTTCTGTCTTTTTCCTAAAGAAGACCATGAGGACTGCTGATATATTGGGTAAGTAAGCATTTGCTAATTTAGACATGTGTGCTGCCATATGCTTAGCAAGCTGTAACTCTCACGCAGCCCCCCATCTTCACACTCCCACTTTCCCAAGCAAGTGCTTCAAGGCAGATACTTTCAAAATTGGGAAAAAGTGATAAAAAGAGAGAGAATCTTCAATGCATGAGGAAAAGACTGTATTCCCAAATCCTCTGCTCTTACAACCATAACCCATTCCTTAAGTGCCCTTATTGCTCAAATTTATTTTCATTTTCTATTTTTGCCTCTGAGGTTGTCTTTAGTATTATCTTTATGAGTACAACACAGAATAAATAAAAACAGGGAATTTATTGAGTTACGTATTCAAATATAAGATTCTTTTTTGTACTGCAGAGATATTGCACAAAAATTCAAGCTCAATTTAAAGTGATAACTTCCCTTTAGTTTTCGTTTTATCACTTCAAAAAAAACAAATAATCATATTGTCAAGTCTCCTGTTGGGAAATGATGTCTTCACTGTAAAAGCCTGTCAACTTTTTGTCTGTGTCCAAGACTTTTTGCATATCAAAACTGCCTACTTTGAATGCAGCAATAGTGAGAGAAAAGCAGATTTCAGGACTTGGGCTTTACACCAAGCCTTCTCAACTGGGACAGTGCACCTGATGCAGGGCATGAGATATTTCTGTTGGTTCCTAACATCTAGGCTTGGTTGTCCAAACTGTAGTGAGGACAGCTGTTCTCATGAATGTGTTGGAGAGATCTGTTCAGTATCGTTCCAAGAATACTATATACGATTTATTTAGGTTTGGAATCCAAGTTTGCCAGCTCAGCTGCTAAATTCAAACCCCCCCTTCCCTTCACTGATCATGTTTCCCTTATGGCCTTATACACTATGTGTTGCTTTAACTAGTGTTCAGCTGATTTATTTTATTTCTGTGAGTTTGACTTTGCAAGATGGATTTAACAATGTTGCTACATTCCATAAGAATGAGCTGTATGATGGGAAATATGGTGATGGTTTTGCAAGCACATAAATATAACACAGTTCTGCTTTTCCAAGGGAGCTGTTAGAGATAGCAGTGCCAACAAAGCCCTCCGGATGTGCTTTGTTTTGTATTCCTGAGCCTTGCATTCCGCACCGATTTATAGGTTTACCAAGAATTTCAAAGATTACTCGAAGAAAAATTGATTAGCTAATATCTTCCTTAATCCAATACAGTTTACAGTCTTAGGATCATCTCACTTATGTCTTGGTACTTCAGTGAACATCTGTGTATGTCACAGGCAGATGTCCACAAGGCAGAACTTGCAGATTTTTATTAAAAGCATAATGCAAGTTCGACCTTGAAAAGGGGCCCTGGCAACCTAGTGGCGGAACAGTCTATTGCAAATCATCCTTTTATAAAACAGTTCATAGATCTGCAAATACAACAGGGAGTGGCCAGAATGTTGGCCCTGTGACAGCTTCACTTAAGCACTGGGCTGGCACATGTGTGTTGCATTTGATGCTTCCAGGGCAGGTTGATTGCTGATGCAGATCTCTATGGCCACACTGACTTTGGGACAGTTATGTTTATTTACACTGGTTAATGATCTGACTGGCTGCACTAGTAGGAAACTTGTCCTTTCAGTTTAGGCTAAGTTTGTGCGATGCACTTTGTGCCTGGGAGAAGTACAAAGGATTAATTCTCCTTTATCATACACTTGGGTTTAGAATCGACTGTATTTGAAAATGCATTGTTGAGTTGGAACCCTAATTCATATGGCTTTACTGACAACCTTTTTTCACATTTGCAAAATTCTTTGAATCTTTAATAAAAATTAGACTAGATTAGACCACAAATGAAAGGTAATCCAATTGCCTAAGTATAGATCTGTTTAAATGGACATAAATTTCCTTCTAGAAACTATTTCTGAATCAGCTGAAGGTCAAGTATGACCATGATTAGCATTGCCAAAGTAACGTGTCATTTTCTTTAAAGGAGGAACACTGACAATAACAGGAATATACTTGTTGGTGACATTCGCTCCAAATGTACCTCAAGAACTCACAGCAAGACAGGTGCAGAATTACTTAGTAAGCTGGCCTTTTTTGGTATATTCGGTGAGTATCTGGTTCACACTACTCCCTTAATCAGAAAAACTGGGGTTGCTGGGCTTTTTATAGCATTCTGAATTAGTGCTAGAAAAACTGCTCCTGAAGATAAATGGCATGATTTTCACAGGAGAGAAAGTCCCTCATCATCCTACTAAATCCAAACTGAAAATATGCAACAACAAAAGATATTTTTTAACTACATGTTAGGGGAAAGTCATAATTGTGCAGAATTAACAAGAATGGAAAGATTTTGATATTTGGGGAACTTGAGGGAAAATCTAAATATTGGTACTGTTTAAATTTCCTGTATATGTGTTCATGCCATCCTGTCTGCCTATACATCTAAGTTTCAGGGCTTTTCTGGAATGTGATGGAATTGTGCTTTTAAAAATCAGGCTATGTATGTTCTTGGTCCTTCTTTTTGTCTTTCATACCACTCTTTTACTCCCGTGTTGTTAAGCCTGGCTGAAAGGAGCCTTGTATGGAGCTGATATGTGAAGGGGTGGCCTGCTTCACTGCCACTTAGATTAATCTGAACCTGAGATAGAATTCAAATACAAAAATACCATTTTTGATTAAAGTATCTATATACAAACATCAAGCACCATACATCTTCTTTGATGTGTTTAATTAACATCAGGAACAAGACCAGAGTGAGTAGGATGAATTTCTGTCCCTCTTTTCCTCTGGAAAGCTGAAAATGTTTTCTGCCAGCTGAATGTAAAAGATGCAATATAGGAGCTTCAGAAGCGGTTACTTTTTCCCAGTAAAGGCACTCACTCAAATTAGATTCTTAGTGCCCAGGCTTTTCTTAGTAGGAATCTAAGAAAAGCCACTGAGTAGACAGTTTAAGGACCTTAATCTTCTAGCCAACCTGCAGACTTTACATCTATCTATGAACTACTGATTAAACACAAATTACATGCTACCATAAAAAATGTTGGTCTTCTCTTTCAATTTTTTTGTGTCCTTTAGAAGATCCTGAAAGATCATGATACAGCTCAATGGAAAAAAATAATATCCATGGTGTATAACTCACAACATGTACTTTCAATCAGGCAGTAGAGAGGGTTTTGGAGGCAATACCCAAGAGTTTTGGGGTACCCAGTAAAGGTAGCTTCAGCATCTAAAACAGCTTTAAGAAATCCATGCAATCAGCAGAGTAAAAAAAGAAAGTTCAAAACAGGGACATCAATGCTGTTTCTTTTCTACTGAATATCACTCTCTACCGTGCAATTCCACTTACAGATGATAAAGTAGCCTGACATTTTAAGCACTGATTTTAAACTGTTGATGTACCCATCTGTGTAGAAATGGTGGAGAGAGAAAATTCCCTGTCTACACCCAGTGACACCAGAAATTTCTGTGTGATATACCATTCACAATTTCCTGAAAACAACAGGTTCCTTGAAAAGGGCTTTTCCCCACCTGAGGACTTTCTTGACTTAATTTCAGGAAGTTTTCAAAAACACAACTGAATGGATAGGAAGACTGTGCTGTATTCTTCTTAGGAGACAATGGGAGGAGGTAGTAGGTAACCTCTGAACTTTGTTTCTCCTCTTACCTCTTTTCCCTACCTTGCCCAGCATCTAATTCTACATGTACAGCATAGGTTTTAGGGAAGGATGGAGCAAATACAGAGCAAATCTTGACGCAACAATATTTCAAACTTTATGTGTTCCTTCAGTTCCATGGATTAATCTGTGTTGAGCTTCCTCTGTCCAAAGAAAGGGGGCAAGTGAAAGGCTCCACAAGAGACTGAGATATCAGCCAGATTACCCTGGTATGCTGCTGCAAGATCAAGGAAACCCTGCTGTAAACATTCTCTTTGGGCAGGGAACAAGCTCTTCAAAGCTGGTTGTAAAATGCCTAGCATTGGTTGGCTGTTGAGATATAAAAAAGCACAGCAGAAGCTGCAGAATTTCCAGTATAAATATACAATGAGGAGACAGTACAGATGTATAATGCAGTCCAACAATCTTTCTAAAAGTAGCCCCAAAGTGTCGTCTGCTGAGAAATACAAAGCCCCAATGGTACAAAATGTTCTCCGTGGGTGGTAAACCATTCCCTTGTGGCACTCCACTAGTATATTCTGCAGAAGTAGCCTCTAATTCCCACAAGACAACTTTGAGTCACCTTCTGAGACTCTACAGTAACATAATTATGTCTGAGCAAGAATGACTATCGGAGCTTGTTTTCTTTCTCTTTTGCTTATGTGCACTTTGGGTCTCTACAGAAGACATAAATCATAGATGAGGCTCTTATGTTTCCCTAAACAGAAGCGTAGTAAGGATTGGGTTGTTAATATTTAATCTCTGCAAAATCAGGTTCAAAACATTTCTGCTTTTCTTTTGAAGTGCCTAGAAGACCATCCTGTATACGCCAGAAAAGCATTTGAGGCAGACAATGTGGTATTTTGTTTTGGTGCCTTCTGGTAATGCTTAGAAACATGGAAAACATGATTATTAAAACATGTTGATGAGATGTGGGCTGGAGGAGACCTCAGCAGAGATTAGTTGTAATAGCAAAGATGATTGTAAGCAGGTGAAGTTCCTTCATTTCCTCTAAACAAAGTATGTAAAGCTGATATAATCTATGACCTTCCCATTCCTGGACGTCATAATTATCACTACCACAGCTATTAGTGATGAGACTGAGGACTGTTCTGGGTGGTTCTTGGAAGACAATTTTAGGCAGCAGCTGGGCATCCCAGCTGTGTGAGGCCCTGTTAGGAGCCATGGACTCTGCTTGCAGTGTAACTTAATTGTCACAGACTCTCTCTCTCTCTTGTCTTCCTATTAAAGATGACCTGTAGGTGGGTCGCCAAGTGGCAGAGAACCATGGAAGAATAGTTAGGCTGCTGGGCAGCACTGAGAAGTAATTGTTTGGATTTCCAGCTTAGTATGTGGGATTTGACAGAACTGAGTAAACTTAGACAGCAGCCCTGAAAAGCAAACATTATTTATTTCCCTAGGTGTGGCCACAGGACTGTCATCTCTGGCCCTACACCATGGCTGCTCTTGGGGTTGCCCCAGAAGGTAGAGGTGGCCACGCACACAGACCTGTGCTCCCCTTCCAGAGCTGCCATCAGGGACTCCTGTGTCCTTTTGATCATTTTGCTTGGCTATTTGTTTCCTTTCAGATGTGTCTTCTTGGTGGGTTGGTTTGCTTTAAAGCAGGAGGAGATGACAGTGGAGCTTTATTGTAGCTTTAGCAAGAGAAGAGATGATGAAATGATGAGGACCAACAGAAGGCTGATGATGACCTGGTTCATTCAAAGCTGGTGCTGCTTGGCACTACCTGCCACTCAGGGGTTGGACTGAGGTAGAAGAGGGAGTGGAATGACAGAGATGCTGTGATGGAACAGTTTGAGCCAGTGACCCTTGTCCCTTGGCTTGGTTTTGGATGATTGTTCTAGCATAGTTTGAAATCTCACTGACAGGACAGATGATGCTGCTTCCCCCTGCTGTGATTGCCTAGAGGATATAAAAGGAATCAATGTAGGTGTAGCAGCTTACAGTAGGGTTGTCTCATGGGTTTCTGCACAACCTGTGGTAACCCACCAAGGGTCTGGGAAGAGTGCCTGATGCTCAGGTTTGCACTGGTGAGGGAAGCAGAGGTCACAGTGCTATGTTACCTGGCCAAATCCCAGTCCTTCCATCCTGTGTGCCAGTCTTGAACTGGTGTGTCATGGAAGAGGATACCTAGGACATCTCTGGGACTCCTTTCTTAATGTGGGTACCTTTCTGAGGGGAATAGTTACTTAGCAGAGATTTCTCCTGTTCTGTTATCATTTGTTCCCTGTCAGAATAGCAAATAAAGCTGCCTTGTGGCTGTTGTAGCTGCAGCCTGATAATGTGATATTCCTCTCTGGCCCACAAAGATGTGTTGGACAGTGGCACAAAATGCAAAGCTGTCACCTTTACTTCTGCTTTCAAGTCCCCTCAAAATGCTGTCACAGTTTTCAACAGGGAGGCCAAGATGAACTCACCTGTCTGCAGATCGTGGCATTTCATGTGTTTTGGTTCCTGATTTAGACTTACCCAATGTTGCACTGTTGGATAAAGCTGGAGAGGCTGGCCAAGTTACTTGCTGTGAGACTGAGACAAAAGCCTCTTTTCCCTCAGCTGGTGGCCAAGTTTTCATCTCTGGGTGCAAGGCTGATGGGGAGGGACATCAATCTGGAGGAAGATGAGACCAGCACTGAGAAGATTATTCAATTAGGATTAGCCTGGTAATCCAGGAATGTTTTGGGGTGGGGTTTTTTCATTTGGTTGGTTGGTTTGGGGTGTTTTTTTTTTTTAATTAACCCACAGCCAAATGCTTTATTCTACTCAACACATTTGAAAAACAAGCAAACACCAATCTAACACCCCCTCACCCTCAACTTTGTTGTTTTAGTTTTTCTAATCTTGTGATAAATATTTGACATTTTTTAAAGAAAGGTGATGTAAAATCCAATTTTGTGTTCTTCATGTTTTGAAATGCAATTGTCTCTTGGTTGTCTTTGGGAGCAAGGGATCCATGTGAAGGTAAATAAATATTTAATTAAGTATAATTATGTTCTGTTAATATTTTAAAACACTGCTGAATTGGGGAGGGTATAAGTGTGGCAGAGAATTTTAGTAACTGGGCAGAGCTGACAGCTTTCCTGCTGCAGTTACTCTCCAAAATGAGAAATAGCTACTTACATTATATTACCATAACTAGTAATTGTTCAGTCACCTCTTTGGAAATGTCATCAGCACAACACCCAGGTACTTTTGAGTCTAGTACTGCCTTATGGCGGCTGTTGATTTAAGAGTGAAGTGGCATTATAAAACATAAAATACTATGCTGGTGACAAAATCAAAGAGATTAACAGATGTTTCTATGATTTGCTTCTTTGGCAAAAAATAACAGTAATGAGATTCAGTCATGATGACAATCTCATTTTCTGTCTTATTTTCCCCATTAGATTACTTTCTGACATGCACAAATGAACTTCTCTATCTTCATGTTGTCTCTAAGGCTACCAGGCTTCTTAGCACCCCTTAATGCATCATTCCTGTTTTCATAAGTCTTCTGGGCTTCACAGAAGCTTTATGGCCCTTGCACTTGCTGTGCACAGGGGGATATTTGGGCAACCCCTTTGGGTAGGAGGCAAAATACCCATGCTTTTGAGATGGCAAGAGCTACTGAGGGAATCTGCAGAGACATATGAACAGGAAGTCAGCAAATTTAATGGTCATTTAGCTGTCACATGTTATTGAAGGAGCAAAACTGGACCATGCATGGTGTAGGTGGAGCTGTGTCAACATCTCAACATGTCCAATAGTGTGGTCTGCTAATGTGTCATGGAACTTTTCAAGGTGAGGTCCTGGCAGGTACCTGTGATTTGAGAACTACCATAAGAAATAAGTGCTTTCCTCCTTATGATGTATGGCAGAAATCTGGACAAAGTTTTGAGGGGAGTTTTTAGTAGGAATGGTGAGAAGGGCAAAGAGGGTAGCAAAAATAAGCTGGCACATCACAAAGAGTGAGTGGCATTAGGAATACTATAGCTAAAAGGAGAGATTGCTCTTTCTTTAGCTGAGTGCTTTACTCCATAGGAATTATAGACAGAATTTCTGTAAGGATTATTACTGATAAATATTGGTACCTTTGCTGTCACATTAAAAAACAGTCTTCTCAACATTACCAATGACAAAATATAGATAGAAGTGCAAAACGAAAAACTGAAGATATAAAAAATGTTCAAAGTTTTATTTTTGCTATAACAGGAAAGACGACAACAATTGTTCGATAGCTCAGTCAAGTAGTCAATAGTTATTTTTTAGCAGAAGATACTTTATAAAGCCATTCTTTGCTTTGAACAGATAAGGCAGTAAAAGTGAATATGACATCTCAAAGACTTTGAATGAAGCATTTATTACATGGTTTCACAGCTCTAACTTTCTTTTCTTTTATTTTCAGATTTTAGAAATTATAATATTCTGCATTCTCCTCTATTTTTACAAAAGAAAGGCTGTGAAACACATCCTGGTTTTGTTAATGATGGTAGCTCTACTGGGTAAGAACATATCCACTTTAATGTTCTTGTCTGTTACTTCATAATTCCTTGTCACTGCATCTCTCCAGACAGATTAGATTAAAGCCATTTCAAAGCAGTGTGCTGAAGAAGAATCACTGAAATGTGATTTTTACTGGGGTCTCCTTTTGAAGAGAAAAGCTGATTATTAAATGTAGTTTCTGTGCTTGTTGCTGGGACTATTTCTTTTAACAGATCCCCTCAAATTAATATGCTACGTGCAATGGTATTCTGAAACTTGTTTTAAATAACACTTGAGGTTTAGATCCTGGGAAAGTGGACTATTCAAAACTTTGCTTTGGAGAGCAGGCTGTGAAAATCAGTTCTCCAAAGCAGAGTGGTTGAAGACCTTGTAAGCACTCTGTAAACAAATGCAATGTTATGTTGTGACTGTACAACAACTTTTAATTATCTATGACTATTTGAATGTGCCACATTTCATATTTTACCACCTCTCCTGAAGAACACAACTCAGTGGGCCACTGAACTTCATTTTCTATCATTGTCACCACAATCATTAACCAGGGGAATACAGGAGATAGTTTTATCACAGCAGCTTTCAATAAAGTTAATCTTGAATCAATTTTGAGAAATATCAGGAGTTCATCTCTGAAGCTCCTATGCTTGCATGGTTATAGCAAGAATTTTCACCACCCTGTGTGACAAATTCTCCTGTCCTTGTCTTGTCATTTCTCTGTGAAACCCTCCTGGGACACAAGTCTTTGGTTGAAGTGAAAGGTGCCATTGAAGTCAAAGGTTATTTTTTCTCTGAGTTCAGTGGGTGCATGGATCAGTCTGCAAAGGCTTACATTTCTAACAGAGGTGACCATGAGGGTTTTGATAAGACAAAATTTCATTAAAGTTTTCCAGGTACAAAATTTGGATTTAATGTGAATGTGAAAAACTGAATGTGAAAAACCCTCACAGATTTATTAACTCCCTTCCTTCAGATCCCTGAGTGGTTTCTTACTCAGTTGAAAAACTCAGACTTTCAGAACAACTTTTTGGGCACAGTATTCCTATGTAGGTTTCCCAGCCCTAGGAACATTAGGAACTGTAGCTCTGCAGAAGCACTGAAGGATTTCCATGCTCCCTGCATGAGGCAGAGATAGAAAAGCCCCCATAGCCTTAGGTCTAACTGCTCTTGCTTAGGAGGTGAGAAGTGTGAGTGTGGCTATCCCCCAGCTCCTAGCACAGAGCCTTGGAGCTTTGGCAAAGCCTGAGCTGCTCTGCAGCTTCCAACATGAGGAGTGTGAAGCACTGTGCACTCCTGAGCAAAGGTACAGCCTCCTTCTGCATAGCTGGAAGCCTGAAGATTTCCAGATGTGCTCCTACACATCCCTGCTGCAGCTCTGGGCAGGCCCACCATGATGCTGCCCCAAGCAGCCCTTGGAGACGTGGGCAGTAGGTCTGTAGAGCCCTGCTGGCTCTGCCCTGCACCCTGCCAGCCCTGGTGCTGCCACCGTGAAGGGGACATGCAAACCTGGGCCCTGGAAGGCACTAACTGCAGTATGGTGGTCTGGCCACAATCACCCAAAAATACATTTTCAGCTGGTGGCTGCTGAGGTTTTTTTGAGCTTATGCGAGCTGAGGAAAAATGTGTCATTATTTCTGCTCTGTTAAAAAAGGCACAAACAAACAAATCCTGGTTCATGGGACCTTCTGAAATGCTGACATTTCCCTTGTGCATGGAAGTCAGAACTGCATCTGACTCTGGTTCCTGCAGCTGTCCTGGAGCCTGGCAGTCCCCACAAATCTACACATAGAACCCTCTGGTTGGACTCTGACCTTTCTGTTGAGTGAAGTGATGGAGGGGCTGAAAAATTGTCCCTTACTTTACTCCCAGTTGTGTGACACAGGAACAGCCCTTGCAAGGGCCTGCCTGCCTAAGGTGTGTGTGCTCATGGAAGGTGATGGAGTCCTGGTGGAGTGTTCATATGGATGTAAATTAAATGTAGAAAGGTTTCTTTACAGAGAAGGCAGCCTTGTGTTTCACTGGATATGCAAACTGCTTTTGCCATCAAGAAAATACAGAGGTGATCACAAAATTTGATAAAGTTTTGCTTAGTACAGATCTTCAAATTCATTTGGTGACAATCATCTTACCTAATGTATATACTGTTATCATAAGTTCGGGGGAAACATTTCAGATTATAGTGGGATTTCAGAGGTTTTTGCCCTAACAGCTGGAATGTGACATAATTTGTCACACTAGATTTGAGGGAAGGTCATTCTGACAGAGAAAACAACTCCTAGGTTTGAAACTTATTTCAGAGTTACTTTAATGAAAAAAAATCATTTCACGTCTCAAAGAATATAAACCAACCAACCAAACAAACCCCCTGATACTTTCATTTCTGTCTTGTTAAAATTATAAGGTGTGGAAACTGCCCTTTCATCAGAAACAAAATTTAGCTATCTTTACCCTTAGCAGGACAATTCAAAATACTCATTTTTACCTGTAAGTGTTCTTTTAAAATAATAACTTCCCCATGTGAGAGTGCAAATCTCAATTTTATGTAGATGTCTTCTTGGAGCTTGGGTGTATTTTTGACTTTTTATCATAGTGTTTGCACCACTGCAGGCCAGTGTTTGACCTCTGCTCAGTTTTACAGCTGTGTTTGTTAAAGCACTTCACCTGTTTCCATTACAGAGAAAGAAGTGCTGGGTGGAAAGGTTTTCATGAAAACAGTGAATTTCATGGTGATGAACAGGATCATCACAGGATGTGTGCAACACTTAAACTCCCCCTGAACTTTTGGACTTTCTATAAGAAAAATGCTTGCAATCAAACCCACAGACCTGCATTCATTCCTCTTCCCCCTCCTTTTCTCCCAACCTTTGGCCTGAACCTTTTGCACAGTGCAGGTCTCCTTGCCAATCTGAACGTTACAGGAGGATGAATCAGAGCACTGAAATCCAACACTCCTCAGCTCTGCACAAGGGTGGAACTGGATCTCGGCTGGGGGATGGTGCTCCTGACAATTAACCACCTTTCTTCAAAGGTCGTCTCTGCAGCCTGACTCTTTAAATTTTTAGGGTTTTTGAATTTGTTACATTTCGTTTGCAGTAATCACAGACTTCTTCCAAGAGCTCCAAAAGGAAATCTAAAGTAACTCTTAGCTAAAGTCCCAGCCCTTTTCTAAAAGATTTGTCTTGAAAAACCTCTCTGTACTGGCGATATGTATTAAAACCATTGCCTGCTGTCTGAAATTTGTTTGTGGTGATGCAATGATAGTGATTAAATGGATTGACAACACACTACTAAAGTACTCCTTCTGTGGGATAAATCCAGTAAATGGTCTCAAGAGCCTGGCCCTTGAAATGAAGTGCAGACCCCTGTGTTGTTTGTCTACTCTTCATATATATATTACACGTGGGGAGAATTCGGTGCTTTGGGATGTGATCTCTGAAGTCAACTTTGTCCAGCTCTTGTTTCAGAAGAAAAATTCTGAGGGTGACAAGTTATTTGAGGTTGCCAGTGACACATGCAGGCTGCTATAAAGAGGCATTCTAACTGCTTTGAACAGATAACCAGACCTCTCAGATATCTCCTGAATACTGTAACATTGGCTCCAAATTAGCAGTTGGAGCTAAATAAAGTATGTGTGGAAGATGTGGAGGCTGTTGCACCTTCAGCTGGGAGTCCAGTGTGCTAAAAAGACTTAAAGGCAAAACACAAAGCATACTTGTGCTTAGCAAGCATTTATAAAATCAAACACTTGTTTTAGGAGCCCAAGTCCTTCCTCAGTCTTATTTTAAATGATCAGGCCTGTGGCTCTGACCTGGGTTCTTGTCCTCCCTCACTGATCTGCTGAAGTCACTGCTCATCTGAGTCCTGCCCTGCTAATCTCTTCCTTTCCCTTTCAGCATCAATGACAGTCATTGCTGTTAAGGCTGTGTCCAGCATGATAGCACTTTCTGTGAAGGGGAAAATGCAGCTAACTTACTCTGTTTTCTATATCATGAGTGTTTTAATGGCAACATCTTGTGCTTTCCAAATCAAGTAAGTGAGATTCTACTTACCTACTAACCTTCATACATGTTTTATCTGACAGTTTTATTTGGTACTGATAATGATTCCACATGTAAGTTGCATATTAAGGCAACAAATTCTGGCAGAGCCTTGACAGATGCATAAGTTGCCTCCAGCTGGTTGTATTGTTTATTTAAACTTTATTTCTTAGTTTGTAATGGATTGTTATGGACACCACCTCCTCTCATTATCACCTTCAACAAGGTCTTCCCAAATTTACTTGTCTAGTTTTGGCACAGGTCTTAACACACTAAGTGAAATTTATCCTTATCTAATCATTTGGGGGTTACTTTTAGAAATCTTTATTGCTGAATAATCAAATGGCCATGTTTATCCTCATTATTCATGTCTGTGCCCCATCTTTATGGCCCCAGTCAGACTGAAGAAGAGAGTTTATCCCAACTTTCTCCCTGCCTCTGTTAAATCTGCGTATTGCACTTTGCTGTCCTCTATGATATGTCCTCTGTACCTTTCAAGTTTCCCCTGCAGGCCTCTGGTCTGTGAAGTGATTGGTTTATGCTGCTTTTGCAGATTGCTGGGGGTGGCAGCATGGTAAAATATGTCTTGCAGTTGAACAGAGTCTGTTCCCTTTCTGCCTGCCCCTCTGCTTCTGGTGCTGATAGCAGCCTTCAGTAATCTCATCTAGACTGCTCCAGTGTGAGCCTGAGTAGTTACTTGCATGATTATTTTCTGGCAGAATAGCCAACCCAGCTTTTTCATGGCAGAACATACCATTCCCATGTGGGATCAGAAAGTCCATGCATTATTGTGCACTGACTCTCCATGGCTGACTCAGGAACTCCCCTGTAACAGATTATAAAGTGATTTACATCCAACTTGTCTTCACTGGAAGAACAGCTTCGGGCATTTAAAATAGGAAATAAGAGCTTGCTAAGTGAGAAACTGCTGAATTAACGTCTCCATCTTGTAGTTTTTTTTCTTTCTTGCTTTTGCTGGCCAAAATTAGAGCAGAAGTGAAATGGGCCCATTTCATTCCCTGGGCTCAGTGTCCCTTTCTCTCTACTCTTGTGGATTTGTTTTCTAACAGGGACAGTGCTGTCAGTCTACATTTTTCATTTTATTTGTTTTCTCTCTTATTTTATTTGACTGTCATTCATTATCTGAGAACAGCCTGTGCTGCAACAATCTCCTGGATCCAATGCTGTGCCTTGCTATCACTGTTTTAGTCCCTGTGACCAAGTTTGTTGCAAATGGGAGAAAATAATGAGGTGTTTTCAATGACTTCAAAATCCTGACTATCCTGTGGATATGTAGGATTTCTTTATTTTTAAAGCACCATGGAGACTGTTCAACAGTTGCTAAAATAACCACGCAATTATTTTAATGGCTAAAACAGATCCAAGCTTGGATTTTTACTGTGCACATATATTGCACCAGTGAAATGTTCAAGTGTGGTTCTTTTTACAGGCTTGAATATACTCTGCAGACTCCTGATTTTTCTCTCTGAAATGACCATTCACATAACAGAATATCTGCAGGTGCATCCACAATGTCAGCTCGTGATTCATCACTCTGTGGGTGAATGTTGATCGCTGTGGTCTCTGTACAAGTGGGTTAATTGCTTTGCCTTTTTGCAGATTGTGCAGGCTGCTCCACAGCCAGTGTCTCAGTCCTGCTGGGCTGTGTACAATGCATGCTCCTGTGGTCCTGCACACTCTTGCTCATGATTCTGGTGGGAGTTCATGTTGCCTTTTGGAAGAGCAGAGAGTTTCCAACCCAAGGAGGACAATCTCTAAGCCACCTTCCTGGACTTTCCCCACAAGACAGAGTGTTTCTGGGGTGTGATTGCATGGATAAACATACAAATAGGTGTTTCAACCAAGTTGGGCTGAGCAGTAGCAGCAATGTGGACTTCAGCAAAGTGAAACAGTTTCTAGGAAACTCACATGTTCATGTCCATGATGCCAATATACCCTTACACAACCTGTTTGAACTAGACCAACTTGTCCCTGGCTGCTTGCAGGCAGCACTGCTTCCAAGAACCAAAGCAGTTCATAAGCAATAATACCCTAGCATTCCTCCCTTACCTGTGGCAGACAAAAGTTTTCCAGCAGTGCTTCAAAACTATGTCCGTTGAGAGCCTATGGCCAGAAGAATCCATGCCAACCTTCTTGCTTTCACCTATTCATTTGTACTCTGCAGAGTCAAAACCAGAAAGTAAATTCAATATGCGTATGCTGTCCAGGGCTACTTGCTATTGTGTTAAGAAATGGTCACACTTATTGTTAAACTGACAAGAAGTGGCTTAAGCTGACTCAAAGGGCAAGGAACATCCTGTAGGCATGAGATGCAATAATACTTATTTTGCAGGTTCTTGAATCAAGCAATGCATCTGTATGAAGCAACAGCAGTTGTCCCCATTAATTTTGCATTCTTCACCACCAGTGCCATTATTTCAGGTTTGTTTCTGATCTTCTTCCTTTACAGAAATATTTTTTAAACATCAGATTTTCAAGAACAGGAACCCTGTGAATAGGAACCCAAACCAGTCATACTTGTCTTCACAGAAAGAAATTTTTCCTAAGTTATAAGTGTTTAAGTTCTGAAAAATAAGTACATTCGCAACTTCTGAAACAAAATAAATAGCAGAGTATTAGAACTGGATCATCTTTAAGGTCCATCCCAACCCAAATCATTCTCTAATTCTATAAAAATAATCAAATTCTAACCTTTCCAAAATAGATATGTGTGATTTACTGTACCTTGCTGGCTTACTAGAAGTACCTGCATTTATCCTAGCCTCATGTCGACATTCAGTAAATGCATTTACCATGTGCACACCCATCTCTCCCTATACGAACTGGTAGAGTAATTTTAACAGCCTGGCAAACTACTCAAATGACAACCAGCTGTGCTTCATAGTAGTTAGCATATATTCCATTTCAGAAGGTGGAATTCTGGGTTAAGTGAAGGAAATAAAATGACTACAAAAACTTTTTAAGCATTTAACATTTTATTCTGGGTGAGAACTTTGAACTCAGCATTGTTAAAGAGGGACTGCAAATCTTGGAAATGGTGTGCAGCATAAGAACATGAGCTGGGAGGACGACTAAGATGCTGTATCAGCAATGAGCCAAAATGATCATGTTGTTAGAACATTTATGACTCATTTTAACACACGCTGGGGGCTTTCCTGTCATTGCTGTGCAGGAGTTTCTCATGCAGAGCTGCCATTAATGAGAAGAGGAGTTAGCTTCATGCACAGATTGCCTCAACACCTGTGTTAGAAGAGACCTACACTTTGTGACCGAGAGGAAACTTGTGCCAAAAGGGGGTTGTGTTCCTGTGACCATATGGGGAATTTGGCCTGGTGCCTCCTTAAAAGATCAAGTACCTATTCAGGAATGGCTTAATAGCTTTGAGAGTGGATACACATGCATTTGCACCAGGTTAGTTAAACCAGTGTGGGGCTTAGAAGAACAACCTCCGCTGAATCTTGCTGGTGTGCTCATAGAAGGTACCTTGTCTCAGTTACAGCCTTTGAAGACACAGTCACACTTCAGCTGCACTGGGTCCCACTCTGGTGTTTCTAAGCAGAGCTATGCTCATCAGTGGTTTAAAGCTAATATACTTGGCTGTTAATAGGGGCAGCTGAGATCCAGATACACATCTGGTTCTGTCACCTCCACTACAGAGGTGCTAATTCCTGGAAGAGGGGTGACCAGAAAGAGCTAGTGATCCCTTCAGCCAGAAAGATTTGGCAAACTTGGCCGCTGGAGCCCTTCACTTGGTGTAAACATCAGGGACACAGTTAGTTATTGAAAATCTGTTCCCAATTGGAGTTAAGATGTCCACATGTTCTGCTGGAGTAGCTTAACGAAGTCCATGAAGAACCTCTTAGTTATATTGGTATGTCTCTGCTTGTGAATAAGACCTCGAGTTTGACCTGCACAGAAATTGTTGCTGACAATGCAAAAGATACATGCATCTGTGCAATTACTAACCCAGCACATGTTCCAACCTGATTGACTAAATCTTCTCCAGTCCTATGCGGTATCTTGAGAAAGCCTAGATTATGGAATATAGGACATAAAGTGAACACATCACAATGTGTATTAATACCTTATTTGGGATTTTTTTGCTCCGTTTAAGCATTACACTTCTCCTGACCCTCCTAGCTGTAATTCATATCACTTGGAAGCCAGTCAAGATCTGCAATTCTTGTTTCTGTCACATTCCAGGGGTCATATTTTATCAGGAATTCCAAAGTGCAGCTTTTCTGAATGTATTCATGTTTCTGTTCGGGTAAGTATATCAGCCTAAAATCTGTACTAAGGTTTGTACTGAAACAGCATTGCCTTGTGGAATCTCTTCTTTTCTCAGTAAGAAGAAACCCGCCTTGTTATTAAAGTATTATGGAATAGCCATTATAGTAGGATAAAAAAAACATTAAAGGAAAGATTGATGTCTGTGCTTTGGGAGCTTGGAGGCCTGGTTTTGAATCCAAATATGTAAAAATGTGAGACACTTGTGAACTACTAATCTCACGATGGAATGAAAAACCAGCATCATGTGTTCCTCCAGCAAGAAGGAGAACTCACTGCTCTCCACCAAATATCAAATTATAGGGGGTGCTTTCACAGCTGTGAGACATCTCCCATATTACCTTCCATTGGTGTGTCTGGCTGGTTTTTTCTGCCCCTAGGCATGGGCAATTGTATGAGCTGCTTGCTTACAAGGCAGTACTTTAATAACTCTCACCCCTCTTCCTGTGTCAAGAAGGACACAACATGCCTGTGGAAAAATTCAGAGCATGTTAAATAACTTTCTGAAGAATGGCCTAGGTGCTGTGAGAGCAGAAACCTTCTGCTGGCTGTCAGCACCACAACAACTTTTGGGAGAGGTGACAATTACAATACTGGGCACAAAATTTTTAAAAGATCTCCTAGGTGATCTTTTGGAGGTGTCTTACCACAGTGCTGTCAAATAAATGGGGCTGATAGCTACAGACATCTTCATCTTCTGCAGTTGGGCTGGAGTAGGTGCAAACAGCCGCTATCTTGTCTGACTGCTGGAAAAGAGACAAAAATGGGGATGATCAACCATGTATTTGGCAGATAGGAATCAGGGGTTGTGTGTCCAACACACAGCGGATAGAAGATGTGTCTAACCATAGCAGTTTTTCACTGCTCCTGGCTTACAGCCTGCCCCTGAGACACACAATCAAATGAGAAAAACAACAGAGATGTCGATTGTCCGCAGCACACTGAGTTGTTAATGAAATTGCATGTGCTAGAATGCTAGCTTGGATGATCTGTGAAGATTTGCTCAGGGATTCAAATGTTGAGGTCTCACACTCACAGGCATCTGATTAGGTATATGTTGTTGGAAGTGTAATCTTGGCTGTGTAGCCTTTGGAACTGATAATAAAGTTTCAGGAGGCAAAAACTAGACTGAAAGAAGCCCAAAATAAATTTACAGAGCTGCCAGGAAGAAGTGTTTCTTTATAAACTCAGCAACTTGGGTTTGGAAGTCCTTGAAAAAGAAACATGGAAGGAAATTCTCATCTCAGATGCAGTGAACTGTTTCTAATGATACTGTGCCACTGTCATTTTGCAGGTGTCTCCTATCTTCCCTTGGTGTGTTTATAACTGCAAGAAATAAAAAAGAGGAGCATTTACACATTCCTTTCATTGACTGTGGACATATTCCTGGTAAGTAGGGTTTTTTTTTCCTGTCACTGTTTAAATGAGGTATCAGATAATGGGATGACCTAGGAGAATTGAGTCACAAATGTGCTCTAGTCATATTTAATAAATATACTGTTTCCTTAATTTCTATTCCTGTCCCCAAAAGATTTTTCAAAGGGTTTTTTTCAGGGTTTTTCCAAGCTATTGTTACAACCAGTCAAATGAAAACAATGATTACTGGAGCAAAGAATGTTTAAATGATGGATTGGTGAGGAATTTGTTTTATTAAAATTCTTCACAGAGTTGTTGTTTTTTCCTTCTCTCACCATATTTCCTTAGGACAAAAATTGACAGGCAAAATACAACCAGATTATCACAGTTCATGCTATGGCACACTGAATAAGGAAGACGACTCGGTGAAAAGGCAAAACTGAAAGAAGAAAGCACTTTATGAGCCAATTAACAGGAGGAACGCCACTGGAACAAGGATCAGTAGCACCTTTTTATTGAACGTATTCAAATATACATTGAACTTCTGTATGTTGATGAGTCATAGTATTATTTAATCCTAATTAATTTATCCCATGACTGTACCAAATGTGTTCTAAAGATAAAGGAAGCCTTAACAAAAAACCAAATAACCATTAATGAAATGGAATATTCTCTTAGTATCAATGCCTCTTGAGGATATTTTTAGAGCTTTAATTGCTTTTAAATGCAATGAGCACAGAACAGGAGTATAAAAATTCCCCTTTGGAACCCCTCATATCTGTGTAAATGTTTAAAGACAAAGGTGAGAAATTAGAATTTTTTTAAGTGATTTCAAAGTGTTCTGCTATATATAAAATCCATTTTAAAACCTTTTCCTTTCTGTTCAGAAGTCAAAACTGTGATCATGTATGCAGTAGACACAAATAGGTACACAAAAATAATTTTTGGTGTGTAGAAAAACAATCCTGATTATCTCCTATCATCAGATTAATTCTCTTATCTCCCAAGGAAATCAGTACTTGTGTGAGGAGTAGGAAGATAGTATTTACCATAAACACAGGCACATGGGCACACGTCTGAGGTGCCCAGGCAAGGAAAGACTAGGTACTATACTTGAAATTTTACATCCTTCCAGAGGAGTCCTAGCACTGGGCTGGACTGGGCTGGGCTCTACGGTCTGTTGGTATAGCCTGGTCTGAGTTTTAGCTTCTGTTTTCAGCAAAAGAAGGTTTCAGTGAAGAAAATGCATAGTTCTTCAGAGGAAGTGGGGTAGCCAGGGTCCCTCTCTTGGTATGTCTTGGAAAAACACCCCTAAAGAAGGAGGGCAACTCCTGTTACCACTGGTAATTCTGCAGGAGGAAAGGCTGCAAAAAACAGGACCACAAAGAGTCATGGTAATTAATTGTACAATTTCCCCTTCATTAAATGGTTGTGTCTCCACACTGATTTGAAGAGCCAGCAATGATGGGAACAATGACAGTACAGGCTTTGTGTTCAGATTTGAGACATCTTGGTGTCTCTCAGTCCCAGTGTCCCATCAAAAAAACTTCTTCTAGGCATTCATCATGGATGCACTTATCTCTGAGTGGTGGTATTGATCCATCTCAGGCAGCACAGTAGGGGTTGGTCACATCCTCTGCATAAGCAAATCAAAGTGCTCTTGAAAAACGTTCATGTCTTGTTTTAGGATTGAATTGATCTGCAGTAATGGGATGGGAGAGTAATGGGTAGGGGCCATAAACTGCATGTATTTTTTTTTTCTCAAATAATTGTTTATTTAATTTTAAGATAGGCACAGCTGAAGGTACATAAGACAGTTTCATTTCAAATGCTGCAAAACTCACACAGAGCTGCAGTATTTTGTGTGCAGCAATGGCTCAGGAGCTATGGCATTTGGGGACTTGTGAAGCTGTTTTTCAATGTGGGTCTTTTCCAGCTGACACAGGACAAGACTCTGTGTCTGCACCTTACTTGTACCAACTGCTCGGCTTGGCCTTCCTTTCCCTTCCTTCCTCACATCTTGAGTTCAAGTTGCTAAAGATTGAAATAATAAAAAGAAGCACATGATTTTTACAGGCTTTCTCCAGGGAGTAAGGACATGCCTGTCTTTCTTCTGCAAGTCAAATTCAAGCTGCTTTCTAAGTCTCAAATGAGAGTATGTGCTAAAGATGGAAATGAGAGGCCTACAGGTTTCCATTCTGTGACCTGAGAAACACATGGGTGAAAGGATTTTGTATTGTTGCCTTTTTAAATGATTGGCCCTGGGCATCTTTGCGAAATCTTGTTTCCATGGCTCAGGAGGGCTGCAGGAGGTAATAAAGGTTACCAAGTGTAGGATTTTCTCTTTAAAGTAAGAAATCAAATGTAAAAATCTGTGCCAAAAGTTATTTATTTTAAATTACTGTATTTCTTTTTGAACAATGGTTTGGCTTTATTCTTCCTATGGGTTTATTAAAAAAATTATAAGTGATAGCATGTTTTATTTTAACTCTAGTGTATTTCAAAATAATTTGTGCACTGGTAGAAATTATGTGCAATTAAAAGTCGTGATTTGACATGATCTTTGAGATGTTAATATGTTCCAACTAATTATTTCAGGATTGGAAAAACTCAGTTATGAGAATTCATTACTACTCTACCAAGAAATAGACATGACTTTTTTCAAGAATCAGTTTCTAATCAATGTTGTATTCAGATTCTGCTTGCCATATTTAGGTTGCAAACACCTGCTAAAAGAAAAGCCTTTGCACTGGAATTAAAAAAAAAAAATATCTCTGGAGCCCTTCTCCTTAATAATGAATTATTTTCTTGCAGTGGTTTTCCTGACATCAAAAATGTGGGCCAGATGATAAGCTGCAAAACTGGTACCTGCAGACTGAATTTTCCTGAACAGACCCTCCATGGGATCTGCAGAAATCAAACCAGGAGAAGGTGTGGTAGGCAGGCAGTGTCTCACGTGGTTCCCTCAGGCTCCAGCTTGGGATTTTTGACAGAGCAGGACCAGCAGGACTCATTTAGTGCTTGTTCCACTGCTGGTCACGCTGCAGCAAGAGATGAAGTATTAACTGGCCATGGGCCTGGAAATGGGAGCTCTGGAGTAGAGCAAGACTGTTTAATTTCTGCCATAAAATATCAGGATGCATTTACCAACAGTTTTAGCTGGCAAAAAAATGAATAAAATTTGGACTGGTTTTGTCTGTTTGCCCCTGGGAGGGGCCTGGTGTTCACCTGGCAGGCAGACTGCCTTCAACTCACTTCAGCCCAGCCTTTGGCAGATTCACATTTTGCATGTGAGGGCACCGGTTGCCTAAAACCAAAGGAAAGAGGCTGAACTTTTAAAGGGTTTGAGTTTCTGTGCTTTGAAGCTGTGGTTTCATGCACCTGGAAAGCTGCTTGAGTGGATCAGCAGTGCCAAAAGGCTCATCCTCTTTTTCCCAGCTGTGAAGTCCTGTGGCTTCCTGTGGCCAGTTCAGCTCACCCATCCTGCAGAAAGCATCTGCATCCTTCTCCTTGCTGGGGTGGCTCTCTGAACTGACCCAACCAGACTGACTGAAACACGTGATGGGACTGATGTGAAAAGGGGGAGAGGGAGTGAGATATCTCTTACTTTGTGGGAACTGTAATAATATTTCTCTCCTTCTGTGGAGATTCTCTATATAGCAAGCATTCTGCTAAGGTCACTCTTCTTGTAACACCATGCCCCAAATGCAGCTGAGAGTTTCCTGAAGATCTTTTAAGTGCCAGACTCACTGGCCTATGTATACTGAGTGATGAGTGGCCCCAATAGGGACTGGGATAGGCAGCTTGTGGCAACCAGCAGTGTCCCAAGGTCAGCTAAAAACCCAGACACATGTCTGACTATAAATGATTCTAAGGGCTATTTTTTTTCAGTGACTGTTTGCAATAAGGTGTATAAACAGTGCTGGAAGAATGGACTAAAAAGTCTTCTATACTCAAACTGTTCTCACCCATGCAATGTCTCCCTCCAGCCCTCTTTATGCAAGATTGATGGTTGCTTGCAGAGAAAAATGCTCCCTTTTATAACACTGGGGTGCAGATGATTAGACTGAGCTGTCTGTCAGTATGCCCTTTTGTTACTGTCCTCTGAGGCTTGACATTTTTCTTGTTCAAAGTTGTTTGTTCATTCCTTCTGCAGAAATCAGCTGGACTGTGTTAGCAACTAGCTGAAAGGAGATAGAGGCTAAGTACCATAATTATTACTGGAGAGCTAAGCTGGAAGATTTACAAACCGAGACCACTTCAGGAGCAAAAGATAGAGAAATGTTTAGTGCTCTCAATTCTCAGGAGTTTGAGAAATCCTGAGTTTGCAATGTTTTGGGGTTCTGGGGTAGAATCAGGGGCATCAGTGAATAAATAGCGATTTCATATAATTTTGTTGTGGTTTTAGTTTGGGTTTTGTTTTTTCATTTATTTCCCACCAATTTGGGAGTGAAGGATGACTATTCTCTGCCTGGAGAGGACATACGACATTCCCTTGGCAGATGGGAGATGGTTCAACCTTTTGAATCTGGGAAATTAGTAGAGGCACCTCCCAAGCCACCTGGCTGATGTAACCCTTTAGTTATAACATAAAAGGAGGCAGCACTGGCAAATACATCACTTCATATTAAGCACTCCTGACCATGTAGGAAGGATCCTTGTGCTATAGCCATGTGTTAAATCTGTTCAGAGCACATGTAGCCGATCTGGCCCCTGAGGCTGAGCATAAACATATTTTTGAGACATGCTAAATGGGATGCCTTGAGCATCGTATCAATGCCTCTTGGGCAGGTACTGTCTTTCATGCAGAGCTCTTGCTGGGTCTTCCCTACAGGGAAATTAGACTGTGTGATATCTATACAACACAGGATTGCTCTGATAAGAAGATACAGTACTGCCAGAATATTCCCATGACCTGGGAAGTGTTTATAGAGAGTGCCCAACAAGGAAGTTGTGTAATCCTGCAGTCTTGTTTACATTCCCTTTACTTTCTGATTACCACTAGAGTAAGCATGGACAATTTTGATCCACAGAAGCAGAATTATTAGCACCTCAAGAATCTCCAGGGCTAAGTAAAGGATTAGATGGCTGCAGGGTAGGTTTTTTATTTAGTCTGAATCCTAATTTTGCAGTTAGCCCCCTAAAGCTTGTCTAAGATTTTCAAAGTGCACTTCATAGTACAGATCTCCTTCAGTATTTTGGTTGCTAATGGACTCAGGCATCAGTCCCAGGGGAATCTGTGTCAGTTCACAAGGTAGCAATGAGAGGGATGCTGTTGGGCAGCAGACTCAGAAATGTATCATGGTGGCAGGAAAGTTTTGCATGAACATAGAGAAATTACTCCAGGGGACCCATAATGTACAGTGGTCTCCTGAGCTCCTTTTTGACAGTGTCAACAAGGCACTTGTTGACAGCTTTCAAACTACAGCTACTGTAAAAAAATGATTAAAAAGGTGCTGCTAACACTGGCTGCTTTACATGAAGTCAATATATCACTCTAGTCCATGGCACTAATACCTTAAACATGAAAAGTGGCCTATGGCCATTGATGAAGGAGCCAATTTCTGTACTTTCCTAAATCACTTTGGGAAAAATAGAAATGATTGATTTAAGCCTCTAGCACAAACATGCACTTGCCAGCTCTCCAGTTGAAGATTTCCACTCTTGGAATAGGCATTGCCTTGCCTAAATGAAATCTTTGGAGTCTGCTGCCAGGTCTTTTGCCAGAATCATTAAACTTCTTGAAATAACAGCACTGTCATTTGTCTTGCATTTGATAGCTTGTGGGCATAAATCCAGAGCAGTATGAGCACAAGATCAGGAGTTTTCTCTCCATTTGAAAAAAAATTTATAAGTTTTTCTTGAGTTTCAATAGCATGTGTACCAGGTACAGAGCTTTATGCTGTCTAATGCTCTCCAATGCCCTCAGCCAAGAGTAGGAGAGAATGCTTGCATGGCACAGAGGCTGCCCATTAAGCAGCTCTTACCTGTCACTGAAGGTCATAGCTGGTAACACATTGTACAGCAATAGAACACAACAACAAACTACTGAACCTTCTGTTGATTTTTCAAGAACTGCTGTTCTGTGCTTTACAATGCAAAAGAGCTGAGGAATATAATTTACTATGACTAAGCATCACAGTTACCCATGTGTTTATTTTTCCTGACAATATTTAACAGTTAACTAACAACATGTCCCGACAGTACTGACTGGATTCTGGGTGCGTGGATGTGTTGCAGGACTTGATTCAGCACTGTGAAAAATGAAGGTTGTTGATTTAAGAAGGCAGCTTTATGTCATCTGGCCTGGGCTCCTTTACAGTTCAAGTCAGGCAACCTCTTCCAAGCACTTGTGTGAAGCCTTTGACCCATCTACAGAAGAAGACAGCCCATCCTCTCCTACTAGTCAAAGTAGAGGAACCACCAATGCCATTAGTAATTTTTACTAGCAATGAGTCATTGTTTGCTTTTAAACTCTGCCTTATGTCTATTTTAACTTGTTTAGCTTGCAGCTATTTGCCTTTTGCCAGTGGTTTAAAGCACTTGGTAAGTCCCTCTAGCAAAATACAGTATGATGGATTTTTCACTAAGCTAAGGACAAGTCTTCTAAGTCTCTCACCATCAGATATTTCTGTCAGCTCTCAAATTGTTTTCTGTGGTTGTTTTCTGCTTTCTCTCCATTTTTCTAGTGTCTGCATTTGGCCAAACACAAAGTAAAAATCAGATTGTAGCAGCATGGAAGGAGTAGCACAAACCAGGATGAGACCCAGTGTGCTGTGGTTGGATGCCTGGTTCCCCCACTTCCCACAGCTGCAGCCCTGCCACCTCTCCAGGGAGGTGCCCACGCTTTGTTTTGACACTGTAATTTATTGTTGGCTGTTTTGCTGCAGAGATGCAGCAGCCTCGGTTATTTTCAGTGATTTGATTTCTGACTCATTGCTGAATTTGGTGGTGGTCCAAAGAGTAGATGCCCCTGCCCAGAGGTCTCCAGGAAATCCAGCACAGCGGGAGACTTTGAAAGCCTCTGGCCCAGGGTCTGACACAGGTGTGGTGGCACCCGGCAGTGGTGACAAGCAACATCACAGAGCTGCCCTTTCTTCAGCACCTGAGAGATTTGAGTGCTCAGCCCAGATTTGGGAGGAGGGTGACTAATTCAGTGACTGTTTGAGGTGTGGTAAGTAAATAGGCTCTGGGAGGAGTGCCTGGATGGGAGAAGACCCTGCCCAGGTCAGTTGGTCTTTTCTCAAGAATGGTGATGGCGCACCAGAGAGAAAATGCTGATGTTTGACAGATGCTAACATATGACAGAAAGGTTTCTGCTCTCTCTGTGCCCCACTACTCAAAGCCTCACAGTGAGCCTGTGTTCTGAAAGCAGCACTTTAGGCATCTTTCCTCCAAAAGCATGCAAGCATCTGGCAATGCTGACTGGGATATCCAAACCCCAAAGAGTAGCAGGATGTGCATACCAGCCCTGGCATCTTTGGATCACCATTTACTCAGGCTGTGGATCTCTCCACCCTGAGGTTCCCAAGGCACCCCACAGGATCCAGCTCCTGGGTGGACCCTGTGCTTCAGGTCCTGCCTCTCTCTGAACAAGGAGTGAGTGTGCCCCAGCCCTTTTGGGGATATAGGATTTGAAATAAATTTGCAGTGGAGGGCATATTGTGTTGCTTTTACAGCCCAAGGTGCTATGTTAAGCCACAGAACAGACACAGATATTTTGCTGGCAGCTTTACACAGTGAATAGTTTGGATCCAGTGCTCTGAGGTGTTTGGGGTGGTTTTTCTTGGTAATTTCAAATGAACAGATCCCTAATGTCACCTCAATTAGCCTGAGATAATTTGTGGTAGAGTTTTTAATTAAAAAAAAAAAGTTTCTTTTAATAGTGAAGTCTTTGCAAGTAAAAGGCCCTGTCAGAGCACTTTAAAAGTGATTACAGTGACTCACATTTTTAATGGCTTTTTTTTTTTTAATCTCGAAAATGGGTTACTGCTCTTTTCCACACATAACATGAAAAATATCCTTGAGCGGAGCGAGCTGCAGCCCATCTGCCGCAGCTTGGCCGGCGTGCGGCGCAGCTCCCCGGCCATTACGCATGGCTCTGGGTAAAGCAAACCACCTGCTTCCTGCACGAGGGCCCACAGCCTCCCCCGTGCTGCTCCGAGGAGGAAACTCATCCAAACTGCTGATGGGGGATGACAGCCTTGGCATTCCCTTTCGCTGCATTTGTTCACATGCCATTTGTTGTTCACTCAAGTGCTCCGTGGACTTTCGTCTTCTTTTCCATCCAAACTAGAAAAAGGCAGGCTTTGCCAGGGATAAATAGACTCTTACTTTCCTGTCTGTTGCGCTCCCTTAATCTCCAGCTGTAGTCAGCAAAGTCTTCATTTGGGAACCCAAAAGGGCATCCATGAAAAGGCAGGGAAAAGAGAGAAATCTTGGGGTAATTTTGCCAAGGAGCAATCTGAACATCAGCCCCTCCTCCCTGATTCAGGGTCTGATGCTGAACATGCTTAATTGAGCCTTTCATGTTTCCCACTTATGTCAAACAAGTACTCACTTTAATTCCAGAAGCATCTCTGACATGTACTTCCCAAACACATTTCCTAAACACTTACAGCACAGACAAACTGTAATTTTGCAAAGCATGTGCTGAGTAAAAAATGGCGTTTGGCGTTTCCCCCAAGCTGCTTGCCATCATGCTGGAGAGCTCTGCCAGCACCATTAGACTGCACATGCTGAGCATCCTCTCATGGCCATCACTGTTCATGGAGGGAAACTTCTGCTCATCTCCATCACTGCTCAAAGCAGATGAGGGATGCATCACACATCCATCAGCTACATGGGGAGGGTGCCCTGCAGCCCTGAGCCCAAGAGGTGGGCATGGCTTCAAAGGATGCAGTGCTTTACTAAACAAATGGCTTTCTATGGCCTAAGTGAGGTCAGGGTACACACTGCTCCAGGTACCTCTTAGTCAAAACATTCATGTGAAGTTTAAAAGTACAAGTTGAAATCCTTTCCCTGTTAGCAGTGAGACTATTAGCAGTGTCTTCAGGAAGTGGAAGAACCAGACTACTGGGAAAAGAGGACTTCTGCTCAGCCTTGACTCTGCTGCAGCCATCCAGAGGGTGCTGTGGCACCACTTCATATTGCCATCAGGACAAGATGCTTCTTTCCTTCTGTGTTAAAAAGAAATTAAATCTAGTGCTGTTGTGTTGCTAAGAAATAAACTGTTTTCACTACTTTCCTCACTGAAGTTAAACCATACTGTTAAATTCACTGACTATAAAAAGCCATCTGTGGCACTCTGAGGTAAAGTCCTCATATGAAAAATTTCCTCTCAGAAAAATTTGGCACTTTTATGATCAGCTCAAAATGTGATCTTACAGGAGAGAACAAAGCAATGCTGCCAACTGTGCCCAAGACCAGTTCATTTTTCTTCTTGAAATGTGCATTATTGGAGAAAAAATGTTTGTGGGTATCTGTGGTTAACTGCATACTTATGTGACACTGATCAATATTTCATTTTACCCACCCTATCATGTGTTTGTTAGAGTGCCACGTTCCGTGCCTCTCAGTGCTCAGAGTGAACTTTTTTGTTATTTCTTTCTTAGAACTGAAGCTACGCAAAATGCAGTAAATACCATCAAAACTCAGTAAAATTAGTCATTTATGATGCAGAAATAAGTTTTCTAATGCAAAATAATATCGCATCTTTAAACATGTCATTAACCTTTGGCCAAAACAAAATCATATCTCAAAAAAGTATCATGTTTATCTGGCCAAAACTCAAGGCTATGTTAATTCATTTTGTTATGTTAAATGGAGGCTTTAAACACACCAAGCCAATGGCAGAGTGAGGTGGCAGCTGGGCTGCATGAAACAGGATAAAATGTGCAACATGCACTTCACTAAAGCACTGGTTAAGGTTATCTCAACATCAAACTACAAGAATAGAGTCCAAAAATATTACAGGAATGGTCCTAACTTTGTTGCAGCAAATGTTGGTACTCACAGACTGCAGAAGCCACAGCAGATACCAGAGTCCCTGTGCTTTACTTCAGCTGTTTAATAGCTAATAACTAAACTGCTGAGGTTTGCTGGGAGGTTATTGGGAAGCATTCAGACTCTTGTCTTGAGCCTGCAGTTACAAAATATTGTGTCCCAGTACAGGTAAGAGACTCTTGAATTCCTGGCTGCTTGTGGGTTGGGCAATTTTTTGGTTCCCTTTTCCAAAAAATTGAAATCAGATTAAGTAAGTACAGCTCTAAAAGCTGGCCTTCTCCTTTCTGGAGCAACTACTCCTGTTGACTCTTCCTCATGTCCTCCATTTGCCTTCCAGAGCTGTACTTTGGGGTATTGCTGTGTCCCTGGTGAGGAAAGAGGCACCAGAGCTGTCAGCAGAGCACCAGTTTGAGTCCTCTGCACACATTTGGGTTTGACATCTTTCACTTACAGTGTTGTCCTGAATCCTTCTGGACCAGCCTAATATGCAGTGTTTTTGAATGCTCAGAGGCATCTGGGTAGGGCCCAGGGGTGTGTCTGCAGTACAAATAATTCACTTAGATAAAGGGCAGCTGTAGAAGCCAGAAGATAAGGGGGTAACCTGTATGTCCCAAACACTGATAGCCAGATAGTTATGGAGCCAACCAGGGATTGTTGGTAATAACCATGCCTGTGAGAAAGAACAAGGATGGGTCTGGACAAGAGTGGCATACAGAGGAAGGGCAGCACTCTTCTGGGACAAATGTTCTTGATCTGGTTCTTGGAAAGCACAGTAAAGTGCAGGCACAGGAATGAGGTTGAGAAGTGGGCATGGACTGTCAACCAAAGGTCAATCCAGTAGAAGTGGATCAACACCACGTGTGCCCTCCAAAGCACCCTGGCTCATTTCCAGAAAGGTCAGAAAGAACAGACTGCTCACAAAAACTAATTTACATAAAATGCAATAAATTTAGGTTCAGGGCAGAAATGAACTGTCTATAAAAAGGCACCCCCAGAACCCTGGACAACCCATCAGCTGGACCAACTCTGGAGCCAGGACTGGTGATCCTTCCTTCCTTCCTTCCTTCCTTCCTTCCTTCCTTCCTTCCTTCCTTCCTTCCTTCCTTCCTTCCTTCCTTCCTTCCTTCCTTCCTTCCTTCCTTCCTTCCTTCCTTCCCTCCTTCCTTCCCTCCTTCCTTCCTTCCTTCCTTCCTTCCTTCCTTCCTTCCTTCCTTCCTTCCTTCCTTCCTTCCTTCCTTCCTTCCTTCCTTCCTTCCTTCCTTCCTTCCTTCCCTCCTTCCCTCCTTCCCTCTCTTCCTTCCTTCCCTCCTCCCTTCCTCCCTTCCTTCCCTTCCTCCCTTCCTCCCTCCCTTCCTCCCTTCCTTCCTCTCTCCCTCTCTTCCTCCCTCTCTTTCTCTCTTCCTCTCTTCCTCTCTCTTCTTTCTTCTCCCTCACTTTAATCTCTTTCTCTCCCTCTTCTCTTTCACCCTCCCCCTTATTCAAAATCCACCACAGTGTGCTCATACTAGACTAACTGGGAGCAACACAGCTATTTCCATGCCAGGTATATAATTTACTAATAAAACTTCATAATTTTTTGTGGACCCTCTGACTTTTTTTGTTCCTTTTCACAGGCATCTAGGAACCTTGAGTGCTGCCCTTCTCTTAAAGTGGGATGCCACATCATCATGAACAGAAAAATAGGTTGGCTTACATATGCCATAAAAATGTGTCTGGAATTACAAAGTTTCTAGCAAGTTCTGGCAGAAGGAAGCAATGGAATAAGGCTCCAACAAACTTTACAGTTGAAACACCAGGAGCAAGACACCTAACTAGTCTTAGGATGGAGCCTGCAAAATGGATGATATGTTTATATGCAACAGCACAGGAGCTCCTGATGAGGGGGTCACCCCTGGCCTGTGCTCCACAGACTGGTGGAGCTGTTAGATTCAGTCTTGGCTTTCTGCAGCCACAAAGCTGTTACATGAACTTCTGCCCATGGCAACAGCCACCTCTTCTCTTTATAGTGGAGCTGTGAGGAAAGAAAAAGACTTGCATTTCACCAGAGACTACGCGGTAGCTGAGATATTCCAGGAGTGATATTTGTATTGGAAAGACCAACATGGCCTACTGCAACAGCAACATCTGAGGTGTTATCCAAAAAAAGACAAAAAGAGTGCAATAAATTAATATTAACCTGCTGGTTTTATTAGTAGTACTGTTGCATGTGGTATGCTTCATTCATGAGTATTAAGTACTTGGTGGAAGATGGAAGCCTGGTACAACACTCTGTCATTGACTCTAAAGGGTACAGACAACACACTAGGCAGGTATTTTGGGTCTTCACAAATAAATGAAATAGTGGACAGACTTCTCCAAAGCAGTGCTTCTCCATGCTCCTTAACCCAAAGATCCACTAAAGTTTTTGAGGATTAAGCTGCAGACTGCTTGAGCAGTCTTAATGCAGCAGTTTTCATGAATAACCAACTGAAGATTAGGCTGCCCTCTGAAAGTTGTGACAGCATGTATGTGAGAGTTTTGGGATGGGGGAGATAGTGGGGACAGTTGCTTTGTTTTAGACTTATCTCAGAAACCATTCTCTGAAGTCTTGCAGAAAGGAATGGTGCCCAGAACACAGGTGGAGAAATGCTCTCCCAGGGCAGGGACACAATAACATCTGAGAGCAGAACTGCATTGCTGCCTAAAGCTGCCAGATTGGTCAAGGATTGCTTGGACAGTAGGGCATGGTTAGACCTCTCCACTGTTATTCGCGGCTTTAACTTAGAGCAGAATAGAAAATAGCACTCTAATTGTTGTCATAGGGGAGGAAATGTTTAAACTCAGTGCAAACACAACCATGCTGGTCTGCTGTAAGCATTTGTGGAAAGTCAAAGATCAAGGATCTCCTGGGTATTCCCATGGAGTAGAGTATAAAATCAGAGCTGATACAGTCAATACCTTATACATTCTGACTGATGTCAGTGATGATCAAAACATGCAGACGCTGAGAGCACGTGTAGATTTTAAGGGCAGTTGCATCAGCAGTCACAAATGTAAGACCACCCCAAGGAAAAAAAGGTGTAGGGGCTCTAGATGATTACGACAGAAAATGTATGGATCCCTGAAAAGAGCCAGATTTCCAATGGGTTTCTTTAATTTTCTAGATTGAGGAGTAATCTTTTAAGAGTCTGGGAACATTTTCTTAGTGCAGATGAGGTGCTTCAGAAATGAGACATATAAGGATGTTCTGACTAATAGCAGAACTCTCTCCTCCATCAAATATCCTTTCAAATAGTAATAAAATGTAAATATTGAAGTCTCTTCTACTTACAACAGTCCCGCTTTTCTGTTCTTTTTGAGGAGCACTTAAGAAAGACATGTCTTTTTCTTTCATCTGTAGGAAAGCAATAAAATTAGAGTCATCTGAAAAATACTGGCATTAGTTCAAAAAAGGATTACGCAGAAATATGTCAGAGAAAAAAAAAGAAAATTAAGTATTTGTTACAGTCTAAGATAACTGAATTCCTCTAAATGAGTAGCACATTTATTGTGAATGTCAAAATTTTCAAAGGTAATCTCTCAAAAAATCAACAATCAACACTCATATGGTTCAGAATCTGTACAGAAAAAGACAGTAACAAAACTCGGAGTTTGAATAATAAAACTTGGAGTTTGAATAATAATGGGCTCTTCTCTCTGCCCATTGTTTTCTTTCATTAAATAAGAGTACGTGTGTGTGTCCTACAGGAAGAACTTTCCTTTTCTTGCCTAAATCATCACTTAAAACATTTTAGGATTAAAACATGGCTAAACTTAAATATTTTTATTTGGAGTAAGCATTGTCCAGCAAGTTTGGGTGGTCAGCTTTGATAATTTGGCTTCTATGAAGCCATTTGTGAAGAAGAAAAAAGTGTTGTTGTAAGTGATTTCAGTTTTTTTAAAAGATTGCTTTCTTGATAATGTTATACAATAAATCCCTAAACGCTGGTTTATAGGCCAGCTCCACAAGACAAACAGTGGACAAATTGGCCTGGGCAAGGAAAGCTTTCTTAAGATAATTAAAAACAACTTGTGCCGGCACTGTGAGAAAGAAGACAGATTTCAAAATGTTTATTTTCAAGCTAAAATACAAGTCCCAAGTCTGAGTTTGAAAAGCAACTGAACAATTGTTGTATTTGGTGAGGAGCTGATGCGCAGTGGGGTAGGGGAGGCAGGCTGTGAGCATCACCAGGTGGGATTGGAGCCAGCAGTCAGCTGGGATGGCCCTGGGAGGAGCTGGGCAGGGACCTCCTTCCTCTGACACATCACCCTGGTCTCAGAGGCACATCCTGTGCCAGCTCCTGTGAGTCGCTCCTCACACCCACACCCAGTCACTTTAGCCTCTCTGTTTCTCCATTTTGATACCTCCATCCATTAGCACCTATGGATGATCATGCTGTACAACTCCTTTGCCTCTCCTGCATTTTCTGTGGACCACCCTACCACTGGGATATCCAAAATACCCTTTTCTTTGCCAACATATCCTTCTCCTATTGCTTCACTTCATGTTGGCTTCATGCAACTTACTTAGGCAATTTACATTAAAACCTAGGGTGAGAACAGAGGCCAATGTGGTAAAAAGGCTTCAGTTGAAACCTCACTTTCAGCCCCTATCCTGAAGAAACCACCACCTCCTGATTCCAGATTTCTCAGCATTTTGGTTGCCTGCAACTCAGTGGTTTTGTGTATTTTGAAACATTTCATTCATAAGAAGAAAGGAAGCAAAGTTCAGCCATTACTGCATGAGCAAGAAGTGGAAAAAAAAAACCCTCTCCTCATTAAAAAAAATACTCAGACCTTTCCCTGCCTTTCCCTACAGTCCAAGCAGGACTTCAAGCAGAGGGCAGTTTCAGGCAGTGGCGTTTGCTATGGAAGTATGTCCATGGAACGCAACACAGGGCCAGGTCCTGGAGGAAACTTTTGTCGTTAATTGGATAGTTACAGGAATTTGGATATCACCTAAGGAGCCTGTGAGATTGGGTGTTACTGTCTGAGTCACTCATTAAACCTGCACCTGGTACATTTCTGTGCAGCAAACACCACATGCAGGACCATGGTCTCATGAAATAAACAGGCTGAGGGAGCCAAGGATTTGGAGTAGAGGATGAACTCCATGCCCAGGGTGAGCTCTTGCTATGACAAGATCGTTAGTAGAGGTCTCCTCTGTAAACCTCAGCCTTAGCTGTTTGCTAAGGTAGCAGATGAGAGCAATGTTTAGCTGTTTGTTGGCTGCAGATGAGAGTTTGGACAAAGCCTGTGGGCCGTCCCCTGCTCACTGTGTGAGTACTTCTGCTGTGCCACCTGCAGAGGCTGTTGGGCTACAAAAAATGCACCTTGCTCCAAAAAAGCAAACAAGTTGGACATCTAACAAGAGAACACGATCACAGTGGATTTAGTTCTGAAGATTGATTTCTTTGAGAATTAGGGAATAATAGAGCCAAATAACCCACTCAAGGGAAGAGTAAATATTGGCCATCTCTTCAGCGTCCTTCACAGAAGACTGACATCTTTGCACAGGGATCATCTCTTACTTCTGTCTCTTACTTTTTTTGGTTAAGAGTGGCATCTCTACTTAGTAAATACCTGATCTGTCCTCAGTAGCATTTTGTGCTACTGAATAATTTTATTGAGATAGGAGATGGCACAGAGGCACAGAAGCCAAAATCTCTTTAGGGCCTCTGAGACATAACATCAGCTGTATCAGGAATAACATATAAGATCCAAGGGGAAAAGATTAAAACATCATACTTGTGAAAAACCTTGTTAAGAAGAAGTTCCAGACCTGCCTTGTTTGTTGCATGGTTAGCAGCTACAGCTTAGGCAGAGTTATTACTGCTACAGCAGCTCTGCAGCCCTTCCTTGCAGACAGAGCAAAACACAAATATTGAAGTATGTTAGAGGTCTGTAGCAATATGGGAAAGGGCCAAAATGGATGGTGGCAAACAGTGGGGAAAAGGTCATGAGAAAAAAAATGAGGGAAGTAAGTGTTATTAAGCAGAAAAACAGGGCATGACCCTACCATTTGGCAAAGTTACAGAAATGTTAACCTTTGGAAATGCTATTAGTTCATTGCTGTTGGAAAGTTGGCTAGAAAGGCAACACTTAGGACTGAGTCAGTTCTAGAGTTTCTGCTGTGCTAAGCACATTAACTAACACATGAACACACCTCCTCCCCTCTTGGAGGCACGCTCATAAGGAACAGCCACTATATACTGTTATTCCTAATATTTTGCTACCCTAGGCAACCAACCATCAGCTCCACTCGGCATGACATAGCCTGCAAGAACTAGATAGTCTAGAATCAATTTGCTACTCCAGTTGAGTTTGATTTTATGATCTTAACACTTGTCATTTTGGGAAGGAACAAAACATTCACTGTTCCCAGGGTATGTAATGCTACTGGGAAGCCATAAATTTTAATTCTGTGCTTTATTTCCCTCATGAAGGGATGTTGTTCATATGTGCTGTCACAGCTGGGGGTTCCTCTGTTTTTCCTTGTCCCTTCATTAAGTTGGAACATACTCAGAAACACGACAGCTTTTGTTTCCATCAATGATGGATATTAAAGTGAGAGTTTTGGTCTGGTTTTCTTGGACTAGGAGTTGTTTCACATGAAATTTTCTGCTGGATGAGCTGGCACCCCTGGCTCCCTCTCCAAGCTCTGTCAATCACTATTTTTTTTCTCTTCAGCATTCGGCTTGAATTTGAAGTGGCAGGATATAGAGATTGATGGTTTTATTCTTTAGAGGAAAGGAATCAATTCTGAGTGCATGTTGGAGCACAAAATAGACTTGGGGAAGAGAAATGCTCTGCCAGTTTATACAAGTGTTTTTCAGGGATTGAAAGTGGAAACAGAAAACTTATTAAGATATTTATACTTTTTATTATAATGAATATTTTAATTTATTGGAAACCGTACTTCTATGGAGCTTCATGTAAGATATATTGCTTTATATTTGGGGAAAAATACCTGGATGTCTAAAAGCTTAGAAAAAGTATCTGGTTTTTATTCTTTTCCATAGTGTTTTCCACTTGAAAAAAATTTATTGTGACAAAAAATGAAGGCATGTACAGCAGAAGGCTCAGTTAATAGAAGGATGCCTACAGCAGTCTGTGAAAGAAGACAGGTGTTATACCAAAGAAAATTTTAATGGCAGAAATCAAAGTTCGAAGGACAATCTTTTAAAGTTGTTGGGTTTTTTTAATTTGATGCTATGGAATAAAGGTACATCCTGTCAGTGAGGTCAGAAACCCTGTTTAGCTACTGTTTGAGAAGACTTAAGCTTCAGTCAGGAGATTGGCTGAAGCTTTTAATATTTTTCAATACTCAGTGGTCTAGCATTTTGAGGACTGAAAAGGAGGAAGCCTACGTTTTTCTCCAAGTCTAGGTCCCTATAGAGTAATTTATGTCCTTGAAAATATGCAAATTAATTTTACAAATGCATTTGGATAAGAGTCAAGTTTTAATGGTCATCAATTTCATGACCTTGCAGATAGAAGAGGTGACCTCTCTTACTGCTTAATAGACTCTGAAATTCAGCTGACATGTGGAGTTCACTATTTTCAGTGGTGAAAGGAAGTTATTATTTTTGGTGAGGTTTTTTGTTCCCATCCCTGAAGACATGAAACCTGGCTACTGTCCTGGGACTTGTAGTTCAAGTTATTGTCTTTCTAGTCCCTGGAGTTAATCTAATAGCCTAGGATCTTGACTGCAGAAAACATTTGAAGAAAAAAGAACTTGTCTCATATTTCCTGCATATTTTTGATAGCTGTTTGGCCAAACTAACAGCATCCCCCCCTTCTTGTACTGTGGGACAACAATCTTTCAGCTTTTGATGGCCTGTTATAGAAGGAAATCTCAATAAAAAATAAGTATTTTAAAATAAAGGCCAAGATTTACTGAGAATAGGATCAAAGCAGAATTTAAAAGACAGATATAGCATAGACATAGCCATTGCCTCTTCTGTGGTCTTTATACTTCTACAGGAAAATTGTCAAACAATGAACCATTCCACACCAAATGGTGAGGACACAGAGTACAAACTATGGGGGGAGCCAGGTTGGATGGGGCTTTGAGCAACCTGTTCTAGTTGTCCGTGACAGGGGGTTAGAACTAATCAGTATTTAAGGTCCCTTCCAGCCCAAACCACTTTATGTTTCCATGATTTTAAAGATATGTGAAGGCTCTTCTGCTCCTCAGGCAATCAAAAAAATTATCTACTGCAAGGGAAGCAGAGATTTAAAAGTTGTTCATTAGGAAGGCTCTTACCTTGTGTATTGTGTATTTGCCCATGTGGAAACACTTGCACAACATCTTGTAACATTGGTGAGCTCTGGCTTCACACCAGCGTGTTGTACTACAAAAAAAGGGGTTGGTTGCCTATGACACCACAGGCAAAAAGGAATTGCATTTTCTTGACATTTCTGCTTTTGTTGGATAATCCAAAAAGGAGTAAAACTAATCTTCTACTAACCTAAAAAAGGAAAGCTTTTTTTTAGAAGGTTCCCTACCTGCCCCCTCCCCATTTAAGACAGAACGGCAGGATCAGGATCTCTGAGCTATTTATAAGACTTACCCTTCCTTCTCCAACATCGAAGAACTCCAGAGCTTCGTATGGGAAGGACTGGCACAGCTTTTGACAGAGGGTGCTGTCACACTGCTCCAAGAGCAACTTCTACTGAGGTTGTTTTCTCAGGCTCCAGTGTGTGTCCCACTGGCTGCTGCTGGACACCTGCAACACCTCATAAACCTCCTCTGTCCCAGCATCAGCTGTTGGGAGACTTCAAGGAATACAGAAATCTGTAGATTTGGGGTTGCCATTTTAGAAGCTGGGCCATTGTGTGCTGCCTATTGGCCTAAGAATAAGTTCTTCAAGACACCAACAGAAACTACAACTTTTTAAAAAATAATTAGCTCTAATGAGTACAAATAATTAATACCTCAAAATATAGTAGCTCAGTGAAAGTCCTGAAAAGACTAAGAGAAATTACAATTAATCCTTTTTTAAGACATTCCTCAGCTTACTATGTACTAATGCTCATTTTCATCTGCTTCTCTTTGAAAAAACAAAAACTGGTTACAGTTCTCAACCAATTTCATAAATTTTTGTGCCTTAATTTGGAACCCCCTTCATGTATTTGCCAACTAATTTAAAAGAATTATTGCATTGCAAAAATATTCAGAAAACCTGGATGCAATTGATTCCTGTAAGACAGCCTGTTCTACGGGGAAATAAATTATCTATTTTTAACCCTTTAATCCCTGCTGATCTGTACTAAAACTACTTCCACATGTATGTTTAAAAAACCCTCAAAAATCACTGCATTAAGCAGCTGCCCATCTGAAAAGTGTATTTTTAATTGCAGATTTATAGTTTGTTTTTCTGTTCATGCACTCTGGATTTTTTTCAGTGCTGAGGAACAGTGACAGACTTTGATGTGTATGATCCCTCTTTCCCACCCAACCCAACTCATTCTGAGCAATTGGCTTGCCTCTGGGTTGAAGCTTTCTTGTATGACATCTGATACTACCCAGGTAAGATTTTTAGAAGTGTATGTATGGTATTTATAAATAATTACAACTATAGACACACAGGATTCATCACTAGAGCCATAGTTAAAACAACTGTGGTGTCTCTAGTGGGTAGAAGGAAGGGGCTCACTCCTGTAATTTCTGAGTAATAAAGCTCTAGATAACTCACATTTTGCCTGTCCACGTTTGGTTTTATTTCATCCTTTTGATAAAGTCAAAACACCAAGCCAAACCAAACCAAAAAGCCTTCAATATTACCTAATATGAAAAAAGATAGAAAACTGAGAAGAGAATTGATGGACACATGGGTTTGCAGGTGCTTGAGCTCTCCCATCCACCACAACCATTTTGATCTTTTTTTAAAAAAACACTGTTTCTGGGTTAAGAAGAGGATGCTGAGAGAACTGAGCTGATACAGCTTTCTCATCCTGGCTATTTATTTGATCTTGAGATGAAATGAATTACTGATTTGCACCCTCCTTTCTGGAAAGTTGCAGAAAATCCTCATATATTTGGATCATGAAATTTGAGTCACTCTCTTCCTTCAGACTGCTTTTTCATTCTCTGCTTTACTCTTGTGGTGTCCTGAATGTATTTTTGATTTTACTTCTTAAGAATTGGACTAAGCTGTCAGCATAGCAGCACTACTGTAAGCCCATAACAAAAAGACAACTAAAATGTACCAAGCAAGCTGATGCTGGTGGATGTTACACACATCTTGGAGTATCTAAAAAAATGTAAAAAAAAAAAAAAATTCTGTGCAGGCATATTGCTACTGTAGAAGAAACTGAATTTCTTTAAGAAGAGACCCAATGTAATAAATAAAAGCTGTGTTTTGTCTTTTGTCACTCCATCTACTTTGCAAACTACCTTGAACTCATTATTTTGACCAGTGTCAAGCTGGCTCTGATTTTCAAAGCTGCCATAAAATGGTTTCAGCCCATACCCCCTTATCCTTTCTGAGTTCTCATTATTCCACACAATTCTACTTGCTCTTACAGGATTTTGACGAGACCAGTGTTTGCAAAGAAGTGCAGTACAGCTGACTTAAATTTGCAAGAGGTAAATTGTGGGTGCTGTTTACATTGCTGACCTCTGGGAGTATCATTTAGAAGCACAGGATTTGAGGTTGGGGCTTTCTGTATGTTGTATTCTTGGAAAACAGAACAATGCTATTGCTTTTCTGCTTTTCTTAGTCTTAGTGCTTCAGAAATCTGCTTTTGGTGGTTTACTCCCCCGAGCTCTGTTCCTACTACCGACTTCACATGGACATGAGAACCGATCAGGTTTGACATATCTGGCTCTTCTAGATTTAGAGCAGTGAAAGAAAACTGTCATGCTGAATTTGACAACTCCTTGTCTACATATGCCATGATTGCCCAAGACTTCTCTCTCCATCAAGCAGTCTGACACCTTGTCAATTATTTTCCAAGATTTGTTTCACCAACCCCAGCTGCCTTTCTGCCAGGTAACTCCTTCCATTACCTACAGGCTGCTAAACCGATTGCCCCGAACATCTTTTATGAACACACAACAATCTGGCCCCTGTCCCACCTCCCTTCATCCCACAGAGTAATTGCCACCCTCCTCTGCAGCCTCATTTTCTGGATTTGTGATGGTGAAGAATGCGTATCTTGGAGCCTCTCAGCTGGGTAGGTCCATTACTCACTGTGCCTGTCAGCAGAGCAGGAGCCTGCCATGCAAGTCATGGTTCAGCCTGGGAGAAGACCCTTCACCAGGTGAGTCAAATGCAGCATTTACACAGCTGCTCTGAGGGAGCCACAGAAAGAGCTACAGGAGCAGTGTGTTACCATTCAGCCTCCTCACTGTGCTACAGAGAATGCCAAAAACTGGCTTCTGTGCCTCATTTTAACTTCCAAAAGCTCTTGCCAAGCACAGAATGAGAGCTAAGGGTTTGTGCTGGCATCCATTTTGAGAAAGTTATCTGGAGGATAGCATGGGAGCTGGAGAGCTTATGAGAGCTGCTTTCACTAGGCCAGAGCTTCCTAGGTTCCCAAGAATGCTCATGTATTACAGCCCACAGGAGCTGTTCCAGATGCTCTGGGGTAGTTAACCAACGTGTAGCAACTGCAATAAGAGCAGATGTGTGCTGTAAACTACACCTGATTCAACATGATGAGCACAGACATACTGTACAGCTGATGCACAGATAACACAGGTTTAATTATCCACAGTTTGATTATCCGGTGTTGACATGGTTTTCATGACTAAATCACCCTTGAGACACCCGGAATCTGGAAATCGCAACCACAGATAAAAATTTCCTTGCAGCTACATAAAGTCACAGTACTTTTCTGACAAATTTTGGCTGAGAGTTTTGAGCATTTTTAACTTATCTGGTTTGCAGTGTATTTTACAAGGAGTGAAGTCTTAAGGCATAAATCATTGACTTACAGGAAAACAACTGTGTAACAATATTACAAGATATACAGAACAGGATGCACTTGGGTTCCAGTTTCTGTTCACTGGCTCACCAGAGACAAGGATCATAAATCAAAAATAGAGAGTGGAAATCAAAGAAAAGTAACAGGAAGTGTCAAAATGAAAATCTGGCAGAAATTACCAATAGGAAGAAAAAAAAGGAAAGACTCCAGATGTTTTTTAAAAAATAAAAACCTGGGAAAGGCTCAGTGAACAAAAGATCTACAAGCAGAAAAGAAAAAATGATAGTTTGGGTGGGGGCTTTCTTTTTTTCTTTCATACATTTTTTCTTTCTTTCTTTCTCACATACAAGCCAGGTCTATTCAGGCAAGAAAATATGTATCTATTAAGAAAATGAGGGAAGTGATGAGGGAAAAAACCATATACACATCATCTCCCCTCCTTTCTTCCCGTGAAGCACAGCTCTGGAAACTGTGATCCTAGAAATGTTTGAATCAGGCTTACAATTCAAAAGGTTCATCAAATCCAGGATTAATACCATGAGAGAACATGATCAGAGCAGCCAGGCTGTAAAGTTTAAGGGGCTCCTTATTCACACATACCTACAGGCTGCAGCACTCACAGTCACACGCCAGGAGCGTGTGAATCCCAGCCCTGCCAGCACCAAGTTCTTTCCTCTGGGGCCATCTACTGACTTTTCTCCAGGTGCTTCCCAGGACCTTTCTGAGCCCATGATTGCTTTATCAGGTGCATCAAAGGTGAGCAGTGAGGAGCCATTCAGTATAATTTCTCAGGGAGCTGCTTTCCAAGCTGTGCTGGAAACTGCATCTTTCTTTCCCACATGCCCCAACTCCCATCGCTGGTGCACATTCTACAATTCATCTTTTGAAGACTTAAAAAAAAAAACAACCAGCCCCACTTCTAATACTTCTCTTGCAATCAGATGTTGTTCCTCCTTCGCCATGTGTGTGCCATATTTAAATGGTCCTATATTTTAATAATTTTGGGGGTAAGGCACACTAAATCTTTCCTCCAACAACTCCAGCCAACATTAATAAATTCACCTCAGACTTTCAAACAAAACTGTGAAAGAGGAAATTAAGTTGAACACTGACATTTAGAAAGAAAAAGTCATTAACTGATCCATGTTTAATTTCTCTAAGAATCAAACTTACTCAATAGACTACTAACTCAAGAATACATTACATTTTATTTGTACATGATCATTTCAGGATTATTTTACCAACTTGCATATATTTGCATCATGCTGGCACTAAACTACAGTGTATTACTGTAAATTCCTTTTCAAATTCCTTAACTCAGGAAAGGCTAGATGCTTAAGGCTATCATTAAAAAGAACCCAACAAAATACCAAACACAAGCAACCTACCCACACTGCCCCAGGCAAATCAAACACCTTTCTCCCTTTACCCCCCAGCATATTTTATAAGTTTTATGATTGTTTGAACAGTATTCATGAACCGTACTGTAACATGAAGAAAACTTCAATTCTAGCAGATTCCATATAAAATTAAAATCATGTTTTAAGGAACAAAATTATCCTATATTATTAACAGAATGTGTGCTGACCCACCACTAGCAATCTGCATCTGGAAGGGTTATTACCTTTCTGACTAGGGAGACAGACTGATGTGCTTTCTAGTTTAAAAGCTGCTGTAATTCAAAATGACATAGCTGATCTATATTTTATTTGCATTCCATTTAAGCATTCAGCTTTCCCTACATAGCTCCGTTGCAGTGCAGCCACAGGTATTCAGGTAAGTGGAATCAGGAAAGCTTGCTATACACACTGGATCAGACTGCATGCAGTTACATGTGAAAGTGCACTGTAAATTTACAGTCCATCTGAGCAAAGGCTTCTAAAATTAAGATGATGATATCCAGTACATTGTTATAGCATCCATTGCTTTGAGGTGAAAAAATGAAGAACGCACTTCTTTAGAGATAAAGAAGACCATGATAATGATCTGTTAGAAATCCTTAGCAATGCAGACATCAAAAGTAATTATAGTCTCTTTATCCATTAGTTATTTTCTTGAATAATGGTAAAAAGCTTTTCTATTATTTCATATTCTTAGAGATGTTTGGGCTCAGAATAACCTCAAATTTGAATCAAATCAGAAAGGTGACAGAATACAAAACAGTATTCTTTGGTATTTTTGGCATTCTTCTGCACTGCAATGATGCTTAAACCTCAATATTAAGTCTTGCAAATCTGTACTGTAAAGATGCTGGAGTCCTTAACAAAACAAGTCCTTTTTTGTCTGCTGGCTGGTTGTGTAACATATAAATTAACCCAGTCAAGCTAACAAAACCCAGTGCTTCTCCACAGCCTGTAGCCAATGAAAAATCCCCTCGAGTGACATACCCCAAGACAGTCCTAGAGCAGTGGGAAGTAACATCTGGGAGAGGATCTGACCAAAGACCAAGAATGAGGTCTTCATGGTCCTCAGTTGTTTCATCTGGAATGCCTGCAGAGTCACTCTCTAGAGACTTCGCATTATGCTTTTTCTTCTTCTTCTCTTTTTGCTTCTGTACCTTGTCCTTGAAAATGTCACGATGTTTGGGTTCTTGTGGACCACAGAAGAGTTTGTCTTTGCTCAGATGCTGCAAGTCATCTTCTGTTGGGATGCAAATCATGGCATGTAATTCAGGGTTCCCCTTTCTCAAGAGTGACAAGTTGACCCAGATGAGAGCCCTTGGGTAGCTCATCAAGATTGGCAAAAAAACATCTTCAGTCATTTCCTTCTGTCCCAGCCGAGAAATGAGCCGGATTCGCCGATCTTTCCCAGCGGTGGGGTAACACCAGGCTGATAACTGCATTAGTAGTTTCTCACTCCTATTAAAATTTTTCAAAAATAAGCATCACAGATAGTTATTAACAAGCATTTCAACAGAGATCCAACACCCCACATATTTGCAAGAGCAAAATTAAAAGAAGCCTTGGGGCTTTCTGTAACCTTCCAAGCTGGTACTTGTATCCCTCTTAGCCTAAAAAGAACATTGGTGAGTGGAATTCATTAACCTTCTTCAGAAGGAAGGAGACATTACTTGTTAAAACCCCCAAAGCTTGTTAAAATCACAAACACTCTAAAATCTCCAGTGATACTAATACAGTCCAGAACTTTCAATGTTTTCTTCTCCTGGTAACCACACAAAAATGAAAGACCTGTGTTCAGGCACTTTCCAATACCACTGCTGCCCTCATGCGTTGCATTGGAATGCAGGGGATTCTCTGTTTCCTAGAGACCTTGTTAAGGAGTGCAAGAACCACCTGTGGTGATGTATTAGGGAAGAGAATGCAAGATGATTTGCACAGCAATAGTTCTAAAGTCACAAATATGAGCCTTTAAAAGCTCCATCGACCTGGAAGCAGACAGAATAGCCAACTCTAAGAAGACAGTAAACACCAGTCTGTTAAATTTAAGATAATTTAAGGAGTTTTGTTGATGCAGTCATAAAGAGAAAAAGAGAGTCATAAAAACAGAAGGATTTCCAGTCAACAGCAGATTCTGATTCATGACAAAACTACTTGATCTCACTGTATCTGGATCAAATAATTCTCTCATCTTGATAACCAAGGCTGAGCGCTTCCTTTCCCCAATTCAATAAATACCAATAAAGAAATAAAACGTGTCTATCATTTTGACATACCTGAGAACAATAAAGTCACTTGTCTTAGTTTCATCTCTCTCACCAAAATCTTGGGTGCCTGTAACAGCCTCTGTCTTTAGGGCACCCTCAGAACTTGTTATTTCCATGGTCTCCTCTGCCTCACCAGTCTCAGGGGAAGCTTCTACAACTGCTTCTGCTTTGGGGTCACAAAGGGTCTGTCCTTCAGTTGTGCAGCAGTCAGGGTGTGGGGAAGAAGGACATAAAAATCCTCCTGAAGCTTTCATTCTTCCTTCCCAGTTCTTGGTCAGCTGCCCCCAAGGACAGATGAAAGGAGACAGAGTGCCCAGCTTGACATAATTTGCCCTTTTTGCCGGTGGACGTCTAAATGATAAATCAAGTGAGTAGGTAAGAATATTTTCAAAATCAAGTATTTAAAACAGAAAGGGAATGAATGCCCAGTTAACTTTCTAACCTGGCCGAACAAGAATTTTTAAATTACAATCTAAAAAATTATGTTCCATTTCTGTCAACTATATTCTTTCAGCCATGCTGGAAACATCTACCTGCTGTGACTGACACCACCCCACCTTTTCCTCTGAACTTCTCAACTGTCCCCTCCTACCTGGAGGGGGAATCAACACCGGTTGGTGTAGAGGACACTTCCAGCTACTCCAAACTCATGGTTAAGAGTTCTCTTTGTTGCAGTAAAAATGAAGGCAAACTTCAGAATACCTGGTATTTAAAATTAGATCCCAAAATGTAGCTCTTAATTTATTTGTTCTTTAACACTTGGTACTTACTTTGACATACTCCTTTGCATTCTCTTACCTCCTCCTCCATTTGCTGCCTAGGAATCTCAAAATAGTTTTGTTTATTTTATTGCTATGCAGCCTTGTTACAGTTCTATAACTGAGCATGTCTCTGGGAATAGAAAGGTTTAATTTATATGCCCTGTTAATCACAGTTAAATATATCTTAAATATATATAGGAGCCCTTTCTTTCTTATAATAGTAAGATTTAAAACATTACTGAAAGATCTCAATAAAGCCCAAGTCTAAATGAACACCAAAAAATAATTAAGGGAATATTTTAAGCAGTATTCATTTTTGTCATTCTTACCATCAATTTTTAAATTAATGTTACCGTTTGAATTTTTCAAGAAGACTGGTTTCCAGTTCTTTGGCAAACTGCATTCCTGCCTGGCAGTCTGGGAAATCATTTGGACTGTGAGGAGTTCTCTGGTATTCAGAATGCTTTAATGCCTCTTGCAAGCCACCAACTCGTACACCTCGATATATCTGTTATAAAAACCAAACACCCAAAAAGCAATGTTTGAACCAATTCCAGGTTCCCAGCTGAAACACAACATTAATGCCCAGAGGGTACTTCCTTAGAAAATTGAAAGTCTAACACTTAAGCTTTAAAAAATAAACTTAAGCATGGTTTCTACAGTTCTAGATGCTAATTTCAACAAATAAGTTAGTCATGCTCTTTAAATTTAATTCTGCAAAACTATCAACAAAACTGAAGAGAATTTCACAGGTTCTGATCTTGTACATTGCCAGGAATGTTGTATTACTTCGACAGACACTGCCTGATGTATTTTAACCACACAACAGGTATCACTGCAACTAAATCCCTGCACACTCAGAAGCATAGTTTTAACTGCAGAAAGGTATTAAAACTGCCACCTAAACACTTAAAGCAGGATGCTTCAAACAGCACCAAAGGAGTATTCAAGCTTAACTCAAACTTTGTTTTAAGCTCTCTCCCAAATCAGAGGCAACAATTTGGTGACAGAGGTGTAGATAGCCAAGGTGGAAAATGATTAGCAGCAGGCACCAAATGATTTTTCTTTAGAGGCATATGGTAGAAACACTGATAAGTATAGCTTTAACTTCCTCTCCTGACTCCCCACTGGTTTGCTGCTTCTAGACTGCCACATGGGCATAGCTGTACCAAACAGAAGACATGGAAAGCTATTGTTTTAAGTTTCTGTCATCAATCAGTTCATATGCCATTTTTTTAAAGTGAAATTCTGATCCTGTAATTGGGATTGGTTATACAATGTGAAGTACACTCTCTAAAACAGATTAATTTAAACTAAATTATATAAATTATCAAATTTACTTGCAATATGCCATCAAAGTCACTTACAAAAGGAATCCAGAAAGCCATGCCCCAGCCCTTTGGAAGATAGATATCCCAGCCACTCCCCCATCCTGGTCGATCTTCTCCAGCCACTTTCCCTGGCTGCTGCACCAACAGTATGGGAATCTTAGATTCACAAGGACCCAAATCAAGGTGTGATCCAGGTACCAGTAACTGAGCTCTCATATGGTTTAAATCCTGAGAAGGAGGAGACATTTCCCATAAATTAATAACCATTCTTCTTCCCTCTTCCAGATATCCTTCCAAGATACACAGAAAAGGTGAGTTTACAGCTAGGAAAAATACAGTAGTAATATATTATATATTTGAACAGAATTTCCTCAAGGCATGAAAAATTATTTTAGAAAAGAGTATTAAACACCCCTTTTCTCCCTTTCTTACTTCCATAGTCATTGATAAAGAACAGGTACAAGGTACAACATAGCTGAAGAAGGAAAAACAAGTTTTGCAACTTTGTATTTACAGACTTGTGCACAAGACTAGATTGAACAGGTGCTTTCAGCCTGTCAATACATGGAGCAAATCTGAACTATGTCCAAGGGGATGGGAAGAACGTTTGGTCATCAAACAGTTTCACATAAAGCATGCTGGCACCAAGGTTTTGTCAATCACCAGCTGTTATATTCCATTGTGTACCACATTAAGAATACATTCATGAAGAAATACTCAATCAGACTCCATGTGTTTTATCAGGTAAACATTAAATTTCATGACAGCATAAAGAACACTGTGCTGATAACTGTGTGTGCTAGTGTAGAATTTTCTAAGTACTCTGCTTTTTTACACTATGTCAGAGAGTTTGAAAGAGCACAAAATTAATTTTCACAAAGAATATTTAGAAAGATGTTTTTGCCACACAAAAGGTTTTTTTTTTTCTGATTACAATGGTGCCAAAGTTTATCACCTCTTGGGACTAAATTACCTTTTTATCCATGCACTTTATGGGCTGCCCTCTATTGTCAAGGAAAACATCAAGATAGATTTCAAACCCGCAACAGCAAACTTGAAGTTCCCTACAAATTACCCACAAGTTATTGCCCAGCACACCTACAGCATAGTGTGCTGCAGTTCAGAAACACAGGATTGCTTTCCTTTTAACTTCCACAGTTCTTTCATCAGAAGAATCGTTCTGACTACAGCTAAAGGCCAGAGCCTTCCTGTGTCACTCTTTTCTACTGCACAAGTCAAGGTGATGTATGAAAACCCAATTCCAAACCTTTCTGTTATATAAACTTACAACTATAGTCCTATAGGCAATCCAATTAAGCTTTCTTTTAATTGAATCCATGGTCAATGGCTGTGCAAGAAGATTATGCAAAGGCTACAAAAAAATCACTTCATGTCAGCAGCTGGATACTATGACATTAAGGATGCTATTGATTAATCTTAGTTTTATACAAATTTCAAGAGTCTCTTACTATGGACTCTATGAACCATTAGCCATTTCCTCCATGGAAATCCACCTACTTAGTTACCTGCTCTGAGATTTTATTTTCAGTGACGTTCTTACAGATGTCATGGTCCCAGATAAAGCTGTGAGCACAGTCTGCAGGTACACCCTTCAGGTACAGCTGCCTAATTTTATCATTATCTACAAAAGAAAAGAACTTTAAAAAAAAAAAATCAAACTATTTTTGTGGTTTAAGTACCAAATTACCAAAGCCACTTCCATATCATAATGAGCAGACAACCAAAAAAGTGTATTAAAAGCTTGACAAGCATTACTGCTTCTGGCAGATCTATCACATGTTTTTCCAAATACAAAATACGAAATCAACTGTTAGTATTAGAAAGACTAACCTGGTATTTTCTCACCAGCCTTTCTTCTTACAAAAGATATGACTGTTGGCAATGTAAATTAGATCTTTACATACCACCTTTAATATTCTGGAAACTGGCCTTTCTGGCAGAGTGTGAAGCTCAACAGATTTCGTAAAAATCACAAAGAGCAACATTACAAAACCTGAAATAAGTCTGCCTAAGTAACTTGTAAGAGAAGCAAGAGTTACCTTTAAGCAATGTATATACAGGAAACACTTGTATGGCTATGACTAGCATTCAACACTTATTTAGTGCTAGTTTCCTGCTCTGGGTCTTTTCAGGCTGTGTGCTTCAAAGAAGGGATTATTTTTGCTTACATCTGCACAAATCAACAGTTGTGTACATTATTTAAACAATTATAGCTTTAAAATGGATTGCTGAAGTATTAAATAACCTCTCTCTTCTTCAGTTTTACAATCTAAGGAAAGCAAAAAAATGTGTACCTACCTTAGTGATCTAAGGATTAACAGCCTTTAATGTACAGTACAGTGTGTAGTGAATGTTGATCCATTGAAGTAAAATAACTCTTATCAAGAAACAATACAATGAACCTATTAATAGTTCTGTGATAAAAAACTTAAGAGGGACTGCTCCTCATCTCATCATCCACAAGGTCTTACATATTAAAGGAACATAACATGTCAGGGTTTGTTTTGTTTTTTAAAAATATTTAAGTATTTTTAAAAAAGGTTCTGCTAATTTTTCCAGGTAATGTAGACAAAAACTCAAAGGCAGAAGATTTGGATTATTCAGTGGTAGTAACAGTACCTAGCAATAGGTACTGCCAAACATAGCTGCAATAATTATTTATTTAGGATCCATAGTCTTTAAGATGCACCCATTACTAAAAGTTGCAAAATCCTTTGTGAGAAATATTATTTACTGCAGCACTTGTTACAGTTTGATGATGTTACTGATACTTGCCATACATTCTTGCTAATGAGTTAGATTTATGTGAGGAGAAGTAATGCAAAAGAAATTATCACATAACAGTGGGATTCCTTCAAATTAAGAACAGTAAAACTAAAAAGGGAATTCTTGCCAATTAAACAGAAGAATTCCTTCTCTGATGAAAAATTACGAACAGGAAACTGAGCAGGAACCTAAGAGAGCTCAACACTCCTACAGGCAAAGCACATTCTGTCTGGAAATAAAGCAAGTATTAATGCCTCAAAAGGAGGAGAAAAAAAGCAACAAAACTGTGTGGTGGTGGTAGTAGGGAATGCCTTCCTGACTCTTACAGATAATCAAGGAGGAGGGGCACATAATTCCAAGTATAAGATAAGGAAAGTACCTTTTCCATCTTCTGTACAGAAAGCATTTGTGAACACCAGAATCTCTTTATGTTAAATTATTTAAACATGTTCTAATTCCTTCAATTGCAAATTATTCACTGCAAATTTCTCTGCTCTTTTTAACATTTCTATCACTACAGTTCAGACAGCCTATCCTTGTCATAATCTCAAGAGTTCTTTGCAATTCCTATATTCTATAATAGCATGAATATTTGTTTCCCACTATAGAAAGACCTTTTAAGTCTGTCTCTTTTCATCACCACCACTCATCCCATATCCTCATTAGCCTAAAATATTCTTCTCTACCTTGGTACATTCCTTCTCTTTGATCTTCACTGAGCCCATAGAATTTATCTTTCTACTAAGCACACTATAATTCCAATCATAATCCCAAATCCTCAACCAGTTCTTCTTACCTCTCTCCTGTTTCCTTCAGTCCGTATTTTAAGATTTCTGGGGAAATAACCTTACTGATGAGCAAGTTACTGGTAATAGTGAAAGTAAGATGTTAGGGCTAGAATAGGAAATAGGAAGTTGCACTACCAAGCACATGAAGCTCATCAACAAGCTACTTCTGCTGGTGTCAATGGTTGGTGCTTAGCAGGTAGAATAAAGCTTTGTTCCATTTCAAGCTACTGATCTGATTTTCATAGCTGATTATCTTATCTTAGAAGACAGGCCAATGGATTCTATTTGAAAATTTTCCTTCCTCTCTTTCAAAAAAAAACCAAAAAAAAACAAAAAAAAAAAAAAAAAAAAAAACAAAAAAAAAAACCAAAAAAAAACCCAAAAAAAAAACCCCAGAAATACTGCTCCAGCCTGGGAGCAGTGTGAGAGCCCTGTGTATGCAGGGAGGGTGAGTAGCAGGACAGATGGGGACAGATACCTACACCTCTGCAAGAGGTGCATTTACAGGCATGGACCCAGGCTCTGTGTCTGCAGAAGGAACTTTAGTGCACATATATTTCATGGTGTATTCTCTTTCGATGCATCTCATTCACTGATTATGTAGAAGTTTCACCATACTCCATGTTGAGTGTTTTTTAAGGCAGTGGAATTTGTTTTCTCCAGATAAGACAGTAAAAATATATCAAAATGTCAGAAGTGTACTTTAAACTGGAGAAAAGAACAGTACTAATGTGGAGTGAAGTGAGAACTGACTGCTTACTGTGAGTCTTGACTCCAGCCTGAAGAAATGATGACAGTTGATTTGATTAAATCCCATCAGCCCGTGTTCGTAACACAAAGCTTGCATATATGCATATGCATTGAAGAGATAAAGTAACTGGGAAAGCCTGAAATTACATTTGATTTGTTAGTGTGTTAGTCACAGGGAAAAACTACACAGGCATATCTCAGAACAGCATTTTGGGAAAAAAAAGCAACATGAACAGATACGTATCAGTCCACAGACTGCATGTATGACAATCACCAGCAAAGGTAATGGCCGTAACTTAACTATTCAATCATCTGACAAACAATACATCTTTGAATTAGTAAAGTTTATCTAAGAATATCAGTTGGTTTTTAAGCAATACTGAAGAATAAGAGAGGCTAAAATACATATGGAACCAATATGCTAACATATACAGTGCTATCTCAATCTTACTAATACTAATCCTAATAGCACTTGAATGTCCAAGAAGCAAAAAAAAGGGGGAAAAGTGTGGAATACACCAATGGCCCCCTTTTACTGCTCAATAAATAAGATGTGATTAAGACAAATAAATTACTATTAACATTTTTAGTAGAGGTCAGTTCACAATATTACTATATCTGAGTAAGGTTACAACACAATCAAGGCTCAGAAAATTCATGTAATTCTAAGGCTCATAAAATGATTTTTTTTTTCCCAAAGGGGGAAATTAATAGCACTGAAATGGAATTATAGATCTTAAAGAAGTCTTTTTTTATTGGGCAAGTTCTACTGGAAGACAGTGATATTGTCTGCCTTCTTTCATCCTTCTGCCTACTCAATTTTTTCAGTTGCATGTAACAGTGTTTCAGTAGAACCTAAATTAGAATGTGATTTACCTTTCCCTGCTAGCTGAACAAGGACCTCCTCCTAAAGAAAAGTCAGAGAGGACAGAAGCAGTTTTAAGTTCATGATGAAAAAAGAAAAAGACTCAGAAAGAAACAAAAAAGCAACACCAGCTTTTCTGAGTATTTGTGGCATGGAAGATATTTTGCAAGTGAAGGATAACTCCAGGTTAGAAAGATGTTGAAGATGGAGATTTCTACCCAGCCAAAAGAAAAAACACAGATGTGCTCCTGATTCCCTATCTTACACCATTACCTCTTTACCATGGCCATCTTTCCTGACGGAAAACCAGCTCCAGCAGCAGGAGAGAAACTACTATGAGACATTTAAAATACCTAAATGCCTTCTGTTGATCTTGTCTTCTTAAACACATCCTCAGAGACACATGAATGACACTGAATTGCTTTCTGTAGTTGCTAACTCTTCTAGCAGCTCAAACCAGTATCTGTAAACAAGTGCTACATATCTCACCTTACTTCTCAGCAGGAAGGAACCAAAGTAGAGGTCATGTATGCTGCAGCATTTCCAACAGGAACACTAATGATGAGAAAGTTAGCTGAGCAGAACTAATTAACAGAAAGGCTGTTCTAGATACAGAGGGTAGAATAGGAGGATGTAAGAAAATGAAAATAGTAGAATTGTGCAAAGAGCTTAAAGAAAGTAACTGAAATAGGTGTTCTACCTGACTTAAGTGACATGTAAGACTAGGTTACTCTAGTGTCTTGCAAACAGACCACCAAGAAAATTCAGTATTTTGAAGTCTCTGCAACTTTCAACTTGTCCCATTTGCTACTGCTTGCTAGCTGGCTATCATGTTTCTCCTATCACATGAGGCAGCCTAATTGAGTCCAGTCAACCTAACTGGGAATGCCTATACTGTACACAAACCCCACTGCATCTTGTGCATACTTTGGCATATTTTTAGAGGACATTCACATCCATCTCACTTTGAATTTTGCACTGAAACATTGTATAAGTCAGCACTGAAATGAAAATTGCAGACATTATACTTGCATGTTTCATTTTCTATCACAACCAGCAACCTGGCCATCTGAAATATTAATCCTACAAAGGTAGTAATTTTTTTGCAGTGGAATTGCAACTTTCAACATTGTCGGCCTATAAACCAGAAATAGCAGTTATCTTCTTGGAGAGAGAAACAGCATGAGGAAGACTAAAAACCAAACAGAAACTTACTATGGAGCTTTTAGCACCTGGTTGGCCTTGCCAGGATTCGAACCTGGATCATCTGTATGGTCAGACAGAGGCTTCCACTGAGCACAAGACCAGCTTTGGTGCATGTCCCTCCCTCACAACTGCTGTTCTAAAACCCATGCAACTTTCAAACTGTTTCTGTCCTGCCAGGGGCTCTGGAAATGGGAAATACTTTGAACCAAAACCTAGAGGAAAACAGTGAGAGACAATCCATAGAAGATGACAGTAAATGAAAACAAAAGCAAAGAGAGAAACTAAATCTCTTCATGTAATATAGACATGACATATACAATATAGATTTTACCTTGGTATTTTTTGAAGTCTGGCATGGCATTTGTCTTATTTTTTGGCAAATTGACTCGGGGGTCTCCAACAGTGAGGCCAAGTATTGTACCTGGTGGCATATCTGATGGTGAGCTCATCCCTTTAAAAACACACAGATGAACATTGAAATGAAACCATCAATTAAGTTGTGATCTTTTTCTGCACTAGTATTCTGCGCATTTTTGCCTGCAGGGATGTGACACCACTGTAAGCCAGTGAAGCAATCCAGAATATTCCATTTAACATATTTTGAAAACTCACCAATGCTTGTTAAACATGTTAACATTGTTAAATGTTCGGTAACAAAAAAGTCAACAAGAGCAGTGCAAGAGTTGGTTTGCAGCTACATTTACATTTAGCATAGAAGTGAGGTCACTGTGATAGACTCAATTCATCCTTTGCATTTGACAAATTTCAAAGAACAACCAACCTTTGTTTTACACCCATGTGTCTTCAAGAGAATGCAAATTTATAAGTGTTTTGTAGAAATTTTACCTCATCTCTGCTTAACTGCCTCATATTGGATAGAGTTTGAGTACAATGAGACATCTAACAAAGCCAGTCCCTTACCTGCTTCAGTGCTAGAAATTAAGAAGATATTGTTAACTTTATGATACTTTACAATTCAGCCAAATACACAATCGTTAATTTAGAAATGAACACATAAAAACAAAGTATAATACTTTTACTTTGGATTAGAGGCTACCATTTTATCTATGGATGTATTGTACAACCTACTGTCTTAATTTGAAGTGTATGATGAGAGACAGTGAGAGAACGCATCAGACTGCATATCCCATCAGCAATCCCAAATACAAGTTCACAAAGATAACAAACAAGATTCAGTTTCTCTATCAAGAGTTTGAACTACATAGAGGATTTAAATTCCCTTAAATACTCCCAGTGTAATATTTTTCAATTCTTTGCCATGCCCTGGCAAGTACCTAAGCACATTCTCATTCTCATCACTCTCTTGATCATACAAAAAACAAGGATGTCCAAACTGAAGTCAACTTTATTAGCATGCCAATTTTGACCATCAGATTTTAAGCTTCCCTCCCTTCCACCCATAGCACCCACATGACCAAATACCTTCCAACAGCTCAAAGACAGCACTTTGACATTGATGAAGAGACACTTTTTCAGAATCCTTGCAGTTTTCTACCCACCAGTTATTCAGTTCTGTCTCTGAATCTGCCATCTCCTGGAAAACAATGTATCTAATTAAACTCAAACGGTTATTCATTAATTTCTATCAGTATGAATTCACTCTCAGTTTGCTTTAACCACTAAAGTCACTTTCTTCAAATTTTAAACCAAAGTATTTTTTTCCTGATCAAGTGTATTCCTATACTTTACAATAAGCTCTAATAAGCTGTACAATTTAACCTGTGTTCCAAAAATAAATAAAGCAATCCCCAATACTTCCTAATTCTGTCATTAATTATTTCTTACTGAAAGCCAGAAATTTCATGGCCTCATCATGTTTGCTTTAAGAGACAAAAAAACCCCATTGAAACCATAGTGATGCTATATGCCAAGAAGTGGATGATAAACCTAAATTCAGGAGAAACTCCTATTTGACTGAAAACATCTAAGTTTTCAGTACCTTAGATGTCTTGCCCCCTAGTTCTAGGTGCTCCAGCTCATTGCTTGACAAACAGGATGTATGGTTTGTCAAGGAGAATATGAAATATTCTGGACCTCTCCACAGAAACTAAATAGCCTGCTCAACAGCACCATTGTTTTTTATTTTCTTCCTACTTCCACTTAAAATCCAGGTGGGAGTTCTTCCTGAGATCAGCTTTAGTCAAGAGGCTCAATACAGAGGAGCCACCAGGGTAATACATAGGTTAGCATTTATGAAAAGTAAGGCTAGATAATTTATGGGTCTTTCTAGCAAAAACATTCTAAGCTTGCATATTCTAAGAACATCCAAAGTCAATTTCCTTACTGTTTGGACAGAAGCTGCCTTCAGGGTGTCTGTAAGCACAGAGTGTGATAATGGGCCGATCAGCCGGTATCTGAGAACCTCCATGCTTCTGTCACTGAAACAGGAAAGTTCCAGGTGAATGCACAATTGGACAACACACATTATTTTTCCCCAGTACTGTTAAGCCAGACATGCAGCATGGTATGTGGTTGTGGGCTACAGTTTCTGACTCTACTGTGAACAAACCTGATTGTAATGCCAGTAGTTGGTGCGATCCAAGAGTAGGACTGGAATGGACCTCTAGTGCCGTCACCAATTATTTTTTTCACTGGCACAGCTTTTTCTCCTTCTTTATCCTCCTTCTTTCGTTTATTGCCAAGGCTTATAACAACTTCCACTTGTTTGTCCTCTTGAATTGATGTTGTAACAGGCTCAGTAATACAGATTTCTTCAGGCTCTGAACACTGAAAAATTGCTTTTAACTCCCTCAGTATGTCCTTAAGAAGAATGAAGTTTGAATTAGGATGATATATGCACTGCACTGCAAACCTTAAGTATACTTTTAAAAATTATACTCCATTGTTTAATTTTCTTATATGGATTTCAAGGAGTAAAATTTAATTTTCCTATATGGATTTCAAGGAATAAAATTTAATTCTGCTGAAGTCAAGGGCTTGCTAAGACCAGCTGAAAGCAATATTGAAAATTGCTAAGAATTTGTTCTCTTGCAAATTAATGTAAGAAAAACTGCATGTGCACAATATTTTACTTTTCTCATTTTTGTTTTTTTGAAGCTGATAGCTAAGCATTAGATTATGATTATCTGTGAAGATACTAAACTTAGCCTGCTGGGGGTGCCAGTGGAAAGGATGTGAATCAAGAAACATCATATTGGACACATATCCTGAAGCAACTGACGCTACAAAACTTTCCAGAAGCTTAAACACTGAACAACTTAGCAGCATGTACTTTCAGTACAAGCTTTATAAAAACAAGTTGCAGAACATGAATATTGCTAGAGTAGAAACAGTCTTTGAACTTTCAATTCCTGAAGTCCTGTGTTATACCCAGTTCTTCCAAACTTTTCAGATGATCTCTCCAGCATTAATAATGCACAATACATAAAGAGATAAGAGTTCAACTATATAAGAAAAAGCACCTGCTTGAGAGCTGGATGCACCCAGATCCACAATTGTCTATTTTCAGATCCATCCCTGGGTTTCCAAATAAATGTAACAGGACCAAGCATATCCTCAGGATAGCGATCTGCTCTGTAAAGATTCAGGGAACCCTCGAATCTTCCAGACAAAAAACAAGGCTCTTGAAATGTCAATCCTAAAAAAGAAGATACTTATTGAAGAACAGGAAAATATGTTGTTCAATAAACAAAGTAAAATTGAAATTCAGTCTGGCTGCTGAGTGGCTAATGTTGTACCATAATTACCTTATTACTAAGCCACTGAAATGTCTAGTCCTACTATGGCATCTTAATTACATTTTTCACTCAAAATCACAACTCAGTATCAACTCTGTTACTGCTATCGAGACTGATACATTATTAAAAAAGGAAAAGGACGGTTCATCCTTTAGTCTATCCCGAATCTTTATTTTGAACTATGTAAATTTTACCTGTGTCAATGTTACATATTCGAGCAAGTTGCTTCAGAAGCTCATTCTCTTCACCTCTCAACTCCAGGCAACAATAATATGATAGGTCCTGAAACAATATGATAGTACCAAAGTGAGAATAACTCTTTAAAGTGAGCCTGGTAACAAAGGACCAGACAGGGCTTCACAATTTACACTTAAGTAGAATCTTTTCATTCTCTAAAATTTGCTGTAGTGAAACAAGTTTCTTTTTAACTTATAATTAGCAGCTGTAGGAGAGTGGTGAGGCATGTCTTATATGAAGGCCAACCTGCCTCTCAAATCAACAGATCAAAAAGGACATAAAATAAATTATCTCTCCTTAATAGCTGCTCAGGTAGATGATATAAGGATACATTTAATCTCTTAGGACTTGAGAAAACTTAAAATGTAGTATTTCAGTCGTAGTTACCATATGACTCCTTTAAAGGTTCACCTTATTCTCTCTGAAACTTGCCACGTTGAATTACAATTATAAAATAAATTATTTCATACTTAGCAGTCTTATAAGCAGCTGACATAACAGAACTTCAAAGAGACAGAAATATTCATTATAACTAAGCAGTTGATTACTTCACCTTGGCAAAATATCAGATAAAACATGTAGATGTGGTACCTGAAGAAGGCAGTGCTTTGTCATGGCTCGGTAACAAGCCCTGTAGCTCTTCTCTGTAGGGCTGTTTCCTAAACAGTATCCCCATTTCTTTACCATATGAAATCTCTTTGCATGCCAAATATGGGTTTCCAGCCAAATATTCTTTCTTTGCCTGTGATTAAACTCTGCTACCAAATTTATGTGGCGTCTTCTAGCTTTGCGGCATTTAGTCTTTGATCGTTCCTTTTTCTGATGTACAGCTTTCTCTGCCTGTTTTTGAGAAGAGACAATATTAAAGTAAATCTCAAGAGAAAAAAATTCTGAAAAGAAAAAGGCTGAAATATAAGAATACAGGAAGCATTATCATAAAGTTACACCATGCTGGATCATTCTTAACTTTGAAATTTTCTACACAAATCACATCCACAAAAGTGCATCAAAGTTTGACAGAAGCCATATATAAAACAAAATCCCCACACATTCAGAAACTTAACAGTGAACAGTAAGTGCTGCTACTTCCTGTGTGAAGTTTTTGCCACACATCAATTTATTTACATGAACAAATCAATGTGACATGGAAAATGCCTGGAGATTTGGCCTGATACAGAAGCAGTTCAGACCCTCAGATGGACAGAAAGGACCCTATCAGTTCTACAACACATAGAAGCAGATGAGAGAGGACTGTGGTAATATCTTGACCAAATTCTTGATAACCAAACCTAGTGAAGGTCTAAATTATTACATGTAGATGCATGACTTGAGAGGAAGGTGTGACTCAATAAATGTTTTTCTTTTTGTGTACAAAAGCAGTACAAAGAAACAGGTCTGTAAAACATACAAAAAGATTCTTAGAATATTCTTTGCAAGCTCACCAAGAAACACTTGGCAACAGACCACTGGTTATAAGAATAGCAAAGGCAAGAAAATGACAGAAAATCAGTGCCAAGAACACTAAAAACACTGAAGCAACCCATGAAAAACATGAAGAAAAGAGAAAGTATCTTCCCATCAGACTCATCATGCATCACAGAGAAGGAAATACAAGCCACTGGATAGATGACTGGTTCAGAAAGGCAGTTAGAGAAAAAGGGATGTGGCATTGTAGGGGAAAGATATACATATTTAATCTTATTGAAGAGATAAGAGATGGTCTGGGTAAATGTTTCAATGAATATGATAGTGATAAAGGATCTAAGACAGACAAAGAAAATGCAGCAGAATTGAAACAGATAACTTTGAAGATGTAGATCAAACACTGAAAAGTAATAGGCAGAACCTTTACAAAAACAAGTAACAGAGATATGACAAGCTGCAAGAAAATGTAAGCCTGTGCAATCACATAAGCCACACCAAAAGACCTGAATACAGAAAATGTAGCAGAAGAAATACAGCTGCGGGCCAATTAAATAATCTCAAAAATCCAAGAGTCATATGTGGAGTGGAAACAGGGATGGAAGAATATGTGTGAGCATGTACACAGCAATTAGAAAGCCTGTCATATGAAAGGAATTTAAAAGGCAGGACAAAAAAACCCCAAACATTAGAGAAATCTAGATTTAACAAGGATAACACATAACTATGCAAAACAACCCATGCCTTCTTCCTTCAGTTCCCAGAAAACAGGCCCAAACTGCATCTCTTGTCATGTCTGACAAAGCAAAAAGAATGTGAACCAAAACAGTAAAATGAGATACAGATTGTGAAGATCCAATAAAACACCCTAAGAAACATGTGATTGGTGTGTGGCAGGGAAGTATCTGAAACAATTTCTGAACCACGAGCAATAATCTTCAGGAACTCAGGGGAGAGGAGGCAAGGCGTCAACTTAAAAGACAATGCAAAGGAAAAAAAGAATGCAATAAATAAATTTATCAGTCAACCTTAATGGATAGAAAACTTACCGAGCAAACTCAATTGATCACTTTAAGAATTCTCAGTGATGATAAAGTGATGAATGCTAATCATTGAGAAGTTCATTTCCAAATAACATCCCACTGAACCAATTTTTAATCTTCCTTTTTAAATATACAGGAAGGCCACAGTGAGTAAGGAACAAGTAACCCACATAGAAATATTCTGACTAAATGCTGAGATATTGCCACAAAACAAGTCTCACGAGCTGTTAGAACTAGTCAGTAAGTCTTAAGCTGCATGCAGCCTACCAATAACCCCAGTGTACCTCTCACATTTGAGTTGTAACATTCCAACCATCACAATAGCTGTGCTGGCTTGAGGCTGGCATGGTCACATCCTAAAGCTGCAGTGGGGTGCAAGGTAGACAGCTCTTACTGAGGACTCTTGGACCACCTGGGACCAATGCAGCAACTGAACAACCTCTCCTGCAGTGGACTCTTTTATCACTATTCTAAATAACCTTTCAAAATGTCCAGTAATCACAAAGCCAGGTGGTTAGTGAGAACTACTTGAGCTACCACCTGAAACTGAGGTGATCCTGCATTTTGAATCCAAATGTCAATCAAAGTTTAGGGTACTCAGGGAAGTCTGGCAGAAGTTCAGGTCTGAACATTAATAACTATGGAGCTGAACACTTTGGCTGTGCTTTGGCTGTGCCCACCACATGAGATGCTGTAAAACACACTTATACCTCTTTCCTGGCCATCTCCTGGAGCCGCCTGGGCAGGCGTTTAACGTTGTGGCTCATTGCTCGCCTTCGCATGTGCCTGGGGAGGGTCTGGAAAACCAGAGAGTTGGAAGACTTCTGGGAAACTGCTTTCAACATGGCATTGATCTCAGCAGCACGAGCTTGAGCAAAGGTAGACACTGGAATGAAAAGAACTGCATCAGAGCATGATAAACAGAAAAAAAAAAAAAAAAAACAAAAACAAACAGTAAAATCAGTTTCACTGACTACATTAAAAGCAGATGACTGGCAGTACTCATTATGCTGGCAAACAGAAACCAAAATGCATATCCCTCACTACAAGCAGATGTAACTTTTCCACTCAGAAGTCTGAAAGAATCCATTGAACAACAGCTAGTCATTCACTCCAGTTCACAACTACTTCTGTGTTTTGGAGAAAATCAGGAAAACCAGAAGAAGATAGCATCAGTTCTAATTTTTGCTCTTGCACAAAAACAAAGATAGCAAACTTAATCACCAGCAAATTGCCCTGGACAGATAAATTATGACCTTTTCATGTATACAAACCTGTTATGAATCTTGGCATTTCCTCAGATACACTCTGGTGTCCTCCTTGCCATCCTCCTCTTCCTCTGCCTCTCTCTCCTCTACTTTGCCCCTTTGAAAAATATTGGTCTTTCCTGTAAGAAGGCCCAGATGACTGATTCAAAAATTTCTGCTGCTGCTCAGAATGAACACCTCCTGGAAGGTTTAGAGATGAAAAGAGGTTAGAGAAACACAAAATAGTCTGAGTAACCAATAACTCAATTTGTCTTACCTCACAAAACTGCATTGCAGACTCCTCCTATTATATTTAATACAGGTAACGGAAAAAGCCACCAGAAATCAGAAGAATTAAGTTCTTTCTTACAGGAATAAATAAGAATTTTATGCTGCCCTGCAGCAAACTTGTAGTAGATTAAGTAACTTTTGCATGCTCTGAAAATGGTATGCAATCCAGACTTTGCCTCCAAGAGCCAGAACAAAATCAGTCCATGCAACATCGTAGTGATTTTTATTAGTGTCTTGTCAGAGTTTTAGTAACAAAACAGCAAAGTTATTTTTTCCACTTGCCCCTTGAATTTTTTTCTATAAGCAAATGTTTTCTTGACTGACATGTATTTCTTTTACAGCAATAATTAAGGTAAGCATGATACATGTACATTGGTGCAGTAAGTTACTTTTTTGCAGTACGTTACTTATTTACGAGCACTTAAACCAATACTGAAATTAAATAACTAAAGCCTAATAAATAAAGCTTCCTAAGGTACAGACATACCTTTCAGGAGTCTAAACAACCTATCGAGTACCTAAAGTTTCAGAGGGCCTTGTTTGTTCAAAGACCAGTGTATACTCAGCCCAAGTAATATTATATATTAGTTTAGTTTAGTTTGTGTTCAGTTAAGCCTTAGCTAGGATCTCTACAACTTCAGATATGGTTCTCAGGCAGCTCACGCCAGACAATCCAACTAAAAAGGTCCAGACAGCCATTCCTATCACACCATCCATGACATCAAGACAAGTGGTTGGAGAGAACAAGGGGTCATAGCATTCAGGAAGCTTCTCTAGTGAAAATCCACCTGTGTGCCCACAGAAAGGGAGTGAGAGATTGAAAAAAAACAGTTTTCAGGTTGATCAGCTTCTTAAACAAGTCTGTCCATTTGTCCCAAAAATGCTACCATTGGCATGAAGAACAGCCAGGAGCAGATTCACCTTCAGCAGGATCTCAATTTATGAGAACTTAAAAAGGCAAAGAACCTCCTTTTTCCATTTCAAATAAAAAAGAAACTGAAGTTTTATGTTCAGCAGCAGTACTGCTGTAGCCTGCTGCAATCAGACATCGTGCAGAACTGCAGCAATACTGCAGAAAAAAATAATTTAGTGTAGAAACAGAAATTAGCTTTTATGGGGAACAACTCCCTGACCTGGTTTTCCACATGCCTGAGTGCAGCATTGTCCAGACACTGAGGTGAAGGTGAGAAGGACATAGCTGGGAAAGTGAGATGGAAGCTGCCTCAGTCAGCAAATTTGGGCCTACAGCCCAAAATTAGCTCCTATCACAAACACACCCTTTTAATGAAGGAGGTAAAGACTGTAATCGGAATACAGAAGACTGGCAAACCAGTCACTGACTTAATAACTAAAAATCTCTTCAATTATTTCAGCTACTACATAGATCCGTAGTTTTGTAACTTCTATTTAGAATTTTTCCTTCCTGTTTCTACAAAACAGGTCTGTAAAACTATGATACTGACATTGCAGAAGAATGTTACAGGGATGAAAAGCCACACCTTTTAGCAGAATGAGAAATATAACCACATAATCTTAGAAGTTCCCTGCTACAAATAAAATTAGAAAAATGTGTTTAATCTGGCAGTACTCCTTAAATGACATCCCAAAATCTTCAAACATAGCCGAGCATAATTTGCTATTTGCATATCCATAATTCACATTCTGTCTGCTTAGGAACTCTTCAGTCACCTAAACAGACAGTGGCACTTCAGGGTTTTTTCATTCAATTACAAAGATGCCATTTGTCAACCTCTGAAGGCCTCACACTAACAATGTGAGTAACAACATGAACCCCTTTCATGCGTGGAGTTTTCCCCAGAAATAATGTAGGTAACAGAACATCTAAATGTGAAGGTGGTGGTGGAAATTGAAGTCAGATTGAAGCATAGAGGATAGAGGTCAGATCACAAAAGCATTCAGCATACAAGCTGACAGGATCCTTCAGCTGCAAAGGTTACCTGTGTACAAAATGCTGCAGCAATGACCCAGGACACTGCTATTTTAGGGAAATGCCCTGCTGCCTCCTGCCCATACCCTTCACAGATAGAGTATCCACAAGCCCCAGCAGGCAAACTGGTTGGGCAGATCTGAGGGAAACCAGTGCATTTATCACAGCATCAAAAGGCTAAACCAGCCTCTCCTGCAGCTTCCAGGTCTGGCAGAAAAGCAAGGGAGAAACTGGACTGCGCATAACATCCAAACTCATTTTACGACTAGGAACCGTAGGGATTTGTTATGTGATCGAGGGGATGACAGAGAGAAGCGCATATTCCCAGGGTACAGAACAGTTTGGGCCTCTGAGACCATCCAGTCCAACTCCCCCCCAAGGCAGGGCCGCATAGAGCAGGTTACAACAGGAACGCGTCCGGGTGGGTTTGGAATGACTTCACACAGAGAGACTCCACTCTAATACCACATTAACGAGAGCACCAGGACTAAAGGAGTCTACGGCAGGGCTGGAAGCCCGGGATACTCCCGTGGCGTGCACGCCGCGGGTTGGGGAGAGGAGGACATCTGGCCCTGAGGGAGATCTCCCTGCCAGCGCCGGGAGGGGCTCCCGCAGCCGTACCTGGGGGCGGGCAGGCTCTGCTCCCGCCGCCGGCCAAGGGCCCCGGCTCTGCGGCCAGCGTGACGCTGGCTGGCTGGTTCCTCATCTTCTTGGCTCGCTTCTTCTCCCGCGCCCCAGACATCTCCAGCGGGGTTGCGAAGCCTCTCGGTAGCGGGCAGAGACGGGGAGGGGTCGGCGGTGGGTGCAGCCGCAGCCCCCGGCTCCAGCCCAGACCCGGCGCTCACTCGCGGCGCGGCCTCCCCCGGCACACGTGGACACCCACGCGCCGGCACAGCGCATGCGCACTCCCTGACACAGACCTTAAGGACTACATTTCCCAGAAGCCCGCGGGCAGCGGTGGGCGGGGTGTGTGCTGGCTGGACCCTAAGGGGAGGGAGAGCGGGAGGGGAGGCCCCAGCACTTACTGTACCTTCACCGGCTCTAGCCATGGCCTCGCTTGTGAAGAAAATAATCAGCACTTCTAAGGCCCCTGCGCTGGGTCCCTACAGGTAATACTTTAGCTAAGAAAGATCTGAGAGTCTTGATGGATAACAGGTTGACGGTGAGCCGGTAGCGCCCTTGCGGCCAATGCTTTCCTGGAATGCATCGGGAAAAGTGGCCAGGGGGTTGAGGGAGGTGACCCTGTCCCTCTGCTCGGCCTTAGTGAGGCCACATCTGGAGTGATGTATCCAGATCTGGGCTCCTCAGTGCAAGAAAGATAAAGAGCTACTGGAGAGGGTCAGCAGAGGGGCACAAAGATGATGAGGGGTCTGGAGCATCTCTTTTACGAGGAGAGACTGAGGAATCTGGGCTTGTTTAGAGAAGATGAGAGGGGATCTCATCAACACCTATAAATACCTCAAAGGCAGGTGCTGAGAGGATGGTGCCCGACCCTTATCAGGGGTGCCCAGTGACAGGACAAGGAGCAGTGGCCATCAACTAGGACACAAGGAGTTTCAGCTCAACACGAGGAAGAACTTTATATTGAGGATGGCAGAGCACTGGAGCAGGCTGCCCAGGGAGGTTGTGGAGTGTCCTTCTGGAGACATTCCAAACCCAGCTGGATGTGTTCCTGTGGAACCTGCTCCAGGTGACCCTGCCTTGGCATGGGGCTTGGACTGAACGATCTCCAGAGGACCTTTCCAACCCTAAAGGTTGTGATTTTGGGAGTGGGAGATCTCTCGGGAGAGGCAGGAGCAGATTTTGCTGGAGGGGTTTTGGCAGGTCCCTGGGGCTGAGGTGAGGGCAGGACCCCTGAGCAGGGGCCAGTCCTGGTACCCCCTCCCCCAGCAACCCCCAGGGACACCTGGAATCCCAAAGCACGAGTGGGGCTGTGGTGCCAGGGCAAACTGCAGCCCAGTAAGGGGAGGGAGGGGGTATACTTCAAAAAGTTGGTTTGGGAAAGTAATTCTAAAATTAGTGGTAAGCAGTGGGGAAAAAAAAAAAAAAAAAAAAAAAAAAAAAAAAAAAAAAAAAAAGATTGCTTGTTCTCCAGAAAAAAAAGTGCTTAGCTAGAGACAAGCACGTTGTGTAGGAAAGCTAGAGATGCTGACTATGCAGGTGATGGAGAGTGAAGGCTGAACCCAATCCACGGTGAGCTTGGTTAATCAATACCTGGGAATTGAAAATTTGTTCTTATTTTGAATAGTTATTTATGTTTTTCAGTCTAAAAATTTAACTGCTGTAAAAATATGTAAGATGTTCAACATTTTCACAAGTATGTTGTTGTAGCAGTTCTGCGTATAATTAAAATAAAGAAAAATCCCAGTTATAACAGGAGGAAGGTTTCTCTTTGCAATTTGGATGTGAAAAAATGTTCAGTCAGTATATTAGATTCTTATAGCTAAAGTACTGAGGGGTTTTTACCAGGATATTTTCTAAGATTTTTTAATTCCTAGGCTTTATGTTTGCAATAGCATCTTTGTGCCTTCCAGGTGCATTTTTGTCTCCGTTACTTTGTGTCCTGAGCTTTCTAAACTTCAAACTGTGTGTTTCTTATAGGCATTGCAAAGATGGAAAAACACAAAGTGTAGAAGCAGAGAGACATGGCCTGAAGGTTAACTTCTGTAAACAATAAACTGTTGGTGGATTGCAGCCAGGGGCCTGGCGCTGCTTGGCATGAGGAGCACATCCAAGACATGGGAAGGCAACAATTCTTTGCCTACACACACATCCGACTGTCCCAAGCTTCAACATAGCTTTCCACTCCAAAGTATTGTGCTTATTGGTAGTTTTTGATGAAATACTGCTTATTATGCAGTCTGTTAAATGTATGACGGGTCAAACATCAATAAGTTTATCACTAACTTAGTTTATCGGATTTTAGTAAACTTGTCAAAGTCCAGGGAGCAGAAGTTGCACAAGAAATGACTGCCACATCTCTGTTGTGAAGTCTGAGCTTGGTTACATAGCAATGAGGGCTTAATGTGGAATGAAGAATTAGGATGTATGGACTGCATTCCTGATTCTGCTACAGCCCTTCAGTTTGCTTTTTGGTGACCTATTTTTACTGTATTTTTCTATTTCCTTTACTGCATCCATTTGCCAGTACCTTGAGATAGGTAGGTAGATAGATATAAAAAAAGACACATATCTGTGTGTGAGCCTACATATCTCATTAATGTTATTAACCTTTTAAAAGACACTGCAGAGATACTGCTCTTGTATTAATCCACAATCATTTGTGTAAGGATGATCTGATTAACAAAGAGCATGGCTCCTAACACCATCTCTCTGACAACAGACAGTGTTGTTCTAAGGTCACAGTGTCTGGCCAGTTATGCCTTTAGGTGCACTGAAACTGAAAAGACACACATTCACATCCCTGCTGGTTAATGAGTAGCTATGATTGGCCTCAGTTACAAGGTGCATCTGCAGTTAAAGAATGACTGGGGCTTGTGGAGTTGAAGTTTCCCTTGGCTTCACTTGTGTGTTTGAGTGCAGTAGAAGTGTACTTACTCCTTGGCTGGTAAATTGTTCCTGGTCTCAGTGGATTGAGGATTCCATTGGTGGGCACACCAAGAGGAGGAAGCTGAGCAGAGCAGGGGACCCAATAAGGCTGCTGCAGATGCTGATCTGGCAGTGGTAGCAGAAGGCTTCAGCTTGTTCTTTCCCATGTTATTCATGATTTAGGACTCTCCAAAAGTCTCTATTGAGATAAACATTTTACTGTCATTTGTTTTGTGATAAGCAGTACAAGACAATCTCTTTCACTGGAGAGCCCATACCTTCTTGTCACACAGTTCTCTGTGCTTTGAAAAGAAACAGAAGTTTGTGCTCTGAGGGCCTCCCACCACAGAAGGAGTTGTAGGAAAGAAAATTAAGGAAGCCTGTATATACATTTCTATCAGCAAGACTGTGTCAGCTAGAAAACTACTTTATTCACTAGTTTCTCTTCTTTGAATGGTGTAGTTTTGTTAGTTGATGACAGAAAAAATAATCCCCATGTCGGATAGTTTACCATATCTGACAAGTTACTGGCTATTTCCCCCCCTTATGAAATCACAGGAGAATGTAGGACAGGTGTAAAAGGAAAGATGGGAATGATGGCATTGTTCAAAGTGCCTAACCCTGGTCATTTGACTGAGTCCCCATATATAGGTTGATCCCCTGTGAGGTGAATGGATTAAGACAATTCAACTGAGTGAATCTCAGCTGAGAGATGTACTAAAAATCTTCTCTGAATGTGTCCCTCTTTTTCCATTGACATTAAAGGGAAGCAAACCTCCTATTTCAGATACTTCAGGGAGGTACCTAATTCTAATTTGTGTGGTTTGAGAGAGTTACTGAATAGTCAGAACAATGCATTTTCTTCTGGAATGAGAAGAGATAAAAACGGTGTTGACATGCCATAAACACTTCCAAAAGAATCTTTCTATAATGTCTTTGCAAAATATTTTTAATTATTGGTTGAAGAGAATTAAATTCTGTCTCTTGCATAATGTTTGCTAGGTAGTTTAAATCTTTGTTTTCAACTTTTTAACCTCTTCGTAGCAGAGACATTAATAATTGCCAACTCAAGTTCAGCAAAAGCACACTTGACATTTTTATATAAATGTTTTGCAAATAGCTTGAATTTTGCATTCTTCTGAATTAACCCAGCCAAGAAGTCACTCAGGTTATTTGGTGAGAGGAGAGTGATTGTTCTGGGGATGGAGTGATCGAAGTGTTTTGCTGACTGGCCAAATTCATTACTTTGTAGGAATATAGCCAGAGAACCAGGGTGCAGGGTGTCACCTCACTGCTGTAACTCATTATCATAATGCCTGTTTAAGAAGAAAAATGTTACATCTCTTTTGACTTTTTTTTTTTTCCTTCGTTGCTCTGTAGTTGAAAGTATTGTCTGCTTCTCAAACTGGGATGGAATATTTATCTGGGCAGGTGCAAAAAGTGTTTTTATTTACTCCACCTTCCCTCTGTGCTATCTGCTGTGTGGAACCTGTAGCTCAGTTTAGTGTTGTGTTGCTGCATTCAAGCCTTGTGCCTTTGCAAGAAACAGGGTTTATCTCCTCAAGGGCAGAGCTATGCACTTCCATAGATGGTGTAATCCCAACTCTTCAAAAGCATAAACAGATTGATGTCTGACTGCATGGACAGACTTGCAGGTGCATAACCTCAGTCTTCTTTCTGATGCATTATAAAGTACTGTAGAAGATTTGAAATGTGATTTCAGATTTGAAATTTGAAAGGTTTTTGTGGGGAAACATTAGATTTAAAATATCACTTGTGTTTTCAGCCAAGCCGTGCTGGTGGACCGGACAATGTACATTGCAGGGCAGATAGGGCTGGAACCTTCCACTGGGCAGCTTGTCTCTGGAGGGGCAAAGGAGGAAGCCAAGCAGGTAAGAAGTCTTCCAGCACTTCTGCAATGGAGTTGGCATGTGTCTAATTGAATGTGGAATTGTGAGAAATTGAGGAGACTGGAAAGCACGTCACATCCTCCAGATGAGGGAAAAAAACCAGGAAGAAGTAATTCCATCTTAACTAATGCTGTCCTTTTCCCAATGACTTGAAAAACTTGGAGGTCAGGGTAGAAATCTCTTTCATGTAGGAAGGTAAGAATGAATCAAGTGTTTGAAGCAAAGGTTCCCACCCCAATAAAAACCCTGGCTTGAGTCAGGGAAAGTTTTACTTCCCCAGCAGCAAAGAGGTGGAGTGAGGTAATAGGGTGAGATGGAACTGCATACTGCATTTACATCTAATGAATGGATGGTTTAATATTTTTTAGATGCTCCCTTTTGTTAATTTTTATTTAGGTCAGTCATTTTTTGACAGTTGAGGTTTTGCTGGTTGAACTTACAGTCAAACATGGATTCAGCCGAGTCACAAGTCATATTTAGATACTTAGATAAATATAACCCAGCTGATAACTAAGAGATTTTTGTTTGATTTTTCTTTAGGCTCTAAAAAACATGGGAGAAATCTTGAAAGCTGCAGGTTGTGACTATGGCAATGGTAAGTGCTGCTGTGACTGTGGCAAACAGGTGGTTGTTTTTACCTGAATTAAAATATAAAAAAATCAAATGACCTTTAAAAAAAACCAAACAATTTGCTGAACATTCAATGGTTATCAATAGCTGGAAGAAATAAAAGAGATTCTGAATTTAGGTTAAAAAATAAAAAAAAAAATAAATCTACCTGCAAGTCTTTGCAATGGGTATCAATGGAACACTGCCTTTCACAAAAAATTTCTGGCAATGGTACTAATATTTTACTTCCAACTGTGGAAGCTCAGGTACAGACAATATTACAGTGACTACAGACATTCTAAGCATCCTAGGCTTTGCTCCACATAAAAGCAGGTTTGTATCTGTGATATTAATATTCTAGGCACTCTCAATACTTTTTGGGTGGAGGACACTACTGGTGGAGCCACACCAGGATTAATGCTGGGTATGGGAGTCCTGGGAAAAAATTCTGGCATTGATTATATTTTCAGACCTTCCTAAAAAAGTTCCTATGATTTTTTTTTTCTGGCAGCAGATATTATATATATAAGTTATTGCCAGCAGCTGGCTTACAACAGCTATTTTGATTGATCTGCTTATCAGTTTAGTGCCTCTTGGAAGCATTTGGCTTTTTCAGAGCTAGTCAGGAATGGCTTCATTTCTTAAAGTTTTATTACCTTCTAAGTGCTCAGATTTTTTAGGTGGTTCCCTAGGTTGTAGCTCTAATGGTTAATATCTGCAAAACTTTTCAAAATGTTTAGAATATTTGAGAGAAATATATGAAATAAAAACAAGAAATGCACTAAAGTTTTTCGGTTTTTGTATGCAAGTCGGAGGTCTAAAATAAATGCACTTCTATGATTTCTAGTTGTGAAGACTACAGTTTTGATGGCAGACATGAAGGACTACAATGATATTAATGATGTTTACAAACAATGTAAGTAGATATTTTGCTTGTGTTTTACCATTATGGCTTGTGGAACAAATTATGTTCATTGTAATCAAAGTGTTTTAATGACTCAGATGATGTAGTTCCATATAATTTGAAATTCCTGTAGAAATATTTTTAAAAAATCATTTTCAAGTATCAGATCAAATAGAGCCTAATTTCATGTGGATTTGTGTTCTACCATCCCACTAACTGACTCACTGTCCTGTGAAGATAGCTCCTGCTATCCCTACAGATTGATCTTCTTTGCCTCTTTATCTTGCCTTATACTCTGCTGTCCTGGCTATAATTCTACTGTAGGCAGCCTTCAAATGCTTCAAATTCAAAAGAATTTCAGATTTTATATCTCCATTTCTATAAAATCTGTATCTTTGAGCAATTTGAGGGCCATTGTTTGGGGACAGGGTTCATTCTTTATACAAGGATGAGCCATGCTGCTCCCCTTGAAGAAAAAAAGAGCAATGCTTGGTCAAGAAAACTAAATGTAGACTGAAATGGATGATTCCAATGAGCATGTGGTGCAGAATAATTTGGGACAATTTGCATGAGCTCCTCATTTATATTGATGCCTTAAGCATCATAATATAGCTTTGGCTTTTAATTAGTTAGCAACATCTGGTCTTGAATGAAGTCTCATTGATGAGACAGTAACACAATCTCCTACTTGTCAAAATGTAATGTGTGCTTAAGTAGGGTAAAACCAGACCAGCTGCATGCTTAGTTACTTGTGGCCTCCAACCTGGAGTTTGAGAAAACAGTTGCTGCTGTTCTTTGATTGTGAGTTATTATCTCAGTGCAGGACCCCAAAATTGGCATTACTAACAGTTTTATGAAACTTTCACTTCTTATGCAAATTTCCAGAGGAACTTTCATTTCTTACGCAGATTTCTTGGAAGTGTTTAGTCAGGTTGGACGAGACTTTTAGCAACCTGATACAGTGAAAGATGTTCTTGGCTGTGGCATGGTGATGAATTGGACTGTGTGATCTTTGAAGGTTCCTTCTAACCCGAACTGTTCTAATATTCTATAAATTCAGCTCTTATATCTTTACCAGTAGCCTTCCCCATGCCTTACCCCGTTCTAATATCTGTGATTGTCAGGTCTAAATGGGCATGGAGGAATAAATCAAGGGTCTATTTTCCCTCTGTTTCCCTTTGATATGAGTAAGGTTGGACTCCTGGTGACTTTATGTCAATCTGGGATCTTTGCTCGTGACTCTTTATGCAGGGGCCTGTTTCTCTCTCCTCCTCTTTCTATAAAAGAGCCATCTCCCACTCCCTGGTGTTTGAAACTGGATTCACCATCCTGATTTAATCTTCTTTTTTCAGCCAAGTTGATGCTAAGGCCTTGCAGTGTCAGCAGAATGCGAGTTATCACTGGCCACTAGGTCACAACTGCAGCTGACTGCTTGAGGATGAGTGGTGGCTTGCTGAATTGAGAGCAATCAGTCACTAAAACAAAACAAGGGAGAAATGATAGCTGGAATAGAAGTCTTGTAGTCTTGGACCTGAAACTGTTCCAATGATTGCATCTTATACAGATTACTTTGAACTGTGTTTTATTTAGCCAAGTTTAGTGATTGCTGGATGTTTCTGTTTAAATTACAGTTTTCAAGGCAAACTTTCCAGCCAGAGCAGCCTATCAAGTTGCTGCTTTGCCCAAAGTAAGTGTCACTTCTCTGTCTACAAAAAACTCCAAAATTTTCTAGAATACCTTACTACTGAAGCATTCTGACAGCTTTTCTTATTCTGAAATAGCTTTGGTTGCAGTTATTTTAATGAAGACTCTTAATTAGTTTCTTTTCCAAGTATACTGTTCTTATTTTCACACATTATCAGAGATCTGAATATGAGATACATATTTCTTTATGGTGGAAGATAGATAAAACATTAGAAATAAGGGCTTATGATACTTGAGTAAGCATAAATTGAATTTACAATATTACTGAACATTGCTAAATCAGTAATACAACTGTCAGAAATATAATCTCTCTCAAATGTCACTCTGTTCTTACAAAGTTGTGTTGTTCATCCAATTGCTTTATAAAATAGATACATTAAATTCCTAATATGTTTCTTCATTGTTTTGTCACAGGGGGCTAAAGTTGAGATTGAAGCTATTGCCATTCAGGGACCTCTCCAAGATGCTTCAGCATGACTATAAGTGGAGACTGGATATCTTACAATGACAGTTTTAGATTTGTTAATACTTCTCCCTTATATCCAATTCCTACAGCTGACCAACAGCAGTTACACACAGTTGAAATCAGTAAACTTTATGAGGAAAGGTGCTTTCTTCAGGACTTACAGTGAGTTCTCTGCTGGCAAACCCTGAAAAGTGCCTGACTCCTGCTAAAATCAGCTGAGCTAGATTGCAGGACAGGACCTGCCCTTTGTGGAGGTGACTGGATATTCAGGTATTAAGGTACATACCTGGGTGAATGTATTAGAGTTATACTACAGGTGATCTGGACATGGAAAACTACACTGATTTGTAATAGTAGGTTTTTAGTAACAATTTTATATCAGGAAAAATGACAGAAATGAGAAAACAGAACACTTGAATTGCTTAGCATGCATCTTCACTTCTGAGGAATTATACTGTATTTGCTTCTGAATTTTCTTAACCTCTTTCTTTACATAATAGATTACTGTTGAGACAGATTTTTTTCATATGTAAGCAGTTGCTGAAGAAAGTTAATATTAATTTCAGAAAGAAGAAAATTATGCTCTTCTGAAGTAAAGTGGTATCTTTATAAATCAGATGAAAATTAATACCTATCTGTAATTTTTTTTATAGCAGTTCAACTTTGACTATGTTTTGATTAATAAACCAACAAAAATTAAAAAATGTTTAATGAGAATAAAATATAATTGCAACTGCAAAAATGTGCTTGTCTATTATGGGAACAAACTTTTCTTTTCCCGATTGTGGTTTGATTCTCCATTACCAAAAAAGTCTCCAGTTTGTCTATTCAATAACAAATAATTTGAACCAAAAGAATAGGCTTATTATCAACATTCTAATAGCTAAGGATTAAATTCTCCAGGACAGGAAGCTTTCAATTACCATGTCATTACAGTTCTTGTAATTTTTTCCTGTGCCATTAAGGTCAGAAGCATCGGCTTGATGGGGTGGTTAAGCAATACTGAGAAGTCCAACTGGTGATGGCAGTAACTTATCCCATCCTTCTGTATTGATCTTCTATCAAGTAGAAATGGATACTGTGAGAACAGTCAGCCCTACTTTCCAGTCCTAGATTTGATGTGAAGCAGCCATTCCTTCTTTTCACTGAGCTTATAAATTGTACCATTATATAAAAAAGATTCATAATGAGATTTTCACAGCAAATATGTGCAGACATAAGGATTTTTTATAGTATCATCTTGCTTTCTTTGGAAGATAATTATTTTTATGAGAAGCAAGATAAATGCCTTTGTTATTTCAAACAGCAAGCTTCCAAACAGCCTTTGAAAAATGCCTAACTTTTCTCTAAATAAACTTCTCATACATAAACTTTGATTAGTTTTGGCTTCTGTTCTTGTTCTGTCTCCTTGGCTGTACTAATAATGCATCTTATGCTCTATAGCTCTGACTCCATAAGAATCCCACCTAAGAAAAGACATGGTCAGACTTGTGAGGAAGGAGTTAGTACTAATATGGCTATGACTTTCTAGGAAAAACAAAGCAGATGTTCCTTCATTTTGTCAATTAATAATAATTAAAAATAATGTAATTTAATGGAGTTACATTTAAATGTTTAAATGGAGTTTAATTCCTAATTTACATTTAGGTTTCTCCATTACAGCTTTGTTTAGGTGTAATTACATGGTTGGGATTTATTTCACTGATTTGCAAGAGATTTAGTTCAAGGTTTGAACATGAGCTAAGTTCAGCCTTTTATAAATCACAGTGGTTGTCCCTTCTTACTGCTCACGTTCTTGCCCTCTGCCTTGCTAACCTGTCCTGCAGCCTTTGTGCCCACCTCGAACCCAACACTAGATGGCAGTTGTGATATTTTTTGGCGGGCTGACTTGTGCATTGGCCGGTTAAGGTTCATTATAGCGCTCCTTGGGAGACTTCAGTGGAGTGAATATACCATCGCTTTCCACAGTTTGAGACTGAAATGTCAGTTAACACCTGGAAAAAGTTCCATGCCGGATGCAGCTAACACTGCTTCCATTAAGTGTTTTTATCAGTAAGTAGGTGATATTCTCCAAAAACTCCAGAACTGAAATTCCCTTTTAGCTTTATGATTCTTCAGGTGAAGACAGTTGTAGTTTTTAGACTATATATTTAAATCAAAGCCATTCAGGACATTTTCTTGATGCATATTCTTCTGGTACAGGAAGTCTAGAGTAACTGAAATAAGCCCTCTTATTTACAGCTCTAATGTAGTTTTCAAAATAAAAAATCAGCCTTCCACAGAGAAGTGTAAAACATTTATTTTATTTAAGCAGAGTTACATTATTTGATTCTATTCTTTAAAACAAAAAGGCCAACACCTCTGATTCTCCAATATGAAAAGCCTATCTCTTAGGTCTTAATTTGCAAACTGCTCTAGTACATTAAATCGACATTTAATAAATCCAGTTTTAAATAGAGTTATGTTAACAACATCTTTTTTTTTCCTTTGCTAGACTGAGCTGCATGCAAAATACAAAGTGGCAACTCAGCTTGTGGCATCCTGATTTCAGCATTTAAAATTTGCTTCTATCACATGTAACTAAAAAACCACAGCAAAACAGGTCTTCTCTTCCTGTGAAAGTAAAGCAATGTATAAAGTACTGAAATGTGTATGTTCTACCAGGTGTTTATTTTAGTAAAACTCTTTATTCTTTAAATCATTATATTCTCTACAGATTAAACAATGAAAAAAAAAAAAGTCAGTACCTAGTTTTAATAAAACTGTGTTCTCTTAAGCCATATAAACTGCCCCAGTCTTCTTCTACCAGCACTTGCTCTTGCTGCAGTGTTTACCTAAAAGCAGTTCCTCATTGAGTCAAAGAGCCAGCCCCAGCCAGCCAGATGGACAGGGATCTTCTGCGATTCTACAGTGTGTGTATGTGTCTGCACAGAACTGACAGGGTGCAAATTTAGCTGCCTCTAGAGTTGTGTTTATTGGTAATTAGAAAAAAAAAAATTCTACCAGAACCTTTTTGTTAGCTTGGAAATTAAGCATGTTCTTTTAAGTGTACTGTCCAGCATTCCCTGCAGTGAGGAATGGTTACTTCTACCTTGGATGAAGTTGAGGGCTGAAGATTGTTTAGTTTTTGATAAAATACAAAGCAATCATCAAAAATGTTTGGCTGTATTAAAAAAAAAAAAGAAAAATAATTAAAAAAAGATGCTTAGTTGCTTAAGATCTGGAGGTGTATCCTGTAAAAACAAATATTGGAGCATATCCTTTCCCCAGCCTTTAACACAAGAACGTTCTTTGACAGACCAATTTCTGCTCCTTGAAATCTGTGTAGTCCCAGGTTTGCAGAGGCAAATAACTGCAGGCACTGGCCCTGTATCCATAGTACATACTTTGGTAGCTCCCAGACCATGAATACCAGATCTCAATGACATTTGCATGGTAGGGACATCTTATTTCTCAGGGCAGGAGTGTTCAGCATATTTCTAGCAGGCACATTTTGATAATTTAGGTGATTTAACTTTTCATGTTTAAGTATCAAGCATATTTCCTCTTTAGGAAAAGAGAATCACCTGTTGTGATTATAGAATATGTAAGGATGAAGATGACTGAGAAAGACTGCTACTGTTGAGTCACTGACTGGTTTATATTCCTCTTGTTTCCATCTGCATTGCTTAATGGCCTGAAGAAGCTGAACAATGAGGAAGAACATACATAGTTACCTGTCTTCCTTGTTACAACAGTGGTAGAAAGAGGGACTCTGAGGTGAGCAGGTAACTTTGACTCCCTTGTATCTTCACACTTTATTTCCAAGTGCAGTCTCCTCTGTTGCTATGAATACTACTGATCTCTGTCACAGAGCTCTTGTTGGTTTATGCTTGAAAATAGTTTAAGGATAAATAGTTTAAGCATAAATAGTTTAAGCAGACTGCAATTCATGATCTTGCCAGTAGCCAGCCTGTCTCTGCTGATTTAATCTCCTGTGTTTTGGAGTTGGGCTGTGCTGGCACATGTCCTGATGGCTGAACTGAATTCCCAGCTCACAGGAGGAAATCAGCCATGAGATGCAGCTGAAGATAGAAGGGGCATCCTGGAACATGGCTGTACACCCAGCCCAGTCCTATGTCACTTTGAGCTGTTCCCATTGTGCTCAGTATCTGTTCCCCCACTCCTCAGCTCTCAAAAGTGCATGATGCTGTTTTTCAAGGCTTCTTTTCATGGAATGGTTTGAATATGTGGATAAAAACTTTGACTACTTCTGTTTGAATTTTTGATGCTTACTCTAATGTCAATAGATTTATTAATAGAACTAGCAGCTCGTTTTAGCTTCTCTATTACAGAAGGCTAGAAAAGCTAAAAATAAATTAAAAGTGACATCCACTTAGCAAAAATTCCCTAAAAAAAAAGTATGCTTTTGGGTTCTAAAAGTTTATGATGTTGCCTACAGGAAGTTGACATTAAATGAAGCTGACAAGTTCATAAGAATGCTGCTGAGCAGAAAACCTTAGATTTAGTGATACAGCCAAGAACTATCAGCTTATACAAAAGGTTAATAGGCCAAGGATATCAATTAGATTGTTTAATACGAACCAGAATCAGCTGGAGTCAAACATGTACATGCAGTATGAAATTATCTCTTAGAGGGGATTTATATAATTTGCTGGTGACAGGATTTTTGTTAAGTCCTTTTGTACAATAAAACTAATAAAAGAGCAATATTGTGCTTGCCATTTTTAGGTAACTGACTTTTTTGTCCATGTCTACATCCTTATGTCAGAGAATCTTGTAACCACAGTCCCCAGCTATGCATTATATATAATCCCTTTGCACAGGACATAGCCTCAAGCTGTGCCAGCAGAGGTTCAGGTTGAACATCAGGAGGAATTTCCTCACAAAAAGGGTTATTAAACATTGGAATATACTGCCCAGGGAGCTGGTGGAGTCACCATCCCTGGATGAGAAATGACTGGACGTGGCAGTTACTGCCATGGTCTAGTTGACAAGGTGGTCTTCAGTCAACATTTAGACTCAAGTAACTTAGAAGTGTTTTCCAACCTAATTGAGTCTGTGATCCTGCAACATTCACTATCAGAACATATTTCTACTCTTTATCTGACCCAAAACACAAATCATATCCAGGGCCTGTTCTCACAGGAAATTTGTTTGAAAGTATTGCCCTTCAACTTCATCTCCAAAATGATTATTTAGTATTTTGGAAAATAACCCAGACAGTCCCTGATAGCATATTTCTCCAGGAGGACAGCAGTCCAGGGAAATAAAATAGATAACCTTTTCTTTTGGAACAGTCTTCTATTTGTCTCTTACATGTGTTTGTATTTTCTCTCTTAGAAATCCATTTTAGAAGCCACAAGTGCAGACGAAGAAAGCTACACAGCTAAAGACAGGTTGTTATTGACCATGAATGTTAACAGCTGTGAAGTTATCTTCTAGGATTTATACAACTAAAACATCCCACTCAGTTAAAAATGCCCTCTTCTCCCTGTCTTTGCAGAAGTCATCACATATATTGTACTACAATCCCTTCAATAAATTTGAGTTTAAAAATGGGGAGTGAGCAGCACACAAATGGGTTCTGGACACTGCACTCTGTTGTCTTCTATTTTCTGGAAAACTCACCTCTGCATTTAGTTAGAGCTTGGTAAATGGACTTTCCTCTCCCAGTCCTCTACATGCTGTACACTTCAGCAGCTGCCTACATGGGTAGTCCAGGCACTCAGAGGAACTGCCTACATAAAATGATTTAAAGAGAAAAAACCTACACTCTGTTCTTTATCCTATATAATGTTGGTTGACGGTTTCAATGATTTGAAATAAGTTATTTGAACTTGGGAAAATCTCCTAATTGAAAAAGGAATGATCATACTGCTGTTGAAAAATTATGCTGGTGTGTTTAGAAGGCACTCTGTGGCAGAGAGATGAAAGTTTGGGTATTTCAAACTCTTGAAGTCTTGGCAGCTTGACTTTGAAAAATCTGTATTATATAAAACTTTTCTGATGCCTCCTATTCATATGTCTGTAGCTTGTGGTTCAATCCATAAAAAGCCTTTCTATTTTCCCAACCCAATAAAATTTAAAAATATTCATGGGAACAGAAGAGCAGGCCCAAGAAGAGGATGTTGACTGAGACATAACTTCTATTCCTTGTTATTAGTTTTCTCTGAAACACATGGAAAAAAATTAATATAACAATTAATTTAAGGGGTAATTTGATATTCACTAAATCTGACAGGAACTCAAAGTGAAAGTTCCCTGGAAGTATCACAGGATGAAGGGGATGTCTGCTCTTCTTCCACATCTGTAAGAATGTTCTGTGTGGACCTAAAAGCAACCACTGGTTCTGCTTCCTCTTCCCCCATGCCGTTGACACACAGTTGTTACAGACACTAACATCACCTCTGTGTGTCACTGCTACGGTCTCCCCCTCACCCTGCTGCCTTTTCTCTTAACAACTTTTGAAATCACCACATCATTCCAGTCAGATTTGACATAGAGGCAGGCATTTCACAGACAGTAAGTCCTAAATAAGGACAAGAAACAAAGGGCATAAATTGAAGTACAGGGTATTACCTTTAAATACAAAAATTATTTCTTTTTCTGTAAGGACAGTTAAGTTATGGGAATAGGCTACCCACAACTGATGGAGTCTCCACTGCTGGGGGTTTAAAACCCAACAGGACAACCTGTTCCTGCTTTGAGCAGGACTAGACAAGCTCCAGAGATATTTTTCTACATCAGCTATTCCATGACAAAGTATAGCTGAGGAACTGTGTCCAGCCCCTGAAGCTACTGTTGGCCATCAGCAACTGAGAAGCTCTGGGGCTCACTCGATAGCTAAAAGATAGTGCCAAAGGGATGATTGGCTGAAATCACAATGTCTGACCATCCCAGCTCAAAGTACTTCTTTTCCAGCTAGAAGACTCTGCAAGGGTAGGGAATGTGAGAATGTGGGACTTCCCCACTGAATTGTGGTGTTCCATGAGGGTGGGTAGGGAACACAGGAAAGGTGGGAAATTTGCTTGGGAATGAAGGTGACCAATGAAAGACATCCAACTGCAGCAATTCTCACTGTTAATTCAGATTGTTAATATAACATGAAAAAAGCCAACTCCCTTTAATGGTTTCAAATTCAACACACTTAGCATGTCACTGAGCATTCCCTTGTTCTTAGGAGGACACTAGCTACCTATAGAGCCCTATTTATTTTTTTTTTTTTTTACCAGGATCAGCCTGTATTCTCTTAGTCATACCCTCCTAGAGACAAAGCTGTGAATGTTTTTGATGTCTCTCAAAGTAAGAATTTTTCCATTCCCTTAAGCAGTCTTGCTTTCCTGCCCAGAATCTTGCTTTATTTCTTCAATATCCTTTCAAGATGGAAGAATTTCTCCCTTACACAACAGAATCACAGGTTTAAATGGTCACTATTCCGTTCTTAGTATTGTTTGCTCCTCTTGCCTGCAGCTGTTCTCTGAGCTGTGTCAGTGCACTCCCATCATCTGAAATGCATTACAGACATAGAAGCAGGGCTGCTCTTTCTGCTCCCTTACAAAACTGTTGGGGAGAATACTGTCAAAGCAGGTAAATGCAGGAAGAATTTCAATGAAGCTATAATCATCACTGGGTGAAATTTCTGGAAATGTTCAAGGCCAAGCTGGATGGAGCCCTGACTAACCTGATCTAGTGGGTGGCATCCTTGCTCATTGCAGGAGACTTGAAACTAGGTGATCTCTAGGGTCTGTTCCAACCCGAGCCTTTCTATGATTCTCTTACTCTTCAGAAGCAGGTAGACATTCTTTGAGGTTTCCTAGAATCATGTTAAATGCTTTGCTAATTCACAGCACAGAGAGATGATTCTTTGTAAAAGCATAGGAGCTTTTGAAAAAAGACATAATTTTAAGACGTTAAAACCAAGTTGATTGATTAAACTTGCTTTGACTTCATAGGCAAAGCTATCTGGCATAAATTTAAAGATCCTGCAAAGGAACAGTTGTCAATGGCCAACAACTGCTTGTCTTCATAGGCTGGCTTAAAAAGTAATGATCTATTAAGATGAGCAACCATCAAACATGAAAATTAAAGGGAGGTGAGCATTTATTTTTAATCACTGCTGATCTAATTTTACTTGGGTAATCACAAGGCCATAAGGGCACATAAGCCTCGACCAAACTGCTTGATCACCACCCTACTTGTCATACGGACTGCAGTGCTTATGCTGAAAACCATTTCCCTTAGCCCTCTAGCAGAAGCAGAAGCAGCAGTGCAACATGCTGGCTTGCTGTAAGGTTGTGAGACATACTGGCATTGGGAAGGAATCAAACACTGCTCACCCCAAGTGCAAGAGGTTGCTTTGGAAGTCATGCAAGACACTGGTCAAGGCAGCTACCACCCTTTCTGCTGAAGCTGTTCTCCTTTATTTCAGAAATACTTGCTAGCCCAGAGAGATTTTGATCATGACTAAGTACGCCAGTGATTAGGAGCGAGGGGAGAGGGAGAAAGTGATTCCAGCTATTGCAATAATATTTGCTGGGGGAAAGGAGGAGTTGTCTGCGTTGCCTGCTCATCCTTTTCCACATTCCAGCAATACCATAGGGTAGGTAACCTGTGCTGGTGGAATCACCATCCCTGGAGGCGTTCAAAAATGTATGGATGCAGCAATTAGGGACAAGATTTAGTGATGGATCTGGCAGCACTGAGTTAACAGTTGGACTTAACAATCTTAGAGGTCTTTTCCAACCTAAATGATTCTATGACTCTAATTCTGCCTTCTGGGGCATGTGAATACCTTCCATGATAAACTCAAGTGTGAGGTTCTTAGTGAATGTGGAGGAAGAGGAGGGAGTAACTTTTGTAGCCAGACTGTGGTGACAGAATTTTGACCATAATCTCAAAGTCTGCCAGAGGGATAATCTTATCCCCTTGAATTTTTCTCTTCACTAGTGTGACAGTTTTCCAGAGGAACTTTATTTAGCCTGTGACTTTTCCTTCCCACCATGTGACTAATTATGCTGTGCAATGTACTTTCATCACAGCACCACACTGCTGATTTCAGCTGATACGGAGAACAAAAGGATCTAAAATGGCTGTCATAGAATGGAAATCACAAAGCAGCATTAAAGCACAGCTTACAAAAACAAGCCTGCAAATAATAATGAGCACAGTCATGGTTTTAACAAAGGTTTTTATTTTCCAAGACTGCATGTTGCAGTCTGTCATTCTTCCCAATGAGGGAAAAGTTATCATTGGTAAGTCTCATGTATTATATAAGGATGACTCATGTAAAAAGCATGACTTCCAATTGATTGCTTCCAAAAATGTCATTTAATGTAAAGTACTGTTGACTCTCTTGTGTAAAAATGCAGAAAACAGCTGTATGCCAACAGGGGAATAACAAGGTATGCTCATTAAGGACAGCACAGTCTTTGCTGTCTGTTAAGCAATAACCCATGTGGTCCTTCCCTCCTCTGTCAACATACCTATCTCTGTCGCTGCTGCACTATCCACAGCTTCTCCTGTTTCTTCTTCTTTTGTTTCAGGCCCTTCACTTACTGTCTCACTGAGCAGCTCAGTTTCCACCTGTTCTCCCATCTCACCTGGGAATGGTAACCATGGAGACCAAATTGGGATCCACTAAGAAAAAGCACCAAGTGCCCCAGCTCCTTTCTGTAAACTTGATTTTGCTTTGTCAGCTCTCCAATGCCCCTTACCCAAGGTACTCTCTGAATGAACTCATAGAGAACAAACAAGATGATCCCAAACACTATTTATCATCCAGCTATATGGTTGTCTCATGCCCATGAAGTTCTCCTAATGCTTTCACAAAATCCCCTTGATATAGCCAAAGGAAATCATGAGTACTATTTCTGTTCAAATAATTTTTCCTGGATTTTGTTTCAGAGATGTACAGTTTTATTTGCAATTGGAACAAAACAGAAACAGAAAACATGGTAACATCCAAGTCAGGCTGAAATCCTTCTTTCTCTGGGAAGCTGCTGCCTAACTCATTTCCTCCCATAGCTACAGAAGCATAAAGGAAAGTAAAACAAATGCTAAGTATCATATGTACCATAGCATAAAAATAGAAAATCCTTTCTTCATTAGATGCCTCTGGAAAGAGAATGCATACAAGTTAAGGTATTCCTTCTACCTTGGAAGTAATAAGAGCAAAACTTTTCCCCACAAGCTTCATTCACTTGCCCTGCATGCGTCACTTGGTGCTAAAAGCCCCATAACTCATCTTCTGCCAGCCAGACAACTGTAAACATGTTTCCACTGATAAGAGGTGACGGCACAAGGTCCAGGGTGTGCTGCTCTGCCTCCAGCACTGTCTTGAGGCTTAGAACTGGTGAATAATGAAATTGGAGTTTGCAGCTGGGCAGGATGTGTGTTTAACAGGTGAGCAACCTGTCATTTACTGCTTATGTAAAACAAGGCTTTATTCCAAAGGATAGATGCCCATTTTATGTAGAGGACAAAATTCTTTTGTGAAGATACACAGAAGAGGACAAAGCAATCCAACGATCATGTTCAGCTACTGGGATGCAAAGAATGAGATTCATATAGTCAGTTCAGAGACATGCAGCACAAAGCCACAGGATTAGTGGCAGTGTGTGTAACTGGCTCAGGACTTCACATAGAGCAGTCCTTCTGCACCTCACACTTCTTCAAGGCAAAAGTGGAGTGAGGATGTCTCCCTGCAGAGAAATACTCCTCATGTGCTTCATCTGCTCATTCCCTGAAGAGCTACTCCAGGACTTATCTGATTCCTTAACAAGCTACTTTGTACCATTTAGGAGAAATCTGATCCCTCCTGTGAAGTGATCCTCCTCTGCACGTGCAGCCCAGTCCCTGTCCTCTGGGCACTAACCCAAAGACAAGCATACGCTGCACTATTCAGGAAGGAGCTCACCTCCCACCAAAGGTCCCTCCACAGCCCATGGAAATACCCACCACCTCAGAAAGCTCTGCCTCCTCACACAGCCTCTCTCCCCACCCAGTCATCTCCAAGCATTTGTGCAAAGACAGCCCTATGTCTCTCCACTACTACTTCTGCTTGTCTTGTAGCCAAGCTTCTAGGACAGACTGGACATGCCAAGTGTGCATCAAAGAGATGCTTTTTCTTCTACATCTGAGCACGCACCCTCCAGCTTTATGTGTGCAAGGACAGTTGTTTTATAATTAGTACATGTGACTAAGTAATTGAGCCTTTGGGCTGTGCAAATATCAAGGAATGTGTCTGAGCTACCCAGAGACACAATGTTTTAAATGAGAGGAATGGTGGGACATTTTACCTGCTAAGAACAAAAAGGACATGAAATGAAATAGCAGAGGTGGAAATGCTGATTAAATTTATTACAGCTTGGACTTGTAAATCTGAGGCTTCTCCAGCCACATTCTTCTATGCCTCACATTGTACAGGCTCCCTGGACCAAATTCTGACTCCAGAAGCCCATTTGAGGCTCTTAGTAAAACCACAAGGACCCATGAAGGATTCTCTAGAGGCAAAATTTGGTTTCTTGAATTTATGAAAGCACAAATATTACCCTCAATGAGGTGGTCTTCTTCAGTACTATGCATTTTCTCGATGACTTCCACTGCAGAGCTGTCACTGCCCTCTACCAGCCCACTGTCCTCTGCTGGTCCTGGTGATGGTGCCCCAGCATCTTCTGGTGCTGGCAGCGAAGGGCCCCTGCTCTCCTCTCTCCACACAGAGGGCAGCTCAGAGCTCTCCTCGTCTGCTGCAGGCAGGGGCTCAATGCCCTCTGGCTCCTCCCTTTTACTGACCGACTCTGTCTTCCCCTCCACGTCCAGGATGGTGGCTGAAGCCTCCTCTCCTGGCAGCTGCTCACCTGGGCTGGTCTCCTCAGAGGCAAGGCTCACACGTTCCGCTGGGTCCAGCTGTGTTTGGTCAGCTACAGTGCCATGGTCATCTGCAGCCTGGGTGTTTGCACCTGATGATGCATTTGGTTACAGTACAGCAAGGAAAGGAAAAAGAGAATTACAGATAATTGGTGAATGGGCACATAAGCTGGATGACAACTAAACCCACAGTGAACCACACAAGCACTACCTGTCAAAGAGCTCCCTCCTGGCTACCAATAATACTCCCTCACAGGTCTGCTGCACATATCCACATATATACAGTAGAAGATAATGCTGCTCTTACATTAAAAAAAAGTTTTCATTTGATGCATGCAATACATTTTCATATTAAGAGAGCAGACTTGTTTGCAAGTCAATGTTCTATTACATTTTCCCTTATGAATCTGCAGTGTGCAGGTGGTTTGCTGGTGATGGGACAGTGCAAGGAAGACCTTTTCTAGCCCCAAACCAAGCACAGGATCAGTGTGAGGGAGCTGCTGTCCTGGGCTGCATGTGAGAAGTTCTGGTGGTACCTTCAGGTGGACTGAATAAAAACCCTGAGAACCCAGAGGATGTGCAGTGCCCACTTTTTAAAACAAAAACCACTTTGTCTGTCTTTTTCAGTACTTAACTACCATTCATACTATGATTTGTCTAATAAAACATTCAACAACAGGAAGACTAAACAAATTAAAACTTCTGCTTCTTTCATCTTTCATCAACTTATTGCCTAGTAAAGCAATGGGTTTTGGCAGAAAAAAAATTATGAATATAAGAACTGACAAAATTGCTTTGACGGGTATTTAAGGATAAAAGCTGAAGTCTCAAAATGAGCTATATCGACCTATCAGACTGACTTACTAACATTCTAATTAAATTCAGTTAGACAGGATCTTGTACTTAACCTTTTCTTAAAGAATGTCAGGATGAAACCTCGGGTAATTCAAGTATGAAACCTGTTTATATAATAATTACAAAACTGGAAAAACTGTATTTTCTGAGAAAATTATGATTGCAGTGTCAAAGCCAGTAAGCAGAACCATATGATTCTGTTCACAGATGAATACATCTATATATGTTCATACAAATAGATGAACAGTAGAAAAAAGTAGTACACCCTGCTCTTAAAACATCTGCTTGAATACTGCTGCCCTTAAAGTAAGTTTACAGTTGTTTTGAGATATTCAAACAAAACACCTCCCTAGCAAGTGTCACCTAGTCAGCATGCGTCTACAGCCTCAGGGAAGGATGGCTAAGCCAGAAGAAGAGCAAGAACTGAGAATCTGGACTGTTCAGACAGAAGGAAATTTCAGCTATGAGACAGATAAAATCTCATTTGGCCCAGAAACTGTCAAACCATCCAAGTTCCAACCAACCCCTCCAAATCCACAGTAATATGTCAATTTATAATGCAACTCAAACAACAGGAGGTAAATTCAGCTACAGGTCTCAGCCAACAGACCCCCCAGGGCAGGACCCTGCCTCTGACAGCTGCTGAGGGGCAGAGGAAAGAGCAGAGGGCCCCAGCCCACCCATCTGTCAGTAGAATTCCTCTGTCAACCTGTTCAAGCCCCTTTTCAATCTGTTTACATTCAGCCTCCGATGGTAATGAAGGCTGCAGCCCACTTACATCCCCTATAAAACACATCTTGGCTGGTTTTGAGCCTGCTGCTGGTCATTTCATCAAGTGACAGTTCTTGCATTATGAGAAACAGCAAATATATTTTCCTGATTACTTTCTCTAGATCTCTATCACACCTTGTCTTCCAAGCACTCCTTTTTCTAAAATGAAGCTCAAGGTGAAAGAGATACCCAATCAGAATAATAGTGAGTAAACCTTAAGCTAATCTAAGCAATGATTTAAAAAGCAATGTGTGCTCAGAGACCAGACATTTGATCTTTTCACATTTTTATTTTTCATCCCTTTAGACACTTTTCATGCCTTCACCTTGCTCAGTGCCAGATGGACAGAGAACATTTAAAACCTACAGACAGAAACAAATGAGCCATGAAAATTAGCATGTTATATAGAGCTTTAATTCATGTTAACAGTAAAAGAAACAATTCATATTTATTATTACTAAGAATCTCCTGCAGCTTCTATAAACATCAGCCCTGTAACTTCCAGCTAGCCCTCTCTACATCAAAATGTTTTATATAAATTGGATTATAAAATACTGCCATGCAACGCAAGATCTGCACTTCTGAAAACCCTGGAAGCATTCCTCTGCTCACATCTGAAATGCAAAGAATTCCCTAATATGGAAAAAATAAATCCTCTCAGTAATCTCTTCAATACCTTTATCCCCAAGAAAAATGAACATGTGGCAGTCAGCATTCCTAGGATTCCTTCTAGTTTTGTTTTATTTTTAAATTTAAAAATTGTATGTTCCCTGCTGTAAACTATTTCAGCTGGAGAAAGAAAGAAGAACACAGTAAATATAAGTGGGCCAGGGGTACAGTATTTTCTCTTTGCCTTCTTTCCTTTTGGAAAAGCCTCAAAGTTCTGTGAGTTGCACATCAACGGAAGAAAATGAAATATAGTTTCCTCTATTAACTTATTTAGAGAAGTTTTTATTCAAAATACCTTTTCTTATTAAAGTAAATTAGAAAACTGTCAACTTATCTGGTTAGTAATCACCACATTAATGCAGATCTTTCAGCTGGAATTACAAACTGCACTTCATCCTTACCATGACATGAGTGTACGTATTTAGTACATTTCATGACTATCATGCCATGATACAGAATAATTGAAATACTCAGAATAAATTACTTCTGCTGTTTCCTTGAGCTTTTCAGTTTTCCTGTCCAGGTATCTTTCAGTGGAGAATGGAAAGGCAGAGGAATTGGTATATTGACCAGGTGAACAAGACAGCAGGTACAGCATAAAGAGGTTTCTCCTGATCCTTTCAGCAGGGCTGCTGAATTTGCAGATGTGTGCTGTAGTAGTAGTAACACAGGCAACACTCAGCCCGCACAACTTGCTCTCTCCTCTCTGCAGCCACAAGCCACAGCACCACAAGACAACACAGAGAATACAAACCCGTATAAAAACCATGGATGCTTCAGGCAGAGCAGCAACAGATACTGAAGAATATAGGAATGAAACAACAACTGAAGAATATAGGAATGAAATACAGTAAATGAAATGCAAATAACTTTTTTTGTATCTGCCTTCAAGATGTATCTCTCTGGAGAGGACAATTCCTGTATTTGTGTTCTTATAGAAGTATTTCCAAACCTTCCTTGGAGCAAAGAGCTAAATATGATGAATACGGAAACAAAGTTTTGTTTTACTTCCACTGAATAATAGCAAGGATATGGAATATCCTACAAATACACCTTGCTCACAAAATTAGTCAGCCATGACTTGAGCCAATTAAAGCCACAGGAACATTGCCGACGCTGCACACTGTGTTGGGGTGGATTTTGTAAGAAAAAAGGATAGCGGGGTCAAATATTGCTAGTTCACTATTCTTTTAAAGAGGGAAAGAAAGGGCATTAGACTGGCAAGGTACTACACAAAATGAGCACCTTCCCTGAGACAGGAGGGGACAGGACCACCCTGCAAGCAGCTTGGCGCCGCTTCCCCAAAGATCCCAGCGGGGTCCCCCCGCCCGGTCCCCCCGCCCCGCTCACCCGGCGGCGGCGGCGGCTCCTGGGGGCGGCTGCGGGCGCTGCTGGAGCAGCCCATGGCGGGGCTGGAGGGCTCTGCAGCCGCTCCTGGCGGGTCGGGTCGGAGCGCACCGAACCTACGGGTGGCCCCGGCGATGGAGCTTTAAATCCTCCCCCGGCGCTCAGCCCGAGCCACCGCCGCCGCCGTCCCTGCCCCCGGGGCGGATTTGTGCGCTCTGTGAGGATGCCACAAGGTGTGAGTGGCAGCAGGCGGGAAGGGACTGCAGGTCCGTGTGCCCCAGGGCTTAACTCACCACGATGGCATGGACTAGAGGAGACCTCGCAGCCCCGCTGCCCGCCCTCCCTGCACACAAGACCAGCTGCAGGATGCACCCCTGGGACTGGGACAGACAGACCCCCAAAGTCTCAGCAACTCAAAGGCAAAAAGGAACCCCTGTTTTGCAGAGTCCTCTGGGTTCAATATCCACCTGTAACATCCTTACCATCAGCCTGAAAAGGTAAAATAAAGATAATATTTTTATATTTGTATATAGGCAAATCAACAGATGTCCAGGAAAGTTGAGGTGGCCTAAAAACTTCCCAGAGAGTAAGAACGAACAATCTTTGCCACACACTTGCTTGCATAAGCAGATAATTTATTTATTATTGCACCCAAGATATATTTGATTATGTCAAATTTAGACTAATCATGTATTCTCCTAAATGGACATTTTTTTTATCCACCCAGAAATTTATTCAGACAAATCATATTGTATTTGGCATTTGTCCAGGGTTTGTTACGTTCCACGGCCAAGGTAGAGCAGTAGCAATAACTCTAATAACTCCTGCAATAGCAGTAGCAATAACTCTAATAACTATAAATAATAGTTTCTCCTTCCTCAGTTTGAGTTAATTTTTAGGAAGCTTTTAAAAAATAACAGAAAAAAAATCCACTGTGGCTATATATAGGATTTCTATGAGACATTAGACACTGAAATGCTGGTAACATCTGGATTAGTAAAGCATTGCTGTGTGACAACAAAAGTAGAAGTGCAACAAAGGTCTTAGCAACTTAGAAATTAATTTCAGAAATATTTAACCTTCGTGCTGCTGGTGAGAAATCCTGACTGCTGTGGTGGGAGCAAGGTCAGTTCCCTACACAGCACATGGGGATTCCCTGAACAGCACAGATGAAGACACCCAGGCATCCCACTGCTCTGCTGCCACAGGTAGGAAATAGATGTGACTGTGATGACTGTGAAGGAGTACTGACAGCTAAGGAAGCCTGACATACCAGGAAACAAACCTGACTCCCACCTTTCTTCTGTGATCTTTCAGAGAACAAAGTAAGGAGGATGGGCCATCAACTCATCAAACACTGGGCACTGAAGAAAATAGAAAAGGGAAGGCTACATTCAGTTCATTCTCTTACCTGCAGAGCTTTGTACCTGTTTCCTTCCCTGTCCTAACCAAAGGATGAGTTCTGCAAAATGCACCTACCATGCAGCTTACTTAAACAGCAGAGACAGGAATTCAGTGTTTACAAGGCCAGAGAGAGGGAACACGAGAGGGAATAGGAGTCAGCGTGTATTGGCAGCAAGGCTCACCGAGGGCTCTGTACTTTGTGTTCTTTAAACAGGCCTTGGACAGGATACAGAAATAGAAATGAGAACCCAAGGACCATTTGGCAGGTGACTCTCATGACCACTAAATAAAATGTCACGGTCTTCCCTCCTCCTGCATGTAGAAGTTGCATCTTTTCAGCAGGAAGACTGGACATAACGGAGCCGGACACAGGTAGGGCCACGCCGGGACAGGGCTGCACCTCAGTCTTTCAGCTGCATTGCCATGGACCAAGCCAGGCTTGGACAATGTGTGCCCTCTGCAGAGCATTCACCACAAACATTTCCCAGGGATAACTGCAGGCTGCCTCTGCCACTCTCCTACATTCTGGGAGCACAGGATTGTACAGAGCTTGTACAGAGTCCCAAAGAAATTTGTTCAAGTGATAGAGTGGCTGCAGCGTGACGTTGGCTGATGAAAATCCTTGGTAGGTTTCCCATCCCTTCCCTTCAGCAGGGCACCTCTCCACAGGTGCCTTCTCTAATTCAAACCACCCTGGTTCTGTCCCAAATGAAGGCAGTACCAAAGTAGCTAAAAAACCTCCTAAATCTTTAGGAGCAAATAAACTAAACAATTATATTGAACTAGTTCTTTTATTCAGGAATACAAATTGGGAAACTAAAATTACATATAAAGTATGAGTATTCAGGGAGAGCTGTACATCCCAAGGTAAAGCCACAAATACCTATGACCTCTTATATACAATCAGTAATGCACTTTCAAAAGCAAACTTTGCAAAGATTTCTCTAAGGCCCTGATAATTTTTAAGTTCTCTGGGCCAGTACTATATGAGCAAACTTGTTGCACTCATTCCAGAGCTCACTAGCTGTTAAGATTTTTGAGCATTTTAGATATTATTCCTACTGCAGCTATGAAATTTATATCTATTTTCTGATAGTCTCAAATCCTGGGACTTTCCAAATCACAGTGACTTTTCAAAACATTATGTTAATCAAGACTTCTCTTTTTTGTGATTTTTTTTCTCAGCTCTTTGGCTATTCTGTACAGAACGGCCAGTACCTAAACAAGTAATAAAATATTCTAAATTGTTTACTGTGTCAAATAATTCAGGCCAAATGTTCCACTGATCCAAATATTTGTAGGTCCATTGAAGGCTGTTCTGTAATGCTGATTTATGAACTGCAGAGAGCTGCCTTCTGAAACAGCTATTTTTGTTTTGCCTGGGATAGCAATGCCCTTGAAACTCAGCTCCTCATACATGCATTGTAATTTCCTGGAAAGGAGGCAATCTGAATATTTTCTCATCAAATCAATTACTGTCTTTAGAAATTTGCACCTGTGGATTTCTGCACAATTTGGCCCTTAGAAAATGCAGTTTCTCATTGTACTGGCACTGGATTTAAGCTGGCTACACATATAGGTATACAAATGTATGTATTTATACATGTATATATATTTTAATATAATATAATATAATATAATATTATATTATATTATATATAAATATATATATTTATATATTATTATATATTACACATACTTCTTAGCATGCTTTTACTGGCTGAAAATATATCCAGGTCTGCAGATACCCAGGTATTCACAATAGACAGTATTTAACTTCAAGGTTTTCCCTGTTCCCTAATGAGATAACCTTTCTGCACTTGACCCATTTTTTTTCCTCAACTCCTTCCTTCCTTCCTTCCTTCCTTCCTTCCTTCCTTCCTTCCTTCCTTCCTTCCTTCCTTCCTTCCTTCCTTCCTTCCTTCCTCATAGTAAAGCTGCTTCAAGGGTGGCTGAGGAAAGGTTTTAATTCAGATCTAGTGGGCCTGTGCCTTACTGGGATTCTAAATTCCCAGTGATCTGAAACAAAGAGCTGCATTTGTCTGCCTGACAATACAGGGGATAGATCAGTGCACGACCCTGTGAAAATCAGATGAACATGTTTGCATTTGCTGTAAATGCAATGATTATCAGGGAACACAATCTGTCACTTTTAATAGCCCTGATGTGCAAAACTAGAGAATAATGACTGCAGGTGTTCACACAACATTATTGTGTAATTGTGCAGAGACTTGGCCAGACTATAAATCAAAGCAGGACTTTATTTTTGCATATTTTCGTTCTACAAAAAAAGTGTGCTCTGTTCATACTGGTAAAGATACATGCCTAGCTTGTCAGAAGATCATTCTTCTTTTTTGAATTGAATCTCATGATTCAGGGTTAGCATGTGAACTATGGCATATGAAGGATGGCTATAGACATGCTGTCCCTCTTGCAGCAGCTTTAGCAGAGGTTACATCTGAAATCCCCCCAGTCACACTACATATTTACTGGAGCTTTCCTGGCAACAGATCCATTACCTGTTACCATCTCAGGCACCCAGCTACTCTAACAGGGAGCAAGTGCTGAATTCTACACATTGCCTACTGACACTCAGGGGAAGGGGCTAAGCAGCTTCAGATGTTCCTCTGCATCCCTGGCTACCAGAGTGATCCCCACTTTCTCTCAGGATCAGCAGCATTGCCACTTCAGCTTTATAAACACCTCAGGAGTTCAGAGAATTTAACAGAATGATCCATCCCAGACTGTACTACAGGGTGCCCATGTATACTACAGGGTGCCCATGTACTGCTCATTTTTCAGACTTCAAAATTACTTTTTCTCATTCTTCTCTTTTTCTTCTTTCTGAAATTTTCTCTCAGTTAACTGTCTACAACAGTACCTCATTTTACTGTTCATTGGACTTTGCGATGAGTAATGAGAAAAGCTGATGGTATTATTACCACTGCATTTGTGGGGCCAGTGCTTGGGATTGTATAACACAGAGAAGAAGTTGCTTTGGGATTTCTCTGCAGAAAGGCATGCTGCTTGGATGAGCCCACATGTGCAGTATGTCCAGTGCTGATTCCTTGCAGCCAAACTGCTGCAAGAGACCCCACAGGTGTTCCTGGCCAGCTCCATGAACTTGCTTGTCTGTCCTCAGGTATGTGAAATTCTGCCACCACAGTTTGCTTGCAGGCATTGATGTCAGTGCTGCTGCATGAGATTCCCTTCATGCTTTAGGATTTTAGCTTTCATATTTTTCATGTATTTGTAATCCTGCAATTCTTTAGTGTATAACTCTAAGCTCTATATAGAGTGTTAACTACTGTCTTCCCATTTGGTCAGACAAAACAGTTCCTCTCTAGGCCTGGGAATCAAGGACACCTTTCTGTCTCAGGCCCCGAGAAATGTAAAACAAAAGTGAGTTGGGGGGGAGCAAACCTGGGGTAAATCACTTCATTACCTGAAGCTGTAATTGAAAGATTAACCCCCAATATGCAAATGAACCAAACTTAGAAAAGTATGAAAACCCTTGACACATCATCCATTTTTTTGGGTGTAGCCCCTGGGTGGGATTTGTCTGCCTGAAGTGTACCTGAAGGCCCTTCAATAAATATAATCACTTTTTATTCCCTTAATTTTATCTGGCCTCTGTTTGTAGTTAATCCCAACAAGGCATCACCCTGACTTCCCTTTTTCAGATACACTGAGTTGGTTTTGTTCACCCAAAATGATGAAGTTGCTTTCTAATTTTTGGGATAGGTCAGTGTTCTACCAGTGATTTTTCTCACAGTGATCTCACTCTCCTACCTCTTCATACCTCTAACTGGTGCTTTCTTACATAACCTCGTCGGCATTTTAGTGGGGAAGAGTGGTGAAAGAACTTCAAGACCACTGCTCTCTGGATTAAGTTCTCCCTCTCTGTTGGAAACCCTGTTCCTGCCCTCTCACCAGGCAAGCCAAGGGTTAGGCCAGGGTGAGGAGTGGTCCTGCTTTCTCCAAGTATTCTGCATTCCCTGCATGTTCATCTTCACTGCCAAACTGAGCAGAGCCCCAGAGCCACAGTAATCCTTGACTCAGCCTGGGAAGGAGTTGACCTCCCTGGTTGGGCATGGTGGGGAGGGCAAAGGGGTTGGATGAGACCGCAGTGCCTGCTGTTGGCGCCAGGAGAAGTAACACTGTTTTTCCTGAGGTAGCCAGCTGCTCCCTGGGTGGCTCCATGCTGAGACTTGCTTGTTGGAGATAGAGACATTGCCTGCTGCTTCCCTGCCTTTCTTCTATTTCTACTGTATCATGACCTCATTGTGGAGGGGAGCTCAAAATCCCTGAAGGGATCCCTCAAACTCTCCCTAATGTGCCTTCCCCCATTCCTTAATTCTCAACCAGTGGCTGTCAAGGCTCATCCACTCCCAGCTGCTGTTTTTAGCAAAACGGGGGCTGTATAATATTGTTTAAGGAATTTTAGTGGGGTCAAAGTATTTTCTTTCTTCTAGTGTAACTTTCATCTGATTTGGAATGGTCCTTTGTCTTTAAAAAGGACATTTTATAGACCAGAGACCCCCAGGAGAGGCCTTCACAGGAGGGAGATTTATGGAGTGAAAGACAATAGTGCCCATTTCTGCCTGTATTCCCACCACTGCCAACCCAATCCTTATTCCATCTAGATTTAGGGACAGAATTTAGGGTCCAATTCCAAAAGTGCCTGTCAGAAAGTTCTTTCAGAAATGCAGAGATTTTTCTAAAGCACATTACTGGAAAGAACTAGTTTTATAAATGGCTAAGGAAAGTTGTTCTCTCCTGTGAGCGGAGGCTGCAAGGATACCCTTGGGAACAGCTCCCTCTCCCGGATCCATGCATGGTTCCCGCATCTTGCAAGGTGACATAAAACCTGGAAGAGTCAAAAGGAACGGCACCCAGGACTTCACGAGGCCCACTGAGCTTTATACTCCCTTGCCAGTAATCTCAACAGGAACAAAAGGTGATTGTTTCACCAGACCACAACCAACCAAGTAAAAGTATAAAAAGTTAAAAGTAAAGTCACAGTTTGATGGGGAATAACAGCAATGCACCTGAGGGCTGGGACAAGGGGAAAAAGAGGAACAAAAAGAAAGAGACATAGAATGGAGTTTACTTTTTTGTTGCGAAACAAAAGTTTGAAGTATACCTCAAAATTGATTTAATCATACTCTGTGTAAAGGGATAGATTTTTTTTTCAATAAAAGAAATTGGACTATAGAGACACATCAAAATGTAACATTTTTATATTGTTTTTTATACACTACATACATCTGTGCTTAACAGAGACATTATTCCTGGAGAACTTTACCTTTAGAGATGGACCAATTTCACTTGTGATATTTCAGCTCCACTTAAGTTTGGTAACATTTTTTCCAACATACCTTTGTCTCAGTGTTAGTTTAGATGTTAATTTAGATGCTTAAACTGATCTGTCAAAACCCAACTTTGTTACCCAGAAAAAAATGATGCAGGTGATGGTTTGCATTTTGGCCAAAGGCTGCCTGTCACTGAGAAGGTTATTCTGTTGGAAATATTTTGGTTAGGTCTGTGATCATGTATCAGAAAAAGTTACCATTGAGTTGCCACACCAGGAGAAGGGCATAGCATTATATTGTGATAAATTATTTCTCTTATTTGAAATAATATAATAATATAATATAATATAATATAAGCATACTAGAATGACCAAATACAATATGTTTTGTCTTGGCTTTTTAGTTTTTTGCTCCATATTCCATATTGATAAAGGCACCACACTCCTAAGGCCAACCAGCACAACACTTTCCCATGCTTGTGCTAACCTGAGCGAGTCTAGCAAAGCTCCTATACTAGTTTTGTAATTTCACAAGAAATGTACACGCTGGGATGCCTTTCTGGTGCAGTGTCTTAAGAGCATGAAGTAACACCAGCAGCAAACGCGTTGTCCTGTGGCTGGATCCCTGAGCATCCTCTGGGGGATATCTGCAGCTCACACTAAGAGTGTCCACACTGCTCATCCCTGCAGGTGTCAGCTGAGCTGCTGCTCCTCCCTGCGCCACCCTGGGATGCTTGTTCTAGGATGGGCAGCACTGAAGGACCGAGAACAAATGTCCTCAGCCTGAAAATGGGAGCCTCATATCGTGGCCCTGGTCCCAGACAATGCAGTGTGTTTGTCCTTAGCGAGATAGTTTTCAAACTGGTGGTTTCCAGAGTGCACAGGAGGACAGGAGGAAGTTTCCCTGTGCTGTCACTCCAGCACAGCCATGGACTGAGCTGCCTGAGGACAGGCTAAGGACACTGCACAGCTGGTGGGAGTGCAGAGCCATAGGGCCGGCAAACCCGGGAGCTGCACTGAGGGCGCCTGAAGCTGAACGTGTTAACACGGGCAGCGTCGGGCCCAAGACTATTCCCAAGCTCATGAAACTGGTTTCACACAAGAAAACTGTGTGTCTGCTCGGCCTCGGCCTGGGGCTGAATCCCATCAGGACAGGCCATTCATCAGAATTGGGGCCTGCCAGGGGCTGAGGGCAGAAGGCCAGCGCTGCTGCTTTAGCGAGGCAGTGTGCACACTGCAGACCACCGTGTGTCCCCTGGGCTGGTGCCTTGCAGGGCCCAAGAGATTCATTTTCTCCATCCCATAATTTTCCCCGTCAGCCTCATGTCAGAAGTGACAGCCCCAGGGACACCGTTCTGGTGACACCCTGCCTGAAGTACTGTGTGCAGCTCTGGGGTCCCCAGCACAGGAGGGACATCGGCCTGTTGGATGGAATCCAGAAGCCACCAAGATGACTGGAGGGGTGGAGTACCTCTCCTGTGAGGAAAGGCTGAGGAAACTAGGAATGTTCAGTCTGGAAAAGAGAAGGCTTTGGGATGACCTGATTGTGGCCTTCCAGTACCTGAAGGGAATCTACAGGAAAGATGGAGAGGGACTTTTTTTTTAACAAGAGCATGTAGTAGTAGTGACAGAAGAAACGGGAATGGCCTCAAACAGAAAGAGAGTAGGTTTACATTAGAGATTGGAAAGAAGCTCTTTACTGTGAGGGTGGCAAAGACACTGGTACAGGTGCTATGGATGCCCCCCAATCCCTGTGAGGTATTCAAGGCCAGGTGGGATGGTCTAGCAGAAGATGGCATGGCAGCGGGGCTAGAACTAGATGACCTTCAAGATTCCCCAGCAACCCAGGCCGTCTGTGATTCCATCATGGGAGGCTCAGGCCGCTACGGCTCTTTCCCCGTCAGCTCCTGAAGCCTTCCGTCAGGCTCTCATGTACACCATGAGCACAGAGCTCCTCTCCGGAACGAGGGAGGCGGTGGAGATGGGAAAGGGCGGGAACCAGCAGCCGGACAGACAGACAGACCCGCCGAGCCCGCCCCTCGCTCAAGCCCCGCCCACACACGCCTGCCCTCGTTCTCGTCAGGCATTAACCAATGACCCGCCCCCACTCACTGTGGCCACGCCCACACCGAACGAGGCCCCGCCCCGTCCCGGGCCCCCGCCGCGTTCGGGCGCGTTGGCAGCCGCGGGGCGGGGCGGGGCGTGGCGTGGCCGGCTCTCGCGAGAATTCCCGCGGGCTTCGTGCGGTGCTTGTTGGGAGCTCCTTCCTTTCTGGCGGCCCGGCCATCTTGGCGGCGCGTCTGCGGTGAGCGGGGCCGGGCCGGGGGCGCGGGGGCCGCTGCGGGCGCTGCTGCCGGGTTCTGACCGCTCCCCTCCATCCCCGTGTGTTCCAGGTACCGCCAGACCCCCCGAGAGGCAGCACCATGGTGGCCGCGAAGAAGACGGTGAGTGAGAGCGGGCCCGCGCCGGGCGCACGTGGTGGCGGGGCGGCCGGGCAGCGCCCTGGGGCGGCAGAGGGACCCGGCATGGCCTGGGCTGGGCTGGCGGCCGGGGGTGCTGGCGGTGCCCTGGGCACAGCCCGGCGCGGCCCTCGGAGCTCGGACCGGCCGCTCCTGACGCTGGCCGCGCCCCTCGGCCGCCTCCCGGTGGGCCCGGCATCCTCGGGTCCCTCCCGTGCGGTGTCCCGGGGTGTTTGCAGAGCTCCTGAAATGGCTGCAAGAACTAAGAGGTGATGCTGAGATCCTAGAGCGGGTCGAGTTAGGGTTTTGCCTTTCTCATGGAGTGGTTTTGACAGATCTGAGTTTCTTGGTCAAAGGTGGTTTCGTCCGTCAAATGTGCCTAACCTGCTGTCATGAGCATCACTCTCCCCTGTTATAATATCAGTCCGATATTGCATAGAATTCACTTCTTTGTGCTGCCCCATATAACGTTGTTAATGTGCGCCCTGGGGAGGGACAGACTCTAAACCCGGCTTAGATTTGCTAGGCAGAAGTGGTATTTACTTGGCCTTGACTGGCTGAGCTTGACATGAGCTTGTCAGATACACGCAGATGTCACTGATTTATGTAGATACAGCAACAGTGCCTTGAGATATATTTGCCTATTGAGAGATAAGGGGGTAAGAAAGAACTTTCTGAACTTGTGAAAACACAGTGTCAGCAATGCCCCTATCCATAAGCTTTCTTATATTCAAGTAACTGACTGGCCTTTCTTATTCCATGTTTCAGAGGGAGATTATTCCCATAGAGAGATCATGAAAAATGCATATATTTGAAATTTCTCTGTTTCGTTCTCCATTGTTTTGAAAAGTGTGAATTAACACAATAATGCTTTTCTACATCTTCAGAAAAAGTCCCTGGAGTCCATCAACTCCAGGCTTCAGCTGGTTATGAAAAGTGGCAAATATGTGCTTGGGTACAAACAGACTCTGAAAATGATTCGCCAGGGCAAGGCCAAGTTGGTCATCCTCGCCAACAACTGTCCTGCTTTGAGGTAAGCAGATGTGTGAGAAAACACTTCTGAGATGAGTACTTTGTGCTCATTGCTCCAGAGAATTCAGAGGGCTTTGCTGGCATGTTCCAGAGTGCTCTGAAACAAAAGTAACAGGTAGTTTGCTGTGCAATGATTTCAAGTCTAGAAATGTCGAAATGCTTCCTGGTGTTTTTCTAGCTTTCTGATTTAAGGAGTTTGCACTAGAGAAAGTACTGGAAGCTTTTCACACTTGATAGCATTCACTAAGAGTGTAATGGGGCTGAATTCCCATGTTTTTCCAAAGTAGTGTATTGGAAAATAATTTTATAGCTGGGAAAACTCATAACTGATTTGAAATATTTGAAGCACACAAAAATTGTCAAAGTTAGTTAGATCACCTGGCCAGTGAAACTGCTTTTTTGAGAATGTAATCTGTACTAATATTGTGACATTTTCTTCATTGAGTGTCTGGGCCCTTTTTTTTTTTTATCGAGGGATATTGACAGGCTCAAGAAAATGTAAACATGAAACCCAGAAATCAGATACTTGAGAAATAGGACTGTTGCAGTGGGCAGCCATCCCCAATATTAATGGGGATCCCAGAATATTGGGAAACAGTACTGGCTGCTAGACTCTCCTAGTGAAAGTCAGAAGAGAGAGCAGTATAGATGGATTTGTCGTTTTAAATTGAAATGCACGGTTACTTTGTCAACTGCAACTATGTGTCTCTCCTTTCAGCATCTGGCCACCGCTGGCTGTCAGCATTAACTCTCTTAGTTTATGCACTTTGGCACAGCTCCTGTGGCCTTTCAGAGGTCTGCAAGTGCTGAATCCTTCGGCCATGTAGAAATGAGCCTGTGTAGGAGCAGCCTGAAGGGTTTGTTGTTACAAACCTTCAGCAGACATCTAAGTAAAGGTTCCTGAGCCACAGCCCTGGAGTGATTTTGCCTCACAAGAAACAGCTGTGTTTCTCTGCGTGGGAAGGGAAAGTGTCTTAAGGTTTAAGTGTGGTAGGAGTTAAAGCTGCTCTCTTTGTTTTGCAGCTGGTCAGAATTGTTTGTGGGTCCTGTTAACACCCAGTTTTTGCATTTCAGAAAATCAGAGATCGAGTACTACGCTATGCTTGCCAAGACCGGTGTCCATCATTATAGTGGGAACAACATTGAGTTGGGCACAGCATGTGGAAAATACTACAGAGTGTGCACACTGGCCATCATTGACCCAGGTAATTCCCTCCTGCAGTGTAGGGACCAAATTAGGAGGTATCTGTGGATCCTCCTTTCTCCTGTGAGTAGCACCACTGAGCAAGGAAAGAGCAGGAGTGATGACACACTTCACTGCCTTTTTCCATCAGGTTTAACTTAGAATTTCCTCTGACCAAGATCCTGTTCTGCTTTTGTGAGTCCTAGGTTCTTAGAACCTAGAAGGGCTGCTGCTTCTCTTGCACTTGGCTCTTACTGCTGAGCCCTGTGAGGATTTTGTCTACTTGTTAGTCTCTAGGGAGATTTCAGAGTCTGGGAAACAACTGTATGGGTCCTGTTTCTGAACCCATGAGCTTGCACAACATACTGTTTACAAGAGTCCTGTTCAACTGTTTTTAATCTGAGATAAAGCTTTGTGACTTGTCCTGCTTCCCAGAATAATATATAGAAAAATAACCTATAAGCAGGTGGATATTCATGAAGGGAATGAAAATTATGTTAAACACTATTCTAAAACTGTAAGTTTGTATGTAATTACTATGGTTTGGTAACAGTCTTTGTCCCAGAGAGTTGCTCAAATTCCTTATATAGAATGCTAAGGAGGTGATTTCCCATCCTTTTTCCAGAATGTTTTAATAGAAGAATCAATCCCTTGTTCTGTTTATTGACCTGAATACGTACGCATAGGTTTAATGATTTCTGTAATAACCAACCAGCTGTTCCCCAAGTCACAATGGTTTCAATTTCCTAGTTCTTCAGAAAACTAAGCTTGCTTGTATTCAAATAGTAGCAGTAAACTTAATTTTCAAAAAGTCACTTTCAGGTTTGGTTCTGGGTGGGGAGGGAGCTGCAAGTGAAATCCTAATGCTGTGTGGCTGACAGTGCGAATATTCTCGCTGTCCTGATATTCCTGTGATCAGGGGAGGCTAGACATTCGCTAGAGTAAAACCATGCATTGTGTCCTCCAGGACTAGATGGTTGTTCTAGTCTTGGCTTTGTAAATGCTGGTGACAGGTACGTAATTACTGGAAGATACTATATTTGTATTTGGATTAGAAAAAAAAAAAAATTTACATGTATTTTTATCCATTTTATTAAAATCACTTGTTTTTTTCCTAAGCAGAGTATCTGTTGCTTTTAGGTTGTTTTCTTTTTCTAGAATCACTGTGGTGATTTTATGAGTGGGGGGGTTTTTGCCTTACTTTTATTCCTAGAAACATCTTTCTGTGGGTCCTCTTGTAACTATACATTTTTGTTTTACAGGTGACTCTGACATCATTAGAAGCATGCCAGAACAAACCAGTGAGAAGTAAATGCTGTAAAGGTGTTACTTCTACAATAAAATTGGCTACAGATCTCTTTAAAGAAAATTTTGTATTATACCTTTGTTGGTTTTAGGGAACAAACTATATAAATGAAGATTCATTACCACTGCTGTGCTTCCTGTTCTGTTAAAATAACCTACACGTGGCAAAATTTGCCTTTCTTTCTGTAGGTGTTGTGAATCTTGAGAGGTAAGTGAAGGAAGGCTTGATCATGGAAAGTGTGGTGCCAAATCCCAAGGGTCTAGGGCTTCCTTAGTGTTTGCTTTTGGAGTGCTAATGCAAACACAAGGCATAACGTGAGGGACAGTAGCAAATTTGGGATGTTGGTGGGGAGCCCTAAAGGTTTGCTTGTATTAAAATAATTCAGTTTTTACCAAGTGCATCAAGTACTAATGTGCATTAGTCCTTTCGTCCTTTCCTTCCAAGAGTGCATATCTGTAAAAAGGCAAACAGGATATAGCTTCTAGATGTGTAACATACACTTTCAGTAAGATAGCACTTAACTTCCCAAAGCTCTTTTTAAATCAGTAGCCTTTTTTTTTTTAGTTCTCTGTAGATACTGGAGACAGATGAGCTGGTGTTTTCAAGTCACAATTGCTGAGAACTTTTGTGCTTGTTTTGTGTGAGACCATGATAGCAAGATATTCCGTATTACTAGGGATTGTTAATTGAGGTGCCAGTGATTTCCTGACATGTTAAAGCAAGCACCTAATGAAAATCAGGATGTACCTGTAACCTTGCAGAATTTGAAAGTATGCCAAAACAGAGTGTACCTTTTGAAAGCTTGCAGTTGTGTCTCTATGCACGCTCATCAACTTGTCTGAGATCACTCAAGTTCTGCTGCAACTACTTGTGTTATAAAATGGATGAAGTTTTGTGTTTCCATTTGGAGACAGTCAAGAGGCAAACTCCCAGGTGTGTCAAAGCTAAGGAGTAAGTGCTGGTATATTCACCTATTAAACCACAAATCTGGATGAGTTGCAGTCAAGGGAAGGGAGTGAGACTTAAAGACACTTCAGGTGGCCAGGATAGAAGCTGTTCGCTGGTTTTGTCTCTGTTTTAATACTTAACAGGTGTGCAGCTAGCTGAATTGACCAAGTAATACTTTCAGAATTAATATACTACTTGCATTCAGGAAAGTGAATACTGAGCAAAGGACAGCAGGGAGAAGTTGGATAGTCTGGACATAAGTTCTTGAAACCAGATTTTGATGCCCTGATAATCCAGCAGACTTCCCACTTCAGGCATTTAATTCCATCACAGTTTAAACACAAATGAGTAAATTTGTATTTTTACTTCCTACTGATTCCAGTAGTTACTCTTGTTTGAAGAAACCAAGTCAAGCCTAATGGCTGTGAATGTTATCCCACTTGTTCTATGGATGTCTGCATACATAGAACTATATATACACACACAGACTGTGTGCTTAAAATACTAACAGTGGAGGAGGGAAATACAGAAAAGCAAGCCACATGAATTCATACCCTAAAAATACTTCAAAACGTGGAGGTTCAATTTCAAAAAATAACAGCATTTTATTATTTTGCATAGCTTATTTCAGTTGTTCTGCTTAATTAGAACTTTTGCTAGTTACTAAATTGTTTATATAAAATTTTCAACATTTCTTATCTGCAATCAATGCAAGACAACACATGGCATAAAAATGCAAGGATCCAAAATATTCTCAACTTCAGCCACAAAGATGTTATTTTACTTTGAACCAGTTTAAGAAAATAGCTCTGACAAGTTTGTATGTATAAATATACAGTGTAGTGTACACTTAAAATTCTGATCAGGATTTTAGCCTGTTTTCCAAGTCTTCCATTCTCTTCGTCATTTCTTCCAGTAGATAAAAGTTAAGGAAAGAGAGCTACTGATAGGATGCATTAATAGAAAGCTACCTGATTGCTATGGTCCATTAACATTCTCTTGTTTCTCCTCTTTGACTCCTAGTTTCTCATTCAATATTCCCCTGTATTTTCTTGTTCTGATTTGGTCAGCTGAATTGAGAAAGCTGTGTGAAACCCCATTCCTTAACAGGCATACCTTGACATGGAATTCAGACTGCAGCTTATTAAAAAGGCTGGTTCTACAAATAGATTGCTCTTCTCTATTTTAAAGGGAGGGTAAATATTTATCTAGTTCATGCTGTTTAAAAAATGTTTCACTTAATCATATGGAAAACTGCATGAAACTAACCGTAGATTATAAAACAGTGGGGCTCTGAGACCTTAGTAGGAACGTCTGCTCCTCATGATCTGTTCCTGTCCACAGTTGTGACACTGGTTTCCAGACAAATGTGGAATAGAGCACAACAAACTCCACAGGATCTAGGGTTGGTTCTATTTACAGTAAGAAGCTGTAGCAATGCTAAGTAGTGTACAGCATCTCTTTCCTGATAAGCACTTCAATTGTCAGGAATGCTGTCTCCTGCAGGAAGAGGTTGGACCAGTACTGTTCACTTCAGCACCTTTCTCTGAGTGCCATGGAAAGGCTGCAGCCAGGGGAAGCTGAGAGGAAGAGGAAGCCTAGCATCAAGTGAGATTTGAAGGCACTGAGATCTACCTCAGAATGGTGAATTTGCTACACCCCACCCCTTGCTTGTTTGATTAGGGTCTTGATTTCAACATTTTAATGTCTTACACCAAGGGAAGATGGAGAAGTGGACATATTCATTGGGATCTTTGACACATTGCTGTTGGGAATTTTTTAGGGCAGACAGGCAAATTGAATTTAGCCTCTTGAGTTTGGCTAAGAGCAGCCACGTGTACTGTGCCCCCCTATTGACAGCAGGAGAATCTCCTGCTAGTAAGACTGGACATGGGATTTGGTAATTTCTCATCAATCTGCTGCAGCAAGGTTACTAGTCTGCATATAAGCACCATGTGAACTGCATTTTCCTCATAAGCTATACTTCTCAAGTGTTGACAGAGGCAAAGTTAAAGCAGTGAAACTGCACTCAACTACTGCTAGAAGTTAATGTAGTTGGCCACAAAACAGTTTAAACTGATCTCTCTAAATTTGTCTTATATAACTGGAGCTACTTTTGTAGCCAGTTCTTTCCACCACCCCCTTATTTCTGTATGAGGACTAGCCAGTAGTCTGCAGTTATCAAGAACTAGTGTATCATCTCCTACCTGATCTGCTCTTGAGATAAAGCAGAGAAATTAGGTTTCTAATAAAGAGGAAACTGGATTGTTCATACTCTTCAAAGCAGTGGCTGCACAGCACTCTGAGGAAGTGCTTAGCACTGTTGCTATCAAAATTTCTAGTCTCTGGCTCAGTGTTGACAGGTTTTTTACGACCTTGAGCCATTGGAGTTAAAATCACAGGATTGCCTGCTCAAATGGTAAAGCAAAAACCTACGTGTTGCTAAGCTTCTTGCCTCCCTCTGGACAGACTGTTCACAGTCTGAAGATGTTCCTGCCTAGGAAGCACACAGTGATGAGCTGTTGGTATCACTGCACTCTTCTGTGCAGAGAGTAAGTGCTTACTGCTCTTGCACACAGTTACACAACTGAAGTAGAAGATGTGATGTCTTCTTAGTGTTTATTTAATCAGAAGCAGCTTTCATGAAGAAAACGGGAATTTGCTGCATAAATACTACATGATGAGTTGTATTGCCAGTTTGCTGCTGTTTCCTGAGGTGTGGATATTACAGGCAGTATAAAGGCTGCTGCACTAGCAGCTCCCTTGAAATAAACAGACTTGAAATAACTGTGTGGCAGAAGCTACTGATCTGCACTAAGTTTTATCTGCATTTCTTTTAATGCAAGATTAACCAAACCTGAGTCTTCTGATTTCATCTCCAGTATGGTTTTAAATTACCCACTGCATGTGGTACCTCACCAAGCAGTTCAGCAGGGAAACTTCTCTACTCTGACACCTGTAGCCAGTAAATGCTATTTCAGTAGCATCTGAAGAAGTAACCCAAAGCAAAGCATGTTAGTCTTGAATTTGACCAATTGTTTCTTTGCTGTTCCTGAAGGTGTTTACTATAAGGGGTTATTAAAATTCAAGATCCATATTAATATTATGGTCTCTTCTATGAAGGAGAAGCAGATGAAAAGTCAAAGGCCTTGCTTCTTGGAAACTAACTATTACATAGGTTAGATTTTCATTACAATAAACTGATTTTAGCTATGGAGGCAATTTAGACTTGATGCAAAAACGTTTAGTTTGTTTTAACCTGCCTTCCTTATCTTACCTTAACAGATAAGTTACAGGTAAGAAACAGTTACTCAGAAAGGATATATCGCTGGGTGAGTTTTCTTACTTCACTGGTTGCATAGTTCTGGAATGTCACAAAGTTTTCACATTTGCACTGGTCGTTATCTTTTGAGGCTTTTGCTGAAAAACAGAAACACTTAAGCATAGGCGAAATGTTGAATAAATTGAATAGGATGGGGAGGAAATGACAAGGAATTATAAATGCAGAGCAGGTTTAATACAGCTTCCTGTTCTCAAAACAGGTCAACATCCAAGGGAACACCCTGAGGCAGATTGTGTCAGTACTGGAAAACAGTACACCATGTGTAGTCCTCCACGTTCAAAGAACAGTCTGGTTTATTCTAAACAAAGGTAACCCGATTACCTGTTGCTGAGTGAATGTGACTGTCTTCAAAAAGATACTTGTGGTGTACTGCAAGATGTGGACAGTCAATGACGTCTGTGATGGCTATTGTGGTTGATTCAGGTCCTGCAGGAAACCCCCCAAAAGTCTAAAAATTAGACCCACTAAATTATAATCTTATTTTTTTTTCTCTACTTGCATGCACTGTGTTCTCCTTAATTAGTAAGTAATCTCACTAATTGCAGTGAGGATCATTCAAGAAAAGGACTAGGGATACAAAGATATAAAGGAGCCAAGCTGTTAGGCTGTATTTACTGTATACATGATTTAAGTTCTGGGTTGCAGAACTGAAAGGAAATTGTGAAGGTTTCTGTGAGAAACAGAAGTGATTGAAAGCTGAACATGCTTAAAGTGTCAAGCAGAGTGTTGAAATACAAGCTTCCCCATGAAGTATTTCATTTGGATGATGTGAGAAGCCTACAGCCATGCTTTTATTACAGTGAATCTCCATTTTTCACATTGCAGAAAGTAGGGTGACTTGGAGGGGCGAGAAGGCATGGACACATGATGAACTATTTTAGCTGAATTGTGAGAGTTCTCTGCAGAAGAAAGCTTGAGAAGGCAGCAGGAGAGGACACTTAAGTTAAACCAGCCAACCTGAAGGCTGTGGACCAGTCTTATGAAGCCTCTCAGATGATGCATCCTGCTGATGAGGTGATTCTTTCATGGCTGGTAGATAAAAATTGCCAATGGAAATGATATCACAAAAGAAGCAGTAAAAATGTTCACATTCCCTAGAATTTGAGATGTTTCTCGCCAGTAACTTGGTGGTTGTCTCTCGTAACACATGGAGAATGCCTCATACCTGTGCAATTTAGAAGAGGTCCAGTGTTGATGGAAACTCCAGGACTTGCCCTTCAACTCAGACTATCAGAAGAACTCCTCCAAAACCAGAAGTGATTATTTAATAATAATGAAACAATCTGAAATGACAGCAATCTACTTTGTGTCCTACAGTGAAAATTCTTTCATGTTTCATTATCATCCATCATCTTTTGGGGTGAATTGAATAAGAATGTTGGAGAAAGAAAAAGTTTCTTCCTGTCCTTCGATTTTCTTCTTTATAATGGGAAACATTGATCAGGGAGTTGGGAGTTTTTAGGTGGGGAGCGTGCAGCAGAGTCTATTTGATACAGTACAGTTAAAAGCAAAAATGCACGTGTCTAATTCATGAAGCACAGCTTTTAAAATGTGAGGATTTATTTCAGAGTCCACACCCCGATCTTTTTAGTCAAGAGACTGAGAGGAAACAAACCTGTTTAGAGATAAAACCTCAGCCATAGTCTGCCCTGCCCCGTTCTTGCCGCCAGAGGGCAGAAGAGAGGCAGCTGCGGTTCCTTAGGATTCGGTCCCTCAGTAGGAAATGAACACCTTCCACTGACTCCGGAGCCCTTCATGGCCCAGAGGGGCTAAAGAGCAGGTATTCAACAACTGCAGGGTTGCATCTGGGAACCCAGGGCTCCTTCCCTGAAAGTGAATGCATGAGGGTAAAAGGTGACAGTGCAAACTCGCCTGATAGGCCATGAAGATGCAGTGGGGAGGTAGAAGATGCTTCTGTGACATCCAGGTTTGCTGTAACTATTGGGCTCCCTGCTAGTTTAGTCAGTTTTGACAGATGCACAATAATATACAGCTGTGCTAAGTTGCACTGGGAAGGAGATGAGGTAGTCTTGAATGGAGGTTGGAATTACAGAAGCTTGAATATCAGGGAATAACAGATGAGTGGTTGAATAAGAAGACCAGGGATCAGGCAGCAGACCTAATATATATATATATATATATATATATATATATATATATATACACACACACACACACACACACACATACAAATATCTCGGCCTGCATGGGAACCAGCTGCTGGAAGGAACTTGGATTTTGGAGAGAGGGGTGGGTTGAGATCACAAGGGAATGAAACAAATGAGAGGCAGAGTCTAGCTGAAGAATGATCAAGTGGGAACAAGGATGGTGAAGGTTTCTGTTGTAGGAGAGATGAAGCAGGTAAGATGAATCTTGAGTGTTTGACCCTGGATAATGACTTGCTCTAGAAGTTGTTCAGGAGTTAGAAGCTAATGTTGTTTAGGAAGGGCAGAGGAACTGACCTGAAATGTTTGAGCTTTGGACACTGGGCAGGTGTGGACATGTAATTAGAGACAGAAAAAAGACAAAAAGACAGATGCACTGGCATAGGTGTGGCAGGAGGTCTCCACTTTGGAATAGGAATTGGGTATTTCAGAAACTTCAGGCTTCAGAAACCTTTGAGGCTGAATAAAAACACAAGTAGTGACAGAGGCTAATCACCCTGAATCCCTTGGTGAAGTCAGTGCAATGAATAAATTTGTTGGGGAACAATGCTGAAGTTGGATGTTCATATTTAGTGTTCTGTTTTGTAACAAAACACAATGAATGTTTTAGGAGGAGCCTGTGAGAAAGTGTCATCAAAAGCAGTGTCTGAATATTTGCTGAACTGATAACGATCCACAATTTGGAAGGAGAACAGAATGTTAACCAGCCGGCTGCTGAGTACTGTCATGTGATCAGGGCTGGGGTCTTGTGACAAAAATAGTGTATGATCATGTAATTGAAAGCTCCCATAATGCACATGCTCAGAACAGGGCTGAAGCTGCAATCATATTGAGTGTGTATTATGTATGACATTGCTGGAGCCTCGTTAGTGCTTCCAGTCAGATGAGAAATTAACATTAACCAAGGCAATGAATGGGAACCTTCCAACTGAATTCCTCTTAATAAGAGGCAAGAGGGAAAAAAAAACCCTCCTTTTTTTTGCCTTTACTACTAGTCATCAAGAATAATTAATAGTAATCAGCAGCTATTTTACAAGGCAGATGCTTTCTTGCAGAATAAAAGAAAAAAAGCCTAACCTCCAAAAAAACATTTGGATGCCTTCTACTTTAGTTGGAAACATGCAGTGCATCCACAGCTGGGACATGTGGGATGAGAGGCTCTGTCAGTGGAGTCCATGAGGACAGGATCTCCTACTGTCCTCACAAGCTGGAGCCTCAGAAGACCTCAGCTAAGGACCAAAGCTGGAAGAAAGGTAAAAGTCATTGCTATTGCAAAGGAGGAGAAAAATTGCTCTGTACACAGCAGAAGGAATAAAAAGAAGAACTTTTAGATGGTATAATAGGTTTGGAGGCAGAATTTCTGGTGGAGTGAGTTGATGAGTAATAGCTAGTCCTGGAGCGTCTGGAAAAACAAGGCTGGGTTAGTCCTCAGTTCACAGGTGTGAGGCATTCATTCCTGTTGTTGAGAGAGGGGGAGGACAGAAACTGAAGCACCAGTGCTGCCCAGTTACCAGAGGTGTAGACAAGAAGCTGCCACAAAGGGGCAGGATTTACTTATTTTTTCATATTGTAAATAATGTAGTTAAAAGGGGAAAAACGGTGTTTGCTAACCACTGTTGTGGGTACCTGAAGGATGCATTTCCATCACTGAGTTCTGGGGTTTAACAGTGAGAGTTATTATACTGGAGTTTGCTAATGAGTGAGAATTGCTGTTCTGGCTGCCAGATAGTTTTGGCTTTGGCATCTCCAAAAGCTTTTAAGATGACATGCTGTCACTGGAAAATTATCTGCCTAATAAGGTTAATTGAACTGACTTGGTTTTATATTATCATAGTATTTAGTATTTCAGAAAGATGAAACTAGGACTTCTTAGGACCGAAGGACAAAGAGTTCGCAAGCTAAGAAACATCCTTGAAGTATTTTTTACAGATTCTTCCTTGACATCTGTACAAAGAAATGTCCTGCAGCTGATTTTATACAACAATGTTAAAGAAAAACAAAAAGGGCAAAACCTGTTTGCATTTAATTCCAAGAAAAACAACCAGATAAAAGCTAGTGAAAATTAAATAATCTTGCACAATTCTAGTCCTATCACTAACATCATTCCATGTGTTGTTTCTGAATTTTGCTTCAGGTACCAGTTTGAATGTACAAAAAATACTGAGTCTTGGGAATCCATGAGTGGGAGAGACATGCTGTCCTCTCTCTGGCTCTATAGCTTTCATCTCAGCTCAGATCCCCTGATCCCCTTTCTGCTTGCAAAACTTCATCTGGGAATGTTGATACACAAGCTGTTGTGTATAGAGTGAAGAAGGGTGCTTTCTGAAACAAACCTTCCACATTTGTGTAGCAAAACTCAGACCTACACATAACCAAAATCCACTCTTTGTAGCTGTGAATGTATGTTCAATGAACTATTTTTAGTCTTCTATAAATACACACAACAGCTCTTGACGATTTATTTTGCTGTGGTTTAGATTTTTGCTGCTGGTCTTAGTTGTTTTTTTTTTTTTTTTTTTTTTTTTTTTTTTTTTGTTTGTTTGTTTGTTTGTTTGTTTGTTTGTTTTTTTCATTAAGGTATTAGAAATCCCTGATTGTTTTCCCACATTCTTAATGAAATAATCATGTTTATTTGGTGGAGTGGGGTTCATTGCATGGCTGACTTGACTGTTAACTGTAGAAATAGAAAAGAGAAGAAGCAATTGATTCTTCTAAGCATAGAATTGTACATTTCTGCAACCTTCATGAAAATAAAGAGAAGATAATTACTAATACGTTTACCCAGTGATGGATTAACAGTATATATTCTTCATGTATTAAAAACCAGAAAAATCCAAAAAGGAAAACACCTGTAAACATTCACTTCTCTCTTGAGGAAAATGGAATTTTGTTACCTTCACAGATTTGGGCTCTTAGTTCTTCACTTATATCCTCCAGAGCTGTGAAATCTTCAGCATAGAAGAGATGTTTATATGATGGCTCAGAAGCAATTTCCAGCAGTTCTTCCTCAATTGCTTTTCCTATTCCAATGGCATAAATGATTATACCTGGATTCGAAAGAAATTTCACATACTTATTATTTCAGCAGTTCTAATTTAAAGCACTTGTTTGTCCCTGAAGGCAAATATGAGAGAAAGGGACAGCCCAAGAAATGTACCTGTGCTGAGACACTTCCCATGGGTCCTTCTCTGGGGATGATGCACATGCCTGGCTGCAAAGGCCCTTGTGAACACAAAGATCTGATGTGCATGACAATGGCCAATATACTGCCAGACTGCTTTGGCAAACACTCTCTAGATTAGCACATCCATGCTGTTCCTACAATTTATTTCTAACAATACTTGCCTTTTAGAATGAGACACTGAAAACATCTCCCCTTACCACGCTGCTTTGCTCTGGTAGCCCACTCAGAAACTTCATCCTGGGCTCGTCCATCCGTAAACACAATGGAGATCCGAGGGACGTTTGCTGAAAATGGTCTTGCTCCTTCTGCCTCTGTAAAGCTTCTCTCAGACATTTTCCTCAGTGCAAGTCCTGTCATGGAACCTCGGCCCATGTATTTCATTTGTGACACAGCTTTCTTCATGTCTTTGGCTGAGCTGAACTGCCTCAATGTAAACTCTGTACGAACTTCAGTGGAATACTGAAGCAAACCAACTCGAGCAGCTTTGGGTGAAATCTCAAGTGTATTCAAGATTCCTGAGACAAATTGTTTGACAATTTCAAAATTATCCTCTCCAAGACTTTTTGATCCATCAATCACAAACACCAGGTCAATTGGGCCTTCAGTGCATCCTGTGAAATGAGCAACAGAGCATATAGATCAAGAAAAAAACTCCATGAGACTGGGAAAGGGATCATCTAAAGTACCCTGTTCCTGGCTCATCCTCCTGTGCCAATGTGTCTGAAGATGCTGTGCACAGTCTGTCTCAAAAGCTAAGAGTGGGCCTATGACTGAGAATTGAACAGAATTATAACCACAGTGAATATTTACTGAGACATATTCTGCTTTGCAGAATACTACAACTCTTCAAAATGCAGCAACAATCAGCAAATTATAAGAATTACTCTTAAGTGGAGAGAACTGAAGAACATAGCTAGCACATTGACAGAGTTGCCATAATTTTCTTCCAGAGATAAGCCCAAATGCTAACTTGGCATTTGTCAAATTTGTCAGCACTAAGAGACATGGAAGAGAATCATTGAAGCTGCATTTGTGTTGCAGAAGTTATAAAATAGTTTTCAAAGTATTTAATTATTGAGAGAATCAGAAATGGCTAGATAAGGACGTTTTTGTTTGTACATGTCTGCCAATTTTGTAATTAGAAAACTTATGTATTGCTGCAATTAATCTTTTCTGGTTTACCCATTAGAGCTGGGAGTTTGTCAGAAGACACGCAAATTTGTAAAATTTGTATTTCCCATACTTTTTGGCAAATGCACATGCAAAAATTAAAGTAGTTTGTAGGCACTGGGCATCAATAATTAGGTTAGGGAATTTAGAGATTGAAGAATGTATTCCAAGCTGCAGATTGCTTCTGCCAGGTGGGTTGTTTTGGTATAGGTGTTTTAGGTTGTTTTTTTTTTGTTTGTTTTGTTTTGTTTTTTGGTGGGGTTTTTTGGGGGGTTTTTGTGTGTGTGTGTGTTTTGTTTTGTTTTGGTTTTGGTTTTGGTTTTGGTTTTTTTTGTTCTGGAAAGGAATTGCCTTCAGCCAGCAGAGATTAGTATGCTTTGTGCAAAAGCTAGCTGCAGAGGTGCTCAGCTCCTATAGGATCAATGTAGCTTCCAGGGAAAATATGCCATACTAAGGAATGGAAGATTTGCTTCTGAGTCTGGACCAAATAAACTTTGATCTCCACTCATCTCTGATCTTTGTACAGGGAGAATGCTGTAAGCACTACACAGAAGAGAATTGTGCAGCAGAAATTACTCTGCAGAAATTACTGGAGATGCTTGTTACCAAGTCAATGTACAAATAAGGGATTTTCAGCTTTAAAGCCTGGAGTTTTCTTCTTAGAAAATATCTATTTTAAAACTGCTCAAGAATTCCTTTCTGCAGTCATCTGAGAAGAAGACACCTCACATGTACTAAGGTGATGAAAATGCAATGAATGCATGTATCATAACCACCTCAATATTACTGCATAAGTCAAGAAAGAGCAGCAGTTTATGGTGCATGCTGTACGTTAGGACTGAGGACAGCCAGAACTTGTTACCGTTCTTAATCACAGTCCTCTCAACTAAGGCATCCATTTTTGGCAGAATAAATGTTTTTACTGAGTTCCAGTAGAATTTCTCCTCTAAGTATTAAGAGATGATGAGATACGTGCATGTCATGTTGGAAGATAAGCAAACAGAATTAATGGTATTTTAAAATATAGTATATAAAGATAACAAACTTGCAGTACATGAACCTGATTAAAATGTACATTCCTTGATAATAAGATTCCCCTTTGGCTTTTTCCTGCTGTTTCAAAAGAATTATTATTGTATTTGACGCTATACTAAAACAACTTTTCCAACTTGATGGGTTTTTGCTTAGGAGAGCATCAAGTTAATTGTTTTAAACATTTTCTGCCACACACATATGCCCTGGGCTTTCAAATATTATATCATGTTTGAAATTAGAGGTTGTGGCAGTGTTCAGAGCCAAACTGGATTGGGCTTGGAGACTCCTGGTCTGGTAGAAGGTGTCCTTGCCATCAGCAGGGGGATGGAACTAAGTAATCTTTAATAAGGTTCCTTCCAACCCAGACCATTCTATGCTTCTATAATTTTTTTTGAAGTGAGGTCAATTAATTTTAGAAATAAAAGAAACAAATGCTTTCTAAATAAAATATACTTACTTCTGCATGTTTTCTGATCCTCTTTTAGTACATATCCCTCCTGGCATTTGCAGATATAGGAATCGGCATTATTAACACAAGCATATTCACAACCATGGTCAACTGATTTACAGACATCTTTACCTAAAAAAAATTGAAATATTTATCTGCTTTCTATTTAATATTTTATAAATCCAAAGACTCCAAACATGATATCTGAAGAACATATGACAAAGGAGTACAACATCTTTGCTCATTTATGCAGCAATGCCAGAGAAAAGGGGCTGACAGACATAATGAGTTACTTACTTCCACATGTTTTCCCATCTTGTCGCAGGACAAAGCCCTCATGGCACTGACAGCTGTATGAGTTGTTATTATTAATGCACACATGTTCACAGCCATGGTCAATGGATTTACACAGGTCTTTATCTGAGAATTGTTCAAAGAATCCTCTTATTAGAGCATTTTTCAAATACAAAACTGTCATGAGTAAGCTTTGACTGAAATTAAGTCTATTATTTCTTTTAAGACTCAAAAACATACTCCCCATAAAAGTTTCAGCTACTCACTTCTGCATGTTTTCATGTCTCGCCTCAATACAAATCCCTCATGACACTGACACATGTATGAATCGCCAGTTGGAACACAGATATGTTCACAACCATGGGTGACTGTTTTGCAGACATTTTTACCTTGGAATAATGAAAATGTATTTAGCACAGTTAGTTAAGTTAAAAAAAAAAAAATCACAAAATATAAAAAAATTGGCTATGATTTTCCATGAAGGATCTCACTTACATGAAGCTGATTCTATAATAAGGACACAAATAACACACTACTGTTGTGTAGTGTGTTTCATTTTCAGATCAGGAAGTACAAAACAAAGATTAAATAACTTACTCCTGCAAGTTTTTCCATCTTCCCTCAGAATGAAGTCTTCATGACACTTGCAGACATAGGAATCATTAGTATTAACACAAATATGTTCACAGTGGTGGTCGACTGAGTTGCAAACATCCTTATCTGAGAAAAGTGGATGGGGTTTGTGAGGTGAGGCTTGTTAGGGAGAGACAGTATCTTTTTTTAAACAGCCCAAATAGTTGGAAATCACAAACATACACATGTGCACTCACACCCACAACACTTGAAAGCCCCAAATAAAAACACACTTTTATAGCTCAGGCTACTCACATCTACATGTCTTTCCATCTTCCTTCAGTATGAATTTTTCATTACACTGGCAGATGTAGGAGTCTTCAGTATTTACACAAACTTGTTCACAGCCATGGTCAACTGAGTTGCAAATGTCCTTGTCTGCAAACAGGAGAGTTGGTAGTCAGCACACATCAGCAGAGGCCTTCATTATTGTATGTGTAATTCATCCAATTAAGTTCTTGTGCTGCTTACTTCTGCAGGTTTTCCCATCTTCTCTCAGTAGGAACCCATCATGGCATTTGCAGGTATATGAATCACCAGAATCAACACAAACATGTTCACAGCCATGGTTAACTGATTTGCAAAGATCTTTATCTGAAAACAGATGACAGCTCTTGCTAGTTAGCACATTTCTACACAAGCACAAGCTGCAGATAAAAAGTATGTTGATAAATATCAAGCTACTTACTTCTGCAAGTTTTTCCATCCTCTCTTAGCAGGAATCCCTCCTGGCACTTACAAACAAATGAATCACCAGCACTAGCACACACATGTTCACAGCCGTGGTTGACTGATTTGCAAATATCTTTGCCTGGAAATAGTTAGATAATATTTATATGGCTTGTTAGTTAAACTTTTTTGATAAATACAAAGACTAGAGGATTAATCCCATGAGCAAAAAAATATGGAAGCTTGCGAACTGAAAGCAAATCTCTTGCTAGTTAAATGATGGACGTCTTAGCTTAAATTGAGTATCTATCCTTTATCATCTGACCAGAACTTCATGGCTTGGATGATCTCCAACTGAAAATAAACCATTTTAGGATTAATCTGACTAGATTCAGGAGGAGAATTTTGCATTAAGAGTACTAAGAGTGAAAGGAGGGAATAATTTAGTACAGTCATTTAGCACAAATTCATGCTGTTAAAAACAAAACTAAGAGAAACACCACAGGACATGATTTAGTGATAATTCCTAACATCCTTTTATCAGTGCCAAGAGTCTGCATAAACAAAACCTGAAAGAATAGGAGTTACTTGTGTAACACAATAAACAAAATCTAACTGGATTGCTGAAAATTGATGTGAGGACCTGTATGTCTGCAATGTTAAAACAGTTAGTTAAAACCTCTTCGAAAAGGATAGATGGGGAGAAAGTGCAGAAGAAAGTGGAGCCATCTATCAGCATTCCCTTTTTCTTCTTCATGCAACACAAAAGAAAATATCAGTTTCTAATGGAGAACTACCTTTACACAAAAACTGGCCTCCTGAGAGCCAAGTTCAACTTGACTCTTGAGGTTTACATTTTTAGAAGAATTTCAAACTGAGCCAAATTTCAGGGGGGTCTCCTGCTGCCAAAACAAAAATTCCAAAAACTACTACATAAGACAATATTCTATCTCAAAAATAACTATATTTAAGACATGGCAATCTAAACTAGATCCTGTCATAGTCGTAAGTAAAAATTAGCATCTGCTTATACACAGCTGTGCTGTGAAACATTTCAGCTCAGAAACATTTGCTTAGAATAAAATACAAACCAGCAGCAGACATGGCTACTACTTCAGAAGGATAAAATTTACATAGCTGAAAGCAAGTATGAGCCAGACTATTTTGGGATGCAGAGGGGAAATAATAATAGTAATAAAACCCATCAATGATTGCACTATTTAAGGTTATTTTTCTAGATACCCCCCCAAAAATGTAGTCTCACAATCTAAAAAGAGTGCCAGGGTAGTTGAAAAATGTAGAAATTGAAAACAGCTCTAAGATTTGAAAAATAACTGAAAGAAAGGAACATTCACAGTATTTACTGTGAAAATATTAGGAATTTGAAAACCCTGAAATAATAAGATAAAGGACAAGGGAGTGCATGGCCAACCAAATAAAGGGTAGTATGTGTACATTATTTAAATACTATTAGGAACAAAAAGCATTCTAACAATTATTCATTAATAGAGAGAAAGGTAGACTAACCGTATCTTTTGTCAAAAAAAAAATTTGAACAAAAGATAAATGATAAAAAAGTGATAGGTAGATTCAGATTAGAATGAGATGGGTTATTGTTCCTCTGCCCTGAATCGTGCTGTATCTCCTATTGGAAGACTTTCTTTTACTGTGGTGCATCTACAAGGATGCTGAGAAACAGAAGAGGTTTTAGGGGACCAAGAAGAGAGTTATAAAAAGATTAGAAAACATAAAAAGTCTGAAGGAGTTTTATTTGCTTATAATTTATGAAAGAACATGCTAAGAGGTTATGGAACAAGTCAAGTCATGATCTGCATGAATATAGAGAGAAGAACACAGTGGTTATTAGAACTTCAACCCAGCACAGTAAAATGCAGCAACATCCTATGCTCAAGATTAAAATTCAATATACTTAATTTGGAAATGAAGTTCACATTTTAAAACCTACATTTAAACCTTAAAATTGGCTGATTTTTCTGAAATTTAGCTTGAGAACAACGCTTAATTCATACAAGTCTTATGACCAAAGAAAAATATTCCATTTTGGCTACTATGAACCAGTGAATAACATTCTAATAAGACAAAAATTACATTCCTTCTCTTATTAATAAACTACTTACTTCGGCATGTTTTCCCATCTTGCCTTAGTACAAATCCATCGTGGCATTGGCAAGTGTATGAATCATCATTATTAACACAAATTTGTTCACAGCCATGACTGACTGATTTGCAGATGTCTTTATCTAGGAATAATTTAAATTTTATTTACTACAGTTTGATGAATAAGAGCATTTCCAAAACTTTAAAGACTAACAGTAGCAATCTTCTAGTAAATAAAGAATTTATTCTCCTTTCAGCAAGAAAAAAATCTCCTATAAGAAGAACTGCCTCTAAATAATATGTTTCTTCTGTAGATATTTGAATATAAAAATATAGTAATATTAAAATAACTTACTTTTACATGTTTTCTTATCGTCTCTCAATACAAAACCTTCATAGCATTGGCAAAGGTATGAACTATCAGTATTCACACAAATATGCTCACAGCCGTGGTCAACAGAATTGCAAACATCTTTATCTGATAAAAAATAAGATTACCATATTCAAAATACATCTACAAATGTGCAGATTATAAAGAAAATCTACTTAAGAGAAGGAAACTTACTTCTACATGTTCTTCCATCTTCCCTCAGTGCAAATCCCTCATAACACTGGCAGATGTAGGACTCATCAGCATTAACACAAACATGTTCACAGCCATGCTGAACTGAACTGCAGATGTCTTTATCTGAGAACAGTAGATGATAATTGGTTAAAGCACATCTATAGCAAGTGTATCATGCAGGAAGAAGAAACAGCTTTCATTAGGTCTACTGATACCACTGGAATAAACAGTGGTAGGCAGGAAACATTTTTAACTCTTGGTGCCTGAATATTTTTGAGTATTTTCTGTTTCCAGTCTGTCAGCTGATCCATTAAAAGATACTATTTTTGTCCACAGAGTCTCTTACAAGCATTTGGAAGGTTTAAATGTATAAATATATAAATATTATTCGTATATTATACATATGAAGACTAAGCCTTTATTACAACAGCAAATCGTTGTATTTGTTTGAATGATTCTCAGATCTACTGTGAATAAAATTCTATGAGTAATTCTCTGAGTACTTACTTCTACATGTTTTCCCATCTTCTCTCAGCAGAAAACCCTCATGACACTTGCAGACATAGGAGTCATCTTCGTTAACACAAATATGCTCACAGCCATGGCTGACTGATTTGCAGATGTCCTGTCCTGGAAATGATTAATATAAATGTAGGTTTTGAATGACAACATGCTAGAGAAATACAGCTATCAAAAGGAAGTTTGTTGCTTCTTTTCCAGTAAGAAGTAAAAAATACCCCTTTCCTTCCTTGCCTGATGTACAAAAGTGTTCAATAGATACCCGTGACTCACTTCTGCAAGTCTTGCCATCTTCTCTCAGTACAAATCCCTCATGACACTTGCAGATGTAGGAATTGTCAGCATTAACACAAACATGCTCACAGCCATGGTTGACTGATTTGCAGACATTTTTACCTAGGAATAATTTAATATATAAAAAATTCTGTTAGTTAAGGGCAGTATATTCAAAGTTAACTTGATTTAGTGTATCCTAACTTTTTGAGACAGGCAGAATTTGTCTCTGTTTGCACAGAATAACAAAAGAGGGTGATGCTGTGAAACATCAGCTAAGAATAGGGAGCTTTTCATTCATCATGGTAATACTTGGATGCCTTTAAATTTTTTTCTGTAAACATTTTTTAACAGCAGATGTTGATATTAGATATTATGGGGATTACAGTTACAAAATACTGAATGTCTTTGAGTTTTTCCTGTGAGACTTATCCATAATTCTTCTTTGATCACTTGGTGACCTAAGCTATGAAAGTTGAGAAAATATTGCTGTTAGTTTTTTTTTCTTGGTATCTGCCACTCATCATAAATGTGCAATGTAGCCAAATTTGTAACACAATTATGATAGTTCTGTTGCAATCATCCTTATCTTATGTTGGACAAAATGAACTTTCCATTAATAATGTTGCAAGCTTCATGCTGGGAAAGACTTTATAAACATATATTTTTGCCCTGAAGTTTTAGAAGAAAATCACAGTCGTCCCAGATCTGGAGAGTTTTGGATCCACAGCTGTACAATTTTAGGGCTGCTTTTTAAATGGCACAGATGTTTAGGGTCTGATACAGGTGCCTAAAAGTATGCATTCAGTACCATTTTAGATGTCCTACCATATCCAAGATATCAGCATACTGCTGGCAAATATGACATCAAAGGAGAAATATAGCCTCTTGAAATCCCTGAACATTTAGGCAATCCAATTCTACCTTGAAGATTTCTTCTATGTGTGCAATAGGCTCTAATGAGCCTGAGTTGCTGAATAATAACTTACGTTTACATGTTTTCCCATCGTTACGAAGCCTGTATCCTTCAAAACACTGACAAGTATAAGATCTGTCACCATTTACACACAAATGTTCACAGCCATGATCACTTAGAGCACAATGGTCAACTCCTGTAGGAGCAATCAAAATTATTAAAAAATGTAACCAATAATGACTCAATTATTTTTCATCTCTACTATTTGCATTCCACATAAGCAAGTAAATGTAAATACATTGAACTGCTTAGACAATACTTCAGTTTCTCATCTGAATATAAAGCTTCAATAAAATGTAAGAAGTCCTAGTGGGGTCCTAGAGGTCCTGCTTTTCATTTTTTGCTTTAAGCAGAGTTGAGAAATCATACTTTTCTGTGCTTAACATAACTAAACAGAGTCCACGTCTGAATTGGATTAAAGTGGATTAAAACAAAACAAAATACTTTGGCAATGATTTTATACATGGTACTGGCAAAGATCTAAAAGCTACCTTGTGAACATTCTTTAAATAGTTTCTAAATGGCCTGAAGTGAAGGTGGCAGTCCCCAGAACTCATTTGTGAACCTGACCCAGTTCCTGTGGCAGCAAGAAGAAAACCTCTCAGATGTCAGTGGGATTTGGCTTGGACTATCAAGATTCGACAAAGAATTGCAAGCGAGAAGTACTGTCAAATATGGTCCACTTTTCATCTCAAATTTCTCAAGTGTTTCTTCTCTGTCATATAAAGACATAGGGCTCCTGAGACTTTGCAAGCAGGACTTGATAATGTCTATTGGCTACACACACTTAATTTTTTTTAATGAGTTGTCCGAGTACAGATTTGGTTACCATGCAGGTGTTCCTACAGCTTTCTTAAAATCCTTGTATATAATACTAGAACATCCCAGATGTTTTCTCACTAGGACTGATATATGTTAAATCCCTTCCATTCAACTTATCATTCAGGAAATTGCAAAGTGCCAAAACTCTCTTCATGGTAGCCCAAAAATGTTCACGAGCTTCCAACATCTCATCTAGAGCTCAGGAATAGGAAAAATCTTTCCTAAATACATATATGAGGACAGGGTTATTATAGAATCATAGAATATCCTGATTCGGTAGGGACTCACTAGGACCAATCAAAGTCCTACTACTGGCCTTGCACAGGACAATCCCAAAACTCACACCATCTGCCTGAAAATGTTGTCCAAATGCTTCTTGAACTCTGCTGCTGATGGGTTTCCAAGTACAGTCTGGAGGAAATTAACTCAGGAATGAAAAATCATCTCTTGTTACTACAAATGAAAAGGGATTTTCCATTTGCAAGTTGATAAAATGCCATTATTTGGCTGTTTCTAAATTTTCAGTGGTACTGCAGATAAATATCTAAAAAATTGTTTTTAGTAGGCCCTCTTGTTGTTACATGTACACTAATTATACTTTTGTGTTACTGTCTGTCCCTTTCTATAGGGCTGCAGTGGCAGACAGAAGCAAAGTCTGTCAAAGTATTGGATGGGACTAAAAAGGTTAGTATGGAGACAAACACAAGGATAAATACAAAGGCAAATTGCCTTTGCTGATTTGTCTCACTTCTATCTAGATAATTTTTGTGACTGAAGAGTTGCAGTTTGACTTCTCTTAAAACTTTGTGCCTCAGAGCAAGAAAAAGAGTGAACTCTAGAGCTGCTCCAACACTCTACAAGCTTGAGAAATAATGTACCTCCAAAATCTGGAAAAAGTGGGCAGAGCACTCTCACTCTCCTCTCAAAGAGGTCCATAAAATGTAAGCAGGTAAAATGCACTCATATTCTTTTTCTGGCCCTTTCTATACATTATTTTTCCAGTGAAGGAGGCAATTCAACTGTTTGTGAAATTTTATCAATTCTCAATGATCATTAGGTTTATAAAGAGGGGAGGGCAGCCAGGACAACTTCTGCTCACTTAATAAGTATGCTAAATGTGAAGCTCAGTGTGGGGCTCCCAGTTCTCCTCCTGCCCCAAGGTAAGGTGAGGCAGTGTGGCCTGGGGACACTGCTGTTGAGATGCCCTGTCAGACCCACTTGTCATAGGACTGAAAAACTGTTCTTCCACACCTAGGGATTAATAGGTCTCTCAAAACTTTTCAGAATATGTGAGGACTAACAGTTATCTTGACAAGTATTCTCACCTAAATACTTTTTCTGTTTCTGCTTTCAAGTAATTATTAAAGTATTACTGAAATGCAGACTGTAAGAATAAATTGAAGGTGAGTGCTTTTCCCTGTATGAAAACAAAAACCTTTCCCAAGAGAGCTGACAGAAAGGATGTTCTTGCAAGACTCACGTGTGCAAGTTTTTAGGTCCTCATTGATGACAAATCCTTCAGAGCACTGGCAGACATAGGAATCACCTGTATTCAGGCACAGTTGCTCGCAGCCATGATTGCTTTCAACACAGTGGTCCACTCCTATTGGTTTGTGTTAATGATTGAAGAAATCACATTGGTGTCTTAGATACATAAACTATGACACTGTAGTTAGTACATGGTGCCTTTGCAGAGCAAGGGGCAAAGATCAGTACAGTTTTTTATTTATGTAAGTATCCCCACCTACTTGAGTAAACTGAGTTAATTAACAACACCTAATTGAAATTAACACAACAACCCCACTTGGCACATAGCATACTTGGTGAAGTGCAGATTTCCTTTGCCAAAAATCACAATGTGATTGAACTAACACAAAGTGGAGAGAAGGGAGAATCCTGAAGCCCAGTCTGGTCTCACCCACAGAATCATACTTTCCTTCTTTAAAAAGCAAAACTCTCTCTTCTGTTCACCATTACATTTTTACAGCAAATATGAGTATTAGTAATTTTTTTAATAGAAATTATGGCTTTCAGATTTTTTAATCAAGATTAAATTCTTTTTTCAACAGGATAGGAAATCACCAACTTAAAACTTTAACCTGCCAACAGGTTCCAGTATTTAAAGCATCATGGGGTACAGATAGAAATTATGAGTGTGATAGTGTCTTAACATGTTCCATTTCTTTGATTTTCCTATTCCAAGTAAGATTAAATGGAATTTGTCTTTTAAATCTTGTATGCAGCTAGTTGTGTGAAAGACATAAGGTGGGGGAAGCAAGAGAGGTGTGAACTGGGTTTAAAAAATACATTTCCTCACAGTGGACAGCAAAGCTGTAGGGTGAGATACATGCACATGTACTATGCAATTTGCTGACTCTGTGAGTATAGAAAAGGACATTCTAGGAAAAAAGCTTTGAACTTTCTAATAGTATTTTACTGCTGGTTTGTTAATGGCTAGTTTTAGTTATACAGGCACAAATCACTTTGGCTTAACTTGATCAAATGTAGTGGAGTTCCCTCAAACACAAACACAATCTCACATGTCTCCTTTGCAAATCATTTGCAGATGTTAAGAGACATGTCTGCAGCAATCTGTTTACATTAAAAAAAAAAAAGTCTGTACTTAATGTTAAATCACTTATTCTAAATATTTTTGTTTATTGGTTTATTTAACTAAGCAACAAGTTTGCAGTAATTGGTCCAGATTTACCATTATACACAGAGAGACAACGTAGGCTTGAACAAATGAAGCTGAGGTGTCAGTTTTTACTAGCTAAAGCAAGTTCCAGCTGGAACCTCCTCCTTTTTCCAAGAGTTCACATCATCATGAAGAGGCTTGTGTAACTTCCCAGAGCACACAAAAAATGTGGAAACAAAACAAAACAAAACAAAACAAAAACAAAAACAAAAACAAAAACAAAAAAAAAAAAAAAAAAAAAAAAAACAAAAAAAAAAACCAAAAACCAAACCCATATTCTCTGTGAAAAATTACATCTGTTTGGCTCCATCTTTTCAATACAAACACCCACACCAACATTAATTTTTAACATTTAAATATTTGGGGTTCTCTTGCAGAATTTTGTAACACACTCTTTCAAAGAGTGCTGTAATCACAAAGGTGCTAATTACCAGGCTTTGGAAATCACTATAATTGTAAATTTTGTAATCATAAGTGCTTTATTACATGTGTTAAAAAAATGCTAGCAGGGGAAAGGACTAGGGAAGGCTCAGTGTTTTACAAACAAGGAATGTCTTAGGATATATTCATTTTTAGAAATTCAACTTGAGATAGTCTAAAACTATAATTGTCAAAAAGTTGCAACTCATTCAGGTTACCTTAAATATGGCTTTATCACAGTTTATTTAAAAATTATTATTCCCTGTCCTACCAAGTTTTTTAAAAATTTCAGTGACTGAGTATTCCTTTGGAAAAGTATGTTGTAAGGACATAAGGGGAAAATGCTGCCAATATTTTAGGTGATACACAAAATGGTTCTCTGCAACAGAACTACCTTCTAAAACTGGGTGATGCCAAGTGGGCAGTGCTGTTTGGTTTCTCTGGGGCAACATCTATCCTTCATTTAGCAACATTCTTCTGGAAAAGGACACTTCATAGAAGGGAACACTGAAGGTGTAATATACAGAAGGGATGGGTCTCTTCATATCCCCACACATCAGTATGCAGCAGTATGAGGTGTGCAGGTTATACAGCTCATAGCAATGATATGAATGTTCAGCAGCAAGCACTGCCTTTGTGTCTTTGAGTGAAATGGCTGAACACATTTCCCCAGTTACTTGGACTGGAGAAAATTATGCTTTAGCTTTCTATTGGATCAGGGATCTCACTATAGCATTATTCGCTAAGTCTGGCTTGTGGTGGACTTTGCAGTACCATAGGTTTGCATGACTCAGAAATATCTCCAAAGGACTCAGGAGTGTTTTCTCACTCTGTTCACACCTCTCCCTTGCAGCACACTGGTCACTGCAGTTCATGAGACACACTCATTGCTGCATGTATTGCCATGGTGTTGCTGGGTGTATCTGGGATGACATTTGCACACAAACAACTCTTCCATGTTAACACATTCATGTTCACAGTCATGCTGACCTAAAGCACAGAAGTCTACTTCTGTGGAGAGAAAAACTGAAGCCAGCCATAAAGGTTTCTGAAGTAAAATGGCTCAGAAAACTCACTTTTCTTAAACAATACTGGATTCTGTTCTTGGGATACCTACTAAAGCTGACAGTGAGATGGGGATCTGAGAGCAGGCTGCAAAAACTCAGCTGTGTAAGGCTTCACTTTGACCCCCACAGATCTCCTCCTGTAGTCATCAGAAGTCACACATGGTGGTGAAGGAGAAATGCCTGGTGCTTGTCACTGATCTATGGTCCCTGATTTCAGAAAAGGGCATATATGCAAACATTCTGCTTTATTTTAAAGCTTAACTAACATGATTCTTGTTACAACAAGATTTGGAATAGGAGCCTAATCCTGGAAACATCACCAGATTTGCAGCCAAATCCAAAGCCCCGTAAGGAAAAATACCCCAAACGGGGATTACTATTTGCCTTTAATTTGCAATTAAATCCTTGGCAATAAATATTTTACACAATGCTGTTCTTTTGCTCACCAAGGCTATTGATGCTATAAAAACATGAATGCATTAAAATACCATACACATAATAAAAAGCAGAATAGCATGGATTACTGCAAAAGCAGCACTGTGCAGACAAAAATGCTTTGTGAGAACGTATCTTTAAGATTGAACAAAAATACAGTTTCAAAACCAGATACATTTTATGAGTGTCTAGAAATAGAATTATATTGCTCCAAACAAGTTTATTATTCATAAAATATCAGTAGTACGATTTTCTCCCCTCAACAACTGAATAATGAGATCAGCTATTTCATGTTGCTGAATATATTCTCCCTAAACTTTAACACATTACAGTAAAAATCTGCTGTGATTCCAGGTCTCCACTCAAGAAGAGCTGTAACACTAAGTCTTTCTAAAGTAAATAGCATGTGCAACTGGTTTGTAACACTGACATTGCTTATGCTGTTTTTACAATTTTTTTAGGAAACTGCGAAGTTTCATGTGTGACTCTAAGTTGATTTTGATAGCTGTGTTGTCTGATCAATACATTTCCAAGCTGATGAAATGTATCTGTCCTTGGCTAAATCAACTGGGTAAAATAAGGTGATTTTTTTTTTGAATTTCAAAGCTGCTTGTGTCTTTACAAGCAAAGGCCAGAAAGTTTCAAATAAGTCATGAACGTATTTTAAGTAATTTTGGTTCCTTCATTAATTCTCAGGTTTTCAACAAAGTCTTCAAAAATGCCGAATATACAAAGTAATCTAAAAACAGTGAAATGTATTTTTTCCCAGCATGATTCATTCAGTTAAAATTCAGGTCTATAAAGAAACATTTGTTTCAGCCTTAATTACAGAGAAAACTTCCATCCTTTCAGAAGGGAAACAATTCACAGCAGGTTCAAGAAATAAAAGCAGATGAACTATATTATGTCCAAAGGATTACTCACTTTTGCATGTTTTCTTATCTGGATTAAGTCTAAACCCTTCTTGGCATCGACAAAAATAGGAATCATCTGTATTAACACATTCCTGTTCACAACCATGGTCCTGAAGAGAACAATAATCTGGTTCTAAACAACAAAAACGTTTGTGTCAGTGAGTAATATATTTTCTCAGAAATAAACTAGGTAAAAACAAGTTATTTTGTTTTCTTTTGCCTTTTTTTTCCCCTTAGGCACCATTTTGGTGTTTTACCATATTGTTTCAAGCCATGAAAGTATAATGGGGTTTTTTTTCCAAATATCTGCTATACTGATGTACATCTGACATGTACTACAAAGAATTATTAGAGAACAGAAATAGTTCATGCAGAACAGAAGTCAGAATTTTAAATATTTATTAATATTTTGCAGCTAATCCTGATATATTGTCTCATCAATATTGCCGCTATTCACTGAGAGCATGTTACACATGATGTGTAATAAACACACAAACAGGTTTTTTAATGCTGGTCATCAGATCACAGCAGCACAAACAGGTCATCAGGAGTCTGGATGTTTTTAACAGCTCTGAGTGCTTGCTTTACAATTCTTCCATTTGAAGTGCCCATGGAAGAGAAGATGAGCAGTCTAGAAACAACTACCACTTGTGGATAAAGTACCTTATAAAGGAAAGCATTTGTGCACTGAGCACTGAGATATTTCCCACATAGAGCTTTTCATTATTGATGAAGTCAACGAACCTGACATTCTCTTAGAAGCAGTGTCTGCCCATCACTTAGTTTTGTGTCAGTGTAGTTAATTTATATCAGTGAAAAATGCTCCTAACCCCTCAGCACTGCTAAAAGTAGATAAAGAAGTCACAAATTACAAAAATCACACTTAAAAAAATATCCAAGCACTTCTGAACACTTCATTATACAACCTGAAAACTATTTTTCCCAGAAGTTAATCAATTATTATTCCCACAGGTGATTTGCTTTCAGAGGCATGAACAGGTCTTTCTTTGGATTTGTGGCGGGTTAATGGAATTGAGTCTTTATATATAATGAAAGCACTTTGTGATAATAAACCACCTATATTTTCAGAATAAATGAAGTGGAATGTGACTTTCTAAGGAAATTTGGAAGAACTATGTTATAATTTATGAACACCACTCTGTATACTAATTAACATTGATAACATCAATTAACATTTACCAAAGCTTTTTTGACAGCATACGCACATACATATATACATAATATGGAGATATCTTATCCATTTACTAAAATGAAAATTAGAAAGTATATTTTGTTCAAGAGGGCACTGAAGAGACAGAAGCCATAAAGCCACACATATGCATCATAGGAATACAACTGTATGCCTTCTGGAACTACTCAGTGCTGTGGTGCATCTACCTGCTCAAGTCCTTGCTCACTCAAGTGTGCAGGAGAGACTTTTCTTGGGTAACTGATTCTGAAGATGACTACAAGGGTTGAAAAATACGTATTATCTTTGTTGAAATCTTGAGGCTATTCTGTTTGGGACACTAAAACACTTCACAGGGCTTCATTAACACAGCCCATCTAAGGATGTTAACAGAGCCTTGCCCAGCTACAAATTATGTGAATGCAGAACTCAAACTGGCCTTTCATAAAGAACAACAGTTGAGGCTCAGCAGCACCCAGTACAAGCAGAAGCTGCCATCTGTCCTCTTGAGAGGAAGAGTAGCAGGAGTCTCAATAGTAGCTTGAATGTCCTCCACCTGCCTCACTGATAAACTAAATTTGCTGTGCTCTTCCAGCCATAGAACACTCTGATGGTGTTGCCTTCATGAGCACTGCTCCTTGTGTTTCATTCTAAGAACTTTGGAATAGCTCCCAGAGAAAACATTTGTTAGATATGCAACACTTATACAAGCATTTCTTTGTAGCCATGAGCATAAAGGCTTACTTTCTATTTTTGAAAGGGAAGTCAGGATTCTGAGACAATCACAAGATCTCAGGAGTGGGTGCCTCAGGCCTGCTTGCTGATGCAGAAAACTGGCCTGGCATGGGTCTGAGTCTTGATTAGTTGGCCATCATCCCTGAAACTCAGCACATAAGCCAAATATGTAGTAATTTATGTTAAAAGTTTTAAAATCACAAACATTTTAAATCCAGTGATCTGTAGTTTGTTTGTTTGCATTGTTTATGCAGACTCAAGCACAGTGTGATTCATACCATATGGGAACTAGGGAACACTTTTGCTTTGAAGAGCTCTCATGCTATTTTGACTTTTGCAGCATTAAGAGCCACACAGTTCTTTCATTCATGCTTTAATTTATCAGCAAGGCTCAGAAGATATCAAGTGTAACGAATAACGACTTAGTAAGTCTTATTTGTACTTATTTATGCACAGTATACTGTCCCAAACAACAAATAGAGGATAGAGACAGGTCAAGCCTGAAATACTACTTTCCCAGACTATTCCCTCAGCTGCCAACATTCTGTGAATCATCAATTTAAACATGTTAAAATAATGCATACAGTTAGGCCATAAACTAAAAATCAGTCAAGGCAGATGAAATATTTATGCAGTTTTAAGGACTTTCTTTGGTTCAGACTGGAAGAGAAAATGCTGCTTAAAATCCACATTCTTAAATCAAAGAAATTAACAAAAATTTGTGCTTGGGCAGTGGAAAGCACACTAAAATAAAAATTCAAATATATATGGATGTGGAAGTATATGTGGAAGTATAATTAGCCAGCCCTCAGCTGACAGATACTTGACAAATGGGAATGTTAAGACAGTCTACAAATGATGTTAATCACTACAAATGCTCTGGCCCTTGGGAAGAAGTTTCATCTCCCTTGACGCTGACCATCTAAAAATTATGTATCCAGTTTGGCAACTCATCCAGATCGCCTGTACATCCAAGGAAAATAGAGGCACTTCCATAAATTTTTGCCAGAACTGGGAGCAATCACCTTTGAGAAGTGTATGTCTCCCTTGATGGTAAGAACACATGTACAGCCTGGATTACATTTTCTTCCTAAATATTAAATTTAAGTGGAATAGGTATCAAGCACAATACACAATATAGATACAGTCTATAGGCTAACCAAGTCTCTCACCAGAAGGACTGAAATGCCCCTCAGGCTGGGAAAACACAGAAATGCAGGGCTATATTGATGCATTTTTTCAGAAATAATGTTTGAACATATTATTCAATGATATGGGCTAAATTCATCACTGGCAGCAGCAATGATCTAAAACTAATGAAGCTTGCCTGCTTACAGGCACAATAGCAATATTTCTTTATCAAAGCCCACACTTATAAAGAAAGCTAACTAAGAAGGTACATTAAGGTTTTCCTTTGACATTTCCTGAAAGGGTGCTATGACATTAAACACTGTGGAGGTTTCAGCTTGTTTTCCAATCATGGAAGGCCTTGACATGAATATTTTTTGGTCTGGCAGATCCCCTCCACTTCATGTCCATTCCTAACTCCAGTAATTTTTGACCATCTTAGCCTGGTATCAAATTTGACAAACAACAAACAAGCAAAGCCATAAAGTTATTATAAGCTGGTGGTAACATGGAAGCCTGGTAAAAGATACTGATACTGCCAGAGCTTTGTCACACTATCAGAGAGCTCACTCTGGAGAAAAATCCACAGAGAAACAGACTGCAACGTTTCTTCTGATTGGGAAACTACTCATTATTTTAGATCGTCTTACAAAGCAGACTGATTACAAATTGTCTTGCACAGACTTGTTTGTTTACCCAGCTAGGGAGATTATATTCTAACTGAAAAAAAAATGAATAATCAAAGAAAAATCCAAGGCAAAGCTTTAGCTTTTTGCTGTTGAAAAGGAGTTGGGTTTCATGTTAAAAGCTTCCTGTTCATAGGAGGGACCTTTACCCTTAGGCCCTCCCCTCAAAACAACTTGCTTTCAAGACCTTTGGCTTCCAGGGCACTCCAACACTTTCTATACCTGATGCATTAGTCAGCATTCCCAGGACCAGTGGGGGGATTACTGCTGACAGCTGGAAGACAGAAGAAGTACAAACTGTTCATAATTAAACAGTATCACAATTTACTTCCGCAAGTTCTTTTGTCTGGATTTAAAATGAACCCTGGGTGGCATCTACAGTAATAGGAGTCCCCAGTGTTAACACATTCGTGTTGGCAACCATGGTTATCCAAAGCACAGTAATCTACAACTGAAAAAGAACAAGACCAACATGTCCAATTAGGAAAAAAAGAATCAGAACTATCATGCATAGATATTATGGTACTAGTGACACACAGTAGCTATAAAAAAGAAAAAGCTGATGTAATTTCTGTCCTGAAAAGCCTGTCTGCAAAAGGTATTGCACTTACAACACCAGTTGGTAAATAAGATTTTAAATGAGTCCTGAATAATTTCTCAACTTTGAACATTTATCAGCTCTCAGATTGTCAGGAGCCTTCTCAACATGTTTTCTCAGATCTGGAAACCATGCCTCAGTGAGTAACTCTGTCCAGATGTTCACACTGTAGGCCAGGGCATAGAAAGTTTGTTTGATTTAGTTCTGTCTTCTGTCTCTCAAGTCCCTGTTCTGGAATTGCTCTGCTTTTCCATAGTTCCCTCCCAGCTGTATTAATTCTCAAGAGCTGTTCCTGCAGCCTGAGTATATAGGAGAATCTTGGCATTATCTTCTACACTGAAGACTGTCACAGTACATTCATTTCCTCTAATGTGCTCCAGATTTGTTCTGTACAAAGCAGCTACAACTGCAAAGCCTGAGAGCTTCAGGCTGATATTCACCATGGATATTTTGATTATATAATACCTTTTGCAAGGGGGAAAAAAAAATATCACAGGCAGTCCGGTCATTCTGGTCATTTATTACACAAATCCATATTTAAAAGTTAAATTGCCAAAGGGTAATAAAATAATACTTCAGAGTTTACTCTGTCAAGCTCATTCAAAGTTGCTACAGAAATCAACAGATTTTTTTAAATTTCTTTGAAGGTTAAGTTTCATCTTCACAATAAAAGTCTTAGAAGAAATTAAAGATAAGCCACAAAGCTGGTGCTCTGCCTGCAAAGAGCTGCCAGGCCTACATTAGGAAAGTATACCTGATTCTTTCTGCAGAAGACAGTAATGTACTTAGCTTCATACCAAGACACATTCATCTTTGCCAACTGAGTAAATTTTTTCACTACTTTATACTGCTGAGCCTCACAAATTTCTTTAAGAGGCAGTAATTTGTTTTAATGAAATCAATTCTTTCCTCAATTGCCCCACCTATGTAAATCATGCACACTCAGGTGTGCTACTATATTTAGTCAAGATCATCTAGTCAGGAAAGCAGATAATCTGTACAGTTACTTTGAAGGAGTTTCTTTTAACCCTTCAGAATGTTTGTGTTGAATCAAGTTAAACTGCACTACTTACTGGCTACCCTGTGATATCATTTTCCTGGCAGGAACCTTCCTTTTTCCAGACTGAATCGATTCATATTAAAACCTATTTACTGAATACACGTTTCAAGGATATAATGTGTCATACAATTACCTTTCCTCTTATATTAATTCTAACCACATGCACATTTTCAAGTGTTTAAAAGACACATTAAGAAACAGGTTGGCCAAAGAATATATGCTATTTAGCATCATGCCTGGGAAATAGCCCATATGGATGTTTCTGTAAAGTCACCTCCTCCTCTGCATTTAAACCTTAACAAAATTAATTTCTACTGCAATACCTGCAATTGCCCAACTAAGGATTATAACAGTGAGAACAGAATATCCATTTGGAAGAGACACACAATGACCATTTAGTTCAACTGCCTCGCCAGTTCAGAGTTGACTTTGTCCAAATGACACACTGACAGGCTTGGAGCATCCACCTCCTGTAGGTAGCTTGTTCCAGTTTGACCATCCTCTTGGTAAAGAAATTCTTCCTAATGTCCAGTCCAAACCTCCTCTGGCACAGCTTTGAACCATCCTCACCTGTCCTGTCCTTGGAGAAGAGCCTATTTCTATGCTGAGTCATGAGATATACATGAGAATGTGAAAACTTGAGATTTCACTGTTTGTAATTTTATCTTGTGTCTATTTCAATAAGAAAAATTTCTAAATGATTTATTAGTGTCCTTTTTAGTGAGCAAACTATTAATTCAGTTGTCATCTCTGCATACTTGTTCCACCTTGGTTTTTTTTTTCACTTGGTATTAGTTAGTAAGTGATGAGAACCATCTTTTACTTCCACTTAGCTTTTACTTTTACCTTAACTTTTCACTGGTTATTTCCTAACCCAGTTCTGCACTATGGGTGCTTACATTGTCCTCTCTGAACTGTGGACTGCATGGGTCACCTTTCTCATAAAGGGTTGTTTTAGCCCTGTGATGTTTACAGAGGTTATTCAGGCTTGGGAGGATGAAGGAAGTTAAGGAGAAGGGTAGGAGAAGAAGTTGTAAATTAAGGGATAAGGAGGATGAAAAAGAATGTGAGGGAAGAACAGATGGAAGACTCATGGAAGACTCATAAGAATCTAAGAAGCAGCCAAAAAAATCCAGCAGTGCCAAGACTGCAGAGAGGTGCCAGCAGCCAAACCATTGCCAGGAAAAGAAGATCCAAGCCCAGCAGCTGCAGCAAGATGGAGACAGTCTAGCCCTAGTGCCAGGAAAGAGAGGACAGCATGTCCAGCAACACCAACGTGGAGAGACTGAGTGTTCAGCAGCATGATGGAGAAAGGGTAGCTCATTACCACCAAACTTCAACTGACAGGACTTTGTCCATGTGAAAACAGTTCAAAAAAGGCAAAGTGATAATGCCTTGCCATCCAGATTTACTGAGCAGACAGTTTCAAGTATTGTTTAACGTACCAATTCGTTCATAAACTGTGCATTGCAAACAAACACTCAGAGTTGTTGGTTGTTCAGTGGTCAGCTTGAATGGATACATTGTGAGTTCTGGCTGTGAGATTTCATATAATTATTGCCATTCAGGTAACTGGCTGGCACATGTCAATAAAGCAATTAGTATCACCACTGATCCTTAAATTAGCCCATCAGAAAAAATTAATAAACATGCCCATGAAAAGAAGTTTCAGCACTTTTTCATTTGCTTTTGCTGGAGTTAAAACTTTAGAAATCTTCAACATCTTACATGGAAACCTTTGACTCTTTCCAAGAATATCACAAGGTGTATTTCCTACTGGAATTCTCTTTTCATTCTCTGGAAGGGGAGGAGTGACTAACCTTAATAAGTCACTGCTTTTTGCAAAATTGTTATTGTTCTCAGTGATCTCTAGTATATGGGTACATCAAGATCTTTCTTCTGATCCTGCTCACTTGATAATAAATACTTCACAGAAAGGAAGGGTTAACTAGCTTAGGAGTAATGAAAACTGAGAGTTATCACTACTGATTCAGTACTACACATAGTCTCCCTTAAAAAATCTTCCAGCAAGGATGACTGTTCATCGGTGATCACATCTGCAGGAGCTGTACATTCTTAGTAGTAGCATATTCCTCAAAAATCTCAAATTGTTCAAATCTGAAAAGTCAGATTCTGGAGGCTGACAATAGGATTTACAGACAAATGAGCATCAAATTCATAAATTACCCAGAGAAGCTTTTCCTGTTCAAGAAATGTGGAGAAACTAAGTTCTGCATAGATCAAATATAATTAATATACATTGAACCATTCTTGTACATCAGTAAGAAATTTAAAAGTTTAGTGGCTAAATATGCAACTGCAAAAGTAAACTAAAAAATAGAAATCTTAATGATATGCTTTAAAATTCCAATTAATACTGCTCATTATTGCAGTGGTATGAATAGCATGTATTCATGTTTTGTTGCTAAGAAAACAAGTGGAGAAGAAAAACTGCTACAAAATTCAAGACAGTGAACCCATGCATGCTGTATTTTGAAAATAATTTTAGAGAGAATATGAAATCTTTAAATGTCAACAATAGTGCTTACAATACATGTGTAACTCTTCAAGCCAAAGAGAGTCAGTGAGGAGGCAGAAAAAAAAAAGTCAAATATGTATCACACCTCCAAACACCACTCTCCTCAGAATTTACAAATAAGTTATTAACAGGCAAAAAACCCAAGTACCAGCACAAGAAATTTAATAAGTAGCATAAAAATATTTTGAAGCTTTAAATAACAAAAACAGACTTCATATTTATTACAAAGGATAATATTAGACCTGACATACAAAGAATTTCACCAGAATGATGCTCTGGTAGCTACCTTCCTGGTAAGAATATCTTGGGCTGTCAAGGAACTTCAACTTAATAGAAAATGGTAACAACAGCTGATGACACTAAGCATGAATATTTCAGATTAGAATATATGGTAGGAAAGAATTGGGAATGAAAGAAGTTACCAACAGAACTCACAGATTTTCTGTCTCAGGGTATAGTCAAATAAATAGCAGAGAAATATATCCTTTATCCTAATACAAGCGAAGGTCGAGAGAATCAGGTAAAGTTATTAGATGAACATTATATATAGAAATAATAAAGACTTGCCTAAATAACCAGTATTATCTCCATTTTCAAAACAATTTGGCTTCAAAAAGCTGTCCTTAAAATGGAATATGAGTGGCCAAATTATGCTGAAGACAAATTATGTTGAGACCTTTAAATACTCCTATACTGAAATCAAGAAGCTACAAATAAAGGAAACATTTCTGAAGAGTAAGCACAGAGAGAATATTCTTCAAAACCTCATGTTATCCCAGGCCTAAAAAAACCTCAAAACTTTGTGTGTCCTGTGTGAAGCTACGTGCAGAAAGTTCCATAAATTGTTACCTATTTTGCATCTTAAAACAGGGTTATCATGCAAGCTAATAGCTCTTTGAAGGCAGTGAGAAAGATATATTAGAGCTGTCTTAAAATGACAAGAAAGAGTAAGGTGTTGGAGAAAAGCATTGTGGCAGCCTGTGGCAGATTTGAGGCCAAGGATTCACTTGGATTCCTTTCCATGGGACTTCAATTTGTGTTTGAAATTAAGCATGCATCTAAGTGCTTGCCTGAAGAGAATACCTAACAAATAATGTAATTTTTCTATCCAGATCTCACTAGGGCTTTTTGCGGTGGAAACCAGAAGACAGTATTTTCTCAGAATATAGCACAGGATGAAAAGTTTGCAAGAATATGTAGATAGGTTTGTAAAAGAGATTATACTAGAAGTATTTACCACCTGTAAACAGGGAAGAAGTGTGAGGTACATACAGGGAATAATGTTTTGTGCTAAAAAATCATTGTACCATATTTCCACACTCTGCCTTTTGAGCTGTAACTCTTGGAGCTGATATTTACTTCTTCATTGCCTGTAGTGAAAATTAAAAGAACATAGTGGATGGGTTCCTAAAGTGGCTAAACTTTCCTTAAAGTCATCTTTCCAAAAAGGGGTTGAAATCTCACATCTCCATAAAATCAAGTGAAAAAAACATCAATAAATTGTCCCCTTTCAAGTTTTTCTGTGCATAACTTCTGTCTGAAAAGGAGCTACTGAGTTTGTCCACTTTTTTTTTTAATGACCACATATGTCACGCCAGTACATTGCTGGCCACATACACAGATCTTGAATAAAAATTGGGTGTGTTGTTTTGAAATGGAAAATTACTTTCTGTGTGAAATTGGTTGGAACAATTTTCCCAAGGCACCATTCATTATCAGTAAAGGCCTACAAATACGTCAATTATGTGTTCTTTCTCGTCTACCACTCATACAGGAGAACATCATTGTCTATGGCTAAAGTGGATACTCATTTATACTGAATTTTGCTTTGGTTTGTGTCAAGAAATAAATGCGAATTGCTGAATTCATACTCACCAACACAACTCTTTCCATTTGCATCAAGCTCATACCCTTCATAACACTGACAGACGTAGGACCCAGGTGTGTTCACACAAATCTGCTCACAGGCATGTTTCTCCACAGCACAAAGGTCCTGAGCTACAACACATAATCACATGAGTATGAAATTCTTTGACCTTCTACAATGCACAGGTAGACTATAGATCAAAATAAATTTCAGCAAGCTATGGACAGCTCCTTAGAGATGAGCTCATTTTAATACAGATCATGCCAATGCTCTATCAAACAGTGAAAGCCAATAGGATCAGTCACTCAAAGCTGAGGCACTCATTCCTTCAGCTTAAAGCATAGACTATTAATGGATCAATGGTGTCTAGCAGAGTTGCTTGATGTATCTTTCCCTAAAAAGCTCAAAGGGCATTCTTCATTCTTCAGGGATATTTTTTGAAAAAGAGAAGTCATTGTGTTTTGTAGTATCATGTAGCTACTGAGTTCAGCAAGTCCAGGGAGCTGCACCCAGGGAGGGTGCAGCTGCTGATGCTGGCAGCAGAACAGACAAGATGGGTCTCTCTTTTGTCAAACTCCAGAATCCATTTATTACCCCTGGGGACGGGTAGGGGGATGGAGGGGGATGCAGGCAAAAGACCAGGCAAAGGCAGGGTCATGGTGTTTTTATAGGGCAGGAGCAGGGGTGGAGTTTAGGGTTTGGTTTAAGGGAGGAGTTAACACAAGGTAAGATCAAATTCCAGCCTCCTTAGAATGGGAGGACTCCACAGTGTTTGTGTATTTTTGGGTTGTTGTTTTTTTTTTTGCCAAACCAGATAAATGATGATGAGGTTGGAAAGGGAAATAAAAGGAAAACACAACAGCAAAAACCTTGGGGATATTTAATTTCGCAGTTTTAGAATTGTTCAGCTTTACACAAAATACCGTAGCAAGTTACCCCTCCCATGCAAAAGATCTCAAAAAAAATTACCATGACAAATGAGGTCAGTTCAGCACCTAGCCAAATAAAGCACACTGGGCTTTCTTTTCAACAGACTAAAGCTTTATGAGAACCCCAAGTTTCCCCAGCAAAAGCCCTGGAAAGCAGAGTACTTTGTGTTGCTCAAAGACTGCCCAACACATAATGGTCATTTACAGCTACAAAATAGGTTTTTAGAAGATGTTTGAGGAAATCAGCCAAGCAAAAACAAATTTTCTTTTATAGCTGTCTGCTTCATATCAAGCAGCATGATGAACAGCATAAACAGTCGCTTAACTCTTTTGTTCCAGTGTAAACACCCACAAATAGATAATTTTCCAGCTTGTTTCAGCTACATTCCTCTCTTGTATTATTTCGTGTAAGAAATAATTTAGTGTAAGATTTGAGCATCTCTAGAGAAGAATGGGAGAGATTAGTTAAACAAATAAATACAGTGTAATAAGTACAGAACACTCATTATCTGACACAAATACTCTTCCCTAGCAAAGTTAGACCACAGTACACAAAAAGAGCATCCTTTCATGGATGCAAAACCATCATAATTAAACAAATGTAAGAATATTTCAGGTTGAACAAACAAACCGTTTCCCAGCCTGAAGCGAAGTTGTCAGTTCATTGCTGATTGAAGCCATTTGGGCAAGGGCTTTAAAGAACTGAATACTGATAGCATGTATTCTCACAACATTAGAAAAAAAAGTGAAAGAAGAATAAAACAGAGTCTAAGTTTAGGTACAAAAGAATGAAAAGAGAGTATAACATTAGGCACATATGACTCATCTTTTCTGCACTGTCTGACTCAGAAAGTGTTAACTTATGTATATAAAGAAATTATTTGTTCATGGAAGAGCTGCCGAATACATCCAAACCTTAGATAAATACATCTGGTTTATGCTGATCATGTATTGTACTTAACATAAACATGATGAAGATTTATTTTACTTAGATGTCAAGTGAGGAATCCATTGTCTCTGTGCACTTGTGGGCAATTAACAAGTAGTGAAGATAACTAAAATACTCAGACTGTGCATTTTATTTTCACTGTGGTTCCCCTACCTCCAGAACTGAGCTGTCCCCTTTGTCCAGGCTTGGCTCCCTACCCTCATGGAATCTGTGGGGGTTTTAGACATAATGTTTTGACCTTCTCTAGACTGATACTGCATAATCTCTCTCCTTCACCAATGATTTGCACCATCCTAGCACATTTAAGGCCAGTTTGGTGACTCTCTGATTTCCAGTGCTAATTGCTAAAATTAGTGCATAATCTGGTGATGTAAAAAAAAAAAAAAAACAAAAAAAAAAAAAAAAAAAAAACAAAAAAAAAACAAAACAAAGGCTACAAACACACTGAAGGACTAATTTCCCTTTCATGTTGATCAAACTGCAATCTGGTATCATCAATCAAAGAAATCATGTGAGAGGTAGGCGGGAAAAACTAATAGAAATCATAGCTAAAAAAGAAGGTAAAGCAATGCAGCAAAGGGCTTTGAAAAATGGTAGAGAAGGAGCATATTGAGGGCTACTGTGCATGGGTCACCAGAAGGAAGTAACACACAATTCCAAATTCTTGGAAATTAACCTGTATTTGAAGCAGTGCAGTGCCCAAATGCTGAATTACCAGCTGAGAAAAACTGTGGAAATGTAACAGAGTAAGAAGAGACAATAAAGAAAGAACTTTTCATACTTGTAATTAATTTTTTTTAATTCATTCACATACCTTCACTGTTTCATTGGTGCTTAGTATTTGATATTAAACACAGCTCTAAGCAAAAGAGACTAAGAATCTACTAAGCTCAAGATACCTGGTAATTTTATGGCACTCTCTTGAGATACAGAACATCAAACATCAATTGGATTTGAGCCTCCAGTCTTCACCTTAGTTCTAAATTATCAATTGCAAGAGATCCTATGCTCTCATGATGACTGTCTCCTACAGTTTCTTGAAAAGAAACATTTGGAAAACTTTTTCCAAAATTTTTCTTCTGGCTAAAATCAGTTTAGCAGCTTTAATTTGAATCCATGCATGTTTATTTGAATCTGTACACTGCTGTGCGATAAAAACCTGAATTTTTAGCAAGTACATTTTCCACAAGTAATTAAAGATAGCATTATATAATTTCTTTAAAATAAGCTGGATATAGAAATAAATTTGGTACATCCCTCTAATATAAACTGCTGTTAATTACTAGGAAACAAGTTAAAATGGACTAAGATAATACTGATCACAAAGATCAAAATTAAGTAAAATAAAGTTTGTTATTATAAACTACACAGCCAATTACTCAAAACCAAAAAAAGTCAGCACTTTTAAAGAAAGGAATGAGAGCATAAGCAAGACTGCTGAAACCATTCTTTGAAAGGTCGTAAGCCCTTATATTTCCACCAGAAGTTAGAAAGAGCTTTGGAGAATGTCAGGTTATTTCAGTGTTTTCTAGCATGGGGTTTATGGCAGCTTTCTGTACCATTCAGTATTGTTGCTGGCTGGACAAATTAGAAAAGTATCTAAATTCATTTCATTTGAATGCAATTTCACATAGCTACAGTGTACCTCTGCAGAGCTGCGTATAAAATTTAGTTTGATGTATTTCAGAAAGATTTGTAAGAACTTCACTTACACAAAGCAAGAAAAAAACTGACATCTTCACTTTTCTAGACACATTCTGATGATTATCATTAATTTAGTACTGACCTCAGTTTTTCATGAGCCCAACAGAAAGGGTAGGTGATGTTAAGCACTTTTTGGGAGTACAAAAGAGAAAAGAAAGATAACATACTGCTGCAAGTCTTCTGGTCAGCATTCAGAATGTATCCTTGTTTACATCTGCACAGGTAGGAGCCAGGGGTGTTTATACAGAAGTGATCACAGTGATGCTCAACTATACTGCACATATGAGGCACTGAAAGAAAAAAGGAAAACTTTATTAACTGCTGGTCTTAATTACTTGTGGTCACAAATAATTAAGTAATCACTGAAAAAAAAACTGGTGTTGAAAATTTTAGTGAAGTAAATTAGAATTTTCAAATTAAGTGTTGCTAGTAAGGACAAAAATGAGAGCTTAAGAAATAAAAATACACAAGGGAATATCTGAAAAAAATATTTTTGGTGGCCCTATGAAAACAATGAAACAAACCTATTAAAATCAACTTTAGAAAACAAGTGAAATTTAAGTGTAAGCTAATTTAGAGGATATTCAATTTCTTGCATGAAGTAAATCACCACACAGCACCCAATAATAAAGAAGAATGGCTAAAAATACAACTTAATGAAGAGACTATTTTGCTTGCTTAGTTATTAATATTGAGGAATGTACAAATAACACACGATGACACTGAGGATATGTATCTCCAAGATTCATTAAGCAGGAGCTGAGTTGAGTTACCCTCCAGACTGTCTTTCTGAGTCTATTTTTGTTCTGTTTGTATTTTATGTCTCTAATAGCAAGTATTAAAATGCAGCACACAGACAATGAAAGACAAAAAAAAAAAAAAATGGAGGCCCATTCAGTCACATTCATTGTTGAACTATTTTTCTCCAGAGCAGTATTTGGGGATTAAGAAATCTTGATGTTTTCTTTCCAGTGCAGCATTGCTTGTATGTAATCTCTATAATATACAGGTGAATTACTTCTCAGCAAACATTGTGTGGAAAATCTATTTTGCTCAACAGCTGTTAGGGATTGATGTGTTCCTTAACATGCTAGGTTGACAAAGCTCAAAATTTATGGAATAGATATTAACAGTAATCTTCCAGAAGCCACAACAGAAGCCTGCTAAAAAACTTAATGTGGTAGGTGTGGTACTTGTGGGAAAAAAAAACCCACATGTGATTTAAGATATATACTATGTGTCTGCTCTTTGGAATGGTTACAAGAGTTAGGTATTTATTGCTAACACACAAACCACCACAATTCCCTAATCTCTTAATCAGCTTCTTGGATCTCACAAATTTCTCCCATAATAAAACTTTTTAAGTAGTTTTATTTATGTGAACACAGACCTACTTCAACTTCTTGTCTTGTTATCTTTCTGTCGTTCTGAAAATAAAAGCATTCAGTGACAGGAGCCCAAATAACTCAAGTTCCTTCTGAGAGTACATTGTTACTGTCTGTTACCAAGCTTCCCATCTGCCACACAAGTGTATTCTGAAGTGTTTCTCTTGCACCCATTTCAAAACAGTGATACTCTGGCCATTAGTCCTGTTTCTGCGGTGGAGTCTGCTCTCTGAATAATTACTGCAACCTCATCTCTTTCAGGAGGTGTTTGGTGATCGCAGGAAGGGACTGAAGGAAGAGACTGAATAGAAAGGGTAATCTCATAGTTAAGGAATCTGTTGTGAATTAGATTTTATCCCCATATCACAGGGTCCTTATTTGATTTTGGGTGAGACAATAATACCAGTATCTTCAAGGAAACATCAGCCTCCACACTGTAACTGTTCAGATAGAGACACCTGAATCTGGATTTGCAAGAATGCAAGTGATGGCTGTAGAGCTGTGAATAACATTTTGTATTAGTCCAAAAATGTTAATTTTTTTGGTGAAAATCCCTGGTGAAAATCACACCAGGGGTTGCACTGAGTCAAATATTTAAAGTTAGTGGGTGATTTTGGCAAACTTCACTTTGTTTCTGTGCCTCCATTCCTCCAACGTAAAATGGAGATGACACCATTATCTACTTTACAGGAATATAGTAAAAACTTCATTTGCCCCTGACTGCTCCATCCCAAGTTCTGTCCTTCTCACACTTCATCTAATCTCCATCTCCTTTCCTGGATTCTGTTCCCATTTACACTGACATTTTTCTGAGTTTTCAATTCATTTTATACTTCATGCCTCTGATCCCCCAGGATACTCTTTGCTTCTGTTTTACCTTGCTGACTAGTAATAAAAAGGGGTCCTGGCTTTAACTGGAGTTTCTGACATCCCCAAACCTTTAGCAGTCAGGGGCAGCAACTGTAGGGAACCACTGACTTGACAGAATGGAGCACATCCAGTTTACAGGATTCTTCTGAGAATATAGATCCTGGGTACTTGGTAGTCTCCTCCATTCAGTAAATAGTGGTTAATTTGGCTTACTTTTTGTTTTCCCCACAGAGCTACACCACTGGGTCATGGTTTTCTCTTGTTATCACAGGAACCATGAAGACATTCTCACAAGATATAAGGGTGACTCAGACACAAGGACAGCTCAGGGCCCAAGGTTTTTTCCCACAGCATGAAGCCCAGCAGAAAGCACTCCAGAAGACCTGACCAGAGGGGTGTCTTCAATTGCTTCAGCAAAGAAAACAAGGTGTCCAGATGTTCCACTCAGCTACAATGATACAGCTTCTGGGTCCACATCTGGGAGGACTTAAACTAACCACATTTCCTGGAGGAATGTAGAGGCTTTAGGAAGCAGAGGCTATGATTACTCTCTTGAAATTCAGCAAGCTCAATGCTGCATCACAATCAAGAGCAAATAAAATGTTATGGAGCCTATCTGCAATTTAGTACCTTGTGGTGAAATCCATATGAATCTAACAGCTTAAACTCTCTGTTGAATCTGAGTCTGAGTTTTTCTTAGGATCTCACTTTGAATTCTCAGCACAGCAGATCCTGTGGAGGCATTTCCTGGGTGCAGGAGGCAACTGCTATCCTTGTCACCTCCACAGTCCTCCACCAGCAGTGGAGGGGGAGTGGCTTCACTGAGAAACATATGTGTTTGATCAAAACTGAGGTAAAAAACTCTAATAAATATACTGGACACTGCCCAGTCAGAAAAACAAAACCAAACAAAACACACACAAAAATACCCCAACAACAACAAAAAAGAAATACCAACCAAGTAAATGGTATTTATACTGGATTTGTTTCTAAAACACAATCTAAAAAATCAGCATTTGCTGTGCATTCCATTTAAACTCTGAATCCATGATTAGTTGATTGTTTCTTTGCTTTTAAAAATATCCTACTATGCCAGCTAATAATACAGCAAGGAAGAAATGGGAAAAAAAATCTATTATCTGATGAATGTCTCCGTTGGTGTTTTACGTTGAGGCAGTTCAGCTGCTCCCTGAAACAATTTTGGAAAAGATCAACTAAGGAAAATTCTACAGACTATCCTTACAATAAGCTGCAGTTCTTTTCTGGCAAAAGCATCCCTAGACAGGAGTGACCATTTAATCTCACCATGCATTCTTTTTCTGGATTCTGATGAAAATACATCAGCTTAACAGCAAATTTGTATTAAATACTTTCATATTTATCTCAGGAATAAAAAAGTCTCCTAAGTACACAGATTAAAATAAAATTAATTACAAATGACATTATATTTGCAAAAGGTAATTCCTTATCAGGGAATTGCAGATGAGAGTGATATCTCTGTTGTAAGTTAATACTTATTAAAATATTTACTTTATTGTGTGAATGAATAATATCACTGTAATAGCGTTTCCTCACTTTCTGTATTTAAAATGGAATGGATGGAATACAAAACCTGCTATGTCTGTGTTTCACTTTCAGTCACAAGGCATTTACAGAAATGATTCTTCGAATAGAATTAGAATGTAAGCTTTGGAAGAGGAATCCATAGACTCTCAAGACTATTTGAATAACTGAAAGACTATTGAGCAGTTTAAAATTTCACTACTAAGGTGGACCACACTTAAAATGAAGAGATGAAAAAACTTATCTAATATTCAAATAGCAGAGATCATAAATTTATTGTTATTATGCAATAAATAGGAAAATCATAATATGTGTGTTTGCCTAACACCTTATTATTATTATTATTATTGCCTTAACAAGCAATTAAATCACATTTTGTGTCACTTAACAGTAGCATGAGTTTTCTCCACGTATGTGACTGCTGTTCTGGATGTTGTTTGAGTAATCTCCCTTCAATACACATGTACTAACAGAAAATGTTTCATGTAAAAAAAAGAGTTTAATTATAATGCATATTTTTTTCTGTTTCACTTTCATCTATGTATTCAAATCTATAGATAAAAATCTTACCACAAAGTTTAGTCTGGAAGGTAGAGGTCAGTGTTTCAATCTGACTGAAATTAGCAACCAGAAACACATGTTCTTCATGTGGTTCACTCCCAATAGACTTCAGAGTGTTCATATCCACTCTTCCCACTCCAATAGCAAAAATTAGGATTCCTGAGTTCCGTGCTTTAGCAGCAATCTCTGCCACAGGATCCTGAGGTCTCCCATCTGTCACTATCATGATAATTCGGGGCACATTCTGCCTCAGAGGCCGAGCCCCCTCTGTCTCTGAAAACGCGATGTTCACTGCGTACTGCAGGGCCAGCCCAGTCATGGTGCCAGTGCCCAGGTGTATCATCCTCCTCACTGCTCTCTCGATATCCTGCTTCCTCCTGAAGGTCTTCAAGGAAAACTCCTGTTTCACGGTGCTGCCGTACTGGATCAGACCCACGTGCGTGGCATCAGGGCTGATGTCCAGAAACTGCAGGATGGTCAAAATGAACTCCTTCACTTTTTCAAAGTCATAATGGTGCACACTGCGAGAGCTGTCAATGATGAAAACAAGGTCCAGATGTTTGTTCTTGCAAGTGTTTTCTAAAAGGAAAATGCAAACAAAAATACTTTAAATACAAAATTTTCAAAAGGCAAATAGGTTCAGGTTTACTCTCTAAACAAACACTCTGGCAAGTGCTGTGAAAATTCAGGAAAAATAGGAGATACCACAATTAAGACTACTTGGGCAATATAAATTTGTTCTCCAGTAAATAACAAAAACTGCCAGATACTTGATCATTATATGTATTTTTGTGTGTGTGTGTGTCAGGTAAGTGCCCAGAATGGTTAATGGCAGTAGAATGGTGAGATAGAATCACATAATCAGAGAGTAGCTTGGGTTGGAAAGGATATTAAAGTTCATGTAGTTCAACCCCTCTGTCATCATCAGGGACACATTCCACTAGACCAGGTTGCTCAAAGCCCCATCCAACCTGGCCTTAAACACTGCCAGGGACGGGACATCCACGACTTCTCTGGGCAACCTGTGCAAGTAAAGAATTTCTTCCCTGTATCTAATTTAAACCTGGCCTCTTTTAGTTTATTATTAGTTCATTACTTCTTGTCCTACCACTACATGCCCTTGTCAAATGACATTCTTCAGGTACTTGTGCATTACCGAATTGTGTCATTGTTGAGATTTTGACCTCATTCTGAATGCAGGGTGGAATCCTTTCTGAATGAGTTAATTATTTAAGTGGGCTGCACTGCTATGCTTTGTGTGGCAGGGCCTGAGAATTTAGAAATCTAATACTGTGACAAGTCAGGGAGGTATAAGTGTTTCATTAGAAATAGGGAAAACAGAACACAAAGAAAGACAGGTCAAAAGCATCTGTTAATTGCACTGACTGATAAGACATGTGAAGGGACTGATTTTTCAAGGAAGTTGGCAGTAAGCAGCACTTTGCATGTATAAAGTACTGTTCTCAATGACCTCAACTGCAGCTGTGAGTGCTCAGCAGTTCTCCAAATGTCATTATTTCAAACATGTAATTAATACTCATCTAGGGAAGTTTAATGTGTTTTCATGACTAGCTCAGCATCACAGAGAAATTCTATGGTTGCATCAGAGAGAAAATCCTGTTGTCTACAGCGGCACTCCACTCAGCCAAAAAAACACTCATGCTGCCTAAAATCTGTGCCAGCCATCAGAAGTCTTTTTTTTCCAAGAGTCACTGAAGCAGAAATATTACAGAGTATGTCTATATCTGACAGTGGCACAGATGGGCAGGCCAAGCTATGATGGACAGCAGCAGAAGTGAAGACTGGCTGCCTTCTAAGCATCCTATGAACTTTCTGGGACCCTGGGTACATCCTCTGGCTTCTGCTCAGCATCCTTTTCTGAAAGAATATGAGAAATATGAGACACATGCATGAGTTGCATGATGAGAATGGACAGGGACTGACCATTCATAGGAAGCCAGCCCATGGCAGGCTTGAGGCAAGCCTACAAGGTGAGCTATCAGACAAGCCACAGAAGATGACAGTATATGGAAAAAGGTTAAAAGGACTTTGATGGGATGCTGATGAAAAGAAATCAACAGAAGTTTAATGTGCATACTAAAGACTCCTCCAAAGTAGGAAATCTGAGTCACAAAAGCACTGCAGTTCAGGGAATAACTGCAGGTGGCATTTTCTTGTCCTTAAACTATTCCACATGCATCTACTTTTGACCTCTGTCAGAGACAGAACATAGGGTTAGATTGACCTGTGGCTTCAATCATTGTGTCTGCTCATCTTCTTAAATTCCTGTGACTATGAATAAACCTGTGAGGTTGTTAGTGTGTTTTTATGCCTGGATTGAAAGATTAAAGATGGCAAAGAATGCTCATCAGACTGCAGTGGCATCCTCATTTTACTAAGATGAGACACCCCAAATCCATAGTTTCCCTTATTGCCAAACCCAATTCAATTGCCAATGCACTGTCATCCATCTTGTGCAGTGAATGAGGCAAAAGTTTGGTGGAAAAGTAGTGTTTGACTGTATAATCAAAGGTCATGTCATGCTGCTCTGGTACAAGTGGGGCAATCAAGGACTCAATTGGAAGAACGTCTGTCTGTAGACTGCCCTTTAAACAAGTTCTGCTGACGAACACTCGTCATGCACTTCTGCCAAGGCAGGGGGTGAGAAAGATGCCTGTTTTCACTCGTTAACTCAGAAGCCTCTTTCATAGATTACCAAGAACATTTTTTGGCATAGAATAAAAATGCTCTTTAATGACAATAAAAACAACTGCCTGGATTTATTCATGTGCAGTCTACAGTACAGCTTTTTTCATAAGCATAGGAATATGCTTGGGTTGCTTATTCTTTCAAAATCAGAGCAGGCTGAATATGAGCCAAGCTGAGCAGAAACAAAATTCCAGTTCTAATGGGATACAGATATCCTGATGTAACTATTTTCCATCTTATTAATTATATTTATCCTTATATATATATAAAATTACAAATTATCTTTACCAATATAACATGAATGATTCCAGCAATACAAAGATAATGCTAAGTTGTGATTTGTGGGAGCAGAGCAATAGGAAAGGAGGATAATTACAGAAAAAAAAAAAAAGGCTAAGAATATGTGTGTGCATATGAGGGGAAGGACAGATAAGGGAGAAGGGTAAAATGGCTGCTACTTTATTTCCCTTAAAACACTTCAGCATGGATTCCCTAAAGGTAAAACATGCTTGACCAGTCTGATTGCCTTCTATGACGAAACAACTGCCTGGATGGATGAGGAAAGAGTGTACTGGGTCCAGTATTGATTAACCTTTCAGCAATAACTTGGGTGAAGGGGCAGAGGCCCCCTCAGCAAGTTCCCTGACAACACAAAGCTGGGAGGAGTGGCCAATACCTCAGAGTGCTGTGCAGCCCTTCAGAAGGACCCTGATAGGCTGAGAGATGGGCAGAGAAGAACCATCTGAAATTCAACAAAGGTGAATGGAGGGTCCTGCACCTGGGGAGGAACAACCCCAGGCACAAACCAGTACAGTATCCTGCTGGAAGCAGCTCTGCGGAGATGGACCTGGGGGTCCTGGAGGACAACAAACTGTCCATGAGCCAGGACTGTGTCCTTATGGTCAAGAATGCCAAAGGTATCCTGGGGTGCATTAGGAAGAGATTGGCAGCAGGTCAAGGGAGTGACTTGTCCTGTCCCTCTGCTCAGCCCTGGTGAGGCCACATCTGGAGTGCTCTGTCCAGTTCTGGGCTCCTCAGTACAAGAGACAGGGAGCTGCTGGAGTGCGTCCAGAGGAGGCTACAAAGATGATGAGGGGACTGGAGCATCTCTCATATGAAGAAAGGCTGAGAGATCTGGGCCTCTTTAGCCTCAAGAAGAGACACCTGAGAGGGAACCTCATCAACATCCATCAGTCTCTGATGGGAGGGTATCGAGAGGATGGAGCCAGGCTCTTGTCTCTGGTGCCAAGCAATAGAACAAGAGGCAATGAGGAAAGAATGATGTTCTCTTCCTGTTCAGGAAGTTCTACCTGAACAGGAGTAGAAACTTCTTTACTGTTCAGTTTCACTGGAACAGGCTGCCCAGAGAGGTGGTGAAGTCTCCTTCACTGGAAATACTCAAAAACAGTCTGGACACAATCCTGTGCCATGTGCTCTGGGATGGCCCTGCCTGAGCAGGGAGGTTGGACCAGATGACCCACTGTGCTCCCTTCTGACCTTGTCCATTCTGTGATTCTTGTGAAAACAAGTCAAAACTACAGCAATGGTGTTGAGTCCTCTTAATTGGAATATAAGGATTTGGGCCCCAATCTGAAGAGACTCATTTATCTATTCTAAAGCCTGGATGAATCTTGGTGGCAGAAAGCTTGGAGAGAGTTGGTGGATAGTACTACCAGAAATACATTCAACACATTTTGCTGAATTACTTCAGAAAAATCTATTCATCTGAATGAAATACAGTGTATTTCAAAACTACACTGACCAGCAAAGTTCTATCTATAGAAATACCAAACATTTCCAAATTAGGATGTATTTAAAATCTTTGTCTTCTGATTTGGTATGATTTTTTTTAAAACTCTGTAATTAATAGAGTTGATTTAACTTGGGTTCAGTGAAAAATAAAATGTAACTCTTCTACAGATAAAAAATCCAGGTGGTATTTTGAGGAGTGACAATCAGTAGTAATGAATAACAGATCTAAGCGCTCATCCTCTCAGATAAATTTTCAGTGATAGTTTTTTAGCAGTTACATGCTGCTCCATTTGTCCTGTAAACTATAATCTCTTCCTCTGACCAGCTCTCATTTTGAACAGTGAACTCTCACAACTTTGGCAAACATCTTCATAACTAAAAGTAATTCCCTTTCACTCTTATGAAAATTGACATCCTCATTGAAAAGAGCTACTCATCCATAAACCTACTTCTAAGTCTGCACAGGTCTTGTATTGCCAACACAAAAGTTACAAAAAAAAAAACCCTCAGTGTGGGTTGCCTTATCCAAAGGGGAAGCCAGGAGAGGCAAGACAAAGAAAGAAGGAAAGATCAAGTCAGTAGTAAATATGTTCTCATTCTCTACTCAATATCCACTTTGTAAATGACAGTTACAGTGATGCCACCTTTGGAAAACTAACAATGCAAGGAAATTTCAGTTCTACTGGGAAGAATCCAGCTGGGATCCAATTACCAGGAGATATACAAAACAAAATTTAAAATAATATTGAGCATCTTAATTTCCTCTAAACCTGAAAATTCTGTTAAATCATTTTATCTGATGACTGCAGGTTTCCTTCTATTCCTTTCTCAAAGCAAATTATACTCAGCCTGTTTTGGCTTTGACAAAGTTCACACTGCTTTGATTTTGCTCACCCACCCAGGGTCTGTGTCTGAGAGTACATTTCTATCCTCTCATCTCATTTCTCACTAATGCTTCATTCCCTTAATACAACTAAAGTAGCACTAAGGAGCTTGCTTGGGCATTCAAACTGACTCTTCTAGGCTGTTAAATCATTAGAACAGTTCCTGATCCTGTTGCCTGAGCACAATTCACATTTTCTACAGCAGTCCTCAGGCATGCAATGGGAAGCAGACTACATTGCACCACTGGTCTCAGTGCCAGGGAGCAGTCTAAGGTACCAGCTAAACTCAGAGGCCAGCTGGCTTCATCCACAGTGTTAAGATCACTGTCCTGCTCAGAGTGGCTGTATGCAAGGGGCCTCCTGGGAATAATCCCTGTAGGGATTATCTCTCTACCTTCTGAACCACACGTGGTGATTGTTGGTTACTGTGGGCCAGAGACAGCTCCAGCCATTTAACAGCAACAATAATGGTGGAGTTTGAATGCTCACAAATGTGCCCAGCACTGTTTTGTTTCCTCAAACATTTCCATCTGGGGATATTTAAACTGAACACCTTCAAAGGACACAAGTTTTAGATGGTGATTTTTCAAAAGGTTTTGCAAGTTTGCTGTTTCGGAAAAACTGCTTGCTTAAAAATGAGTTCGTTATTTTCTACTTTTGTCCTACATCTTTATAATTCCTTAATACTTTTTTCTTTTTCTTAGTCTACATATTACTTATTTGGTTATGTAGGTCTTTATCCTAATAGATGAGAATGGATAAATGTTAAAGAAGGCTATAGTTGTATGCAAAGCAAAAGGAGGTTAGCTCAGTTTGGTAAACACTACAACAAAGTTTAGACATTTAAAAAGTAATCTATAACAAGTAAACATTAGCTCTGTGAAGATGTTTGTTATAGAGTATGGCAATTCAAGCAAAAAGAGTTAAGAAAAAATGAGATCATAGAATAATTATTGCCTGAGCAGTCTTTAAGGGTAATTTCAGTATTTTTGTGTTTCTTAGCTCATTTCCCAGTAATGCATACACAAAAATTACATGTCCTGTGACACTGCCATCAGTAACAGCAGGTTTATTTTTAGATTTTATCTTTGAGTAACAGAACAAGTCTTCATCAAAATTAAATAAAAGGGGGAGAAAACTATTCTCCCTGTTAGCATATTTTAAACTTCTTCCTAAATGTCTCTTCTTTTTTTACCATTTTATTATTTCATTTTCCCTCAAGCCCTCAATATTACTTGCCCATCTTCTTTTTAGAACTTCTTTCCTTATAAATCTCTGCATAACTCCTACAAAACTTGTTAAAAGATGTATGAACTTGCTGGCTGTCAAATATTTTATTGAAGTCCAGAATTCTGGTTTTCCCTAGCTATATATACAGCCAGAAAGATTGTTTGACAGTGTTCTCAGATAATTCCAAAGGATTTCCTAAGTCATCAAGAAGGTTGAATCTTCATACCATAAAATTATGCAAATAAAGAATAGCCAAATTTCCAATTCATTCATAAACACACTAAGTGGAAAATGCTTTGAGAAACACATCTCACGATTGTGATTGTTGCAAAGAATAAATGAAGAGCACTTCTTGTTATTCCAAGCACTTCTTGTCTCCAGTGAGATATTTTGAGCAAGTTAGCTTCCATTCCTTTTGGTTTTTTTCATTTTAACTCAAAGATGGACAAAAATGGTATGGTACATTTCCAATATAATCATACCTAGCACCTGAAGTAAACATCAGAAACTGCTCAATACCCCTTTCCTAGCACAAATAAATGCTGCACTTGGTTCTGCAGGTGACACCAGCTCTTCCCAGCTCTGGGACAGGCTGTGGATCCAAGACCTGCCCCTGTACTCTCTGGCCCCATCCTTGCTCTGAATATTTCCCCAAACACACAGGCCTATGGCCCTAACCCAAACATTTATTATGAGTTTGGCAGCTTACCCATTTTTCCTTACAAATTTCTTCATCTGGGAACAATCTCTAAATGGAACACAGCCTCCAGACATTTCTTTATTGCCTCTGACAAAATCTTTTCTGAACTTCCAAAATTTGAGAGAACTGCATAGCAGGAGGCTCTTGTTCAGAGATTTCCACTTCCTTCTACATGCAAATGCTTCATTATTAGTCACTGCAGGGGGGTATATTACTGTGTTCTCATTTCACCTCACTATTTCTATTCCTTCCCTGTCATGCTTTTCAAAATAACAAGGTCATTATTAACACTAAGTCTCCTGAAATCCAGTTCCAGAACTGACTCCTAGTATTTCCTCATTTCTTTACCAGTACTGGTGTTTCTCTGGTACGAAGCTGAAATATGGTGTAGGGATAGTCTCAAGTTTCTTAGTTCTTTCTGCATATTTCAGCTGTTCTGACACAGAAACTGTTTGGTTTCCTGACAGGAATCAAACCTGCTTTCATGGTCAGGAGGACTATGAGCAGGTTGTTTTCCTTGCAGGCAGTGAAACACCTGGACAGAGGGATAAAGTATCCTGATATCCCCGTGCACATGGCAACATGAAAATCTACCCACCACTTCCTGACAGAAACAAATGTTTTGTGCTCTCAGCTAAGGATAGCTCACACCCATGAGAGATGAGGAATTCGTTTTCTGAGCCACGATGGTGAAACTCGTGGTACACAGAGTAATGAAATTTTGCATCCCATTCCCACAGGCAGCCTGGAAACACTTATTTTGACTGTGACTGTCTTTTCCTGCACTCACCTGTAAAACATCAAATCTCAACCAACATGAAAAAGGTGATTTTTTTGGCAGAAAGTGGTCTTTGTATCTTTCTCCTTAAAGATCTGAGACTCCTATTTTTTCTGAGCTACTTACGGTACTGTTGGAAGGACACAGAAATTATTGGAGAAAGAATGGATACAGGAAGTAAACATAGTTAGTAGCAGCATAGAAAATCTAGAGAAAAAATGTGACCTTACTGAGTTGGTGGTGTCCTGTTTTCAGGACATCAGCTTAACATTTTAAAAACTCCTATCCATACTTTTTTTACGGTTGCCCATGCCTTTGTTTACGGGGAAAGCTGTTAGCAACCTCAACATTACTCATTGATCAGCTGACCTGAAACCACATATTTCTATCTATTGGTAACGGTCTAAGTATTAGATTCTTTTCCAGAACAAATTCAGAAACAGCATGAGGGGATAGTGCTGTATGCCATTTCCCCCCTGTCTCCCAAAATGTGTGGGACATCATGTCCATTGGTAACCAGCAGTTCTTGCACTTCAACAGTACTTAAATAAGATGGTGTCTTCAAGGTTCCAAAGCAATTTAGGTATGTTGTCTTCATCCACAATAGTGTCTGATTACCCACTCATGCCTATAAAATGAGATGTTCCTTAAGTCATGCAAATACTGTTTCCATGATTCTCAAATTAAATTTGTACATATGTACTTTTTTAATGAAGAAGGCAAAGTGCTCAAAATGAAGTCAAAACCAGCACACTGCTGAATATCAGTGCTCTTTCTTTTGGCCTGATTTCTCTTCAAGATATAATGCACAGAGAAGGCTTTGAGCTCCTTGAGAATATACTCATAACAACAGTTTTTTTACTCACAGTAATTTTCCTCACTGAATTATTGTCAAGGCAAACTCTTTTTCAAACAGAAATGGTATTTCACAGTAATTTGTGGGGGTTGTAACAAACAAATTCAGAAATACAAAGATCATTTGATGTTTAGATCATGGCTCAGTTTTTCTCTGTAACAGCAGATATTTTTTCATCCTGTGGAAAAATTACCTTAAAAAAAAGGGAAAATAAGAAAAAAAGTGGGGGGGAGGGGCAAATTAAAAGAATAAGAAAACAAAGAAAGAAGGGAGGAAGGAAGAAGAAATAGGGAAAAGCTTTATTAGAAGAAATACACATTAAAGAAATACAATACAATTTCTTGTGATGCTGGAGATCGAATTATATTCCATAAAACTTCAATTACAGAAATACCCCATAGGTGGCTTAAAAAGTGAATGTGATTTTGATACACAAAAATTAATAATGAATACTAAATACAAGAGTTGGCAAGCAGAATGTTGTTCTGTGGTTAAAAACCGCTAGCACAGACCAAAATCCAAATTTTCTGATCTCCAAGATAATTGGCTGCAGATGAGCATACTCAGATTAGGACATAAATCCCTGAGGTCTGTCACGGTCCCAGCTAGCCCTCATGGCTCATTAGCTGGGGCTGTTTAAGGGATAACAGCTGCTGCAGGAACAACTGGCTGGGCAGGGATATGGTTGCTGATCAGATCTTTCTTTCTCAGACTCCAGGACCTCTGTTAGGGGCTGAGGAGGCACAACCTCAGCACAAACCAAGCTACCAAACCTCAAAGCCACAGAGAGAGGGTGTTCAACAGTGCATAAACTCCAGAATCTGAAAAAGCAGCTACTGTGGGGGAGAGGCCAACAGCTGAGAGATTAAGTTGAAAGTTGAAGTTTTGAGAGTCAGCATAAAGTTCATGGGTGACCTCTCAGCTAGTGAAACAAGCACTTCTGGGGAGCAAAACACACCATTACTAATATTGACTTGAGGCACAAAGACTGCAGTATGTATCTACACACCTCAGAAGGAAGAAACAGGTGATTTTGCAAACTGTAAAATGCTTTGCTCGCTCTCTTTCCAAACATAATATGCTTCTATTTATATGGCAACTTCATGTTTTGAATAGCAAGCTGATAGGCAAATAAATGGATAGGTATTTGATTACCCTGTATCTTTACAAAAGCTTGGTTAGGATTGTACTTATATTTTAACTAATTATATGGTAATTCAAAAGATGTAATTTGCAACCACTTCCTACCTTCATCTGCTGCATGGAAGACTTTTCATCTTCCCCCCATACTATACCAGTACAGTATGTCTAATACATGATATTACTGTGACATAATTCTCATTTCAATTGCATTACAAACTTCAGTTACAATAATTCTACAATCTGACAGGATTATATCTGAGGACATAAAACTTGGCAGGGTTGCATTTATGTGAAGAAATAACGCATACAAATGTTGAGGCTGTGAATTCACTTCTTACAGCAGAAAGCATCCCACAATGGCTCAACAGTCCACATTAACAGAATTTAGACATCTCTGGTCAGCTCTTACTGTATAAATATACAATGAATAAACTAAAATCAAACAGGAATTTTATCTATGCTCCACAGAAGCATCATGGGTTGGGCTCACTTTTATCACATACTTTCCCCTCTAATTTGCTGCTAAAATAACTCAGAATGTTTAACCTGATAGTGTCTTAAGCCCTAAAGTCACAAACACTCAAATTTAAGAACTGGGTTGGATATAAGAATCTTTGGATTAATTTTAACTGGCTGTAGCAAGTGATTCATGAACTTAGTCAGTACTCCATGCAGTTCCTATTACTTCACATCAGTGGAATCATACACATACAAATCAGACAAGAGACAAATCATTGTATATTTTGTTGCAAAATATAATTTAATGCAGACAGGGGCATTTGCATTTTGCAGCAGCTTCCACTGAACAGGAGCCAAGTACATTTCCTTCTTGGCCTCCTTCCCCCTCTGTTTTAATTTTGTGCAGTATCAGTTAATTTTTTTGTTGCTTCTTCTGGTATCATGTAATATTTAAAGGAATGCCCCCTAAATTAGCTTCTCTCCTAACACAGTTATTTTCACAATCACGTAGCTGCATGTTTCACATTTTAAGGAAGAGAAAGAATGCTATTGCTAAAAATAGTGTTCTACAGCTATCACTGTATTCACTACTGCTTTCATGCACTCACTTCAGATCTTTCCAAAAGAGGTGTGCCCATGTGAAATGAAATACATGCCCAGTTGACAAGAACAGAGTTCATCAAGAAAAAAAAAAAATCAAACACAAAAACTTGTGGGGCTTTTTTAACAATATGAGAATTTTGATTTGCTTTGTTTTACAATAAATTATTAAGATGCAGTAGATGCCTAAGTCCCAAATCTGCTTCAGAGAAAAACCCCACAACTTCAAACACCAAAAAGGCACTATATCTTGTAAGGACTGGACACATATTGCTTCTAGACATGAAACCTGCTGAAGGGTGCTGTGGACCGCTCACTAGCCTTGCAAACATAGTATGGAAATCACTAGTCTGGGCAACTGACCCTGCTCTTCATCAGTCTGTTTAGGTGCAGAAGTCCATTTCCTTATATCTGAAGGGAATCAGCTAATCTAACAGACATAATTTTATTTTTATAACCATGTAGCAAGTATATCACTTTTCTTTAAGAAAAGCAAGTATATGCTTTTCTTTAGAAGAACCCAAAATATTATTTTCCTGTCATAAATCAAGATAAGCCAAATTTGATCCAAACTCTGGATCAAAGTACTGATGAGGGGAAAAAGAAGGCAAAACTTAGTTCATATGTCAGATAAGGGGAAAGATGGCTGTTGTCTGCTACAGGAAAGAAAAACTGACCATCCTATTTCTATCTGTTATTTCACAAGGTCTTGCACAACTATGGAAACAATTCTTTAAAACATAAATACACCTGCATGAAAACAGCATCTTCCAGCAATATAATACAAATTCTTTTATTACTTGAAATACATGCATATCTAATATGCTACAAGAAAAACTAAGGAAAATGTTAAAAATTAATTAACTTGGCACAGTTGACAAGTTTTTAATATTTGGAAGTCTGACTCAGTGTTTAATAAAAGAAAAACCTGCAAAGCAGTTTGGCTTTCAAGGGCCACATAGTGAGAGTTCCAAAAACTCTATTTTCAATAGATGCTTGAATAAAATATTTCAGCTCTTTAACAGAAATTATTAGCTATAGCAATAATAATTTAAAGCACCAATAAGCAATGCAAAATTAAAACAACATGTATTGAGATTTAGTTGAAAAATTGAGGAATAAGAAAAATGTATATCTTTTCAGACACAGCTCCTTCCTTCAAAATACTTCATTAAAATGTATAGGCAATTACACCTAATAAGACTATTTAAAAATCTATAAAGCATTAGTGCATGACTGATGAAAAATTAAATCCTTCTAAACCTGGATCTCAAAGTACTTTTCTCTCTATATGGACAACCCCACAGAATTTTTCATCCACTCGCTTTTGCTTATTTAACTTGTCAGTCTCCTAGAACAATGACTGTTACTTCTGTAATTGGACACTATTGGTATTTTACTAGTAAATAATTATCACAGCAGTATACTTTCATTTTTAAAATGGTGGAAAGAAGAAAAAAGGAATAAAATTATTTTAATACTGCTATACTTACAGAGCATAAACTTTCATTTTAGTCCTGAAAAAGAGACTTCCATCCAGAAAGAATCCAACCGCCAACCCTAATTTTTATTACTTTTCCAGGTACCTGTTGGTTCTTTGCAGCTATTTTGCTCCATTTTGCCTGCCAAGCAAGTCTTTACACAACAGCAGCAATTGTCATCACCCCCACTACTTATAATATGCATACTTACATAGAATGTGACAACTTCTAAACCCTGTTAAGCTGCTGGAATTCTAGAGTGATTTTATTAAGTCTGCTACTTGATGTCACCGAGATCAGGTTTTGGCCCTGCTCTTGCTCATGCCATTTGAGGAACGCTCAACTTTCCAGCACAGTGGCACTTCACACATTCTGTTCTTTACAGAGAGGCATGTTTTTGCCATGCCACTGTGTCTATACATTGCTGCACATAAGCAGGTGACCTAATTTCTTGAAACAGAATGCAAGGCCCCAGAGTCTGACTCCAAACTGCCACGTACTTTTATGGGCTGGATCAGAGAACATTCCAAGTTTTTCACATCATTTAATGTCTTGAAAAGGTTCCTTTAGCCAGAACTGTTTGCATCCTGCACATGCCAAACTGAGTAGGAATCCAGTGGTTTCCAAATGCAGGGACCAGGAATCTCTTAGCTTTTGAAAGAAGAAATAAATAATTTAATCTACATATTTTGATTCATACAGAGTGCTAAACCCTTTCATATAGTTTCCACTATTTAAATTTGAAAGAGAGGCTATAAAAGGAACTTTAACAAATCACAGGGAAAAATGGCAACTGAGAAATGTGACACTTTCAGTTTCTCCACAAAACACCTTGCCCCTGCACTTGTTTTCTAGAGAGTCAGGCAGCCTATTTCTTAAAGTAATAAGTTCACTTAGGATATTTGCTAGGAACCCTAAAATATTCGGGACGAGCTCCTATGTAATCACATTTTAGAATTTAGGATTTTAGAAAGTTTGAGATTCTTGTTAAGTAAGGTGTGAATGTGGGTATTTCTCTTTGTTGTTCTATATCCATGGGGGTTTTTTGTGAATTAGATCTCCAGAGCTGTGGTTTTCAGCCTTCAGTGGCAGAACCCCAAGGGTTTCAGGACCACACCTATTAGTTTTGGGGAAGATGAATAAGAAGTGGAAATCTGTTGTCTTTTGTTTTATATTTGTCCTATTGGAATTGAAAACTTACATTTTTAAGTTAACAGATTGTGAATGGTACTTTATGGAGTTTTACATTATTTAAACGATTACATTTTGTTTAGAGAAGCATTTCACTGATAAAACTTGGTGATCTCCTCTCTGCCACCCCTTCTCACATATTCATTCTTTCTTCTTCTTTCTTCCCAATATATCTTCTGGAGGACATTTCACATTCCTCATACTCACTTGGGTTAGATGACCCTCAAGGAGTCCACTTACCATCCCAGTGGGCTGGAGAGAGGTATCTGATGAGAGCTACTACTGATGTGAATCATTAATCCCTAATGATAGGCTTTGTCCAAACCTCATCCATGCTGTGTTTTCATAACCTGACAATTACTTTAAACAATTAGCAAAAGACAGTTATTCTAAGTCACAAACCATTAAGAGATGAAAATGTTGAGTGCTTGGTGATGCACAGGTGATGACCAACAAGTGAGACATGAACTTTACATTTTTAAATATGACAGCCCACAAGCTGAAGTGGATGCACCCTGTCCTAAGATTTTTGGCAAAAGAGGAAAAGAATAGCTCATTATAAAAAATTACTCATTATATAATAAGCTACTCATTATAAATAAATTGACAAAATAAAGGGATTAGCATCAAGTAATGTAATGACAATCCTCATTTCAATAGCCACAGATTTCCATTCAGTCAGCTTCATACACATTACACACATGTGGACAGCTAAAACTTTCCAGCATGGTAAGAGGCTCATTTGACAGAACCTCCATGGACCAGCACGTATTTTCTCTAAACACTGAAAATAAAGTTGTTTCTTTTTCTTTCAAGCCAACAGTCCACTAGTAAATATTTATTTCATACCACTTACATAAAGTAAATCTGGTAACCCGAAAGTAAATATCCTCTTGCAACAGCTGCTATCTGGTGAACACACTTTATCACAATACCTGCTGGCAAATGAAAATCTCCTTTTTATTATAAACCAACTCAGCCAAGGTTTGGCCAGCTGCTTATGCCTTTTATCACTTGTATTTGAGACAGCTTTTGGTAGTGGTGTTTGAGGTATTTTGTGTGTAACTTACCCAGTAGAGACTGTGTGTTAACATCCCTTCTCTGGGTGAAACGTCTTCCAGGGAGATCTTTTGCCATGACAGTGGAAAGCAGAGCGTGTGCAAATAGCAGAAGGAAACATGCAATCATTTTCTTCATCTTCATGAAACAGAGAGACGCACAAGGATGTAAAACTGCAATAGAGGAGAGAAGGAGATAAGTTCTTTGATTACATAAAAAGATGGATTCCAACCACATCAGTCACCCAGCAGCATTGCTTCCCTTCCATCACATAGACATGCAGACACAGGCACCAAGTAATACCTACAGCTTCAAGAAATAAGGTTTACATAATAACGTAGCTGTTGGCAGTCCCTGTGTAGCATTTCTAAGTATTGTTAGCTGAAGTCCATAGTTAACATTAACAACAATTCATAACAATCAAGTATTTTTAAAGCAAGAAAAGGAAGTTTTTTTCACTCAGCCTGTCAGCATAAACAGGTTTGAGGAGGACACAAGTATGTTTTTGTTATTCCACTCAGTGCTCCTTTGCAATTTCTTTTTGGAAGTTTAATGGTTCTTGTCGTCTGAGGGATTACTGCTTCAGAAAATCTTGGAGAATTAAAATAGAAGAAAATATATTTCAGAAACAGCAACTATAAATGTGAACTGGTAACAACTCATGCCTACTTTTCAGAAGGCAGTCCATGGTTCCTAACATGAAGATTAACAGTGAAGATTAATCTCGTTTACAGAAATAGATTCCTGAGGACTGGCAAGGAGTTTGCCATAGGTTCTGGAGAAATTTTATCATATAGAGGAACAAACTGACAGGCAAAATTCCTATATTAAGAGATGATTCTTGACCAAGAGCTTGTTAATGCATCATGAAAAGCCATGGCTGACTGCCACAAAAAGAAAACAAAGATCAACATGCTAGAGACTCATTTTCTGGCTGTGTTCCCCATCGGTGGCTTCCTCAGACAGAGACTCCTTCTACCCTCCCCCAAACCTTTGTTGTTTGGGTTGAGAGCATCCCACAGGAGCTGGATTCAGTCTTGGAGTGGGTGATACGATGAAACTTAGTAAAGAGCTCCCCTAGGTGTTCAAGAGATGGCTAGAACTACCCACTTTTATAACAAAGAACTCCTTTAACAGAATCTGAGTGGAACTTCTGAAGCAGTGCAAATTTTAACAGTAATTCTTGGTGAAATAACTAAGACTTGAAAACAACTTTAACAGGGCCCTAAACCTGATAAGCAGATATGTAACAGAAGGCAACTAAATGCTTCAGTTCTGAAAGATAATTTATTTTCTTTCCCACCATGAACTATTCACTGGCAGAAAGGAAAATTCTGAATAAATATTTTCTCTCTAATAAAGATATTTTGTTCATTATTTTTCAGTCTTTCCCACGCAACCATTACACATAATGTATTTCTCTGACTATCAATCTATTTTTCCTTTTGTGTATCCTACTCAGCAGCCCCAAATGCAGACACAATGTTCTGGTGCATATGCCAAAAATGCCCAGACTTCAGTGTTCAATATTATCCAGTAATGGGCAATACATAATTTAAGGACATTCAAACTAGGAAAGAGATGGAAATAGCTGATGCTTATAATAATGGCCATGAAAAATATTACATTTGTGGGCATCTGGATGGTATTACTGCTAGAGTTTTTCCAGTGTTGTAGTCAGAAACAAATGAACACTGGAAACAGCACACACCACTGGAAATGAGATTACATTTCTCTGGAGGCAACAGTTGTTACATCTGGAGATCACCAGTCCCAGGTGGTCTTCACTCCTCAGAACAGCAACACAGACAGGGCTGTGCCAGGGGTCTCCTCTGGCTCAGGTCTGTTCCTTCAGCACACCAGGCAAATGGACCCCAAGGATACATGCCAGTTCTAGCACTGCTCTCAGGGCTAAGGAGAGTGGAGAAATATCCTCCTTGGAAGGCTGTTGCAGGAACTAAGCATGAACAGAATGTTCAAGAGGGCTTTCTGCCTCTTACCTCCTTATCAGAGGCCTAACTCATCCCTCCTTTCTGTCCATCCTAAACAGCTGTGAAGATGGCACTAAAGTAAAGCCATTTTACCTGTGCCTAATGACACATTAAAGAGCTAAGGGCAATGTGGCAGAGCCTTCACAACACATTGCTAAATGACCCAGTAACAGCATGATGCCAAAGGAAATAGTGATAAAGCAGTGTCTCAGGACAGTCATACCCCAAACTAAACCCTCCTACATTCTGACACAACATATTTTATACCTTTGCAGCCATTTTTGATATTTGGTCATAGTTTCAAATCCACTACACTCACAGTCTATAAGCATAATAGTCCATAACCAATTCCAAAAAAAAAAAAGAAAAAATGTTTGCTGCAATTTGAAGTCTTTGAATTCTGTGAGGAAAATGTTTACATAGTGTGCAAATATATGATTAGCTGACCATAGAGACTGAGATGTCTCCATAATCATTCATTAGCTGTCACTGAATTCTGAAATACATTAAAATAGTATATTTTCAGTTTAGTGTAACTTTTTACCATTCCCTTTGAAAAGTAAGGTTAGGGTATGAAAGAAACAGAACCACTGAATAACAAACTGTTTAATAGTATTTGCTTTGGATTCAGAAACCGTAGATCCTCAGATCTCAATATCTGATAATCAGAAAATAAATCTACTTAGAGATTCACCAAAAAGGATCCAACTATTGCTAAAATAAAAAACTACTATGAACACACTCTGATCCCTCACAAACAGTGTTTAAAATACTATTTCAAACAAAAGCTGTATTTAACAGCGGAGAGCTTTAGTTGTCTCCTCTTAAAAAAAAAATAAATATATACATATAATCTAAGATAACAATGTAAGCAAAATTGCATCCATTTTCAGTGAGAAGGGAAAAAAACCCCAAAAAACCCAAAGCCAAAGGCTGTATATGTGATAACATACACTGATCCAAGCCTGCTGTCACCCCTTCATCCACAGTGAAAGCTTCTGTGCTGCTTTCCTGAGGTGATGACAGCCTGGACTTGTGTGCTTTGCTCTAGTTCCAGGTACATGTTTGTGTCCACTGCTGCTTGCATTTTTACATGACCAGACTGTACTGTGGTTGCATGGCTGCTCCACATACAGTCTTCCCATGGTCCTCTCTCTGTTTATCTTCTGGGTCTTCTGCAAAGTCTCCTGTCTTCACTGGAGAAGCTGCATGGTGTTTACTGCACCACATCTGGTATTTAACATCTCATTTTCTTAGCAGGCTAAGCCCTTCTTCCACAGCCCTCTGTATCTTCCTACTGTTGGTTAACTCTTGCTCTACCAGCTGAGAACACATTCCCAAAGTACCAAACTTAGGAAGTCATATTTTTGTGGCTACCTGGAGAATATATTTTGGGCACTTTGATTCCTGCTGTCAGCACTATACCACTGGGAACCAACTCCCCTGCGCAGATCAAAGACCAAGTCACTGCAAGACAAACTACCTGAACATTTAAAAAAAACCAAAACCAAAACCATAAACAAACACCCACCAAAAAAACCACACAACTGCTGCTCACAGAGGTACAATCTGGTGAGGGCTGCTGGCAGTATCTGCAGCTGTCTAGAAGCTTGGTATAAAAGAGGAGATTCTCCTAGAAGATGGCAAGTAAACAGGGTCTCTGTTATTTTAAGGTTTCCCTCACTCCCTAACTGGCTGCTCATCAAGAGCTGAATATTGCCAAGGTGTGCTCTGATCAATTTCACCTGTGCTGGCTTAGCCATATGCATTCGTGTGAGATTTCATCTTTAAAATACCTATTTCCTTTGCTGAGCATCAGTGAAACAATAGTTTCTATGCTTTCAAACATATTTCTATGGAAATCTTGTAAGGGATTGATGGCTATTTTGGGCAGAGACACTACTGAATATTCAGTGTCAGTTGTGATAAATCAGTCACTTTCTCCAATGCCTGTTGCAGGTTATTAATATTTGTCCTCTTCACTGCGATAACTCTTAAATAATATCAAAGGAAAAGAGATGCTCTGTGACTTATGCCAAAGTCAGTGTCCTTCCACCTCTTACCACACTTCAGGAAAATTTCTTTTACAGAGAAGCAGACAACCCCTCCACTGGCCTGGAAGATCACCTTTTTTTCACTCAAGTACCTTAAAATGTACTTGTCTTTGCTGAACAGATCATACTGAATTTGGAAAACAAGGATAGTAATATGTTTCAGCTCATACCTTCCTGCTCCTCTGTATGGTCTCCCTCCTTGTCTTGCAGTACAGATTTCCTTCCAATGCTAAATAAGAAACACAAACTCCACAAATCCCTACCTCTCTACCTTCTCCAGCTACCACCAAAACTGGCACAATGCACAGAGTGGGAAATCCTCAGTAGTTACATGGAACATCAACACCTGCAAATAGTGTCCCTTCTCTTGAACCCTATATAATTATCAGCATAGATGGGAGGGAAATAGAAGACAAAAAAGCTCCAGAGGCAACAGTTATTAGCACTACAGAGGCTGCCTTTGGCTTTTCTAGTTTCTTAGTTAAAAGAGACAGACATTTACTCTCATTAAGCTTCCAACAGATGTAACTTCAGTGGTTTTAAGTTATAAAGAACATAAGTGCATAGAAGAGAACCATTCTGAAGTTCTTTCAGCAATCCTTATTATCTCCCCATTTTTAAGATAACAGGAAACTGTGATCAAATAAAAAAAACATTCACTGAAGGTAAATGAACTGCAAGGAATCTATGTGAGTCAATAAAATCAGATCCTGTTTCCCCAAACCAGCAAACACAGTGAGTTACTTGGAAAAAAAAATGAGGTCTTATTACATGAAAGCCACAAAATACTTTTCTCAATCCCATCATCTCAGAAATTAAAAAAAAAAAAAAAAAAAAAAAAAAAACAACAAAAAAAAAACCCAAAAACAAAACAAACAAACAAAAAAAAACCCCTGCAGGCACTGTAAAGCCCTTTTAACTATCAGTTACAATATGTTCCAAAGTACCTCACTATCCACAAGCCAGCACACGCATTACTAGTTCACTACTCATTAAAATCACTGTGTAGCACAGACATCAGCACATAGAGCACAAATAATTTCCCCTGTCTTTCTGGACCAGTTGCTGACACAGGCATTTTGCAGTTCTAAAAAAGAGCTATAGAGGTCCACAGAGTCCAATATCACAAAACATCTGTCCCTAGCATTCAGGTGTTGTGTGGGGGAAGGTGGGCACAATTGGAGGGTGATATTCAGCACATCAGCAAGACGCACCATCTTGCCTTCATAATTTCAAAGGAGCACTTTACTGTCATCCTATTCCACCAAGTGATAGGCTGGATTTTCTGTAACTCCTTACTGCCTAAGGAAGGCATCACTAGGCTTAGCAACACAAGACAGGTAGACACCTGTCCTAAATCATGACTATGAACTGCATTTCACCAATAGAGTTAAATCACGAAAAAGAAACAAGGTTGCAGGTGCTGTAAGTTTGTAAATTCTTCACATGCTGCTCAATCCTCATGGCAGGCACTAGGTGAGCCTTCCCACAACTGCACCATGTCCTGCAAAGCAGCAGAGCAGCACTCATTTGTTAAAACATTCTTTAGCTCCTTTTAAGAGGCTACCTTGGACCATTTGTGCTGTCAGTAGTATGAGATAAATCTGGGAAACTCATTATCTGAAAGTCAATTAGTAATTCTGGTATATTCTGAGACAGCCAACCCAATTACAAACAGCTTTCACAGTAGTGCAGTGACCACAATTACAAAAGAAACTCTTGACTTGGCAACATCAGCCTTCTATCAGTCTGAAATAATGAGTGTCCAAACAGTATGAGTAACCTGAATCTGCAGTGATTTAGGACCAGAAGTTGTGCACTCCTATGCGAGAAGACTGGGACAAATTCTTTGCATGGGTCCATGAAGCTTCATGGCCACAGGTTGTTTTGTGCCTGCAGGAGGGCACAATCCTAGCACAGGATAGCAATGTCTGCTCCAGACACATCTGCATAGTAGTGGGGACAGGGTGACAACCACAGACTCACAAAGTCTTCCACTTTTGTCTCCTGTGCTTCCATATAGTCCTCCTCATCCAGCACATATCCCTAACTTGGCAACCAAAAGGATATTCCAGGGCTTTTTGTACTGAGAGAAGTCCCTGCCTTGCATAGGACTTGGGCTGAATCTCCACCAGTACCTATTTATTCCAGCTGCTGCTGCAAATCCCACTGCAGAGTTGTAACTTGGACTAACAAAACCAAATGTGACAGTGGAGTAAATTATCTTAGATTTTGAAACAGTACAGGGAAGACCTAAAATGCATTACAGAGCAGTTCCTAGAAGGGGAGGTGAATGACATTTGGCAATCAGCCAAATATTCCCACAAACCCAACCCTGTACATGACACCCATGTGCAGAGAATAACTGAAGGTGTTACAGGATACAGGAGGCAACCACATCCTGGAAGCTGTCCAAAGAGTGCTGGGGATGGGGAAAGGACAACTTGCCTATCCAAGCAAGAGGTCAGATAAGCACACACATGAATGGATGAGTTCAGACACTGAAACATACAGCATATCAGAAAGAGCAGAGATCAGCATTCAATTTTATAGTCAGGTGTAAATATCATAATAGAATTTCTACACAGCACACTCTGTTATTTAATGGGCTTAGAGTATATGTACTGCATATATAATTTAATTTTCTACAGCTCTAATGAAATGAAGAAGACTAAGCAATCTGTTGCTTAATTTAAAATCATCCATTTGGATGACATACAGACCTCCTGATATCACTGTTGTAAAACGAATAACTACTAAATCATATAATGATAGAATGATTTAGGTCAGAAGGGACCTCTGTAAGCCATCAGGTCCAACCCCTGCTCAGAGGTGAAACTGAGGACCAGTTCAGTAACTTCAGAAACTCACCACATAAAAGTAAATGGTGCTGCTATAGAACAGGACACCCATAGTATGGTTTACTCTGCATAGTTTCCAGTGGTCAGACAGCAAGCTCTAGCAGTGGGAATTCTTATTTTATGACAGCATCAGTCTCCATGCCATGATTTTCTTCAGTTGCCACTTGGACAATAGACCTTTTCATTATCTTGTTCTTTTGAGAAAGACTCATTTGCACTTTCTGGTACTAAATCTCATCTAGACATCAGAGTTTCCACAATGTGCCCAGAAGAGTAGCATGGGAAAACTGAGAAAATTCACTTTTACCATGCAGAGTAGGTATTTAAATAAAAGCATATATTATATGACACATGATACATATGTAGACTGCTTAGTTTTGTCTCTGAAGTGGTCACAAACCATAACAGAAAGTTACTGTTAACTGCAAACAGAAAGGCTGGGGGGAAAAAAAGGATACAACAGTTCTGAAACTTATTCTCCAAGTCACACTGACCCCAGTACCAGCACCATTGTAAATCGATAATTTGGGGATTAATCCCACTCCATTCCAAATACTCTTTTCTCAAAATGAAAACACTAATGAGTATACTATATAAAAACAGCTTGTTAATGATACCCACAATTTAATTAAATAGTGATTACTGTTTTACCCTCCTATGGAGGTGGTTTATAAGTCAAAAGAGAGTATTTAGATCTGATTAGCCTTTCCCTACTTTGCCTGGACTGACTAAAACATCTTTTACCATCACAGCTGGATCCCTGAGTTCCAACTCAGAAGCAGCAGAACGTGCATTCCCTTGTTCATGGGAAATCCCAGTGAAGTCCATGGAGAGACTCACATAATTAGGTGTGAATACTGAGTGCAGGATTAAGGATCTTAACTGCAGCTTTGTATAACCGAGCGCTGCATTTTCTGAAGATGTAAAATAAATCAAATTTAATTTGAGGAATATCACAGGGATATACAGCACACGAGGAAAAGTTTAGAAAATGTACTGTTTAAAGCTGAGACATCTGGGAAAGCCATATGTGTGTTTTATTTGGGAAAGGCGTATGTGTATTTTATTTAGCTCTTGATTTAAGGAGAATTTTCGATGGGATACAGTTTGGTAATTTCTTCTGAAGTAGTCAGCAGTCTGACAGAAGCATAGCTGTGACATGTCACCTTGTCAGACCTCACTCGAGATCATTCACCCTTTGAATGTCGGTGCCACAAGCAATCCAAGCATTCATTATACAAATCAGCAGGTTGCATTCCTCTCTCTCAGTCAATATTCTACAGTTTAGCAGCGATAGAGGCCAGTTTGACAGGGAAAGAACAGGAACACGCAGTCATTAAAGATGCCGTATTTTTTGCCAGATTAATAAACACATCTCAGCAGGGTTTCCAGGGCAAGTATATCACATTCAGCAAACCATCCCTCACTCCTCCCACCTCCAGCCAGGGCAGGACTCTGAGGAAGCCCAGGCAGGTCCCAGGTGAGCCCTGCAGACCTGTGGCACGGGGAGGAGCCGCAGCTGCAGACACCTGCAGGCTACTCCCGGAGACCTTTCTAAGCAAAGCTCCGTCCCGATGCTACACTGATCCTGCAATGCAGCGGCGGGGGCTTTCCTTACAGCAGACACGCTGTTAAATGAGCTCCCGCAGCATGCCCGGGGAGGAGGACAAGCGGAGAGTTTGCTCAGACCCACGCAGTCCAAAGGAAAGGGAAAACCCTTCTCCTGCGGGCTGGGCTGCACCAGGAGCAGCGGGACCCGGCGAGGAACATCCAACCCAGCCCCGGCCCCTCGCCCCGGCCTCCCGCTCCTCTCCGGGCCCCCACTGCCGCCCGGGGAGCCTTCCCTGCCGCCCTCCACCCCTCGGGGCCCCCGGGGCAGGGCTGTCCCTGTGCCGAGCGAGGCCCTGGGGCGGACACCGGGATGACAGCGATGGGAGCGGGCGGGGCGCGGTGTCCCATACGGGGTGCGGTGTCCCCGGGCAGGAGAGGCTCGACGAGGCAGGGCAGGGCAGGGCAGGGCAGGGGGCAGAGCCGGGCTTACCTGCGGGCTGTCGGGGCCGCTCCACTCGGCACAGGCAGGGCAGGGCAGGCGGGAGGTAGCGAGCGCGGAGCCTCCTCCCCTCGGCGCGGCCCCGGACGCGCTCCCCGCCCGCCCCCCGGGAGCAGCCGCCGCCCGCCAGCCCCGTCCCCGCCGACGGGAGCCCGGCTCTGCCCTACCCAGGGGAGGGAGAGCGGGGAGTCCGCTATGGAGAGCCCTGCCCAGACCTCCAGAGCCGCCGCGGTGCGGGAGGAGCGGCGGGGAGCCCGGTTCCTCTCTCCTCAGCCGCCTCTGCCGGCGGGGACGCGGTCCTGGTCCTTTCCCTCCCTCCCCGCTGAGGGGTGCGACCTGCTGTCCCCTCCTTCCCGCTGTTCTCCCCCTCCGTCCCGTGTGCGGGACCCGGGGCTGCTCCCCCGCTTCTCCCTCCCGCCGGGAGGAAAGAGAGGGAATCGTCGGCCACAGGCGTTCCCGCCTGGCCCTGAGGGAGGCAGGATTAGGGGCTGCGGCTCCTCCGGTTCCCGGCCCCCCGCCCCGCGCACCTCGGCCCCGATGTGGTTCCTCCTGGCCGGGCTTTCCCTGCGCTCTGGCGGGCGGCAGGAGGTCCCCAAATGCAGGAGCGCCGCCTGCTCGGGCCGAGAGGGCTGTCCCGAGGGAGCCGTGGGCCCCCGCTAGAGAAAAGTGATGTGGTTCTGCCCGGCGGCTCAGAGCATCCTTCCCTGGCCAGCGCCGAGCTCCCCGGGCCGCAGCCTCCCAGGGAAGCCGACCAAGGGATGGAAATCCCATCCCGCAGGACCTGCGGGCCAACGCTAACAGTCCCCGGTGATTCATGCGGTGTCTGACACCGCGGCCGGTGGAGTCTCCGTCGGGGAAAAAGCTGAGGGAAGCCTGGAATAAGTTGGCCGAGTAGCCGCGACCGTCGTGTCGGAGCTGACACAGCAGCGGCGCGGTCAAGGAGTCCAGGTGGGAAAACTCAGTGTGGGGTTTAAATCAACACTTACGGTATTATGTATGAAGAAGAAAAAATAAAATTCCTGCTTTGCTCCCAAGCAATTGTGATTTCTGTTTCCTAGCAAAACAAACAAACAAACAAAAGCAAAAAAACCCAACCAAACAAACAAAAAAAAACACCACCAAAAAACTCCCCAAACCAACCACCACCCCCCCCCCCACCCAAACAAACAAACAAAAAAAGTTTTGTAAACAGTAAAAGCCACTTAAATGGCAGAGGTGGGCCGGACTCAGTGTCACTGTCCAACAGGAAAGACATAATTCACCAAGCCACGCCAACTGCAGTACATCAGGAGCCAGAGGAATCCCACACAGGAGACTTGTGCCCCTCAGAGTTGCTGGGATAGTGAGTAACTCCGGCAACCAGCAGAGCTACTTTGTGTACGATTTGTAAGGCACAATTAAATTGTCTGTTATGTGGGTGTACAAAATCTAATCTCTAAAAGGAAGCATATAGATAGCAAGCAAATCTCAAACTGAAACTGGTTGGATTCTCCTTATCTTTAATTCTGAGCACTGGCTCCTGAACCTTTCCTGTAGCCAGAGGAAAGGGAAAAAATAAAAACTGAGTACTGATAGACGTTATAGCAAACCCAGCAGAGCCAAGTGCAGAACAATTCACCCATTCTATTTCATCCTTGTAATGTAGCATAGGATGAGGCCCCAGTCACAGTCCTAATTAATGCTCTGCTCTCTTAAAATACAGAAACCATACTTCCATTTCATTGTGCTCTGGCTTGAGGCAGCAACTGAGTTGGCAGAGGAAGACGAAAGTGAGGAGGAGAAAATGTTGTAGTGACCAGATCATGGGAGTGCCCAGAGTGACCCTGGTGGCTTTAGCTCCAGTTTATGCCACTCAGAGAGCCCATGACCAGTGCTCTTCCCAGAGGTCTGCTGCTGTTGGCAGGTGTAACACATGGAAGGTATCCCAGCAGGAGATGGCAGCGAGTCAGCACAAAGCATCCCTTTGATTCATAAGAGACAGCATAGAAGATGAGGGATTTTTATTTGACTTTATTTGACTTTAGTATTTATTTATTATTACCACATCAGAAATACTGTGTAATCCCCACATTTCAAAATCTCATTCTCTTTGCCGCTTGTCCTTTCCCAAATGATGACCTGCTGTCCTTAACTCCCATTGTGTGACTTCTTTTTGATTTTGGAGAGCCTTTGTTCAGTCTGTCCACATTTGAGACAATGGGTAGAGGAAGACTGGAAGATGTAAAGTAAGAAAAAGCTGGAAGCTTCTATCAAGCCATGCTTTGATATGCAAAGAATCGAAAATCTGGAGAAAAAAAAAAATCAGTCAATTATTAAGCTTCTTGAAGATTGCTAACTAGATATCTGAGGCTTTGAGTCTTTTTGTTACTTTCCTGTCTTCTCTTAGTGCCTGGAAGGATTACTCTCAGTCTGGAAGAAGCTCCCAGTGATGTAGGCTGCTTCTCAGTTATCGCAGGCAACCAGTTAATATAAAATCCACATTTCAGAAAGTAGGTCTCACATTATAAGCACGTGCTTTAAGTAAAACAGCAGTGAATTGATTTTCCTCCTGCTGTTAGAAGACTGTTTCAGACCTTCATGGTAGTTAGACAATTCCTACTAATTTCCAGTCTAAATGTATTTATGGCCATTTTGTATTTGTTTCCTAGTATCAACATTGTCTTTTAACCTAGAGAACTCATTTTGTTCTCCAAGGCATGCCTAGCTAGGGCATTTAGTGACAGCGAACATTTACTTTTTCAGCTTTTATTATTGTTTCACTCAGCAAATTCTTGCTGTGTATGTGGCTCCTGAGAGGGTGTGTGGCAAAACTAAACATGACACACCATGCAAGCCCTCTCCACATAAATTCTGTTTATTGAAAATCCTTCTCCTGACGTGGCCATGGATTTCACTATCATTTTCAGTGGCCACAGCACCACTGATGGCTGGCTGATGGTCACCTTTGTGTTCAGCTTATATATGCAGCTGCACATATTTGCCAGTGGATTAATCCTCTCGAATAGATGATTTTGAGAGTCTCTTCGAACTTTGATGATTCAGTAATTCTTTGACTTTATACTATGGTATTTCATCTCTCTTCTAGTTCTTTAATTTTTTTTTGTTGTTTCTAACTAGCATTCCTAATTGTACTTATTGTCAATAACAAAGTAGATGACTGATTTTTCTATCTTTTGAAGCAAAAAGAGTTTATTTAATCTTACAGTGAATTACACTTCTCCTTTGGCTTGGATTTAGTGGCAGTATTAGAACCATCCTTTCACTACCTAACCAGATTTAACTTAGCTATAACCCATACCACAATTACTACAGATCTTCTGTAGCATCTCATACCTTTTTTTTTTTTTTTTTTTTTTTTTTTTTTTTTTTTTTTTACTGCAGTTTTGCTTTTATGCACTTTTCTGTGAAGCATCATCTTACATTTGAATGGATTTTCCAGATACTTAGGACAGGAAGACTTGATTTTTTTTTCCCAACATTATCAGGTACATATTAAGTGTTAGATATTCTATACCTACAATATCATATCTAGTACTATCTAGCAGTATTTTCAAGAAGCCTTTAATCCTTTATTTTTTCACTACAACTTCTTTTTCAAACTTTTCTTCTTCTTTGCTCTTTTAAAACATAGTGATTGATGTAGAGCCAAAATACTGGCAAATGCCACCACCATCACCACCAGTGATTGTACTAAAAAATCATGTTTTGGAGATTCCTAAGGTAAAGTTTCTTGACTTCAGGTAAAACAGAAGATTCATCATATGAGGCTATAACTTAGAGATGCTGGACACCATCCTTGGGGATTTTTTTTTGGTCACTTCCTTACCTAAATTTTTCCATAATAGTGTCATTTAGTGCATTACTCACAAAACTAGTAATAGAACACAGGACTGCTTAGGGAAACAGATTTTGTCAAAATATTCTTTTTTTTCTTTCTTTTTAAGAGGCTATGAAATGGATCAATATGGGGTTGTGTAAGCATTATACACTTGGACATTTCTTAGGCACTCATACAACACAATATTTTGACTAGGGAGCTATAATGCTGCAGCAACAGCTTTGCACATATGAAATAGATTGCAAAACAGATGATAAATCTCAGCTGTATGTGAGCAAAGAATGCTTATTAAGGGAGTGTGTTTCAAGAGAAACTCTGCAAGGATAAAGTTTTGACTCCATAGTACTTTAAATTCTTTATCCACAGCATTAAAGAAAACATTCTATTTTGGCTACACCTTAAAGCTCTGAATAATTCAAGCAGAATGTTTAAAAAACCTTGGAGTGGGATAGCAAAGAACTGAAAGAACCATTAGAGAACTGGAAAATTTGCCATCCAGTGAAAAACTCAGGAAATGCAATGCCTTTAATAACTCAGATTTAGGAGGTGACTTAAGGACACCATATAAGTAAGTATATAAAGGACAAAACTTGAATAAAAGGTCTTCAATGCGGGCAACAGAAATGTAATAGTACTTAATGATAGAAACCTGCAGATAAAAAAATCAGACTAGAAACAGGCTGGTTTATCTACATCTCCATATTTGATAACATTTTGTAAGGGATTTTTTTTTCTCCTTTAAAATTTTTTGACTAATAAAGAACTGCTGATGTAAGGCAATGCATGAATTAATGCAGAAAATAACCAGTTTGGGGTAGTTCTTTATCTTTTTGTATATTGAAGGCTCAAAAAAGATCTTGTATTTTAATTCCAAAAATTCTATGATGCCTAGACAGCATATTCAATGGTTGTCCAACCTTCAGCTTGCTCAGTTTCACTGCTTCCTTGGTGCCTGCAGTTCTGTATTGCAGGCCACGTTTTCTCCAATCCATGGAGCTTGGCATTCACCTCCTGCCTTGGCCCCAGGGAAATCTAGTATGGAGAAAGACATCAGTTTGGACAAGGTTGAGCAGGCTGGTGCCCAGCTCATGCACAAGCTCCCTGCAGCTGTTTGGCTGCCTGAGTTCCCCTGTGTGCTCTTACATCACACTCAGCACAAACCAGCAGAAATCTGCTCCTCACAAAGCACAGAGGTGGCTCCTAGGGTCTTTTGTAGGACAGTCTGAGGTGCAGGTGTGGCTTGGCTGCTGCTAACTGCTGTTTGCACAGAGCCTTGGAGCATCCATCCTGGAAGTGTGCCTGACACGAGCACAGGGTGGTGACCAGCACAGGGAGCTGTACAGACCTGCCAGCCCTCCTGGGCTCCCAAGGTCCTCAGCACAGCCCTGGCAGCAAAAACTAGACTCCTTGTCTTCTGGATGTTAGACTAGGATTGGCAACAAAGGGATTGACATTTACATTTCATTATGAACTTCATGAAGGACCAAGTTATGGGCGCGATTTCCACAAACCTTGGCATTGCAGGACCAAACTTTCAGCAGTCAAATAGTTTTTAAGGTGATGACTTTTTTAAAGAAACCACCAAAGTCTCTTATATATACTTAGAAGTATATATATAAGACACTTGCAGGTGTCTTAGGAACATATAGTTAATTTGAAGATAGTGAATAATCTCTCTTAAATCTAAATTCAGTGCAGGTTTTGATGCCTCTTGTTATCTCAAGAAGGTTCCATGAGTCAGACTTAACTGTGGCTCAGCATCACAGCTGTACCATGGCCAAAAGAAAAGATGCCAAAATCTTTTGTATATATGAATATATATGCACACATATATTCTGTAAATTAATACATATAATACATATATAATGTATATTAATAAATTATCATAATGGCTTTTTAACATATTTCATCTGAGACATGCAGAACCAGGCAGCATTCAATAATTACATTTTTTAACTTTTTCTTTTAAATATGTACCTAACAGTTTAAGTATCACACTCTTGTTGATATGTGCTACAAGACAGTGTCTTTCCTTTTTTAAGTAGTAATATCATAATTAAAGAGGAAATCAGAGGAACTCTCAAGCCAGGAGCCACAGCAGTGACAGATTAGGCAGGTATTTCTGCTGCAAATGTTGCCACAAAAGCCCCCAAGGATATGATTGGACTGGCTACCCTTTGGCTGCTGGGCATCTGAAACACCACATTTTAAATGTTGATATAATATTCTTTTTGTAATCTTTGATCTATATAATTTTGTATGAACACCATTAGGTCAAGAGCCATACTGCCTAAATTCTTCCAAAGTTGTAGTTTGGATGATATTTGGGTGCTTATTTTGAGCACAATATAGACATTACATAAGATTCATGAAGAACATTGTTATTTAAGATCCAGACACATGAAAATTCAAAGACATTACTACATTTAGAATATTCTTAATTGTGCAAGGACTGATTTGGAGCTAGCAATTTGCATGCTTTCTGGATCATGTTGTAAGAACTAAGTTGAGCTTTTTGCGTGTGTGATGTCAATTTTGTCCCAGAACTCAGTAAGAAAACATTGTCTTGGATTCTGAAGGAGAATCGAATTTAAGCATGGCATGGCTTAAATTACCAAGGGAAATGCTGAAAATGCAGTTTTCCTGATCACATGTTCAAAGTTAGAGCAGAAGTAAAGTCTGTGAATATACTTGGCAGAGTAGCAACCCCAGAACAATTTTTCAGCTAGCTGAAGTAGGTAAGTGCTGTCTGCAGATGAATTCAGTATGTATTTTATGAACAGTATATAACTTCATTGAGTCCTGCCTTTGATGATATCATCTATCCATTTTTTCCCCCAGTAAACATTATCCAGTCTGGATGGTTCTGAAGAAAATAAGAAAAAGATGTAACCTATGTATAAGGCAAATGCTTGCTTTTCAGTTACCGTCCATAAGAGTTCTGATTTTCTTGCTCCAAAATATTCTGAAGAGTCAAATGGAGTTTCTAAGAGAATTTCAGTAAGAAGAACTTTGTTAATTGCAATATGTGGGCTTCAGCAATCAAAATGTTGCCTTCTGTCCATTTCTTTAAGCCCCTGTGGCTGACCACAGCTGTTATCCATGGCACAGAAAAATGGAAGTCTGCAGTACAGAGATTGCAAGGCAAAAGGGGCCTGAGCCTAGATATCCAGCCATGCACACCAGGGAGTTAGTTTCCTTTTTCATTTACTTTAAGAATGTGGAATGATTCTTAGATTCAAGCCTGTCAAGATTCTAATTCTCAAACATCTGGAAATGAAACACAGCAAGATGACCACAGAAGTGTGGGAGAGAAGTGCAAGCTCTTTTCATATTCATACTCCTTCAAACACTTTCATCTGTTTCAGTTCCCCCTTTTTTAATATGTATATAATGAAGTTTACAAACTGTGAATTGTCAACAGAACTGTGCAATTCATGTATCATTGATCTATCACTAACACTCAGGATGGTCTTTATACTACAAGTGAGAAATAAACACTTTTCATTACAACTGTGTTCGAGTGTCAACTGAATTTGTTTTTAACCAGCAGCATGTTCTGGAATTATAGAAAATGTCAGTGGAATGCAAAGGATTCAAGTAAGAAAACAGTATGGGTTTGCATAATATCTATCTCTTCATTTCCATGCCATAAACAAATTAGAATCATGTAAGTGTCAAGCAGGTGGCTAGCTATAGGAAGAGAGGTTCAAAACAGCAAAGAAAAAAGTGAAGTGCACATCCAAAGTATAACTTGTGGGTGCAGCAAAAAGATGATGTTTTTAGAGGGATGATGAGATAGAACAAATTATCTACTTACTTCTTCAAGAAAACAGATTAGATTTAGCCTTGAACCCTATATCCTTATCTTTTAAGGGATTTTTAAGTGATAAAAAAGGAGAATCATAAGGTAATTGGCAAACTACCAGTGATGGTTGGTCAGAGTGTTACGGACCAACTGTAACATACCTGCTTTACATGACAGTAGTTTGAACCACAGTAGATGTCTAAGCAAAAAAATAATTAAAAAGAAAAAAAAAAAAAAAAAAAAAAACCAAACCAAAAAAACCTCCCAAAAAGATGTGTTAATTTATTTAATAGGAAGAATAGTAGAGAAAGAAAAGTTAAAGTTTGATAAACTTGATAAAGTTTTACTTTCATGATATTGTAGGAATTAAAAAAAACTCACTGTAACCAGCAGGAACTTGCATTCTTTTTTTTTTTTTTTAAGATACCAAACACCTGCTGATCTGGCACTTCAGGAGTCAACCGAGACAGTTTGATTTCAGTAAGCACTGGATCCAGGAAAGGGTGTCTCTTCTAATTATACAATTAAGACTGATGTTTCCACTGATAGACTCATATTTGCATATGCATTGCAAATTCTGCTTGAATAATTGCAGTACAGTGTGGTTTATAAACCCTATGACCTAGTATTACACATACATTCCACATTTCCAATCATAAGACTGTCAGATACAAACGTTTAAAGTGATTTAAAAACTACAGTTTGATTTCTCTGTAGACTAATAAAGACACTTAATAGTACAACATTATGATCTTGTTTATAAGCATTTCAAACCTTGCATGTCAATAAATAAGAAGTTGAATTCCTCCACTGGCAAAAGCCATAGACTTTTTATTGCACTAACAACCATTTCAATTTATTTATTTATTTTGAACTACTTTTTACTAAGATCTCAATTTTTCTTGTCATAGGAACTAACAAAAATTTTATCTGTCCTTGAGAAATTCTGTCTTGCTTCTTTTTGTCTATGCAATGCTAAAAACTTTGCTATCTATAAATATTTTATTACAGTCAACACAGACAAAGGCAGGATAATAAGTGAGAGCTGCAGCAACTGCAAACAAGAGAGATATGAACCTCAAAACACATTTCCATCAAGGGGAGGAGACTATTTCCATCCCAGCACAGGTATACCAAATTGAAAAGCAGTAAATACCTCAAACCATCATGAATTGTACAAATGCCATCTGAGCTTCTATTCTGATCCAAATAATACTGAACAGTTCAGAACAAAATTTGAAGTAAAAAAAGAAAAAGAAAATCACAGATGGAAGAACCCTCAAAACTAGTGGATCAAATAGTCTGTTTTGAAGAGCCTTTTGAACTTCTTTAGCTGCTTTTTTTAATGACAAGCAAAGCAGCAGGATCACACAATAGCAGGAAATTTAAGCTGTTCTGTCCAACTGATAAAGCTACTTTCATCCTCTGTTCTAATACAATTAAACAAAAAAACCTCATCCAACTTTTCTAATGATTTAATGGGCAGAAGACTTTATAAATTCCCCAAAGAGAAATATTTTTAATTAATTGCCATCTCTTGCCTTTGTTCCTTTACTTTCATTGTCCTTGCTGCCCCAAGTGAGTATCTGATATTGCCAAGAATGACCACATTCATATAAATAGTATCAATCTCCTGGAGTGTCCCATTGATTTATATTTTTATTTGTTAATCTTACACTGGTGTACTGGTGATACATAAAATAAAACTATAAAAGTACTTGTTTATCCAGACACCTTTTCTCCATAAGAGAGAGGACTCTTTTTGTGCTTGCTTCTGGCACAGAACGAAGGCCGAAATATCTTCCATCCATAAAGGAGAACATATCTCACCTTATTAGGATGGTATCTGAATTTTAAAGAACACCTTGCCCATCCTGGCATTGAATGGGATCAGAAGATTTGATGCTAAAAGTTTACTCATGTTGGATCCCTAATTTCATGCTTATCTCTACTTGCCATGAAGGGTCCTGAAATGGAGAGTTTTGGAGAGGAAAACAGATTAAATATCACATGAAAAAAATTACTCTAAAAAAACTCCAACCCCTTCAAAAACCAGAGTGTTTGCATACTTAGGGAAAGTTTATATGAAACAGAAGCCTGTAAGTTACTACCAGGATGCACATAGGTATTGTGATGGAGCCCAGGTTCTGGGATAAAAATCTGTATGTGGCTCATCCCTGCTATTGCTGGTCATGTCAACCTCAAAGAGCAAACAGAAGTCCTCTGAAATGTCTGCAGAGACTCTGCAGTGCTGCAGCTCCCTCCCTCAGAGTAGCTCCACAACTCTTTTGTCTCTGCTGGCTAGCAAAGCTTCTCATGTAAGCCAAGCAGCCAGCCCTGCTGCAGACCTGATTCATCTCCTTACTGGTAATTCAGCTTTCCAAGTGACCCTGTGTCCTCCACTGAGACTTATTAGTTAAGTCCAGCTCTGCCTACAAATGAAAACATTTCACTATTTCCCAAAAACTCTCCTGAAACACTTGAATAATCTGTGTCCTGATTTCAGCTATGAGAGATAATTTCTCTGAAGAAAATAATTTACTGCATTAAATGTCACTAAGGTTCTTCATTAAAATAAATTACTGCTGTAGCTCATTGTCCAGGGTATAGTTGTAGAACTGCCTTTTTTGCTTTGAATAGCTTTGTATCTGCTGGCTGGGTGACAATGAGGCTTTCACTCCCAATGCTAGAGTATCCTCTTCTGCTGGAGGTAGACACAGGCTGCAGGCAGGTCACAGATCTGTATTCCACACCCTGCTGAGCTATTCAGCTGAAAAACTGGCCACATTGCAGAAGGATTCCAGGTCAAACCCATGGGTGTGGAGACGTCATTTATAAATACCAGAGTCTTTCTCTGAAAGAACACTAATCCTGATTTATCAGAGCCAAGCCTCCCTTTAGATAGCTATAGCTGCTGTTTTGGATTTCTCAGAGCTGGGAACTGAGATAGTGTTGAAACATCTCCATAGTGAATTTGCAAGAAATGCTTTTTTGTGGTATTTGGCTGCAGTTTCTACAGCTAATAGAGACGGGTAAATGGGAAAGATACAACCTGGCTCCAGAGAAGCAGCATCTAAGGATAAAACTTAGCTCCAGAGGAGCAGTTTGGAGTCCTCTGTCTGACTAGACACTTTGGCAGGCATTTACCAATACTCCCTTTGGTTTAGAAAAATTAATCTATAGATGTCTTTTCATTAAAACAAGTAAAACAAAAGTATCTTCCACTTCTATGACAGAATTCTGGAACGGAGCTTATCTAACAGATAATGTAAGAGGTTACATGAGCAATTATATTTCCTCCTGACCACAGCAGAGGAAAAAGGGCACATAAGTCAACCAATATTGCAGCAGTGAAACTTGTTTCTGTGCTGTTTAAAAGATGTACACAAATGTTGCCCTCCCATGTTCTGTTCCTGCTCTTCTTTCCCTTCTGCCCTTAGCAGTAGCCAAGTTTTCCATTTTGCACATTCCAAGCACCAGTGTGCATAGACTTGTTATTAGCAACAATTTTTAAAACTATCCATGGTGTGTCTAGCCAACAGGGCAATAGTGAGGAATGCCCTAAATTGAAAGAATTTGGAATTTGTTTGGAACTTGTTGACTGGTTATCATTTGCTCTGCTTCCTTGCCAAGATTTTATCGGGCTGTATATTGATTCGATGTGGCTTTTGCCAACATACCAAGACTGGATTGTTTTTACCAACCAGAGGTTTTCCCAAAGAAGTACAGGCAGGATAACATCTAAAATGATGATTAGTAATGATGATTACTAAAATGATGATTAGTGATAGTTTTAGAAAATTTCATGTACTTAAAAGCACAAGAACCACACTGTTGGGTCACCATTACAAATTCCTTATTGCTTTCTCCAATATGATGCACGGATCAGTGTAGAATGAAGGAAAGCTACATTGCTGCATCATTCAAACAGGAATAAAATCATCAGGTGCATATGAGGAAAGTTGGATCTGTGGCTTAGCGTGTTTAGGATTTGTGAAGCCTACAATACCTTGTAATACACATTAAAAAAAAATAAAAATAAAAAAAAAGCCGGAAGAGATTTCAGCAAAAAATATATATTTCTGATACTATCGAAGTATAGATTCCTGTTTGCTGGTTTTGGCCTTATATTTATGATGTTTCATGTCAACATTTACTCAAAGCAGGTTCCTTCCACGAGTAAGGTACTAAAACTTATTAATAAAAAGCTGCTATATTACAGTTTCAGATAAAACATCAGGAGAGCACTTGAGTAAGCAGATGCTCCTAATATCTGTGAGAAAGGAAAAAAATGCAAGGAATATTGGAAAGAACTGTTAGGAGTAAGCAGTTCCCAAAACACAAAAATTTAAGAAGCCAGCTTTTTAATGGGCTTTATGTGTTGCAGATGACTATTAAAAAATGAATTACAGAAAAGCTGTGGTGTAAATTCCCCAGAATTATACACGGGAACAGAGAATGAATTCAACATCTCAGGATAACAACCCTTCAGCTGGAGTTTATATCTCTTCATGTAACCCACAGAATCTCATTTTTGTTTGGGAGCAGTGGAACTCACCTCTCATCGGGATCCTCTGATATGTCACCAGAACTATCTGTTACCTCCTACCCAGCTATTTAGTCTGTGTGCAAGCATGATACCATAACCTTCCTGCCCTCTTTAATTCAAACTGGACCAAATCCAAGAGGAGTTCTGGCAGGACAAACTGTACTCACATTTATGCACGCATGGGGTGTGTGAAGAAGTCTTGATTCTTTAGCGAGACAAGTTAAAGTCTTTAAAAAATTCATGTGAATTAGCACATTATCCCTATTATGGTGTGGAGAAAAAGCAGCCCCAGCTTTCAGTGTAGCTCAGTCTAGCCCTGTTCTGTATTACACATTTCATCAGACCTGAAAAAAATGCCAGAAGTTTTGGACGATGAACTAAAACCTTGAATTATCTTTTGGTCTCATTACACAATAAATTATAGAATTTACTGTCCTTTCCTCCATTTATACAGTATGATGGGAAAAAAGCTGGTGAATTGACTGGTGAGTGCACTAAAAACCTACCTTTTAGTCCTCTACAGAGAAAATTCTACTATGACAGACTGATTGGACAGGAATTTGTGTATGTTTGTGCTAGAAAGACCATAAAAAACCATTTCCATAGTCTTGAGGAAACAATCCCTTTTATTGTAGAGAAGTTTGTATACACAGATGTGATGTATTTACAACCAGTTTTTCTCAAACAGACAACTGCTTAACATCCTTCATAAATCTGTCATGAATGAAAGAAAATGAAGCTCAGAAGCCCAGCTGGCCAGCACAACCCCTAAATTCAGATTAATTCCCAAAGATATCTGTAATGACATTTGATGACATTATTCAGAAGGAAAAAAAATAGGACTGTGACAAAAGTCAGTGGATGGATTTCAGGATTGGTTCATTCAACTGCATTTCTTAGTTTGATCTCAGAGTAGATAAGCCATGAACTAAAATTCCAACAAGCAAATGGGGACCTGCCTTTTGCCAGGGGTGTGGAAGAGACAGGCAGAAAGAAATCTGTCCTTTCCTTGCCTGGCCTCTGCAAGAACAGCTCACAGTTTCAATCTTTGTGAAAAGAATTTGTTGGTCCTGTGTTCCCCTGGAAAGCTCTTTTCCAGAAAAAGTCAGGAAAAGTTCCACATTTCTTCAGTCGGTAGAATGGAGTCAATGCACAAAGGGTGAGAACAGGTGCCCTCCTCAGGAAGGGTGTGCACTCATGTGCCAGCCCAGCCACAGGAGAGATGGCACCTTGGTGTCCTCTGGTGCCCCTCTGAACTGTGACTCAGCTCTGCATTGCCCTTTAGCTGGGGTGCTGGCACCAGTTTAGCTTCAGCCTTTTCAATCACCCAAATGCAGAGGAGACAATGCAGAGGGAAACAAGGAGAGGTAGAGACACATATTATATTCCCTTTTCATGTTCCTTTTCAATTAAAAGTAGAAACTTCATCAAAACAAAAAGTTACATGTGCAGGAGGCACTTCTCTAGAGAAGAAATAAATACCTCACACAAGCATTTTTGGATGGATAAGCCCCACGAGAAAGATTCTCAGTACAACCAGTTCAGTCATAAAAGGAATCTAACCCCCCAACACCGATGTATAAGAGAAACAGAGAAAACATATCTGCTGATGCTCAAGGAAATTACATGCTAAAGTTCCCCACAGTTTAGGAACACATATCTTAGAATCTGCATAATTTAGTTTACACTCAGCAGAACATTGCGATATTTACAGGCACATTCCAATGGGAAAACATTTGCATGTTGAGTGCGAAAGACACAGCTTTGTCACCTAGTCTTGGGACTTTAAAGCAAGGATTTTGTGACCTCAAAATACTATTTGTGAAGTTAGTGGGAGGAAGAAGGTGTGTAGGAAGAAAAGAAAGTTATCAGAATTTGCTAACTTTTTTTTTGAGCATTAGAATGGTTTCAGGCTGGGACAAAGTGAGTCTGTGTAGACCATAGGTTCTGGCTTGTTACACATAGAGTGCTTTGTCTGTTCTCATTTCCCATACTTATCCTTCCCAATTAAATATGTTTCCCATTATCAGATTGATGAGAATAGTGCAAAAAACTAATTCTTCTTGCAATCAGCATCACCATTCACAGCATAGTAACTTCAAAAATACTTGCAGAAGAGGAATGAACTGGAATGTCACTTTTTTGGACTTGGTCTGTATTCTGAAGTTGAATGTGGGCATCTGAGAAACTTATTTGTAATGCTTTGGAAGTTTTACAAATAAAAAATATTAGGTTACACTCTGAACCTGACTGAGAATGCAAAGTTCTACGTTCTCTAGCACTGTATGTCAGACATGGTGGAAAAAGCTATTCAGTGACTACTGTAACCTAGTGCTACCTGGAATTATTCTGAAACTAGTTCACTACTTTCTGAAACACTACTGTAATTGCAGCAAATTATTAAAACTATCTACAGAATATGAGTAATACAATTTAAGTTTCAATATGTCAGCAAAACAGCAAAGTGTAACCCATGGAGGTTATATCCTGGAAGTGAAATTATCAAACTATTGCTTCAATGTCTGTAAAGTAAAGCTATCCTCCCTAGGGACACAGCACTCTCACTTATGCTGACACGTAAGGTGGTGGTGGATCTTTAGCAGCTCCATTCACAGGATCATCGTACGATGGTAACAGAACCTGCAGGAAAGAAAAAAATAAGTTTTTTTTTTTTTAAAAAAAGAAGTCAGATGATAAAATTTACAGAAAAGAAAACCCCTAAGGCCTTGTCCACAACCAACCAAACAAGCCCCCCCCAACAACAAAAAAGCTCCCAAACAAACCAACCAAAAAAAACCCACCCAAAACAAACCCCCAAACCAAAAAAAAAGAGTAAATTATCAGGCAGGAGAAGAATAGTTAGGAAAAGAAAAAAATACAAGCTTGAAGTTCTTCCTTTTCCATGTGTATATTGTTTTCATTATGAAAGAAAACATGATTTCTTCTAATTTCTTAGGAACCCCAGTGACAGCTTGATTTATCTGCTGTCTGCTGGTACCTGAATTTGTTCAGTATCTGGCAGTGACAGTGGCTGCTGCTTCTGCAGCTCTCCTCTGTCAAGAGCATTAAACCTTGTCTCCTGGAGGAGTGCTCAAACTGCCAGAGTGAGAAGGGAAAAGTCCTGAAAACCTCTCCTTCTGAGCCCTCCCTGGAACAGCTAATAGTTATTTTGGAGTGGGGAAAAATAAAGTAAATGGAGAACAAATTACCCAATGTCTAAATAAATCTCCAGTTTTATACTTCTGGAGTACTCAGCCATGAGAAGGAAGATCTATACTCCCAGAAGCATTTCAGTGACTACTTCAACATCTGATAGCAATTAGGATATTAGGACAGGTTTAGTCATATATCATCCCCATTCACTGGAGTCCAGGCAGCTTTCTAGGACACAGGAGATGCAAGTTCAGACCACACAGGGCAGAGGAGATATCTGAACCAAGATTCCTACCTATTTAGGCAAGCATGCCAGCCATCATGCAATTTTTAATGGCACCTGCACTGACATTAGTTGGCTTGCATGTGAAAAGGCAAAGGAGGAGTTGGTCTGTGAGTCCAGCAGGGACTGAGGATAAAATAGATGTCTGAATGAAGAATGAGTGTACATTTCCTAAAATATCTCAGTAACATGTAAGAATATCACTGAAGTGCACTGTCTGAGATGCTTTATGCAGATGATGATAAATTATTCATAATGGAACTTCCAGATTTATCAGCACTGCTTCTTGGTCATGAAAGAGCATGTAAAGCTGATTGCCTAAATGTACACAGGAAATATCCTCATCTCAACAAAGCCAGTGGGAGTTTTGCCATGACAGGATTTCACCAGTTCTTACAGAAGTTGATAACCTGCCTTCTGCAAAGAAATATCCATAATCATCCCTTTTGGACCTCAACCACAACATACAAAATCAGTAGGAATTGTTCTATAGATTTAAACAGACTTTGGAACAGACTTTGTGGGATAGTTCCAAGTGTGATTCACATTATACTCATGTGAGTTTACAAACATGCACTGATGACCATGTGTTTAAGTACATCTCTGCACATAGTTAAGATTGCAGAATGGCTACCTTGGCATCTTCAGCCCTTATTCAGAAAAGTTTCATTACTTAGAAAAGGAAATTGTCAGAGCTATTGCTCTTCCTTAATACCATATGTTTGAGCTTATAAATGCAGTATTTTATGCACTCCACAATCTAAAAACTATCATATTTGAAAAGCATTTAATAAATTATGTCACCCTTAAAGGCTGCAAGCATCTTACAACTACTTATCTAGTGAAATTAGGACAACATTTAGAATTTCAAATAAATATTATGATAAAAAACATAAATATATTTTGCAATGTAACCTCAGTATATCACAATGCTGAAGCATGTTAACTGTGAAAAGCAATACAGATTAAATCCTCTCCCTGGCACTGATCACTATCGTTTAATAACAGGATTTCTAGTTAAATCCTCATGTTACTAAAAAAAGCATTAGTTTCTCAAATATATTGAAACATGTTCATTAATTTATTATGACACAATAAACTTAGGAATTAAATCTAATCTACAGATGAATCTAAAAATGAATCAAGTTCTCTTTGTGAAAATTTAGCTGTCTTACTGCACTTTCATAATGCTAAGCCCCAACCTGTGATCCATTTCTTTCAGGGTCAGAGTCTGTTTCATCAGGTGTGACAGGAAGTGACAGCAGACACACTCCAAAGAGCTGTCTTCCAGCTGATAAAGATGAGCTGATAAATAATGGACAACACTTCTTCCTGTGCTCTGATCCTTTTTTAAATCTATGTGTCTTAAGACTATTGTGTCTACATCCAGATTATTACTTCAGCATTGAGGTTGCTGTCATTTCCAGTAGGTCTCCTGGCCTGGAGAATTAATGATATGAGTGAACTTCTCCATTCCCTTCACTGTTGCATGAAATAAAATCTCTCTGGTAGGAGAAACGCCTCCTGGTGAGGCTTTAACATCTTGGAAGCACTCTTCTTCATTCTGCAGACCCAAACCTCATGTATGGGTCAACAGCCCTAAGGGCCACCAGAAGACACTTTCTTATTTTCCAACAGTTCAATAAGAAGTGAGAGGAAATAGGAATGCCTGTAGAACTCTGGACAGCAAGGAGATAATGCATTGCTATGCCTCAAACAATAATGATCATTCAAGTGGGCAAGTTGGAAGAGAACACTGCTGGTAAGGTAGGGCAGTCCCTTTCTGGAGCAATTTTTTCTGTTCTGTGGTGACCACACAACATACAGCACAAGTGCAGAAGCAGGGTCAAACAATGGTCATTGGATCCCTTCCTAGAGAGGACTGTGGACCACCAAGAACTCCAAACACCCCCCAACTCTTTTTGGGAACTCTCCATCAGAAAACTATGAGTACTCTATAGTGTTACCTCAGACAAAGAATTCCCTGCCTGGAAGGGATCTGGGCACTCCTCTGCTAACTTGAAGGTACATAACCTGATGAAATTTTTGTTTTGCAGGCCCTAACCCTCAATGAAAAAAACTGTAACCATTAATTCAACCACCAACACCAAAATTAAATCAGTCAAATCTTGTGACTGGAATCCACAGGTGGTTATGTCTTTCCTCTCCATTATTTGCTCTTAACCAACCTTCCTTCCTTCCTTCCTTCCTTCCTTCCTTCCTTCCTTCCTACCTTCCTACCTACCTACCTACCTTGTATCAGGAGCTTTCAAATGGCAGATTGGAGCTGTGGGTTTGAACCCTCTTGGTTTGAGACCCCTAGAACTCTGATTTCAGAGTCTCTCTGTGATGCTTTTACACTAGACTACTGTACAAACAGTGAGTAATGTTACCTCTGGCTGGATCTTAAAGGATGGTGTTAAAATGGTACTTGCTTCTTAAATAAAAGTAATGCAGTTATAGGGCTTGTGGAAGAAGTTAGGAGCTTCTGTCCTTTAGATTTTGGGCAACCTATAGGACTGAACTCTGCAACTACCCAATCTTCCAAACTTGCTTGCTGATCTACTGAAAAAAAGCCAGAATGTCTTCACATAGGGATCGCTGAGTGCCAAAAATAAGTGTCCTTCATAATTTTTGAAGTAACTTGTGAGTGACAATCTCAAACATTCTGCAAACATTAATCCTACAGCATTCAGGGAACTAACATAATTTTTCTCAATTCACAACAAAGAAACAAAGAAATGCAAAAATGTAATGCCTGGGAAGCAAAATGCATCAGTTGTCTGAGTGGAAATTCTGCCTTGAGGTACCATGTACATAAAATATGCACATATTTTTTGTACTTTGTAAATTAATTTAGACTGTATCTATTCTAATTAGATTCATAGATAAGACTGAACAGTAAGTTTTTATTTTTCCAGTTTCTGAATTCACCCTTTGGCTCAGTGACTGGCTTCCATTTTATATCCCTGGAGAGCATAATGTACTGCCGGAGTATCTATGCTGGTTTATGTTCAAGGCACTTATCTGCTTCCTTTAGCCATGCTGAAATTTAAAATTAACACAAGAAACTACTCCAGAAAACTACTCTCATCAGATTTTCATCTCAGCTACTTTGGTTTAATTTCAGTGATTAAAATTTTAATGAAATTATCTTTTCTTGTAAGATGTTGGCCATTTTAACAGTAAGCAGTTAAAAGCTCAAACGATTCAGGTTTTATCATAGTTCTCCCTTTTGCCAAAACAGATTTAATTGAGCAAAGATGGAAAAAATATTAAGGGAAAGTAAGGGCCTGGAAATCTGTTTTTGTAAAAAATAATCTCTTACAGAGGCAGAGTTGCAGGATTTGTAATTAGAATTGGCTGAAGAGTTATTCAAACTGTCATGGAAGCTGAAGGATGATTATTTAGACTTAGAACTGACAGATGATTAAGTAACAGTAACAAAACCACACTGACAGAAAGTAAAAGTTTAATTAATTTGAAGGGCTTTTACTGTATGAATGATATGAGACACTTGGTGGCCCAGGTGGTGCCATGTATTTAACAGAGTGTTTTCTTCCATTTTTTGTCCATCACATTTATTCACCTTAATCTTCTTTTATATTCTGTGCATATTTTCTTCATTTAACTCAAACACTGCTGGGCCAAGGTAGTAATTTTGAATTCTGCCCTTCTACACTGATTATTTTTTCTATGTTAGGAAATGAAAGATTAGGATATTTAACTACTGAAATAAAAAAATGTGTGGGGAATAAGCCTGTAAAGTTGTCACTGATGGAACTGTGCAAACAAAAAACCATTGTCAGTAATAAGGCGACCCCAAACTTTAAAAACACTTAGCAAATGTGCTATAGCCTTCCAATGTAAATATTTTCTTGTGAAACTTCTGAACCTTTTTAGTAGCCTCCCCAGTTTATACCCCACATACTTTGAATATTCCTACAGAAATCCATATGCCTCAGGATTTAGCTGGTGACTTCTCCAAAATGACTCCTGGAGGCTTTGTTATGACCTGCCACTGAGGTGGGGTAACTGAGAATCCTCTAATAAATCCCTTGGGGTTGAATTAGAGTGAAATATTACTAAATGTCCAGTGTAGATATAACAGACACTTATTTTAAAACTATTTAATTGCAGCAGATAGAGGCATGTGGCCATTTTGGCTCTTTTCTATAAAAGTATAAAAATATCACAAAGAAAAGCGAGGGAGGGAGGGAGGGAGGGAGGGAGGGAGGGAGGGAGGAAATAGGAGAAACTGGGGCTATGAAGCTCTCTATGCCCAAGTAGGACAGGGAGTGCTGGGCTTTGTTCCCAATAGCATTTAAGCATTTTGTGATAAGCAGTCTTGTATAATATGCAGAAGTAATCCATAACTGACCCATAAGAAATCCTGCTCCTGACTTAGCTGGTGTCATCTGCGTGGTTTGGTTAATTGTATTACATAAACATCTCTGTTATAATAGCACATGATACAAGATGACCTTCTCTGAAAGAAATAATTACCAAACAAGTTTGCCAATGGCTATAATATATTCAGTTAATATAAGCATGTGTCATTTCATATTTTTTTACATCCTGGTAAATCTGGTTTTGGAGAGAAGTTTTTTTAAGGCATTGCTTAGAAATATATTTGAGAAGAAATACACTTGTATATATTCAAATAGTCTGTAGCTAATCTTGTCCCAACAGCATTTTGTTTGTTTCTTTGCCCGCTTTGGGGGACATATTGCATTATTTCAATAATCACTCCATATCCTTGCAGCTGATTCCACATTTACTTGAACTTCCAGGAGAAATTTTTCTTTCTTCAGCACATGTACAAATTTTCTCATATTGCTGCAGTTATTCCTGTTTGAACTCAAGCTCTTAGATCTCCTCTTTCTAAAGGAGAAAATGGCTTGGTTCCCTATGAGTAAAATAAAATATTTGATAAATTGATTATTTCTGCATTCTCACCCAAACCTCACTGAACTAAATAGAAATCTTTATCTCCAGAGAGCTCTGTATTGCTTTTTCCAACAGCCATTTGTATTCTCCACTGGATGGAATGGTGCAGTAGCCACACCACAGCTTTGAGTTTGACCAGCACTCTGTTTGGCTGTTGTATGAAACTTTTGGGAGTTCCCACGACGAAAAATCTTGTTGATGCCTTGTTAGAAACAAACATAGCTCTAATATACTTTTATCCAACACCTTCTAGAACTTAAATGCAAAAAAAAGCTTTAGATTAAAAATGTCTTTGATAAGCACTGATGGCTATAGTGAGTATTCATGATGCTTTCTCAAACTTTAGCTTTTCAGTAAAACCACCTTTGCTTTATGCTGAAGGACTTCAGGTTACATCACATAAGTGACAATAAATAGTTGTATAGAATTAGGGTCATTACTACTGCAATTTAATCCTGGTCCTGTTGCTATCATTTGGAGCTCTGATAAATTGTTTGACTTTGCCAGAGAAGGAAAAGACTTTACTCACATTTGTAAAACAAATTTGAATTATTACTATTTGAAACTTCTTAAAAGATGTTGGAAACATCCCAACAGAGTAAAAACTCCCTTGGATAACACTTGCACATGACTGTATGAGACAGGTGCTAAATTGTGGAAATATTTACAAACTAAATATGTATTTGCAGAAATTTCAGCCTATGCCTGGAAATGTTTATCCCAAACTCTTCACCACAGCTCTGTATGTACTGCACAGAATTCTTCTGCAGAAGTGACCTTTACATTTTAAGACACCCAAATCCTTAGGAAAGGCCAATGTGAATATGTTGGGAGGAAAAAGAGGAGAGGGCAAAAGGAGCCCTTTGTTCCACACAGGTCAAATACAAAGTGTCAGTGCGCTCAGGCTGTATTCTCTGTTTATTAAAAAAAGGAGAGAGAGTAACCACAAGGTGAATAGTGTTAGACAAATGCAAAGAATATGCCAGAGCCAGTGCTGAAATACAGTCACCTCACACCTTTCCTAATGTAGGGTACGTTTTCTCCTCGATATAGCAAAAGGCTGATGCATCAGGCTCATAGACAACTGAACTGAAAGAAGAGGTTTTAAGCAGTACATGCCTAATTGCACCAGTCCTCTGCTCTGGGTTCATTTCACCCCAGTGATTCCAGCCGTGACCAACAACTGACTTGCACCAATATGACACCATTGTGTGGTTTGGAGAGGGTTTAATGGTATGCAATCACATTTACTAATTTCATGTTTACTTCCTTGCTGTCCTGTCATTCACCCAGCCAAGAGAAGTGGAATTTCCTCCCACAGCTGTGGTGCTTTGAGGAGCCATTAACTGCAACCCAAAGCATGTTCAGCTGCAGTGAAGCAGCAGCCAGCCTACAAACAGCTCTAGAGGGAAGGCTGCCATCCAAACCACCTGTCCTGTTCAAGACAGTCCCAAATGTACTGTTGGGTTCTTGACTGCACAGATGTTATGAAGATCACCTGGGGAAAACAGAAGATGTCTGTGTGCATATACTACTATAGCCAGCTGATTGATTTACTCTGTAGGCAGGAAATTCTTAGAATAATTACCTTTTTTACAATGTTTCCTGTCAAATTTGACAATGTGGGGGTTTTTTCTGAGCAGTCTGAGATTACAAACAAAAATGTAAAATTAAGGTATTTTTTTTTCTTAAGAATTTCTGAAATCCAGATCTTCTCAATTCAAGCACTGGTTTGGAGACCCGAGCCACAAAGTGGCAGCTATTTCCTTTAGTACTTGATGTAACAATGAGCTCGGGACTATATGTAAACATCACTGACTATTTAATCAATTTTGTTTTCTCTCTGAAAGGAAATAAGCCTAATAATGTAGCAGTTGTTTTATTTCTGTATAAAACTTACTGGAAGCTATTAAATATACTGATTTTATTGAGGCTGACCTTCAAAAGTTTTTAACATTTCTCTGTGTAGGGAGAAAAAAAGTAGCGTTTATCACGAGTGTCTGAAGAAATATGTTTTTTCTATAATGAGTTTCCAAGATTTCACAGAATCATAGAATATCCTGACCTGGAAGAGAGCCACAAGGATCACTGAAGTCCAACTCCTTGCCCAGCACAGGACCATCCCAAGGAGTCACACCATGTGCTTTAGAGCATTGTCCAAATGCTTCTTGAACTCTGTCAGGCTTGGTGCTGTGATCACTTCCCTGGGGAGCTGTTCCAGTGCCCAACCACCCTTTGGGTGAAGAACTTTTCCTGATATCCAATCTAAATTTCCCCTGACACAACTTCAGGCCATTCCCACGGGTCACCAGAGAGAAGAGATCAATGTCTGCCTCTACACGTCCCTTTGTGAGCAAGCTGTAAACCACTGTGAGGTCTCCCCTCAGTCTTCTCTCCTCCAGGTTAAACAGACCAAGGCTCAGCCACTCCTCACATGGCCTTCCCCTCCAGATCCTTCTCCATACTTGTGGCCCTCTTTTGGACACCCTCTAATAGCTTTATATCTTTCTTATATTGTCCTGCCCAAAACTGCACACAGTACTCAGCAGTGGGAGAAACGAGAAGTATTAAAACTAAATCTATTGAGAATTCGGTTTTCTATTTAATCTCTTAACATGAATTCACATTTTACACTGACTGTATGAAAAGGCTGACAGCCTTCAGGAGAAGACTGAGCTTTTTTCCAGTAGTGAAGAAAGAGGAGTAATAATTATTCATTTGTGAGCTGCAGTCAAATGTTGCATACAAGGCAAGCACTAGAGACAGAAGTAGGGATTAGGTTTCATAATGCTACAGTTAAGCACTTGCATGTAGAAACAGCTCTCCTGGATAAGTTAGAATGTCCATCCAGATCACAGTAATAAATGGTGAATGATAAAGAAACAAAAGTGCAAGACAGAACAATGAAAGAAATATAGAAAGAGCAGTGCAAGCATATATAGTCCCAAGTTGCCCAGAATATTCTCTAAATTATCAGAAATTTGATTGTCTTTGCCCACTTTGCTGGGCTACTGGTCACTAAAGCAGTTTTTCTTTTATTGATTTTTCTAGCCTGTATTTCAATCCATGCTGATGTCTAGCACTGCAATGTCCCCTGGCAAGCAGTCCCACAGCTCATCTAGGCATTCCATGAAGAAATACCTTTGGTTTGCTATGAAACCTGCCAGTAGCTATTTCACAGAGTGCCCCTTAGCTCTTTTCTAAGTCAGTGAGCACTTCTTCTGCCACTCATGACTTTAAGGACTTCTATCAGGTTCTCTCTTATTCTGTCCTCTTTCATCTCACTAAGGATCCTCGCTCCCCTGCAGTGCAGTCCTCACTTAGTTCCTTCATACTAAGAAACCCACTTGACAGTTTTGGGTCCAGGCTGAAGAGAGAGCTCTAAGACCAGGTGTGTGAAAGGTGCTGGGGAGGCAGCTGACCTACATTCATGCTCAGGAAAGTGGGAGGCACTTCCACCCACCTGACCTGCGTCAGATGATATTCTAGATGAGATCAACTACCCTTTAGAACCAATTCTTACAAGTAAATGATTATAAATATCTGCTTCAAAGGTGCTTGTTTACAATCTAAATGGATGCTTTGGTCAATGAGTCCAGTCGAAGCAAATGTTTCTGAGGAGGTAACAGAGCAATGTCTAAAAAAAATGTTCCCTTCTTTTTCTTCCTCCCTGTTCCCAGATGGAAAGAGCCCTAGGTAAGGGGCCAAAACCAAAGCTTCATATCTGACTCAATTCTTGTTTAATATTAAATAAGAAATGTTTGACTTTGCTTCATACGCAGATGCTGTTACAGTTTCATTTGGATGCTTTTGCTTGAAAAATCTGTCCAAAGTGTGCTAGTTAATTACTATTTAAGGATTTCATTTTATGTTGTCTTTCAAATAAATCCCAAGAAATCTTCATCTCAACATGGACAGGAAGTATTTTTATGTTTATATTTATGTATTTCCTTTAGAAACCACACCAGAACGGTTACAGATGGAGTAACTGGAAGCAGAATAGCTCGGAGATAATTTATAACCCCATTCAGCAAAAAAAGTAGGGTTCAGTGTTCCAAAATCATCTGTGCAAAGTTAGAGCTGGTATGGCTTGTTTTTCTTTGGCAAAACTGCTTGTTTATTCCAAGCCACCAGCTCTCCAAGACACTATTTAGGAGACTGCATGAGTTTATGAAATTCTGTAATGAAACAGCACAATGTTTTCAGCACTCCAGATAGATGAATAAATGTATATATTTCTAGGATACAACAATATTTAGGGACAGACTGTGATTACCCTTGCATGGGAAGAAAATTGAATTAAGGAGGCTATTGTCTTGTTTCATCATGTGCAGCCTCATAAAAGTCATCCAGAATAATGGTGTAATTACTCTCTCCATTCAGAGGCATGGAGCAACAGCCCTCTTCAGGTCCCAGATGCCTTTCCTACATTTTGGTCAGCCTCATACTGCTGCATCTCTAGCTGTGCATCATGACTCTGCACAGGCAGAATGGTGGGGTTTTTTTCAGTTTTTCCTTATTTTTTTTTCCCAAATTAGCATTTTCTGGATGAGCATATGCTTGCTTTCTCAGGGTATATTAATCTACAAGTCACCAGCACTGAAGACACTGAAGCATACTTTTACTCTGTGTAACAAATAGTTGATGTCAAGTGCAAAAAACTGTGAGAGAGCACTACTCTTTCAGTAGACTTTTTAATTACTAAACTACATCTCTTTCTAACCTTATCTTTTACAATTACATCATGTATTCCACTGAAGTGTTAACAAGACAGAAAGCTGGGTATAGCTCACGTGGGACACACAAATTGTTTAACAGGACTGATTATCTCCCATGAGTGTGGTTATCACAGCCATGCTTACATTACAGATGCTGCTGGAAAGGCTTCTATCTATATAAAAAAATCTATTACTGTTAGTAAATTACAACTGTAAAGCACCTGCCAGCCAGAAACTCCCAAAAACTTTTGCAGATCTTCTAAATTTGGTAGATGAATACCCACTCAACCTTGCTCTTTCTGAAGCTGAGTGTCTGTCCCAGAGTTAATTTAAAGCAGACCTTGCTTTCCTCACTGCTCATAAGGCAGAGGACCAAACCCACAAGAGCTGTGCAGTTTGGAACTGACTGCAGTGGACAGTTCCGTGTCCATAAAGAGTCCCAAGGGATGCTTGGGAAGAGCACAATTGCTCTAAAGGAGCCACTAAAGTGAAAGGAAATGAGACCTTAAGGTCCATAAGTTAACTGAAACCATTAACAACCACAGAGAGACAGAGACAGGCCTCTTGACCACTGCCAAACATGGGCAGCTGGGTGCTCCTCCCTGCAGGGAGCTGAGTGTGACCTCCAGGCCATCTCTGAGTAAACACAGCCACGTGCTGAGCCAGTAGCTGTCACTGCTCCCCTACCACCCAGCTGGTGGCTCTTCAGCATCTGCCTGGTTTGTGGGGCTGGGAAAGCTTTGTTGGGGAGGGAGGGACTGGGGTGTGTGAGGAGTTCCTCCTCTGCTTGGCAAAGCCTGCTGTGCTGTGCAGGAAATTGTGATGAGGTGACAGATGAGGTAGTGCTGGAGCTGCAGCAGGACCACCCCTGGGGGAGCAGCTCTGCAGCAGGGCAGGGCTCCTGCACAGGCCAACTCCATGGTTATAAAGCCCCAGCATGGCTCATAACTGCTGGGACTCTGCCTCTCACACCCTGCTGCAACTCCCTGTTTGAGCAACACCTGCCTGAGTGAATTCTCACCTCCCCCATCCCTTTTTGCACAGTGTAACTATGACTTGAGCCTGACCTGGAAAATTCACACACAGCTCAGCTTAACACCCATACATCCCTGGCAACAGGGATTTAAGCTGTCATTGACTTTTTCTGCACTGATATGTATCCTTGGAATTATACTGAAGACTTTGACTTGTGTTTTGAAGCCCAAGAAGCAGCAGCTGTCAGATGGTAGTGAATCAATCCCATTAGGATAAAAAGCACTAAAGAAACACTGCAAATTTATAAACACTTTTTTTCCTACATTGCAACATACCCAATTAGTGAACCTAAAAAGATGTGGAAGATTTAAATTACACATCCCCATTTCATGTATTCTTTTTAATTTAATTATAAACACTGAGAACAGATTTGTCCATTTTACTGTAAATCTCTCACAAATTGTCATGTATTAGTTCCAAATTCCAATGTCAACTGCAAATAAATACAGATTTACAATCTACTTAAGAGAACAGAAAACATGCATATTTTGATCTTGTAATTTAGCTCACAGGTAAATTTATGACTGTCATGACAAATAAAAACACTTTGGAAATCTTATTTTTAAACTTAAGAGGGTCTTTGCCCTAAATTGATGCTGTTAACAATCAATTCCAAACTGTACTGCTGGCTTCTGAACAGCAGCACAGGTGAGACCCACAACAAGAAGTGTAATTAGCCTATAGCACTAGGCAACAGAGCAAATAGGCAACATGAAGTAATGCAGACCACAGGGAATGCTGGATTTTAATTTTAAAAAATCTTCCATAAACAGGGAAAAAGCAAAAGCATGAGCTCAGTATAGATGATAAGACGGAAAGTTAAAAACAAAAAAAAAGAAATAAGAAGGAACAATCTCTGCACTAAGATTAAAAGCCAGCTGACAAGGCATTGAACTTCACTGCAACTAGAATATGAAACGCTGGAGCAGCTGAATAGCTGTTTGTTGGCAGATGCAGACCACCATGATACTTTTCTGCAATTCAGAATCAAACAGAAGAGGAAGAACTGCACATGTGGCACATGCATACTGCCAAGATGTGAAAGGTGGCATCCATGTGGATCTTAAGCCCTTTGAAAATTCCCTCATTAAAGAAATTGCTTGTATTGTTATTTTTACAAAGTGCAATTATGAAGAAAAACAGCTCCAGCATTTAAACCACATTTCTAGGTCTCTTGTAGACTATTGCATTTGATTACTAAAGAACCATCCTCTTTACTTATTGCACTGGGTAATTCTACTTATATCCTTTATTTCTTGTCCCTGATTCTTCTTCCTCTTCTCTGCTTTACCTGCTTTTCCTCTTGCAAGTTTTATCAGACAGTTTCCAATAAGGAAGGTCAGGGGTCCTCTGCCTGGGCTCCACTGGAGGCCCTGAAAGGACTCAGAGAGTGAGTCACACCAGGGATATTCATTTCTGGTGTCAGCTCATTTTAAAATATTCCTCTGGTTACTATGCACTGCAAAAAGATGTTTGTGATCTAGTGGCTCAGTAACAGTTATGCACACAAACTGCCACACAAGACCAGTTACCTGCTGAGCACTGACAAGTCTGTAGGATTTTTATGGAAAGCATCTTTAAAGCAGAATTTTTCTCCGAGCCGTCTTCTACTCTGACACATACCATCTCAAATCTGGCTCAGCAGTTGGAAACCACAGGTTCCAAAGAACCTACCAGAAATAAGAGCTCTTGCCATGGTTTATCTCTCACTGGGATCCAACTCACACTCATCTCTTTAACTGGCATGAATCTAAGGCTCCTTCCCTCTGTCCACAGCCAAATTAATCACCAAATCAATAACACAATAATACAAAGAATGGCTCTTCCAACTTGACCAGAGAATATTCTTCCTCTGCTCAGAGAAATCATCCAGCATAACTCTGCACTTCTCAAATAGGTCTCCTATTGCTTTGAGACAGGGAAAGCAAACAAAAGTGTTGACTAATTAATTACAGGCTACTTAGCTGAGGTCATGTCCAGAGAGGGAATATATCTGCATTTTTAAAAAAAGTAAGTTATTAACCATTGTGGATAAGTGTATGTAAGATAAAATCTATTGAAGCAATTTTATAAAGCACATAAAGATCTAAATCCCACTTTGAAAAGAGATTTACGGCTTTACATTTTATCCCCACTGGCAGTATGACCGGAGACGAAACTTCCATTGATTGGCTTCAATGAGAGTTAAAAATAAATAGACTGAAATCCCCTGGCTGTCCAAAGCACAATAGAGCTGCTACTGTTCCAGAGAACAAATGCCTGACTTTGGGTTATCTTTTGCACCTGTACACTGGCACTTTTTCCAAATTAGATGAATTCCATGGTGCTACTGTGACAGTTTAAATTTGTGTGGAAAATTAACCTTCATCCACAGTGCATTTGAGAAGCCGGCAGGAAAAAGCAATCCCAAATTGGGAAAGTGTTAAAAACAATCTTCAGGTTACTATGGATTGGGAAAGTGGGATGAGATAACTGCAGAGGAGCCACCTTACTGCCATGCCAAAACCTCCAACAGACACCTCCAGAAACTGAGGGAGAGAAGTATTGGAAAAACACTTAGGAGGAGGGAGATCCATATTCCCAAGAGACACTGCTGTGACTACAGCTGGATTCTCAGCTCCTCAGGAGCATAAGAGTGTAACATCTTCCCCCTGCCTGGGGTCCAGGCCATTCCCCTGCCCAGCATCAGCTGGTCCCCCATGTCATAACACAGTCTGTTGATGGAGCCAAGCCAGGCATATTCATGGCATGCCAAATTTTGATCAAAGGTCACAGAAGGAGAATCTCTCACCTAATGGGCACCAGGAATATCTTACTCACAGCCTGCAGTGGGAGGAGGCATGTTTGTTCCAGATGGCACACTTGCAAAAAGGATGGCTTAAACCACTTACACTGAGTGACAAAAATCAGATTATCTGGCAGCTGATAAAAGGTTAGTTATAGATCAGATCTATGAGCATTATTTATAAGAACCAGTTTGACCAGGGGAACTAACTGGAAATTTCTGTGCTGAAAACAACAAAGCAAATGGGTAGCATGAAGCTATTCAGACTACAGGATGGATTTTAAGACAAAATCCTCCTATCAATGAGAAAGCATCCAGCTCTGGGGGCCTCATCATAAGTAGGACATGGACCTGTTGGAGCCAGTCCAGAGGAGGGACACAAAAATGGAGAAAAGGAGGCTCCAGGGAAACCTTATAGCACCTTCCAGTATCTAAAGGGGGTTTAAAAGAAATCTGGAGTGGGACCTTTCACGAGAGCATGTAGTGATAGCACAAGGAGGAATGGCTTTAAACTAAGAGTAAGTGCAAATTAGTCATTAGGAAGAAATTCTTTACTGTGAGGGTGGTCAAACACTGGAACAGGTTGCCCAGAGAAGCTGTGGATGGCCCGTTCCCAGAAGTGTTCCAGGCCAGGTTGGATGAGGCTTTGAGCAGGCTGGTCTAGTGGAAGGTGACCCTGTCAACAGCAGGGGGGTTGGAACTAAATGATCTTGAAACCATTCTGTGATTCTATGATTCCATAATACTTAAAATTTTACTCTAAACTGTAGCAATTACGTCTCATACATAAGCTTAGATTTTTTTCTTCCATTTGTACACATTCTTTTAGATAATGCTGATGACAAGTACATATCAAAAAACATCTCTGAAGATGAGAACATACCCTGCAGCTCTGTTGGAATTCAGGTAGCAGGTTTGATTCTAAAAATGACACATTTATTTTAAAGAAGAGGGCAGAGATTGACTCATATTTTAAAGAAATTTGTAGCTCATGATTTAAAGGCGTATTGGTATGAAGAAACTCTGCTGGAAAAGTTTCCCAGCATTCACAAAAATGAAAAATCATCATTTTAATGCAACAGTACACTTGAATGTTGGGAGAATATTATACAATTCAACAGACTATAGTGACCTACCACAGCATTTCAAAATTTTGTGAAGTTTCCTCAAGAGTTCTGAATTCTCAGAGGTCCTCAGTATCTAACTTTCAAAGCCCTATTCTTTCATGTATCATTTTGAAACCATTTTAAACCAAGACTGTTGTGCCTACATTTTTTTACAGCCATGGGGAGAGGAGGGTTTGTGTATGTTTCACAATGTAGACATACAAAAAAGATAATCTTCTTAAGTCTGTGAATTCAGGGAGTGAAGGGAGGAAGATCTTCTGACTCACAGTGGAGAATGATGGGGATTTAACCCCACATCCTGTCAATCCTTCTGAAGCTCAGCAAAGAGCAGAAAAAATGACGAGGCTGCTCAGGAGCACATCAGCTCCTCCATCACAACACTGAGTGCACTGTGCTGGTGGGTGCCCATGGAGATGGATATTGCCTGCGTCACCTAAGGGTGAAGATGCTCACCCTGACTAGAAAGAAGAAGTCAGAAATGGGTTTGAATGAAGCTTGCCTCTACCGCAAATAAATAATTCAAAGCCCAAGCTGTCAGTGACTCTCCTCTTGCCTTTCTGTCTGGGCCTGAGAAAATCTTCCCCAGCAGCATTGCTCCTGAGCTTTCTGTACTCACAAACAGGAATTTTTGAGTGATTTTTTTTTTGGCGGGGGGAGGTTAGCTGATAAATTCCTAAACGGCTCTTTCTCGTTTAATGTCATCTTAGTGAACTTCCTCAGAAAGATGCATCATATCTGACAGGAACGGATTCTCACCTTATTAAAATTAAAGAAGTGTAAATACTGGGGAAGGAAGAAGAGTTCAATAGTCAGATCCCTAGCTAGGAATGCATAACCTTTCTCACAACTTGCTTTTGCTTTAGATGTCTTGTAAGAGCAAGATAAGCAAAGTTAAATTCAAAGCTTAGTCCAACAATGTCATCTGCAAATGGGATAAAAAGGCTTCCTTTTCTCACAGAAACATTAGGTAATTAACAAATACAAAAGTACTGAGAAGAGCTTTGGTAGCCAGTCTGTTTTATGAAGGCAGCAGTGAAGCAGGGGGTTTTAGCGTAACTTTTAAAAAGTAAGTTTAGTTTTGCAGATAATCCAGCTGACACTCCCACTGCTGAGCCTGCTGGCTCTGGGGGTTGTAGAGTTAACAGTATTTGAAGCCAAGTTACAGCACTTACAGGCTGAACAGAAGAGCTATTGAAATTATTTCATATAAAATTCCTGGTTTTATTCAAAATAGATTCCAGTAAAGAAAGTAGTAATACTTCTTAGCTCTCAATAAATCCATGTTTTCATACTTAAATGTCCTGGTTGCCAGCTGTGATTATGGTCTGTAAAACTTCTTACATTTTTCTGAAAGCCTCAGGTATAGAAGACAATTAACTATGCAAGAGTTACATCTTCCATGTAAAATTAATGATGGTTTTCTAAGCCCTTGAGGCTGCACAGGAATCACTCATTCCAAAGGACTATAGCTGACAGTCTAATACCTCAGTGCAAGGAGACCACCCACAATTAGGAAAGGCAATCCTGGGATTTTACCCAGATGATCCAAAGGACCAAGTTCACACTATTGTCATTCTGTATGTAAATGGTGTAATGACCCTTGTTACGTAAGCCCGTGGGTGACCCCCTGAGGGGCTGATCTGGCACAGAGCCCTCAGGGTGTAGCTTGGGTGGAAAGGAGCAGCTCCATGGCAATACCACGGCTAACAGAACTACCTCTTTTCCAGAGGTAGTTTTCCTTTCTTCCTGTATTCCTTCACTGCCTTCTGCAAAAAGCAAGACATTGCTTAGCAGTCATGTCCTGCACACATGCATGTAAACACTAAACTACTATAAAGTGAACCTATGCCTTCCATTCTTTGAGGTTAAAATCTGTTTATTAATTACTTTCACATCGATCTTTGTTTCATTTGGTCTCCTTACCATACAAACCCCATCATGCACTGGGAAACAAATCACTGAACTTTTGTTGCCTTTTAGCTCCTCTCTGTGAGTTTATAAAGCACTACACCAGATGTCAAGTGTCGTAAATCACAGTTTCTACAGACAGATCAAAATTTCACAGCAGGTGTAGACCATGGCATCCTTCAGTTCTAATCAGTCCCTTCTCTGTCCAGATCACACAACTGGAGAGCTCAGAACTGGGGGGGTCAATCCTGGGGCCACAAGATAAACTGTAGTTTATGATTAACACAGATTCTTTATAACATATACTATGCATAAAATAAAACCAGCATTCTAGCAATAGATGTGAATTGCACCCATTGCACACCAGTCCCTTGAATTTCAAGTCCAAACATCACCAACAGATGACGACTGTCAAATGAATTAAGGCAGTTAACTAAAGGCTTAGAAATATAAAATAAAGCCTTTAAATGGATAATATTACACAAATGTTTGCCCTCTAACATCCTTACCGCAGTGTCATTGGTGGTGATGTACACCAACACATCCGAGTTGTTTCTGCCATTGATGTACCGGTAACAGTTCCACACACAGCTTATCAAGTAACCCTGCAGAGAAAAGGCATCTATTATTCTGTGCAGAAAATAAACCATGGATGTTTTTCTGATAGAGCATATCCATTCTTTATAAATATGAACGTCAGCATGATAGTAGCAAGGGACAGTCACTTTCCTGGTTGTAGTGACTGTGAGAATGTCTGGGGGCTCTGTAAGTAATCCAATGTCATTCCTCATACTGATAGAATTGGGGTTCTTTAGAATTGAGAAGGTTCTGGGGAGACCTTACTGTGGCTTTCAATATATAAAGGGGGCTTATTAAAACAACATATTCTAAGTGACTGGAATGGTCTGGGGTCATGGTATTCTTGCCTGACTAGAGAAAATTGCCAAAGTAAAAGCTTTTATTGACATCTGAAGTTATTTCTGACATTTTAAACATTGTTTAAAATACTGGGATTTTTTTTCCCAGTATAAAACAAAAACCACTGTAATAGCAACAATAAACCTACTGCAAGATCATAAAACTTCACTGCTTTTGGAGCTTGGATAGTGCTGCCTCCTGTCAAACAACTAGTTGTCTCCACTTCTTTAACTGGTTGGGAAAAAATGCCAGCCACCACCAATTTCACGAGTAGGAGAGATTCCAGTTTGGGCAGCAGAGATGAGCAAAGTGACTGGAAGGAAGATAAGAGGCAGGAAGATGTGGAGGAGCTGGAGCCAGATCCACAGGATGTCGGTAACACAGCTGGCAGGACTACAGCAGTTCTCTCTGGAGCTTTCTGCTTGGAGGGTAGGGTTTTTCCTTTTGTTTTCTTTCAAACCAAGACACCCATGTAATCACACATGATGGTAATGAGAACTTGGAGTTTTGATAGTGCCCAACTTATATTTTTACTTAGCAGGTCTGCACAGCAATTCCTCCACAGACCTAACACATGCAGATTAAACTGCCAACACTGAATTTGCATGTGTGTCTCACTGAGTGAGTCATACTTTCGTGACTCACTTGAACTGATGGCCTTCCAAAACCCTCTTATCCCTTTGAGCTGTCCTGTGCTTCCTCTGTCTCCAGAGCTGATACACATGAGCTGTGTTTTTCAGGCTGCCACGTGACTCCCTGATGGCTTGCTTGCAGATCGGGAAGTTTTTTTCCACCAGGGCTGAGCTGGCTAAAATCTCGTAATTTTGCCTCCTCTTTTTTCACAGTACCTTACAGACCCTGCATTGACTTGCAGCTGTTGCAGACTTTGACGATACTTCTGGCCATCAAATAGAGAGAGAAAAAGTCTTCTGGAGTGAGCTAAGTCCCCAGGGAAGATTAGACAAGCTTTACAGACCAAGCTGTGGGCTGTGTAAACCTCCCCCAGGCTACTGAAACAAGTAAAGGCACATACATGGAGAATCATTGCATCTTTTCCAGAATTAAGTAAAAAGTCATTGTTAATTTTAAGTGGCAATAAGTAGTTCAGTAGCTTTCAGTGCTCAGATACTATAGCCTGGGAGAGGCATAAGAGCCAATGCAGAAGAGAGATTGAATGTAGTACACTTCTGAGGGGACATGGCCTCTCTTTTTAAAAAACTTAAATGGGGCTACTGATTCAGTTACCAATTTTCTTTCCTGACAGACTTGGCTGAGGTTTCAAATACTGCTTTAAAATGTGTGGCTGGACGCACAGTATATAAACATATTGATTTTTATCTCAGGAGACTAATACTCACATTTAAAATTGGCCCTAGATAAAAGGCCTGAACCCCCTCAGCCTACATACACCCTTAGTGGATCTCCTGCCTTCCACAGCACAAACTGGTGACAGTTACCTTTTGGGGGAGGCAGCCCAAAGCAACCACCACAAGAAAGGACAGGTGTGTAAGAAGGCTGAATATAGAAACTGGCACTGTGCCTACTTTTAACCAGCTTTCAGTCTTCCCCTTTGGATGGTGGGAAATTACTTGAGACCTTAAGGATCAGAAACCCACAAAACTGTGTTACCCTGCCTCTTGCTGTTGCAGTTGCAGATGTACTTGTTAAGTTGCATAACAACAGTAATGAACTGCAGACCTGTGCTCATCAGATGCCTGACCAGAAGACTGACCAACGTTCTTTGTGGAAATTGGAGGTTGTTGTATTGTGCTGCTTCTTGTACCACAGCAAGAGAAAGTCTGTGCTGATCTGGGTCACAGCAGCCCTCTGGGTAACCCTTCACTAGCAGCAAGTGCAGGGTGAACATTGCAGACCCAGCAGAGCCCCCTCAGGTTAGTAGCTGCCTGCACTGAATTCCATTTGACTCCCCAGCTGCTTTCAATTTTCTGTTTATAGAGCTGGGATGGGCTTCAGTAACTGGTGCAAATGAGATAAAGATTTCTACACAAACTGAAACTTATATGAAGATTTCAAAGGGATGCTAATGGCAGACCAGTTGACCACGTGTATTTCCCATGCTGGTGTTACAGAAAGAGAAACAATGGGTTGCTGTGCTGATAAAATCTGCAATTAAATCCATCTTCTCAGCACACTAGAATGTGTATCTTGTGAATATAAAAAGGCTGTATGAGAACTACTGCTTAGAACTGAGAGAAATTCTATAATTGGAAGGAATTAATAATATTAAACCAAACCATTGGTCTGCAACACTTTATATGGCACCTTACAGGGGCCAGGACATCAGCTGTTGGCTCACAGTCACACACACTGAGGTATGCAATTTAAAGCAATTGACCCCTGTTTTAGACATGCTTCTCCCATAAGTATCCTGTCACCATCAGTGCTGGGACTAGTTCTAGGCTTTTGTGGAATAGGTGGCAACCTCGTGGCTATGTATTGGCCATTCCTGGGAGTTGGGATCAGACATGGCTGTTGGGGCTGTGTTGATGATCCCAACTGCTGCTCCATCAGCCCTGCAGGAAGGTAGCAGATGCCAGGTGATGTGCTGAGGGTCAGGGCTCCCCCTGCCAGGAAGAATGCCTTTGGGCTGAGACACCAAATCTCTCAGGGTGAGCACAGAACTTCATTCTTATCCTTTCCCATCTGCTGAGGACACCAGGACATGCACAGTGGTCTCATCTCCAGGCTCAATACCTTGTAGATGCAGCTTATAGGCATATTATGGAGAACAGTGCTAACATTCAGTTTGCTGAAGACCAGCCTGTCTCACTGAACTGGAACACCTTTTGGCTGCCCCGCTGGCAGCTACCTCTTCCTACCGACTCTTCAGAAAGAGAAAGGCCATACTCTCAAGCTGCAGAGTGCTTGGGGCAGCTCGGGGAAAAGGGTTAATCTGGTTGTGTTTGTGCTCATCTGAGCTCCTTTGGGCCTAAGGAGCTTCTCCGTGATGGGGAGGTTGAAGCCTCAATTGTTCTGTTTTAAAAGCTGGAGTTGGCTGGATGAAACCAAGGCCCTCTTCTCCAAACCAGCTGCAGAGGACATGATTCAAAAGTCACTGTGTTGGCTATATGCAATTTAAAGTCCTGTGTACATGTCTATAAATACATTCCTCAGCCAGATAGGAAACATCTGTTTCATGGTATGCAACTCCAGTTCAATTTCTAGACAAACACAGTCAATGGAATAATGTATTTGGGTCTATTCTGAAAAGTGTTCTGTGTGAAGCCGCCTAAAAATCCCATTAGGTGCTTCAGATGCAAGTAAATGATAAGGACTAAAAAGACAAGTGCATGTGTGTAGTTAGTTGGCTTGCTTTCTTACCACCCTCTTGTTTCCCTTCCTTTTTCACAAACCCACGACTGCAAAACACAAACCTAGCATCTAATACTTCATAATCTTGCTTTCTGCTCAGTAGTATTCTCCTATTCATGTAGCTTCACTCAAAGCAAGTGTCATAATACCAAATATTTCTGAGGAATTAGGTGATTCTGTTTTGTATTTCCCACCAGTTGAACGCAGCTTTTCCTAGGTTACAATGTTTTAGTTCCTCTCCCTATTTCTAGTTGAACTCCAGAGGGAGAGGAGGCATATTTTTTTATACACAGTACCTTTCCAGTTTCAATATATAAATGTAGTACCATCTGTTAAGTCTATCAGAGATAAAATGTGATGCATCTGTGTGTATTCAGCTTTCATTTGATGGAGCAGATTCTGTAAATCTGCACAGCAGCTCTTCTGGAAACATAAGAAATTCAAATGAAAATGCTAACTAGAATTTACCATGTGTTTCTGAGTGAGTCATGGTTTTTGTGACTCATTTGTATGATAATATGTTGCTAGAATGAGCATTATATGAGCCACATATACTCTTGGAAAAAACATATTTTACCACTTAAACACAAAATGAATCTTTGGCACTATTAATTTCTTAGGTTTCTTGTCTCTGTAGTAAGCATCTTTGCCATTCCAATTTTAGTTGCCTTTTTTTTTTTTTTTTTAATAAGCTTGAAGCTTTCTTGACGTATTTAAGTCAATGGAACACCAGACCCACGTGGGGCAAAAATGAGCTATTGGTTGCATCGTAGAAATTTTTTATAACACATTCCTTGTGGAATCTGATAAATCTAAGGATTTATTAAATTCACACGTATTTCCTAGAAGTGCAAATAAAATCAGCTGTACAGCTGTGAACATACATGGCCAGAAGGCTAAACTCTATTGCTAAATCACAGAAAGTGAGCACAGCTTCCAAACATCACTTCAATACACCCTATCTGTTTGGTTTCTTTCACCAATTTTGAAGTAGCTTCAACAACCTAATCTACCTATTTTGCCACAGAGGTATGTTGTCAAATGTATATGCTGTCAAATGTGTTGTTTGGAAACAACATCTTTGGTGTCACTGTGACTCTTTGGGACTTCTCTAATCTAATGCAAAATTGCTTTGCAGAGAGAGCAAGACTAATTTGAAATAAACTCCCACATAGTAAATACAAAAACAACAGCACTGTGCTGTGAGAAACTTGCAGAAGGGTGCAAGAAAAGGGCAAACACACCAGCGTATTTTACAAGAGTAAAATTTACAATTGGACAATTGGACATATTTTACAAGAGTACTAGTTGGAACCACAGGTGGTTGTTTTCCCTACACTAATTTATTTGATCTTATTCCGAGCTCGTTTTGAACTTCTGACCCACAGCAGGTGGGGGCTGCCACACTGGACAGTCAGCCTGGAGGTGGTGGTTTCACATGAGCCCTTTCTGGCTGCTCTTGGTGATGCCACCTCTCCCCTTTGCCTGGTACCTGCCACTTCCAGCCCTCTCACCCACTAGGTTTGCTTAACAGCAAATAAATTCTCATTCCCTGTGTCCTTCTGTTGCTTGGTCTGACAGTTCTTTATAGTGCTCTGCTCAGGAGAGATTGCTTGGATTTATTTACCTGCTCTACAAAATTCTTTCTGAGACAGGGCACCAGAAGGGAAGTCATGCTCCCAGAGATGGCAGGCATTAAAACTGGCTAAGAAATTATACAATTTATATTTTGGTTTTTCTATTCCTTTCTTAATATTCTTAGCATTTGATTTACTTTTTTGACCAGAAATGAGCTAGTATTTTCACAGGTCTATCTGTAACAGCTACAAGGTCCCTTTTAGAGGTGGCCACGCTTACTTCAGAGTCCACTGCAGTGTTTGTGAAACACGAGCATGCTTCCTCAGTGCCCACCACTCACAATTTTTCACCACTGGGTTTCTCTACCATTTTCTTGTTGAGTCAGTCCATCCCCTGAGATTCTCCTGCAAAGATTTCTTGGCTAATTACTATCCCTATTCTGAATGCCATTGAAAAAACATAATGTTGGATTTCCTTCCCCTTCATAAGATCTCTTATGAATGCACTGAACTGCATGGGTTGCAGTGTTGGAAAGACAGATAATTTATCCTTATTCCCTAGCTACAGTCAGTGAGATTACCTTTTCTCCCTACACATCTTAGGGTGGTTTTTAAAGTTTTTCATGAGACACACTGGCAAATACGTTCTGAAAAAACAAGAAGTCTGTATCAACAGGCTCTCCCTTCTCCACTAGATGATCCACTGCTTCAAAGGATTCATAACTCACAAGCCTCCTACAGGCATCAAACTTCCCCATTGTGGACTATATGTTCTTGGTTTTGTGAGATTTGTCACAATTTTTTCCTATAATTCTGTTTTGTATAGGTATCAGGCTGCTGGGGGTGTGGCTACCCAGAATTCTGCTAAAGACAGACCTCCCAGCAAGGGACATTCCACCCATGACCAGAAGTGGACTTTATACACAACAGTGCACTTACCTTAAAAGCCAAAATGATACTTATGAAAAGGAGGATAATCACAACCAGACACGTAGGGTTCACAGACATAATCTCTTCCTTGTAGGGAAAATTGTTGGGCTGCACAAGCAAAAATAAGCAAAACACTGTGAGTCAATCTCATAAGTCATTTAAGAGCCATTCAACTAGTGCATTCTATAATTAAAAGCTTACAAAGCTTTTTGTGATCTACTAAATTGGGAGCTCTCCCCACCAACAACCAGTTTCAGTAAGTGTGGCTACAACAGGCAATGTGAACAGTCAGCTGCCATGGGTTCCCTAGAGGGCTGAGGGATTTGCTTTTTGCTTTGGATGTGGTGTGGGCTCTCTCTTCCTCGCTGCACACTGAGTTTGTATCTGACACAAACTAGCAGAAGTCTGAGAGAGCTTTGCAGCAGGAAATCTTCCACCGCGGGAAATGGCAAGTAAATCTCGTACTTACTGAGTAATCATTACACAGGCCCTGGTTGCCAAAGAACAGTGGCAGCTCTTTCCAGAAAGCCAAAGCAGGAAAAACTGGACAAGCATAATCCGTTCACCTAATATTTTATGACATTTCAAAATACATTGAGCCTATTCTACTCCATCTTATTTTGGCTAAATTTGGGCTACTTTTCTAGGAACATTTGTTAGTGCTGCTAAGTGTGGGTCCCACAGAGTCATGGGTCCTACAGGGGAGCCACCTCATGATTTCAGGTTGAAATGTGGAAACGTGCCCTGAGTCCTTCCATTACCACAAACATGAAACAGAGGTGACAAAATGAATCTTCCTGCTTAGCACAGGCTCTAGTGATTTACAGCTGCGAAACACTTCAGGATCAGTGACTGAAAAACATCCCCTAAAAATGTTTTACTGTATTTTTTATTGCTTAAAAAGTCCACGCCCTTTAAAATGAATGTTCCAAATAGTTCTGAAATACTGTAAGACACAAGTTCCTGTTTCAGTTAGAATAAACCATTGTTCATAGACAGAGCTGCTCTCCACAAAAGATAGCTCTACTGCGACAGTAGCTCATTATATCTGAATGCAATAGTTCCTTCCACACAACTCCCTTTTCCCTTACAGTTCTAATTACTTAACCAGGCCAGCTCTGCATCCTTGTCAGGACAATTAACTAGACCGAGCTATAACTGTATTCTTGGCAATGATAGTGTAAATCCAGAGTAACCCCTTAATAACCCTTATTCCAGCACTCAGCCCAGTGCATCAGGAAATTATCTTTTTTTTGGACAGCTGCTACTGAGAATAGCTCTTTATTTAGTGCTTCCATGAACTGTTCAGAGTGGTTAACATCAACAGCAGCTGTAACCCTTTGCAGATAAATGTTACATAAGCACATTTTCCGCTTCTTAACAGCAATGTTTCTGTTCCTGTACTGAATTCCATGGCTGAAGTTGTTATCATGTTATCTTCTTTGTCGAGGTACAGCTTTTGTAGGGAGCTAGCTTGCTATAATTCAGTAAGTTACTGCCTTTTTTTTTTCCTAAAGAAGGTTATTCTAAATATAGTGGATGCAGTCACCCAAAGACCAAGAAAACAAGAGGATATGCCAAGAAACGATGCATTGCAAAATTAAACAAAAACTTTATATGCATAAATTTTAAATATTAATGCCCCAACCTGCCCTCTTTCTTGCAAGAAGGACATCATAAGTTAGGAAATTAGAAAGTCCAGTCAGTCAAGGACAGTTACAGTAAATCTGTACCCAAATGATTTTTCAGTACTAATCTACCATTAAAAAAATAGTCAAAATAGTTTGTGAATGTAGTAAAAAATTCCTATTAAGACTTTGGTTCTCCTAAGAAGAACTTGGTTTTTGGGAACCAGTTACTGGTTAAAGACTGGACAACTGCATGCTTGCGGGGATTCACAAGAGTGAGACAGACTTAATTAGCATATCTAGTCTAGGGACTAGGATGCCCTGGTGAGGACAAACAGAACTTTGAGTTTATGAGAAGATGGGATTAGAAACCTGCTAACAGAAGAAGAATCAATCAACCCCCTACGATGAAGATGTTGAAAAATGTATGGAGTTGTTTGTATGATCTTTTAACCTAATTATTGTAGTAGAAATTATTAACCTTACTGAAATGGTATATAAGTTCTTAGAAAACCTGAGTAAAATCGGATTCTGATCATGGTCAGTCTCCCCGTCTCTCCTTCAATCGCCGATACATGCTGGTTGTTTGGGTTTTTTTGCCATAATCTAATGGGCTGTTTCAAGACATCAGCTCAAAAGGGATTTGCATAGGGGCAAGAGGAGGCAAATGACCAAGTTCCCACTTCCTCGAAAAGCAGGAACATCTGCTGGAGCAGGAGCATCTGAAAAGCAGGAACATCTGCTTCACCTGGTGAAGTCTGGTGCAGGATGTGCTGTTCAGCAGTGCCTGGCCTTCCCTCATATCAGCACCAGTGTTTCAATAAGTATTTCAGCAAAGCCAGGAGAGCACATGAGGAACAAATACTGTGGTTTGTCCCCTCCAGGCTCAGCTTTCTGAGTCTCTGTCCTGAAGAGATGAGAGGTGTAAGCAGCCCCAGCGAGCGGTGGGTGCTGCCCCCATGCCATGGTCACCTCCATGCACAGGTGCCTGGGAGATCTCGGTGCAGGGTGTGAAAACTGAAGTCAGCCCCTTTCGGAGTTTCCAGGCTTCCTCTGTGTGAGACAAAGCTTTCAGCTCTCTGATGGATAGCCCAGGAGCGTTAGGTCAGCATGGAAGAAACCCCTTCGTCTTTTTTTGCTAACTGTGCTGGGCCAATCTATGAGCAGTCTTACCTTAAGTCACAACTACAAACCCCTTCAGTCCTGTAGGAAAACCAGTTTATAAAACCTTTGCACCTTTGGCAAAGAAGCAGGAAAGATGGTAGGAAGCATCTCAACTGGCTCCAGTCTCACCCAGTACCAAGGGACCATCATCCAACTGGGGCCATTAGGCAGCCCTTGGGGTCTCATCCCATGGCTGCAACTGTTCCCAAAATCTCATTAATTCCCACAGGAAACCAGGTACCAACAGCGCTTCAGATGAATCAAACCACTGGCCTTCAATGACTGCAATGATGAACTTAAATACTGATGTGAATATATGAAGTGGGACAAGAAATTCTGCTCCTGTCTTGGGAAGTTTGCTCTCCTGTGGGAAGACCAGTAGCTGAAATCCTGCTGCTGGGAAGGTTCCAGGCACCAGGAGTGCATCAGTGCTGCAACTTCTGGAAAAAGATCAGTGTCAAACGTTGTGCAAGGTTTGATGAAGGTTTGACTGAAATACATCTGGGTGGGAAAAATCAAACCTATCACTGGAAACACAGGTTTTGGAGCAGAACATGATGAAATTTTCTGTACAAACAAAAGGTAGTTGTACTGGTGTTGCACTGGCATGCTAAAGTCATAATTAAAGTGTCATTTATAACCTTGTCACAGACATGGAGAGGGCTGCATGCATAATAATACACCTGATACACTTCTAATTTAAAAAAAATTACTGCTTATTCATATCAAAGCCCTATTAGACACTTAAAAGGACTCTAAAACGTGCATGGAAAGTACATTTCTACTGGATTGGTATAGTACAAACACAGAAGAATAAAATTACAAAGGCTAAAGCCATTTCTCAGTCCCTCCACCTGCTTCCATAACCTTTCATGTCTTCTTTCACCTTGGACCACAAAAAATCTACTTGAAAATACAGTGTGAATTGTCATTCCAAGTTACAATCCTCCAAGTATCAAAACCTTACAAAATTGAAGGAAAACAGCAATGTGTCTGTAGAATTTGTAAAGCTCTGCTATGAAGTTAGTGGTACTGCTTTGGAATTATAAAATGGCATTAATATGTCAGAAAGGATATTTAGGTTTTAAGCTTTAGTTTATAGGAAAAATTTCTTTAGGTTAATCTCTTTTATGTTCTCTAGGCATTTCTCCATGGATTTAAAAGCATGACTGGTACCACCTGAATTGTTAGGCAGCAGCATTGCAGGCATTCCCACAGTAAAGCTACTTGATATACTTTGAAATTTTGTTTAGATTAACTGTCATAGACCTGCATTTCGATTAGGAAAAGGTTTGCATAACTCAGTTGCAGACCAGCCTGTTCTGCACCTCTGCTTCAATCCATTTCATATGCTGTTATCAGATGACAGAAGATGAAGTGTTTAATTTGAAGGCTTTAAAATGCTGATATATCAAAGATTTAGTGGGGTTAAACGAAAAAAGTCTGCTTTAGGTCAAACTGCTTTAGACCTCTGCTTAGACCAAGAACTAAAATTATTTTTATTTTACACATGTTGGATTTGCTGTATGCAAAAAAAGACAACATGAAGTTTCCAAAGACACTGTTACTAGGAAAGAAGAAGCCAGTATAGACTGATGTTCACCCCGTGAACACAATTTATAATGTTTTCAGCTATGGCTCTGACCAGTTTCTTGATATGTACTCATCATTTTGCTAAGAGTACATGGAGAGTTTCACAGCAGCTGTAACTCATCAATGACAGACTGAATCTGGCATATGTGCACCCAAATAACTATATAATGATACCAGATAATAATGAAGTAGAAGCGGTTAAAGAAACAGGGTTTTTCTCACATTAGAGCAAACAAAAAGTTCTTCTGCTAAATGATTCTGTTACCAAATGCAGAGTTTCTTCCAGATATTCACTAATGGATTTGAAGAACAGTTGGGATTTTTCATTTACCTTATGGAGCTGTGCCCCCTAAAATATAATTTCCCAAATGCAAAGCAGTTTTAGAGGAACAGAAACTGTAAGAATGCCAGGAAGAAACACAATCCTTGTTTCCTCCCTACCCTGGCAGACCACTGCAAAGGGGGTGAGGGCAAGAAACCCTAGTGCTTATTTGCAAACCATCAGGAAGAATCACACCCGAATGGCACTGCAATTATGGTGTAATTGCTTGCACTGATTTTCATCTTGTCCCATGTCTGAATATCTCATAATGATGGATGTGCCCTTCACATCTCCCCTTTGCTTCTGCCCGCTCAGACAGAGTGTATTTACCCTGAACCAAATGTAACAACCTTTTGCCAACAGATGTAGCCTTTCCAGGTAAAGGGACAAGAGGTTCCAGCTGAGTCATTTGTGCTTGGGACCACAGCTAAGACACAGGAGGCATAATCAGCTTCAAAGCAGACGCAGAACAGCTTCAAAACTTTCTTGAACAGATGACATTAACTGTTCAAAATTCATCACATCTCTTGGTAGTTCTTCCTCATCACTAATCTCCGACACAAATGATAAAATAAAACTAATCCTTGTTTCCAAATGAACTTAACTTGGACTAGCTTCCAACTGCTCATTAGCATTATGCCATACACCTAATTTAAACAGCCTTTTAATACCTCATTATTTTGCATATGAAACCTCTAATGGCACTACCTCTAGTCTTTCTCAGTAAATGAAGCAGGAAAAGCTGATTGTCTCTCATCATACTACAATATATCCACCTTTTATATAGCTTTTTTTAAAAGAACTACTTCTGCATGTTCTCTGACTTTTAAGCATTGGTTTTTTACAACTAAACTCCCCAAATAGATGGAGAAAATCCACACTACCAACAGAGAAGGGAAATCTCCTCTACTTTACTATTAATTGCTCTTTTTTCTGTCCAAAAATCTCAAGAGCAATTTTTGCAAACAGTAAAACAACTGAGGGGCTCTAGTTTTGGCACTTAAATCCCCAGGGCTTACAGGGCCTCTGCATCCCAGGCACAGCTGTCAAACAGTATGCTCATCTGTATTGCTCAGGCTTTTACATTTCTTTATATTTATCTCTGTAGCACACATTAGTGGCTGAACTGAAATTCTCAGGCAGTCTAGCTCAGTATCAGCCACGGGTTTTATTAGAAGTGAATTTGCAAGGAAAAGTCACAAGTACTGCCACTGGGAAATGCAGAGATGTGCTCACTCTGGGCAATGTAGGGTAGGGTCTCCCAGAGGATGACACAGAACAGACAGATTATACTCCTGCTCACAACCTCCCACCAAAAGACTCAATCCCTCTAGACAATTGAGCCTGGAGAAGTTCTCCCATGGCTGACATCAGCTATTGTGAAGTGCCTCTTGGGGCCCAACATTATTAATGGAAGTCAGGAGGAGCAAAAATCTACTCTGATTCCTGGAGACCTTCCTCTACTCAAAACAGAAACTCACTGGCAGATGGTCAGCTTGACCAGAACCCTTTGCAGTCTGCCAGCTAACCTCTCCTAATCCACATGACACATCCTGTATTGATCTCGTGCTTTATTGATGCTCTGAGCATCATGCTGCAAAGTCAAACATCTCATGAAAGCCCATTATGCCCCTGCCCATCTTTATTGATGAAGTCAGTAATCTTATTGATGAAGTCAGTGAAGGAAAATGAGTTTGCCTGCAGGACTGATTTTTCATGAAACTGTGCTGGCAGCCATTAATAATTTTTTTCTGGTCTAATCCATTATCAATTGACTGTCCTCTGAGCCTCAGCCCTTCTGTTATTACTATGCTTGGTAGCAATGTCAGGCTAATCAGCCTATAATTATCCTGGAAATCCCCCTTGCCCTTTTGAGCACTGACAGTTTAGCACGCCTGAAGTCCTGTGGCGTTTCATCACCAGTCCAAACTATGATTTACAACACCAAGACAAAGATGTGTGCAACCAAAGATTCAACACTCCAGAAGCAGCAGTGCAGATCACAGAATGCTCTGCTGCACCATACCAAATCCTTTCCAAGCCCTGCTCTTTCTATTTCTGCTACAAAAGGACCTATTATTTTTTTATCTGCAAGGAAATAAAGGGATGTTTTAGCACACATTTCAAGAGGAACAGCTGGTCTTTGCCCTTTTAGTGAGTCAGCTCCAAATGTAGCACCAAATTTTCAGCAGAAAAGCAGAGGCTTTTAAGTGCACATTCCCCAGCCTGTTTTTTGTCCCTATCATGTTCTTGCACAGTGACCAAGACTGAGTAAAATCAGGGTACAACTCGTGCTCTGGGAGGTGGGGGGAGTTCTGCAGCAACAGAGATGCTTGTGCTGCCACAAGAGCAGGGCTAGCACCGATGCAGCAGTGAGGGTCTGCAGGCAAAGGACAGGCAGGAGAGCTCCAGCAGTGGCAGTGCCAGCTTTAGCACTCCCAAACCATGCCTGTGATTTGCTCTTTTCCACTCATATCTCTGAGATCCTTTTGATTTATTCCTCTGCCTCTCTTCCAGTGCACCATCAGCTGTGAATGCAGGTGGGTGTTAAATAAGATGAAGGGTAACAGGCTCCTGATCCATCCCAGCTCTCACTGGCATGATACATTGCCTCTTCCTGCAGATTTGTGCAGCTACTTATCTGCCTGCTGTTTCTCATCACCTGTTATTTATACTGGCCAGCTTTCCATCCACACAACAAAGTTCACAGCCAAGCTAATCTGTATTCAGATTCTCAAGGCAGATTTGCAGCTCTGGCTTCTCCAGAGCTCTGTGACTCCACATGAACCCTTCTGGACATGGGACGTGGTCCTGTGATGAGAGAGGGGCTGGTGGGCTCTAGGGGGTTGTGATCATACCTTGTACACTTATGCAATATTGGCCATAGATGTTTGGCCAAAGCAGAACAAGAAGGCAGCCTCTAAATGTCCCTAGGACAGAATTCAAAATATTTTCTAGCAAAACCAAACCTACACTCTATCAAACTCCTGCCTAATTAAATGTATTATAGCTACTGAATAAATGAAAAGGAGCAACAAAATATCCTTCAAATAGTACCAAAATAAGCCACTGGATACGAGCACAATAACTCTGAATGCAAAAGCAATTATTTATCATCCATGTCTTGCAATATGAGTCTCACTCTAAAGGAATGGTGCTGAGAGCTTTCACATCATTGCAAAACTTCCGAGCTTTTCACAAATATTGTACTAAGTTAGTAATGTAGCCTTGCAAGGATGTTGAATTCAGACTGGCAACGACTGAAAGAACTTCTTGATGACTGTATGAGAAGGATACCATTGTCTAGAAAAACTGCAAAAACTGCACCTTACAAAGTTCTTTTCCCCCAAAAGCCTCTGAACATCAAGTGATTTACCAGTTGACGGAGGTAGTCCTGAATTGTGCTGGGATAGACGAGTACACTGATGGCAACCAACGTGTTGAGAGCAAAGTCAAAGATCTGGTAACAGAAGAAAGGGATGATCCAAGCCGCATGTTGCTGAAAAGGAAATAAATTAGAAACTCATCAGCCATAAGTTAAAATAGAGGAATATGTCTTTCTACAGGAATCTAAAGAATATTTGACATTATAGAGAATTAGATCAGCTAAAAGAAATGACATTCAGCCAAAAGGTTTGGCCAAGGCAATTTGGCTGCTATACTGCAGTATTATGTGCTGTGCAACTCCCACAACTTCTTACATTAGGAGATTTAGAAACCACACAGTACTTTCCCTTTCTAATTAATAGGATTAATGTTGGGACAAACCACAGGCTTGGGAGGTGAATGGGGAAAAATTTCCTTAACTTCAATAGGTACAAGATTCAGTTCTCTGAATTCACCATTTGCTCAGAGCTTACTCATATTTGAAACTGCAGACAATCAAGACAACTGCAGCAGGGGGCCCTGGGGTACCACTGGTTTAAACAATCAGTTCTGCTGCCTCTTCGACTTCTTTTTTTCCCCTTCTCTCAATATTCAGCTGAACAAGTAAAGAAGCAATTTTAGAAAAGGTTTTTCTTAATTTTGTTTCTATGGAGTTGTGTAGTTCACTTTATTCATGTCTTCACCAAATGTAATGAATTACCTTATATGCGCCATACGTAGCCATTGCACAGATCAGAATCATAAGGAGAGAAATTGCGGTGGCAATGCACATATCTGGAAAAGAGACACATTGATGATTGCAGACAAATTCAGACCTTGGTTCAGTTATTTTGCCACCTCCCTTGTGCAGAGCATCTCAAAGAGCAGGGTAGGAGATGGGGTCAGGTGCATTGTTCAGCCATTGCTGGAAGAAATATCTGGCTTTTTGTGGGGAACTTCCTAAATACAAGAAGCACAGGCAGTGGTTCTGTCAGTGCAAGCCTGAAGCATTACACTGTGCTGACACCTACACTGTGCAAACCACTACAGTCTCTATAAGATTATGGAGATGAATGGTCGAATTTTTCTCAGGATCTTCAAAAAATCAGAAGGAGTTTTGACAAGACTATTTTACTGGTGGTGCTGATACCTGTAGTCAGAATGTGTCTGCTTTTCTGCACTACAGATTGTTTCTTCACCAACAGATGCTGCATACCATTGCTCATATATCTCTATATCTGCCAGCAAAACGGGCAGATAAAAGCATCTTACAGCAGAAATAACATCCTGAAATTTTTCATTTGAACCAAAAATACTACAGAGATAAATTTATTAATGAAAATACATAACTTTCAGGAAAGTTAAAGCAGTGAAGGAAGGGAAATATTCTTTAAGGTTTTGATTGGAGGAATTACAGGACTTCTATTTTTTTCTTCTACTGATGATCAGCTTTCAATTAACTTTTCATTAGATTTAAGAAGTTCCTAAGCCATGAAGAGTTGGAAGTAGATCCTAGGGGGAAAAATTACATGTTTGGTCTTTTCATATCCATCTCCCTAGATATCATTATAGACCACTGTCAGGATATCAGAAGTGAATTTCTGAACTTGACCTTAGAGTGAGTTTGGGAGTGCAATGGAACATTGTGCCTATTTTTCTGAGGTTAAGCCAGTGCACAAAGAGGATAGAGGACATGAGGTACACAGGACATGGCTCTAGAGATCACATCTCTGTTGGTACCTGTGAGGCACCTGCTGTTCACATTACTGTCACCAGCTGCATTTAAACTACCTGCCTTGATAAGGTATGTGGAGGACCTCTGAGATGCACAAACATATGACAATGCTCAGAATGTTCATTACCCTGACTTTGGAAGCATTCAAAGTGTATAGGTGACATCATTTCATCACAGAGCTGCCACAATATCCAGCTCCAGCACATGACAAGGAGCACTCCACAGCATGGAACAGTCCTCAAGTCAGCTCCCAAGTTCACCCAAGTCTCTGAAAGGGTCTGGGAGCTGTGGACAGGTCTCACCTGCCACCACCAGGAAGCAGTGCAGGCTCACCCAGGTCATGGCTGAGGAGGAAGGACAGCCACTAAGTCTTGTCTGTCATTATTTCCAGCCTACCATAATGATCCCCCACGTAGAAAACAAAAGACCCAGTCCTTGATCCTCCTGCGCCTGAGGGAACACAAACTTTGCCCTAGATGGCACTAATCCACATTTCTGCTGGCTCTTGATGCAGAGAGGAACCTGAGATTTGTGAAGCTGGCAGAAAAATGAGGAGGAGGAGACTACTGCTGGCAGATGAGGACATCTCGAGAGCTGTGTATGTTCTCTGGCTCCTTGGGCATTGTACCATCCAACAGCTGGATTATGGATTTCAGAACCCAGGTCTCTCCTTTTCCAGAACACTGCCTATGTCCTACGTTTCAGGATTCTTGTTCTCTCTCTCTTGCCCCCAAAGTTTGTCCTTGTGATTGCAGAGGGACTCAGAAGAAGTCCTATGGCAGGCTACTTCCTAATTTAATGGATTAAATTCGAAGGATAAAGTGCCCTTTCCTGGCACCTGGAGGAGCACATTCAAACCACTGTAGTCTGATGAGGCCTTGGAGCACAGATATCCTTTCTCAAAGTACAAACGCTTGAATCCTTTTCTTATTGTCAAAATAAGCAGGTCTCACCCAGGAGAGGGGGCTGCACTCAGCAGTGAGTTTAGCTCACCCTGGGACTCCCCGATTCCTTCACAGTGGCTTTCTGCAACTCAGCTCATGGGTGCTACACAATGCCATCATGAGGCAGCTGGGCTCCCTGCTCATCATTCAGGAGGGAATGACATCTCAGTGCATCCCAACTGCTCTTCAAAGGCACTTGATTCTCCTCTTAGAATGTGTAGAGAATCCAGACAACCAGTGCAGTGTTTGAGCTGCATTACCTCGACCAGTTTCTAGGTTTTTAGGAGCTGTAAATGCTGTGTGCTGTGCCTGTTCGAAATGATCTTCTGAATTTTGCCCTCAAGAGCAAGAAGTATCCACAAAACATACCTCTACTAACAAGAGGTACTGCAGCCTCTTAAGACGCTTCTGGTTGTGTGGCCATTTACTCTGGCTGCCGACATACATCCTGTGAAATCAAAATTATTTTGAATAGACCAGGTACAATTGAGGTAATGAAAGAAAAGGAGAGAAGTGAAAATGGCTGCTGTAGGCACGAACTTTAATTGAAACTCTTGTAAAAGAGGCTCTTGGATCAATATTTTGATTCTAACCATCAGTTTGGAGGCACTGCTTATGCACTTGTTCTTGACCCCAACCACTCACTTCCTGCATCTAGGGGGAAACTGCTGTCATTATCATTTCAGCAGATGCAGGAGTCACAGGTTCCACTTTGCTGGTGACCGTGGCAGTACTGGTTCAGAGCCAGAGCCCAGCAAACTGTGATGAACTTGACATTGAAGATCTGCTCTGACACAATCATGCTCCCTGTCTCCAGTGTCTCCCTAATGATGCTCCACCATGCCAAGTTCCTAGTTGGCTCAAGCTAGTTCTTTCTCATTTAAGGCTTCATTGGGTTTTTTGAGCCATGTCAGCTTCAATTACTCCAAATGAAACTAAATATGCAGCACATTAAATGAGAAACTGACAAGGGTGTCTGATTTTTTTTCCAGCCATGCTGTGATTTCTATGGCAATCATGGCTGGAAGGACGGTACTTGGACTGCTGAAGGGGTTATCCAGCCTATTGTCCTAGATGGCTTTTTGAGTTTTCTCCTTGGGTTTAAAGAACCCAGTTGAGTTTTTTAAATTTTTATACCTTGCAGTGACATCCTACTTTCTTGCCTCTTTGGAGAGAAGATGCTGCTGGGGCTGGGAGGAGTTCCTGTCATGGGGTACTTGTGTGCACAGCAAGCTGCAACTTGAGTTCCCTAGAATTCACCTCAGAAGCTTTTCCTTGCCTGCCCCACTCCTCTTGCAGAGGAGGCTGATGGTGGGTGCTGCAGGGATAGGGATGAGCAGCCAGCAAGGCTGGTCCCTAAGCCAGGACTTGTGTGGAGTGATGAAGACCTTAAATCTGCATCACCTGCCCCAGCCCTGGAGCTGATTGCTGGCTCACAGCTTTGACAGCGGGGGCCAGAAAGGTGCTGATCAGCAGCTTGCAATCCTCAGGTAGTTTCTCCCACTCTCCCAGCCTTATTTAACCAAGAGCCTCCTGACTGCCAGCTAAGGATTACTGCCTTGCTCTCTCCTGCAGGCTGCTTGTGCAAGCTTGATGCCACTGCTGCCAGCCACGGTGCAGCCTCCTGGGTCACAACCTACACAGCAGCAGCATTTTCTCCCTGTGAAAGAGAGGGGGGCAATGAGAAGGAAAGAGTATTCTGCACCTTTGAGCCCAGCACATTTACGCCAGACTATAAAATTAGAGAGGAAGATGCTGCCCAGAATATCATATGCTTGGAATGGATCTAGTATTTTGCCCCTCTCTGTATCTGGGACTTGTACTACATAGGTGGTGTTGATGGACTGGGACAGGAATGCACCTACTCCACCACTTCCATTTATCCCCCAGCAGAAGTCCAAGCCTGCTGTCTGTAGACTTCTTTATAGAATTTTTCTATTTGAATTAATATTTTTAAGTCCTGGGTGCATGTCATATTCAGCAGAGAGATCATCACATTATTCTCCCCTGCCCTGAGATGTCTGCTTGTCCTGTCTGCCCATCCCTGAGCAGAGACACAAGCACATTTTGACCTAAGTTGATGACATTGGTGTCAAAGTTTCCCTCAGTTTCTGTAAGGCATGCAGAGGATTTTAATCCTTGTTGTCATGTGGCCTGTGAAGTATCACACACATCTCTGACACTATGACAGCAGTAAATAAAACCAATCAACACCCACTACTTGTCTGGGCTGTAGACATGTCAGGATGATGGTCTGTGTGTCTGAAGAAGCTGAGCAGAAGGCTCAGGCAAAACCCTCTGGGAAGTCAAAATGAATTATAGGGCTTTTCCATCTCCTGCTCTGAGATTATTAGTCTTTTAACAGCAGCAGTATTACATTGAGCAGCTCACACATTTCTAATTTTCCCCAGTCCAGCTTCTAAACTTCCTCAGGAAATAATAATAAAAAAAAAAAAGATGAGACTAAATGGGCTCTGCTGAATATCCAGCACAGGAGGAAGCCCAGCACTTTACCCAGCTCTGAGATGTACATCTTGGGAGAGCCACACAAACCACACACACTGGTGTCTTCCATTACCCCCCTCTGCCACATGATTGAGTCTTGGCAGACTTTGTTTCTCCTTGCTTCCTTTTCTAGAATAGAAGGGAAAATAAACAGCCTAGAGCTTTTTTCTAAGTGTTCACGTAAATCCTTTCTCTGACTAATCAAACAGGAGCCTCTGGCAATGCCCCTGGAATTAGAACTGATGCTGCACTGGTATTTTCATGCAGCTTGCAGTAGACTGGCTGTGGCTCTGCAGACGGCAGGAATTTTTCTCACTGCTGGAACAGAAAATTGAAAATTCTCCACAACCTAGGAACAGCTAGAAATAAATCTGAGTACAAATACTGTGGGAATCCTGGTTATTTGGAAGTCAAGGGAAACCTGTCATTAACTTCATTTACACAGCTGATAAGTTTTTTCCAGACGGCGTTTTCAGATCTTTTATGAGGGATCCTCTTTACAGGAGAAAGTGAGTGACAAAATTTACATGTAAACTCTGTCTGCATTTTTTTCTTGTTTGCTATTTATAGAAGCATCAATAGTAATGAGAATACTGACTATTAGTGTTTGTGTCACTATTATTTGTCATCAGAAGTATATATACAACTTTGGGACCTTCTTTAGCATAAAAAGTTACATATCTTCCTGTATTTCATACACATTGTTTCAGTGCATGCAGCTAACCTGAAAAACCTTTCTTCAAAAAAGACAAAATCAGGAAAAGAGAAGAATATGTGGAAGTTTTTCTGATGATTTACCTCATAATAAAACATTTCATTGCATTTGAACAAATACAGTCATGCTTAAAGAAAAGAAGAAAGAAATTATCTCCTGTCAGCTATTTCCAGTAACCATAAAAGTCAGTAGCTTGATTCAACTGCCTTTACTCAGGCACCAAACCAGAGGGAGTCAAAGAATAAAAGGAAACATTAATTCAAGTGTTCATTCGTAATTTAACTGCCTGTGAAATGTTCCCTTTACCAAATGGAAATGAGGTTGCTTGGCCCATAAGCCATCCATCCTTTAACAGTATTGCAGGGTTCACTTCAGAAGCCTTGATAAAAATATACAGAAAATACAATTTTCAAGTGTAGATGGAAATCCCCAATGTACTTTATCTGACAGCTACTGCATTACAAAACAGAATTACAATTTTAAAGCCTTGGGCACTGGCAGGCCTCTGATGTTGGCTATATAAAACCACACTGACAGACAGTCATTACCAAGGTTAATCTCTGAGAATTAGGACAAGGCAGTCAGTTTTAATATGTCAGAACCAGCTAGGAGCCCATCTGTATCTACGATGGTCCTTACTTTCTTAAATCCAGTTATATAAAAAGATTTTTAGTCGGAAGTTGTAGGTGGTTTTTCAATGAAGACACAATAAAGTAGCAATCATCCCTTATCATTAATTCAATGTAGACCCTCAAGGCATATTTGAATTAAAGACCTTGTGGAAATAATCATCCCTTAAATGATACCCAGTATCTCTGACACAACAATGGGCAGTTTCTTTTCTCATGTGTGGAGCTAATGCTTCTCCTACAGACATTTTTATTGACTTCAGTAGGAATTAGGAAAGAACTTAGAACCTTTAGCTGTGGATGGGGGAATTCTGAAGAGAAAGACACCAGTGTGATTAGCAACAGACCTTGTTTCAGACTACCATGAGAAATGTTGAATGTAACCATCTTGTGAGCAGAAATGAAAATAAACAGACATTTTTATCAAAATCACATTGAGGGAAAACTTTACTAGATATGATCTAAACAGTTAAATCAACAAACCACCAAATAATTTGAAAAAGTTATGGAACAAGGAAACATTTGCAAAGGACAAGAGGTTTTGTAGGAGACATAAATGGCCTAGCTTACCCTTCTCTTAAATTATATTGAACATTTTCTATGATGTCTTTCAGTAAGAGAAGGAATTGCTCTGTGTTACTGCTGACATGCCTGTGACTATACAGTTGATATGTGTATTTCCATCTAATTGAGCAGGTTTGTGCAAGTCATGCCACATGCACAGGGGAGTGATAATTACATCCAATATGAATGAATGCACCCAGCTGTCCGAGCAGCAGCACGGGCTCTTGAGCATGTGCAGGCACTTGGGATGTGGTGCTGGGAGGTGCAGAGACTCCAGATCTCCCTCTGTCCTGCAAAATTCCCCTGGGGCTTTCAGCACCATGCTCAGGGATACATCTCCCTGCCAAGGGCTGGCTCTGCCCCTGCCAAGCCAGGACACAGCAGAGCAGATGGATTGATTACTAATAGGTAGGTGGCAGATAAGGTTACTACTAGGAAACAAGTTTGAACTACGCCATGACACCTTTCTCAATAAAAATGCATCTGTAAGATACAAAGGTGAAGCAATAATTGAAAGGACAGTAATTACTGAAATGATAGGACAGTTACATAAATGCTGAAGCAATGAGTGCTAGTAATTAGGGAATTTGTACTTACTGGCATCATCCATAAATTCAAATTCACCCCCTAATTCAGCACTAGTCAGGTGGTACTGGTCAGGATCAGTCAGGGCACTCAGCAGAATCAACAAGACCACTGAATTTATAATCTATAGAGAGGAAAAAGGGAAAAGGATCAGTCTTTGAAAGTAATCCATGAAAAACCTCTGGGCAGCACACACCCACCATGTTTCACACCAGCTATGACGGAGACTGTTTTCCAACTGTACAACTGTAGTATTTAACTAACACTGCAATTAATTTCTCTAAGTTGGTGTAAACAGGAATTATTTCTTCCCTAAGTGGCAGCATGAAAATTTAACAAAATGTATATCACCTCTTTTCATTCCACTCTATTCCACACCAGAGAAGTTACCACTGCTCTTTCAGACTAAAAAACTTCTTAGCACATCCACCAGTCATTTTGAGATTATTACAAATGGGTGCTGTAATCAAGGACTATCAGCATGGCAGAACTAGAATAGGGGACAGACCCTGTAAAATTGCTAGATTATCAAAGAGGAGGTTGATTACTGGAAAATGCTGTGCTCTAAGAGGCCATGAGTGAGGGGCTGGTTCAGGTGACCTGCTAAATAAGGCCTGGGGGAGCGGGAGGAGGTGGCCATGTGAGCCCTGTGTCTGACTGTCTCATTCCTGTGTCATACGGCACAGATGGACATTCACATCCACCAAGGCCTTGGCTATGAAATGCAGTAAGTGAATTAAATGCCAAGAATATCAAGTGATTCAGTAGAAGATTGTCAAGTATCAGCTATGAACGAATTGGAGAGGTAGCCAAGAGCTGTATTTTAAAACAAATCTGAACAAAATGCTCATATCACTTTGAAGTGAAGAGAGCTAATTGCAGAAAAGAAGATTGCTCAGCATGAAATAATGCAGTCAGGCTAAAAGCTTATTCTATAGAACTAGGAAGGTAACTGATGAAGAAGAAAATGGAAAGACAAAAGCTGAAAACAGTACACTTGGAAAATGGATTTTATTGCTTTGGTTTTCACTTCAAAGTCATCCTAATCTGATCACAGGTTACTAACAGCAACAAGAGGGTGTAGAAACAGGTTATTTCAAGACACAACAGGCTAGAGAATTTCTCAGGTAAGATAAATCCTTTTTGATAGGTAAATTCCATCAAGTCTAGCTGATACCAGATCTGTTAGCAATCTTTGAAAACTGCTGAGAATAGACTGAGTTCACAAGACAAGAAAAGAGCAAGCACAGTTTATGCATTTTCAAAGCAGGAAGGTCATGCAGTGAATTTCCAGATTGACTGTGAGGGTTAAGAACAAAGTAAGAACAGATAATCAAGCAGTCTCCCCATTAATACTTCAAATTTGCATGGTCACAAGTAGCAATCACCATGGACTTGTCAAGGACAACCTGTAAGTAGTTTATCTTATTTTCCTTCTCTGACAGACTAAGAAGCCTTATGGACAGGGCAGAAGCAGCAGATAACATCTCTGCATCTTAGCATACCTTTTGACATTATGAAATTCTCAAAAATTAGTAAAGAAAACCTGGGTTGGTTGAATGTTCAGGAAGGTGAATGCACTGCCAGCTGGGTAACTGTACTGAAGAACAGCTGTCATCGATTTAAGGACTCAGTCAGCACAGAAGATACACTGATTAGGGTTTTCAAGTATTGTTGAGAGACTTGTTATTTCAAGTCACTTGTAACTTCTACCTTTCCCTAATTTGCAGACAATGCCAAGTTGTAAGCACTTTGGGAGATAAGAATGACATTATTTTGACCAACTAGAGCAGAATTGAGACAACAGAGCACAATTCAGCACCAAACAGCATAGAGGAACATTTGTGAAGAACTTCAGAAGAACATGAGGCAAAAAAACTGAGTAAGTGACAACTACTCAGAAAGGAGTCTGGGTGACTGAACACAACTCAGTGGAATCCCATTAGCTCATCTTTGTGGCTGTAAGCTGATAGGCAGCGCTGCAGAAACCTCGATATTAGATGTATAAATTATCCTCCCACTTGCCCTCCATGGGCCTCTGCAGAAAGGATACAACCTCCTTCTAAAATGTACAAGAAAAAAATCTTGGGGATTATGATCCTGCATCAGAACAGAGGGTAGTCAGACATCTGGAATGTAGGACAGATAGGGAAAAAACTGGGGTTGCTTTGTAAGGAAAAAGTAGGGGCAGGTGCTCTCAGTCTTTTATGAGCAGAAAGGCTGAGGGGGAAAGAACGAGGCAACAGACCTTCCTCCAGATCCACTGAGTAAACAGATCTGAATTATAGCAAAAGAAAATAGAAGTTAAACAGCGTGGTGAACAATAAGAAAAGAAGGAGAAAGATTGTCTGGGGCAGGTTAGAGATTATCATTACTGCATTTTTACATAGAATAGCTAAATAGCTTTGTGTTGGGAATGCTGTAGCATGATGTCTTGGCTTTCTCTTGGTTTTGAAGATGTCAGACAACTATCAAAATTCAAATTTACATTCCATAAATCTTACTGAGTTTTAACATTATGCATAACTCCATATTGCAACCTAGTTCTTGTTTTATACTCCTTTGTAGAAAGCTAGAAGACATAAGCCAGTAATAAATATGTTACCTAAGAAGAGTACTCAAAATACCCAAGCAATAAGAAACCATAAATGCATGGAGTGTTGCTATTTTAGAGACATTTTTTGAGTACAGATATAGCCATGAAAATTCATAAAATACTGACCTATGCACTCTACTTTCTCCTTATGGATATGTCCTGATTCAGATAATGTGATTGTCAGCATTGCCTTAAATTCTGTATAAGACATAGACTGTGTTTGCCTGGTCTGAAGTCTGCTGCAGTCAGTAGGAATTTCTCTAATGCTCTTTAGTTTATTACTTTTCTGTTCTATCAGTTTGTTCTCTTGAGATCCTCAATCATCTGAGCACTTTCCAGCTGTGCTGTCAGCAGTGCAAGTGAAATGCACCATGTGTTTTCCCCCTCTTTCTCCCAGAAATGTGTGCACAGTTGGGTGTCTTGTGTTCATTAGGGTTTTCCTTTTGTTTTGAAAGTGATGTGACTGTTGAATTTTGGAAAAAAAAAAAAAAAGAAAGAAAGAAAAAAAAAAGCTTTAATGCATAAATCCAGTGTGTCTAAAAAGTTACTGATGTAATGTTTTCCAAGGACACACAATCAAGGACAAGAGCATAAAAAAATATTCCCTGTTGGTATACGCAGTTGGTATGAGAGTTGAAATATCCATTCTAGGAAAGCCAAAAGAGATTCCTGTGCTCCTTTGATAGGGCCAAAATTTCCTTCAAGATGTTTTACATTTTTTCAGCAACAAATAGTGTAACAACCAATTAGCAATGCTTAGAAAGCATTTTAATTATGCTAAGTTTCATAAGCTGCTAAACTATAACTTCACAGTGAGACACAATGTCCTCCTTTTATAGATGGAAAAACTGAAACCATGTCCATGGCCATACAGCAGTGGGGTTGTAGCAGGATGCTCCCCCTGGAATGGGGTAAAATAACGTGATCAGTGTCCTATTTGCAAAGCTGTCAGTGGTAAATGAAGAAGGGGTATGGATAAATGCTGCCTTCAGTGTTGAACAACGCTGAAGCCAAGTCTGACTCAATTCCGAAGTTAAACATTCTGATAGTGAGATGAAAATGTGGTAGACCTGGTAAAATACAAGGATAAAGGAACAAACAAGTGACACTGCTGACAGTTTATCTAAAGCTGCTGAGCTGACATGGCTGGCCAGGAGATGTAATGGCTGACAGCCAAGTCACCCAGTCCCAAACTTGAACTGCCATACCCCTTCTGGGAGTGCATGGGTGGAGACTTCTTCTGTGAGTGGGGATGCCCTTCAAGGTTACCTTTCAAGGCTGAGTGAAAGAAACTGGCCCATGGTCATTGATATGGGTGAGTAAACTCAATCTGTTAATAATAATTAAATATCAACTAGTATTTTTTTTGCTAGCTTTAATAAAATTGCTTCAATATTGCTTCACGGGCTACTATAACAGTTGTTACAGCTCCTATACTGTGTAGTAAATAATTCTGATTACGATAGTTTTGTCTAATCATTAAAATAATAAAAAATAATATATATTTCTTTAAATATATCCAGTTTGCTGTCGATTATCCTGTGGGACAAAGTTGTATAAAGGTTCAATTATACCTATATAATCCTTTAGACATAAGCTGTTGACAAAGTCTGGGATTAAGACTGGATCCAGCCATATCCAGACTCCTCCACGAGGAGTTTAAAAACCAAGGGGATCCTTTCTACATCCTGTGACTCAACAGGAGGGCTTCTTTAATAAACTTTATCTAAAGCTCCCACTCTGCCCAGGTGTTCAACAAGAATAAAATGCAAGCCTTTGCACTGTCAAGTCAGAACTGTGACCAGTGGGTCCTCCGGCTGACTGCAGCCCCAGTGCTAGCCAGGGCTCAGGAGAGGAGCTCCAGGGACACCAACAGGCCTTATTTGACCTGCACAGCCCAGTTTGGGCCTCTCCACACCCCTCCCCAAGGCGCAGGAGCCCACTCAGGTCAGCCTGGAGTCATCAGTCTCTGTCTCAGAGTACAACACATCAGGCTCCAGCCATGCTTCCTGGGTGGACCCTGTACAGGCATGTTACAGCTTGTCTCCGGTCTCCAGTTGTGTCCCTGGTCCCTGCCCTCTGCTTTTGGTTGGACCCTCTGGTTTATCACTCAGCTGCCTTGTTGGGGCTGGTGAACCCCATGATCAGCCCCAGTTCTGCTTCTGGGCTCAGTCCCTGCAGGATGAGTTCAGAGTGCCCTAAGAACACACTGGACAAAGACCCAACAGAAAGTCCTAAAAATACCCAACTTTCTCTTATTCTGATATGGAAATAAAATAGTTCTTTTTTTAAAATCCCAAAATCTTACTTCTCTGGCAGGCAGATGGAATTATATCCATTTTTTAATCAATGAAGGGGAGGAAAATAGCTACTTTAGAGAGACCACAGAATGTATGAAGCCAAGGGGAAAGAACAAACATTATGGAAGAGACATCTAGATATTGGAGCAGTAACTGGAGTTCCTGCTGTGGGCTTACAAAACATAATTTCAGATTTGAGTAGAAGATACTCTGAACAGCAACAGCTGTGTGAGGAAGGTGTATGCAGGCATGAGCAAGACAGGCAGCAGGTGATGGGACTGGCACCACCAGCCACTGATGCTGCTTCCACCTGCACTGTGATAAAGAACCAGCAGCTTAAGCACAGTATGAGGCAGTTCTGCTGGAGAAAATGTCCAGTGTTTAGGATACAAGGACACAACCTCATGTCTTCCATAGGCAGGATCCAGCAATTAGAAACTATATAATGCACTAAAATTTCAGACTTCTACTGTCAATAAGTCACCTTATTTCCATGTCATTTGTTACAAAGGTCAGCAGTGAACTGTGGTGATCCATGGGAATAAAATGCTGGGGAGAGGTGTCAGAAACCACTGCAGCAACAGGTGATCAGACAACAAATATCACTATAATTTCAGACCTTTTGTAGAAGTGCAGTTGCATGGTATCTATCTCAGCATACCTAAAATAAAATCTGTTCCAGTAGCTCCTAAGAGCATACCATTAACACTGATCTACTGATGATCTCTGACTCAAGCAGACAGAGAAATGCTTTTGCCAGCAACTTACATAAATGTCTGTAAACACTGAAAGAATGGCCATGAGTTACAATGGCTTTCAGTCCAGAGTCAAAATAAAATAGCTCCGATGAAGGAGTTTAGAAAAGGAAAAATTATTATGCCCACTTAAATCAATACACTGCATTAAAATACAGTGATGTTTCTATTGAAGTCTACAAATATTCTACTACAGTTCTCCCAAGACTTTCTAATGCAGCAAAGAGAGATAACACAGGTAACTATATTTACAGGAAAAAAGTAGAGCCCCCCCTGCTTTTTTTCTACTGAGGGTTCAATTTACAACTGAATCCATGCACGTAGCAGTCCGAGTTTATGGGTGGCAATAGATGTTCCTACAGTTTTAATTCTGTGACTGTTTTCAGCCTCACTGAACTCAAGAGAGATACACTTAAGCACCCTCCTTAAATCTCAGCATTGGGGGAGAACTAACTCCCTGCCTGTGCCCCTTTTTACAGTTCCAGAGCTGGTTTCATGACACAGTGAAGCCCAGACACATGTAGAAACTGGCACACGGAGTTCTGGCATATTTTTAATATCCCATGAAACTGGCACGGTTTCATTTGTTGTCCTCTACAGAGATACTAAGGAAGCAAATGGCCAAGGACATTAATTTTAGTAGTATGAAATCCTAAATGTATTTAGTAAAGCTTAAGAAAATCTCAAGCAGAACCCACATACCATCTCTTCTGTTTGTCTCTAAAAAACTCAAGCCAATTTTTTGAGTCCAGGCAGTTCTCTACAGAAATGACAGAAACAAAGCATCAGTCTTAAACTACTTTGCTCCTTGAAACTAAATAGAAGAGTATTTTCTAGCACTTGGATATCTGAAGTCAGTATCACTACCAGAAAAAATAAGAATGAATGGAAAATGCCTGTTTAAGTATCTCAATGTCTAATTCTCCCAATCTACCTTCCCCTTCTCACTAGGCATGTTCTTTGCATATTTTCTGCATTTTTTCTTTAGGCATAGAAGATATTACTAAAAGCAAGAACACTTTTGTTCTTTAAAAGGAGAAAAGAACTCTACAAAAGAAAAAAATCAGGTTCAGTATAATTTGCTCAGGGTAGATTTGCACTGTCCGGGGTGCCTTTACCAAACTTCTCTATTAGTGTAGATAATGAATTAAGGTTTACTGCCCCATACAGAAGATTCTTCTATCTGTTCTCTGTCTCCCCCTGTTAGGCAAAGTTTTGTGTTTCTTAGTGTTCATTGGGGGCTTTTTCTGAACTCTGACTGAAGAAGAAACAAGGAGGCAATTTTATCAATAAAGATTTTAAGCTGAGTGCTGTGAAGAGCAGACAAACAGCACATGAAGAAACAAGATGTCCCGTCTGTACCCAAGTTTCTTGACAAATTTCACATCAGTGATTCAATCTCTTTCCTTCTCAGGGCACAGGAGCTACATCTGAGCACACCACAGATAGAGTGCAGGAGCAGGAGAACCCTGTCAGAGTAGACACCTCTCTCTTTTTTCCACTTTGTAAGCCTTCTACCTCATGCTAATGAAAAGCTTTCAACTTCCCAGTGCTGGGGACAAGCTGCAGATGTGTTAGTGATGCACAATTTAATGAGTGGTCCGAGTTAGAAACCCAGACACACTCATCCAATGGAACAAAACAGCCTGAAGGGAGACAGAAAGAGGGACACCTGAACTTGGGTTAAAAGGGAATTCTTCACTCCTTTGATCAGTGAAACTCAGTATCAGGCATTATTACTGAAGTCAAAAGGTTGAAGGAATTCAAAAAAGGATGAGCTATTTATTAAGAAAATGAAAGTGTTTAGTCATATCACAAAGGATCTTAAAAACAAAATGCAAGCCTTTCTGCTTCAGGTGACTCCCCAACCTTAGCATTATAGGAGAATAAAGAAAATGTTGTCCCTGAACAAATTGTTCTCTCTCCCTGTGTGGTTTCTTAAAGCATGGCTCTGGCTGCTATCTGAAATACTGCACTGGAATAGGGAGAGCATTAGTCAGATCAGAAGTAGCAATTAGGTTTTCATATTCTTTAATTTGGAGAAGACAGGGTAGAGTCTGCAATTCTTGTCACTATTTTTCCATACTATTTATGAGAAGGCAAAGAATCATCCAGGCAGGCTCAGACTAGCACATTACAAAGTCCATATTATAGAGAGTGCATGATAGAAAGCTGCATAAAACATTTCAATCAGACTTTATATAGAATTTCAGCTTTGATTGCTATGACACTAAACACTGAACTTTAAAGACTATGCTGATTAAATTGACATGGGAAGTACAGAATAATTTATCAGCACTCTTCTATACAAATGACTCAACTACTGTCTACTGCCAGCCTTTTAACAGACTTAAACCCCAAACCACAAGAGGTCTGTTATTACTGAAATATGGTAATGGTTAAATTTATTTAAAAAAAAATAAATGGACAGATTGTGCAATATGCACATAAGAGGTTTCTGTCTTCCTAGAGATAGAGTTTAATTTGTTATATACTTGTAAGAGACTGAAATGTTATGGTTTGTGGCTTACATATTTTATGAAGGACTTTTTGCACATGATGGCAAAACTGTATAAAGAAGATGCAACCACCAAAGCCCTCCCCTCCCTGAAGATGCCTCCTGTGGGGAACTTGGGACTGTGAGTTCAGCAGCCTAAGGGAACTTGAGAGAAGATAAAGGTGACACTATTGTGAAATCATCTCAGGTCTAGGGAGAAGGAAACAAGGCTGAGGGAGAATAAAGTATCCCCCAGAAAGCCAGAACCAGTAGCAGTCAGAACCAGAATCAGTAGCTCTGGCTGGGTTTGGGCGGGGGGAGCCCATAGCCCACAGACTCATCTGCTGAGGCTGGGTTTGCACAGACTCCTCCCCAGCCAAGGGGGGAGGAGGAGAGTTTTGGGTGTGTTGCATAACCTCAAGTCAGAGACAGTGAACACTCATGCTCCCTTACACAAACAGGCTCAGTTTAAAACCTCCCACCCTGGGAAAGCCATATGCACGGACATCCACATGAGAGGCAGCTGAGGGAGTGTCATAACCCATCAAAGACCCCCAAAAGTGCTCCCCAGACTTATTCCTGGAATGAGGCCTTGCACCACAGCACTGCCTGATGCAAAGTGATGCAATTGCTCCAGAGTCTGTTGCAATAGACAGTGTCAAACTTGTTCCCCGCAGGGGAGGTCCCTGGTCATTTCCACCTGGCCTGAGTGTGTATTAATCCACTGAACTCTGGTTTTTGTGTTTTGTGGGACCCTTACCACCAAAAAGACCAGAAGAACAGGATCAATGGGACGCCACTAGGATCCATGGAGTGGTGATATTTTCTATTTAATCTGCCTCTCTGCAACTCTCTTCTCCCCCCTCCTTTTTCTATTTCTATCTCTTTCTACTCCCATTTGCTGTTAAATGAAATCTATGCTAATGACTTTGGCATATAGTCTTCCTTGCCCCTTAATTTGGGCAGAGGCATCTCTTTCATAATTTTAATAACAAATTTAATCTTCGTCCTTTCCTGGTTTAAGTAAATAAGGTATTTGTATACAAATTTATCAGTGGAGTCTTGGTTATCTTCTCATTGTATTTAAAGAAAGTCCTGAAAATGACTGCTGAAGTATTCTGCCCAGCAAGACCTCTAGGGAAATATTTATGGGGAAATATAATCACACATACAATTATATCATTGCCAGATCAACTCACAATTTCTCCTAAAGATGATCTTGGTTCAGGATGCAGTGGAGAACCAGCAAAGAATTGGTATGCAATAAAACCTTTTTAGAAAAAGGGTTGTTGAACTGGGCTTTGCTTGGTTTCTGCATTTGTCCTTGATTTCCAAAAATGCATATCTGAGCCTTGCAAGTGACTGTGTAAGTTTGAGGGCAGACCTGTTAAATTGTGACTGTGATGTGAGTTGTGGCAGCTCCCACAGATCTAGACTTTAGTGTGGCCTTGTGACAAGAGGATGGGCCAGACAACATGGCTGTGGCTGCTTACCTGGGCTGGACTGTCCAGGTATCCCCTGGCCCTGGCCAGCACATTGTGTGTCCTACACCCAGAGCAGCCCACAGCACTGTCCCTGCTCAGAGTCCCCTCCAGCCTCTCTGGACATTGCCACTGTCCTGCTGAGAGGACTGTGATCTGGTTTTGACAGCAAGCCACATATGACCACTTCATTAAAAAACCAACACCAAAACACACCAAAAATCATTGATCCATTACTCTTATGTAGCCACCACAGGCAATATCCACAGAAGCCATACAAGTGCTGCACCCTTGAAGCACTCTGCAACCCAAGGCAGGGATTTAGTTACACAAGGAAGATGTGGAAAGATAGTAGAGTACAGATAATTACTGAAATAGTAAAGAACACGACCACATGTATCCTGTCTGTCTGGCCACAGCTGTTTCACTGTTGGGAAATGCATCCCTCTAAGGTGAAAATCTCCCACAAACCTGTGTTTCTGCCAAAAGCATTTGTCCTGTCTGTTTTAAGCAGCTTAATATATCTCTGGAGAGAACAAGACCTTGCTCAGTACATGCCAGCAACAAAATGAAAAGCAGTCACAGCACTCTCAAAACCCCTTTCAAGGCTGAGTGCCAGGATGACAATAGTTAGAGCTGATGCAGACACCTGAAAAAGAGCTGACCCACAGGAGGTCCAGAACTGCGTGCTAGGCTCAAGTTTATATTAATTCTTCAGTGATGCCTCCCTAGCAACTCACCTCACATCAACCAGGAGCACTCTCTCACACTTTCAGACACAAACGTGGGTTTTTGCTTCTTATTCTGCTGTTTGGAGATTTGGGACTTTAAACCTCCAGCCCTGCTGGAGAGCAGCACAGAAATTGCCCTGCACATTTTCAGGCCTTGGCCACTTTAAACTTCCAGAGTTTTACAGTCAAAGCACAAGCCTCACAACAAAACAAGAGAAAAAGAAAGCAATCAAGGAAATTAATTCCTGGCTATTTTGCAACATCCGTTCCATATGTCCAAGAATATATAAGACTAATTGCATTTTCACTGACGTCAGTCTAATCAACAATCAGTTTAGGAAGCTTAACGTGTTCTCCTCTGGCTCATTAGGAGATAGATATTAACCTTCAACAGAACTTCCAAACATATTTTACTTGATTAATGTAATACCTCCTCTCCCTTCTATAAATATATTCATGATTTTTTGTATAAAAACCCAAATGTAATTATAGCATACTGAACTCCTAATGGGATTCTTCAACAAGCATTTATGTAAACTTTGCTCTTCTTACAACCAAACATCTGTTTTCTCACTGGAGGGAATTTATTATCCAATGAAGGCCTTGATAAGAAAAAAAAGGTATTTTACAAAGGTTTGCAGTTTCTGAGCTGATAATTGTACTGATTACGTGAGACAACTGTTTTATTATCAGGAAAACTGATGCAGATTATCAGCTGTCATTGCAATGATTACATACTCTATGAAATATGCTAGCACGGTATTTGGGGATATAAGAAAAACTGCCTCTGTTAGGGGATTAGAGCTTAAAGACATTTCCATAAATCCTTGTGTTGTGTCACAGACTAACATCAGTAAGCGCAAGGGCTGCCCAAAAGACATTTTCAAGAAGTTTTATTCCTCCAATGACCTAAAAGGTTTTTTCAAGAAAAAACATTTTTAATAAATGTTTTAATGTCTTACTGATGTATGACAGAGCCTGGGACAGACTAATAAAATGCTGCTTCTACTTCTCTCTGCAGCACAGGAAAACACAAATCCGGCTATTTTCACCTAGAACAGAAAGCACAGGTAACTTGGGATATGGTGTACCAATGAATCCATCTTTTCTTCAGATAGCCTTTTTGGCCTGTTCAGGGATGGATTCTGTCACACACAGGTGAGTGATTAGGCTCTTTGCAAGCTGTCTTATTGATTGTGCCATTTAAATTCCTCCCATACGTTCCTTTATTTTGTAATTCAACTGAAGAGGGCCTGAAGCATGAATTAGAGAAAAAAGATGGGATAAGGTCCTGCACTGCAGCAACCAACCTGGGCTTGTGCATAGCAGGGAAAAGTTCTTTAATGAGTTCTCCTGATGACATTCTTGAACTGTTAGAAGTTACAATCAGAATGTGCTTACTGAGAAGGTCCTTCAGATAAGATCATTTTATTCATACTAACGATCATTATTGGTCTTTATGATATGGAGGACATTTATGTATCTGAAAATTCAGAGTTTTAAAACTGATTATTTAGCGATTTTGTAGAGCTAGATCTGTAGAAGAAACAACTTGTACCAGAGCACACAGGAATTTAGTCACTAAGCTGGTTGCTAGGTAGAAGAAATCATAAGGATAAGATATATGTTGGTGAAACTCAGCCAAGCAGGACCTAGGTATTGTAAAAACCTGACAAAGCGGAACTTGTGGTTTTCTAAGCCAGCAAGAACCAGGCTCCTGGTTTTGGCCAGGACAAACTGACCTGGGAATCAGCCAAACCCCTACTGCGCCTGCTCAGAGTCAAATAACAAACGCCTGGAGGAAGACTTCTTACTTCATCAGAAGACCCCTGCCCACCACCACCAGAGAGGGGCTGCACAACAGCAGACAGATTTTAATATGAAGTGAGGCTAGGCAATGAATATGTATAGGTGTATTGTGAAATTTAATGCATATCAGAAGATATGCATTATCAGAAGATAAGTAGCTGAAGGAAAATCACTGAGGCACGCAGGCTTTTGGAGGAGGGGGCAGCGCTGAATAAATACACCTACTTTACAACTATCAGAAGTTGTGGAGACTTTTACCTACTGTGCATCATTTATCCTTTGCTTTGACATACCTAAAATGCACACAAAGTGCTTTCAGTTTGTTAAGAAAATACCACACAGGGCCTGAGCAGGTACTTGTGTGCAGAATCAGTCATTTTCCCCCCTGGTCTTTAAGATAATGGAATGGATGTCCAAGAAGAGCATATACCCTGAACCTCCTCTGACTCCAGTCTCAGTTGGATATTCAACATGTACATCAATCATCAGGGAAGCCTTTAAAAGTAAGATTAGTATTCTCCTTTATTCATAATGAATTCCAAGTTTTCTCTCCACTCTCCTCAGTAGCAAACGTGCATTAGAAGAGTCTAGTGAGTTACTTGAGAATGTTACTGCTTTTTTTCTATGATCTTGTCTTTTATCTTATGGAGTACACACAATAGAAAAACTAATGATCATTTTACAGACATGGCACTTGGGACATAAATATTTAATCCATTCAGCCATTTCTATTACAAGAATTTGGAATCTCAAGTAATTTCACATTATGACACCTTCACTTTTTAGTGGAGAAACTTCATGTACTGCTGATACTACATCTCCTACCAAGGAATGGGAATGTCACTGGCACCATCCAGCTCTTTCCCCTGAATACCAGGTCTTGGCCATGGAGGGGCAAACACATGGTGAATCCACAGCAGGCCCTGTTCTGCAAGAATTCTTTCCCCAGGGCCACCAGTACTGGACTGTCACTGGAGGTGGTGAAGGTGGTGTTGCAGGATTATCCAACCCAACCCCCAGCTGTATCACACTGGCACAATATGGGAAGTGACATCCTTGGATGACATGAAGGAAATGAGCCTTCAATGAGCTGGCTACTATGACCCTTCAAATAGACATAAAGTTGAAAATCCTTTCTTTTAAGCCCACTTCATTCCATATAAAAACAAAGCAAGCTAATTTTCTAAGTAAAGGCCTCATATTCGTACTCATGAAAATTCCCACAACCTGACACTGAGAGAACACATCAGGCGTTCTAATTGTGCAATTTTGCTCTTTTCACAACTTCGGTTTCTTTTTCAGTTTTCAAAATCTCCTGATTCTCACGGGATTGAAAATAATCAAGAACTTCTTAGAATTTCCTTATTTTCCCTAAAAGAGCCTTTACACCCTGTTCAAGGGACCCTCAGTTACAACTGTTTGCTGATGTGAGTAGTCTCAGGCAGTGTAAAGGTTGCAGGAGTGTGGATGGAGCAGCTTGGAAGGATCCAGTGCAGGGATATTTTGTTTACATGAGCAGTCACTGCTGATCTCTACCCCCTGCCAAGTAAGCCAAGATTACTGAAATCTTCTAACTGGTATTTAAGCACATTGCCATACATGCTGTTTTCCATGAGGCTTGAAAAATACCAGGACACAAATGTGGCCTAATCACAAAATATATTTTTTTCATTCTCCTTTTGACATCAGATCAAGGGCATTCTACCAATCTTGTCAGGGTGTTCAACCTTAAATCAGTGAGAGCATAGCACACTGTGATTTTCTGTTGTTTTACAATACATGTCTACTACCAGTACATTTTTTCATCACTAGGATTCAGTCCTTTTATTTAAAGAAAATGACTGGGACAGAGGTAGATATTACACATGCTTTCAACAGCATATTCAGAAAAAAAACAGAACTGAAATGTCACAACTAGCAATTCATGCTGAGCCTTCCACAAATAGCAGCTCAAGCGTTTAACCTGGCTAAAAACTTCAGCTTGCTCTATTCTTACCGCACATCCTTCAGTGAGAGCCACACAACTCGATAACTTGTGGTTATAAAAGGTTCTCAGCCTTCCATTAGCTTTTATTTTTAGCCCCTCACTGTCAGGGCCTCAGGGAGTGCAGAGGGAGGGCAGCAGCTCCTGGGGTTCCCGGGGGACTGTGGGACCACAGGGAGGAGCAGCCTGTGCCCAGGGCTGCTGCACTGGGGCAGGTAGCCGGAGACACTGGGCACACAGAGCTCAAAAATGAAGGCTCCATCTTTGATTGTTACTTTTTTTGAACTGATACCTTACAATTTCATCTTCTCCTCACCAAAGTCAATCAGAAATAATCAGAATTCCTGTTATCCCAGATGGTGTCAGTGGATCCTCAGTGTGTGCAGAAATTGCACCGCCACTGCCAGGAGAGTGGAAAATCCTTCCATGACACTGCCAGCATATTTGACGTTGTTCCTTCTTTGTGTTTTAGACAAGGAACGTGGAGCCCATTTCCTCAGGAAGAAGACACGCTGTATTTATAAATGCTGTCACTGACAGGGGTGTTGTTATTCTGACTCACCAGCACTGACTGGGTCACTTGGAAACAGAAATGCCAGTTTTCCCCTAGATCCCAGCAACCACTGGAGATCAGAACTGAAGTTGGCTCATTTCAGCATTGTCACTGCCCTGAACAGAACAGTGACAAAATTAAGCTATGGAAAATGACTTTCTAATTTCTTGGACTTGTTTTTTTTTTTTTTTTTTTTTTTTTTTTTTTTTTTTTTTTTTTTTTTTTTTTTAATTCAACACTTGTTAGACTTTTCTGTCCCAAAATGTTTCTGCATTAGTATTGTAACCTCTGATTTCATGTTATAAAACAGAGAAGTGTACAGTCCATTTCAGATAAAAACCTAAAAAATAATAACCAGCCAAACCAAACTGGTCCTTGGATTTGAAATAAACATTACTCCCAGCCAGCCATATTACTGACATTTTAATCTGCAGCATAATGTTTGTATTTAACATTGCAGCATCCCCTGATAAGCTTTTCTCCCCAAGGCAGCACACTAGTTCCTGAAGGGTGGGCTATTCTGCAACCACATTAGATATTCTTTTCAGGAAATTTCTCCTTGGCTACTCCAACCTTTACAAGTTACTTTTTACACTGAAGTACCTCAGTGCTCAGTGACAGTATGCATATTGCATAATTATGCTATACTGCATACCATGTGGTGTGTTAGGTTACTCTAAATGTAGTACCAATGGCTCTCACCAGGAAGACACTACTGAAACACAAGAACCATATTGAGTATTCTGAGATCCATTATGTTCTAAAATAGAGTAAAGTTAAATATTTATTTCCCAGCTATTGATACATTTTGAGACCATTTTAAGTGTCTGTGGCTGCTGTGCTTGTGTTGGAAAAGCACACTGTTCCTGCCCCTTACTTTTGTGGGAATACTCCCTCAACAGCAGCACTGATTGATTGATTATTGATTGGGGGGCTGGAACGTTGAGACACAGCCCTGATGCTGTGACAGCCAGCACTGCTTAGCAGCAGCCAAAACACTGGTGTGTTATCAACACCTTTCCAACTCCCCATGCACGGCACGGCACTGGGAGGGCTGCTATGGGATGATGAATTCCATCTCAGATGCTATTTTTTCCCCATTTACTCAGGCATTAAATTCTGCCCCCTGAAATTAGGTTAATTCAAGACTGGTTCAACATGTGAAAATGTTGTGTTAAAAGTCTGCCAAATCTTTTAAGCTACTGCCTTTCCCTCCTTCAGATGCCTCTACTATGGAATCATTGTATTCATGGTCATAGAATTAATAAAACTTATGCTTCACAGGTAGTGAGAAATTAAAAAGCAACAAGAAAACTATTCATTCTCTAGGTTGATGTTTTTCCTCAAGTAATTTCCTATAAAGAATAATGGCAAAGAGTATATAGAACACACGTCGGTGTTGCAAAAAAATCAGAGAGGGTTTTTGAACTTTGAAGTAATGCTCATAGGTCATGTGTGGTTTGGAGTAACGCAATCACCTAAAATGAATGCAGAGAAAAAAAATGCCACCAGCACACAACAACTGTTTTTATGTTAACCCTCAACAGCACATGGTAACCAAACTGTAATTGTTCTTCTGAGCCGAAGAAATCCATTTGTATATGACTTTGTCAACCAGACCTTTCAACCAGGGCCATTCATTCAAGGAGCTACTCCTTCCTTACTTATTGTTTCCTAACATAATAAGTGATCAAAAAGGTTTAGCATTTATTATCTATATGCATCTAAATATCTATTCTTAATAATTAAATTTAAAATTCAAATATTTGCAATAGGGAAGAAAGCACAGAAAGAAATGTGTACCATATCAGTTTGAAGTAATTTAGAAATCCACCCTGAAAATTATGAAAGCAAAAGAAACAAGAAGTGTAAATCAGGAAATACCTGCTCATGGGAAAGGAAATTTAAAACCAGATTTTGCAGTAAAATACTATGTAAAACTGGCCGACTGGTATTCAAATGTTTATAACAGATTAGGTAATAGTCTAAAAAGGCTTTTCTTTGTATCCAAGCCCAGGTGATGCACTTCCCTCTTCCTCAAATAACTTTAGGTCCACTAACAGCTAAAATATCTGTATCCCTGTCTCTACGGAGCCAATGTGAAAAGGCTTCATTCAGCTGAAGGCAGAAAGAAATAATAAGCACCGTAAAAGAAATGTTGAAAAGCTTTCAGGTCATATTACAACTTAGAAAAACTTAACTGCAGCCAGGCAAAAAGAGGCATCTTTTACAATACTATCGGTATGGTAGATACTATAGGCTGTGGATGTTGCCATTAACCATATTTTATTAAACCTGGAGCAAGAAATGGTTCAACTAATGCACAATTTTCTCAGTGGTGAAATACATATTTTACAGGACTCAGAACATTTTATATGATTTCTAGGACATAAATGTCAACCTAGCTTTTTTTTTTTTTTATTACACTGGTTGAATTTATTTAATGAGCTGTCCTACAGTGGAGGCCAGCCCTGCATTTTTCACTTGCTTCTGCAGGGAATTTCAGTAGTTAGCAAATAAGCCGGGGTCTAATCTGCTTCCGTCTGCAATCATTTGAAAAATGATGCCTCGCAAACAGCTCTGCACAGCCCTGCCATCAGACTGGAGACTGATTCCTCACACCAAGGGACTGAGCGGGCTGAGAAGTGCATCTACATCACCTACAGCAAACAAACAGTTTTTTTTTTTTGTTGTTGTTTTTTTTTTTTGTTTGTTTGTTTGTTTTTTTTTTTTTTTTTTCAAAAAACTCTGCGAGTACCAGCTCTGGGAAAACTGCTTTTCTAACATTGTAAAGGATGGAGTTACGATTGTCAGAGGAGAACCGAGGGCTTAAGGTGGCTCCTCCCCACCGAGCCTTTCCCCAGGGCAAATCGCTGGGCGTCAAAGAGCCTTTGGTTACTGATGGTAATCCTGGCTGCCTCCAGGGCAAATTCCTCATTCATGTCCCATAATCCTGGCAGAGAAGAGATGTCCTTCTAGTACCTGCGAACAGCCGCCGGGAAGGTTTCAGCTCCCTGCCAGGCAGACCGAAACACCACTGCCAAACGATTTACCTGCCGCACAGGGCACAGCAACCACAAGAACACCCGACCGCTTGAGGAAGCAGCGATGATAAAACACAATTCTCTGGCGGTGTGTCCGGGGCCGGGCAGCCTTGCCGCAGCTCAGGACGCACCGGCGGGGCCCGTGGGCTGCAGCCGGGCCCGGCCTGGGACCACCCCGAACCCCACTCCAGGGGTCTTCGCTCATCTCATTTTTAACCCCACACAGCCTTTCGGATGAGCCTGCCCGTTCACAGACTCTCCTGCCCTGGACAGGCACACGCCTCATGCCCCAGTTTCGGAGATCCTGCGCATCCCGCCGCTCCAACAAGGCGGCTGCCCCCAAAACCCGCCCGGGCAGCCTGAGCCGCCGCCACCAGCATCCCCATCCTCACTCCGCCCCTGCAGCCGGTGCCCGGAGCCAGGGACGCACTCACCAGGTACCAGACGCCGAGGATGATGGTGCCGGTGCGGACATGGCAGCAGAGGCAGCAGCTGTTGGAGTAGAAACGTGCCCAGGGCGAGCTCAGCATCTCGGCGGCTCCTCGGGGCTCTGCCGCTCCGCGCCTCTGTCCGGGCTGATCCGCGGGGCGGGGCCGGACTGGGGCCGCCCCCTTGGCGGGCGGGACCGACAGCACGGCCCAGGCGGGCGGGGGGAGCTCTGCGGGCCCTGTGGGCACCTGTACCCTCAGCACAGCCCGGCACAGGCGGGGAGAGCTCTGCGGGCCCTGTGGGTGCCTGTACCCGCAGCACGGCCCGGGGCAGGCGGGTGTGGGGAGCTCTGGGAGCCGTGTGGGCACCTGTACCCGCAGCACAGCCCGGCCCAGGCGGGTAGGAGAGCTCTGCGGGCCCTGTGGGCACCTGTACCCACAGCACAGCCCGGCACAGGCGGGAGGAGCTCCGTGGGCCCTGTGGGTTCCTGTACGCGCAGCACGGCCCGGCCCAGGCGGGTGTGGGGAGCTCTGGGAGCCGTGTGGGCACCTATACCCTCAGCACAGCCCGGCCCAGGCGGGTGTGGGAAGCTCTGCGGGCCCTATGAGCACCTGTACCCTCAGCACGGCCCGGGGCAGGCGGGCAGGGGAAGCTCTGCGGACCCTGTACCCGCAGCACAGCCCGGGGCAGGCGCTGAGGGGCCCGCGGTGCGGGTTCAGGGCTGGCAGCCCGGCCCCAGCGCCAGGGCCTTTCCCCGGGGAATTCTCCCCGCTCTCTGAGGGCCCACAGGCTCGGCCCTGCTGCCTTGGCAGAGCTCGTGGTTCGTCTCGCCGTTCTGGAGTGGCAAAGCAGCAGAAATAAGCTCCGTTTCTCAACGAGGAGAGATCATATCGGGGGAGGTCCTGAAATGTTTTGAATTTACCCCAAATTCCGCCGCTGTGAACATTAGTTCTTTCACAGTGCCTGCCTAATCAGCTCCCAGAGTGGCCGCTCGTGGGGCGGCTGGAATGTCCCCTGTGACTGATACAGGAGGGAACATTAATCTCATCGCCACCGCCTGCAGTGAATGCCCTGGTGATGGTGGTGTGGGGGACACGCATCATTAGCAGGGAGGACTCAGTCCTGCATGTTCCAGCGCTGATGCAGATTCGAGCTGAACCTCCTACCAAGCAGCCGACTTCTCATTTTATTTTTTTATTATTTGAGGTTTGCATTATCCTCCAGATGAAATAATGAAGAAAATACTGCCAGGAGGTCTGTATGTCTACCCTGACCCTAAGCGTAATTTATTTACTGCCATTCCTCTTGGGCTTGCTACCAAATTCCACAATTTATCATCAAAATATAACATTGACAAGTACTCCAATGCTATATAGTTGCTTTGGGGCTCTTCATTATTTCATACATACATACATCTGCAGAGAGCAGGAACTTAAAGATAAAAGCTAACTTGGCACAGTTAGAACATTTCTAACTATGCTTTATCCCTACTTATAAAGCCACTATAGTAAATTAAATTAAAAATACTTTAAGTAGGAACTTTACATAACCTCGGTTCCTAGTTTGTCCTTTTAAAACTGGCAAGGGGTTGGCAGGGATTTTTGTGTATAAAAAGAAAAGCCAGTTAGCACTGAATTTATAATTTTGACTAGATTCTATGCATAAGCCAAATATTTTTAAGATTCGTGTTCAAAAATGAAAGTAAAATTCTTGTAAAATGGGTATTGAGAAATATTTAAGAGGCCAAAGGAAAATCACAAACCGTGGGGTCTGGACTATCTCACTGGTAACCTTGAGAGACCTTGTCCTTTAGTACCAGAGAGCAGGAAAGTCAGAGATGAAACACTTGCATGCCTTGCATGCCTTGTGGAAGGTAAGAGCATCTGCTTCATGTGGGCTATTGACCGAGGACCTGACCTTTTCAAAGCAGAGGTGGCAATAAATTAAGGGGGATTCCATAAAGAAGGGCACACAGATGCAAACCTGGTGGAAAAGGGACGAGAGAGACAATGGCAGAACCCAAAAGTGTCAGGTTACTGACTGATGGGCCATTGAAGAGCTTTGGAGAGAGTCACCTGGAGTTTGTAACTGATAAGAAGGGGCAAACAAGAACTGGAGGGTTTGGGATATTTGAGGGAGACTCTACAAAACTTTGGAAGGAATAATTTGAGCAAGGGGATTGTGAAGGAGTAAAGGGGAGGGAATAATTAGAGGAGGGGGATCAGGAAGGAGCAGAGGGAGGATCAGACAGAAAAGGGTATAAAAAAGGTCAGTCGTGTGCAGAGTCTGGCTGAACACTGCCTGCTCACCTTTACTTCTTATAAGACCTTTCTTAAGTGTCTCTCCGTGTAGTTTCCACTCTCCACACTGTGTCTGGGGGCTGTAAGGAGCAAGTGCCAGCTGCTGGGGGGATCAGGGAGTGATCAGTCTATGGGTGGGTGGGTGTTATTTGCTTGCAAGCATCAAGCTGGACCAGCTGGTCTGTACTTGGGTTTTCTGTGAGTCCTACATGTAGGAGGCACAGATGAAGGCAGCACCTTATTTGTGGCCATCTGTGCAGCTGTCCCTGCTGGGCTCCTGTGCCTGCAAACGGGAAAGCAGCAGCTGCATCCCTCAGCCTGGGATGGGCACAACAAGCTCGGCTTTAGCTGCCAGGCAGGAGAAACTCAGGTCCAGGAGCTGTGAGAGGCAGACGCTGTTTATAATATCCTCCAGCACCACCCTCGTCTCTGTAAGGAGAAATTGACTGCATGTCTGCTTTCACTTATGGTTTCCCATCAGTGGCTTTAGCCCCCATATTCTCAGAAGAAAAAAAGGAAGAAAGAATAAGCAGCAAACACTAATCACTTCAGAGAAGTTTCCTGTATAATTATTAATTTCCATTCAAAAAAGCCTGATGGAAAAGAGCAGGAAACATCAGGCTTCACGTCACGCTTCTGATTTATAACTAGCCGTGTTTGGTTTGCTTGGCAAGATTTTGGTAGTGGGGAGGCTTCAAATCCTGAGTATTGCCACAGATACAGACCCTCCTCAACACTGCCTCTGTAAGTAAAACTTTCATGTCTCTCACTTTGCCTTATAAAACAAGAAATGACAAGCACTTGTTACAGATGTGGCTGTGAATCCAGAATACCTGATTTTACACCCTGATGGTGGAAGATCATTTCAGATGCAACAGGGACAACTTCTGAACTGGATGACACCTGAGTTTCGTCAAGGTTCCCAGAGGTACAACAGATACTCGAGATTGACATCTTTATTCATCAAAACTTGAACAGGACCAGTATCACTGTTTTGCTCAGCCAACTGAGACAAACTCAAGAGAGTTAAGAGCTTACTCGCAAGCACTTGTTTCAGCTGTGCTGAAAAAGTAGACAATCTTTGCAGTGGGATCCATCCAAAGAAATTTTTCCAAGGGAACATTTAATGCTGAAATTAAACACTGCACAGGGTCAAAGCCTGACACACCCTTGCTCAGCCGCTGGTCAGCGGGAAGGCTGTGGGATGTATCCAGAAAAGCAGTGCAGGCTCATGGCTCCTGCCAGCCCCTGCTTACCACAGCAGAGCTGTAGATCACTAAACTCTCTTCATACAGCCACTCATTCCCCACAGCACACCCTGAGGGCTCTGCTAGCCGGCTGGGAAGGGACACAGCCCGACTTTGCTGCATTGCCAACTATTCTCTGTGCTGCAAGCTGTTTAACAAAACCCAGTATACTCCGTGCCCTGTTCCTGCTCTGTATTCTCCATGTCTCCCCCTGAGTGATCTTCTCACTGCAGGAACGACTTCTCCCTCCTGCCAGAGGATGCTCTGGTCTATTTAGCATTTTCTTGCGCTTTCTTAGTGTTCACTAAAATTGGTTACTGGTTAACTCAACCCTGTTAATACCTGTCTTGGTAATAACAAGATTGCTGGAAGAGGACAGTTGGCTTAGAAACTGTCTGTGATTCCCACCTTCTGTCTGTACTCACAGCCCACAGAGGTGGTGCAGCATAATTCAACTGGCTTTGAATAATTCAATTACACTGTTGCCCAGCATTGCCTACAGCACATAAACAAAAGGGCAGCTCAAGGGAATCACATCTTCTGCTTGCAGGATTAGCCGCGTGCTCCAGAGTGAACAAAGGCATTGTTAATTGTTTTGTATTTGGCAAGTTAAGACAAGATAAGAAAAGGGTTAAACATTGTCCAGAAACCAAGGTCTGGGTATTGTCCTCAGGCACAGGGAGGTGACGACTTTGGGGAAGTGACTCTTATGGTAAAGAGCCATTTTAAGAGTCCTTTTGTTCAGCTTGCTTCAGAACCTGTGTTTCAGGATGGCTGCAAATGATGCAAGTATTCAGAGCTGTAGAAATATTTAATGCAATGAAGTTTAAAAAAATACCTGTACTTTCTAAAAGAAGTAAGCCTCCAATAAAAGTCTGACACAACCCCTCTGCCACAAAGACTGGCCAACATGCAATCAAATAGGACTGCTGCTACGATTCAAATTGGGTTCAAGAGGTCATTCATCCCCCTGGTTTGCGTAAAAAAGGATCAGAGTGAGAACAGTATTTTCTCCAGCATGTTACAACTCAGAACACAGAGCCTGTAAGAAAGCCATTGCAATGACACAGCTTGATGTGCAACTGCTTGCAGAGCTAAATTCTTGTGTTTGAGCACCAAACAATGGACAACAAATGGTTAGTTGGTTGGTGTTTGGTTTTTTTATTTCTTCTTTCTTTTAAAAGTACTGTTTAAATCTTTAAAATATATTGAGAGAAATGCCTGGAACTTTTTAGCTCACTGCTATAAATGCAAAGGCAAATTTCAGGTTAATAAATGACAATTTATTAACAACAGAATATCGAGCACCTGAAAAAGAGAAAAACCACAAAAATAGGAAATGGTCAGCGCCACGCTGGGTGGATAGAGGTCCGCACCGATGTACAAGACGCCCTAGTCCACGCCGGTGCAGCTTTCAGTCCACCGTTTTATAGGATTTTTCTGCCCTTAGGCAGTCCAGGTGTCCAAGGTGGGTTGAATAGTCCGGATTTCTTTTCGGTGGCCCTCCCGGATCTCATCAAGTCTAGTTGTCTCATTCCGGGAAGGCTCCTTTCTTATGTCAATTCCAAGAGTCTGTCTTATGTTGATTTCATTCCGCTTGTGGCACCAGAAGGTTGATGAGATTGGCATCGTCGTCAGGAAGGAATTTCTCCTTGCCTTGGCGAGGAAGTGATTCTTATCAGGGTTGGCCAGTGTCTTTGTCTAAGTTGATGATCTTCGTCCTGTCTTTGCAACTGAGATTAGCAGGCTGAGAGAGAACGGTTACCCTTCTACTGGATTTTACAATTTTACTTTAGCTTTATTTCATTATACATCGAATTATTATTTTATACACGAATTTTTACCCTATTTTTATCACACTCACTACTGGGATATTTTATCATGATTTGTCATATAGAAGATAGTGATTCTAATATCTTAGGAAATTTATATACTTACACATTTTCCTTCCTGATGGTTAAGTGTATTTGTAACTCTAGCTTCTTTGGGCCACAGCTTCACAATTCTACCTGAAGGTGGTGGTTTTAAGAAACATGTCATTAAAATATTTTGATACGTTGCCCTGCCAAGAGCTCAAATGTTCTCCAAGGAAAAGCTTGTTTTACTGCATACTTCTTTTTCCCCTTTTCTTACCTGAAAGCCTCTCAATTTTGCACTAAAGACATAGGACTCACAAGAAGGCTAGTGAGTTGTAGAGTACACTGAGATTCAGTTCTTTTTTCTTCTGGCTTTCTCATTCATGCCAGCCTCACAGATTAATGTTAACATTTTGGGTGAGATGAAATCTGTGCTACATTTGCAAGAAACCTCAAAAATAAACTGGGAAATTATCTGATTATTTGCTTGGCAGCAGACTTGCAATTTGGTAACATGTTCTTGAAGCTTTTCCTCAGATACAGTTTGCTTTCCGTGGGCTGCAGTCTCCTCAAAGGAGATCTGCTCCACATTGTGATAAATTTTGGGTAAAAATTCGGGTATAAAATAATAACCTAATGTGTAATAGGGAATAAAGTTAATAAAATTGTGAAATCCAGTATAGGGCTAATCGTTTTCCCCCCAGCCTGCCAGTCTCAGTTGCAAAGACAGGATGAACATCATCAAGCTAGACAAAGACACTGGCCAACCTCGATAAGAATCACTTCCTTGCCAATGCAAGGAAGAAATTCCTTTGTGGCAACAATGCCAATCTCATCAACCCGCTGGCGATCTCATTAGTTCTCCGGTGCAACAAGCAAAATGAAATCAACATAAGACTAACACATGAAATTGACATAAGAAAGAGTTTTTCCCGGAATGAGACAATGAGACCTGACGAGATCCGGGAAGGCCATCGAAAAGAAATTCGGACTATTCAGCCCATCCTGGACACCTGGACTGCCTAAGGGCAGAAAAACCCTATAAAATGCTGGACTGAAAGCTGCATCGGCGTGGATTGGGGAGTCTTGTACCCCGGTGCGGACCCCTATCCACCCAGTGCGGCGCTGACCATTTCCTATTTTTGTGGCTTTCTCATTTTTCTTGTGCTCGATACTTTGTTATTAATAAATTGTCTTTTATTTATCCGATATTTGCCTTTGCATTTATAACAGATTTGGTGCCGTGACTCGGATTCGGAGGAAGCTGCGGGGACGTGCGACCCAGGAGGGTACCCCTGCCGAGTTCAGCGGCCTGGTGAGTGAGGAAACCCCGCAGCTCCACCCGAACCTCCGAACCAAATTTAGGAACGAGAAAGCCACAAACTAGGACAGGGGAGAGAACGGATCCGGGGGCAAAAGGAGCTCAGGAAGGCAAAGGGCCTTCGAAAAGCCGCGGCTTGCAAATTGCTCGTAAAACGTCTACGTGCACGAAGACATCCACGCAGGAAAAGGAGCTGTAAGTACTGCTGGTTGAGCGGGTGATTGGGCGAGTGTGTGAGACGTGATCTGATCACGAAGCGAGTGTGGACTTCAAGGTCGCATTTCCGTATTCCCGCAAGGGGAACGGTCGGCCGCGAAGGAAGCGATTTCGTGTGAAACTCTCTTACATCGCTCGTCAAAACCGGGACGAGGGAAGTCTCGGGGACCGATCACGGAGTGGGCAAAAAGGGGAAGGGTACGTCCTGTTGAGCTCGGGAATTGGTAAACCCTTTTTGCCAGCGGACCAAGGTAAGGGTCCAAAAGGAGTCCGAAAGGATTGAGAACCGATCAGGAACCCCCGGCACAGCTCGCTGGAGGGGTGAGTGATTGAAAAAGCCCCATCCCCTGAAAAAGGAAAAAAAAAAACACAACGCACAGGCAGAAAAAGTCGACTCGCAGGGAAATTTGAAGATTTGGTAAGGAGAACTTGCAAAAACATGGGACAGAGAAAGAGTAAGCCCCAGAAAAAGACCTCAGAAAAGTGCCCCTCTGGTAAGGGAAAGGGAACCATGAAAATCCCTCGAAATAGTCCCTTGGGGTGGATGTTGGAACATTGGGGAGATTGTCCAAAAAAGAAAAGAGAAATCCAAGGAAAAAAATAATTTATTATTGCATGAATGTGTGGGGTGGTGAAGAATTGAGGAACCATCTTACGTGGCCAGTCATGGGAACATTTGAAAGTTGGGTATGTAGTGAGTTAAATCGCTATGTAGAAAATAAGAGCCCCTCGGACCCCGAGGAGAAGGAATACGCCCAGCTCTGGTTAAACACCCGAACGGGCCTGTTTCCGATGAAACAGAAAGGGCGGCCCGGAACCGGGACCGAGCCCTGGGAACCCCTGGACCACCTACCACCTCCCTACAATGGGTTAAATTCCCCACCCTCTCCGGAGCAAGTGGTGCCCACGGCTCCTTTGGATCCTCCGAGCCAACTCTTGGGGGCACCGGCATCCCAGGTGGGGAGCCATGTCTCTCCTCCATTGTCCCCTCTGGCAGCTTCCTTGCTGCCCTCCCCACTCTTGCCTCTCCCGTCCGGTTTGGGTCCGTCGGCGGCGCCCCCGCCGATAGACGCTATAGCCGCGGGAGCCCCTTCTGAGGTCCTTCCTGCGCAAGCTTGGGAGCACTCTCATTCACTTTTGCCGCCGCCACCAGGGTTGGCCCGAGCGGAGGAGAGACTCCCTTTTGCCGCACAGGCGGCAATCCCGCCCCTGCAATCTGGGAGGGGGAGACAACCCACTGCTACCAGTTCTCCCCCTGCTAGCAGAACCCGACTGAAAGCAAAGATGGTGGGTGATGAATGGGGAGAGAGTGAAAATGAGGGACACAACCTACTTCCACTAAGGGAGGTACCCACGGCCCCTGGGGTAATTGGGTTTGTTAACGTACCCCTCAACACGGGAGATGTAAGGGCATTTAAGAAGGAAATGGGACGATTCTTAGACGATCCTTTTGGGGTGGCAGATAGGTTGGATGAGTTCCTGGGAAGCAGTATTTATACCTATGAAGACCTGATGGCAATCCTAAGGTCTTTATTCAACAATGAGGAAAGGGAAATGATAAAACAGGCGGGCATCAGAGATTGGGACAGAAGAAACCCACAAGGGACACCAGGGGACCAAAAGTGGCCCAGCTCTAGCCCGAGCTGGAATGCACAAACAGAGGACGGGAGAAGGAGCATGGTAGACCTGAGAAATATCATAATCCAGGGCATTCGGGAAGCCGTCCCAAGGGCTCAGAACATTAGCAAAGCTTTCAATGAATGTCAGGGGAAAGATGAGTCCCCCACTGAATGGATTGAGCGACTAAGGCGAAGTCTGCAGATATATTCTGGGACGGACCCTAATTCCCCCGTGGGGGAGGTGTTGCTAAAAACACAGTTTGTAGCGAAATCCTGGGAGGACATTTGAAGAAAGCTTGAGAAGATAGATGGCTGGCAAGACAAAAGCTTGCAAGAGTTGCTGAGGGAAGCGCAGAAAGTTTACATGAGGAGGGAGGACGAGAAGCAGAAGGTGCAAGCCAAGGTTTTGGTAGCGGCAGTGAAGGAGGTTCAGAGACAGGAACAGGCTTCGGGTAAGTATAAGACCTTACCCCGGAAGCCTTCAGGCCCCCGCAAGGCAACCCCAGACACCAGAAGGGAATTGCCTGAGTGTTACTATTGTAAAAAGGCAGGACACCCTCGGAGAGATTGCAAGAAAAGGATAAGAGATGAAAAACTGTTCCAGGAGGATTAAGGGTGTCAGGGGCTCTTCACTTTGGGAACCAGGACATCTAACGAGCCCCTGGTAAAATTGAAAGTAGGTCCCCAGCGTCAAGAGATCGTTTTCCTGGTGGATACCGGGGCAGAAAGGAGCACCTTGCAGCATTTACCAGAGGGATGCACGGTCAGTGAAGAGAAAGTTGTGGTGGTGGGGGCAAAGGGGGATCCTTTTAAAGTACCAGTGATAAAGAGCGTAGAAATTGAATCAGAGAATAAAGTTTGCTTGGGAAATTTGTTGTTGGTGGAGGAAGCGGATTACAACTTGCTAGGGAGAGATATGATTATCGCTCTGGAAATTAGCATAGTTGTAAGAAGCTCCGATCTTGTGGTAAGAATGTTTAGGCTCACCGAGAAGGATGAGGCAGACATCAATCTAGAGGTATGGCACTCAAAAGGGGAGGTTGGGAAGCTAGAAATAGATCCCATTCACATTATAATCGAGAATCCCGAGGACCCTATATGGGTCAAACAGTATCCCATTCCTCTGGAAGGAAGAAAGGGATTGAAGCGGGTAATCGATGACCTTTTGAAGGGAGGAACAATAGAGCCATGCATGTCCCCCCATAACACCCCTATACTGGCTGTGAAAAAGGCAGATGGAAGCTATCGGCTAGTTCAGGATTTGAGGGCAGTAAATGCTCGAACCAGGACTAGGTTTCCGGTGGTGGCCAATCCATATACTTTACTGAACCGGCTCACGCCTGAGGATGTATGGTATAGTGTGATTGACCTGAAGGATGCATTCTGGACTTGTCCTTTGGATGAGAGAAGCAGGGATTACTTTGCTTTCCAATGGGAGGACCCCGATACCAATAGAAAACAGCAGTTGAGATGGACAGTGCTTCCCCAAGGGTTTGTAGAATCTCCTAACCTGTTTGGGCAGGCCCTGGAACACCTCTTGACTCAATTTACCCCGGAGGCAGGGACGAAACTGTTACAATATGTGGATGACCTGTTAATAGCTAGACCTTCTGAGGGAAGTGTGAGGAAATGCACGGTGAAATTACTAAATTTTATTGGAGCTAAGGGATTGAAAGTTTCAAAATCCAAACTACAGTTCACGGAGCCTGAAGTGAAATATTTGGGTCATTGGCTGTCCCAAGGGAAAAAGAAATTAGACCCTGAAAGGGTCGCGGGAATCATTACATTACCCGCTCCAAAAACTAAGAGGCAAATACGCCAAGTGTTAGGGCTCCTGGGATACTGTAGACAGTGGATTGAAGGTTTCAGTGAGAAAGTGAGATTTCTGTATGAAAGATTGAACACTGACAGGGTGAAGTGGACTGAGCAGGATGAATTGGATTTCCAAAAATTGAAAGAGGTTCTCATGACAGCCCCAGTACTGACCCTTCCAGATGTGAACAGAGAATTCCAATTGTTTGTAGATGTCAGTGGACAGACTGCACAGGGAGTCCTGACTCAGGAATGGGCCAGCAAAAGGAAACCTGTAGGATTTTTATCTAAAATCCTGGATCCCGTGAGTCGAGGATGGCCTACGTGCCTGCAGGCCATCGTCGCAGTGGCACTCCTGGTGGAAGAGGCGAGGAAAATCACCTTTGGAGCCTCACTGGTAGTTTACACCCCCCACAATGTGAGAAACATTCTACAACAAAAGGCAGAAAAGTGGTTGACTGATTCCAGGCTTCTGAAATATGAAGCCATTTTGATCAGCTCCCCGGGACTGGAGTTAAAAACCACCTCAGCACGGAACCCGGCACAGTTCATGTTTGGAGACCCCTCTGAGGAACTGCTGCACGATTGTGCTGAGATCGTGGAACTCCAGACAAAAGTAAGACCAGATTTGGAGGATCAGGAATTGGAAGGGGGAGAAAAATGGTTTGTGGATGGGTCGGCGAGAGTAGTGGAAGGGAAAAGGAAATCAGGGTACGCAGTGGTGGACGGCAAAACGGGAAAGGTGATAGAGTCAAGCCCCCTGAGGCCTGAATGGTCGGCCCAGGCTTGTGAGCTTTACGCTCTCCTGAGGGCTTTAAAAAGGTTAAAGGGAAAAAGGGAGACCATATTCACCGATTCCCGATATGCGTTTGGGGTGGTTCACACTTTCGGAAAGATTTGGGAAGAAAGAGGTTTAATAAACACAAAGGGGAAAGGCTTGGTACACGGGGAGATGATTCGACAAATCTTGGAGGCAATCAGAGAACCAAGAGAGATTGCAGTGGTACATGTGAAAGGGCATCAGACCGGATTGCAATTTCAAATGCGCCGCAATAATCTGGCCGATCAGGAAGCGAAAAGGGCAGCTTTACTCACAGTAAGCATTCCCGAGGTAGTTGGGGAGGAGAACTCCGAAATCCAAATATGTCCCTCCGAAAAGGACATTGAAGGATTCAAGGAGATGGGAGAAGCTTTGGAAATGGGAAAATGGAAGTTGCCTGACGGAAGGGAACTGGTCCCAAAAAGTACGGCCAGAGGGATCCTGAGACGTCTGCATGAGCAGACCCATTGGGGAACACGGGCACTGGCTGACCAGTTTCTGAAGTTCTTTGGGTGCAAGGGTATCTTTGAATTGGCGAAACAGGAGGTACAAGGGTGCGTGACTTGCCAAAAAGTGAACCGGTCCAGATCCAGACAAACGGCTTGGGGAGGTCGTCCTCTTTCATATCGGCCGTTTGAAAGGATCCAGGAGGATTTCACTGATTTACCAAAGGTCGGAAGGTATAGGTATTTATTGGTTATTGTGGACAAATTGACACACTGGGTAGAGGCATACCCAAGGGCAAAGGCCACAGCTCAAACGGTTTCCAAAGTATTGTTAGAAGAAATAGTCTCCAGGTACGGAATCGTGGATTGCATAGATTCAGACCAAGGGACTCATTTCACCTCAAAAATTATAAAACAATTAACCGAGGCTTTGGGAATCAGATGGCAATATTACACCCCCTGGCACCCCCAGAGTTCAGGGCAAGTAGAAAGAATGAATCAAACTTTAAAATCACAATTGGCAAAACTCATGTTGGAAACAAAAATGTGCTGGGTGAAATGCCTTCCCCTTGCTTTGCTGAATGTAAGAACTATGCCTCACTCTGATACGGGGCTGTCCCCCTTTGAAATGTTGTATGGGATGCCATACAAACACGGAATGCCAGTGGGACATCCCCGGGTCGAGGATGTGCAATTGCAACCTTATCTCATCACTGTAAACAAAAATTTACAGGAGCTTCGAAGGCACGGACTCATTCCCCAAAGCGCTCCTCTCGGGTTTCCAATCCACCAGATTCAGCCGGGAGACAAAGTGTTAATCAGGACTTGGAAAGAAACCCCTCTCGCTCCACAGTGGGAAGGACCGTTCCTAGTGCTGCTCACGACCGACACTGCAGTTCGAACCGCTGAGAAGGGTTGGACTCATTCATCAAGGGTGAAAAAGATCGGGGACCCAAAAACCTCGGACTGGAAGGTTACCACTCCTCCCGGAGAACTCAAAATCAAGCTCAGGCATCAACCTAAATGGCCAGTCAGTTAAGTTGCAATACCCCAGACTGTGAATGTTTTCCTTTCATTCATTTTGAGTGTGTATACTGTAAACAGGTATGGGTCACCCATTGTTGGGGAAGGAATTGGCCTAGAGGTCTGTGTACTAACTGTCTAGTTGAGGAGCAGGAGAACACAAACTGTCTCTTAATACTTGCCACTCGGGCCGGACTTTTAGAATTAGACTCTCCTGAGTGGTACCAAATTTTCAAAAAGGGAATAAAGGGAAAATTGGACGCTAAAGCAGAGCCTCTAGCAGTTGAGTGCCGGAGGACCATCAAAGTACCTTGCCGAGGGGATACAATCAAATTATCCCAGTGGGCAACCTACAAGAGAAGGTTTGCCATCAGGACCACACGGGCCCCTGAAGCATACCCTTGCTGCCGAGAAGATGGTTTACCCCGCCGTATGTTCACATACGGGCGAAGGGCAAGGCAGAGGGGTATTTCTGTGGGGAATCCTGACAGTCCTGGGTCTAGCCGTGTGCTAGACCAAGGGGGCCCTTCCAGGGGCGCTCCTGGGGGAGAATCCTCCCGCGAAGTGTGAATGGTGCTTAACAGCTCCAGAAACCGGGCAGATAATGGATTGTCCTCTGGAAAGGCAGTTGGGTGATTGTTGGGCTAATGGCACTCGATTTCACCTTTGTGAATTGGAAGAAAGAGTCCGGTGCCAACACTCAGGGGCAAGTCCTAAGGGCGGGCTGTTCAAGAATCCTGCTCACTCATTAGGCAAAGGCGCAAACTCGAAATTCCTTACACAGTGCAAACATGTCAGCAATGTAACAAAACTGTATGGGTGAAAAGAAAAAGGCAATCTACTTTCCTTGCCTACTACAAGGTGAATCCCCTGTGTTTACGACAAAACGAAACTAAAAATATGTAATATGGGTGGAAAATTGTATTGGAAAGGGAAGAACCTCAAACATGAGGAAATAGGATTCAGAGCCCATCATTTTCGATTTATTGCCTCCGGGTGATAATCGTGTGTGTTTGCAGTTTGATCAGACCTTTTGTTTTTTTCAAGGAATAAAGAAGGGAAGGACCCTAAGAGTAAAATGAACCAGGTGATGAATCCTCTCAGGAGGGATGGGAAGAGTACAATCTTAACTGGAATTAAGGTCAATAAAAGGAACGAATTTTTAATTTGATGAATTATTAGGCGGGGGACTGTGATAAATTTTGGGTAAAAATTCAGGTATAAAATAATAACCTAATGTGTAATAGGGAATAAAGTTAATAAAATTGTGAAATCCAGTATAGGGCTAATCGTTTCCCCCCCAGCCTGCCAGTCTCAGTTGCAAAGACAGGATGAACATCATCAAGCTAGACAAAGACACTGGCCAACCTCGACAAGAATCACTTCCTTGCCAATGCAAGGAAGAAATTCCTTCGTGGCAACGATGCCAATCTCATCAACCCACTGGCGATCTCATTAGTTCTCCGGCGCAACAAGCAAAATGAAATCAACATAAGACTAACACATGAAATTGACATAAGAAAGAGTTTTTCCCGGAATGAGACAATGAGACCTGACGAGATCCGGGAAGGCCATCGAAAAGAAATTCGGACTATTCAGCCCATCCTGGACACCTGGACTGCCTAAGGGCAGAAAAACCCTATAAAATGCTGGATTGAAAGCTGCATCGGCGTGGATTGGGGAGTCTTGTACCCCGGTGCGGACCCCTATCCACCCAGTGCGGCGCTGACCATTTCCTATTTTTGTGGCTTTCTCATTTTTCTTGTGCTCGATACTTTGTTATTAATAAATTGTCTTTTATTTATCCGATATTTGCCTTTGCATTTATAACAACATGCAGTTCCTGTTCCCGAAAGTATGTGGCTCTTTTGTGTCTACTCCTGTTCTCCCCTTTGCCCGGGCTGTTCTTTCTTAATCACTTTTGTACAGAGCTGCCAGAGGCTCACGTTTTTCCTTGCAGAAGATGTTTACACTGGAGTTATAGCCTGGCTCTGCGAGTGCCTTAACAATGAAGAACTCTCTCTTTTTGCCCTGGGAAGGCTGTAAATTTCTGTAATAGCTTTACTTCTCCCGTTTTTTCCCCTGCTGGCTCAGCATGCCTGAAGATACTGAGAAGTGGAGACATCACCACTAATTGCAACTGTTGTCCACAAAATTGGTAGGTGCAGGTGTCCTGTATCCAACTCAAACTCATCACCTCTTCCAGCAACAGGAAGGCTAATGAGCCCTTTACCACCTCATATTCTAATAATTTTTACTCTACACAAATTCTTCTCCAAGTTTTTTTTTTTATAAATTAACTTTCTGCTCATCAGACACTTCTTTCAGTCCTTTAAGTATGTTTATTGCTTCCCTCACTACTGTGGGGATCTCAACAGTTTTGTACAAGCTTTTAAAACTGCAGGCATCAGACATAACAGTATTCATTTAATCAATGGACACAGTGTTGGGATTGTACCCCCATTCCTCTTCACTACTCAGATTAAAACATCCCCAGATTTACATTTGACCTTTTACTACACCAATCCAGTGGAAGGTCATGCTTGGAGCTTTTTGGTCTTTTGGCCTGAATGCTTATGCTGGACACAGTATTAAACTGACTAGGACATTTTATCCATAATCTGTAGCCAGTTATAGAACATTAAGTACAGCATACAAGGATGGGACAGGGCTCTTGGATAAATTGGTTGTTGTGTTGCCAGCAGTCTCACTGCTTGCCAGATTGCCTGAGCAAAGGAAATCTCAGTCAAAGTTTTTAATTCGGTGTTGAGTTTGCAGTCAGAGAGGTCACAGGTCTTTGATTGATAGGAGAGGCAAACCTTCTAAGAAAAGCTAATATACATCAAATAGCATTTACTTCCTTTTAGTTCCATTAGTTAGATTAGTTAATGTTTAATTTATGGATTCATTTGATATGGCTCAACACTGGGAATATTGCCAGATTTAATTCCCTTCTTCATTATGTGATTATGAGTTTTCCTCTTATTTTAAAAGACACTTTTTTTTTCTTTGAATATAAAAGAATGTAGCTATTTCCCCCCAACCTCCCCTTCCCCACGCCACCCCCCACCCCCCCCAGTTCCAATTTGATCATCAAGCATCTTTTGTTTACTTACATGTTTGGATTTTTTTTTTTTGTTCTATCTAGTAGAACTCATGATCATTTTGTCTTCTATCAACAATCTCAGTCTAGTGATAAATCATGTCCTTCCATTCTCTTGAGAACCGATACTGATTTTAAGTGCAGTCAAGAAGAATTGAAACAACACATCTTCCATAACTGTAATTTATTACTGCCTGTAACTTACACAGGAAACCCTTCCCAGTTTCAGATTTTTAGATGCCAGTCAGGTTTCAAGCAGTAACTCACCACTTTACTTGGGGACCTGCTTAAACTTTCTCCTAGGTGCACTTTATTCTTTAGCATATTAAGGCAAATTGCCAAAATCTGGAGCTTTGAGCTACCACTAACTTTAAAGCAACTGAAAAGCATCAACATGATTATTTTGAATATCTATAGAGTTATCCCTCTTTTCCTGCTCTCTTCCAAGCCTGCTGGACTCTTGAGCAAACTCCAGGGAATGCCATCCAGTTCTTCTCAGCAGCGTTCACTGCAGGAAGAGGTTTGCCACAGAACATTATGGAAACTTCCAATCTCACATGTATTGTTTTCTATGCTAAGAAAAACACTTAACTTTGATTAACATAGTGTCACATCCTCTGCTTGTTTACCCATCCACTGCTTATTACGGGGTCACCAATGGAGATCAATTGCTTTCCAGTCAAGCCTGCAGAGCATGCCATAGGAGCTGGTGACATTATACTGTGAAAATATCAGCTGAGTGTGTCCCCTTCAACTGTCTGTCCTGAATCCCCTTCATGATTGATTTGCTGAGCACACAATAGCAATTCAAACCCAGTTAGCTAATATATGCCTTTTTCTGCAGAGGCAAACTGCAAGTACTGTACATGCAGTGTAACCTTTTATATAGACTATAAGTAATTACAGGTCTGTGATATGTCCTTCATGAAGTGCAGAGATATGATATTATTACTTCAAGAGCAAGGGAAACACTTCTGTAGTGTGCTGATGGTGCAGAAATTTTAATTGGATTAAGTTTGTTCCAATTTATAAATATTTTGTATGTATTAGAAAACACAGCTAGAAAATCTAGATTTAAAGCTACATAAGATGGAGCCACCAGTACTATGTTTATGTGTGTGCGGGATGAGACTGAAGCTAATACTGCATATTTTATATTGTTTCTTCTAAAGAAAAAAAATCAAGACTGCTAATATTCTCCTAATTATGAAAACCAAAGATAGTCCTGGCTTCTCTTCATCACAGTCTCCAAAACATCTTCCTAAGATACCTACCGCCAGAAGTAGCAGTGATAGTTTAAATCATATCTCTAATTTTTCATCTTTTGTATAGCAAATCACATAATCAATGCCAACATAATTCTACAGAAATAGCATTACTTGCCAGCTGACCTCCAAGAGCAGTATAAACATTGTTTCAAAAGCATGTCTCACAATCACACAGCTTTCTGCTGTGTCCCAATATAGGTCATCAATGTATATTACTATACTGTGACTGTGAAGCATTTTATAGGCATACACATGTGAACATGTTTGATTACAGCCTTAGGCAACTTTGGGAAATCCTGACTGAGCCAACATTGCAGAACAGTCCCAACTCACAGTGGTATTTAGTAATGGAATAGTAAAGGCACAAAGTGTAATTGCTGTAAGACACAATTGTAACTCATCATCTCCACAGCAACTCATTTAGTGTCAAACATCTATGCATAAACCTTTGGAATACCAGAGGTTTAGTCTTAGTATTCAGAAACCCCATCTCTGCAGACCAGAATGATACACATTTGCCACTTTGGAGAGAACTTTCTTTTCACTTTTAATGTAAAAACCACTGATCACCAACATGACATTCTCCAAACCCAAACATAGTTTGAAAATGCAAATCCGCACATTTCCTCCCTTCCTTTTTGATGTTTAATGTATATGAGCCTTCAAACCACTTAACTGCCACAGGACAGTTTCATATTTGTAAGACAGCATCCCTCACTGTGAATTTTACCATGCTGATGCTGATGGAGACATCATTAAAGCCCTGACAGAACACCCTGCTGATAGTTCACTTCATTTGGAGCAGAGCTGAGCTGCTGATTTGTCATTAAAAAAAATGCAATTAGGATTTTTTTTCCTCAGTTAAACTTCAGTAGTTTATCTTCTTCAATACTAGAAAGTACCTTCTTCCAGGTGGACTGCTCAAGAAATATTTGGAATGATTAAGTCTAAAGAGTTTGAAGCCTCAAACAGTATCATGTCCTCCATACAGCAGCAACACAAAGCAGAAGTGAAACACTGTGAAAGATAATGTGTGGTGCTCTCAAGAGATGTTAACATTACCTTGTGTTCACACAAGAAAATGTGTTCCAGCACAATGCTCTCTGGCAGCACAAATTCCAGTGGCATACTAGTCCAAATTCAAGATTTTTAGAGATGGAATTCTTAATATAAAGTGAAGTACTTGCAATCAGGCTTTCTCATAATTATCTCGTGCTGCACAGCTGATGTTCTGCCTCAAAGCGAGACAGACAAAAAGTTATTTTCTAATGTGACTTCTGACTAAGTTTGACCATAGTCTAGCATTCACATGATGTGATTGCAGAAATCCAAAACATATAGCAATCTTTGGGTAAGTAAAACCTGTGTCAGACTTTGGAGCCTTTCCATTATGCATTTCTATAAAATATTTCTTATATTCAAGGCAGTACAAGTTAAAGTGTTTTAATCATTGCAAAAACAGTCACTAAATTTTCTGTTCTGCATGCCTGCTAAGGGCTCACAGAAAAAGACATCCTCCTAAAACATTGTAAAGAAGTTCCACACTTAACAACAGGCTGCATGAATTGGATGACTTTGAACTGCATGTCTGTAGTATATGAATATAAAATAGCACAGTATTGATTTGCCAGCTCAATTCTATCAAGTGCTGAGCCCACTCCAGAAAAGCACTTAAATACTTTTTACTACAAGTACTACTGTTCAAAATTGTTCAATATGCAGGTCAAGTCCAAGCAACATTATTTTTGTTTATTAAAAAGACAGGTTTTCCTTTTTTTTTTTTTTAATTAAATAAACACATTTATTCAGAGCAGACTGCTGTTTGAACCTCTATCCTTGGAAAACGCAGAAAAGAATTCCAGCAAAACTGGAGAAAATATTGAAAATATCCACTGATTAAGATTTTTAAATGTTTTAAAAATAACCAGCCAGGCATGATGGTGACAGACAGTATCTATGAAAATGGATCCTCAACTGTTAAATACAATTATGCAAGTCTCATACTTAATGCAACCCCGATATTAACCCTCGTCTACAAAGGCCACAGAGCTGACTTAGAGCAGAAATACCAGAGAGCCAGCTGGAGTAAGAGTAACTCTCGAGTATCATCACAGCCCTCACCTGATTTAGCAGCTACCTTTGCCCCCGAGGAGGTGAGTCAGAGGGGCAGGCACGGCTCAGGCTGAGCTGGCATTGCTGCTGCTGGTGTTGGCCACAGCTCTGCAAGAGTCACTATGCAATCTCAGATTTGGGTTTTCTTGAAGTGGCTACTCAGATCATGCAGTCAAAAGTTCATGGAGAAAGAGTTTAACCTGAAAAAGTTTCAAAGCAATTGAAAGACTCTTAACTTTCCAGCCAAGCTAAAGGGCAGTGTAACTATGGCATGAAACTGGAACAACATACTTCAAAAGTCAAATGAAAGATGATGCTGGCACAGCAGAGTTACTTGAAACAGACACCTGAGGCAGCTGCCCTGTCCTAAACTGCCCCTGACAAAACTCAATTGGGCCAAGAATACAGCCTTTTTTATCACTGAATTTATAGTTTTTATTCCTCCTCACACTATCATTGATGGATAACACTCTTCTGTAATTCAGAAACCACATGGTAGTGATTATGAAAAGGATACTGTTTAACATCCCAGTAACCTAAAGCAGTAGAGTCTTTGAAGAACACCTGGACCTGTCAAACTTCTGGGGAAAGCCTCAAACTTCTGGAGAAAATCACCTTGTAACTGCAGAATTTGACTCAAGGAAATACATTGACATACATTTTATGCATACCACAGGAAAAAAACCAAACCACTTATGGAAAGACAGGTACCAAGCAGACATGTAGAATTTTATTGTAGTCTGTTTTCTCTTCATAATTTTGCTGCTCAAACAATAATGTATCAGGCCAACTTTATGGCATTTGGTGGTGCCATTATTTCTTTTCTTAAAGTACAGTACAAGGATCATCTGATCCAACCTTTCTTGGCAAAAGCACAGCTGAGACAAGATGGCCCAGCAACGTATTCAGCCAGATCTCGAAAGTCTGCAGTGTTGAGGAAATTCATAACTTCCCCGGGGAGATTATGTGAAAAAAATTCCCAATGTGTCCAATTGGAATTTCCTTAGGAATAACTTGTACCCATTATCCTTTTTCTTTTCCATGGGACTTCATGTAAAAAGGGAGTCTCCATCTTCTCTTTAAATAGTGGAACATGGTGGTAAGGCTAAGCCTTCTTTTCTCAAGGCTGAACAAACTCAGTTCTTTCAGCCTCTCCCCCTGTCACAGGCTTCCCATTCATTTGATCATAATTTGTGGCTCTTCTCTGGGCCTTCTCCAGCTTGTCCACATCTTTTCTGCACAGCAGGGGCCAAAACTAAGCACAGTATTCCAATGTGGCCTGATGAGCACTGAGTGGAGTAGGATAATGACTTCTGGATCTCTGCTGGTGATGCCCTTATGGATGCAGCCCAGCATCCCGTTGGCTTTCTTTGCCAGCACAGCACTGTTTGCTCATATTGATCTGACTGTCCACCCCAGATCCCTTTCCAAAGAGATGCTCCCCAGCTGGGTAGATCCCAGCCCGTACTGCACACCTGGGTTATGTTTTCCCAGGTGCAAGATCTTAGGCTTGCCCCTGTGGGACTTCATCAGATTCTTGGTAGCCACTCTCCAGCCTATCCAAATCTTCCTGCAGGGTGCCTCTCTCTTCCAAAGTGTTCACTTTCCCACTCAGTTTGGTATCATTGGGAAGCGGCATCATGGTACACTTGCTCCCATCTTGCAATCACTTTATGAGGATATTAAACAGTGCTGGGCCCAACATTGATCCCTGGGGATCCACTTGTGCCACGCTGCCCATTTGGAAAGGAGACATTTACCAGCAACCTCTGGGTGCTGCCTCTCAGCCAGTTCCCACCACCACCACTCATCCACACCACAGCCCTTCTGTTTCTCCAGAGGGAGGCTGTGGGATGCCTTACTGAAAGTTGTGGAGAAATCCAGGAGGCAATGTCCACCACCCACCCCACATCAACCAAGCAGCTGACTTTGTCCCAGAGGGTGACCAGGTTTGTCAAGCTCAATTTGTCCTTAGTCAATCTATGTTGGCTCTTCCCAATCCTGTGCCTCATCTGACTTGTGATAGCTACCAGAAGGATTTGTTCTGCAATTTTCCCAGGAACTGAAGCAAGACTGATGGGCCTAAAATTCCTTGGATCCTCCTTTAAGCCTTCCTTGTGGATGGGGGTACATTAGCTTTTTTCAGTCTTGTGCCATTCCCTGAAGTCCACAACTTCCCAAAGATTATGGAGAGCAGTCTTGCAATATCAGCTCCTGTAACAGCTCACCCCTCACTCTTCCTTCACTGACACTACTGGATCTGTGTTTGCAGCAGCCTGGATTTTTGGTCCCAAGGCCAGGAGCCCAGCAGTGCTGGTGCAGACAGAGGTGAAGGAACTGTTGAGAGCTCCTGCCTTTTCAGCATTACTAGTGACTAATTCTCCTGTCCTATTTATCAATTGGACAGTTTTTGCCTTCTGTTGCTGCTTGCTGTTTTGTACCCCAAGATCCCTTTTTCTTGTATTTTTGACATCTTGGCCAAATTGAATTGGAGTTGAGCTTTTTCTTTTCTAACTGCATCTTTGCTCACCCTGGCAATGTCCACATAGTTCTCAGTGGGTATTTATCCACACTTCCAGTTCTGGTATGTTTTTGCTTTTGAGTAGACTCAGAACCTCACAGTTAAGCCAAGGGAGCTCTTGCTCCTTCTACATCTCTTATCTTTCAAGGGGATGAACTGTTTTTGTGCTTTCAGAAGAGCATTCTTGGAAGAGTCCCAGCACTCATTAGTTTCCTTACCCTCCAGGGAAGCTTTTCCTGGAATCTGTCCCTTCTTGAAAAAAACTAACACTGCAGTGATTTCAGACATGGCTGCAGGTATTTTCCACATTCACTAGCTGCCTCTGTGAATAGGTGAAAATGTGAGGTTACCCATCTTTCAGAGTGCCTTTGAAGACTTCTGAGAGCAGAAGCAAAGCTTGCACATGGCCTTAGGTATATGCCCAGCCCCTCGGCAGCAGAGGAACATCATTTGATACAGCTCCTATTCTTTTGGCTAACTCGCCACACCTCAGAAAGGCACTAGTCTCCTGCCCATGCCTCTTCAAAAGACACAAGCAAGTCCAAGTTACAGAATCACATCAGAGAGAAATTCTCTCCTATCCAGAGCTTTGTTTGCAGCCATAGCTCAAGGCATGACTCCCTTTGTTACCTACATAGGTAAGGCTGGCCAAGGAAATAGCAGTCATGAAAAACAAACTGTGGCAGCCATTGTCAGAACAGCCTCTGAAAAAACCCACCTCAGTAACAATATAATTGGTTTATACTTCACCAGGTATTTGAAATAAGGAGTTATTTGAAGTCAGAGTCTATTGAACAGCTAATTGGAAATACCGTTAGTCAGGACTGCTATCTGTAAGGAAACAGGGAACCACCTCACACTAGTCAGTTTTGAGTTCACTGTGGCATCTGGTTCCGAGTGATACGTGACTTACCCTCTGCCATGGACTGAATTAAAAATACTGCGCCAAGTTAAGGGATCACTTAAATGCTACAAATAAGGCAGAAAATGGGTTTGTTTATAGCTGCAGATTTCCTGAGTATGTTTTTGTATTGAGAGTATTGTATGAATTCCTGAAACGATGACTTTCATGCTAGGAGTTTTAAATGCACTTTTCAGAATACACCAACATTAAAGACATCACAGTTTCAGTTAAAAAAAAATCAGTTCTCAGTGACCAAGAAACCTTCGGCTTGGTACAAATAGCCAGAAATTAAAAGAGTAGTTCAGTAATTTCCTCAACTGAAGGGACCCACTACAAAACCCAGAATTTAGTAATTCAACAAGTTTCAACAGGAACTCATGAATCATTAATAACATGATACAGAACACAGGCAACAGTAATTCCCACCCCTCACCCATGAAGAAACAGAAATCATTCTACCTTGCACCCAACATCCATCCAAACTAACAGCAGTTTTGTTAGTCCTGCAGCGAGCAAAATCCATTGTGTTGCCACATTACTTTCAAATTAAGAACTATCAGTCACACAGCCCTTCCTGCTCCTTCCCCATAAATTCATTTCGCTGATGTTTTCGTTCTTAAATGAAATAATGCACTCAACTTTAACAGAAAAATATTTTTAGCAGAGTATTTCAAGAAGCAATTAAAAATGTCACGATTTTTTTTCCTTCCAGTTACAGCAGAACGATGAAGAAATCTTTTAGTACTGGCCTGATAAACCAGAACTGCTCATTTTTACTCAGTGGTCACCAGGAGGAGACTCACGGGTACAACTGTCTGTGAGAGACCTGCAATTTTTTAACAGCTGAAATCTTGACTGGCAGCCTAGCTGAGTTAAAGGCACAATAACAAATAGATTAAACTCTGCTTAAACCATGTACACTCTGATGTCTGCACTTTTCAGAAGCCTTATTCACAGGAAAAATCCCATGGCTAGGAACTATTAATAGGGCAGTTTCAAGCGAGATACAATTCAGTTACAACACAACAGTACTAGCAATATTTCTATAAATTTTGAAATGCTTTTAATATGTACATTCTTTCTTAGTAAATATTAAAGTAGTGCTCTTCACTTGCACTTTTTTCTTTAGACTTCTAAAAGGGCATCAGAAATAGTTTTCATCCCCCCTCCAAACCAATGCACAGTTACCTTTGTAACAAGCACATATGAATTCTGTACACCTTTCCCTCCCCACAAAAGAAATAAAAATATGCCATGACTATCCAATTACACATTGTCACAAGTTTAAATTACACATACAAATAATTCCAGAGTGTTTAGAAAAAAACCAACATATTGGATTTATGAAACCATTCCATGCATTCAACAACAACAGAAAAAAAAACCCAAAGAAAAAAATTATTACGTTTCTTTAAAATGGCGTTTTTTTGCACTATCCAAGTACCAAAGTCTGGATTCAGTGTATCATTAAGACTAACCACTGTTTGAATCATAGAAACATGACAGTACATAGATAACCAAGTTTCTATTTATAGACAATATGATATAGTTACTACCTCTTCAATGAATGTCAAATAAAGCAGATTTTGCTTTCTAAGACATTGAAACTGCACATTAAGAAAACAGTAAGAGGTGCTGCTAAATAGGTAACAACATTTTTAAAGGAAGGCTGTGTATTTATATGACCCTGCTCAGCAGTAGCAGTTAGTTAGCAGGGTTCCTATGTTTTAGCTAGTTTGTTTCTTTTTCCAGAATGACAAGCTATTTGACTAACCCAGAAATATCACTGATTTTATTTTCAAGAGAAAAAGATGAATTTATGCAGTGAGAGTCCTTGGGGGCAGTCTCTTCCTAAAATCTTTGTAATTTCTATAAAAGAGGCTCATAGCATAACACATAGATTGGAAACAGATTTCAGACATACATTAAAAACCTGAATTCAAAGGGTATTTTTTAACCTTTACTATGAAGACAAGTAAAATTATAATATTATTTACGTGCAAAGGACTCTGCATGATTTCATATCCTATTTTTCATGTTTACCTTAAGATACTCCTTGAAAAGCTGTACTTCAGTTCTAAATTTATTTTACATGAATCATGACAAACATCACTCTTAAACATTACTCCCTCCCAGTAAATAAATCAATACTGTCAATATGCTCAATTTATTTTAACAGGTCAATTTAGAGTGTCATGTTCCTGATATACAGGAGTTAATAAATGGATACTAACTTGCACAGGTATTAAGGAAAGCTCTCCATTAGCAGGTGCATTTTCAGTACAGTTAAACCCAGCTTGCTGCATTATCTGTTCTTGCCTTGCAATACTGTCAAACTGCAGTTGAGTACACTAAGAGCATAAGATTGTTGATCAGTACCACGTTACAGGTGTTAACAATTCTGTTTGTGCCACAAAACCAGAAGTCAATCATTTGAAAAGAATCCTGACTCTTCAACTGAACTCACCAGGTGATGTTAAACACCATCCTTAGCAAACCAATTTTTGTAAAGGCTATTTACAGTGTACATGGCTGAGCATGTACCTTACAGACACAAACACATCTCCAGTTCAATAACACATCATTACAGTGCCTGAAAATGACAACACATCTTCAATGCCATTTTAATTAACAGTTTCCAGCAGGAAATGGTCTTTATTTTACAACTGCTTTACTTGCATAATTTTTTATTTTTTTTTAATATAAAAACACTAATTCCTGTCCAGAAGTCTAGACACATTCTACATACTACAGGTTAAGGCAGTAAAAAAATGTGTTCCTGATAACTGTTTTTGTCAATTAAAGCTGTCTGAAGCTACTCCAGTTCTCCAACAGATCTTTGAAATCCAAATAATTTGTGAGTGAAAAATTAAATTTGCTTTGTTCAGAGTTTTAGTAATATAGACAACAGAATTGGGTACAGTAAGTCAACAATTGTTAGGAGAAGGAAAAGTTTGATTTCAGTTCATTTCATGAGTTTAGAAGGTGAAAGAATACAGTTTTTAGATGGGATCCTGAATCAACCAAGAACTGTAGGGGATGAAAAAGAAAACCAATTTTATGCACATTACTGCATTCTTAAAAATATACTGTTATCTTCAATAATTCAAGTAAGGTAATAGACACTATAAAAAATAACTTCATGAACCATACTCAAGTTTCAAATCACATTCCCAAACTTTTAACCCAAAGCAGTTTTATTGTGTTAACTTCATATAATAAACCATGAAGGTCTGACTGTACAAAAGGTTAATGATTTGCACTTGTGATTCCTGCGATAGCTAGCAGATTTGCTAACCAACTTACTGCAAAGATATGGCAGATTATGTATTTAATCAAAGCACTTTGATTTAGGCATGAAAAAATTCAAATGGTTGACATTCTGTGCTTCTAATGCATCACTCATAAGAGAGGCAAGAAACACCCACTATTACACAGATGATTATTTTTACAGAAAACCCTTCCTTGAAATTAATCCTTTATCCGGAGCTGTAGATGAGAGTATAATCTGTTGTAAACAGGGCACTGTGTTGTAAAACCAGTTTTTTTAATTAAGATCTCTCTCCAAAAGTTGGAAAAACAGATTCTTCAGAATGTCTTTCAAATGTAGCATGTTCTGTTTGCTATATCATAAAGTTACTTTCAATTGATTCCTTTTTAAAGATGTTTGTGTTCACAGCAGTTCTGTTTTTAAAAATTGTTTGAAATTTATATAAAATTCTGTACATGTTCACAAATTATTGCATAAACAGCATAATGTTCATGACAATATTCAGCAACACATGTCCATCTCTGGAAGTTCACGTTTCCCTTCTTGCTTTTTTCTTCTTTTTAACTTGTTTGGGAGATTCCCAGCTTTCTTCAGACTTTGCTAAAAAACAAAACATAATTATAGTTTATTATAGGTTATATATATTAATTATATATTATTTATACAGCATTGGCTTTTAAAATCCTGGATAATACACACTGTATTATTAGGAAGTGATTCAGATCAATGAACTGGAAGATTTATTCACCTGCTTCAAATGAAAATAATTTGAAATGCATCTAAAGCAATTCTTGCCAATTTCACTTTTTTACCCCACAAATACTTAGAGTGTTACACATCAAAGGTAATTAATTTTGCAAATGTCTTATTTACAGTACAGTCATTGTTATTTTCTGGCCTACTAGAAATAATGTACGTCTACAAAATTGACATTAAATGCTCACTTTTACCAGATTACACTGCTCTTAACCATGACATATGTGACATGTCAGAAGACTATTTTTAGAAGTATTGAACTATGTAAAGATGTGGTTACATGGAATCCACAATCCAATACACAAGCACAATGTTCTTAGTAAAACAGACTGCCTTAAAACATGCTGGCTGCCAAAAGTGGTAAAAAAGGTTCTGCCAAAAGTGGTAAAAAAGGTTAATTATTGTACATACTGAACCTAAGATGTTCTTCCAGTTGCGGAGGCATGAATCTATCAACCAAGATTTCATATTATAGAACCAGAACAAGAAGTTCTAAGTTGATACTTTGACTTGAAATATTCCATTGTTTCATGTATTCAGAACCAAGAAGCCAATTCATGCTGCTGAATGAGATTTTGTAATTATAAAGTTATCCTGTTTCTTCTGCAGTCATTAAAAACTCATTTAGTATTTCAACACTTAGCCAGCAACTAATTACGGATTGTGAGTATTTATTAATTTTATTAAAGAATCTGAATCAAAACAACTTTTTTTTTTTTTTTCTCCAAGCAATACCTTTCACATCCTCACTTCCCTTCTTAATTTCCTGTTTGAGTACTTTTGTCAAGTATTCCAGTGCTTGTGAGTATGAACACTTTTGTCAGGTACAACAGAGGGTACATTTGATGTTTCTGGGCACAGCATTATTTTCAAAAAACAATATACATGCAGCAATTAAGCCTCATGTATGTGCTGTTAGACTACAAAGAAAACCCCACCCAATATCTTTCTACTCCCAAATAAGAAACTGTTTCCCCCTATGATTACATGGGAGCATATAGAAAAAAATGTTAATGAGCTAAATTGAGAAATAAGAAGGCTTCAGGAGGCTGAAAATTGAATTATTTGTATTTTTTTCCCAAATTTCTGGTAGTTAAATATTCTGTCAACTGCAATGTCAGTAACCATCTGTTCTCCACTGAAGACTTGCAAGCAGCCCTCTGAAACAGTGTTGGCAGAACTCCTTAGTCACAGCACAGAGCTCCAGTCCCAATGGAGAGGAGTACATCCAAATGTCTGCTAAGGACTGGACAAGCCCAACAGACATTTCCAGTCATCCAAGCATATGAAGCCAATTTTTCCTCACAATGAAAATATATCAAGGTGCCTTTAACTTTAAGGAAGTTAAAAATATGGCAAGATGTATAAATAAGACACACAATGACCTGATATGGCACTTTTAAATCAAACCCCAGGGCAAAGCATTCTGTCTACACTCTATGGGGAAAAAGTACATCCTAACTTCAAACAAATAAACTGCACTGAGAGATACTTACTCTGTGGAGCAGGCACACTGTTTTGCTTAATATGGGGACTAGAAACATCTGTCTCTTGCAGCATCTGTGGCACTTGGGAAGCGATCTTGTCAGAATTGCTCTCTGATACAATTACAGATGGCTCAGTAGAAACAGCAAGCAAAGGAGCCTCCTCAGACTATTTGAGAAACAAAAACAAAAGTTTCCAAAAGTTTTTTGAGTAATATGAAAGTAAGAACTCTTATATGGTGTTATTTTGGCAGTATACTTAGCAGCTGCTGAGAAGATGGCATTGAAAAATTAAGCCAATATTAAAATCCTTACAAATTTTAAATTGAGGCTGTAATACTATGACTGCCATCTAGTGCCAGAAGTTTTAATTGAATACAAGCAAAGATAAACGATGCTAATTCTTAAAACACAGCACATGCAAAGAAAAGGAGGCCAGTCTATAAATCACCAAGACCCTAAACAGTTTCTAGAATACTTGGAGATGTAAAACAGTTACACATATGCATTTGGTTGCAAGGTAAGCAGGCAAGTTAAACAGGACCAAATATGTAACTCACACCCCAAACAAACAAAAAGCATCTTCAGTCATTCCTATTAACTGCTCAAAACACTGTATGCTTATAGAATAACAAACACTGGTGAGAGCAGTCAGCAAGTATTTCAGTGGAACTCACTGCAGAAATAACTGCCAAGTAAAAGGTATTTGTAGTATTTTTCTTTTCTTTTAATCATCTAGTTCTGAAGGTTCCCACTACAGAGACAAAATGTAACTGCACCCTAGTGTGTAGCACTTACTGTAATTAAAATTACAGCAAAACAGAAAAAAAATCCACTTTGACATTCCAATAGGAAAGTCAGAACATAAAAAAGTAAGATCCCACAGCAAATCACCAAAAGACAAAAGGCTTCAAAAAAGAACGTATTAGAACACAGTGTCTCAGCCAAGCAATAAACCCCAAACTTTAAGATGTTATTAAGAAATCATAACTGTAGTTGTGTTACAACAGCCGAGACCTGGAACTGTGAAAACCAAATAGTGAAGTCTACATCCCTGGATGCAGATGTACAGATCCTATGTTATAGCCACCAGTTTGTACTGCTTCCATCACTATAATGTAAGCATCTCTTAAAAATGAGTCAGAACAGTCAAGAGAGCAAAAAGATACAAAATTCTTTTTTAATTGTATCAAACTAAGCAAGAAATTAAACAGCTTTAATTGAAAAAACTCAACACATAATTATATTTCATGATTTGAAATATAGCAGTTCTCTAACCTTTCATGAATTGTTTGCTGTGCTCTTACACATCAACTGAAACAAGTTTTTTTTATATCCATAATTGCACTATTTCTCTCAATTTACTGAAAAAGTAGTAATCTTGAATATTTTTTATACATCAACCAAGCTGATAAAATGAACTCTCATCCTACAGGAATTCCAATTTTAGCTAATTCTAATGTTGTTAGCAATTCTAATAGTGAGCAATCATCAGCTACATAAATAAATGAACTTAACAAACTGTGATTTCTAAAATAGAAGGAGGATATAAAACTTCTAGTACAAGGTAATCAATTCAGGTAACTATTGGTATCACAGTTTTCTTAGGACAGTCACACTTGACCAGCAGGTAAAGCAACTCAATTAAGACTTTAATAGCTCAGCTGTCTGAGGTTGACTACGAAACATGTCGCAGCTTGAGTGTCACAGCATGCAGTATTACTGCAAATGTAATGATACAAATACATACAGCACTATCTGGACATTTTTCCAAATACTTGTCTGAATTTTGGATACAGGAAAGTGGGTAGTGATGAAAACATTAAAAAATGAGTACTACTCTTTGCTAGGATATTCTCTGCTAATTCAGAAAGAAGGCCTGAAACAACAAGTAAAGCCTATTTGATAATTGTCCTGGGTTGACATATATAAATAACTATATATATATATATAAAACATAACTATAAATAGTTATATGCATAATTCTATGATTCAATAATGAGGTAGTGACTTGTCAAACTGTTACTTCTTTCTCCAAGTATCTCTCTTCACTTATCTACACTTGTGCCTGCTGATAAAATGCAAAAGCTTTCAATGCAGCCCCCAATGTATAGCATGGGGGAAATACCATGACCAGATACTGTGATGTGAAACACAACATTCACCATTCAGCTGTTTCTGATGTTTCTGAGGATATCCTGAATAACTTGTTTATACTCAGTTTATTTTTCCCTATACTTCATTCTCATGTTTTGGAGCATTTGCTTAAAACTAACTAAACTACCTACCTTGGAGACTCAAGTCATCCACTTCACAGATCAGTCACAGACAGTTTCTAAAACTTTCTACCATAGCCAAATCAAACAATATTGGAAGGCATCTTTGTGTGTGTGAAATCACAATGAAGCCAAATCTGATGTCAAGGAGAGTTGATACAGACTGTCAGACCATTTGCATGTCAGATACAACAATTCACAAGTTGTCCTTTATCAACTCCAGTTCCAGAGGACGTCAGTAATAATTTAGTTTGTCCTGTGCCCCCACACAAAGTTTCATACAGAACTTGTCTTGTTTCACAGTTACCACTTAAACAGCTACATGTAGACACATATATGAACAGACAATTTAAGACTCATGAGTAAGGGAAGCCCTCAAGCCCCTCAAAAACTGCAGTGCAGGTCTACATGTGATGCTGATGCCATCACCTAGGAAGTTGGGTGTGATTATAAACAGTGAAGCACTGAGCAAAGTCCACTGAAACTGGGCTTGTATTTTGGCAGCACTGACAGCTTGTGGGGAAAAAAATAACTGCAGATACTTTTCAAATCCATTTAGATTTCTGAACAGCAGAAGCTACAGTCTTCCAGGATGCACTATTATGCCTTTTTCTAGAAATCAAAAACCTGCCACCTTGATGCCACAATCCAAGTTTTCTGTCTACACATTTTCAACAAAAGCCTCTAAAATAAAACAAAATCTCACACTTCCAGGAATAAACCCACTTGCATACACAGGCAGATGTCTTTTCAGGTACAGCTTAAAAAAAAACCACCACAAAACCCTACAATACACTAGTCAGATAGAACAGGCAGCTGTTGCCAGCCTTGATTAAAGGTTGAACTGAACTAAACTAATCAGTTGTAGTAAGTAACTCTAGTAAAGCTCTACTTAGATGTAGGGTATTTAGAGTAAGCCTTAAGTATGTCTGAATGTGCTTTTCAAGACATTTTCAACCAAAAACATACTTCTGTACTTTTTATTTGGTGACTTGCAGCCTTTTGTAAAACATTTCATTCTAATGTTTTAATTTGACTCATAATACCTCATTAATTTTATGAAACTAATGCTTAGCAATTAAAAATTAAAACTCGGTATTCTCACATATACTCTCTCGTATCAAACTGCCGTGTCACTAGTGTTGTTCACTCTTTATAGAAATAAAAACCAAAAATCAAAGCCACTAGAAATATTACATATTTTACACCCTCCTAGAATGTGATGACTCATAGGGTAGCAGTATCTAAGAAAGCTGCTATTTGGAGAAAGATTGAAAGAGAATTTGTATTCCCTAGAATATGTTTCAACTGTGAACAGAAGCAAACAGTCTGTGAATTGGTTCAAATAAAACCTTTTCTTATTCAGTCATTAAGTTCAGTACAGCTATCAAAAATCAACTTTAGACTGCATTTAAGTCAGAATACATGAAGTTAGTAATACTTAATTCTGTTGCAAGGTAACAATAGAATATGCCACTAGTATTGTGCTCAGACCTATTAGTTCTTAGGTTTCTGCATTTCCAAGTTTTAAACCATTGCTTGAATATTCAAACAAGAAAGTAACTTGAGAGTTAAGAAAGTGACTACTGATTTGAAGGATATTGCTTTTCCTCGTAGAAATACTTTTTAAAACTCGTAGCTGACCTCTACCTAAAATTAACTGTTCAATTACCTTTATATTCATAAACATACAGCCTGAAACAGTATTCTTACTGTAACCTTATCTACACAAATTAATGTGTCATATTACTTGGGTACTTCAAATCAAATTGTAACATAAATCAAATTTTGCATCCGTACCTTAGCTGGTTCACTAGTACTTATGGTCTTCAAAGAAAAAGCTCTTTCCTGCTGTGCTTGAACTTTTGAGGTATCCGCCTGAAATTGCTCTCCAGCTTCTCTATCCAGTTCTTCAGCATCCTACAAAAAGGGGAGTGGGAGGGGAAAAAAAGAAGAGCCCACGTTTGTAGTCAAGTTCTGACTCTTCTCCCCTGTGAATGAGTTTTGTCACCATAATCAGCTTCTATGACTCAGAAAATCTATCAAAAAGAGTAATTGAAGTAGTGGGCTCACACTAGCTTATGCCAACACTCAAAATGTAGAGAACAACGTAATAAAAAAATGGTCATAGAATCCAATGAAGCCTAGAAAGCAGGATGCTTCAAGTAATTTACTAACAAAAATCCCAATCTCAAAGAGTTGCACTTCACAGTCCTGTTAAATTATAAGAATGTGAAATTAAAATTAATTTACTCGAAACACTTTGCAAAAGTATCTTGACTGCTCTCGGTTCTGTGCTTTATTACAAGTTTTAAAATGCAAGCTGTATAGTTTTCTATCCTTATTATGCTTTAATATCTTTGCAACCCAGTTTAGTTTGCCTGTGAAGTAAACCTCAGTATAGAAATTGAAAATATATCCCAAGTATCCAAGAGTCTCAACCTTTACTCCTTAGAAGATCTAAAGTGAAAAGTTTTCATTTTAAATGTGGAATTAGAGTAGTTACACTTGTTAATGGCACTAGAAGAATCCTGTGGTTGTGAAGAGGTCTCTGAGTTTAAACTGGAAACACTGTTCCTTCACTCATTTCCTTATGAAAATGCAGTCACAGCCTAAGCCTGTTGATTCCTGACAGGAAGGAATGGCTTACTCCAAGCTCTTCAGTTACCTTCTACTGCCTTGACAAACATTGAAGTCAACAAACGAGTGTGAACATTCAAGTACAATCAGTGAGAAAGATGAAAATGCTTTAAATGAATGTGTTCCATTTTCAGAGGATAAAATACAAATTTTAAGTGAGCTTGAAGTAGGACTGGCAAGTTAAATTACTAAATTGTTATAACAAGGGTAGCTTCTGTGATGTATTAGCAAATCAGTCTGCTCCTATCAAGCAAAATTCCCACTTCTACATAAAAATTTAATACAGGTAAGTTCTTATCTGTAAACTGATGCCTTCATAGACTGATTGACTGAAAGAAAAAGTAACAAAATTGGAATGGTTGGAGATCAATGAGTAGAATAATAAATCTGATTATGTTAATATAGAAAGCAGGACTCTATTTGACAAATGTAATTTTTTAAAAAGACACCTCACAAGCAATGGAAAAAAATTCAGAATGCCCTCACTGACCTTAAGAATCACGTAGGACACTCATAAGCACCTGTTAATCATAACCTATTAATCTTGACTTAAACTTAGGGTGATAGCAGGGATCAGAACAGATTTCAATTAAAAAAAAGCTGCAGCCGTCGTGCACCCAGACTGAATTCACCTCAAAAGAAACAAGGGAAATCAACACTAGTTCCACCTCCACACAGACAACTTGAAACTAAAATTTCATATAACAGGAACTTAATGTTTTAGAACTTTTAAATAAACTGAATATGTGATAATCATAAAAGCAAATGCAAAGCAAGTATGACTGAAGTTTTTGCTTTCCTTCTTTAATTCATCTAGTCAGATTCCCCTGAACATTGGTCATTTTGTAAAGAATGTAAATGAACGGCTGTCACAATAAACACAAGCAGGATGCATTCTGATCATGAGCTATTAAAAGCTTTCTCCCATTAGGAAACTACTTGTTTCATCTATTCAAACATGATTCAATTGCCATGTAAAGTGCAATCTGCTTTTCCTATTTTTACAAATCTGTTTCAATGCAATTCTTCAAAAGCTATTTAAGTAACACAGAAAACTCCAACCATTCTCATCCTCAAATTGAAAATATTCTTTCCCTCACTGAAATCTGACTCACAGAATAGCTCCACCAATTGAGTTCAAAACATTAGCACTTACCATTTCACATAAATCAAAACAGTACTTCAGAAAACCCTTATATTCTCACACAACTGTACTTGAAGACAGCTTAAGAGAAAACTTCAATTTCTTTCATTCTCCTAACTAGCTATATTCACCAAAGCAGCTGTCTTTCAAAGGACATGTGGAGAAGGCTTCCCATGCAGAGGACAATTCCACCTGGAAGCACCCCTACAGTACAGAATCCAGATTTGATAGAAAAGAAGTAATTCAGGATAAATACTTTCCATGTATTTTCTGCTTTTCGTAAGTCCAGCAAAACTACTAATTATCCCACATTCAACCTGTGAATACAACAAACTAAGGAAATACCAGTAAAATAAGAATTACTTTAACTTTTGAGAAACAATTGTAGACAATCCAATCCCATAAAGGAATTAATTTCCCAAAAATAATTTTTGTTCAAGATGCTAATATCCAAAGATAAGGCAGCTTTGTGATTTCTTTGCAATTGCCTTTTAAACCATCCAGATTTTACCTGTGCAGGAGAGTTAGCTTCTTCACCCTGCTTCTTCTTTTTCTTCTTCTTTTTCTTGGATTTGCCACTTGTAGAACTCTGAAGATTTGGCTCTGCTTTTTCCCTTTCATTATCTGAAATCTTTGTACGGGAACAGAAGGTATTTAGCATTTAAAATGACAATGAAACACACCTTCTGTAGTCTAAACATAAATTAATAGCTTTAAGAAATTGTGTATTCTCGTGGAAATGAACACAGTTCTTATCTGTTCAGTTCATTCTAGGAAGACCACATTCTTTACATGCTATCTGGTAATACAGGTAGAGGAGTTGGGAATGGAAAATGCAACAGACCATGAGGCACTAGTGGCATGGAAATGCTGTTTTTTATACTTGACAATTAAATATTGTAAAGAAGTATTGATAAAAACAGCTCTAAACCCTCCCAGTATCTATGGATAATGTAGTCCTTATAATTATGGCAAGGCAGAAAGGTTTAACATGGAGCTAAGTGATTTCTTTCTTCTCCATAACATTCAGTGTTTTCCTTCTCTGTGCACAGAGCAAACACAGTTGTGCTACTCTTATCAGTGTAACCATGACGAGAGATTATCTTTATCATTACCCTTTAAGTTACTTTAGGAAATGGCAGTGGTAAGGACAAAGTCTTGGAGCTAAGGAGAAAATACCACCTTTTACCTTCTGAGTATCAGCTCTCTCTTCACGCTGAGGAACAGAAGCAACTTTTTCTTCATCTACCCAGTTTCCCCACTCTTCTACTGGTGCATTCCAATCAGAGCTTGGATCAGCTGAAGAAAGTCCATCTACAAAGACGAAAAGGTTTTTTCAGGAATATTGTCTTACTCTACAGGTGCTCATTTCCAGTTTAAAAATGAAAAAAACCCTACACATATATTCACTTCTTGATATCAAGGTACAAATAGCAATTTCCTGTATTTCTGAAAAAAAAGTAAAGACTTCTTGATAAGTGGAGGACTTTTTAAAGTAATGAGTATGACAGTTATTTTACAGAGCCTAATCACAGCAGCAGCTAGCTAGATGCAGTTGCTTCAAGATATGTTTTTAAACTATGTGAAGAGGAACAAATTTAAAAGTTGGTTTTTATCTTAAGCTGTTCTCTGTATTTTCTTTCTAGCCTGTGAAAAAATTAGGATGAACTGTAATACTGATCATTCTTACCTTAGTAAGATTCCTTTACAACTGATATATCTGAAACTATAAATCTTACTGATTCAAAAGTCATCTTATAACACTGACATTTTTAATAATCTTTTTTCCCCTAAGACTCTTAAGTCCATACTCTATTTCATTATTATTCATTTATGATGGAATGATAGATTTAAAGGGTCAGTTACATAAAAATTAAAAATACCTGAAGGGAAGAACTAAGCCTTAGACTGTATGTTTGGTAGAAAGTTGCAGCAAGCCAATGTTAAAACAGAACACATTGTAAAAGATTGTATTTTCACCTCACTTATATTAACATCACAAATATTTGTCCCCCCAGTCTGCACTAAATTGAAGAATAGGCAAATTTGATCTGACAACTAGGTGGGATTCAATTTAAACAACTGAAAATATAGTCAAAATAAAAAGCATTAATAAATCCAATTAAATTTATTGGCACTATTATGAAGCCAAAAATACGCTAAGATATCTTAAGATTAGTTAGCATATTTAGAATAGATACAAACTTTCCTAATAAAAATGTTACATTAATGACACCTACTTCAGCTGCCAAAATTTACTGATTTGAAAAAAAAGTATTACTCAACACTTCCCAGTTTATTTACTTGTCCTCTCAGTTGATGCTTAACAAAAATAATCCATTCTTAGTAATAATAAAAACTAGTAATATTTGTACATAGAGTTAATTTTCTTGTCCTGATCCTGATCAACAGTTGGGTGTACCCGTGTATCACTTTGGCCTAAACTTGCATTTGCCCACTTCTATTAGTGTACTCTTAGTTAACAACTATGATGAAATTCTACCAACAGAAGCTTCAGCCACAAACATTCTATGCTCAGATATGTGAATCAATTATGCTTTTGATAAAATGTAAAACGGATGATTTCCAAACGATTAACTGAAATGTGCTTTCCTTATCCTTAAACTAGGTAAAACATGAAAGATAAGTTTCAAAATTTTCTGGTAACAGAGCAATCATGCCAACAGTGGTGGAGTCAAGGATTGCATCAATCTATTCTACTTTTCCAGTCATTTAACTGCAGTAAGTTGTTCTTAGAGAGAAGGTAACATGCAAGGCTGCTTTTGCCAACTTCCAGAACAATTCTTCAGGTCAATGCCTAATTAGATGCACTATGCTTTTTCACAATCAGGGAGAAGAAAGTGGGGAGTAAACACCAACTTTACGACAACTCCCAAGTAATTTCTGTTATTTCTATCTTGCATATGCTTCCTGTATATGTAAGATCTTCCTAACGTTTGCTAAATGAGAAAGCAAATCAGATTAAATACAAGAGTCTGATGTCACCTTAACTATCCAGTAAGAAGGTAAAAACATGCAGAAACAAACTGACTCGAATTCTATCTACTAAATACATATTTTGCAGACTTGCTGTAGCTTTTCCTCATCACTTGCAGCAAGACTGTTTGATTACAAAGATTCTTCTGTCTTAAAATGCATGAGCTCTCTCATTTCTGAGTTTGAATATCCAAGTATTTTTCCTAAAAATTAGCCATTTTCTACTAGAATTTATCAAAATACTTCTAATTCTGTCAAACACTCCATTAGCTTACAGAAGTCAAGCATTCCAGATTTTTCCTCAGACACCCACCAGTGTCTAATACAAGCAGCTAATATGGATAACTACACTTTAACAGTAATTAACATTTTGTTAATGAGCACTTTAGAGGAACATACTTAACCCAGACCATTCGTCATCAACAGGGGGTTGAGCATGACTTAAATCCCACTGAAAATCAGAAGTACCAGCCTGAGAAACTGATTCACTGTTGGAACCTGAAAGGAAATAAATAAAATTGTACTTGTAAGTGTCCTGAAGTTTTCTTAGGGAAAGAAGTCAAATCAAAGTAGGAAAGAAGAACAAAAGGCTCAAAGAAAAATGTCAGATTTTAAGGACTTGCAGGGGACAGGAAAACTAGTAGGCTCTTGTGCATGAGGTATATTCAGGAAACCAGGAAGCTGAAGAAGGAAGACAAAATAAAGCCATGAGAAAGAAGAGCATGAAAAGAGATAAGGGTGAGTAACTGAAAAACACAATGAAATTTTATAGGTAATAAAATTGTTACCCTGGAGAAGCTTAAAAGAAAAGATCACTAGAAAGAAACCACATTAATTACACTGCAGATCAAATAAATTCTACATTACTAAGAATCTAATTCTCATTTAAAGCAAAGGTTTCAAGAAAATAAAAGCAGCAGGACAAACAACAGTGAGGCCAGCACCAGCCATAAAAGGTGTTACACATCTAACATAACTGTTTTCAGAAAAATAAACAACAAACAGAACCATTTCATAAAAAAGTAAACAAAAACTAATTGTAAGAATGAGATAATATTTTACTGTATGATGAAATTTCTGAAATTCAGTTTGAATAGAACCTGGGTCTTACACACACCTCTGCAAAAGATACCTCAGATGACAGAAACACAGACGTTCTCATTTCTTTTGCAGTCACTTTGCATTACAACATTGTTGGCTAAGGTGCATCAAAGAAAACTAATATACTTCACTTTTTCATATTTCTCTTGAAGTTGAAATGGTGGTCTTGCAGCTGAATCTTAGCTCAGTGTTCCATCTTACTTTATTTAATAAAATTTCATAAGTTTTAGCTTAGACACTGAACTCAGATTCAGATGGCTGCTTGGGTGTTCTTTTTTTTTTTTTTTTTTTTTTTTTTTTTTTTTTTTTTTTTTTGTTTTGTTTTGTTTTGTTTTTTTTTTTTTTTGTTAATTAAAACTCTCCGTACAATTAAGATGCTGGACACTGAGCCTGAGTTCAAAAGCTAAAAGCCTGTAAACTGCAATACAAGCAAATACAGCCTCAGTGCATAAGCACTTGGCCAGCTACTTCCAAAAAGAAAACTGCCATGGCAAGCTCATGGCGTAAGCAAGCAAGAGCAGAAAACCTGACATATCATCCCTTTATTGTATAATAAATCATTGTAGGACTTTTGTTAGGGGTTTAACACACAAGATTTATTATGAAGACAGGTTTGTACAGAACTTTTCAAAAAAGAAAACCTCAGAGCTTCAGTATTTCCATCTGTCATACAGAGAAAAGACTTAAATCCTGCCTATGGAACATATTTTTTTAAAGTAGTGATTTGATTCCTTGATGGGAAAAAGCTCACTCGTCAAATAACAAACCTCCCAAAAGACTGGGGTAAATGGGCTTTCCCAGAAAGAAATCTTCAGATCTCTAGCTTGAGACATGGCAGTGCTGAGCAGTCTCTTACGCCCATTATTTAGACTTTTCACAAAACCAAGAAGGTTAAATAAGAAATTACAGATTCACAGAATTATCTGGGTTAGAACATACCTTAAAGATCACCTAATTCCAAGCCCCTGTAGTTCCAACCTTCTTATTAATATTCTGTGATTGATCTACCTCTAATTATCAACTTAAAACAGTTACTTTACTGCAAAATTTCAGCATAATAAAATAGCTTTTTAAGTGTCTTCCACCTCTTTGCAGTACTATTCTCAAAGAAAAATGAGAAAATGTGTATTAGTAACACTTGGCACTGTGGAGTAGAAGAGAGTGGAAAAATCTTTGGAAAGGCACACATACCAGAAACTCCAGGAGTTAATCCAAATGAGGAGAAAGAAGTAGAATTCTGTTCAGAGGTATTAATCCTTGCATCCACATTCCAAGCAGCTGTGGGGGAAGGGAAGAAAAATAAAAAGAACATCACACACTGCTGGCAATGTTGAAAATTTAGCTATTTAATTATGAATTGAGTAAGAAAAACACTGGCTAGTCCAGCCATGATTACGTTTCACACAACTGAGGGCATTAATCAATGCTGATAGAGATGTGACTTTACGAACACACAGCTTGAAACAATTTTCAAGCTTTCCAAGATCATCTTCCCTTTACAGGCTTTTCTATGTATAAACTTCTCACAAAAGAGAAGTCAATTGTTTCTTGGGCCTCATACTATTATTCCTCCCATTACTGCAAGACATACTAGACTATTATATGTAAGGCAGAAAAAAAATAAGCAGAAATAGCCAGGAATAACTACTAGTGGCTTTTATTTAGAATTACATTTACTTAACTGGGGCAGAAGGGGCTAAAAACTGGACAGGTATTCCAGATGTTGTCCAAAAAGTAGACAGTCACTACCCCCCAGTTTACTGACTCCTGTGTTAATGCATCTCAGCATAATGTTGGTAGGATGTTTGCTGCTAGGATCTACAGCGGGCTCATGTCCAATGTGGTGCCCACCACAACTCCTCGCCCACAAAGCTGCAATCCAGGCAATCAATATCCAGCCAGGGTTTCTTCCAACCCAGATTCAGCACTTGACATTTGTCCTCGCTGAACTTCATGGGGTTCCTGTTGGCCTATTACTCCCTTTAGGTTTGGGTCCTTCTGGATGGGATCCCTGACCTGGGCTGTTTCACCTGATTCCTGCCCCCACACTTTGGTGTAATCTGGAAACTGGATGTGAATGACATGATTGCTTCTTCCAAGTCACTTATAAAGGTGATAAACAGGACAGTTCTAAGTACAGCCCTGTGACATCCCCCCTGTCACCAGCCTCCAGGGAGAGTAGGACTTACTGACATTACTTTATCCCTGACCAGTTTTTCACCTATTCTAGTTTGGATACAACAATACTGCGAGAGCCAGTGTTGAAAACATTAGTCAAGCCATCATGAAAGACTGCTCTTCTTCACCCACAAACTTATTTCTTTTACCAGAAGCAAATCAGCTTGGTGGACATGATGTATCCTCGGTAACAAAACCAACAAAAAGCTGGTCAGTCACCACAAACTGCCTTATTAGAATACACAGCAGAACGCATCTAGACAGAGCATGAAAAAACCCTTTACTTCCTTTAGCAATGGTAAAGCTTCCAAGGGTATACCAGATCTAGCCTCAGGAACTCCATTTCAATATATGAAATAATTGCAATAAAAGAAGACAAATAAAAGAGAAATAAAAGGTCTAGACTTCTGCAGATTATGGCTGTTTTGGATTTGTGCTGAAAACAGGGTTTGTAATACAGGGACGTGGCTGAGCAGTACTCAGAGAGAGTCAAGGCCCTCTCCACTTTGTGTATTGCTGGCAGCAAGGCGGCTGGGGCTTGTCTGCCCAACAAGAAGTTGGAAGAGACAAAGCCCAGAGAGGTGACCCCAACTGACCAAAGGAATATTCCTTACCATGTGGCATCATGCTCAGTATATAAAGCTGGGGTGAAAAGGAGGAAGGGAGAGCTGTTTGGAGTTACGGTGTTTTTCTCCACAAGTCACCATTACACATGATGGAGCCCTGCTTTCCTGGAGGTGTCTGAGCACCTGCCAGCTCATGGGAAGTAGAGAATAATTTCCTTGCTTTGTTTGCACACATGGGTTTTGCTTTCCCTATTAAGCTGTCCTTATGTCAACCCATGAGTTTTCCAGCTTTTCTCCTTCCAATTGTCTCCCCCATCCTGCTGGTGGGAAAGCTGAGTGAGCGGTTGGATGGGGCTTGGCTGCTGGCTGGGGTTAAGACTCGACAAGACAGAAGGGGCACTGCTGACTACAAAGGAACACTGCTTTCCAGAGGAGATGAGGATTACTTAGACTATACAGTAGGAAGGGCCATGCCACAGCATTTACTAATTTGATGATCATTGCACAGAGAGAAATCAATAAATCTCTTCTCCATTATTACTATGGACAGCACAAGTAAAAAAAGGCAGAAAATTGTACTGAGCACTAAAAATCAGAGTCTAATGACAAAAACAGTATAACACTAAGTGTGACAAGAGGTGAACAATTTTTATGCCTGGGGCCTAAAAGAACCTGATAAAACTGTACACAGTTGATTTAATCATGCTGGACCAACAAAATAGACTTACAACCTGGGTTTTAAGACATCATTTGAAAGAAATTACACTTTAAAATGGCTTAGTAATGACCTTCAGAACTTTATGAAAGTGATATACAACACTTATTCCTTCATAGAAATAATTTTATGTCAGATAAACTCAAAAACCCCAGCTTAACTGTACACAGAGACATAGATGCTAAGCCATCAGAACTTACAGTAAACAGACATTGTTAACATTTCACTTGACCACATCAAGATTTTTTTAATATATGAACATAAAAATATTTCAGAAGTCCACTACTAAAAACTACATTTATGTAAAAATGCTTATGTGAAGCAAGTTCTTGGAAATAGCTTACCAATAGGAGTGAACAAAGATCGCTCTTTCCAGGGCCTGCCCACCAGGCTTACACCCCAGTCCTTTCCATTTCCATTAGCATCTCCAGTGTCTTGGCCCCAAGCCAATGTCTCAGTCTTCCTCTTCCCAGCTGCAGTTGAAGGAACAGATGTCCATTTCTCCTCCCCTACACCAATCTGTGAGGAGATTTTTACAGACTTCTCATTCCAGCTTCCTCCATTTACTGTATGGCTTTCACTCAATCCTGGAGAAACTTAAATACAATAATAAAAGTATTACTTAAAATAAGAACTAGGTGAAGAATTAAAATATCACTTATATGCACATTCACTTAATAAAAAACTCCTGAATGAGCAGCAGCTTTGTTACACCAGTGTAATACACACAGGGCTGCTGCTCTGCTCTCAGCTGATTTTCCAGTTCAGATGATATGCACCATCTGTCAACTAGCTTGAAGAGGGAGGAAAAAACAGCACCAACTGCACTCTCTTTCCTCATCTCTTTCTTTATAGGGCTGATGTATTGGTGAACCAGTGTCTCTAGGTAAGAAAAAGTGTGGGGAAGGTACTTTAAACACTGTCAGCTAATTTCTCTTAGAGAGCATGGGGATGACTAGTGGAAATGCCCATGCACTAAACAAAGAGTATTTTCTGCTTCACAACTGCACGCAGCAGTTTTCCAAGCAGGATGTACATGAAATTACCAAGTATTAGCAAATATTTCCCAAACACTACAAAGGATTTATCAAGATCATAGATATCATACTGACCATAGAGTACCTCACAGTAAGAGATAAAATCATAGTAATGCTCAATTTGTGACATATGTTATGTTACACTAAGATAAAAGACCACAACACTGCAAGTCTCTGCTACATGCTACCCTGATGAGAAATTACTAGCTACTCCAAGTTTAATGTATATTTTGAGAAGTCAGCAGTACACTGAGACAAAGATCATGATAGAAGATTTTAAAATTTATGTCCCTCTAAAATATAAGGGCTAGTGCATCCAGCCTCACTTCCTATATATCACAAACCTTTCTTGAAGTGCTTTGTACATCAAATCCCCTTTCTCTTTTTATAGATGCAGTGGAAAAACCAGAAAAAATTGCTCTTCTACCAAGCAATTAAGAAATACTTGCATATTACAAGTGTATCGCTTAAACAGTAAGCCAAACCCTCATGCACACATGAGTATCATATGCCAACAAAAAATACAGACCAAACATTCTATTTTTCAAATGAACTTGTAACTCTGGCAGAATGAACATGCCAAATTCAAGCTGGCCTCACTGACACAAAATTATTTAAGTGAGATGTGCCTAGATTTTCTCAGACAAATCAATTCCAAATACAGATATCTGTAAGGCGACACCACTCCTGTACAAAAACCACTGCCCTTTCTCAACAGCACTAGCATTGCTCCTGTCAGTAAACATCCTCCTAGCATAATATGAAATATTAGGGAAAGGCAACAAAGAATACCAAAGAGGCAATAACCAAACTGCAGTTGGTAGAAAAGCCTTTCTGCAACTTTGCAAAAAGGCAGCTGAGGCCCTGAAGCAGGAGCTTGATTATTTTCTGTTTATTAAACTACTCTCTTGTCAAACACTTTAACTTCTAAATGACCAGCCACTTCTCACTGAATCACAGAAAACTTAAGATTGAAAAGGATCTCTCAGTCACCTAATCCCACCTTCTGTTCAATGCACAGCAAAATTACACTATGTTACTGAACTTCTTGAAACCATAAAGGCTGATTGCCCAAAGATGCTTTGAACTATCTCATGAAGAGCTTTTTTCCCCATGACCTGTCAGAATTTCCCCTTATTGAAACTTGACAATTGTCTCCTGTCCTCCCATTAGGTACCTCTGAAGAATACAGCTCCCTCCTTCTGTGCCACAGTACAGGAAATTTGCATGTGAAGTAAAGCTCTCAAAAACAAGCAGAAAAGGATTCCCTTTCTGGATCTGTGTGCTTAATAATTAATTTGCTGACTTGCTTATTAACACTAGCTACTTTTGATTAAAGCAACACAGCTAATGTTGGCTATAAATAAGTAAAAACCATCTTGATTTCATTATGGCAAACTGATTCACTTCAAGTATTATTATAGCAATATCTGTTACTAGAAAACTGTTAAGATTCACTAGTCAAATATTTTAAATTATGTGTAGGACATATGTCAAGTATATTCTTTTTATAAACATGTAAGTATGTAAGAACTTTCAAAATTAATGTATTTGTGCATCTCAAAGGAGAATGTAAAAAACTGAGTAACTTGCATATTCAACCTGAAACAAGTGTGAACAATAATCAGGACTTGTGAGCTCTTTGCAGTTATTAATACCAGGGTTTTCTTTAAGCAAGTAATTCATGAACACAAGTAGGTTAGTTTGAAAAGCTAGCATTAAGAATTTTTCAGCAAAGCTTAAAAATAAATGTTACTGCTCTGCACACAAAATTTTTAATAGGTCACCTGTCTGAACATTTGATATATTAAATTGTATTCCTACATGTAATAGAAACTGTTCTCAACTTCTTAAGAAATAACTAACTTAGAAGTATAACATTTGCATAGTCAGAAGAGCCAGTAAAGTTCCACATCAGTAACTCAAAATCCTACACAGACAGTTGCCGGTTTTACTTCTGTAAAATACTTCTCTAGTTACTTAGGATGACCAATAACGAGAACTTTTTACCTTGTGGAATTGATGACTCCCCCTTTGCAGGTTTAGAACTGTTAATCTGTGCATTCAGAAGTGCATCACCTGATTAAGAAGTAAGAGGAAACAAAGCTAGATGAAGTTTTTTTAAATAGCAACAGCTGTAACAATCTTGTAGCAATCCATTACTAATATTTTAAGAAAAGAATATATTAGTACCTCACAGTAAATTAACACAATTCCAGAAAACTTAAGGATAAAATTAAATGCTTTATTTTTTATTATTTGTGTTTATGTTGCAGGCAGAATGCACTCCAAGTGACTTAGGACCCATATACCAAGTGACTGCACATTTCAAAGAACTTCAGCTACTTTCCCAATGAATGAAGAGCATAAATCTAAAACACAGGTTGTCATTCACAAGAAAAGAGTGGCTCTAAGTATTTCAGACTTGCAAAGATTTCTAACTTACACCTTACCATGAAAACATTAGATACAGCTGAATTCTTTTTGAATTAGTAGTTGAACAGTAGTTGAATTTTAGTCTTGTACAAGGCGATACATAAGATACAAAGAAAGTATGATACATAAAGGATTCTGACTGGAGAGGTCACAGTAGTTATGGTTAGCAACAGTGCATAGAGACAGTTGGAACTACCATTTCCTGAAGCTCTGTGTAAACGGACGGGGGAAAAAAAGGCAACAGGAAACAACTGCTCTAATCCTCAGGGCAACAGTTATGCACTTAGTCAAGGTGCAAATGAGTGTTAATGAAACAGGAGGGTGAGACACACAAATTTCAATATATTTTTTCAAGGTACCAGACAGTTGTTAGGCTCAGTCTTTTTGTCACTTTGCTCAAACATCAAGTTTCATTTAATTAAAGCACCTATTTCTCAGTTTTACCTAAATATGAATTCCTGTGCCTACACATTCTTTAAATGAGCCCATGCAATCTTTGGTTTCTGTAACAGCAGCAGCCATGTCTACTGAATCCTCAGCTACAGTAAATGACTACTAAATCTCAGCCACATGTGCCTTACCATTATGAACAGCTTTAGTACAGGATGCTAATAAATCTACATTGGTAAAAATGCCTACACATTAAGCAGCGAATGATATTTTAAGAGAACTTCAGGGGCATCACCTTCCCACAGAGAAGCACTAAAAAGCTAAGGAGTTGGTGCTGCTTGCAGCAGACACAGAGCACAAGTGAACAGGGACAGGTCTAGGAAGCTGTGCAGCAACCGACAGCGCACCAGTGTGGATGTAAGCCAGTGTCTTAGCCACTTGCTCCAGAACACTCTCTTGAGCTTCTCCAAAAATGTGACTAGAAAAGGGGGGGTTTTGCACAATGAGAAAGTACTTTTACACAGCTTGAAAGTTTTTCCTCAAGAGTTTCACCTCCAAATATACCTAACATACAACCAAAAGAGAGTCATTATTTAAGCATTCAAGTAAAGTTATCTTTCTAGGACACATTCAAAGACCTATCAACCATCAACCACAGACCATCATACCTTTATTTTTTCTGAGACCAACCGGAAGTGATGATGTAGGCATCAGCTGTTCAATGGACACTGTAACTGTGTTTTCTATACCCTGGAGATTTGATTCTCCTGAGCCACTGTCGTTCAGCACCTTGTCTCGCTTCCGCTGCTGACGCTTCTCTCTGTTACTGATTTTTGTTTCCCAGGCTCCTAAAACATCACCCAAATGAAAACATCACTAAGTCAGAGAGGAAGGAAAGATTTTTAGCTTTATCATATCAATATCAAACAGAAGTCTGAGGACAGTTTAACCAGTCAGCTTTAACCTTAGTTTGAAAACACAAACGGCCAAAAGTAAGTTTTTCTGTGACAATACTTGGCTTCACAGAGCAAAACATGGGTAACATGAGCACCCTACTGTGTATAACTTCTTGGGTTTTATAAGGTTACTTTAAAAATCAGTTGAAGTTACTAAATACAGTTGTTTCAAAGATCAGATTTCCAGATACAATATGTGACTACAGACTTATGAATTTATGTTTCTTTATGACCCAAACACAGGTAAATCTTGAACAGCATTTAAGCCATAATGTTTGCATTTTATGTATGTTTGTGTTCAGTACCTTCATCAACTTCCTTGCCATCCAGACGAGATGCATCCTGAACAGTTTTGGAATCTCCCTTTGATTTCTTTTTTTTCTTTGACTAGAATAAAAAGAAAACATTATCTTAGTGATTAGTTACTGATCACTTGGCATAGTGATTCAGAATTCCCTCTCCCCCCTGCCCCAAATACAGAAATAAATTTAAAACAGATTCTCTTGAACGACTCTCTGTGAAAGACTTATGCAGCACAGAAATGGCAGGTGGGGGGAACACTACTTATGCTGCAGAGTACAAGGTCAGGCAGAAGAGGCTACGCTGGCAGCATCAGTCACAGAGGAGTCAGGAGCTGTTGAACAGGCAGATCCCACCCTGTCAAAATTTTTTTTGTGCACAAATATAAAGTTACACATGGAGAAATAAATAATGTTGGTAACTCCTTTAAAAAAAAAATTAAAAGTTCCAGCTTGGAAGTTACTTCAAAACATAAGCTGCGATTAGAGCCCATACATCGCAAACTTTTTTCCCCCCAAGGTTTCATCAATTTAACCAGAAGTTATAGGCTTCCTAGGTATAAGAGCTAAGCTAAACAAATAGGAACAGACACGACTACTTCTGCAAATAGTTTTGGTGGAACAGGTAGCAACACAGAATGTTGAAAAGATAGTGTTGAAAAAAATCCCAGAATACTGGGAGAAAATATACAGCAGAAAACCATGGAGCAAATGGACTTGACTGCCTTCACAGAAAGAAAATACAGTACTGAGAACCTTTTCAATCTAGTGAAGAGAGGTTATAAGAACTACCAGATAAATATGAATGAAAAACAACAAGACTTTTAAAAGGAATATGGTTATCCACTCAAAAGTTGTAAGGGGAACTATTCACTTATTTACTGTCTCTGAAATGTTCTAAGAATGCTGGATGTCTTTCTCAAATATGTCTGCCAGTGTCAGATATAATCGGCAGCTCTATACCTGAGTTTCCACTGTTTGGTTTTCTAGTCTTAAATGTCAAAGAAGTGTCTAAATCTCTCTAGGACTCAGAACTGGTAACACCTAAACTACTACCACAGCTGCTGCAGATATTCTATGGGCCCCCAGAATGGCCCATATGCCTTATGTGGCAGTTCATATGCCTTAGAGTTACCATGCCCTGAAAGTAATCTGTAGTTTCAATAAGGTACTGAGAGCAGCACAGCTTGTTAGGGCAGCAAAGATGATAAGAAATTCCCTGCACCACACCTACAACACTTAGGGAACTGATTTGAACAGTTAACTCATGGTTTAATGCACTAGAGGACCCAAACCACAGATGCACCCAAACTGAATTCTCATTTGCTCAGCAGACTACCTTTATGCATATACCAGCTAACTAATTTCTGAAAAGCCTCCAAAAGAGAACTGCTGGTTTCAAAAGCAACCTGAGAAGAATTGGTTCTAAAAATACGAACAAGTCAAATTGTTTGCTAGGGCAACTTCTAAGGAAAGAATTAAAAATAAAAGTGAAAATTAGCATTAAAATTAGTTATAAATTGCCTCTTCAAGCTCAAACAGAGAAAGATTAGTAAGTTTCTACCTTTGTCTCCCATTTGCAGCTACACTGAGATTGGAACTTGAAATCCTAAAGTTTCCACCCACAAAGCCCTAACTACCCAACTGTCCTCTGGCCTCAGAGAACACCTGAAATTACTTCAGAAGTCTCCCAGACAACAGCTCAAGATCACTACTCTTCCAAATTGTAATTTCAGTTTCCTTAAATAACTAGCTCCTATGGAAGTACTACCATCAAGTTTTACACTTTTCAGGAAAACATCAAAGTTTAACAGCTGAAATAGATGTTTGGGATTAACAAACATCGTTTTTAAGAAGATCATGAATGCAAATCTTGAAAATGTGTTTACTTTCCTTAACTGTGTTACCCTGTACCGAAAAAGCAGAACCATAATTTTTTATCCAACTAACCAACCACCTGCTAAACTTGGTACTGCACCAGTTGTTATCTCAGTACCAAACTGACAGGAACAGCAAGAGATGCTAAAGCCAGACAGAGCAAGGCAGCCGGTCATTCTGCAGAGGTCTGTGCATTCAGAGTATCACCTTCTGCAACACACAGAGATGTCAGTGTTGGCTCTGCCAACAGCCAAAGAGCACATGAGGAATACTGCAGGCCTGCCAAAGTTTTTTAAGTCTTTAAGATGCATTGTGCCCCATGCAAGAACAATAGAAAATTAAACCTTTCTTCTTGATCCCTAGTTAAATAATTATTTCTGGTATTCAGACAAAGCAGTTATGTGCTTGCAAACAGAATGAATGATGACATTTTAACTTCCCACAGCCTCATCCACAGTCACTTCTTAGGTAACAGTCCCTTACACTAAAACACTAAAAAACCCCTTGTACTGTGGCAAGTCACTAATTGCAGAATCATAAACCCAGATTCCAGATATTACCCAAATCTTCCCCCCAACATGCATGAAATTCACATGCTGCCAAAAAATACAGAAACATAAAGGATGTGTGATTTTCACGGAAGGCATATACTGAAGCACAAAAAATAACCATGCCCTTCAGGCCAAAGATAATATGTATTCACATATGTACACACATGCACATACAACTTCAAGCACAGCTATTGTCTTGTACCATCCATCCCAAAGATGGTACACAGACACACACACAGGACCCCTTACAACCTCAGGGGGTTTATAATGTTACAAATGTTACAGATGCCCTGAGAAGCATTACCAATAATTAGATGGCTATAGAGTTATCTGTAGTTCAAAAGAAGTGCTTAAGCATGCTTTCAGCTGAAGGGTAACTATTTATTCCTGACCCAAACATTTCTTGCACAGGGTCCCCCAAAGCGATATGAAAACACAATTTGAATAATCATCGACATCCATTGAGTGGCACTCATTTCCTAGAGTTGTAGCTTCAGACTCACATTTTAAAATTCAGATCACTATGTTTGCAATTTTAAGGTGAAGTTGAGTTTAGGATTTAAACATCTTATCTACTTGAAAACCTGCAAACAGTTATTCATTCACATTCAAATTGTGTTATGTTCTTGGGAAAAAAATCCAGCAAAGTCAATCTGATATGCAAAACATGGGGAAGAGAAAGAGCCACAGCATGGAACTTTATGGCCAACCTATTTCACAGAAAAGTCACTCAATTTGCTAATGGCAAAATATTTAAAGCCTTACAGAAAACTAAAAGGATATAGTCTTTGAGCCAAAATACTAACCACAAAAAAGGTTATTGGAGGGTAGTCAATCTTATTAAAGCTTGAATGAGCTAAAGAAATGACAACAATCATGGAATGGCTTGGGTTGGAAGGGACCTTAGAGATCATCTAGTTCTAATCCCAGCCATGGGCAGGGACACCTTTCACTAGACCAGGCTGTTCAAAAACCCGTCCAGCCTAACCTTGAACACTTCCAGGGATGGGGCATCCAAAAGGGCAACCTGTTCCAGTGGCTCACCACCCTCACAACAAAGTGTATCTGACTGTTTATACATAATCTTTTATTTTTCCTCAGTATAGTTAAAACAAAAAGCATTTTATTGAAGAAAATAAGTCAGACAGTGGGAAAATTTCATGCACAATATTAGCAGAAGAGCCAAGCAAAAGAATTATCAAAGGCCCAATCATATCCATGCTGCCCATAAATGACAGCATGTATGGTAAAATTAGTCCTCACAGTCCAAAAAATAACACAGCCAGTAGCATGGTTACCTTTTAGATTAGATATTGCAGATCATGTTTAAAAAGATATTTTTAATGTAGCTATCTAATTTGCATAACAAAAAGCTCACACCAGACTTCAAAGCTCACATTTCTCATCAAAAATCAAGAACTCTAATTACTAATGGATACATCTGGCAAAAGAAATAGGCAGGCACATGGTCTTAATCCTTTGAATAGTAGTCCCCCAAATGGCAGACCATTTACAAGGCACTTAACAATACTATCTTTATGCTGCATCCCCATAGAAGCCCTCAAGATGAAACAAACTTTATTTCTGTAGGCTTAACACTGTCACATGATGAACAGAGATATCAGTGTTTAGTGGGGGGCTGGGAGTGAGGTTTCCTTGACAAACATTCTGTGATAAGGCATGTCTCAGAAGTTAAGAAAATACTACTTTATCTCTTTTAAACTGCAAATTAGATTAGTACCCTTCACAGTAATAAATCTGCCTCTTCACTCATATAGGTAACAGGATTTCCAACCAAAATCAGAGTTATTAGATATTGAAATAATATACATCAAACTTCAACACTGCTGCTTTGTATCCATAACTCACCTTTTCATTCTTCTTTTCTGTGTCCACAGGTTGCTTTATATTGTCTTTACGGACAGTTTGTATTACTTCATCTTCTGACACATCAAGGAAAGATCGTCCATTAGGCTGTGTAAACAATGAGCATAAATAATAAAAAAAATTAGAGAAAGCAGATGAAGCAAAGCTCAAATTACACTATTATTGAAATGCAATTACTTGTTGACAGAAAAATGCCTGTAAGATTATTGAATAGAGCAGACCAAATTGTGGATTGCTGTTCAAAGGATCTACTGCAATTCTGTACTTTAACAAACACAGAAATGAAAAAGGAAAGAACAGGACTTCTCATTTCATCTCACTCCTATTCAATCCAGGAATTTCATAACAAAAGGTAAACTTCTGAAATTTACCAGCTTTTAAAATTACCCAGAGCTATTCTGAAAACTGATTCAGAACAGCTACAGTTGTACACATCATAAATTATCTAATTAAATTAACACAATTACCACTTTGTAGCAGTTCAGCAAGAGGATGAATTTTTAGAAGTAATTTCTACATTGACCAAACATCTGCAATTTCTATCTATCCATATTCCTCCCAGCTCACTTCCTTCACAAGTTAAACTTCATAGTAGAAGAGAAATTAGAAATCAAAGATGAAGCATGACTAAACACGATACCCCATTGTTCTTTTCAGACAGACTTGATTACAGGCATTACACGAGTCTACCATTTCCCCCTCACACAATTAAGGAAAGAAAATTAGCATGTATTATTCAACATATAAAATTAAAACTCTGGACAATCATTAAATGCGTCTTTACATTACCTTTGACAGCAAAGGCATACACCTTAGCCTACATATTCCCCACACAGAAATGTAGTAATTTAGAAGTCATTTACTTCCAACAAAAAGCTATGACTGAAGTTACTCTGCTTAACTGCAGAAAATATGAAAATATGCATATACAATACTACTGTCAGCCATTAATTTCACTGCATGAAAAACAATTCTTAAGAATAGTAATTGACAGAGTCCACACAAATGTCATTGGTTCACGTTCAGAATGACTCGGATAAATTCATGACTGAAAACTAAATAAGCATAAATAGCTACTTCAAAGTTGCTTTAATTCCTACAATTCTTTCAAAATAAATTTCAAGCTCTATTACTTTTATGTGGGTTTTTTGTTATTAAAAACCCAAAAGCTATTTTAACTCTGCATCACACAAACCTAATTGCTTCCAAGTAAAACAAAAGCTGTATCACAACTTAGTGTGGCCTATTCCTTCAAATATTAGATCTGATGACTGTTACAGGCATTTAAGTCTTGCCACATTGTATTATGCTTACAAACCATCCTTGGCATGATTTCACCAGTGCATAACATAGTATTGCTTACTGTAGTTAGCAAGGGTGCCAACTTCTTCAAAGTAACTATAAATAGAAATAGATCAGGTCACCTAACCCCTCTTCTCCTGCAGCAACCAGCTTTAAACTAGACTTTTCATATCTAATATGCAGTACATTTCCCTCAGCATTCTGAAAATAAAGTATATTTTACAAGTCTGGTCTAGGAACTCTCTCTGAAGGTTTTTCTCAACAAAGTCCACCTTATTTGGTATATTTCCCAGGGATACCAAAGAACTGATATTTAATCTTGAAAATAACACATTGCCAAAAGTCAGTTCTTGTGCCTATTTCGTCCAGATCCTGTTTAGCAGTAAAGTTAGATAACATATTTGATGCATTGGATATATTGGATGTGTATCAAAAAAGTTTACAGTCAACTAACATTTAAAATTCTGTACCTTGCTTTGCTTCTTAGCTATTACATAGATACCTTAAATTGAAAACTGCCTTCTTAATTCCTGTCAACTATTCAATAAATAGAAGTTTCAAACTTTAATTAAAAAAACTTCAGCTGTTTCTTGGAACTAATAAACTAATTCATATCCATTAAAAACCCTCTGGAAAAATTCATCCACATGACTGTTCAAAATGCTGTCTGATCATCTGATCATGTAAACAACAACCTCTAGAAATTCGTTTGAAAACTTGCACTTTGATACATTCAGGGAGAAATACATCCCTTCATTGTAATACCCCCCTTTTCAGTGGAAGCTTTCCACATTTATTTTCTGCTCATAGATGAATCATAGAATTTTAACCAAAATCCATGTGACCATTTTTGGATATACCAAAGAAAGCAACAGAAGAGGCAAAGAAAAAAGTTTTTCTATGGTATTCAGAAATGTTTCATTTTAAAAAGACAAGCACAGCCCAAAGTTTAGAACTTTCATGGGCAATATATTAAATATCCACTGACAAAATTAATTAATTCAAAATTGTGCAACTTATTTGCCATCTTTTTAACTCTCATCTTAAAGCTGCCAGGCATGATGCAACAAGGCAGAAGTAATGCTGTCAGTAACAGTACTGATTACTGAAGGCTTTTCTTGCCTGAGTATATTAAAATTCCATACTTAAACTTTTTTCACACCCATTCATACGAGGGTGTTAAGATATACCAAATGTAGAAAAGGTCTTGCTTAGACTGTCAAAATGAAAAGTACTCTTTAAACATGGTAGTACAAACGATTACTCAGGTTCACACTTCAAAGAGTAGTAATGAAATTGCTATCACCTAAATCTTACAACGCTGTATTTGCCAAAGTCCTTGGTTACACATTATAAAGATACCTCTGCTTAGAACACCTTTGGCCAATGAAAGAATCTGTTTACCAATGTTTTCTGAAAGCTTCTCTTCAGACAGAAAGTAAGCAATTTTCTCTCTGAGGCCTGAAAAATCCTACAGCCCTACTTCTGCCATTTGACCACTAACATACACACAAACCAACCCGTGAATGTATGAATGTATGAAGTCTTTACATAATCTAAGTGCAAATAAGCACTAAACAGCCATAGCCCAGAAAGTTCTTCCAATCAGACCAAATATGAACCTTCTTCAAATGAATGCAAACACTTTTAGTAGAACGTGTAGCATTTATTCTCCAGGTGCACGATAAACAATAGGAAGTACATAGTCAATCTGCTATCTTCCACATCTACAAATAGATGGTGTGAATGACTTCCTAAAGTGGTAGCAGAGCACAGAAGGTGGCTACTCTCGAGTTTCTGTGGTGCTTGGCAGATTGCACAGAAACCACCTAAGAACAGCTTCACCTTTTTCTGCTGAAGTAGGAGATAGAGACATAGTAATTATTTAGAAGGGGAAGGAATCAAAGTTAAATATCAAGTTTTATGGACAGAAAATAAAAAATTCTTAATGGGGCCAAAGAGCTCTGCCTCTTCGAGAAAAAAAAAAAAAAAAAAAAAAAAAAAAAAAAAAAAAGAAAAAAGAAAAAAAACTTCAGGTTTACTGCACAGAATCTGATGTAAAGACACCATGGTACTTTGCTTCAAGCAGCCTGAGAAAGCCAGAACTGGCTCTGTAAAATTTAATGCTAATGAATGCCAAACAGTTTCAGCTCTGTTTTTTTCTCAGTCTGTTCACAGCAAGTAAATAAACAGAATCTCACAGGTACTACTGTATTCAGTCAATGCAGTGCTACTCAAAGAAACCTATTTTACTAAGAACAGAGGTAAGTTGTACCCTGCTTATACAGGTACTGAATAAAGCCACATGCAAGGAGAAACAGCAATGAATACTCTTCCTCAGAAAAGCTGCAGTGAAGAACATTTCTGATCCTGACTGATGTTACACATCACCTGCCATACAGTGAGCTCAGTAATTTTGTATTAAAGTAACCCTACAGCTTCTAATTAGACATCTTAAAGCCACAGACCAGTTGCTCTAAGCTTTCTGAAACGCTCGCAATGGAAATCTAGACCCTGGGATAACAAGCCCTGTAGTAAATCTACTGGTAATAGGCTTACAATTTTCCCCTCCCGGCCCTCAGTATTAGAATCACAGCGCACAAACCACATGATGGAAATGACCAGGCAGCAATCAGTAAGAATTTTTGTTGCATCTCTAAGTTTCCAACGTTATTTTGAGAATTTTTCACACGAAAGTCAGAAAACACTGGGACATGCTAATATTGGTCTCCCTAAACTTATCTTGTAAAATGAGCACAAGGAAGGCCTATTAAACTTTGCCACTGGTGTAAACTTATTTGTGCTGCAGTTAATGATTCTGTTTGTGCATTTCCTTTTGGAGGAAGGTAGCACTTTCTTCATCTCACCTTGGATATAATTAATACAAAGTACCATAAATTTTTAATTTTTAATGATACAGAATGACAGCTGAAAAACCACTTTGCTCTTTTGATTACAAAAAGATTTGATTGCCTAAGCTTTATTCTATGCCTATGCAAACCAAGCTCAACGGAGTACAATTATTTATATTCACCAAAAATGTTGGTTAGCATTTTACTGAAGTTTGCTTTTATGAAGCCTTGTACTACAAAGCAACAGTGATACCTACCTATTTGCTTTGTCTTCTGTGGAGCTGTTTTTTGGTGTCTTAGGCAATGACTTGCAAGAGTTTATAATCTGTTTTCATACTGGAGTTTCAACTCAATAAATCAAGCAAAATCAACTTAATTTCTAGGATTAGTCTTTGTTGTCAAGAAAGCATAACATATTTATTTCACACTAAAGCATCTGCTTCTCAACATGGCAAAAAAATTACATCTTTAGCATGCCTTCTCCAAAATGGAGAACCTAGCTACACTGGAAAGATTCTGATTCACGTTTCCTCTTGGTGCCCAGCATTCAGTCTCTTGCAACTTCCAGAAACAACTTCAGCAGTTCAGTGTTCAAAGAGAGGTTGGTGGCATATGCAGACTTTTTTTTTTTTCTGAGCCTTACATTCTCATTAAAAAAGTTTCCCAAACTTCTCGAATCTTAATGCTGCCACAGACTCAAATGAAGACACAAACCCACTGCCTCTCCCTTCTCTCATCATTAGACAAACAATTCAGATTTTATAGAGCAAGATATTATTATATGACACAGTTGTAATAGGCAGGGGACATCTGTTACACTTTCATTCCTATAATCCATTTGGACATAAATAGGATTACAAACATCCTAACAATATAAAAGCTATAGAAGCAATCCCTTCAAGCCCCAAACTGTGACAACTCTAAGTTTTAAAAGGACAGTGGATAATTTCTGCATTCTACTAGTTTTCTCTTAAGTGGATGCATACTGTCAAAGATGGAAGGTTCACACACCACACACTGAGGATTTAAAAAAAAAAATACAAATTACAGGAATGATCTCTTTTTAAGGGGCTGCTAAGACACAGATTTCCTTATTAAAGGAGATGATCGTTACTGTAACAACTAAATCAGACATATTCCTACAGAGGCACGCTCACAGCAACACTGATACTACTAACACGTTCTATTGAAAATACAAAGCAAACAGCTTACTCAAAGCCAGAGTTTGAATCATCACAGCATTTACAGGGCTTACAATGCTGCTTCCAGTAGTCTTTACCTGTCTAGACCACAACTCCTGGCTTGAAATTCTAAGCCATGCTAAGGTTTCCACTACCGGTTGCTTACCCTATTATTCAGCGAGTAATAATAGTACTAGCAGCCTTCATACAATTTTTGTTTACAATAAAACGCTTCCAAAAAGCCACCCGTTTCCTCATCACCCAGGACTATTAACACGTAGTCTACTTGTGACAGCAGCGCTGCTCCTCCAGGTTTTCAAACCAACCAAATAACCCGGACGACACGAGGCGGCTCCAGAGCAGTCAAGACCCACCCCCCCACCCCCACCCCCCCCAATCCCTTCCTTCCACAGGCAAATATCGCACGGCGGCTCGGGGGGAGTTCCATGGTACCCAGATCCTTCCCAGGGGCGGCAGGGCCTGGGGAGCCAGACGCGACCCCCCGACTCCCCGGTGTGACCGGGCCGGGAGGCGCCGCCCGCCCCGTCCCGTCCCGTCCCGTCCCGCCGCTGTCAGTCAGCCCGCCTTTCACCGCCGCTGCCCTCCCGGCCCTCACACCCCTCTCACCCGCGCCGCTTTCTCCGGCAGCTTCTTCCTGTTTCGCTTCTTCTGTTCATCGCCTTTGAGGTTCAGCTGCCCGGGGCCCGGGCCCGCCGCCTTGCTCTGGCCCCCGCCGGCCGCCAGGCCCGCGCCGACCGCCTCGTCACTCTTCCTGGCGGGCGCGCTCCGCGCCGGCTTCTTGCGGAGGCCGCCCCCGCAGGCCGCGGCCAGCAGCAGCCCCAGCAGCGCGACCCCCAGCGCGGCCGGCACCGCCAGCGCCAGCCAGGTGGGCAGCGCCTGCGGGTCCAGGCCCAGCTCCAGGCCCAGCTCGGTGCGCAGCAGCCCCAGCCCGCCCGTCAAGGCGTCCCGCACCCGGGCCGCCGCCTCCTCAGCCCACGGCGCCGCCGCCTCCTGCCAGCTCCCCGCAGCCATCGCGGTCCCCGGCCTCGCCGAGGCCCCAACCGGGCGGGGCGGCGAGGGCGCGCTCAGGCCGAGCGCATCGCGGCCTCGGGAGAGCCGCGCCGGCCTGCCCGAGCCGGAGGCACCGTGGGTGGGAGTAGGACGGGGACAGACGGGACGGGAGAGGAGCGGAGCCTCGGCGGGACGCGGCCACCTGAGCCTCGGGGCCGCGCGGTCTCCTCCTCTTCCTCCTCTTCCTCCTCCCCGCCCTCCGCCTCGCGCCTGACGTCACCGCCCCGCCGCGCGCCCGCCGCAGCGCGCCGCCTCGCGCCAGCCCCGCCCCCCCGCGCGCCCGGCCCCGCCTCCCGCGCGGCCCGGCCAAGGGCGGTGCCCGCAGGGAAAGGGAGGGAAGCGCAGAGCTCGACGTGGCAGGCCGCGATGGGAGCGGGGGCGGCGGGGCCCGGGGGCTGGAAACGACCTCTGAGATCATCAAATCCAACCTATGACCGAGCGCCGCCCTGCCAGCTAGACCTTAGCACCAAGTGCCACGTCCAGGCTTTCCTTAAGCACCTCCAGGGTGGGCAGGCCCGTTCCAATGTCTGACCAGCCTTCCTGTGAAGAAATTCCTCCTAATGTCTGAAGTGAAGCTCCCCCGGCACAGCTTGAGGTGATGTTCTCTCGTCCTGTCACTGGTTTCCTTGGAGAAGAGGCCGCCCCCCCACCTGGATACACCCTCCTTTCAGGGGGTTGTAGAGAGAGATAAAGTTACCCCGAGGCTCTTCTTGTTCCAAGCTAAACACCCCCAGTTCCCTCAGACACTCCTCACAGGACCTGTGCTCCAGCCCCTTCACCAGTTCCACTGCTTTACTTTAGACACGCTCCACCACCTCAATGTCTGTCTGGTTGTGAGGGGCCCAGGACCGGATTGAGGACCTCAGGATTGAGGTAACAGCCCCACCAGTGCCGAGTGCAGGGGGACAGTCATTTCCCTGGTCCTGCTGACCCAGCTGTTGCTGATACAGGCCAGGATGCCCCTGGCCTTGGCCACCTGGGCACACACTGGCTCATGTTCAGTTGCTGTCAGCCAGCACTCCCAGCTCCTTTTTTCCCTGGGCAGCTTTCCAGGCACTGTGCCCTAAGCTTGTGGCACTGCATGGGGTTGCTGTGCCCCAAGAGCAGGACCCAGCACTCAGTCTCATTGAGCCTCTTAAAATTGGCCTCAGCCCATCGATCCAGTCTGTCCAGATCCCTCTGCAGAGCCTTCTTACCCTCCAGCTGATCAACACTCCCACACAACTTGGTGTCAGCTGCAAACTTGCTGAAGGTCAACTTGATCCCCTTTGTTGAGGTCATTGATAAAGATGTTAAACAGAGCTGGACCCAGTTCTGATCCCTGAGTAGCACCACTAGTGACCAGCTGCCAACTGGATTAGTTCCATTCACCACCATCTCTGGGCATGACACTGTGCAAGTATTTCATCCAGCAAACAGTGCTCTTACCCAAATCATCAGCAGCCAGCTTTTCCAGGAGAATGTTTTGGGAAACAGTGTCAAAGGCTTTACTAGAGTCCAGGTAAGCAACATCCACAGCCTTTCTTTCTCTCATCCACTAAGTGGGTCACCTTGTCATAGAATGACATCAGTTAGTCAAAGATGCTTTAGAATAGACTGTTTCCATTTTTCAGAAAGTATTAACCATTGTTGCAACTGGTTGCACATTTCAGCCACCCTAACATCCCAAATAAAGTATTCTGTAAGTATTTTAAGAAGTTTAAGATGTTGCACTATATAGATAGAGGTGAAAAACAGTGATCATATACTTACAGTTTTAAATACATCAATCAAAAATTATGCCTAACAAATTTTAAGGCATCATTCAGCTACAGTGGATGGTTTGTGTTTCGTGTATATATATATATATATATATTTTTTTTTTTTTTTCCCCCCTAAGCCGAAGCCACAGAACAGTAAATACTGTTCATTTTCAAGAAAGCACCGCAAGAACGTGGCTGGGCTGAATTCCACAATCCAAGCGATTGACACGATGGTTTTCACTGCAGCGCCGGGGCACCACCAAGTGGCAGCATTGGGTAGAGCCGAGCTCTCGTCGGAAAAATATTTCTGTCTTAAAAAAGAACAAAGGGAGCAGATCCTCACCTGGAAATAGCCAGTTTCGGTTTGATTTGGCTGTAAAGTAAGTTAATCTGGAAGGAATAAATATATTTTTATTCTGAAGGAATAAGATAGAGCCATAAATAGGCTTACAGCTGTAGCAAATTGAAATATTTTGAAGAAAGACTTTGTGACTTACTAACATAGTTGGGAAAAAATATACCACTCTGACTGTACTAATCAAATAAAGCAAACGTTTTCTTTGGAACTAGTTTAGACACATACTAGTGTAGTATTACTCTTCAACTGTATTAATAGATCTGATCAAAGTTACCCCAGGGACTCTTCCACCAGTGCTAATACAAAGCATCATCCTACTCATGCCACTCTCACAAAGATCACAGCATAAAATTGACACTTTACACATGACACATTAAAAAAGAGAAAATAATGGCAATACCAAAAAGAATGGAGACAAAGATTAACTTATTTTTTTAAATGTCAGTTCTGTTGACAGTGCAAGCATTCCTTGGTTTATCACAACATTTATTAGACATGACACAATACCTTCCCACTATATTTAAAACTCCATGCCTTCTGATTGACATGGGATTAAGAAAACCTAACTATTGCTTTGCAGTCTCAAAATACCTGTTTCAAGATGTTTTTATGATTATCTTGAACAATATTGAAGCCACGTGTCTTGCAGCTGTAGACGTTCTTTAGATTAGAAGTCAGATGGATACAGCAGAAGCAGATGAAGCCTCTGATCAGGTAAATAAGCAGAATCCCAACAAAACACATCCAAGGTTGTGACAGGAAATTGAAAAAATCTTGAACAATAAGCAATTTTGCTGTCTTACATGGATCATGACTCTGAGTCACTTTAAGGTGAACTCAGTACATAATTCACTGAAAATACTAAGTTATATACTCAGTATTTTTCTAGAAGGAGGAAGCAACAACAACAAAAACATTCCTGATCCAAGAATCGCCATCCTTGGCAATGTTAACAAGTAGCTGGAAAAGGAATGGATAGTCTGCAGATAGTTTTCATTGAGAAGTTTCGCATCTAGGTCACAGCTGGGTGCCTTGAGCCAAGACTCAGCCCAGGCTGAGGAGTGGGCTTAGAGATAAGTGTTGGATTAGGAGAATGAGGGTCAGTGTGCCTAGAGACGCACTTGGTGTGGAGCTGCCAAGAGCTGCCAAAAAGGGGTAGGACATTAAAAGAATTCTTCCTGGAGATGTTTTTCATCCAAGCCATGGCTGGGCATGTTGGAGAAGGCTCAACTGATGTCTGGGATTAGGGTTAATGTTAACATTACATACCTGGTTGGGAGAGAGAAAAAATCTGAGGCCACGGTGTGGGGCAGAAAAGGAGCAGCTGGAGTAAGGGGTAAACTGCAAAAATACCTCTTCCCTGGAATCTTTTTAATATGGGTGCTAGCTCAGGATCTGGAACCAAGGCTCAATGCATCCTTTGCATTCAGACTGTTAGACTTTTAACAGGGCAGAGCCTAGAGCTGCATTTTGATTTGCTGTATGGATTCTCTTAGGACAACTTGTTCATCATGGCTATGGTCTGGGGTCTTTGACTGGTCTCTGCAAATACCAGATGCTGGAGTTGTGGCTACAGTTAGGCTTAGGGACAGGGAACAGGCCAAGTTTGAATCCCCATTTGGAGTGGGGCAGGAAAGAATTATTCTCAGGGAAGTTTCTTATTTGGTGGGTAGTTAGAGGCTTTGGGCTGTCTCAGCCTTAACCTATGATTAGGGATCCGGTTATGTTCATCTTTGGGAAAAGAGAGCTTAGCACTTCATTTGGTCAGCTGTTGAAAAGGGATTGCCAAAGGAAGGGATGGGGGAAAAATAATTGTTCCCTGAGGACATGTTCACCTGGGCTATGGCTTGAGAATGTTGAGCTAGATCTCACCTAGGTTTGGGATAAGAATTGGAAGAGACACAAAGAGTAGAAACTCCAGTTTAGTCCCATTAAGCCTGGAAAGAGGCTGCCAAAGGGAGCAGTAGAGTATCTGAAGAATTCTCTCCTGAAGTCCTGTGCTGTTGTCTTGGTTTAGAGACAAGTTTAGGAGAAAAACACTCTGGAATGAGTGTTTCCTCCAAAAAATAAAAGGGTTCCAACAATCCCGTTCTGCCAATAAGAAATGAATACTAGTGGATGAAAGTGAAAAAAACCCCAACCATTTATTGACAAACAGAGTACCCACATGGCACAGTAAAAAGTAAATAAATGCTAGATATTGAATTGTCAGAATTTAGCCCCCTCCACCCCCATGCAGACACACAGTGGAACAAAACCCCAAAATACCAGGGGGAAAAAAAAAAAAAACCAAAACCAACATCAGCTTACCACTTGGTTGGGACAAAATCACATGAGCTTTCAGGGAAAAACCAGCAAAGAAAAAAAAAAAAAACAAACCCAGTAGATTTAAGCAACAGTTTGGGCAAACAGATGTGAAACCCAGTGAGTCTCTGATGTTGGCCTCCTCTTCACAGCAGATGAAGCAGGTGAGCTTTCTCTTGCTGGCTCAGCTTTTTCCAAGATGTGGGGCCAAAATGGAGAGGCCCATCATCTTTCCCCCCACTCTCTGATCTCGGACCAAAACCAAACCATCCAGTTCACTTCGAAAAGCTGCTGAAGAATTGCTGCTGCAGCCTCTCCAAGGCCAGGGAAAGACAAAAAAAAAGCTCCTGTCTGGGCTAACAAAAACCCCCATGCTAGCCAAGCAAAGACCCAGACCACACTGGCTCCCCAGATGCCTGAGGGTGAGGCTTTGGAAAAGCCCACTGATGAGCCTCAGGGCTTCCCTCTCACCCCAGACCCACCTTAAAGCTACAGCAACCATTTTTGGGCATGAAGCAGGCAATCAGGGAATAGACTTACCATCATCATAAAATCACCCCAAGACAGCTGTACTTAAATTATATGAGGACATGTTTATTTGAGTCATAGCTAGGAATTCAAGATCTCATCCAACACAGTGTCTGGGGTAGTTGAGGCAAAGTCCCCATGGACACATAAATTTGGGGTTGGGAGAGAGACAAAGTACAGAGCTCAGTTAAGAGAGAAGCTTGAAGGAGGTTGCTAAAGGAAGATGCAGGTTGCAAAAAAATATTGTCCCCTGAGAAGTTGTTTACCTGGGGCACAGCTGGCAGACCTGGGCTAGTGCTCCATTAATTGTCTTTGCAGAGTGGTCAATGATTGCCTTCTCAAAGTAGTCAAAGCAAGACTTTGAATAGTTACAACTTTTCTGATGCAGTGCTTCTGGAAGGATTTCTTTCCTAAGGGAAAAGGAAGAGTTCAGTTATATGGATAACCTGTGTCCCTCTCTGATCTTCAAAGTTCACCTTATTTTTTTCCTGTTGGCATGATCAGCTTTTTGAGCTGAGATAGAATCCTGAATCAAATTTCACTGTTAAGGAGTAATGTGTTCTTCAAAGTCTTTCTCAATTTTACCTTATTTTTAATTTTAGTTCCCATTCTTGTGCATAACCATATAATTCATACACAGAAACATTCTAATAAAAATTCTAAACTTAATTCCCTGTAGCGTGGATAAGTCTGTTATCATTAAACTTTTGACATAAGTAGTGTTTAGTCATCAAGGCCAAGTTGTTGTTATGACTGATAGAGCTCAATGCCTTGGGAGGTGAAGAACATTTTTGCAGACTGTTCATGTTCAAATTTTATCAGCCCTAAACACTGAGAAAAATAAATATTTTTCAAAGGTTTGCTACCCATTTGAGAAACAACCTCCTTGAATTAATAGAAAGCAAATATCAAATTATAGGCCTATTAGCTCATATCATTGGTTGTATGAAATTGTATTAAGTGTACATAAAATGTCTCCTGTAATATGTTTGGACAGTTTGTTCACAGCTTTTTTTTTTTTTTTTCATAGGCAGGACAGTTTTCCTGATACAGCATTTTAATCAAGAGGTGGTTGCTGTTCGCAGAAGTGGCACTAAGTTAACTTTAAACCATGTGGTTCATTTGTTAGCAATGCAATTCCAGAATCCAGGCATGCAGGCTCATTTACACATGTAGCCTGTAGCCCAGCAGTCTGTGTTGCTAACTGTCCTGTGCTGTGACCTGAGGAACCTGAGCTAATAAGAGTCAGAAAACTGCAGGGATGTCAGTGTACACATATTCAAGTTCTTTTGGTTGTTCATGTATGTCCTACTCTAAATAATTATGTTACAGGCTTGGACTGTTTTCTGCCATTCTGTCCCAGAAGTAGGTGAAAATATTCCAAAATACCAAATCAGCTCAGGGAAATGACAGTCACAAAGGGAAATAGTTCTCTTTCAGTGAGCTTTCAGTGCAGCACACCTAAAGCACCCAAAAGAAGCCTAATCTCATCCTGTTCTCCCTGGTGGCTCCTGTAGCAGGGTGCTGTGAGGCTTGGGCACCCTTGGCTGTGAGGTCTATCACAGAAAAGACCTGTTCTTGGCAGCTGTAATCTTGGAAACCCAGAAAATCAAACCTCTTGCCTGAGGCAGAAATCATGTGTTTTCCATCCCTTTTTTTAGTCAATGGAAGGCTGTATAGTCCCATGGGAGGAGGAAAAAATCCACCAGTCAATCATGAAATTATGAATAATACATAGAATCTATGTGAATTCAGTCTGAAATGTCAGTCCTAGAGATGGTATTTCCTAACTTTTGGGTACTTGATTTGGCATCATTCTTAATTATTCTTAATTGAAACATTTACATACAAATTGGACTTTTTAGAAAATCAAATAGGAAAAAAATACTTTTCCTGGTTTTGAAATCTACTTCAGTGAGACATTATTTCCATACAGGGTAAAAACTTCAACCTCATTTAAAACTAATTGAAACCTGACTCTCTGAAAGGCTGCAGTGTCTGTAGTATATGTGTCTATGGTGCTCAGTAAAACAATCCCAGGAATTGTTTCAGTTCCTGACCCTGGGGTGGTACCCTCTGGCTCACACCCACACTGCTTTGACTGCTGAACTGTGTCCATACTGAATGGGTTGTGCCTCTGGGTTTCATTTGGGTACCATGTGATGCTCCTATGACCCTGAGAGATAACTGCTATTTTTTTGTAGGTTTTTTTAAAGCTGAGCTGTCGGACACGATGCGAGGGCTGTGTTGCAGCTTGCCAGAGAGAAGTTTTTTATAGTATAAGATTGAGGGTTGCATGCTTTGTTGTGTGCTGTAAGGATCTGGGAAGATATTTCAACACATGAGGGTTGTGTAAGTCCAAGAAAGCCAAACCACATCAATTATGCTTAATGTAAAATATCCTGAGCATTCTGCCTTGAGTTTTGGTTGGAAAGTTAGCTGGTGTAGTCCAAAGCAAGCTCAGGATGCAGATTTCCTCCTCAACATTGGCCAAGCTCAGCCTGAAAATCTAAAGTAGAGCATGAAATACCACTTGGATTTCTATGGAATGTGTGCATTACCTGCCAGACCAGAGCTTTTTGGTAGTTATGTAGTTGTTACTCAATCATTCTGTGTATTGTTTTGATCTAACCCAGAGCACTACTATGCAAAACATTCAGATTTAGAAATACAGAATAAATTAAATTGAAGTGACCCACGTATTCCCATCACCTGCAAGAAGTAGGGCTAATTCTGAAGTTTGATCAGGGTGCTCAGGCTTGCTCAATCAGGTTTTGAAAGTCTCCAAGAATGGAGATTCTTCAACTTCCCTAGTTTCATGTGCCAGTACTTGGCCACATTCATGTGAAAAATATCTTTATCTCCAGCTGGAATCTCCTGTGATGACACTTGCAGCCTCTGGTGGTTTTGCTGTGCCCGTCTGAGAAGAGTCTATGGCTGTTTTCTCTTCAACTTTTCTTTAGTTAGCTGAAGATATTAATTAATTTCCTCTTAGCCTTCTCTTTTCCAGGCTAATCAAAACTGAATCTTCTTCTAAGGCATATGCTCCAGCCCTGTAAGTATAGAAAAATATTGAGAAAATAGTAACTTTTACACTGAGAAAATAGATTTTAGAGCCTGAAATCAGTATGTAAGCAAACAACAGAAAAAAAAAATAAATGAAAAGAAAGCTCAGAACTAAACAAATACTTGGGGCTGAAAACTAGACCTGGACAAAAGCAAGAATTCCTTTCTGAAAAGGCAAAACCAATTCTGGCCAAAGAAAATGTGGAGCATGCTTTTCCTCCATTTCTTTTAGAATTATGTATTTTGCTTAGTCTTATTCTTGTTTTAACTTTTTTAAAAGGAGAGAATGTTATTTTGAAACAAAATTTTTTATTTTCAAGCTTTTGGTGTGTCTGAACAGAAATATTTTATTGCAAACAAGTTTAACTGTTTCAATCTATATGGATTTTCCACCCCCTCTTCCAACTAAAACTTCTAGTCACCAGTTTGACTCAAATTCATAAACACTTCCCTTTAGTTCCATTTTACCATGTTCACTATTAATTGCTTTTTCTGTGTGTTGAGCTTTAAGAAACATTTTATAGCTTCCAAAAGGTGAACAGGCATGTTTCTTTAGAAAAATTGAAGACCTAAAAAGTCACAGGTGTTGAATTCCATATTTTTCAAGGTGTTTCTATGATTGTGAACCAGTGGGATCACCAGCACACTGAATTTCTGAGCAGCATCCCAACTTTCTGCCTGCAGCTGTGCTGTCTCTGTGCCATCAGAACATCTTACTGGACTATGGCTTTTGACTTTAAGACAAATCTGCACGTCCCCTTTCCTTCTTTTTTCCATTCTATTTGTAAAGTCTCGTTGAAGTAAAAAAAAAAAAAAAATCAGTCCTCTAACCTAAAGGATATCTTTTATGATAATTAGGTTTATTATGTGTCATTTGTGCAGACTATTCAACAATTGCTTCTCCTTTTTGACTGTGTCTAAAATAGTCATTCTGTTTCCTGTATTAAAATCATACTCTCAAATCCTCTCATGAAATGTAGGATATTCTTTTGGGAATTCCACTCAACAACAGTAAGAAAATATTCTCACTACATCAGCAGTCTGTGTGTATTAGGGAAGAAATAACATTTCTTTACAAGAAAATGGACTCCTATTAAAATCCACAGTGATACAGTTATGCAGGTGCCAAAGTGCCTCCAACAGTTACATTCAATTCCTAATTTTTTAGAGTAGTTATATTTATGGTGACCCTTTTTCTTAAAGTTTTCTCTGATAAATCCTGAGATACTGCAGTTCTTGCAGTATCATTTGAACAATAATGGAGAGGAGATTTTTTTAAAAGGCCAATAGATTGTTCATTTATTCTACAAGGCACAAATAACATGCTGCAGGCTCCAGAGTGGGTGTTAGGATTTTTTCCTTTCTTGTTGGCCCTGTTTATTTTACTGCCATTTCTGCAGCCTCATCTGTTTACCCTCTGACTTACCTTCCTCCTAGACCTTTTAGTTCCCTATGACCCTGCCATGTTTTTCATGCCAGAGTTATGCCTACACTCTTTCCCTTTTCTAGTTCCATAGTTCCTGTAATTAATTACTGGCTACTTCTTGTTATAAAATATATAATGCTATAATATATAATGAAACTGAATAAAATTCAATATAATATAGTTTAAAAGTTTGTTAGCCTTTACTAGAGTTACTCTATGTGTGTGTTACATCTAGTTTTTATTCTATTTGTGTTATCATAAACTGTCAGACTTGCTGTAAGGGTTGCCTTAAGCTGGTGAAGAATTGCTGAGGCTGGTTGAGAAAAACATGAGCTGAGCCTCTTTCTTATCTTGCACCTGGTTCAAGTAAGGCCTAACAAATGATGTTCAGAGCAAAGTGGAGGCCTCACTGCCCAGTGTTGTTCCACTGGAGACAGAAGAGCATCTGTGCCTCCACACCATCCATTGGCTTCACTCCTCCTTTCACTATGCAAAACAAGACTTGCTATAAATCTGGTCCTTTAAGGAGATAAGTATGCATGGGAAAACTCTCTGGTGAATGTCTGAGGGCCTTTACTACTTCTTTCGTAGGTGGAGGAGGACCAAAGTGTTTATTTCACTCTTTGATTCAACTATGAATTCTAAATGAAAATAGCCAAGACTGTCATGGAGCCTTTGTTGGTAAAAAGCTGCTTGCTTATTAACTTTCACTCTCCTAAGAATGCGAATGAAAAGAGAACATGCCTTACATGTGTTGTTACAGTCACCAATCCCCATCTGTAACATGCAAGTATTCCCTTCTTTTGGGGTGGGCTAAAATTTACTGTATAAAAGAAGGGGGGTTTGGGGCAGAAAAAAGACAAAAAGATAAGAGAGGGGGAAAACGCCTCTGCTTGTTGGGAATCAGTCAATGGACTGTCCCTCTCCTCCTTCCCAAAAGGGAGCATTTAGATGAGCAACTGTATTGGAGCAGTTTCAGGAATATTTATTTACATATATATATATATATATGTACACACACACACATATTTATAGATCTCTGTTACTGTACCTTTGGTGGCTACACATATTAACTCTCTGCAGTTAGTGCGTTTACCACTGTCAATCCAGAACCTGTTTTCCTGTTTCTTCAATAAACTATACTATTTGTGATGCATAAGTTCTTACTGAACTTGGCCAGAGCTCTAGTATCAGAGTGGTAAATCACACTGTTCCTGAATCATGCGCACACACATTTGTGTTAAACATGATCAGACTTATACTATTGAAATTGCACTACTTGTGAATCTATGTTCATCAAAGTTCTTATTGAACGTGACCAGACTTAGAGTGCTGAAGTGGTTATAATCAGAAATTAAACCCAGTCACACCCAGACTCCCTCATTGCAGAGGACCAGCTGGAACACAAAGCATTTATTTTCTGTCAAATTTCTATACTCTTAATGGAACAAGTGCAAACTCTTCCAGGCAGGTCAATACCTTTTTTGATGCACCATTTCCATCTTTTTTGGTGGGATTAGGTACATTGGCATCCCTTTTATGCATCCCTTGGAACACCTCTACAACATTGCTTTTTATTACTGTTGTAAGGACCTAAACACTTGAATGGATCAGGCTGCCTGAGAAAAGGAGGAAAGAGGCTCCATCTGCTATATGATTTAGAGAAGAAGGACATCCTGAAGTAAGGAAAAAAAATGGCTTAGTGTACTCCAGTTTTGGCTCTTCTTTAGAGATCTCATATCAGTCTTGGCTGCTAGGGAGTACTTGGCACATTTCCATCTCATTTAAATTGTCTGTCTAGACTGATAACTATCCAAGCCTCAATAAAATTAGATCAGAAATGCAGCTTTTGGAACTGTCTTCTGAAGAAGTAGAGAACTAGAAGAGTTTAATCCTCAGGAGAGGGGAGAAGATGCTGTGGTACTGGAGAAGGACCAATCAGGAGAATGAAGAGTAGTCAGAGACTTGCAGTGTTGGAAAATTGTTTGGGATAGCTTAAAAACCCCCCTTTGATCTGGTGCACCCTTCACCAGCCATGGTAGCAATATGCTAGGGTGTAAGGGAAAAGTGAGACCTGCATTAAGAGTAATAATGACATGAAAAATAGCTTATTTCCTTTTATTATCAGGATTCCTAATCAATTAAGTAACATTTTAACAAGAAGTATCTGATTAGGAACACTGGATGTGGTTGTTAAGATGCTGCAGCAAAGCATTAGAAAATAAGATTTTCAAACTTGCATCCATTTAATGAATTTTGTCTGCAGTAAGGCTGTCAGCAGCTTTATTCAACATTGAAAAATGATGTGGCTCACCTAGAAGGCTTTGCACTGGGGAGTCAAGTAGAAAAGCCAGGTGAGCAGCACCCAGAGAAAAAAGACCAAGTGTTGGACTGGTGTTGTTCACCATGCCTTCCTTGTATTAATCCCCTCAGTCAGAAGCCACGAAAAAGAATAGCAGCATTTTACACTTCTTTTTGTTTTCTGATCATATTTGCATTTTTACTCAGGACTAACAATCTGACAGGGTTGAAAATGTAGTCTTTTCCATTCAGGTTGTCTTTAGATAAAATTCGCATTAGACTTGTACATCTTGAACATTAGATGTTGCTGAACATTCCATGCAAGTGCAGAATTTAAAAAGGAACAAAAAGAGGAACTACAATTTAACTGCTTAAATGAACTTTGGATCCTCTAAGTTCTTCAACTGTTTATTTTTTGTATTGTTGAATTCCCTTGAGAATCCCAATAATATGTGTAGCATGCAAACAGAAAAAAAGGACAGTTTCTGTCCATGAGACCATACTTCCTTTAAGGGAAATGTTGGTACATATCTCCTATAACCTCTGCTTGGTTCAGAAATATTTATTGAGCGTATAGTCCTTGATCATGTTATCCTTGGTCCCAGGCACAGCATACAGAAATTTTGAATCCTGTGCACATGTAGTCAGTTCTCTACACAGATGCTCGGTGCTCTCTTCCAGAAAAATTTTTGCCATGCCCTTACCCCTTTTGTACCTCTCTTCTAACTTGAGCACTTTGGTGGATTTGAAAATTTGGCCTTATTGTAAAAAGTGGGAGGCATTTACAACAGGGATGAACTACCCAGAGACCAAGGAATTGAAATGATTCTTAATGGAGAGAGAGGCATAAAGACTTGCCAAAATCATGAAATCATACCAAGAAGAAAAATGTTACAAATGATCCCACTGAACTCAATATGGGGTTTTGTATTGGCATGTGCCTGTGAATTTAAGCTCAAACACTCAGAAACTGGGCTACAGAGAGGCAGCAGCAAGTTCCAAGTGAGTCTAAAATGGTTTTTCTTTTAGCTATGCCTCAATGTTGCCAGCTAGGAGATGGAGGGGAGAAATTTTGTGCATGGGGAATAAATATACATCACCCCAATTCTGAAGTGTATCTGTGTGATTTGGATTCTGTTTTCCGAACACCAGTCCAGGAGAGTGAAATAATTTTTGATCCTGAAAAGAAAGGAGAAAAAAAAAAAAAAAAAAAAAAAAAAAAAAAAAAAAAAAAAAGGAAAGAATGGTAAGAATATTTTTTCTTTTTGATTTTGTTCTTCCTGACACTAATTAGCTGCAGCACATAAGACAGAGCTGCTATTACACAGCACAATTTTTTCTGGGTACTAGGCAGCAATTCCACAGGACTGCACTCTCATGAACCCAAGACAAGAACAAGCATAGGTGGACTTAGAAAGAAGAAATAAAATACCTTAGAACTTAGAGAAGGTTTAAAAAAGTCTGGTTTTGACCACTTGGGAAAAGTTTGATGCCCGGGAACCTTTGCCACCAGAGAGCAATGGAAGCCTTTAAGTACACACATCACCCACATAGTTTAAAAGACTCCCTTGTCTATCACTGAATAACATAGGTTGTTCTTTCATATTTGTTCTGAATCCAGTGTAAAGACACTAAAGATCAGTTGTGGTAGCAGGGCTCTCTTAAAAGTATACAAAGTGCACTCTAGATACAAATATTTTAAGTACTTGAAGTATTTGAAATATTTGAACTCTTTTGTTTTTGGTTAGTTGGCAAAATGTACATTTTACAGGACATTAGATATTTTATATGCATCTTTTTAGGGAGCAATGGATACCTATCTATTCTAAATCCACTCATCCATAATGTTATACACATGACTAAGTTTCCTTTAATCTCTTGTGCATTTTTCCTCTCACTCTAATGGAGAAGAACATTTTCACTACAGTCTTCAGTGGATGGGGACATTATGTGTCTGCATAACTTTCTCCTTATTCCTCAGTTGCATGAGAAAATGGCATCTCTCTATTGCTAAAGTCACAAAATAAGTGATATTCTTACTGTGGTTATTAAAATCCAAAAATAATTAATTACTAATGGTCTATTAGTAGAGTGCCCCTGAGACCAATGCGGTCTTCAAAAATTATGAGTAAGCTTGGGGGGGAGCTCTTGAGATTTGGTTTCTCAACAATGTAAGTGTATGGCCAGGGACTGAGTGGGATCTTTGTATTACCCAGTGCAAGAAATGCAGCAACTTCCAGTCAGCCTGTGCTCACTGCCAGCTGCCCACAGCTCTGCCCATGCAACTTGTCCTCTCCAGCCTGTGGTTCTCAATGTGCTGGCTCTCCAAATGCGAGTTTATACTTTTCAGCTCTCTTCATACCTGAAGAAATAGGAAAATACTTGAGGTTCATTTTTAATGTAGCATGCAAGAGTGAGGGTGGCACCTCTACAACAGTTTGAGATGGTAGATCACTGTCTCCTCCTTCATACCTCTCTCCCACTCTGTGAAGGAAAGGTAACCGAAGTGAAATGCCTGCATACACACACATGTACAGCCTTCCTAAGGGCTGTGGATATATCTGGATATAGCCAAGGTAAAAACAGACTGTCTTTGATAGGTGGTAAGTTTGCTGAATTAAATTCTTCATTCACTTCTGTTAAAATAGGTGACCCACCTTAAAAACAGGAAGTTCTTGTACCAAAGGATGAATATAATAAAGCTATTAAAAGAAAAGGCTGCCAGAATATTTTAACATGGTCAAAACAATTTTATTTATCTATCTATTTATTTATTTATTTCCCTTAATTGTGTTTTCAGAAACAGCTGAAATCTTTTGACTGAAGTTTTCTACAAAATTGTCCAGAGGCAAACATCCAGCATGGAAAATTCCAGACAGAGCTATTCATGTATGGCAAAATTATATGCTGCTGATAAGAGGGAATTGGGTTCAGAAGTGATGGATAATTGTCATAATAGTACTACAAGTCCTACTAGAGCACACTTATGTATTAACCAGGTAGTGTACTGCTGCTACCAAACAGTAGCAAAGGCAGTGTGCAATTTCTGTTAGCTCAGGTAATTATAGCATTTCACTCCATTCATTCACATCATGAATATGTCAGCTTGAAGCCTAATGGAATACTTTCAAGGGCAGTAAAAAGCACAGACAAATAGCAGTATTTTGTTAAAATCACAAAGATATGTATTGTGGAAGGTTATCTGTATGCAATACATATGTATGTGACAGTAGCCATCTATATCTGTAATACCATTACAGGAACACTAGGTTTGATTCTGTTTCTAAAATATTTTATCATCATGGCTAACTTAAATGCTTTACTTCTCATAAAAAATAAGAAGACCGAGACCCTTTTCTTTTCAAATATGCAGTATTGCTGCATTCTATGTTTCTGGCAAATAATTACAGAGTGAATAATGGAAAATTGCATTTTTGAAATGCTTTGAATAGAAATTAGGATTTAGTGGAGTTTACTAACACCTTCCAACCCCCCCTTTTTTTTTCTTTTTTCTACAGTAGCAGTGGTAGCATTGTGAGATACCATACTGAAAAGCAGATTAGGACTTTGATGAAGTCTCTAGTCCCGTTCCATTAGATTGCTCTGGAAATCATTTCTTCCGTGACTCATTTCTCCACCAGCATATGAAGGTCTTTGTTATACTGCAGATTGAGTTTCAATTTCCCATCAACTTCTAGAATTGTTAATTCAATTCAACTTGTTGATTCAATTTCTCTGTATTTGGCCACCTACCCAAACAACGCCAGCCTCATCGGTGCTAGAAAATATCCTTCCAGCAGATGGCAGATATTGCTTATCCAATGTAATCCTGTCATCCTGACCAGTACTGCAGCCGTGGGACCTGGAACATCAAGAAAAGCAGGAGCTAAAGCATGAATAACTGATTCTCAAGACACACACGTTTCAAAAAATCTTATTATTAAAGTTTGTCTTATTTTTTAATGCGTTTAGTTAGTACCGAATCCCTAGAGTATGCTTCTCTTTCATTATGGAAATATATTTAATATGTTTTTGGGGAAAAAAAAAGAAAAAGAAAGAAATATTTGAGTGAAATAATGATTAGGGATCTAGCTGTTCAAAAATAGCTGAAACTGTTCTCATTTGAGTGTGTGTTGTAATGTTTGAGTACTAATATTTCCTTTTACTTATTCACATGAATACCTACTGATAATGTGAATTAATCAGTCAGAATTCTTCTTTTAGTCTTGAAGCCATTTAGTAATTTGTAACAGGAGAAACTCTAACAAATCTGGACAATTTATATTAAGTTTAAAGCCATGGTATGCTTTACAGTATTTAACTGACATCTGCTCTATTTTTACTGCCATTCATCCTACTGTACTCATTAGTTCCCTCTATCCTTTATGTAAGTTCAGAGAGCCAGAGAAGTTACAGTAAAGTTCACCTCATGGTGTAAGAAGCATAAAATAGACTAGCTGATGGAAAGCTCTAATTTCACTACAACATGCTCTATTCTGTTATTATTTGTCTACTGTTTAAGAAGAATAGTCCAACTGGGAAAAGACAAGACAAAGGAAATAGTAGGAAATAGCTTGATCATTGCAAAAAGTCAGAGCCTGAGTTATTTTCCAGATCTGAGCTATGGTATGAAAGACCATTTTACTTATAAATTGTATGAAATTTGATTTCCATTCTTATTTTTCTTTGATACTTTCTGAATCAGAGCTCTCAAACTCCCACACAGGAGATGCTATACTTTCTAAGATTTTGGTTTTTAGCTGTTCAGCTGAAAAGATCAAAACTATTCTTCCTAAAAATGTTCTACAAAGGTAACTAGTGAGTTTTGTAACCTGTCTTGTTGTTGTTGTTGCTTGGGATTTGGTCTTCTTTTTCCCTAGGTGGCTGGGTAATTTTGTTTATATGCTACTTTAGGAAGTTATTTATTTCCAGTACTTTATTTTAAAATTTCCTCTGTCCTGTTTCTGTCTTTTCTTCCATGAAAAACTCTTTAGATAATGATCATCTTCTGTCAGGACAGGGATCCTCTTCACTCTTAATCTAGTTGCTTAATATGGTTCTATGAATATAAATTTAAATGCTTCATGAACACCTCAAAGTAAACAGGTCTTCAATTTCTTTGTTATGATAACAAGCCCCTTGGCAAAAAATAGATAATTGCAGCTGATGATTTGTTGATGTTATTACTATTAATGGTATTAATATGTTGGTAGGAAGTTTACCCACATGTAATTTTGAAGACATTCCATATATCAGAAGGATCAAAAAGAGCTTGTTAAGACCATTTTTACATTACATTGTTATCTAAGCTTGAGTGATATGACACTTATTTATGCTGCGGTCTGTTTAATATGGGTAAGAGTTTCAGAATTAGTTTGTGAATAGGGAATTTCCTAAGAAGTGTGTGCCAAAGGTCAGGTGTTGAAAGCGTCCACTAGCAAGTCTAGCTTGCTGCTTTGTAACTAACAGGGATAAATATGTTCAAGAGAAAATATACTACTTTTTGAAAAGTCAAGCTTTCATGCCAGTGTGAAATACAACATGAAGTGTTTAGTAGCACCTGCATCAGTATGTAACTGACTGTTAGACTGTTAGACTTCAAACATGAATAAGAAGAATTTAGAAGAATTTAGAATGCAATAATTCTAAATTATCTGTGCAGTCAGATGAGGAACCTAAGTGTCAGTAAATGTACTTTAGGTCTTGCATAGTATAATTTTTTGCATGATAAAATTTTCATCACATATAGGAAGCAAGTATCTTTTGATCATAAATAGTTGTCCCAGGAGCGTGTACATATATTTATAAAATATTATCCTTTATTCCTCTAAGCATACTGTGCTGTTGTGTCGTTGTCTTGATAAGGATTAGGAGATTAGCCTGGGTTTTAATTTGGTTTGTTAAGAACTAACCATTGTGTGCTCTCACTTTCATGCATCTGCAATGAGAGAAAGACAAAAAGGAGAAAAAAGATAAAGGCTGATTGACTAGAAACTTCTGCTTATCTTTCCTCATGCCCTGTTCATTGCTGTGGGTGCTGTGAGGCTGACACATAAATGTTTTTTATGCAACAAGTGCAACAACAATCCTCTCCTGAGAATCTTGATTTTAGGAGGGATAGCTTTTCTTTCTTCTTAAATCAAAACATAAAACCTTATGTGATATAAATATTGGTATATCTGTCACATTTATCATTTCACATCTAAGCATCTATACAGACCAAACCATGAAGGAAAATAGCAGGAAAATAACAGTAAGAGGAACTGTTGAGGTTAAATGTGATTTAGTGCTGCTGGCAGTTTCACTGTGGGATTATAATCTGCATAACTTTACATAAAGTTGTTTATTTTATCTGATATATAAAATTAATATGGAACTTAGCCATGTCCTGGATTGTATGAGATCTCCGAAGCATGAGCTTTCCTATATTCCCACCTTGCTGGAACTTTATGTGCAATATTTTCCAGATGCAAGGAGGGATAGAGAAAGGAGAATAGAAGGATAGTTGTGGAACTTCTCACAACTCAACACATATTCTGAACAATCCAATTTGAAACTAGATGAGTGCTTGCAGAAAGAACACCACTCTTGTTAGAATATCCGAGGGTGCACAGATAGGGTCAACTTTCTCAGCCATGCTGCAAAGCACTTACATCATCAGTCACCCACATTTCCTTTCATTGGAAGCTCTCATGGGACATAGGTACCTCAAAACTTTATCTATCAGTAACTTTATTTGTCTCAGTGCTGAGGATAACAGCATGTTCTTAATTAATAGAACTGTGATTGTAACTGTGCAGCACTCAGAGTGAACAGAACAGAAGACTATTTAAAGAACAGAGAGGGATGCTTTTCATTGTCTATGGTGGGGTTTTATTTATAAATCAAAACAGTTGGAACAAAACTATGAGAATTAATTTCTACTACAAATGCTATAATTGAAATAAAAACTTAAATCAGCCCTAAATATAAATGGAGATCATGAAAACAGATTTTTAAACCTTGTTGGGTTTCACTGCATGTACATTTTTTGTGAAAGCATTTCATAGCTAAGCTTCTTGCTACTCTTTCTTCAGCTATCTGCTCTGCTGTGGCTGCCTTTTTGCTGTGTACCCCTTAAGGTGCCCCTTTATCTTTTCTGAATTATTTGCAAGGAACTATGTTTCTCTTTTACACTCTTTTTCCAGGAAGATCTCAGATGTGAAACCTGTGGAACATCTGGGAATGATACAAATCTGTGGAACCATGGAACTGCATGAAACACTCATTTTCTCCAAGCAATCTTTCTCTAATTATCCATACTTTACAAAACGTTTCTTCTTAATGTTTAATCTTGTTTGAATCTTTTAGACTTTAGCTGCTTATAGTTATTACATAAACATTTTAACTTATTATTTGATGTTTTTCCTCTCCCACTTATCATTTGGTCTTCTCCCAAATTGTGTTTTACATCTCTTAGAGCAGGAGGAGCATTTAACTGTGTTTTTGCAGGGCTTGTTATAATCAGATTTGATTCATAAGTTTCTATAGCTATTTGTACATGACTCAAGACTTCTGAAGTGTCCAGACTCAAGTCATGATGCAGGTTTCTGTGTAGCCTGGTGACTTGGCAGAGACTCAGCACCACTGCAATGGCATATCCCTTGCCCTTTCAGAGGGGATGGGACCAGAAGCCAGTTTATCAGAAACCAGCAGAGCAGATATAGCATATAGCTAGGTGTTATTTTAGCTCCCCAACCTAATTTGTTATGGCATTGCAGAGAGTCGCAGTGCAGTGCCACCCTAAGAAAAGGCATAAAAACACAGCTCAAGGTATTTCTGAGGTATTTGAGAAGGCTTTTCCTGGCCACTTTGGCATCAGCTGGCCACATGTGCTGAATCAGTGAAGAAGTGACAACATGGCCAGTTGCCCTCCAGGTGAGCCCATCTGTCCAGCAAACAGGGACCCCAACTCCCCAGCCTTCCCATGAAACTGCATGGCATGACTGCTTCCTCAGCAAAGATTGGCAAAAAAAGGTACAAGCTGCATTCCTTTGCATCTGCTGTATGTAAACATGATATAAGGATCTCTTGCTCTTAATGTTTGTCTTTGCCATGGAACAAGAGTCAGCTAAAACATGCATTTGAACTCTCCTCCTGGGTGGGAAAAATATATGAGTAGCTGTAACTGATGGGCTGATGGCAGGTAATACTTGAAATTGTGACTGTCTTTTTTGGCTGAAATGCTAGTAATTATGGTTAAATTTTTAGCCTTCCAACAGTAAATTTTATGGAATTGGGCATCTCCAAACATCCCTGATGGAAAATACAGGTTTCCTAAAGTAAGCTGAGGTGAGAAAACAATTTCTGCATGAATAATCACAAGAAACCCCTCAAATGTGCTGAAACCCCATATGCTGCTACTCGATCCACTTCTTTGCCACCAGCATCTGCAAGAACTTTGTTAATCCCCAGTTTTCTGAAGCCAGTGCTGGAGCTGGTGTCCTCCCATGGTCTCTGAGAGCAGCCTGCCCACAGTAGCCTGTCTCCTCTCTTTGGAGCCAGGTGCCACACTCCTGACTTTGTTTGACAATGTTTGACACTCTGTTTATATTACTGAAGGAATACATGGAGCTACATTTGGTATCCTGTACTTCTGTATTAATGGCCATAAATCTGTACATCCATACTCTTACTGCCTCACTGTCCTAACCTTAACCTAATGATACTCACTCTCTCATTTGTTACCAAGTTCCTTCTGCTACAACTCCTATGTTGTTTATCATCTTGCTTGCTTATCATCTTCCCAGAGAGATTCTCTGCCTTCCACTTTCTTGATCTCAATACTCCAGTGTCTGCTTATGTAATTGAGAAGGATGGAAGAAAATGTTAAGGTACTTGTTTTTATGTAAACTCTAAACTAAAAAGAATATTAACTGCATTATTGCAAAAAAACCTTTAACACTGTAAACTGTTAAAAATTTTAAAATATTTAAATGCTTACCATTTAATCTAACTTTACTTCAACTTTGGATTGTAGGTTTGCTGTAGGGGGCTTACAGCATTCATACTGTAAACAAAGAAAAGCCAACACAGGCAGGACTAGCACAAATCGCAGTACAGTCCGAAGCAACTCTACCTTGTACTCTATTTTGTAATCGCTAACTTTTTTATCCTTCATCTTTTTTTTTTTGTAAATTCACTTATTTGATCTGCAAGCACTTAAACTTTTCATAGTTTTCCATATGTGAGACATTCCACAGGATCCGATGATCTTAAATACAGTGTGTTTAAGAGGCTCCGGTCCTTTTTTGCTGTTACACGCACATACTTAGCATGGAGTATTGCAAGAGAACCCTGTGATTGGTAAAAAGTGAATACTTTTACAGGATCCTGGACCTAAAATATAAAAGCTTCAAAATAGGGCACAAGTACTACATTTGTTTTGAAAATGCTATGGTGTTGTGCAGCTAAATAGACATGATCTGTGGTAGTGGTCATAGCATTGCTATTCATGAAGTAATCACTATCAGGTTTTCCTTATAAAGCTATATTTAACCAATATCCCTCATTAAATTATGTTTCAGTTTCTGGTTATTTTTTGAAAAACTTTCCACCCTAAAGAAGTGTTCAGTGCCTCTTGGTCGTTCCTTGCAATGTGGCAGTGAATTTGGACAACAGAATAAAGAGTGGAATTGATATGGAGATATTGTCAGAAAAACCCAGTGCTACCTACATAAACATGCTGCTACATGAAGGCAGGGGTTGTCTTTGTTCTGCAAGTTATGAGCTCATACGTCAACATGGGAAAACAGATGTTTAGATGAAAAAAAATAATGAAAAGGCAGAATGAGGAATGTGTCCAAGTTCCTTTGGCTTTTGTTCAGGTGTTCCATGGACAGAGCTAATGGGAATCATGTGGAGTGGCTGATTATCATTGGAATCAGATGGTCTTTTTGTAACTGTAAAAAGGGAAAGAAGCAATTTTACTCTGTGTACACACATCTTTGATTTACTGGGCTTAGTTAAAATAGTCGTTCACTGCTTATTATGAGAAGGATAGAAATTAATTTTTAGAATGTACTTAATCCTCTTCTGTGGAAGAAAAAACTTGTATCATGACATTAGTAGAAGATCACCAGATCTCTTCTGTTCCTGCCTGTGACTATTGAGATGAAAGATCTGACTGTCTTGGCCTTTGCTCCTCAGGTAGTGCAAAATCTGTGCAAAATGGCAGCACTTTTTGCACATTTTATTACCGACATAAGATTCTGTTCAATGTGCAATACTTTGGAAAGTCATTTCCTAGTGTTCATTTGTTAATGCCTTCCAGGCCTAGTTCTTAGTTCTGACTGAAGTGCTGCCATGCTTTTTTTCTTCAAGAGATGTGTTCCTCATCTTCTTCTGCCTTCATAACCTCCTTATGATGCTGTGGATCAGTTACTCCATGTGATGTGATTTGTCATGTCTTCAGCTAGGAAATTCATGTACTCATAAAGAATAATTTGTTTAGGGATCTTCCCTTCCCTTCCCTTCCCTTCCCTTCCCTTCCCTTCCCTTCCCTTCCCTTCCCTTCCCTTCCCTTCCCTTCCCTTCCCTTCCCTTCCCTTCCCTTCCCTTCCCTTCCCTTCCCTTCCCTTCCCTTCCCTTCCCTTCCCTTCCCTTCCCTTCCCTTCCCTTCCCTTCCCTTCCCTTCCCTTCCCTTCCCTTCCCTTCCCTTCCCTTCCCTTCCCTTCCCCATATTTGCTTTCTCTGATCAGAGTATGAAATGCCCTCCCTGTTCCAATAGGTAGATACCAAATATATTTTTTTTTCTATTGCTTTCAATTTCAAAGAGCAAACAGAATTTCCTATCACAGGGAATAATTTTTATTATGACTTTGGGATCCTGTTGCCATAGAGTCATGAATCCTGATCCTCCTACACCTCTCCCATACAACCACTTTCAGATGCTATCTCAGGGCACAGTGTACCATGGAACATTCTGGTAGAAAATTATATTAAAGCAATCAGTTAGATCACAGTCTTTAAACTGAGAGTTTCATGCAGCAAACCTTGCTAAGTTTTTTGAAAGATAAGAATCTGCAGCCTACAAGGGACTGCTGAGTGCTTTTGCAATCTTCAAGTTCACACTGAGAAATTGCTTAGGTATATTTATAAAAAGTAATTGTTGGATAATTTAATCTAAAGCCTCCCTTGCTTGTCAGATTGCCAAAAGATAAGTTTATAGTATTACTTTAACATTATTTCATTTTATTAATTTAATTATTAAGTCATTTCTGCCTGAGACAATTCATACTGACCTTAAAATGAAATGGAAACAAATGGTGCCAGAAGTGAGAGTCACCAAGGGAAGGATGATACACGGCTGTCATCCATTTACCCAGAGAAACAATATCAAGGGCTTGGTTGTCAGCTGCACGAAGGCAGGGCTCAGCCCATCTGGGACTGCAGGGGAAACATTGCTTCTGGAAAAAAATGGTCCCCAGATTGGTTGGGACTTAATATCTATTAGACCAGCTTTGCACTTCCCCAAACTACCAAGTTTCTTTCTTGGCCTTTGGGGATCATATGCTCCTGCTTAAAATTATTTCAAGAGGAGAGAATAGTTTCTCAATTTCTTACCTGAAGTTTACCAGATTTAATTATCTTGCTCCTCTTTGTTCAACTAACTGTGGTAACTTCCTAGTCTTCTGATATTTCTTGTTTCTAGTTCTTTGGTTTAAAAGCATCCCTTTCCCTTTTGCCACCACCTGACCCCAGCTGTGCTCAGCTCCTGGTAGTTGTTAGTGTCATGGTGGCATAATCGCCATGATACCTGGAGAAGAAGACCAGAAGCCAGCAAAGACATACTTGTACATACATAAAGTGAGTCTAACAATATCTGATTTGTCACTAACTGCACCCAAAATTTCTTTAGGCCTATCTCCACATGTTCTTTTTATTTCTCTGACTGCCCAAAGCTTCCTAGAGTGGTTGACTTCAGACAGTATATATGATTGTATTAAAACTCAGAACTTGTTTGCTTGAGCATTTGATGCATGCCAGTCAGCACTCAGAACAAATAGCCCAATGCTGCCCTGCAGAAAGCAGCTGAAGCCACATTTGGAGGCATGGCAGCATTAAAAATCCACTCAGTGATTGACAGTCTGGCCAGACTTGGAATGTGTGCTTAAGAGAAGTTTCCTTTTGGTTCAAACTCAGAGTGTAATTGCTTCCGAGTAATGGGAATGGCAGAACTATTAGAGACCAAGAAAGATTTGCTTCACCTTCCTACCAGGGAGTGAAGACTGGCCAACAGGGTGCTCCATCGTGCCAGGAGAGAGACTCTTCCTCTGCCATCGCCTGAGAAAATCCAGCACACAAAACTGCACATAGAGGATGGGATTAGTTCTCAAGTGCTTAAAAGATGTAAAGCTACTCAAATGCCAGTGTTAAAGGATTTATATTCCCAGATGGCAGAGAATGAGCTCATAAAGTGCTAGTCATCACCTAAGGATGAAATCCATCTAATCTTAAGAAGAGAAAGTATAGAGCTTCAGTGGGGGAAATTTCTAAGATACGCCTTTGCTCTCCTACTTGAAGGGCAGCTGTGTATTCATTCACTGCACTGTCAGAGCATATGCTTACGTAGAAAATGCCTTAATGTGACAAGGCTATAGGATTAGGAGGGAAACTGTGGATTTCTCTACCCTAGCTCACTGCTCTTCTGCTCCTCTTCTCTCTAAAGTGGAGTTATACAACTTCTGCTACCCTTGGAGACTCTTTGGCCACAGGATAAATGCGGGTTGTGTTTTAACCTAAATTATGTCATATAATGAACTACTAAGAGCTAGTTTTAATAAAGGAATTAAGGAAAATGAGACCGCTGACAGACAACATGATGAACATTCTCAAATTCCTTCTACAATGTTGATTTTATTCCAATTTCTCATTAGAAACATTTGCTTGTTGTATACATAAACTATTTCTGCAACAGCTGAAGTCACAGTGAGCCGCACACAATCCAAATGTAAGTTCCAGGCCTCTGTTTTCAGCAAGACAATTGTGTTGGATAGAAATCCTGGTGATGTCAGAGATTTAATATTTCAATGCAGGAACAGCATACAAACATAAAACTGAAAGAACTTTGGAGAGACTCTGTGTAGTAATACCACCAAAGTAGTCAGTCTTGCACAGGGAAGTGAAGCAGTCGATGATTACCCTTGCTTGGCACCAAATTTTTGACACCAGGATTATATGTCACTTATAAGTATAAATATAGAGAGCAGGTTAGTGCAAAGATAGGCATCCTGTCATGACTGATGGAGGAGTTCTTTAAAGAACCTGTAAGAAAGGATATGCTTGAAATGGTTTTTCCTTGGTAGAGGTTATTTTTCCTCCAAGCTTTGACAATCAAAATTTGAATCAACTGCAATGTAAATGGCAGAGGCACCTGAGGGAGTCTGTCTTGTAAGTGGGATATTGCTAAAGGACAACGTGGGCATTCTTTTTAGGGAATATTTAAATTTGAATACTGACATTTGGGGGACAAAATAGAGAAAATACAAACTAATTTCAGCTTTCAAGCTTGGGGTTTTTTACTTAGGAAGTGTTTATTTTCAAAGTATATGTTAATGGAATTCTGATTGGACTAAAATTGGAATAATATTCCAATATTGAAATGTAAACATGATTTGTGAATAAATCAGTTTGTAGCTAGGATTTATTAATACTGTAATTTGTGTGGTAGTCTACTTGTATTGTACTTTAGAGCTGAAATAGAGTGTTATTTCCCAAACACGAAAATTTAAGGTGTATCTTAAGGAACATTTCATATAGGATAAAAAAGAGCTGCAAATAAAATTAACAATCTTCCTACATAATTGCATCCAAAGATAATGTCGAGATATCAAGGAAGATAGATGGAGACCATTTCATTATTTTGAAAGTATTCATTGAATAAACACTTATATTTGCTTAGAAATCAAAATGAAAATCATTGGCCTAAGATAAAAGATAAAATTACCCACCCCTCTGAGAAAGATTTTTTCTTGAGACTTTATTAAGACTGGAAATAAAAATATTTTGACAAATTAATAAAAAAACCTGACAAAGACATTTTCTGAGGGACTGGAACATGAAGAGTTGACATGCTAGATGACCACTGTGGTATTTATAGTATCAAAAGTACTTTAATCTGAGAGATTCACCAATATTGAAATTTCATAAAAAATAATAATAGAACTTTTTTTTTGGTACCACAAAGATATTTTTTTTCCTTTCAAGAAAATACTTCAGTATCTTAATCAAATGATAGAATTAATTTAAGGATATTGGGATTTGGAAAGCAAGTACTGAGTCTCACCCTACTGTGCATTAATTATGCTGATCAATAGAAGTTTTTTCAAAAGAAGTTAAGAGCTCCCCATATTACACAGTCTAAAAAAATGGAGGTGCTTATGTTTCTCATGTATCATCACTGATGAAATATTTCTACAGAAACAGCAGCCATTCATTTAATGGATTTTACAACATCCTATAAGCAAATCTACTGGAATTCCAGTAGGAATGGAGATTGCTATGGTGTTTTCTACTTTTTCTGTTGGCTGCAAAGCAGCAGGTATCAGCCAACAAACCCTGCAGAACAAATCATTTTGTAAGGCATGAATCGTGGGGCCAATCCAACAGTGCACATGCAGTGCTCCCAGAGTTGATACTGGACCACAGACCTGAGTAAGCAGGAGTGGAATGGAGCACTAGTTGTTGCTCAACCAAACCTCTCCCATCTACATAAAAGGAATTTTAGATATAAGTCATCGTGGGAAGAAAAGACTCAACCTAGGAAGAACAGAAAAAGAAAATAAGGAACTGTTGCTGGAAAAGAGGAATTGTATGTTCCTAAGATGCCAAACAAACTATTCTATCCACACAGCACAGGACAAAGCCATGAAAAGTTACTTTTTTGGGTACTGAGAGTAAGAAAGACATGTCAATGTGGAATTATACTTGTGTCAATTTGTTACTAGAACAACTGTGCCTCTGGCTCCAAGCTCTGTCACTGCCATTGCCACTGCCCATGGCATTACACTCCATGGACCAGAGGAGAGACCTGAGATTGCACAAATACAACCAGCAGAATGCTGGCCAGATTTTAATTACCATAAGCTGATGCTTACAAAAACACCCTGAAGCAAACTTCAGGCTCCATTTCAGCACGGTTGGAGGCAAATATTTTGCCTTGCCTCAAGAAGTGTCTCAGACACACACTTGTAATGCCTCTGCAGCTCCATAAAGGAAAGAAAAAGCAAAATGAAGAGGAGAGCAGTATATTGAACTGATGAAAACAAACCCAAGCAAATTGCAGCTTCACATTTTGGGTTTATTTTGAGCCCTATGTTTTTTATATTGGTTTCATACGTCAGTTAGATGAGGGTTAGGGGATTCTTACTGGAACTCCTGAATATCTTGTGTTACAGCTCTGGAAAAATTCCTTGGCTGTTTGCCACTTGTAACTTTCCAGTACAATGTTATGGTGTGACAGATGGATTCAATAACAGTCTCTAGCAATCCAGAGATGTGAACCATAGCGGGTGTGAAACTTAAGTGTCACTATGCTGTCCTATATGTTAATACCTGTTTCAGGAGGAGGGAAGTGCATAAAGGTGCATCATTCTGGTTTTTTATGGCCTCACTGCTCCTGGAAGTAAGTCATAATTTCTGTCCCCTTAAGTGCTGGAGCATGGTTATAGGTTCACAGATAGTCCAGGGTAGCATCGACTTGTGACCACAAACTTCAGCATGTGGGGAGAAGGACAGAAAGGTGGGATACAGTGTTCTGTTGCTGGAGAGGCCCCACTCAGTCTGTAAGGTGAATTTGCCTAATGCTTTCCCTAACCATCACTGGTGATGTCTGCCATCCTCACTCTGACCTCCTATGTATGCTTCTGGTTTTGTTTAAGCTCCTCTTTAATCTGGCAGGAAGCATGTGTCTGTACAGAGGTCTGTCAGCCCATACATGCTCTGCTGTTCTGCTGGGTGTCAGTGCAATATACTCAGGGTCTTCTGCTTCAGCCTGGACTGCAAAAGAAGTCAGATCATCAGGACAGTACCCAAGCAATGCAAAACTATCAAGCAGCATTTTCTCAGCACTGTGAGACAGACTTGCTCTGTGCAGCTGCAGTGGTAAAACAGTCATGAGGAAACAGAAAAGCAAAGGTTCTCAGTTGGCCTTCATTCCATGCTCCTGAGCTACTGCAAACACAAATTTAAAGGCTGGTTTAAAACCATTTGCTGCTAAAAATCAAGTTGCTGTTTTAAGAAACAAGGATCAATTTACTGAACTCTTATGTACTTTATGTGCAGGACATAATCAAGAGTTGTTTTTTCATCTCTCACCTACATTCTCTTACCGGGAAGGCCATTGTAATTATTCAGCTTCATTCACTGTCATGTGAACTAGCTGTTACCACCTTCACACTGTGCAGCCCCGAGGAGCAGGACTAAAACAACATTTATTTTATTCAGAAAAAAAGTAGCTGCTGAGGCTACTTTAAAAAAGTAGTCTGTGAAGTTGTGAAAGCAAAAGGTCAACATCTAATTTATGGGGGCTTGTGATGTATATAGAAACCTGTTTCTGTTTCATGCTCTTTTATATTAGGCCAAATCTGATGCAGTTACATGGACTCTGCAAAAACACTCTAGTGATTTGTTGTTGTTGAGATGTTGACGATAGAGCAGTTCCTTGTGATTTTGATGTGAACAAGCAAATATTTCAGCCAGCAGAGCAAACTTCTGTGTAGCGCTGATCTGCTCTGGGTTGTGCTGCTGCATGTTATGGGATGTGATTACTATAAAATTGCAGGACCATTGAGAACCAACTCACTGTAATCTAGGAGTAACAAGAGTGGTCTGAGAGCCTTATAGTAAAGGTAAAAAGACATTCCATGATTTGCTGATCCATTCCTCCCATTCCACTGTAGATGCAGACTACTTAGGCTGGAGCGTAGCAGCCAACTCTCCTTTTTATGTGGGCTTATCTGCATCTATGGACTACACATGCTGGGGGTACTGTGGTTGGCTCCCTGCCATGTGAAACCCTAGGGACATTCAGGATGGCAGCATGTATTTTATATACCTGCTTTTGTGGGTGCTGCTGAGTGTTACAGACACTGAAGCCAGTTTGGGCTGATCAGCCTGGGCACAATGAGCTGTACTGGACCTCGCAATGCCCAGAATCACCCAGGTGACTCTACCTCAGGCTTCCTCTCATGACATGTTCCAGTGCAACTTTTCTTCTCAGAGGCAGCTCTGGACCCTGGCTGGTTTCCTGTATTCCAATGGGCACTGCATCCAGCACCCTGGCAGTTCAGGAAAGGAGTCTGGATGAGCAAAATTTCTTGTATTTTTTAAGGTTTCTGTTAAAAGTAGCAGTCCCTCATCATTTGACATGAACGGGAATTGGAGTGCTTTCTCAGATGTTTCCATGATTAACCCTTTGGTTTCCGGGCACTTTCATAATCTGTAACTAATCTTCAGCTTCTCAAATCCCAGAGCAGCCTGATTGTGCGAAGAAGCAGCTGTGCAAGCTATACCTGGAGCTGCAATGAGAACGGAGTATATCATCGTGCAAAAAAACCCCAGCTCTGCTTAGGGCATCTCTAGTAGCTCAACCAAGCCCTTAAAATCCATCAAGAGCATTATTTTGAGAAATCTAGAATATGTGTGTATGTGTGTGTGTGTGTGTGCTGGTGGCGCTGTCTATGCAAAAAGGAGCTGCTGTCTCCATGCCATACTCCGTGTGTGAAGCTTTGATGGACACACACAGGTCAAAAGCACAAATGTAAATGTGACATTTACAGCCTAGAAAGTAGTGTTGTGGGTTTCTACCATGACCAATAGAACTTCTTCTTTGTCTTTTGTTTTTTGGTTGTCACAACAGAAATTAATATTTCTCTTTCTTTCACAGGAATATGAAAAAACTATGATAATAATAATGCTGACTCATATACCCTTATTTTGTAGGGGAGATGATAGATTTGTATTATTTGGAAGAAGCTTGGACTGAACATCAGCTCAGGATAGCTCCCCAACACATGTTGAAAATCAGGCACCAAAGGAATCTAAAAATGCAAATGCATTTGCATCACAGAAGATATAGAGGGGTTATATATTTCTCCAGAAGCAAGAAATGATTCTGAAAAAAATGCAAGAGGCTGTGTCATATGCAGGGGGCTGAAGTCTAGTTCCCCAGTTTTACTGGTCACTTGTGCTTGGAGAATACATAAGGTGAACGAGCTATGCTGCTACAAAAAGTTTGACTTTCCAGAGCAATATATGTATTTTTTAAGTTAGAAAATGTTGAGGTTCCATTTACTAGATGAACACGTTGAAGTCACCATTTCTCAATGTTCATGCCCATTACTCTTCCCTGAAAGCAGTGCCAGCTTTCTTTGCTAGTTGGCTCACCAAGAATGGTGTGGCTGTGGCTGGCTAGTTGCTTCTTTCCATTGCCACAGCCTCTTTTCCTGGCAGAAGTTTTTGCTGCAGAAGTCTGAATTTGCCCTGGAAGAAACTGGCAAAAAACTTGCATGAATTTGCAAGTTTGCAATTTGTATACCTTGAGTTGTGATGAACCAACCAAAACCAAATTGAAAGCACTTTCACATAAACTAGCAATATCAGCTGGTAGCATTCCAGGGCCCTTCACTTCTGGAGTCAAAGGTGTCTACTTAAATTGCTAATTAGCTTTCTATTGTTATAATTTTTCTAACTTAAAATAGTCTGCTTGAAAGCATTTTTCATACCTGTTCTAGTTGCCATAGCATCCATCACCACACTGTTCAGCTGCTCTTTTGCCCCTGTTTCATTACCTAAAACTATAATTTCTTCAGGAAAAAAAATGTTTTTTGACAAAACAGAATTCAAATTAAAATGGCCCTAATAAAGGCTCAAATAAATTCCTTATCTGCTAGCGTATTGAAAGTGCCTAATTCCTGGCACAGCAAATACATTGTGGAGTTCACTCTTCATTAAAAACACAAGCAACCACAGTACCAGGATGTGGGTAGTCTTAAAGGCTAATGTGTACATTTGTGCAGATACAGTCTTCTGGGAACCAGCTTGTTTTAATCATAAAAGAACCCTTCAAGTAAATTTAATGAGGAGCTGGTTGAGGAATTTATTCTGAAACTTTAAACTATGTGTAAATTCCTGAGGATCAAATTAAGTTGAAGGTAAATAATGTTCAGAATGGTGTTTCAGTCAAGGCTGCCTAAAAGCTGGAGTTGCAAAGATCCTGCTCAGAGAACATTTATTTTCGAGTTACAGACTTCCTTAAGGAGCCTAGACAGATGCCATATGTTGATGATAAAACAACATCTTTCACAATGTGACATTTGGAGCCTGCTCAAAAGATCAGTAATTTTTTGTCTTTTCTAAGGTTGTCACCTTTAAAATAAATGCCAAACAGTTATGGACTGGAAAAAAGAGTAATTGCCAATAGTTATAGGTGTCATCATTGATGAAACATCCATAAGCAGATGTTTTGCTTTATATGCAGGGGAAGTTCAGGATAAAAGAAACACTGTGACAAGGACAGCTGTGTCAAGAGTGCTTTAAAAAATCCTTGTACTGAGCTCTTCTCTCAGTAAGAGAATGCTTAGTCTACATTTTAAATAAATGGTGCACTTGGAGGTATTTTATTTAATGATTTACCTTTTGAACTGTATTATTTATTTGAAGATCTGAAGTACGTGTACACACATGCACATGAACACAATACCCTCTGTTTCCCTCTCTCATTTTCATAGAATAGAACCATAAAATGGTTTTGGTTAGGAAGAACTTCTAAAGGTAATGTAGTCCAACCCCTTGCAATTAGTAGGGTCATCTTCATAGATCAATGGCCTTGAATGTTGCCAGGGATGGGGCATCTACCACCTCCCTGGGCAACCTGTGCCACTGCCTCACCACCCTTTGTGTAAAAAAAATCTTCTATGTATCTAGTCCAAATTTATCCTCTTTTATTTTAACACCATTACCCATTGCCCTGTTGCTATAGGCCCCATTAAAAAGCTTGTCCACATCTCTCTTATAAGCCCTCTTCAAGTATTGAAGGCTTCAATGAATTTTCCCTCTCAGCCTGTCTTCATGGAAAATTTTTTCTGCACGTGGTTGATCATTCACTGAATGGTGTTAGCAATATTGGTGTTAGGCATATTGCCTGTGCCTGCTATCTGGACACCATCATTTAATGCACAGTTCTTAAACAAAGAAGTGTCTCCTAATAGTGTCAGATATGCAGATGAAGCAAAGTAGACACCTAAAGGCTAAGTAAGTTGACATCATGAGGTGCAGCTTGATCATGTAAGTGCTCTCTGGTATATCTCACAGATCTGCAATTTCAAATTAAATTTCTCCAATATTAATGGGGAATAAATAAGATCTTATTTCACCATCCTGAGCAGCAATTCTGAGTGGAAAATCTGAAAGAAACAGACAAAATTAAGAAACAGACACATTCAAAAGATATCAATTATTCATATCATTAATGTGTGTTACCTTCTCATATACTGAGCTTATGCATATATGGTTTGAAGATATATGAAGCTTGTATGGTCTGAGACCTGGTCTTGTCTCTTTGTCAGTATTTATACAGTGTTCAGAAAGTTCTCAAGCATGTTGGAGGACAAAAAAGGGAAGGTGCCTCCAAGCGGCTGAGAGTGTTTCCCTGTGTCCTGGATACGCAACTGAATAACTCACAAAAGTCCCACAGAACTTGTAAACCAACCTGCAGAGGAGGAAAGAAGTTCAGAGTAGGTGTAATGAGATGCTGGCAGGTGGGACAGGAAGAAATATGGAAAGAGAAAGAGTTGGCTTCAGCAAATGGTCATGTTTGGTTCTGCTGCAAATAATCTATGTTTTTCCTTTATTTAGGCCAGAATTTTGCAAACTCTTGCATGGGAAGCAACTTTATACACATGAATGGTCCAATTCAGTTCGAGACACAAGCTCATTACCAAATGATAGTAAAGCGCACCCGAAAGGAAAATCATATGAAGTGGAACAGAAATACTTATGGGAAAAAAGAGTTTAAAGAATATACTACATTTTCAGAAAAGGCAGGCATCAGATAATCAGATCTGGTTATAAAATGCAGAGAAGTTACCCTACAGAGAGCTTGGATTTTTTTTTTTTTTTTAAATCAAATACTCTGGATAAAAAGGCTCAGAGCTGAATGTTACTGCTTTTTAAACAGGAAAAAACATGGTGCAGTTTTTTGAGTTTTTTTTAAGAAAAAGGTTCTATGTCCAAACATTTTAACTTAGTTGTAGTACCCTTTTCTTGTAGGAAGAACATTTAATCTTCCTAAAGAACAGCTAAGCCATTGGAAAGTGGAGGTGATAACTCAGAAAAATCAGATCCCAACTGGCTGCACCATGCTACATGATTGCCAGAAGCTTTAATTTGCAAAAAGGACTGCTGAGCATGGCCTGGTGATCACGAAGTTTCTGTTCCTATTTGGCTTCCTTCTGGAAGTGTGGGGAAAATTGAAACTCTGATGGTCACCTTACAAGAATAGCCTCCCAAGCATTGACAACCCCATCCCACCAGAATGACTAAGCTGGCAGATGATAACCTTCCCTAGTATTTATTCCCACCTGATGAGCAATAGGGTGAGCTCTGAAAGTCTAGCTTGCAGAATTTGCTTTGTAGTAAGAGTGACTGCCTTTGGGCAGCTATGATGGTGCTGTCTCCAGCTACCCATAACACCTGCATGAATCTTCAACCTGAGTAATAGTTGCTGGATTGCTACAACTGCTACCCTGACACATTCAGTAAAATAAAAAATTGAATGTCAGTTTATTGACATTATATTTTTTACACATCATCTTGTAAACAACTGGAGTTGCTTCACTGAGAGCTGACCTTTCCTTGCATCAGAGATGAGAGTCCCTAAGAGATGGCATAGTAGAAGAGTTCATGGCTGAACCACCACAGCATCTCTAGGCAAAGTGTCCCCATCCATCAATCTGAATTCATAGTTTCAATTCTCCTCAGGGGTAGTTTTTAAATCTTACAGGCTCTCTTTCCATGACCATTTTGCTATCCCACAGTGTTGTCAGAATTAGCTATTTAATAGAAGTGCAATGTTCAGAAAGTGTTACTATTTCAGTCTTCATGGTGATTTGCCTGTACTAGAATTATATTTGTGATGGTATTTTATAGCATGGAATCCTGTTTACTACAAGTTGAATTGGGACCAACTGAAACAGTGAATACTTTGAGCAAAAATACAGTTGGAAAAACTCTCACCTTTTCTAACAAAGCATTAGAATAATGATAATTTTTCCTTTTATTTTTTGTAGGTCTTTCTAAAATACTTTCTTTGCTATGTTTCCTGGTAGACAGAAGTCCATGTCCCCACAGCACCATTATCCACACTTGGAGTATAAGGAGGAGCCACAGTTCTTCTGTGAGGTCCTCAGAACCAGACTATCCCCTCCCTCTTTTACTGCAGCCTTGGAGAAATCCTAAACAGCCCAGCACAGAACCCGCACTAAGGGACCCTCCAGACCCACAGGCTGTGCAGATCACACTGGTTTCTGAACTGCATCCTGGACAAGGATGTAGAATTCCTCCATGGACCCACACCTTGAGGGTGACTTTCCTCTGTGTGTAGGGAGCCTCCACAAAGCTATACACTACCTACCTGTCACAGGGAGGTCTGCTTAATGTTCAGATCTTTGCATAATGAATAACTTCTGAATGTGAATGAAGACAATTAACTCTATAGCTACAGTGCAGGGGACTTTCTAATGTTGACTTAAGCTATGTTGGAGGCAGAATGAATATTCTGCAGTAACCCTACAAGGTAGGAGATATAAAACAATTGACTCACAGCATTTTCTAAATGTTCTGATACCTTCTAAATGAGCTCCATCAAGACAGACACAGGGAACAGTTAATTGTGGTTGTCGAGACATTGCAAATGATCCTTCCTATGGCTGTTTTAATTAAAACACCTGCTTTCTAGTTTGTCATGTCAATATTGCACCTGTTTATTCTGTGCAAATACAAAGTAATGGTTATGAAAGAAAACCTTTTCCTTCTCTGAGCCGTTCCAAGTCAGCAAGATTAAATTGGAAAACTGTATCTCAGCTTTCTGAGACTGCATATCTGTTCATTAGCATGTGCATGCCTAGAACATTCAAATTTAGTTTTAAGATGTGCATCTTTGCAGCTAGATAAGAAAAGATTTCCTATTGTTAAACAGTTCTTTGATACCATCAGATCCTATCAAATCTATCTCTGATTTTAAAAGCAAATTGGAGGGGGTTATTTCTTCTTTCAATTTTCAAAAGTCAGCTTTTCTATTTAGTCTATAATAACACTGTTCTAATACATAACGTAATATGTACTTGCCTTCTAGAAAGAATTTCTTTCACAGCATGTTTTGAATTATGTTTCTGTGATGTAGAGAAATTATTTTTCTTGGCTAAGCACCAGTTTATTTATTTTTTCTCAATATTGCTTTCTAAAAGCACCTCTGAGGGGCTTTTCCTGACTGCCTTGCAAGCTCTGTGATCAACAGTACCACAGGGCTTTCCAATTTTGTTGATTAGGGGCATCTTTTGGGTTTTGTGCCAGTCTGCAGTTAGAGATACCCTTGAGTTACGGAGCATCCCTCAGCATCTCTTCCTTGTATAACAATCACCTGTTTCTGCCTTTCCACAGTGTGGCTTTTGGAAGTGCAATCTGGCAGAAAGCAGTCTCAGTACAACCTCCTTCCTCAGAATTTCTCTGGGTGTGGGCTAGGGAGCCTGTGTATCCATAATTCTTTGGGTCCACTGCCTTCTGGGAGATGCATTTCTTTCATTCATCGTGCTCTGAGCACTGGACAAGCTCAACAGTACAGCAAAGATGACACATGCTAGCTAGACTTTAGACTGAAAACAAAGGTCAGAGGTGCTGAAAACAATGTCATTTATAGTACTAAATATTCTTTACTCATCATCTCCTACCTAGGTTCCTGAGATTTTGGCCTGCTGCCATATATAGTGTTGAGAACAACATCTGTGTACCCTTGACTAGAAATGTAAATCTTGCCTGTATCCTGTCCACCAGGATGGGGCCATGCCTTCCTAGGAAGCCCCACCACCTTCTGAACCCTGTTTTCTTTTCTGCCCTCATTCTTGTTACGTTTAGTTTGAGATTCAGATATAAGTGTTCTTGATGATTTCAGGCAGAGACACTGGAAAATATCAAACTCCTTTTCTCTTGCTTATCCTGGTGATAGGTGGATCTTTTGAGATTGTTCTCTCCTCCTAAAGGCAGATACAATACCTTCTCTGCATTACTCCTGCCTGGAAGCTCACATTACTTTGGCAGTAATATGCTCCCACTAAATACATAAATAATTGATTGTAAACACTTTCTACTCCCACTAAATATATAAATAATTGATTGTAAACACATTCTACAAAATGTCTGGTATGTAAGAAGTTTAGACTGCATACAAAGAAATTAAACATCAAACTTGGGAAATAGTTATTTTTTTGGAGTTACTTGTGAGTGCAAATCTCTGTCTACATTTTTAATTGAATTTATGTGACTTGAATTTCTTTAACTTTGGGCTGGGGAGATTTTGCACAATAAGTACTTATTTTATTTTCACCTTCAAATATCTGTTGCTAACAGAGAGTGGATTTTGTCAATCTGTGAGTACACCAAGCTTGGGTGGAAAGCCACTAGACTACAGATTTAAAACAAGTCATGAGAGTATGGATTTATTGCCCTAAACTTGGTTGCACATCTTTACTCTTTGACTTGCAGTGTGAGTTGCAGTTCTCTGTAGCAGATATCACAGCTCTTTATCCCAATAAAAAATGAAATGGAGGTCTCAAATAGCCACAACTCCAACAGCCTTATCAGACTATTTTGAGGAGCTGAGAAAAACCTAGCAGAATTATCCACTATGTCTCATTCAGAAAAGAAAGGAACCATGAGTGTATTTAAATACTCATGAAAATCCGGTCACATAATTGCAATAGTCTTGACTACATAGACAGAACCTGTCAGTCAGAGGGCATAATTTTACCTCTGCAGAAGTGTGTAATTCACCATGCCACAAGTATTTCAAACACCTGTCTTTCCACCTATCATTTTTGGATACTTTTTAGATTTTTTTTATTTACTTTGTTGCATGGCTCTAAAGCAGTTTGAAATGGGTTTGCTATACTCACAGCTATTACATTTGGACTGTCTCAAGCTCATTCAAGTTTATTTCTATAGCAGTGATAGAAGTCAAGGAGAGCTTTCTGCAGTCCTAGAACAATTTATGAACAACTTGAATTGCTGCTTGGATTTCAGGTTCTATGGACTTTACTTTAAAAGCACAGTCCTTGATTTCTGTTTCTGTTAAATGTCTTTTCCATTTTATTGTGTATTAGCTGCTCACTGTGCATCAGTGTCAGTATTGGAAATGGATGTCTCCATATGTCTCTTGTGAGAAGAGATTTTAATACTGGAAGAACCTTTTGAGAAGTACTTGTTTCTTTAATACATAGAGGTATACTTGTTTATTTTTCTTTTTTTTTTTTTTTTTTCTTTTTTTTTTTTTTTTTTTTCAAGTAAGTGCTGATTAAGGCAGTCTTAATAGAAAAGTTTGTCCTCTGTTGCACTAAATTTCTCTCCACATCCTCAAAACTATAACATTTTATTCCAAATTGAACTGGCTTTGGTACAAACAGTTGATAAAAAGGAAGGTGTTTTTGGTTTGTGTGTCCAAATAGTCGAGTGAGAGAAGACAAACAGCAAATTTCAAAGCCATTTCTTTCTTGTAAAATAATAGATTGGTTCAGAAGAGATCTTTCAAAGGCCTCTAGTACAACTCCCTTGCAATGAACAGGGACATCTTCAAGATGAAGGTCACATTGCTCAGAGCTCTATTCATCCTGACCTTGAATGTTTCCAAGGCTGGGGCATCCGCAAACTCTCCAGGCAACCTGTGCCGTCTATAACCACCCTCATTATAGAAGAATTCTACCTTATGTCTAATCTGGATCTACCCTCTTATAGTCTGAAGCCATTACCTGTTGTTCTTTTGCTACAGACCCTACTAAAAATCTGTCCCTATCTTTCAAATAAGCTTCCTTTAATTAGGGAAGTGCTGCAATAAGGTCTCCCTGGAGCCTTCTCTTCTCCAGGCTGAACAACCATGACTCTTTCAGACTTTCAATAATTTTTTTGGCCCTCTGACTCACTCCAGCAGGTCAATGTTCTTCCTGTGCTGGGGACCCCAGAGCAGGACCCAGAACTCGCCAGAGTGGAGTGGAGGGGAAGAATAACCTCCCTAAGCTTGCTGGTCATTCTTCTGACACAAGCCAGGATACAGTCAACTTTCTGGGCTGAGAGCACACCAACACTGCTCTTCCTCATGTACTTTTCTGCAAGAGTTGCATATTTTTTCAATTAACTCCACCAATCCTTGTCTCTACTTTGTGATCATTTGCATTGGAAAGGTCCTGAAATAGATAATTTGCCAAGACACAGGAGATGGAAGGGATTAATAAATGGCCATCACTTGTGACAGAGTGATGTCAACAGTGGAGAGATCTGTGCTGTTCAACTTTTTCATGCATGATTTGGAAAAAGGATTAAACAACAAAGTGACAAAGGTTGCTGATGATGCACAGTTATTCAAAATATTTAGGATGAGCACAGCCTGGTGAACTGCAAAAAGATAAAAACCCAAGCGACCTGGGCAATAAAATGCCATACAAAATTCAGTATGCATAAGTGTAATGTAATTTGCATGGAGAAGAAAGCAATTCTAACTCATACAAGGGATCTAGGTTGACCATTGCTGTTAGGAGCAACTAGATTTTGGTATTATGATTGACAGTTCCATGTAAACATCTGTTCAGTGCTTTATGGTTATTGAGAAAACATAAACATTCACATCAGAAGAAAGGACTTATGAGGACTGCAGAGGGTAGGAGAAAGGCAACAAACACAATCAAAGGTGCAGAAAACTCCCATAAAAGAAACAACTGACTTTGTTGAAACTTCCTTATGAAGAAATAACAACTTTTGCAGAAACTATAAATAAGGTTTACCAAATCACCACAAGGAAAAAGTTTTAACTGTTTGCTATCCCTTTACATGCTAGAAATAAGGCTAAAAAATACAGTTAATGGCAGCCAGGTTCCCAGCAAGCAATAGGACCTGACTGTTTACAAAAAAACTAGATGCAGATCTTTGGAACTCCTTACTAGGGATGTTGTGAATGCAAGAAGTCTTTTTATGCAAGGGGAGACTTGAAAAATATTTAAAAGATAGTGAGAAAGATATTTAGAAAGTTATTTCTAAATATTGAAATAAAAACAAGTTAGGAAAGTTCCCTGAGTGGAAAAGTGATGTAAATGAGGAGAGTATTAGAGGGAAGGAGTCATATGTTTGTTTTGCTCTCACTCTTCTCTAAGCATTTGTTTTTGAACAATGGTTTTTCCTTTTACAGATAAACATTACAGTGTTGCTAACAAAATGCAAGCTTTTCTTTCTGAGGGAGCAGTTAGAGAAAAAGAGAGCAGGGAACCCACCAAATTATTCTAAGAATGAATAATGATATTAAGAGATGAAAGGATTTAAAGGTCAAAAACATAGAAGCTGGGACAGAAAGAAGAGTACTTTGAACAGTGCCAGCCATTCCCAGAAGGTGCCCAAGAAGCTCTGATAAGTGATGCAGTATGAGGGCCTATTTCCAACTACTTCACCAGAATTTCCCATGAACCCTCTGAGAAAGAATATTTTGGCCAGGGCCAAAGGGAGGACAATAAAAAGTCGATGTCACATAGTGATGACTTGGTGGGAGGGGTGTCAATAAAAAAATGAGGGAAAATTTGTACTCAGAATTTATGAGGAACAATCAGGAGCTGTAGTTTGGTGCACTTGCTACATCCCAGCATAACAGTTTCTCTGCTGCAGCAGAAGGTACATCAGTCAGATCAAGAACATGCTTTTCACTACTTCTCCACAGAAGATTTTACAAATTAGGTGATCAGTGAGGTGCAGCTCAGAGAACAGGATGACCCATCAGAGTTTTTTGACATCTTTTAGTGGCAAGTGTCAGATGTGGAGAATATTTGTAAATCCAGGTACATTAAAACAGGATGAATTTTTCTGACAATCAGCAGACATTTCCTCTGTTGATACTGATTCATGAAATGACAATCCAGATAGTTACATGTATTTTATTCACTGCCATTTGATTAATCAGATATCCCTGGCAAGAGAAAACATTCAAAACCTTTTTGCATCAGCTTATGTCATGTATATCCTGCTAAGAGTACTGTTCCAGTGATACTGCTGGCTTCCACACGCTCCACTCTTGTTTTCTTAGTTAGCTTCTAATGTCAGTGCTCTTTTGCTTTTCCTCTTGTTTCTATAGTGCATGGAACTTCTTCCACTGAAATCATAGAGGGATAAAATGTTTTGGGTTGGAAGAGACTTTTAAAGATCATCAAATTTCAACCCCCTGCCATGTGCAGGGGCACCTTTTACTTGACCAGGTTGCTTAAAGGCCCATCCAGCCTGGCTTTGAACACTTCTCCAGGCAACATGTTCCAGTGTTCCACCACCCTCATTGTTAAAGCTTTCTTACTTTTGTCCAATCTAAATCTATGCTCCTTCAGTTGAAAACCATTGCTCATTTAACACTAGAGATGTTACTAGATATTTCCACTAAAAATACTAGGATTTTTGAAACAGAACAAATATGTAGCCTATTACACCTAAACACACAGTCAGTAGTTGTGTAATCACTCTTACCCACCGCAACAATAACAATAATCCACTTTAGGATATATAATTAATTCATAATATAGTAGCCATTTACTGTCTGTAGTGCCCTACTGATTAAATCAGTGCAGTACTGAGTTAATATCAGTGTGTCATTTTCAGTAGGTAATCTGTTTTCAGGCTGAAAATACTATCTGAGGAAAAACTGTGATTTGGGTGATCAATGTGTGTTAGAAGTTCTAACTCACAATCCTTCTTTCATTTTGGCAGCAGGCGAGCTCCTGAAAGACTCAGGTTTATCTATATAAATTGCCAAGATCCAGCCAAACTTCATGATAATAATTTTTATATTTTCCCATAAGTCTGTAAAACACTGTTGTTTATAAATGCCAGTTGGAAACATACCTTATGTGAGATCTTAATTCACCAAGCTGTAGCACCACTGTTCAGAATTTGAGAAGATGCCAACCTATGGGACCACAGCACAGCTGTAGCAAGAAATCTCTTCATGACTTTTTACTATTGAGAATACAAGGAAGTTTCATGGCCAGAGGACATGTCTAGGAAATACCCTTCAGTATTTCTCTTTAATCAATTCGCCAAATGTCTCCCAGAGACTTTTCAATACCCATCAGTTACTTTTAATTTGTGCATCAATATGGGTGACACCAGCCACTGGGAGCAAAAAAACTAATGTAATCTCAAGCCCCTAAATGTTGTTTTAATGATAGTAGTTCCCAATACGAATCACAAACATGAATAGACTGGGGCATCACAGTTTCTGACACAACCTCAGGTACTCACTACTGGCTGGTTGCTGATGTGCTGCTGTGCTGCACATCTGGCCCCTCTGAGCTGATGAAGGGTGCCTGGTACCCTCTGCCCCAGCAATGAGGTCACAAACTCCTGAGGGCAAGGGAAAAGCTGCCAGCTTTTAACAGGGCAAAGAGCATTAACAGGACAGACACGTAATCGAGTGTGCCCGCTTCTATACAAAAGGGAGAACTCAGTATCTCTAGCTACCCTAGCAACCATGTTCATGAAACTATTATTTTCCTCATTTTAAGGATAAAAGCCAAGAACTTCCATTGATTTCAATGGCAACTAAGTAACTTGGTGCTATTGAAAGTCTTTAGGTGCCAGAAAAGCTTTAAATATCTGCCTCTAAAGCTCAGATCTCTAAGTGTATTTAAACACCAAGCTCTTGGGTAATAAGTACCTCTGCATTTTAAAATCTGTTCCTTAAAAACTTGCATGTACAAACTCTGGGGAAGAAGAGACATGAGACCCATGGGTTGCGACATGTCCGGGAGACTTTCCCACCCAAAGCTGCTCCACATATTTTACTGCAGTGGCTGGCAGCTTGCATTGTTTGCTGATGATTGGACCAGTCATTACTGGTTATGACCAATCTTCTCCCCTAGTTTCTGTAAATAAATATTTCCCACAGGATACTTTTTGACTATACAGTTGTTTTTATCTCGGTATTTCTATTTCCCCTATTTTTATTTCTTCCCTTCTTTTCCCATTGTCCTGTAAATGCCTTGTAGACGCCCTGCAGCTCCTTCTGCTGTGTTCCCATTGAACCATGGCAGAGATTTACCCCAGGATTCCCACTCTAGGTTCTTCTTTGGTACAGCAGTTATTAAGAGAGCAGAAACGCCGCTTGTGCTCCTTAGAGGCCGCATTGCAAAGTCCACAGAGTGCATTCTGTCTGGCTTTCCTGACAGAAGGGACATAGATCAGGCACAGAGCAGCCACCAGCCTTTCCCCTACAAGGCATTCCATGTTAGTCACATGATGATGGACTTGGCACCAAGAATGAAATGAAGGCACTGTTACAGGAAGCATATGCACTATCCCATAGGTCTCCATACCACAAAAATAAGCCACTGAATATCCACAGTTGATATAACAACAGGCATGACTCCCTATGGGCTTTTCAGTGAGGTAATGGGAGTTTATTCTTTGCTTGTTGTTAGAGAGAAAAACAGAAACGGTTATGACATGAAGGACCCTTGTGGTCAGGGCTTATTTTAACATCTGCATCACTGTCATACTTGAACTGTCTTAAAAGTGATTATTTTGTTGTCCTGTGACTACTTTACATCAGACTCTTTGGCCTAAATTCATAGAGTAAGGACTGAAAACTGAGTTCCTGAACTTTGCTTCTGCCTATGCCAACTGTAGCTATTGGCCAGTTTAAAGACTTAGCATGTACCCAGTGCTTTGGCAGTTGAAAAATTGTCCAGAATAATGAGTAGATTTAGTAAAAATAGGTCAACTAATAAATAGAAAAGGAAGCACTGTGGAATGAAGGAAAATATGCTCATATGCTTGACATATTTTATAAGTGCTAGTGAATGAGGGAGTCAACAGTTGAACAGAAGGCCATGAGCTAGAGGGAGCTATGGACAAAGAGAGCCAGCTCTGAGCTGGCAGCTCAGAGCAAACAAGCAAAACCATCCCTCTTCACAAGATTTCAGATCACAGACAGGTTAATAGCATTAGTCCCCTGTTTAGTTGTTCACAGAAATTAAGGCATCTGCTTAAGTTACAACTGTCACGTGAGACTGGAAGGATTTTCTTTCATAAGATGTATGAATTTACCTTATAGCAAGGGCAGAAAATGAAGGTTTGAACTTGAAATTATGAATTCAAGAAATGGAAACAATTACTTATTTCCTTTACACTTCTAGTTCAAGGCAGTCAGATCAGGCTAAATTTAAAATAGTCGAAGGTTGTTGTTTTTTTAATGTGAACAAGGAAATGAAAAATACAGTTTCAGATGGAGCGAAGTATTTTATTCACTATGGATCAGAATATTTTCTTTAAATGCTGTGAGTATATTGTAAGCAAAAATGAAATGGTTTGAAATTCCAAAACAGAAGTTAATTTCCAAATGAGCAGCTGTAATAACTATTCTGCCAGGACTTTTTCCATTCTTGACCTTCCCATGGACTGAAAAACTTGACAAAACCACAATGCATTTGTAAAGCATTTGAAGGTTACGAGTGCCTTCTGTTTTTCCATAGAGAAATGTGGGCAACACTTCATTTGCTTTAGTATTGAGAAGACTAGCCAGCAGTGAGCACAGGTGGCCAGGAAGGAATACAGGCCTGGATCAGAAAAACTGTGGCCAGCAGGGCCAGGGCAGTGATTGTCCCCCTGTACTGGTGAGGGCACACCTCAAGTGCTGAGTCCAGTTCTGGGCCCCTCACTACAAGGACATCGAGGTACTGGAGCATGTCCAGAGAAGGGAAACAGAGCTGGTGAGGGGTCTGGAGGCACAAGTCCTGCAAGGAGCAGCTGAGGGAGCTCTTGTTTAGCTTGGAGAAGAGGAGGCCTGGGACAGACTTTATCACTCTCTGCAATTCCCTAAAAGGAGGCTGTAGCCAGGAGGGGGTTGGGTTGGTCTCTTTCCCCGGGTAACAAGTGACATGAGAAGAGGAAATGGTGTCAAGCAGTGCTGGGGAGATTCAGGTTGGATATCAGGAAGAATTTCTCCTCTGAAAGGGTGGTTAAACCTTGGAACAGATTGTTCAAGAAGGTGGTGGAGTCACCCTTTCTGGAAATGTTCAAGAAATTACTAGAATTGGCGCTTGCTGCTACAGTTTTGTTGGCATGGTGGTGTTCAGTCAAAGTTTGGACTTGATGACCTTGGAGATCTTTTCCAACCTTAACAATTCTATGATTCTACAAGACCAAACTAATACACAGATCTGTAGCAGAGTTGCACTTAATGAAGACATAAATCTTTTCTTTTGGGTCTTATCCTTTTGTTAGCTAAACAGAAAATCCCTCAGTGCTTTCACCATCCCTTTGACTGACAATGTGTCAGAGAGAAAATGTGACCTCTGCAGTGCATTCCTCTTGAATAAGGAGAAGAAAATCTCGTCTAACATTAGTGTCTGGAAATGAAACCAAATGGTTCAACTACTAGAGAAACTGTGGCTTAGAACAGTGTGAATTTTATCTTTGCCTTTGTTGTCAATCTTCTTTTGCTATAACATTGTCAATCAGTCAGATCATTCTCATACCTCATTATGTTTCCATGGTGATCCTTGCTTTCAAAGTTAAAAATTATTGTTCTGATGTTGAAACTTGTAAAGAAAAAGACTATATATAATTGCCTACCTGCAGCTATGTGCCTTGTGTATTATGGAGGTAGGTACCCCAAAAGGATATTCATTTACATTTTTTCTAGTTTTTGTAGCTGAGATAGTACAGTAGCAATTGAGCTAATCCCCTTTCTCCAGTTATTGCTAGTAACTCAAGTCAATGTGCATCAGTGAGTTTTTAAAATACACTACAATTTGTTGCATCTCCAAAATTACCCTGATATACAGTCCCAAAGCTAATACATGCTAATAATTCATATGTATGTACTCAATAGCAATTTCTGTGCTTAATATTTTCTTGCTTTTGCTAAGCTGTTCAGGGAAAAAAGAGATATGCTGATGGATTGATTTCATCGATGCAGGGTGATATTTGTGACAAGCACGTAGAGGAACAGTGTATTTTGTAATGTTGCCTCTTTGGGAAATCGAGGCAACAGGCATGACAGATCTGTAAAAGTGCTCAGTTATCTGCACTCCATAGATTTCCTCTTAAATAGCTAATACAGCTTCTAGGTCCAAGGTGCATAGTTTTCACAAGAGCGGCTAGTAAACATGCTTGATTATCAAGTGCCAGAAGCTTTATAAAAATGCAATTCAGTGTTTCTTAGGATTTTAAATGCAGAGTAATTCATCTTGGTTTCTTTCATTACACCTCCTGGAGTTTCATCCTGGGTTTCACTGCATGAGGATCATGCAATCTATAAGCCTGTAAGTAGAATGCTGCACCAGCCCAGCTCTCCAAGGCAGTGTTCAGCTTTATGCATCCTATGGCAGACACTCTGCTGAGCCACTCACTGCCTGGTGACTTCTGCAAAGACGAGTGGGGATCCTACAGAAAAGAGCCTGTTCCTATGCACAGCCCAGTACGATCATCCCATTGTACCCTGACCTCCCTGTGAAATACAAAATTAATAGAATATACAACAGAAAAAAGGAGCAATCTTCCATTCGCTGTGGTTTCCTTTCTTCCTGCTTTTCATTCACCTCTCATTCTTCCCCTTGCAAAGCTCATCTGGATGGCAATGGATACTCTTTGATAGTACCTTGATTACCTCTGAGCTCCAAGGACGAAGGAAAGAGTCTCCTTGATCTACAGCACCTTGAGTACAACTGAAAAATAGTGTGGTGAATAGAGCTGCCAAAATTTAGCAAGACTACCACGTTCATGCAAGCAGACTTTGTTTCAGAAGTTCATAATTTGGCTTTGTTTAGCAATTTTTTTCCATCAGAACAGTGAAATAGTATCTTAGAAGTAGGCCTGTTTTCAGTAAACCTCAAATAGCTGTGCTGGAATGAAACTTTACAGCAAGCTGATTGACAATTAGTTAATTAATTAATTAATAGGGGAAGAAACCAGGAAAAATATAATACAAAAAGGCAGGCTGGATGGTTAAAATTTTCTCATGTTAAAGCAACTAACACCAGGATCTTAAAACAGGATTCATCAAATGAGCTAAATTATATATGGCATTTTCAACTTTTTTTGATGTGAAGTGGCATGCCTAAATAACAATGAAAGGAAACAGTCTATGGAAGCCAGTGAGGTTATTCCTGCTCCCATCCTACTCAAAGAGAAAAGAAAATGCTCTCTCTCCAGCTCTAGTAGGATTAGCTCCTTATCTGGTGCCTGTATTTAATTTTCTGGTTTCAGAGAAAGAAAGCATGACAACCATTCACTTATCCAGAATAATGTGTAGAAGACTCTGACATTTACTTGTAAAAGATTGAAAGTATTTCTGAAAGCACAAGTGTAATTCTAATAATTCACATTCTAAATTGAAGTAAAAGCTTTTAATTCTTTTTAAACACCAAAACTCTCCATAGCAATTGTAATATTACTGTGAAAAAAAAGTGAGAAGAGGAAAGGTTGCCCTTTCCTGAAGGGTAACAGAAGACTTTAAGAGAATCTGTGTCCTTGTTGCTGTATTACTCTTTTCTGACCTGAGACTAGCTCTGTGCTCATACAATTTGCAAGCAAGAAGATTTATTATTAGGACCACTTAGCACAGATTCACACACGCAAATGAGTCTGTAGTGGAAGCAGTTCAGCTGCTCTACCAAGTCTCCAAAATGCTGCTAGAGCTCGCCTCTTCAGGTTGACACCAGCTAATGGCATTTTATTTTCAAGTGACTTCATTACAGTGAATGAAGCACACTTTCCTCTTTCCTGATGGCATACAAGTGGAAGAAACAGAAAAAATGATTTTAAACAAAACGAATGAAATGAGAAGCCTCAGCTGAACAAAAAATAGGGGAGAAGCACTTAAACTTCCAGAGGGAAGAGCTGTGCTGTAGTGGTTGATCTCACTGTCTGTGTCAAGGTCTGCTTTGTTCCAGGCTGAAGAAACGCATAGAAAGTGAAAGCCACTTTCCTGAAGAATTTATAGTCTGAAAGGACAAGGCAAACAGAGAAAATTGATGGTCTGGGTTGTCATGACCAGTCCATGAAGTGTAACACTGTAACCTCATCTGCTGTGTAATCAAGAGACTGCTGGGTCCACATCAGGAGCAGGATGTGGTTTGGCGCTGGGTACCCCGGCTCACAGCACTACAGACTTCGCAGGCTCTATAGTGCTGTCAGTGCAAGGAAGGGCATTATGGTCTTTTCTGTACACTGAGAAAAGTAATATAGGCACAAGTGAATTTCAGCTGTAGGCTGTGATACTCACCTTCATTCTCTCCATTCAAAGGAATGGAGAAAGGAATATTAATAACTCCAAAAAATCACTTTGGCTAGCTTTTCACTTTTCAACTTCCCAGCTGAGTATCCCGGCAGAACTCTTTGTAGGGCTCTTTATTTTTCTGAAACTGGCTTCACAGATGCTTTTTCTTTTTACTTCTTGTGACCTTCAGCCTTGGTGCAATAATACATCTTTATTGAAAGACAGTTTTACCATTCTCATTCCTCATTTTCTTCCAGCATCCAAAAGGTGAATGCATCCAAAACGAATTGAAATTTCTTTCCCAGTTGGATCTTACAACAGTAATAAATGAGTTACCATCTGCATTTCTAATTAAAAATCCAATTGGTGTAATGTAATGAGGTTTCTAAATGCAATTAGCAACTGCTGGGGGTCTCTTTATAGAACCAGGACTACAATTATGAGGCAAATAGATTGTATCATATGCAATGAGGGGCTTTTTTATAAATTTTCTGTCCTTAGCTGGATGGATTCACAACAGGGAGTTAGACACTTTTAGATAGTCATCTACTGAAATGTAAAATTCAGGTTATACTTGGGTTTTGTGCACAGCTCAGGGCAGAATAAAATGCCTATTAGGGTTCATTGAGCTTTCAAAACCATGCCTAACTTCTGGAGTTTTACATTTAATGCAGAATGTAAGCCCATATGTTTATGTTTTCATCACAAACACTGCCTTAAGAATAAATAGTGAAGACATTTACTTTACTCAGAAGTAAAGCTGATAAAAATGGTGGAACTTTCTAGGGGAAAAAAATGAACCAGTTTTTTAATGGTCAGTAAAAATTTAAAACCCACAAATTAGTCTTGAAGCTATTCAGGCATAGCTTCTTCTAGATCAAATTTTCAAAACTTTGTTATAGCAATGACTTATAGTTCAATGATCCTTTACAAATTAGACTTCATAAAGAGTGAGAATGATAGAGAATATACTTAAGAGCCTCTTTCTCTGCCTCCCGTGACTCCATGTGTATGCACACGCACAGCTGTACTCAAAGGCTTGCATAAAAGTCTTCTACTGGAGTATTGCTACATGTCCAAAGCATTTCCATTTTTCAGACTTCAAATGGTGATGTTTATAAAAGAAAGGCACTCAGCAGAAAATGCTACTCTTAGCCAGCAGCACTGTCTTATTCACCGCATTCAGTACAGTTAAAAGAAAACAAAGATCATCAGTATGACCCAGAATCTCAGATTGCCTGGATTTCAGGTTTCTTGGGGACAGGCCTGAGAGATATTCTCAGGTTCTTTCAATCTGTTTAGTCATCTGTCTCTCCAAGAATGTGGAGGCACCACCTCCCTTTTCCCAGGGCTACCATGTCATCAGGATCCTGCAAAACAGGATGGTGCCTGTGTGGGATAACTTCTGTCCATACCTGTGAGCCTCTGAGAGCATTACTTCCTAATTTCTGATCCTTAGAGGAAAGAGAAACTAAACGACACAAATAGCTTAAAGAGGGTGTAAGAATTCCTTTGCTTCCTCACAACAAAACCAAAATTACTTTAGCTCTAATGATGCAGTAACAAAGGCAACAGAAACAAGTCCACAAAATGCATTGAAAGCACAGAATACTTGATAAACTTCTTCTAGCTCTCTGAACTTGAAGAAAACCCAGACGTTTTCCCTAGTTTTTATTTTATTGCCAACATACATATAGAAGCTTGACAACCCTGGCCAAATTTAATTGTATCAGGTATTTAATTTTCCTAACCTGTTCTGTGACTTCTCAGACAATTTCTTCATCTTCCTTCCAGTTGCCTGTTCTTACTTCCACCCTCTGTAGTCTTCCTTTTTGTGTTTGAGCTTTGTCCAGGAGCTTTGCTCGTCTAAGTAGGCCTTCTGTTATTTTTGCCTTCCTCCTTGTTGGGAAGCTCACTCCTGAGCTTAGAGCAGGTGATCCTTGAATATTAATCCTCTTTCTTGAGCCCTCTTCCCTCCAGGGCTTTATCCCATGGTACTCTGACAAGCAGATCTCTGAAGATGCCACAGTCTTCTCTCCTGAAGTGAGATTGCTGTGCACCCTCCTCACAGCATTAAGGATTTAAGGATCCCCCATTTCATGATCACTGCAGCCAAGGCTGCCTTTGAGCTTCACATTCTCCACTAGCACCTCCTTGTTGGTGAGAACAACCTCTCCTCATCAGCTTCTCTACCACTTGGAGAAGGAAGTTATCATGAATGCATTCCAGGAACATCCTGGCTTGCCTGGACCTTGCTGTGTTGTCCTTTCAATACATGTTGGGGTGGTTGAAGTCCCCCATGGGGACCAGGGCTTGTGTACATCATGTCCATTACAGTCAATTAAACTTACACTAAACTTGTACTTGTAGTTGAAACAATTTGTCTGGAGCTTAGTAGTGAGATGAAAAGAAGGGGGCTCCTGAGAGTGTCATTTATATCTCCTTTGCACTGAAAGACAGCAACACATACAGTTGTTTAACAAGATAAGAGTTGTGCTTCCTTTTGAGAGCGGAACCTGTGAGCTGCCCAGCCTGCACAATCATCCAATTCACACCTGGATCAACATGCTCCTGAAGCCATGAGCTACATGGTGTGCCTTCACTGCAATGGGAACCACTTCTTGCTTCCTCAGTCCAGCTCTTGAAGATGAGACACTGGGAGGGAAGAAGCAGGAGTACGAATCCTCAGGTAGTGAGGTTTTTGCTTTATTTTTGCTGCTCTGTTTCTAAATGTATTTACCTTGACTTTGATTGACTATGTGAAGCTTTCTACCCATCTTTTCTCTATCTCTGGTAATCAGCACAACCTCTGCAGCTGCTGACACATCTAAACCACTCTGGTGCCACAAATCATACTGTTGGAATACCTGCCAGTCAGCACAATTTGAAGAAGTATCTTGAGCTGTGAGCAGACTACTGTGAAGAGAAATGTGGAAAATTTGGAAAGTGAGGATAAGTTTCCCATAAGAAACTGGGTAGGGATAGGATGAGAGGGGCCATGTTGGCTACCCTTCCTGAAAGAAACCATCAGCTGGGCTCTGGTCCTAATTGTATAGGGCTGAATAATAGTCCTAAAAAACCAAATCACATGTTGACAGGTAATGGCCAAGGTGGCAAAAGTAGTTACAGCAATCATGTCTGAAGAGGCTCCTGCACTGACTGGTTTCCTTCAAGTCTCAGCAAAAACCAATAGGAAAGAGAGCAATCAGGAGATTATTATCTACTGATTCTTTACTGTCATGAGAAGGTTCTTTGCTTTACAGGAGTAGAAATATTCTAGTGTAATAAAAGTAATTTTTTGGTTTGGTTTGACCTTTTTTTTTTAAAGAATCATGGATATATATGTCAAAGATTGCTAAAGGAAAAAAATAGGAAGGAAAAGAAAATCCAATTTTTCTGACCTTTAAGGCATACACTGCAGTATGGTAAAGTCAGTGAGCGAGGTTCAGTATTAATATTTAAAAGATTGCAAGGTCTAAGTTACTGTTATTGAAATTCAGATGACTCGGTTCTTTTCTGCCTAATCTTGCAATCCTGATTCTACTTTGATTTAGTTCACTGGGGGGTAAATTTGGGCTCTTGGTCACTAACATGAAGTCAGATATAATATATTGGTTCATACATTTTTTTTCATTTGCCCATTCTTCTTGAGTTAAGAACTCTGATAATATAGAGCTGACATTTGAGAAAAATCTAGAAAATTAATTCCTTTTTATCTCCAGGCTAAGCTGCACCAGTGAATAGAGTACTATAATAAAACCTATTTGTATGCCTGTCATACAAAGACAAACTTTTCCAAAGGAAATGGATTTGAGTATTTGCAAGAAATGATAAACAGTCAGACAAAAAGGTACTGAATTTCCCTTTGAGATGCATAGGACAAGTAGGCTTTAGCTTCCCTTTTCAGGGAGGAGGGATTTGTAAGAAAGCCGTGTCAGCCAAGAGACTCAGAAATGAGATCTTATCCAGATCTTTGCAGAAAGCACTAACTTGGAAATATCTTCAGGGGTGTGGTTTAGTTATGAACAAAATGTCAGTCTGCATCTGTATCAGAAATAAATTGAAAGAAGTGTATCCACTTTCGATAACAATTTACTGGATTTCATTTGTGCAAAATCTTTGTGCAAAGCTGTGTTAAAATCTAGTCCTCTCTCTGATGTGTGTAGCTGAATTACTGTGAAGAGGTGCTTATCCGAGACAAAGTGTGGGAATCAAGCCTGATTTCAAGGTGTTTCCACTATCCTGACTCTTACATGAAACTAAAGTCTACTATGATTTTGTTTATTGTATTATATATTATAGTATTACTGACAGAACAGCTACACAGACAGAGCCAGGGGGCTCCAGGACATCTTGGACAGCCTGGGTGACAGCTTTGTGGCCCTGCTGCCTGGGTGACACAAAAGACCCAAGGCTCCCCAGCCTGGGTGACACAGCCCCATGACCTGCTGCTGTGCCCTCTATAGTGAGAGTGGCAGGCTGCTGGATGCTGTGTTGCTCTTGGGGTGAAACTCCACCATGAAAAACGTGACACAGTTGTGCCATGGAGGCAGAGGCATCCCATCATGCTCAAAGGAATTTTTGGAGAGGTTACATGGGACAAGCCTTTTCCACGTGGAGTCATCAAATTTATTGTTGTCAGCAACTAAGTAACATCTGAGCCTCTTGGAAAGGTATGTCCTGTGCTAAGGAAAGGTGGGTTGAAGGCAGATGTATGCAGTCACTGGAGGAATTTGTGTCATAGAGAGGATATGGGTGAGTTCTGCAGCTGTATGTCTGCTCAGAGGTTTTGTGATATTCAAAGGTATTTTAAAGATTTTAAGAAATTGCTATAATTCCAGCTCTCATTAATATATTTTCCAAACCCATTTAATTATTGGCTAAATGTAGCTGAAGGATACTGTCATATTCAAGTCTAGAACAGAGAAGATAAGACACCTACTGCCTGAAAAATGTCATGGTGGGTTAATGCATAATGAGGGTAATTTTACTAAATGAAGAATGTTTGAGTGCTTACCAAGCTCAATTAAACTTTGCAGCACTCCTAAGACAGAAATATTGTTATGGTAATTTTAGCAGGTAGGTAAATTGCTCATCCTGGCACATGTAGGTTGGGTAATTTGCTCAAGGTCACTCATCAAGTCTGCAGTAGAGCCAAAGTAGAGCCTATTACCTTGACTCCTAAGCTGACTTCCAGCCTTCAAATAATTCTCTCTTTTCTAACATTTCAGCTTTTTTATTTATTTTTTATTTTTTATTTTTTTTAAATAGAAACTGGCTTTTGTTCGTAGACTGGATTGTTGATAAATTCCGCTATCCCTGAAGGACATACATCTCTAATTTTCCCCAGTAATTCACACCATTGTGGCAATTTGCTAAAAAGTGAAGGATGTGACGACAAAGAAGAGGACAACATGAAGAAACAGAGGGAAAAGCTGATAAAGGAGAGTGGAATGAAAGGAACTAGAGGGAGAAGAAAATAATCATATACAATCAAAATACGAAAGAGTTAAGGGGGAATAAAGGGTCAAAGGAAAAGTGAAAGAGATAGGAGAAAATAATTAAATGGAAAAAGACATAATCCTGACATAATCAGGAATTAGCAGACAGAAAATTGTGAGTGAAATCAAAATATTGTAAGAATTGAGATGCATTTAGTGGAAATTTATTAAAAGTAATGACTACTAATGTAGTAGTACTCTCTCTAGTACATTATTCTTTACATTCCAGGGAATTCCTTACATCCTTAATCTATTAAGTGGTACTGTACACAGAGACAGAAAAAACTGCTGCCTCTGAGTAAGGATAATAAACACAGCAGAACTCCTGCAGAGTAACCCTAAAATGGTAATAAGGGCAGACGATAGAAGGAATCCCTACTGAGATCTTTTGATTAACCTTGATATGATGTAACTGGAGAGCTTAGATTAAGCGAGCCATTTCTTCCTTCTTTTCCTATCCTTTTATATCACAGTAATGCAAATAACTAGCAGAAATATATAAATGTAGGTGGTTATTTATTTTTTGGGGTTTTTTAACTTTCAGTCTTGCTTCCTAAAATTTGCCAATAATTTATTTTTCCCATTGAAAGAAAGACTAGCTCAAGATACTGGTAAAAATTAGAAGATAGGAAATTCAAAGACAAATTCCTATGCCTTAGTTGACAGCCATGTAATTCTTAACCCAATTAGGAAATCAAAGCATTTTATGTGTAAAAAGAGCAGAGCATTTAATGTGTGGAGAGCAGATCAACAGTTCTTGATCCCAAACTGTTTCTCCTATACATATACAATGTGCAGCTGAAGGTGGCAGGATGGGATGCTCTCCTCTTCCCAGTGCTATTGGTAATTCTTACTGAACAAGTGTAGAAAAGGTATTGAGGTGCTTGGGACAATGATTTTAATCTGTAAGATTAAGATTTTCAAAGATTTGGTCCTACCAGGATTTCTGTCAGAAATAGCATACTGTCAGCAAAACAGATAATTTCTATTCTCTCATGAGAAACATTTTTGTTGCTTCATTGGTTGCCTCACTCAGACTTCCCAGAATGATTTGCCCGTGGAGGCCATGTGCACAGACTCTGTGGTGATAAGTACAGATAGGATTTGTTTGCTGAGCACTGCTCCCAGGCAGAAATACTCTTTGCAGCTTGCCATATTCAAAAATTGCTGGTTTCCATGTTGTGACATACCATAGAGTTTGACTAGTTTTCATGAAATCTTTGGTCAGATAGAACAATACCCTTACAAAAGTGACTGCTTGTTGTCTGTGGAATGACATAGACATTTTAGGTGACCCTAAATGCAGTGGCTGTAGCACACACACGAGTGGGTGGAAATGGCAGAAATGCAGCCACAGTGAGTTTACTTCTTATCTGAGTGGATATTTACACAAGGGGTTTTGTTTACAGCTCGCTGAAGCAAAACCAATCCTCATGATTCAGTTCATCAAACAAGTGTTAATGGCTTGAAGTTAAGAGCAGGGTTTTTTTCTTAACCTCCTGACTGTGTGTCCTGGCCACTAAGGAATACATAGATGCAGTCACATGCCACAGGATCTGATTTAAAGTTCTCCAAAGAAGCTTCATAATGTGCTATTCATTGATACCTTTTATATTTGCTACAGTTTTCACTTCGGAATGTGAAATCTGGAATAGTAACTGTGCTTTGTTAACTGCCTTTTCTGGCACAGTTAGGTAATCAGAAAGATCATTGCCATTGGCTGTTTACCACATTTTCTAACTTTTCATTAAATATATCTAATTATTTTTACTCAGTATTAGTTATTATTTCCATGACTTTGAAATGAGAATTGCAAGTACTTTGATAAAGAGATTGAAAGTCTCTAACTCAGGGAAAAGAATTATTGCAGTGTTCTGTTTTGTAGCTTTTTCTTGCTGTAGTGACCGACTCTCTACACTTATTTTCTTTTCAAAAGCAAGGTCAATGACCAGTGCAGGAAAGACAGATAGATCATTTAGTTCCAATCCAATCCAGCCTGTTTTTCCAGTGGCCAGGTGAAAAACATAGTGCAGCGATTTATTCCAGCTCCTGGTCTTAAGGATCAGAGAATCCATTTCTTCATCATCTCCCTTGGTGATCAACAAACCTAAAATGTGGAAGGTGAGCTCTGGACTTGGAATCTTCATGGACCAGAGAGTACATCTGACCAGCTACAATCTAGGCACATGTTACAGCTCTCTAAAGACGACTGCTTTGAGCAATTATTCTCCTCCCAGTGTTTGAACAAGAAAATTCTTGCAGATTTCCCTCCATGGTTCCTCTTTCTTACTTTTCCAGAAAAGAAGCCTGGGTTAAATGTTACACCTCAGCCTGTAGACAAATATCCTGGCCTGTAAAGATAAAAAAGTTTAACACTTGTGGAAATTTTGTAAACTTGATGGCCAAGTGCTCTCTGTTCTCATGGAGGAAGCCAGAATCTGTAGCCTGTCACCTGAAGAAAAGCTGCTCATCGCAGTCAGGCTCATAAACTACTTTCCTCAAGGTGCTGCAAAGTCACTTGAAGGTGTCTCATGCCAAAATCTCTGAATCTGCTATGTAATCCTTTCTTCACATTGTGATACCTTTCTCATAAAGAGACACAACTAAATTAGTAGTGGAGCAGAGGCATAACATTGACCCTTTTGTCTGTGGTCAGACGAGAGGGTAGGGAAATTTGTGAAAAGGAAAGAAGGATTGGTGTTGTTTTTCAGAATTGCTTGTTAAAGGAATATTTTGATTCAAACTGAGATACCCACATTTAATAAGAAACTCTGCTAGAATGGAAAACTTTATTGCAAATCAAGAAAATCCATCCTAAGAAATTTTTAAATTTTCTGTGGAACAAGTTTCAGACAGATGCTGATTGTGCTGGAAACATTTGGTCCATATTTCATTAAGAAAATGGAGACAACTTTCTCCTAAGGATTCCTGGTCTGCACCCCCTATTTCCAAGGGCTCTTCTGCTGTTCCCAAGCAGTTTGGGTCATTTGAGGGAGCCTCATCTAAGCCAGGTCAGTCACTGACAGCCTGAGTTTATTCTCCCAGAGCTTTTTGGACTGCTGATTCCTTGCCACAAGGGTGACTAGATAACACACCAAGAAGTGCAATAGTTTCTGTGGCTCTCTGCTGTCTTGGGTAGGGTTTTTTTCCACTGGAAGAACTATGGCTTGCAGAGATTTTGACATCTTGGTTTTATACCTTAAAGGCTAGAAAATATGTCTTCAGTTTTTGGGGAAGTCAGCAATGCTGAGATGTCCTGCAGCTACAGCTCCTGGAAGATGTAAGGTTTCCAGACAGTTGACGCAGGCTGGAAGGGAACACAATGGGTAAAAGTAGGGTGACCCAGAGGCCAGTGGCTTTAGGGACACCCAGGGACCCATAGAAAAAGTGCAGGGACAAGTGCTGAGGCTGCAAATAATGCAAGTCCACAAACCACATCAGTCTATATTTGTCATTCTGGAAAACTTCACTGAAAATGAGACATTTTCTGAGATAAAGTAGCATTTTTTTTCCTGACTTCACAGTATAACATAATTTTCTTTGATGTGATTTTAGTAAGTCTTATTATTACATTATCTTCAGTCCCAGATCATGCACAGATTAAATCATTCTCAACAGTTTTATAAAGCACAGAACAAACAAACACAACAGAACTTGATTCAAAATGTTTTCTCTGAAACCCATTCTAGATAAAAAACCAGAGGCTTGTAAAAATAAAAGCTCAGATCTGGTTTCAGCAGATGTCTATAAGTCCAGAATAAGTACACCAAAGGCAATGGGGTTATTTAGGTTTTTTTACCACTGATGATTAGTGTTATACAGTATTTTTATTCCCTCAGTGGATCCTTTCTAAATCAAGGGAGACATTTTAAGGCTACTTTAATATTCGAAGGCAAAAGTTTTTATGTAAGTCCACATTCACTTGAATGTTTACAACATTTTTTCCCTTTTTACAAGCATTCTGGTAAACACAAATGTTTGTGGAATGCAGCTGAGTGGCTTAATGAATACCAATAAAGCTGCTTCAGTTTTTATTCAAAGAAGTCATCTTACATACTAGCTAAAATATTCTGGGACATTGGTTGCTGTGTTTAACAACTTTTGGGGATGACTGGATTAGACATTGTTAGAACTTGTATGTTTTTCAACGCTATAAAAATTTGCTTTCCAAACAGCTACACGAAATAGCACAAATTTCAACATCTCAGATGTTTATTGCTAAAATATCACTGATACCTCTGGGTGCCTCTGGTGAGAATCTGAAGCTGCAGATCAGTTTATATCCAACTGCTATAGCTACACCACCTGTCCTATAAGCACCAGAGAAAATCTTGTCCTACGCCACGTAGCTGGTTTCAAGTGCCAGGTTCCTCATTGCAGTGCCTGTCCTAAGTACCCTGCAGGATGAGGGAACAGACACATCACTGGATAACACGCTCCAGTGGATAAGGACCTGGCACCGCTTGCTGGGGCAGCTCAGGTCTGTGATGTTAAACGTGCTGTGTGTGCAAATCGGCCAGGTCAGCAAGGGCAACTACAGGAGCACTTCTACCTGCAGTGTCTACTAATTAGTAGGCTCCTCTTGTACTGTAATGCCTGTCTGATGTTTGTGGAGGGGGTTGAGCTATATGGCAAAAGGGCACCTGCACCACACATGATAAATTTTAAAGGGATCATTTGTGGTCTTCCTATTCAGCCATCATCTGTCTGAAGGAGCCCCATTCAACATCTTCTATGAGAGCAGTGTGTCCACAGGCACCTTGGGGCAGCTGAAGTTGTTGCTTTGTCTGCTTAGAAAGGTAAGGGAGAGAAAGCAAACTGTGCAGGAGAGAGCTGAAGATATACCCTTACTGATCTCTTCTGTAAACACCTGGGAGAGAAACACAGGAGAAGTTCTGCTGTGAGCCTGCATGGGTCAGGTCTTAATGAAAGCAGTGGCTGTTTTGCAAGAGCTTTTCCAAATAGCACAACAAAGGTTCTCAGTGGGCTGGGATAGTCTGTGAATGTGAAAGATCTGGTTTGGCCATCTTCATGTTCTCCCTACTATCTTTCTACACCCAGAGATGTGTGGCCTGTGTCCCAGCCTTCAGTCTGTACTGGCCTGGTGCCATTCATGTTTTGGACTGAGGCTCTTGAGAGCTACTGAGAGCACTGAAGTGACTCCAAAGAGGCCATGAAGATCAATGTACAGATTTGATGATAAAGAGCCATTCCTGAATCTCCAAGGGAGTTTCATCTGTTTACTGGAGCTTGCACGGCCTTTAAACTGAGGTCACTAGGTTCCTTAAGACAGAATTATTTTATGGAAGAAATTATTTAAAATGAAAATTATTAAATAGTCACACACAAACATGGCACTTCTAGGAGTGAGTTTTCACACCAGAAACCAGGCTCTGTGGTACTTTTATCCATCCAGAAAACAGAAATAGCTTTGTATAAAATTAAAATGATTGAAACCAGCTTGAGTCTTAAACACCGAGCAGTCACAATAAACTGCTTGTCCATAGCCTGATGTATTTACCAAAAGTGCATTCAAGAGAAACATGAGCTACTTAGAAGCAATTTACAAACAGAAAAACAGAGGAAATTGGCTAGCTAATTTATTCTCCAGGAAGTATTTGTGTGGTTTTAAAAGCAAGGCACCCAGCAGAAAGGCATTGCCATGTCCTACCTGTTGGTGACTTAAATATCAGTGTCTTTCAGAATATTTGTTGTGTTAGTGCCAGGTGCTTGCTAATACAAGTGCCAAGTGAAGATTTAATTTTAGAATTTTTTTTCCCATGAAAGAAGACAGAAAACCCCTTAAAACCCAAACTGTATGTGAGTGAAGCATCATACACAGGCACAAACACATATGGAGAGCTTAGCTGCTTATAGTAGTATGTAGGATGTTGAGACACTGAGACGAGAGACATGGTTTTTGTCTTTGTGTGAGTTTCCAAACTTTATCCCTCTTTATGTCCATGATGCTCCCTGTCATTCACTGCTCCCTCACTGAGGGCCTTTTTTGGTCTTTGCTGTCTTCTTTTTCCAAGCTCTTCCTCTAGACACTGTTGCTGGGAAATGGGAATTATTCAGAAGGAAACATCTCTCCCGTGCAGCAGCACCCCACACTGAACTGCACTTGCAACAATTAAAGAAGTGAAGTACAAGATAAAGCAGAACTGAAGTGTGTGGGGGCAATGCTAGATCATACTCTGGATCTCTCAGTTTTCAGGTAGATCTTTCACCTTTTTCTGCATCTTTATCATTCATAACAAGAACAGGGATTGGCTGCAACTGTGATCAGTGTGGTAGTGTCCCTGTTTAGAGCAAGGTCTCTGGGTTGTCTCTCTGGGACAAACGCAGGCACAGAGGTGTTGAACTGCAGTAACATCTAGTGAGCAGAAACCCCAGACAGATTTGATCCTTTGAATTTCTGCTTTTAATATCAACATACTTACCAGTAACCAGTGACAATATCCTGACAGCCTGAGAGGGGAGACTTGCTTCAGCTGAAGGAGTAGGAGCAAGGAAGGGAATGGAAATTAGCTAACCCAGTGAGATTCTTTCTGCTCTAGCTACTCAACCACACATCTTGTTCCATGTCCGCCTTGAAACGTGACTTAGAAGTAATTGTTCAGCACTGCAGAAGAATGGCTGCGTACCCCACCATTAATGATTAGCTTCATTTTGCATGAATTAGTTGACTTCCTGCAATTATGTCTGCTCTTCCCCACCAGGCAGCCATGGTGTTCTGCTTTCCAAAGACAGGGAATTGGCAGCTTGCTGACCCCAAATGCCTGTGAGCCACAAGGTGCTTATTCCATTTTCTGCACCAGTCACTAGGCTGAGGCATCTGAATTCCAGCAGACACAGGATGGTTTATGGTTTACTGTCTGCGCCAGATGCTTAGCAAAGTGAGTGCAGAGCATGTGAGAGAGGAATGTGTTTGCTTGCCAAGGGGACAATCAGTGTAAAGGAGTGGTGTGATCAGAGAAGTGACCCTGTTTAAGAAAAATGACTTGGTGTGTTTTATCTATTCCACTTCCATAGTCTACACCTGTGAAGTACTCTATTGCACCAGGCAAAGTGCTTTGGAAACCTCTAATTAATCCCTGCATCTAGAAAATTAAATAAAATGCTTCTTGTTTTGCACTTCATTGATAAGGGTGAAGCATCTGCAGCTGGAGCTTGCCTGGTGCTTTTGTTGATCCATCAGGCAGGGCTGAGGACAGGAGCTGTGCTGCAGCCAACCTGCCTCTGCTGGCTTGACTACTGTTAGTTCTTTTTATTTCCATTTAAGCAGAGTGCTGTGACTCAGAAAGCAAGCAGGAGAAATGTGAAAGCAGCAAGATACTGTGTGCACAGCCGTGGCTGTACTTTGCTTTTCTGCTCAGCACGCTGACACTTTGCAGTGTCATCTGCTACTGTCAGGACTGACTGTTGCAGAAAAAGCACTTGGGACTTGGACACAGCTGAAACTGCAGTCTGACACTGGAAAATGAGGGGCAGGAGCACTCTGGAATAAAGGTTTAGACTTAGCAAAGCCACTAGTCCCAGCTCCAGCATGGTCAACAGTCCCAGTTAGTAGAGCCACTAGGCAAAGAACAAAAATACACAAAGAACACAGATGGCCTCACTACTTGCAAAGAAAATTCCATGTCAGGACCATATACCCAAAACTGATGCCTGGAAAGAGGATACTGGAATGGAAACATGCCTGCAGAAATATTGGGAACTTGGTGAAGGGAGATGACATGTTCATGAAGAACAATCAAGAAGGTGAACAGCCACGCAGGGAGAGGTTGTGATATTCTCTGGGATTGAAAACTGGGATTTTACTCTGGACCAGTCCCAAGGAAAGGGGAAAGGGGGGATCATCCACGTGTCTGTTTCTTCATGGGAGGAGTTTTCCGTTACGTTTTTCTACAGCATACCAAATTCTGTTTGAAATTGCACACTGAACGTGAGATTCCAGATGCTTGATTACACACCTCATTAGACTCAGCAGGTCTTTGGTAATGCAGCCTCCTGCCTCCAGCTCCCACCACTTCTGGAGTGAGGTGAAGACACACCTCCACATGCCAGAGAATACACCCATCATGGGCAGACTGGGCAAGGAACTTTGGAAACAGAGCAGTGCTACTCCTTATGGCCTTTGCACTCCTAAGAAGCTCCTGAAGAGCTGTGGCAATGTCTTCCAGAGAAGGAGCCTCCAAAACCAATGTATATGTGCAGTGAAGTCACTGTGCTGGCATGGCTTGCTTTTTCCTCCACAGTGCTGTTGATGTTATCAGTTCTGCATCCTCTCATGCATTGTCAGTACTGAAGTGAGCCTTCTGCCCTGGGGGAGTCCACAAGGCCTGCAAGTCCTGGAAAACAGAAACAAATGCCACCCTGAAACACATCCTGCCTCCTCTTGGCTCTTCAGGCTGCCTCCAGAACTGCACCAGTAGATATTTTCCTACCTCAGACACCTGGAGAGATCTAGAGAGAGCAGTTTTTATATACTGGCCTTCACTGACTGCTGCTGTGAATGCACAGACACCTTTGCAAGCTGAATACAATCAAATGAGATGGTAAAGCTGACTTCTTGATTGCCTTATCTGACAGGCTGAAAGGAGAAAAGTTCAAAAAAGGTGTGTGCAAAGGGAAAAAGAATACTTACTTCTTCAGGCTTATCTACAAGTGTAATCTCACAGGAGTCCAACAATGCACTGACCAAACCTTGAACAGACATGAAGCACACCAAAGAAAAAATGCAATTTCAGCTCTCCAAAACAGTGTAGCTGTACATTAAGCAATAAACCTTAAATAAGAGACTCTGTCTTTCAGCCAGAGCACCTTCAGTGTTGGGGTCCCAGAAATTTGCAATACAGCCCATCACCTAACAAAGCAAGCACTGAGATCCATAGGCCCAAATTAGAGAGCTTCACTTGATGACTTAACAGATTTCAGAGCTGAGCTCCAGGGGTTGTCTCTGCAGCTGCTGTGGACAGGTGGCTGCAGAAGGACGTTCAGCCCTGAGGTGTGCAGGATCTCCTGCTGCTCTGCTCTTGACAGAGACAGCCCAAAGTGCTCAAGTCCTAACTCAGATTCACTGGAAAAATAGTGAAAGTGCAGGTGAATTTTAGGAGTGATAAGAGCTTATGAGTAAAAATGATTACTATGAAGGGGTTTGCTCAAAAACTCTCGTAATGCAGATCCTGTTGCCATATCTCTGAGTAAGTCACCTTCTGCCAGCAGAGGGAAAAAATCCTTCTGCCAGTGAAATAAACGGCTAGGGGAAAAAAGACTATCAATGAAAATTGCATCATAATAGTGAAGCCTCCAGATCATGAAAACTTACTGAGTTAGGGAAAAATGCACTCTGCTGGAGTCTGTGCTGTTGTTGACTCATGAGACCCACCTTGCCGCCCACTGGCACCTCCTGTCCTGTCCCCTTTGACACAGCCACAGGCCAGAGGCTGAGGGGAGCCTTTTCCTTGTCCCAGCCTAGGGCTGGCACTGTCTGGCCCTGACTCCAAATTTGCCAATGTCCAGCCAGTCAGTGACACCCCAAACACCTTAAAGAGAAAAACATGCTGCTTTTCTCCTGCTGCCTGCTGCATGCCTGCTGCCCATCAGCAAATGCTCTCAAAATTTATGGGGCAACGACTGAAAAAAGTTGCTGTTATTAACACTGAAGCTCAACATACCTTTGAGTGTGCAGTATTTCCTACATATATTGCTCAATTTTATACATGTGTATAACTGTAATATTACGTTTGTGTTTTGTGCACAAAGGGAATGAATTTCAAAAATCCCATCTAAGAGTATTTACCAAACACCAAACCTCTCAAACAAATCTTCATGCAGAAAGAAATAGTTACTTACTTACTTATATTAGCAGGAAAGAGGCTCAGTACAATATTATCTATTGGGCTTTATTTGAAAATTCAAAATATTGAGCATGCTGAGAGACTAGCAGTCCATTTATAGAATTAAAACATGAGAAACACTCAGTGAATACTTGAAGACATTGAATGGATCTGAGAAATGAAATCCTATTAACAGAAATATGTTCACTGGAGATAATAATTATGAAATTACTGAGCTCTCATCAATACAATTCTTTTAAAATATATAATACACATAGAAATCTGGCTTTAATTCAGTTATACTGGATATTTGATTCAGAAAAGGTAGGAGACCATTACTTATGTTACTAGAGTTAGTCTAAAGAGTATAAGGTAATTATAGAACTAAAGGAACACAGAACTAAGGCCACCCTCAACACTGCACAGCTTCACAGCCCTGTTTTTCATGAGGACATTCATCTGATTGCAATGCAGTTCAAAATCTGAGTCTTTTCATTATGAGACACTGCCTGTTTCTGACAATCCCACAAACATCAAATCCTACTTTAAGCAGCCATTCAGCTTATTGGCTGCCTTGTATACCTTCAGAGTGATACTTTTGAAACATTGCCCAGAGAAAAAGATACACTCATGGTAATGCATTTCAAATATCTACTTCCATCTTTCCTTCTTATTTTTAATTTACTATGGTGTCAGAACAAGGGAATGTGATAAGTTTAAAGGAGCTTTAGGTTAAAAAACACAGTTACTGTCTGAATAAGAGCACCACTAGTTTGTGGTAAAGTTGGTCTCATTAAAGACAGTAAGTTCCCTAAATTGAAAGAAATATGCAAATACCATGTACACGTGTGCATATATAGAACAATATCCCTGCCTATCCTGGTTTCTGTGGCTTTCTCCATGCTGACAGCTATTGAGACTGCTTAACATCATTATAAAGGAAACAATGCAGGTCTCTGCACTCAGGTGCATCTCTGTGGGCAGAGCTGCCAAGACCCTGTTGCAGTGAATGACTGGCAGCAACTTCCTGCCAAATCTTCCCCATAAGAGCCACAACTGCTGACAGACAAGGGGGCTGCCCAGCAGTGATCTGCTGCTGGCACCTCCCCAGGAGGCAGGCAGCTCTGTCCCTCACAGCGCTGTCACAAAGTGCTTGCAGAAAATGTGTCCCTTCCTACGAGGCTGGTCAGTGCAGGTGGCAGGGGTGTGTGATGGAGTAACCCCAAATGCAGCAATCAGACCACCTTCTCTGCGTGTGCTCCCTCTGTGCCATGTGAATTGCCTCAGCCCTGACTTCAGGGAAAGTAACAACATGGTCAAGTGCTCTGCAGTCTGGAGGAGAGATGCAGGACACAGACACTAAACAGCCACTTTCCTCTTTGCAGAAGAGTAACAGATCAGTATGTCAGTTCTTAAATAAGTGTGTCTCTGCTGGCTTCATTACCAGGAGGGCTGTCAGACACCACAGTGCAAGAGACCCTCAGACAGGAACAGCTGACAGAGAGTGACATGAAGGACCAGCTGTTTGCTTCAGGACTGGCTTGGTAAAATTTAGTCCAAAATAAGAAGCATGAAGTGAGGTTGCTAATATTTTTTTTGGTACATAGGAACTGTTTGAAGAGTAAGAGAGTTATCCGGGAGTGGAAAAGAAGCGATGTGACTGAGTTACCACAGAGGTGACTTAGGAAAATCCACTTTGCATCAAGCCAGCTGTGTCATGTCCACCCCTGACCTCTCCTACACAAGGTCTAGAGAGGCACTTACTCAAAATAATATAAATAAAGATGGTTATACTTTAGGAAGGGTTCAACTGTATTGCCCCCTAGAGTCCTCCTATGCTATTTTTCCAGTTCAATATTTTAATTACTTGAGAGTTTTGCTCTAACTTTCATTTGCTAGGTAAGGCAGCTGAACACTGGGAGAAGTAAGTAAGTAGCTGGGATTGGCAAGGTCCTCGAAGCTTCATGGCTAGGCTGGTAATCTTAATGGCTGTTCATTAAAAAAAATTGTGACAAAACTTTCCTAGTAATCCATTTAGGACAAACAAGATGGCTTTTCCTTTATCCTCCAGAGCCTGATGTTTCAGCTAAAAAATATAGTTGTGAAGAATGGAGCTATCACTCTTTCTTATCTTTTTTTTTTTTACCTGGGCATCTTTGAGAAAGCAGATTGTTCTCCATTCATTCAATTCTGCAGCTGTCAACAAGCATCAGAAATAATTAAGCTATTTTACCCAGCAGCAAAACATTAAATATAATTTGAAAAGTATGCTTAATTGAAAGAAGCATCTTCATTTCTCCCCTTATCTATTATGCCAGAGACTAATTTTCTCTGCTTCGTGCCATAACATTCTTGCACCTCTGTAGGTATGTTTTGCCAGCTCTCTCCGCTTTGGAGGCTTGCATCTTCCAAGCAACATCATAAGGAAAAAAATAAATGGGCTCTGTAGAAAATATGTATAAAATATGCTTTTAATTCTGGTATGCCTGGAAAACCAAGAGAATAACATATGTGGATTAGGTGACTCAAGCTGCTTGCAGAGATGTTCTACCCCAAGGGTTATAGATGAATGTCTTAAAAAAAATCTGCAATATATCAGGCTCTCGTTTGACAGCAGCATGGCTGAGGATTGGAAGAGTCTCTCATCTTCACTCTCTGACAGCTCATTCCTTCCCCTTTTTCTTTGTACATGCTCTGCTATTCTGCTTTTGCTAATAGTGGTCAGAAATGAAGTGAGCCTTACAAAATATATATTGCAGCTGCCACTCAAAATAGACATCAGGAAAATGAAGTAAACTACACGATAAAAACGGTTTTCCTCTAGTCAGGAGAGAAACTCAATATACCTTAATGGCAATCACTAATGAGGCATGGTCATGGTGGTGGGTTTAGGCTTACAAGTCACTCTCTTTTCCTTCTTATTCATTAGGATGGAGTAAGCAACAAGCATGAATGACACAGAATGATGAGCACAAAGCCAGCCTTATGATCCAAGAGCCTCAAGCAAAAATAAAATCTTATCTCTGACTGCAGGAGGAAAAAATCCAACTATAGCAATAAATCTGAAGGAACAGGACCAGGCTTTTAGTTCTTTTGATTCGGACATAGGACGGGAGCAAGCAGCCTGTGCAGAGGCAGAATACCAAAAGATGAATGGGGTTTTTGTCTTAGCCTAATATAGGCACAAGCTCTTCTACAATACCCTCCTGCACAGATGATCCCATTTCTGTCCTGAAGGCCCTCTGAAGCCTTGTCTACTTGCTGTGCATGACCTGAAACCATTGCTCCCTTGCATTCAGCAGTATCACTATGATTTGCTATTTGTGCCCTTCCATGGATCCTGCAATTACTGTCCTAAGTTTCCCCAAAACAGGGATGTTTTGTGTTGTTGTTTCTAAAATAATAGTTTCCAGAGGCCATTCCCCACCACACAATAAGCATTTGAAAGCAGCATTGTGTTTGGAGGCAACCTAATTCCCCTGTGGCTCTTCTCAAGCACCAGCACTGCTGTGTTATTGAGGATGCTTTCTCCCTCCTCCCAACCTTGAAATGCCAAATATATCCTGACTACAGATGTTGCAGATGATATAATGACATTGGAGTGTAATTCAGATCACAATTTTATTGCCAAGTAACATCTTAGCTGTGACTGCAAACCTAGCAATGTTCTCCAGTGAGAAAACAATATTTACAGTAGGATTTCAGCCACAGCAGCTCCATGGTGTCTTCAAGCATCTGTTTACAAAAAGTTCAAAGATGTTGAATTGGTTACTGCAAGAAAGGACCGATATTCTACCTCATCAGGCCATCTCCATACCTATTACCACCAAAATGTACTTCCACTTTAATATTGGGATAAATTTTACAGACATAAACACAGAAATAGCTGATTATATAATTTTGAAGTTGGGGCATAAACCCTCATGGTAGCAAGAAGCACTTGAGCGGAAATCCATTGTTAGGTGACTGATGTAGTGAGGGTTGTGCTGTGCATTGTGTGAGAAACCAGGACCTAAACTGAGATGGAGACTTTAACACTATCCTAACTTTTAGCTTCCTGACACATGTTGATTTGTATCACAGCCTTCGTATTTTTTAAACACAGCAATTCCTGTATGTTTAATATGGAAGCCACTGTTTGCTGTGGAGTTTCCAAAATTTACATGTCTGCAGGATATTTAAAAATATTTCCAAATCAGCCTACCAAGGCAGGTTTTTCTCCTGTCTGAGTGTTTATGTAATAAAAACAAAGATCTTAACAAATGCCTCCTTTGTAACTTTGCCTGTACACAGATTGCAAGGTTTGTATAATGCAGGTGTCAGTTATATGTGTTTCCCTGCACTGCTAAACATCTACTCCACACTTTAAATTACTGGCTCCATATTTAAGTGTAGTGGGTTCACAAAGAAATACACTGCAACTGACAACATTCAGATTTAGTCTACAAAACTAAGATTGCAAAATTACAGGGTATTATATCCCTTTAATGTTATCCACTACTACACATATTTTAACTGCCTTCTCCAGCAGGAGAGGTGGACCCTACAGGGAGGAAACACTCCTTATTGTATGATGGGTTTTATGGTGATTTTAGTTTGATTTTGGTGGGACACATGAGAAGCAGAAGCCACAAGGAAGGAAAGATTTAGAGACCCCACAGTACAGTGCAACACTGCTTACAGCCGTGTTTGGATGGACTGGAGGTTTGGCAGCAGAAGGGGTTGGAGCAGCTGCTGAGTCCCAACCACTGCATCACTCCCAGGTGGGAGCAATCCTACAGAACTCAGCTCTACCACTGCCTGACGCAGACCAGGAGACAAAGTATGAACATTTCAGTGCAGGTGCACTCTCTGCTTTCAGGTGACCCCGTAGTCAGTCAGGAGCTGTGAGCGGATGGCAAGCAGCAGCACTGTGTGATAGGACACCACCTGTAAGGCTGCTGAGTGCCATGACCAGCTCCAGCCCTCGGCGTGGCACAGCACAGAGCCAGCACTGGCTGTGGCATCCCTTCCATGCAGGGATGGTGAAGGCGGTGTCGGGTCTTTTTCCCAGTTGCAAAAGGAGGCACCAAATGCCGTCATTTCCCCATGCTGCTTCCAAGCTCCAGGCCCTCCTCTCCCACCCCTCAGGAGTCCTTCAGTTACTTTTTAGGCTGTTTCTAGATATTTGACACTTTGCTGCTCTTCTGTGCTTCCCTTAGTGTTTGTTAATGCAATAATCAGTGACGTTACTAATTCCTTCCTGCTGGCTTGCCAGCCTTGTCTTCTACAGCTGCTCTCTCTAGCAGGTGTTCTCCATCTGCAGTCTGAGAGAATCCCCTGTTTGCCATGGGGATTTCTAAAGCCCAGGACTGCCTCTGCACTGCCTCTGTTCCAGAGGGCTCTTGTGTAGCTACTTGAGTACTGCCCTGCCTTCTTCTAGAGAGGCAGCCAAGAGCCCACTGCCCCAGCACAATGGCAGCAAGAGTCTTGACATGAAAGAGAAACAGATAATTTTTTCCTAACTACAACCAGCTTGCCTACCTGCATGGAGGAATTAAAAAAATGGTAGCAATATTAGTCAACAGATCAATAACTATTCAAGATGGACAAAAACAGAAGGCAAGACAAGGAAAAGAAAAGATTATGAATAAGGGAAACTTTCTTAAAATATGCTCACGTGAAATTTTCCTCCTTACTGGGGGAAGTCAGAAAAAAAAACATGCTCTCAGAAGAAACTGTAGTAGTTCCCTTCAGGAAGTTCTATTTTGGGATAACATAAACTATGTTCTGGTTGGATTAATATTTAACATGTCTGTAAAAATAATACCGTCCTATTAAAAGTTCCTCCAAAAAATGGACAAAAGCCAAATTACATTCTAAAGTAAAACCCACAGAAATATAAGCACCTCATAGGAGAGAGATACTACCATAAGTCAAATAAATGTTTGAATATTATGTTTATAAAGAAGAAAATAAAATTAAGAAGTTAATGACAGAAGTAAAAAACCATATATATTTGCATTTTGGTATTCTGTGGAATCACCTTTATTCAGATGGTTGATAAATAATCTGTTGATTTAGAATTGCAAATAAATGGGGATTCTTTTCCAGATCTGGAGTATTTTTTTTGAAAAGACATCAAATAATTCATGCCAAACTACACAGACACACACGTGTACATTGAGAACACTTTTTGGGATTGAATCGTACTCCTTTTTTACCAGCATGTTGAATCTTTCTAGGAAGAACTGAGGTTTTTTTCGACTTCCTTTATTAAACATATCTGTTCTTTCTAGATATCACAAGTTCACTCTTATTACCTGTGACAGTGAAATACCAGCCCTGTGGAACCTGGTTCTAAAAGGTCCTACAACTTCCTTTTCTATTAGTTCTAAGTGTTTTCTGTGGCTAAGATTCATGACTGTACAGATGGTCTATTCATCATGTCAGGCTCAATTACCTCTGAAAATATATGAGGGAAACCATGTTTCCATTGAAATAAATGTTTAAATTCCTATTGCTGCAATGGGGCTACATTTTCAGTCACAGGCACACTGACTTTTGAGAGTTCCTCTGGATGGGAGTGAAATTCTTACAGTGTGTGTATCACTGTTCTTGATAGCAATGTTCCTAGAATATACCGTTTCTGTAGCACTATTACAAGAAGTAATAATGCCATTTTTCAAAGCTCAATGAATTTGCTCAATGTGTTTTATAATAAATGATATTATGGAGACTCAATTTAATTGCTCAAAAAAGTATTCTCTCTTTCGATGGATGTCATTGGTCATTAATTACCTTGCTTCTTTTTCTATTAGCTTAGATAGATTTTTTTCTCTTACAGGTAACTTTTAACATGAAGCCAGCAGAGAGGGTGCAGCCCTGATCTAACTTGTGGCATAAGGCAAGGACATATTTGTTGCACACTGTCAGCAGTGCTAATGCTCACACACACAATTTATAATGACTTATTGACCTTGAAATTTCTTTGTCAGCTTTTTAATTTTCCTTCTCTAAAAATGGGTTTAAAATCAGATCTAAAATTCTAATATTGTCTTTATATACACTTCTTGCAGAAGTTCAAAACCAGTGTGGTATACACCAGTCATGTTAGAATGTATTCAGGATTTCAAAGCAAACCCTTCTTAAAGCAGAAGTACTGAAAGATCACTCTAAATATTTTCTTAAAGAAAATTACTTTTTTAAACATGCTGGCATTTCTCCTGTGTAAAGACTTGGGGACTGCAAGCCTGTATGGTGAGTATGTGGACAAAGAATGTTCTGGTTTTTAACTTACATGTGTAAAACAGAACTATTAATAACAGACTAAGGCCTTAAAATGATAGAGCAATTTACTACTTATATAATAAGAATATGTGTGGCAAAAAGGTGCGGAAAACTTTGGATAGCAAAATCTTTTGCAACTGGCAAAACCACAAGTGAGTATATAAATCATGGCAATGAGAACTGTGTCAGGAAAATTGATTTCAAAGGCAAAGTGCAGGAAAGAAGAATAAAAGACAATTGAAAAGTTTGCCTGATTTTTTTCCCAGGAACAGCAAAAGTTCCCTGAACACCATCTTACTTGACATATCTTTCCGCATACCTACAGCCAAGAAAATACCTATAAGAGTGCAGGAATGAGACCTACAGCCGTGAGATAAGTGATGAAGGGGTTACTGTGGGCGTGATGGTCTGTGATGGGGATGATTCATTAGGATGTGTTATCACTGCAACTGGCCAGGCAGCAGAGAAAGTGATATCAAGGTCTCAGGGTTCTGTCCTGCTCTTAAACAAACCCCACAACCTCTATAATCCCTCTCTATGTAACTCTTGGTGTTTCTCAATTACATATAAAGTGGCTTCCCGCTCCTCCACCCCCCATCTATGCCAGTGGTAACAGAATATTTGATTATAGTCTCACCTCCCACTTCTCCCAAAAGTATAAATTCTGCATTTGAAATCCTTCCTGGCAGAGCACAAAGGTATGACCTCCTTGCAGATGGGATGATGGGCTTGCTCCTCTCCCCTCCCCAAAGCAGAGATGTCTCTTTGCTAAGATTTGCTTTTCCAAGTGCACCTGTGTAGTATACCCAGGAACACCTGTACATGCTTATACTCTGTAAGCCTAGTGAATTTAGCACTGCTAATCTAACAAGAATCTATAATCTGTTGATTCGATAAACCACACCATTCGTGAATCTGGATCATGAAAATTCTTATTGAACTTGGTCAGAGTTACAGTGTTACAGGTAAACTGCACCACTTATGATTCTATGACTGTGAATGAGACCAGACTTACAGTGTAACCCACACAATTTATGCATCTGGGACTATACTGAGTGTCAGCAGACTTACAGTGCCCAGTTGGTTCTAATAAGAAGTTAATCCAGCTGTACCCAGTCCGTCTGATCTCTGAAGACCAGCTGGAACATGATGAGGTTTATTTTCTGCCAAATTTCTCTGCTCTTATTGCAAGAGTGAGCCACATAAGAAATCATATTAATGTACTTTTCACTGCCTTGTTCCTCTCCAAATCTGCATTCATGGTGTCTAACATCCCAAAAAATATATCTCAGGGAAGACCACACAGACTCATGGTAAGGAAGAGTGAATATGTGATACCCACTGTGACGATCAGGCCAACTCAGGTCTTTTTACAAAGACATCATTTTCTTTCCCAGCAGTTGTGTTTGCTGTCCCATCACATTATCCTGAAACCTAGAGGGAGCAATGGTCAATGATTTCCTAGGTACTTGATCATGTCTAAAAACTGAAATTACTCACTAAATCTTCACTTCCTCCAAGGAAAACCATTCTCTGGTCCATCTTCCCTCTGAGGAGTTCCTCCTTGTGGAGGAGAGCAGCTGAACATGGCTATTTTGTCATTTCCCAGGAGATAAACCGTGCAGCACAGCTCAAGAAAAGATTGACACAACTCCTGAAAGCAAATTCAACTTCCCTTTTTCAATCAGATAAGGCAACTATTTGTAGAGTCAGCTAGGCCAGACCTCAAACATCACATAATAGAGAAAATAACACTGTAATCTTGGAGGACAGATGCTGGGAATCTCACTGCCCTTTGTCTGTCCTTGTGCTGTTCTCCATCCTAAAAGAGGTGATATGAGACCTGCATGTTGAAAACAAAGCTGTGACAGAATGATTTCCAGGTGGAATATTAAAGCTTGGGAGCTTTGAACTGTGCCCTTCCAAATTCCCACACAGGAGAGAGGAAGCATGACCTGGATGTTCCAAAGCCTCAGAAAGCCATCACCTGGCCTGACCTCTGGGGCCATGCAAAACTGACTGGCCTTCAGAGAAACCCAGAGATTTCTTTAAAATGTGCCAAATATATTAATATTATATTAGGATGATTTGAGGGAAATATGTTTTCTCTATCCCATCAGATATTCTGGACTTGCAGCTGAGGCTCTTGCCTTCAGAATTCTAAAGCAGGCCCTATTCAGTGATTTATATCACTATGGCAGCATATGTACAATTACTGAAAACACTTTATTTACCTTTCATTGGAGCTACTTGAGCTGCTCTATAGCACTCCTTTTACCAGACAGAAACTATCCTAGATTTCTGATTTCTGCAGTTTATAAGAAAATATGGATTGTGGGCCACTTCTATTTTACACAGAAATGAATCTTGAAGAAAAACCTGTATGGTTCCTGAAAGTGTGGAGAGAAAAGACATATAGCCTTCTTCCAAACTTTAACTCAGCCCCCTTTTGGAGTCCTCACTTCATTTCTTTAGGAAGTCTAACTGAACATATTTCATAATGACTAAATCATAAAGAAGCAACACAAGAATATGAGAAATAAATGAATAAAAATGCAGCTCATTGAAGAGAACTTCATGCTAGAGTATGAAACTGCATGTTCAATAGTTTTGCTATGTCTGCTCCTTTTTTATCTGTTTTAAAAGTAATTGCTGCTTATTTTCCATAGTCACTGTCCTTTAACATTCCCATTTCCTGCCCTTGTTTGCTTTATTTCTGTTTACATGCAGTTCCAATAAGACTGAAAGTATTTATGCAATCATATGACACATCAGACAAAAATAGGGTTCTTTTGGTTCACTGCCTACTTTGTGGAAAATCTTTATTTCTCTCCTACTGGGAACTGGCCAGGTTGTAGCAGAAACTCAACAGCACCTTTATTTATTTTATGTGTTTGTCCTTGGTGAAGCTAAATCAATGTTATATCCCCGTTGTTAGGAGTTATATTCCAATTGATGAGAAAAGCTTGAAAGTGTTGACTGTCTAGTTTGGATAAAGGCTCAAGTGTTTAGTATTTGTCCAATATTAAACTCACAGAAAACAAACAAACAAACAAAAAAAAACCTGAAGAGAAATATCTAAAGAGTGACCCCTTCTGTCCTTCCCCTGCTGGTCATGGGCTTCACCAGTAATGCTGCCATAGAGCACACACCTCTCCCTGTGTCCTTTCCACTTCCGCTAAGGAGAGTGCTTTGCAAGGTGGGAATCTGTTTAGGATTCAGGAATCAAGTCAGACCTGCTTGCCAGCACCTCTGAAACCACACAGCCTTGAGTACTCCTTGCTGCCTTGCCTTGACAAGGTTTGCAAGGAAGGAGCAGGGAGCTTGCAAGGAACAGGTCTAGGGACCTTTAAATGCTCCTGATGGGTAGATTGCAGAGGAGAAACTCCTAAAAGCTCCTATTTGTCCTGATTTCACTTCTTTTTCTCTGAAGTCATTCTATGCGTCTTACAGCTCTCCAGGTAAATGTCTATTTAATCCTCTGGTACTGCACCATGGGACCCTGACACAAGTACCGAAGCTCAGCTTCACCAAAGAAGGCACATGTGATATCTTTTCTCCTGCCCCCATGCAGGGAGTCAGCTGTGGGAATGGCTCCCACTCAGAAGATACCTGAGAGAGAAGATGTGCTTTAGGCTGGTTCAGCTCCAGCTGTACAGACCCTGGGGCAAGCAGAAGGGAGGAAGTGTAGATGGCTGTCTTGCTGTAGAAGACCAAACAACATCACTCAGTTTTTTGGGTAGCTCACATTAACATAATTGAGAAATTGTGTCCACATTTCAGTAAGACTCTAGTGTCGTGTAGGGGTTAAGTCTACAAGCATATCATGCACATCAACCCTTCTGTTCTGCATTTTAAAAGAAAATATATCTGATCATTTACCTCTTTTCTTCCACAATGGCTGATTTTATAGATGTCATTTCTTTGTGGCTGAACCATTCTTTTTCAAACTTGGCTTCTTTGCACACATTAAATGCTTTTGATCAGATTATATTTACGGTGAAGGCAAATGCTAATTTAATATCTGTCACAAGATCTTGCAAGATTTCCCATGAGGTCTCATGATGGTCTATCAGCATGTAATTAAATAAGAAGGCCAAGTCAGTCTCAGGTGTAAGTCCTGGGAAGGCAGTGATATTACATCAAGAAAGTGTTTAATCCTACTGCATTCAACTCTAGCTTGCCTGACATCTTGTTATTTTAAATTTTTTTGGCTTTTTTTCTTTCTTTTTTCCAATCACTTGTCACAGATTTCTTTGATATGCGGGGTGGTTTCAATTTGTTTTATTCATGTACTGGTTATCTACTTATTTATAATTTCATCCCCAAACAGATTGATGCCTACTGCTCTCAGATTTGCACAGCAAGAGGCTTGCAATAGTATAACACATGGTGTTACAATAATGCCTAGAGCTTTAGCTAGGATTCATTACTTTTCATATGTTTCTTTGAATTTTTCCACAGAAAAACATTCATTCACAAAGAGAGGTTTCTGTTTTCAACCATTCTCTGTTATGTCTGCCCACTCCATCGGGCTTCCCCCCAGCCTTGCTGAGACCATCACAGGTTTTCTTGCTCTGCTTGTCATCTCTGGCATCTTCTCCATCAGTGTCTCCAGCTGTTGTGACTATCCCTGCTGGCAGCTGGACACAGACACTTAGAGCAACTCAGTGCTGCCAGCCTCAGCAGCTTGAGCTCAGCCTTTTGTCTACAGGGAGGGCACATTTGCCCAAATGCATCACTGTGCAGAGATACCTGCCCTGCAAGCCAGCTGCAGGCAGTGTGAGTACATTGCAGGTGAATCTCTGGCAGGATGGTGGCTTTGCAGAGAGGTGGGATGCTGGAGCCAAACAAAAGGCCCTGCTGAAATGGCAGCATTCATTCCTTTAAGAGCCTCTGCAAGAGGGCCAAGGCTTGTTCAGTTTTCTGTGCGTGCTGTTGCATCATGCTGTGTGGACAAGTTAAAGTGCTGGAGGGATTTCTTCTGCAAGAGTACATTGGTATGACACAGGTTGGTCTCCCCCATGCTGGAGTTCTAAGGAGAGCCATGGGCAGTAGGCATTCAGCTGGCATGTAGTGTGGTCACAGATTTCTAGTGTGACTGCAGCTACAGTACAACAGACTGTGGAAGAAGGGTAAAGATAAGTTTTCTGTGGGTTTTTATTCCATTGCAAATTTTCAGCCAAAAGTGATTTGTAGCGTGAGTATGATCTTGAAAATCAAGATTCCAGATTTGCTGAAAAAAGGCAGTATCTGTGTGATCAAACCACAGTTTTCTATATAAAAATATGCCAGTGAGGATTCTGTATCCTCACACCAAGTTATTTTGCCTGTCCCATGCTTCAATCTGCTCTCGGAAAAATGGAGACTTCTCTGCTCCACAGCAAGGAGCTGTAGTCACAGCCTCCAAATGTATTTCACACTCCTAAGCCCCTGGGAGCCTTCTTGGATCTTCTTCCTGCTGCATTCATCCTTATTCTGGCAGCGCCCTGAGCCCCTGCTGCCCCATCCTCCTTCCCTCTGCCCCCAAACACATCATGTTCTCCCCCAGCCCTCTATCTTTTTGACCCCTCACCTTTCCCCATTCACTTCTTTGCCTTTATAAAGCCAATATTACTCTTAGTAATCTTGGTTGCTTCATATGATTCCACCTTTGTCCAGAGTGGGTGCTTTCCTTTTATACTAGATGTGCTCTAATACAAATTTCACTACAACATATCCAGTTTTTGACTGCCAAAATCAGTTCCTATAACATAGACCTTTCCAACCAGCAGTCTGGCTGTCCTCCAGGATGTCTGCAGGAAAGATATTCAAGGGAGAAGCTGAGGGAAGGAAGGCCTGGCAGACAACTTAGATTTTTCTCCTTTAAAAAGAGCTGTAGAGAGCAGTAGTAGTAAGTCTGGTGTTCAAGATAGATGTTGTTAATGGGAAGAGAACTGGGAGCATCTATTGAAAAGTTTGAGAGGATTGTTAGAGAAATTAAGAGCAAACCAGTGATTTGCCGTGTGTATTTATTTTCTAGAATGGAAATTAAAGTTCTAATTGAGCATTTTATGTAATTAAAATATTTTACATGGAAAAATCAAGTCTCTGCTACAGAGGTAATAGGAAGTACAAAAATACTTTGGATGTTCTAAAGATAGTGTAGATAATTAAATGTTCTTATGCTTCAATTCTCTCTCCAACCTGATCAGGTATCACTGTTTGCTTGTGCCAGATGCTGGATTACTCACAGATCCTGCTGTGCACAATATCATTCTCCTACAAATTCCCATTTGTGATGAGTTAAATAGAGATAACCTCACTCTGTCACAGATCTCTGTACTTTTCTTTCTGTAAATTGTATTCCTTGGAGAGGCTGAGAGTCCCATGGTGCTGGGAGCTGCCCAAGTGAAGAGCAGGCACCTGCCTGAGCTCATTCCTCAACAGAGCACTTCACAACCTGTTGGATATCTGGGGAGCAGGGATGAGAATAGGGGAGTATGGAGCTCAAACACTTATCCTAGTGCTAGTAATTGTGCCCAATGGGAAAAAAACCCAAGTCTTCCAGACAATATGAGGGGAAGAAAAAGATGACTTTGTCAGGATGTTTTTCCTGGTGGTGGTCAGTGAGAAAATACTGTGAGATGAGAGAGAACAAAAGAACCTCATTAGGAGTTTCTAGAGTGTTTCCATTTTGTCTGGCAATTCAGGTTTTTTTTAGATTGGAACCTGAACATGCCTACTAGTGCTAACTAGAGCTTTTCATTTCCAGTATGATCCCCAGGAAACTGTTTACTGGAAGCTCCTGATGGCCTACTTCTGAGTGGATTCCCTGGAGGCAGAAGGGACTCACACCTGTGTGAGAAACAAAACCCTTACATGTTCAATAGAACACTTTAATCCGGAATGTAAAATACTCACTTTTCTTCCCCCTATTTCTTGAACTCATAGCAAATCAGCTATTGTCAGACAATCAAAAAAGTGAAAAAGTCTCATTGAGAAGCAACATTCAATGTCCTCATCTTTTGAATAAACAGTTTCATTTATTTTTGCTCCTTGTATGCTTGAGCGTCCTTGTGTAATTTTCTTTTCTTTACACTCTGCCTTCTTTATTTCATGTATACAAATGCACATGACTGCTGCAGAGGCCATTGGACAAAAGAGGTGGTTCTGACTCAGTCAGAATCTCCATTGATTTCAATGAGCAATTTGATTAAGTGGAGAATATAGGATTTGAGCCACCAAATTTCACACAGATTAAGGTGAAAACATGCCTGAAATTGATTTATATGGAAGCAGCAAGCTCAAGTCCATTGGCACTCATAGCCTGTAGATACCATGCATGCTGTATCAACAATAATACAAATTCAATAGGAGTACATGGTCCAGAAGCAGATTTGTCTTTGATAGATCTTTAAAAGCTGCACAAGGAAATTCTGCCTCTGAGAGCATGGCAATATTTTCTGTCAGTGGGATGTAGGCTCAGCAAGGTAATCAATACCACACTCTTGCCCAGCTCATTGCTGGATACTCCTAAATAATTACCCTTTTTGTGACAATTCTTTTCTTTCATCACACACATTAAGTAATGCTGCTGCTGTCAATAGCACTATCACGAACTTGAATGGTGTAGGGAAAGGCAGGGCCTATGAAGGTGAGACACTTCCTGAATTAGTTCAGCCCCATTTTGTTGCAGGTATCACGCCACCTAAACCTGTCCATCCATTTATACAAATCTGTTCTATAATATACAGCAGAGACCAGCTCTGTGCATCTGCCTTCTTCTTTCAAAACTGATTCAAAGGAGAAATCCTAATACGACACTAGTGTATACTCTTCCTTTGAAGCCTATGGAGTCAACCACCTCCTTACAGTCAGTACTTCCATGCTCTTGTTTGCTTTAATATCTGCTGTCAGCAGGCTCCTGTAGCTGTGGTGGGTGCTGATTGGCATTCCTCTTGTGTGGGGTCTCTGTGTACACCTCACACAGCCTATCTAATCTGCTGGCTGAGGACAAGCCCACACTGTGGACCTACACTGTGTATCTTAGGAGCATATTCCCTGTAAATCTTCTCCCTTACTCATGCACTCCATTGACCAAAAAGTGACAAATGCAACTGCCCCCTGTGAAACAAGTGAAACAGTCATCCCTGACTCATGTTGTAAAGGCTTTATAGAAATGAAGAGGAAGACCATGATGAAAAATCCTCTCAGTTAGAAAAGGCTGTTCTTATCTTCCCTCCAGCAATTTTCAGCAAAATCTACAGTTTCTTTTATGTAGCAAATCCTCTGTAAATGATTATATATACAAACATTGAAAATTTCCAGGTCCCAGAACACATAATATTTGCCACTTATAAAGCCTTTTTCATCTTCAAAGCACTCCTCAAGGACCGGCCAATGAATCCTCAAGTTGTTCCTTTGAGGTTAAGTGATGTGCTCAAGGTCAAAGCTTGTATCAGTTTCAGAGCCAGGATTAGATATGAGCAGATTTTTGCCTCTGCATTCTTTACATAAGCCATGATCTTCATATGAGCAATCACTCATCATTCTGTAACAGAAATTCAGATATAGAAGCATTACAAATTCTTTAAAAGAAACAAAACAGAAGCTGAGTGTTTCAGAAGTAAATTCTTATCTTTCCTCCAAATTATAACTACCTTCTGTGCTTTAAAAATAGCAGCCTGCTGTGTTTTGAAGTTTGGCAGGAATGCCTGCCCACCTGCTTTACCAGATGAGTGTCTGTTTCTCAACAGGCTTTGCCTTTGCCTTTTTCTTCAGTCAAGCCATCCTCAGACCTACCTCCAGGTGATGACCCAATCACCCTCCTAGCCAGGTGCCAGCCCTAGTCCAACAACTACCTCTGCTCTGTTTTCCACAGCATTAACAGTGTTCACTTGACCTATGAAATGATATAGAAGAGAAGAGAAGTCTTATCTGGGAGATCCAAGCACACTATAATTACATCATTGAGTACTGTTTTTTTGGGGTCATGCAGAGTTAATTCAGAAAATCAGTGCAGAGCACTAATCAGTACTAATTTAACAGGATATTTTCTTATAAGTACAGATCTTGCGAAGGTGCTCTTTTTTTTTGCACTAAGGAAAGTGATGTGTAAATCAGTTTAAACCTTAGAGAGGTTTAACTCCCTCAACACCTGGGCCCCATTGAAAAACAGCTCCAGTTGCACACTTCATTTTCCATTTGTGGCCTTGCAGAGATTACACAGTGTAATTTGAGTCACGGGAAGTCAGGAATGGGGTGCTGCCTCCCTGGGGTGCTCTATCCCTGTCAGAAGATATCCCTGGGATCCCCTATCCTGCCTGGGCAGCCTTGCAGAGCTGCACACAGCCTCTCCCACCCTCCTCTCTCTGCCTCTGTTTGCCTCCAGCTCTGCTTCAGACACACAGTGTACTCAATCTCAGCACCCAGATGAAAATCTATCCCAACAGCTGAATGGTGGGTGACTCAGCCTAAATGAAAGACAAGATTATTTTTTTTTGGCAGAGCCTATTTGGAGTCACTCTGATAACATATGATTGCAATTTAAGTGGGTGGGGAGTAGGGGGGACAGAAGGGGACATCTTGCAGACAGCTTGAAATGTTCTAAAAGTTTCTGAAATCAATTCCACAGTCTCTTTTTGGCTCTTGGATATGTTAGTCAGAGCCCAACATGTATTTATGATCCGAGGCTTACGTTGCCCAGTTCACTCATATCTTTCAGACAGTAAGCCACAGCCACCTCATAGTCTCCCTACGGTGTCCTGGCAGCTTGAAGCTGCTCAAGAGGCAATGAAATGAGTTTTTTTGAAAACTTGTGTGATAAGAGTATTTTTATCAGCCAGAGTAGAAGTATCCCAGACTAATAAAAATAATGTAACCAGATGGTATGATACAAAAAAAATAGCAACAATCCTGAGAAAGAGCAACCACTGTATAGGAATTTTTCCCATCTGCCCTCCTAGTAGGATGTACTCATGCAGTTTCTTACTCTTTCTCTGACTGAGTAAGTCTGAAATGCTCTTTTGCATGATTAATGTCCCCTGGAGAAAAGGTATTCACCCTTTTCTCTTACATTCAGGACATTCAGATTTCAGTTCCATCCCCCCCCCAAAAAAAAAAAAAAGCATCACAGTTCTCTACATTCATCCCATAATGTTATTATCAAACACTACATCAAAAATAACAGAGATTAGCACCACACCTATCATAATTTTCAAGTCAAGCACCAGCTGCTACTGTATTTTGTGTGGGACCTGGTGCTCTGCCTTGTATTTGGCATGCTGGAAAACCAGGCTTTGCATCAGGCCCCTGGGGAACACTGGCTCAATTCTGGACTGGGACCCAGCACCATGCACTGGGATGGACTGACACAGCCCTAGGGGACATGGAGACCCTGTTCTAGGTTTCAACATGTTTGGCACTATGTGACCCAGGTGTTTCTAGCATTTGCAGTAGTCAGTTAGGACTTCTTGGATGTATTTCTGGATTTAAGTTGTTCAAGTCCTCCTAGGTCCTTTTTTTAGACACTAAGTCCTGGATCTAACCCAAAGAACATAAGTAGGAAAAATGTGAAGTTTTTACTTTCTCCATAAAGATGTCTAGCTGTCTTTTAAATTCATTCCTCTTATTTGCTTCAATAACTTCACCTAGCAATAATTTATTCCACATGCTTATTACTTTTTGATTGAAATAGCTGTGCCTGAGTTCCCCTTTCACTCTTAATTTCCCAGTTTTTAGACTGTCTCTTGTTTTTCCAGACTTTTCACCAGACTGAAGAGCTTATCTCATTCCAGTTGATCCAACTCTTTTACAACTTTGATATTTCTTCAGATTTTCTTTTCTCTGATTTTTCTGAAAATAATAAATTGTTTCCTTTTGAACAAATGGAGATTAAGTCTGATGATTCTTCCATTTCCAGAAGGCTGTATGAGAAAGTAACCATGTCAAAATTCTGTATTTCAATCTTATGAGCACTCCATTTAGGAATACCAACAGTGTTGTAGGGGTGATAAATCAAATGTCCTATATGCTAATTCCCATATTCCATTACCTTGACAGCTCTAGACTTATTGAGCTGGCAGAGCAAGGTGTAGCTTCTTTTCTGTGCTGAAAGCATCCAAACAAATTCATGATTGACAGGGAATGATTTGGGAATAGTTCTTTACTCATTACATAGTATTTTTTCATGTTTGTCTCATGACCCTGCAAAAAAGATGCAGCATACAGCAGAAAATAGAAGGTTTTACATGGATGTGTCTGCAGGAGTGTGTTTAGCTGATTTCAGAAAGACCAGGCAAAGTAACTACAGCTTTCAGAGACTTACCTATGAAGATGTGTGATCAGCTTGGAGGAACAACTCACTGAATTTATTTTGTTAATTAGCTTTTGTCTCTCACTGAGTTTCCCTTTTTCAACAAGATAGGTATTGCAATCTGAATAGAAGTTTTGGGCTAATGTCCCATGAAAATTACAGGGCAGCTCCTGAGGCCTGAAGTTATTGTTTTAGCATCTTTCTGGAGTGTGGCACCTTGCCCAGCATTAGTACTTTTTCTGAAGGATTTTTCTTGCAGCCAGAATGGTCCAAAGTGGGGTTTGGAATTGATAGCTTCAGTTCAGGGGAACACAAGTTCCCCTTGTGTTCAGGGGAATGCATACCCCTAAAAGGAGATTTTCCTGTGGACTACAAAGCTGTGGATGGAAATGTGGCTCTTGCCTGGCATTCTTTGAATGGATGAGTTCTACCAAGTTCCTGAGATAGAGAGCAAGCAAACCAGTGGGGAAAAAAAAAAAAGAAGCAGCATTTAAAAATGGTTTTGAGTGTGATATTCTTCTCCTCTCAAATCTCTGCTTGCAATCCTGAACTGAACCTGCTCTTTAGAGACTGAGATCTTTCCCATTAATCTCGTACCAGGTGAGTATTGCAGGATTCCTCCTCCCAGTATCCTGACCATGGGGCCCCACACCCCCGGCAGGATCCTGGGGAGACACCTGGCCCTGCAATGCTGTCAAACATCATAACTGGTGCTCAGGGGAAAAAAAAGGGGAGTGACAAAAAGAGGAGTTGTGGGTCTGTGAAGATTGCCCTGCTGCAGGCCACAGGGCAGCAAATTGGTAACTTTATTCTGTTGGACTGTCTTGGGATGATGTCGCACAAAAACTGCCTCCTCCAGATGTTCACAGCTAACCTAGCAAATGTCATCATTTTACATCTGCATGTGTCTACTTTTCCTTACAAAAAGTGACAGAGCTGTTAGAAGGTGAAGAAAGCTGCTGAAGGAAGAAGGCAGCCAAAATGGGTAATGAGGAAAGGAGGGTGAAAACACATGAAACTGTCCTTGCCCATAGGGCCAGTCTTTGGAAAAGGAGATGAAGAAGGTGGCCAGAGGGGCACACACTAACAAGCCTGACCCTGTGGCTCTGGTAGTCTGACTGTATTTTAGAAGGGGAGACTGGAACTGTCCCCAAGAGGTATTCAGTTGTATTCCTGCTGCTAGTGGTGCCATATTATACTGCATTTTTCTATGAGGTCCATAGATAAAGGCATTAATATTAACATTAACAACAGAGAAAAAATGAGCATGATTTTCAATTAATATTTTATCCATAGTTTCCTATTAGTATCACTACACATGGTAAAACAGAACAGCATTTCTTTAAACATCCAGCAACATTTAGTGGCACAAGAAGACCAGCGAAATTTCAGAGTACCAAGCTATTTTAATTAATTTTTCAGGGCTTGAAGATGTAGCTAAATTAAAAGGGGAGAAAGGATTTAAGGAGGGAGTGGTTTGGGATCCAAAACACTGTGGGTTTTGTCAGGGAATGACTCTTCAGAATATAATTCTCTTTATCTTGACGGTTTATCAGTGTATCAGAGAAAGGAAAATAAGGTATTGTCACTGCCAGATATGGAAATGAGAGTTTGGTGACTGAGTTTGCATCTCAACACATTGTTAGTTTGTCCTTCATAAGGGGAGAATTCAGTATGTCCTGAAAGAACACAGACTTTGAAAACTTTCTGTAAGATGCTCTTCCAGGAGCACAGAAGTCCTTGAAAAATATCAAATATGTGTGTGTGTGTGTGTGTAATACACACACACACACACACATATATATATATACTAAGGCTTAGCAAGAAAGAAAATATTTTCCCTCTTTCTTCTTGGATTTTCTGGTTCCTTCTTTATTTATATAAAGAAGAAAGAACTCTTCTCCCGTTGAAAGGAATCCTATAGCCTCCAGAAATATTTATTTAACTGCTTTGTTGTCAGTAGATTGCAAAAAGAGTGAACCACGAATATTTATCCACATAGGGATGTCCATTCCAATTCAGATATGAATATCTGACTGAAAAAAACCCCCAGAAGATCAAAAAGAGGGTGTTCTTTTTTGAAAGAAGAAAGTAAAGCAAGCATGGACCAAGAAGCATTAAAAAGAAGAGAGTTAAGACTGAGTAAATAAAATAAAATGCCCAGAAACAAGTATTCCCTTTGAAAAAGAACATCAGAAGGAGTAGAATTAGTGTTCAAAACATGCCTGACAATGCCATAGTGACAGCAGGGAGGAGGTGATGGAGAGTTGCCTGGTGCACCGGAAGCCGCTTACCCTTAAAACAGAACTTCATTCCTGTGCAGGACAGGCTAGATGTAGAAGCAGATTTTTCTGTTCCTTAGTGGCAGTGGCTTTGTCTAGTATTTCCATTTGTTTTGATTAGCACTCTGGGAAACACACACAAAAAGCAGTGCTAATCACAAAAAACAGTACACTGAATACTTTGTGGGGAGACATCATGGGCTCAGTGCAAGATTTCGGCACTGAAAGAAAGGTTTCTAAAACCTCCCAGGAATTAACAGTAACAGACACAAAAAAACCCCAACAAATTAAAAAAAAAATTTAAAATGAAAATTAAAATGAAAAAAAAAAGAAAAAGAAAAAGAAAAAGAAAGCTTTTCGGTACCAAAATACTTGTTAGAGGAATGCATTATCTATATCAGAGGTACTACATATATATCAGAGATTATATATAAAAATATCAGTAATGAACATACGAAAAAGGGAATAGCAGTGAGTCTGATTTTGGTTTGAGTTAGTTTGGTGAAAGTTTCTGAGCCAAGAAGACTTGTGGGAATAAAGTTGTCAATGCAGAATTATTTTGATGCGAAGCATTTATATCTGGTAGTGCTATAATGTTTCCCACAGCTGTTTTCTAATGAAACTTTTCAGCTTGTATTATGAAAATTAAAAGAAACCAACCTAAGTTAAATAATTTAGTAAAATTAGAAAATTTGGTGGCACAAGGAAATATTTCAGTTAATTTCAGCAGTCAACGAAAACAGTTTCAGTTCAACTTCTGTATATTTGTCCTGTTTTCTTTTTCTGATTTATATCATGAAACCTAAAACTCCCTCCAAATCCTATACCTTTATCTGAATGTTTCTACAAGGTTTTTATAAATATAACTTGAAGAAAAATAGCCAATGAATATGATCTCTAATAACTCTGAATATGATCTTTAATAACTCTGTGCCTGTGAAATCAGAAGTTCACTGTGAAGTTGAACCACTATCCTTATAAAGCCATTCAGTAGTAGGGTCAGGTTGTCAAAAAGGAGGAAAATTTACATCTTAAGCAATGAAAGAAAAGATAAGAGAAAACATAATAGATTCATAGATGGTGAAGGTGCAGATATAACACTGTGAATTAACATACAATGCTAGTAAGAGGCTTGTGTTGATCCAAGACATTTTCAGACATCTAATACATGTAAATGTTAAAGCAAAAAGAGAAAAAATTAATCCTAAAATTGGAAATTAATTACTCAACTGATGAAATTCCTCCACTGCTCTGACCTACACAAACTTGCAAGCCTTCACAGGAAGATAACAGATGGTCTCTGGGAAATGAACAGTCCTGAAATCCAAAAAGAGTCCTGGTAGAAACCCAGACAAGAGCTGTAGACCACCATGCAGCTTGTGATGACCTCTCCTACCTCACAGGCATAGGATGAGAAAACAATTAACACTGGCACTCAACATATGTTAATGAATAGGGGACTGTAGATGGGAAAAATACAGACACATAATACATTCAAAATCTGGCAAGGATGACCATTTTGTTTGGCCAGGAGAGTGTCTGGTCAACAACTGGGGTTATGTCTGGGGGGAGACATAGTCCCAGCTGTTAGAGCATGCCAGAGATGGATTGATGTAACCTGTCAAATGGTCGTGTGAAAATTGCCCCAAAGCTGTGGGTTTAAAATCAGAAAATCACAGAATATGCTGAGTTGTAAGGGACTCACAAGGATCACTGAATCCAGCTCCTGGCGTTGCACAGGATCACCCCAAAAGTCACACTGTGTTCCTGAGAGCATTGTCCAAATGCTTCTTGAACTATGTCAGGCTTATGCTGTGACCACTTCCCTGGGAGCTGTTCCAGTGGCCAACCTCTGGGTAAAAAAATCCCGTTTTCCTAATATTCAACCTAAACCTCTTCTGACACAACTTCCATTCCCTCAGGCCTGTCACTGGGCACCACAGAGAGGAGAGCAGTACTTGTCCCTCCTCTTCTCCTCCTCTTCCTCTCATGAGGAAGTTGTAACTGTAATGTGTTCTCCCCCAAGTCTCCTCTTCTCCAGGCTGAACTGACCAAGTGCTGACCTCAGCTACTCCCCACCTGGTGTCTCCTCAAGGCCATTCACCACCATTGTTGCCCTTCATTGGAGAGTCACCAATAGCTTTATGTTTTTCTTATATTGTGGTCCCCAAAACTGCACACAATATTCAAGGCGAGGCTTCCCCAGCTCAGAGCAGAGTGGGACAATCCCCTCTCTTGCCCAGCTGGTGATGCCATGCCTGATGCACCCCAGGATGTGGTTGGCCCTCCTGGCTGCCAGGGCACTGCTGATTCACATTCAACTTTCCACTGATCAGGACCCCCTGGTCCCTTTCTGTGGTGCTGCTCTCCAGCCTTTCATTCCCCAGTCTCTCTGTACACCCAGGACTGCCCCATTGCAGGTGCACAATCCACCACATCTTTGTCAGACTTCATACAGTTGGTCATTAACCACCTCTGTAATTTGTCAGTCACTTTGCAGAGCTTCTCTGCCCTTGAAGAACTCAACAGCTCCCAATTCAGTATCATCTGCAAACTTCGTATCCCTTAAAGCCCTGCATCCAAGTTGGTAATGAAGATGTTGAAGAGAACTGAGCTGAGGATGGGTCCCTGCAGAACCCCACTAGTGACAGGTCCCCAGCCTGGTGTCAACCCATTCACTACAACCCTTTGTGCCTGACCCCTGAGCCAGCTGCTCACCCATCTCATGATGTGTTTATCCAGCTGTGTGCTGGACATTTTGTCCAGAAGGATCCTGAGAAAGACAGTATTTATTGAAATCTAAAGAGATTACATATAATGACTTCACTTGATCAACTGAGTGTGTTACCTTGTCATAAAAGGAAATCAGGTTTGACAAGCAGGACTTTCCCCTCATGAAGACGTGCTGGCTGTGCCCAACAACTGCATTGTCCTTCACATGTTTTTCCTTACCTCCCAAAATAATCTTCTCCATAATTTTACCAGTTACTAAAGTAAGACTGATAGGCTTGCAGTTTACATCTTTCTTGTCCTTCTTTTAAACCGGGACAAGATTAGCCATTTTCCAGTCAACTGGGAAGGCTCAGCGCTTCTGACTCTGATTTTGCATTGTGTGGGGTGGTCTCAAGCTGTGAAGAACCGTCTGTTTCTTACCTGGGCAGCAGTTGGTTTTGGCAACTCTGGAAACAAGTGCAGTTGTTGGTCCCATCACTCTGCTGACCCCTCTTCTAAGATTCTCAGTCTCCTGCTTGAGGAGAAAATGTGCACCCTCTAAGGCCAAATTCAGAGATGTATAGTGTTTTGTGCTGATGTCTTGAGAGGATAGGAGAGAAACAAGTCTCAAGCTTTTTTATCCAGAATTATTGTGTCTATGTTTCACAAAAATCCTAACCTATCCTACTGAAAAAGCCAAACACCATAAACAGGACATAAAAAACCCCCAGTGATATTTTAAAAGACTGTTCAGACAGCAATATCATACTGGACTTTGTACATAAACAAAGTACAACTCAAGAGAAACTTAGAAAAAGGGACATATCTCCTTTTAATAAAAACAATCCGTATATCAGTAAATCATCTTTAACAGATGATTTTTAAACTGAAAGCACAAGGAAATGTTTGACATAACATTTTCCATTATGTACTAATTCTAAAGTTATATTTTTCTTAAGAAGCAACAAATGTGCTGCAACAAGAAGAAAAGCCCAACAGACAGACAAACAAACAAACAAATGAGCTTGCAAAGCCAGATGAGCCGAAGGCGTATTTTCAAATAAGCACAGGCAAGTTCAGACTGACAGGCACTGACTCATTTCTTGTGGGGTCTGTGACTTCAGCTTTTTGTTTTACTTCAATAGTTTAACTAGCTGCAAATAGCTCCAAACCTCAAACTTTCACTAGAGAGTTGTAGTCCATTTTGTGGAACACATGCAGATCAGAACAACGTGGAGCACCTATGTAAACAGTCAGCATCTGGAAGAAGCATCACTAACGTAAAACTAGCCCTGAGGTTTCTAGAGGCTCTTAGCTGAACTCCAACTCTACCAAAGTCACAGATTTTTGTATTTGGGCTTTTATTCAATTGTTTACACTTAGCTGTACCAAGTAAAACTATTTTTATTGTCTCTATGTGAGGATTCACAGAGAAAAAAAATCAAGTCTGTTATTGTGTTAGAATTATTTACATACAAAAAATTTTAATATTTGACTGAAGAAATTCTACTCCTTAAAAGTAATTCTTTGAAAAATCGAATCCATTCTTGGCTTTTGTGATGGCAGCACAGAATCCTGCTGAGATCTTTGCCAGACTGCACATGTGTGTAATGGTCTAGGTTAGAGTTGTCTGGCACAGAGCAGGTACCCCAGTGTTTTACAGAGCACATCATCTGCAACATCTCCTCTGCAGCCTTTGCACCCACAGGCATTTCATCCACTCATCAGCACATGCATTCTCCATTCAGCTCTGAAGCACACCTGGCACTCAGCGTGATAACGTGCCCCCCTTCACCGTGCCCTTGCCACCACTGCTGCCTGTCCCCTGGCTCCCACAGTGCCCAGCACCTGGCTGCCCTCCTTCTCTGGGCTGGGGAGAGGACATCTAGTGGGCTGATCTTCCCAGTCTGGAAGAGATAATACTGCAGGAGCTGCAGGAGAAGAAGCACTTGAGGTCTTTGGAACTGAAGCAGGATGCAGCCTGGACAGGCTCCTCTTCTCAGAGAGCAGAGATTGGCTCCAGCAGCCAAACAACTGGCAAGTAACTGAGGGTGTTCATGTTCACTCACACTGGTCCAAGATGTAACCTGTCATACAGTGTGCTGCCTTCTGGGCGCCTCTACTCACTCTTCTCATGGTCCTTTGAACTCAGCAGCAGCCAACCATTTTTGACAAATTATTCGCTATGGGGCAGCAGGCAGTGATGCCATCTTGCTGGTCCCTGGCATAGCTATAATACCAACCCCCTGAGAGGATCAGAGGCAATTCCTTTGGTAGGAAGTGGTGATACTGACAGGATTCACAAGTCCATAATTTGTTCCCATGGCTTTTATGGCTATATCACCTTCAGCATCCTGATTCTCGGGTTTGGTTTCTCTTCACCCGAGATTCAGGTGGTTGGAGAGAGTCTTTTTTGCCCTTTGAGAGGCCCTGAGCCAGACATGAGAATGAAACAGAGTCTTCAAGGTCTTGTTTTTTCTGGGTTTCTTGCATTGTTTATTGTTTCTTATCTTACAATTTTCTCTGTGCCTGGCTGAGATCTGGACAGCTATTCGGACACAAGACAACTCCCCCTGTGATGGGAGGTCGCTACCTCTTATACAGATAATTACGTGTCTATTATTTACATTTAGGTGCCAATGCCTATTGCCTATATTAAAAGGGTCATTTCTACTTTGACCCAATCCCTTAAACTACTTTGTGCCCACGTCACTGCAGAAGATTGATGCCAAGGGGGAAGAAGAAGAACCCAGGGCACTGTCCTAAATCATCCATCTTGTCCCCCATTCTAAGAACCTCAAAATTACAAAATTTCCCACCCGGTGACAAACTACATTACTGTCTGTCACACCTTTGTGACTTGTAATTCCTCTCTGTGTTGGAAATTTTTCTTATGGACTGAAATCAAAGATTGTGTCTTCCTGGACTCTGTGGCAGGGTCTACTACAACCACCCTGGACAGACCTCCAACCCTCTTTCTTGGGTCCCAGACCTCTCTGCCAAGGTCTGTGACCTTCCAGGGCAACCAAAGGAATGCCCTGGACTCTGACACCTGATCACCTTTGTTGATCTCCACAAAACATCCATGGGTAGGATAGCTAGCCTAACATTTCCCAGTTAGTTCTTAGTAACTCCTTGCCCTTATTCTAGAGCTTCATAAAGTCCTAATCCCAGCATGGTTTTATACATGCCCTATTACTCTGGCTCACCATGTGTTGAGACTCCCAACATGTGCTTCAGCTTTTCAATGACTCCCTACAGCGACAAGGCAGCCTGAGCTGCCAACAGCTGACTGTGTAAGGGGGTACCCTAGAAGACAGACTAAAAGCCATCAGCTTCACCACAGCCCATCATGTGCAAAGGGCAATGCTCATTCTTCAGTGCCTGGCATAACAGCAGCAGGACCATACCTTCTGTGCTGTGTGTCTCCAGTGACACCTTACTCCTACTAGCCATGGGAGGGAATGATGCAGTGATGAACTCCCTTCACCCTTGTTTTGGTGTTTATGAGGTCTCCATTGTCTTCATCACTCTGCATCCTCTGCTCAGGGTTGGTCCATCTCCTCCTCACCTGGCATGGTGTCATCAGCTCCTTCCTCACTGCCCCTCATTTAAAGAACTCTCATTGGATTGGGAAGCCTCTTGAGTGACCCTCAGAGTCCCTGATTCTCAAAGGGTTTTTAGAAAACAAATCCACGTAGTCAGCACCAGCCGTGCAACCATTTGTTGACCCACTGTGTCTGTCTGCTCCTCAACACAGCCCCCAGCTCCTTTTTTAACCCTGGGCTGAGCTACTGTATGGCTGCAGACATGCAGGTGGGTCAGGAGTGTCCTCCTGGTGCCAGTCACAGCTGCTCTCATTCAGTGAATGTTGGGTAATATAAATCTTACATCACTGGTGACATGGATGAGGTTTGTATTCCCCAAGGGAGGGCCTGGACCCTTTTCAGAGGATCCATAAAAACCACTCTGCCAAGTAAATATGATGCTGCAGTAGGATCAAATGGACATAGCATTGCAAAGAGACATCTTCTCCACCCTGGACTTTCCTCCTACATCCTCTCCTGAGGGTGACTACCCCAGATCTTTCTTGGAGAAAATGAGTATGGTCACTTCGAAAACAGCTCTGAGGAAGAGGGAGCTGAGTGTTTGGGAAGTCAGAATTTTCCTCCAGCCTTCTCTGGGTTATTTTGTTTTGCTTGGATTAACATAGCTTCAGAAATTCTGGCAGATTTGTTTTATGGTATGTATTTCCTGTATTGCCCAGGCTGTACAATTTCTTTCAGTTAATACTGAATTACACAACTGAACCCAGTATCCTGGTGTGTGACCTACTGTGCCTGTAGAGCAGCTAATGCCCACTTTTCATGGGGCTTTAAGAAAGGACCATTGTAAAAACTATAACTGCTGCTGGCATCTTTAGTAATACACGGACAAAGGTCAGAACATCCTGTGGCAGGTCAAGCAAACAGCCCTGGCTTGCTGACACAGGCATGCTCAGCATGGTTTGCTTGATCTGACTCTCTCAAAATACCATGCTCTTAGCCTCAGGCTTTAGGGTTCTCCTCCATGCAATCAACTGAGCACTTGCCTTCAGCCTAACCCAGGTTAAGGTAATCAGGGCATAGGGTTAAATAAGGGATAAATGAGGGCATAGCAGAAACATGGGGAGGGCTGTCTGCAAGGGGAATGCTGTCTGTCCTTCCCATGCTCTGTGCAAGGGAGAGGCACCAAACACGTCTCTTCACTGCACACCCCTATGTCTGCAGCTCAGGAAGCTTTTAGAGACAGTCCTTAGGTTCTTCTGCCCAAAATCCTTAAGGATTTTGCCAAAATATCCTATTTCTTAACCATAAAAATCAAAACAGAGCGTTGTTAAGGTAAATAAAATAAATGCTAGGAAATAATCAGGCATCACTACAAGGCATGCAGGAAATGAAATGGCATCTGTTCTGGCACAATAAAGGGCTTCTTAAACATACAAGAAAACATACAGTCAAACACTACCTAACAGTACTGCAGATTAACCCTGTTTTACACATAGGCAACAATAGATTCAAAATTGCCCAAGTTGGTATATTTTGGTCTAGAAATCTGGGTTTGCTCCATTTTCCATTTATGCAATGATAAATCCAAATAGATGTGTACCAGGGAAAGGAAGCCTAGCGAACATGAAAGGGAAAAAAAATAAGTGAAAAAAATGCTTTCCTCTCTCCAGTGTATGACAAACCTACTGTAAAAGACAGGCTGCTGCATTGTCTTAGGATTGAGTATACCTGGTGTTTTGGCTTTCCTGGCTCTGAGCTGCAACCAGTGTTTGTCTCATCTGAGAAAAAAAGAATCCTTCCAAGCTATTAAAGAGGAGGTCTCTGAGCATAGTAACTGTGGCAGCCTCCAGTGTTCCATCGATAGCTCTCAACGAAGGCTGGTGCCCATATGAAAAGTAGGAGCTTTCCTGTGTGATGCATGCCTCCCTTAGAGCAGTGCTTAAAATAATTGCTCACAGTAGTTTCACTGTCTGAAGGCTTTGTTGCTTAGGCTTGCCTTTTTTTTTTTTTTTTTTTTTTTTTTTTTTTTTTTAACGAGGAGATCCTTTTCCAAAACAAAGGAAGTCCAAATGTACAATTTAAATCTATTTTGGGTTCCTTCTTCTCTCTCCTGTCCTAGTTTTACCTTGCAGAAACTCTTCCTTTGGTGGAAGCAGCACATGATTTTGGCTCAGAGAGTGGGTGGGAGCAGCCCCCTCTGAGGCTGCTGCTGATTCACCCTCCTGAATCATCTACCAGTGGTGCTGCTCCTCTGCCTGCAGCAGCGATGCTGTGAGCACGGCTGCCTTCATTTCAGCCTCTTTCTAGTGTGCATTTCTGGGGTCGGCACACCCGGAGTGACACAGGCTGCTCGGGGGCCTGGGAAACTGCTGCAGTTCTCAGCAGCGTGGCTCCAGCAGGGCAGTCACATCACTCCACCAACCACCATCCTCCCACCAGCTCGCCTGTGAAATAGCTGGGAAGTTACCAAACACATCCAAGAAAGCCAGACAGTTAGGAGTCAAGCTTCCCACCCTGTGCTGCCTTTATGTTGCTTGAGGTCAATTATTATAAACTATCAATTTTTCAGGAATGCTATTAATTTAACTGCTGTGTAAACTGAGTTTCTGTTTCTCAGCAATTATGATGCACAAGATCTCAAGCAGTAGTAATGCCTGAATTTTTGTCTCCTTTTTCTTCCCCCCCCCCTTTCTTTCTAGAGTTAACAATTTCCAGCTGTGTATTCTTTGGATGTGTTTCCACACCAGCTTTTTCCATAATATGGAGCCGGCCCATTTCCAAATTCCAGATGTGCTATTTATATACTCTAAAGCATCTGGGCCCCAACATGGTCTTGTCACTGCAACGTGGCAAACTTGTGAAAAATCAGAATGGCAGCCAGGTAATAAGCTGTACTACACTGGCAAGTGGTGAGGACAGTTCAAAGGAGAGCGGAAGAGGGGGGTTGGTGGAGTGGAAATGAAAAAGGAGAAAATTTCATGTTTGGCTGCACTGTGCTTTCTAAAGTTACAAATGACTAGTGGCACTCAAAATTGGAAACTGGGGATTTTGCTCTTTTGTGAACAGAGCCCAAAAGACACTGAAGCTCAACAGAAGCAGCCTAGGGTAGCTGTAAGATGTTAAGCACCCTCTTCTCCAGCTCCTGTGAAGAGCTTCAAGCTCAGACATGATGCTACAAGTCTTATGCAAGCTCATGCATCCTCCTAAAGACTCTTGAATAGACCACAGACCCTAGAATAAACTGAGGTATTTTAAATTCCCCTCTGAATTTCCCTACTCAGGAAGGGGCCAGCAGAGGGATGTTCTACACCTGAGAGAAATATACCCAATGCCATCATTCTTTAACAACAAAACTCTGATTTTGTTTTTAAATTTGGGCTGTGAGGAGAAAAGTAAGCCTGCTTTGAAATGAAAACTGCAAGACTGCAGTGAAATAAAAATACAGAGAGCTAAACTGCAGCACCTTGGTTAGGACTGAGGTCTTTGGCTTCCATTTAGCACAGTCTTCAAGCCAAGAACTTGCTTTGAGGTTACTGAGCTTTCAGCCATTATGTGGCCTGGGAGATACTGTTGTTGAAGCAAGTGTCAGCATTTTTTTTAAGAAATAAAGTCAAAGTTACATGTGGAAGGCTGAAGAGTTCAGAGGCTGTTGAGGGCAGCAAGGGAGAATCACAAAGCACTGTGTTACCTAGTTTGAGTTTGAATCATGCCAATATTTGATCACCCAGACGCAGAAAGATTTCTTTACCTCTGTAGCCTAACTGTCCTGTGTTCTGCCTATTGTTTATGTTTTAGAGCTGGTTGGTTATATATGATCCCCCTTTAAAACTAAAGGAAGATGTTATGAATAAAAATGGGCGGAGAAAATATTAATCTCAATAAACGCCTTTATTAATCAGCTCTTATTAATATTTGCCCGAGGGGTTTTTGGCTGCCCGTGGTCGCCGTGGAGGAGGAGGGTCTTATCAGCTCTGCTGCAGGCAATTCAACAGAGCTGGAGGACTAACCCTCGCTGGGAAGCAATCTCAGAGTCCTGACAGTTCTTTGTTTTCTCCTGTGGTCTCATCTCTGGTTTGGTCTTTTTAACTTACGGCTAGTAAGCAAAACCGGAGAAATTAGCTCTTCTGATTCCTCAGGGTCTACACGGCTGAGTATTAGTTCTTATCCGTTTTGATTTTACTTGGTTTTTATTTGATAAGGGTTTTTTTGATGTTAAGGAGTCCTTAATTTGCATGCGGGATCAGCCGGGGCGGGCGGTTGGAAGCTCTTTGCGGCCGCGTGGTAGTCTTGCCGCAGTAATGGCGTTTCGGGGTCTCATGCTGCTTCACAGCGGCGGCAACGTTTGCAGGGGTTTGGGCCGGGGCTTGTGCGGTGGGAGGTGGAACGTGGCGGGTGTGGGGTTTTTCTCTTGAAGCGGGGCAGCGGTCCGGCCGGCTCGGGGACGCTTCATCTGGCCGCGGCGGCTGACCGCGTGGCGGCTGCGGGCGGATGGGCGGCCGGGGCTCTTTTCTCCGCTCCGGCACAGGGAATGGCTGGGGCTGGGGAGAGGCTGCTCCGCGGCTGCGGGCGGACGGGGCTTTTCTCCGCTCCGGCACGGGGAACGGCTGGGTCTGGGGAGAGGCTGCTCCGCGGCTGCGGGCGGGGGCAGCCGGGGTTTCTCCGCGCTGAACCGGCAGCGGCTGACTGCAGTCAGGCTGCTTCTCGGCTGGAACTCTTTGTGCTGAGCCTGGGGGGGGGGAAGTGGCCGGCTCCTCTCCCCTCCGCTCCGGTGGCGGCGGCGGGGGTCGGGACTTCCCCGTGCCAGACGGCCGACTGCTTTGCGGCTGGAGCTCCGTTGAGGCGGGCGGCTCCGCTGCGGCTCCCTCGCCCCATCTCTGACCTGGGGTGGGGGCGCGGTGCTTGAGAGTTCTTTGATGGGAACGGGTTCTTTGTTTTTAAGGTGGTCTGGGAGGAAAGGTGCCACGTGCCACTGAGGTGGCTTTTTACTGTTACATTATAGGATAAACATTTTAAATTTTATTTTTATCAGAAGAGACCAGGTAGAAAAGATGAAAAAAGTATTTAAGGAATCTCACATGGAAACAGAAGGGATGGATGCAAGAAAAAGTGTTGACAGCACGTTTTCTCTAAGCTAGCAGTGCTCATTCCTGCATGTTAGAAGAAAGCAATATGTGACCCCTGTGACATGGCAAGACAAAATACCTCCCAGATCTGTTCTTCTCTCCATGGTCCATCACACTCTTTCAAGGAGGAGTATCTATATGTCCTTCTTGCAACATAGAAATCAATCTTTCTCAGGGCATTCCCTTTCCTGTGTCCAGTTTACCATTCATTAAGGCAATAGGATATGCAGGAAAAAATTTCCCAGGAACTGAAGTAGTTCTGTCAAGAGCTGCTGGAAGGTAACTAAAAACTTCATAGGAAATGATTTTAGAATTTTATTCAGTGAGATTCTTCCTCTTCAGATCTACCTTTTACAAAATTCTAGGGTAGCAATTTTGGTGCTAGTACATAGATAAAATTGCTGTCACTGGAAAGGTACATACAGAAAAGAAGGCATAAGGCAAAGAAATCGGGCCACTAGTGGCTGTCTATGTCCAAATGCAACTCTAAAGCACAGAAAATTTAGTCTGGTTCCCCAGACTAAAATTGGGGGGTTGGGATTTTGGTTTTTTACTTAAAAGAAAATCATTCATCTGAATCAAAAACCTTTTAAAAACTGCCCAACTCCAGATACTTCTGCTAAGCAGACCTGGAGGCTGGGCAGAGAAGCTTTCCTTTCCTGGGAGCTTGCTCAGTGTCAGGCAAGTGCAGTCCTCTCTATTGAGCTGGGAGCCAGTGTCCTGGGATTGTCTGCTGGCAAGGTGCAAAGAGAGGAAAAGGTAGAGTTAGTAGAGGTAACACCAGTTTTTAAATTTTTCAAGAAACAAAAACACTTTCTTAGCCATGAGTAGCAGAGGGCAAGGGGTACATAGTTCCAGTATCAGGTTCAGTCAGATCTTATCCAAGTGCTGCTCTTTTCCATTATAAATACAAAGTAGAAAGCTTGTAACCAATATAACTAGGAGACTTAAGCATAAGGATCTGTATTTTTGTGCTTTTCCTATGAGAAGGTGCCATATTCAGGTTATGGCTCATTCAGTGCTCCAATACCACGTGCCCATGTGCCACCTCCTGCAGTCCTCTGCTGCCTCCATCATGTAAATGTGGGGTCACTAATCCAAGTTGTGCTCCCAACAACACCTCTCAGAACTGTTTACCCAGCAGTAAGATTAAAGCTCCCTGTCACCTCACTTCACTATGACTATAATTTCCTGAAATCATAACATTACTGCAAAAATTAAACATGGTCTTTCCCTGAAAGCTTTAGGATGCTTTGCAGAACAGCTTATCAAACTGCCTGCTCAATTCCCATGGGAAATACAAGCATCACTTGTGGGATTGCTATACATGGCCTTTAACTGTTACAGGCCATCAGCTGTTTGGGGGTGCTTCCACTCTGACATATTGCTGCACACAGTTGTTAGCCGAGGAAAAGACACACAATCGCGAAATTGTATGCGGTGCTTTATTTCAGAGCTCTGGAAGCCGGGGGTCTTGGACGACCCAGATCTCGGCTTGTCCAACATGCTTTATGGTTACAGTTTTATACCTTTATTGTTACATAAGGATTCGTGTTAATCATTAAACCCCATTGTTCCATTGATTCCATCCCGAGGAACAATAATCTGTGTGATTCTTGCTCAAGATTCTGGTTGGAGAAAATAATCATATTTAGTTACCAAACTGATATTACAATTGACAATTCTGGCATGCGTCTTGCTAATGATTATATCGGTACAGATCCTCCTGACCTAACTTTATTCTTTAGGGCCTATGCATTCTACCAAGGTTCCCCCTTTCTCTCCCCCCTACCACCTGTGCAAAGTTATGCTTTATACTTCGTTTAATTAGAACAATAGCACGGAATAACATCCTGGTCACAAGTGGAGCCGATCCCTGCTTTTGGGCCCTTGCTATTTTAGAAATCAATTTAACCCTATGTTATCATTCCCCCCTTTGAAAGTATTTTCATTCTACTATGCAAATGCTTTCACAGAATTACAGTCCATTCATCTTTTGTATCTATACTGGATGTTCGTCTTCAAATCCATGGTTGACGTGGGCCCCATGGTGGAAGTTGTTATGGACTGCAGGCGCTGGATGTGGGGTCTTGTCTCGTGTCAATGTCTTCATTATTGTTCTGTTCCAGGATGTCCTTTTCTGTATTTCTCTCTTCAGGATTCTAAAAGCTAACCAAATCACTAAAAATATGATTAGTAAAATTATCAAGTTCTCAAGGATAGATTTTACCCATGAACTCACATTCCATCCCAACTTGTTAAAGATTTTGTCTAACCAAGTAGTAGCTAAATCCTTTTGCTCCTCTTGTACCTCATGTTCTATATGTTTTATTTGACTAATATCATATTCTACATCTGCAGTTACATTTGGGATGTGGACGCAGCAGTGGTCAATTTGTCCTTTTAAATATCCACACACTCCATGCTCTTTTAAAAGTAGCATGTCTAGAGCCAATCGATTTTGTAGGGTCATTTTGGTAGTGGCTTGTAATTGCATATTGAGTTCTCTGAATCCTTCTCTCGTAACCCTGGCTAGTCTATCTACCTGACCTGTGAGCCTATATAACATTTCCCTATTTTGATAGTTTGCAACAGGGCCAAACAAAGATTCCAGGGCCCATCCAAGCTTTACTCCACTAGAGGGCTCTTGCCAGGTATCATCTTGATCTTCACTATCTGGGACATCTCGCTTTGTCCTGATTTGCAAGAGCTCATGGCTCCCATTAAATGGGGACCTTTTCCAAATGGGACATAAAGTAGGGAGACCCATGGTAATTTCTTTTACTTCCCCGTCCACTGGCAGGTGTGTCATCCATCTACCATCACTTGTTGCCCATACAAATTGTCCCGGACTCCGGATCGTACTCCTGCTACATCCCACCACAATCTTAGAGTCTATCTTACCTTGTTTATGTCTGATCCCTCTGCAACCACAACCAATTCGTAAAGCTATTGCCAATGGTGACCAGTGTTTTATTTCCAGGTCATCAGAAGTGCAGTCATAAATCTTATCACATGCCCACCAATCTACTTTATTTGTTTCCCTTCTACTGCTAGTTTCAGTATTCGTTACTGCTGGGTCTGTATCATTCTCGGGACCTTTCCATTTAATGCACCAGGGAGTGCCTGCCATATATTGGAATTTCTGGAGTATACTCACAGACCATGCACTGTCCCAGGGCTCTAGACCTTTCCATTCTTTCTCCTCACACCTCCATACCACAGTGGTTTCTGTAGCATTGTCCTTAACCTTTTGGTAGTGTGGTAACCAGCATTCCCGCTTTGCAAGGTCTTCATCCTTAACCCACCATTCTACCAGTTTTCCCACCTGTCCATGACTTAACTTACAGTCCTTTTTCCTCAGGGTTTTCATATAAGCTCTTTCTGTTATCTTCCAGTACTCTTTAAGCACAATCCTTGACTCTGGCACTTGTTTACATTTAACTGTTTTGTTCCCTTTTATATCAGGTAAATTTGATGTTATAATTCCCCAACTTACAGGGTCCCCTGCTGCCATTGGTATTGGCAGGCAGGCTGTTATTCTACTAGTATTTTGCATTTTGGCAAAGTCTTTAACCAATCCAATCATCACATTTTCAGCCCGAATTGTATTAGGAGCTTCTATTACCTGTGTCTCTGTTTGCACTTCTCTCTTCATCCTAGAATGAAGAGCAGTTGATCGACCTTGTTGCATTCCATATCCCAAAGCAACAGCATTCTCTAATGGTGACATTAGAATCCATAGAACTAACATTAACCATAATATAAGCATGAGCATAAGCATAGTTACTGATACCATTAAAAACAATTACAGATGTTTTATCCTCAGCTTCGTTGGTTCCACAGTTTGCACAGTCCACTATTTAACTCTTCGATCAGCCTTCTTCACTCGAGTGTAGTGTATCCAGGGTTCGACTCCAGCCACTTTGACTGCTGTAAAGATGGTTAGCAGTACCTGATGAGGGCCAGTCCACTTCTCTTTCAATGGTTCTTCCTTCCAGGCTCTGATGTACACCTCATCTCCTGGTTCGATATCATGGACTGGATTCTCGAGAGTTAGTGGCTTATTCTACACAAGGACACTTTGGAGCTGAGCTAAAGTTCTCCCAAGAGACAGAACATAATTATACACATCATGATATGTACATTTGCATTAGGGTTAGGAGATTCATATGGTGTGTGGAAGTCCCAAAATATTCCTAATAATCTACTTACTTCCTGTACCACTGTAGCTATAAAATGTAAACTTCTGTCTGATGATATCCCTAGGGGCACCCCAAATCTAGAAATGATCTCCTGCAGTAACCACTTAACTATTTCTTTTGCTTGATTGGTGCGACAGGGAAGGACTTCTGGCCATCCAGAAAATGCGTCAACCCCTACTAACAGATGTTTGTATCCCCGAGCTCTGGGTAGTTCTGCAAAATCTACCTGCCAATAATTTCTTGGTTCTATTCCTATCTGAATTTTCCCTAACCGTGCCTGTCGTCTAGCCACTGGATTGTTCTTTAAGCATATCTCACACTTTGACATTATTGATTTTGCCATTGTTTGCATCTGTGAGGAGATTAGGTGTTGTTTTACCAATGCTACCAATGCCTCTGCACCCCAGTGACACTCATTATGTTTTATTTGTAAAATTTCTCTCATTACCAAGGGGGGGTACCACTATTTGCCCTTGTGCAGTTACATACCACCCTTCTGAGTTCTTCTGTGCTTCCAGCAGACATGCTAACCTGTCGTCTTCCACCGTGTACTTTGGCTGGGGAGGCAAATTGAATTGAGATACATTAAATTTCAACGGTATTAGTGCCATTGTTGTCTGTACTTCTCGTGCCACCTGGCGGGCTGTCCAATCTGCTTTTCAATTTCCCTCACAGATTCTGGAGTTACCTGGCTGATGTGCTTTGCAGTGCATAATCGCTACCTGTTCAGGTTTCTGTACTGCACTTATTAATTGCAGGACTGCATCCTGATGTTTAATCCGTGTGCCTTGAGAGGATAGCAGTCCCCTCTCCTTCCATAAGGCACCATGTACATGTACTACTCCAAAGGCATATTTTGAGTCAGTCCATATGTTGACTGTCTTTCCTTTGCTCAATTCTAGGGCTCTGGTTAGTGCGACCAGTTCTGCCCTCTGAGCAGAAGTACTTGGTGGTAATGCTTTTGCCTCCACTACCCTATCAACTGTGGTTACCGCATATCCAGCATATCTGATTCCATTTTCCATAAAGCTGCTTCCATCTGTGAATAGTTCCCATTCTGGTTGTTCTAGAGGGATGTCTTTCAAGTCTGCTCTTGCTGCATAGGTGTACTCGATTACCTCCACACAGTCATGTTCTAATAGGCCTTCCTCAGCTGTGGTGCCTAGAAACGAGGCTGGATTCAAAAGGTTAGTACTTTTCAGAGTCACATCATCCTGCTCAGTCAGGGTTACCTGGAATTTCATCATTCTGCTTGGAGAGAGCCAATGGCCCCCTTTCTGCTCCAGGACCGTAGTCACCATATGCGGTACGAAGACATCTATGTGTCTTCCCATCGTGAGCTTCCTGGCCTCTTGTATCAGCAGAACGGTAGCTGCCACTGCCCGTAGACATGAAGGCCATCCAGCACTTATGTTGTCGAGTTGTTTGGAAAAGTAACCCACCGGCCTTTTCCAGCTTCCCAGTCGTTGGGTCAGGGCTCCCAGTGCCAGTTGCTGCCTTTCATGTACATACAGCTGAAAGCCTTTGGACAGATCAGGTAACCCTAGAGCAGGAGCAGTTGTCAGTGCTACCTTCAATTTCTGGAAGGCCTCTCTCTGTGGTTTTCCCCAGGTGAATGACTGCATCTTGTGAGCCTTGTACAAAGATTTCGCTATCAGTCCATAGTCCATGATCCACAGGTGACACCACCCAGTCATCCCAAGGAAAATCCGCAGCTCATGTAGATTCTGGGGTTCTGGAATGGCACAAAGAGCTTGGATACAATTAGTACCTAGTTTTCTTTGCCCTTGTGAGATTTTGCATCCCAAATAGATCACAGTCTGTTGGGCAATTTGTGCTTTTCTCTGGACACCTTATATCCTCCCATTCCCAATGAATTTAAAATCTCAGTTGTTACCTTTATGCAAGTTGCTTCTTCCTCAGTTGCAATCAAAATTTCACATACATACTGAAGTATTAGGTATTGGTCGCTTGGCACCTGTCCTTTAGTCCAGATTTCCAGTTCCTTCTCCAATTGACTCCCAAATAGGGTGGGGGAGTTCTTGTACTTCATCGGTAATTGAGTCCAGGTGAGCTGGGTCTTTCTTCCACTTTCTGGATGTTCCCACCCAAAGGCAAATAGTTTCCTACTAGCTTGGTCAAGGGGTATGCAGAAAAAGGCATATTTTAAATCAATTACAGTAAACCATTTGTATGTCTTTTTCACAGATGCTAGCAATGTATAAGGATTAGCAACTACTAGATGAATGTCTTTTTAGTTATCTCATTTATGCCCCTTAAATCTTGTACAAGTCTATACTCACCATTAGATTTCTTTACTGGGAATTTTGCAGTATTGTATTTTAATTCACATTCTTCTGGAATTTGGTACTTTAGGAATTTATCAATGATTTTTGCTATTCCCTGTCGTGCTTCTGTCTTGATAGGATATTGTTTAATTTGCATGGCACTTGCTCCTTTCTTCAATTCTACCTGTACTGGCTGTGCCAATTTAGATTTCCTTAGTATATCCATTTCCCACACAGAGGGAATCACTGCTGCTTCTACTTCTTTAGGAATATTGGGAGTTGGTTTCTCTTTTACCATTAAAATCTTTCCTGCTTCAGACTCAGGTATCCTCATTACAAGTTCACCATTCTCAAAAGTAATCACTGCCTCTAGAGCTGCCAGAAAATCACACCCCAAGAGCAGAGCTGAACACCCAGGTATATATAAAAATTCATGTGTTAAAGTTTTATTTCCAAAGCTTAGATCTAGAGGTTGCAGGAATGGCCGTATCTCCTCCTTCCCTGTGGCTCCAATAATTACAATCAATTTCTCCCCAATCTGCCCTTCTACATAATTTAATATGGAATATCTACAAGAAAAGTGACATCTTTCCCTTCTAAGCGCAGAGTGACCATCTGTTCCTTTGATTCTGGCTTCCCCTCACAGATCCATGACTCTGACTATGCTATCCAACTGAGGCTGAACATACTGACTAAACCAGTTTGGGCACTCTCGCTTTCAATGTCCTTCTAATTTATTTATTCTTAATACTCCACAGCCTCTGCCAAAACCACCTCTATTACTGTCCCGACCGGTTCTGCCACCACGTCATCGCCACCTCTAAAAGCTTGTCCAAACTTTTTAACTTTCCGCTTTCCAGTTTCTGTAACTTTTTCTAATGTCTTCCTGTGATTGGTCTAGAAAATAAAGGCGAGCTGAATCTTTGCTTGCTCACTATCTATCTGAAGACCAGTATATTTCCTGGCTGCATCTGAGCTATCCTCTCCACTATCACTGCTTTCCGTTCTGTCCCTTCTGCATCTCCCTCCCCTTCATCCTCGCCCCACAGTCAAATCCTGATCGTTGTCAAGGATAGAAGCAGTGCGCAACTTGGGCAGAGGAAGATAGAGGGGACAGGAGCCGATGATATAGGCATAGGTGGGAGAGGAGAGTCGGTAGAGGGATAAATCTTTGAGCAAGTGTCAGCAGAGAAGGGGGATAGCCAGGAGAAGCATTTTGGATAGGCGCAAGCAGGGGAGAGGAAACAGAATCAGGTGGGGTGAGAGTAAGTGGAGTGGAACTTAATGCTGAGAGAACGTTGGTAGGGGCAGTGGGTCCTACAAATAAATCAGCTTCCAAATCATCTCCCCCCTTTTTTCCCAAAACCAGGTGTTCTACACAACACTTATCTTGGACGCAAGCCAAACAATGATTATTTTCTAAGACCAGTGCTTGTATTCCACATTCCACCAACCATGCCGGTTTCTCTTTTAAATAAAAGAAAATATCTATGTATGGCAATTCATCAAGTTTTGACTCTCATTTACAATGTGTCATCAGTTGTGATATAAGTTCCAGTTGTAAAGACCCATTTTCCGGCCATCTCTGGTTATCAGGCAAAATGTACTCAGGCCACCACACAGTACAATAATCAATCAACTTATCCTTATGTAACTCTTGACCAAAGTTTCCTTCCTTCCAATGTGCCAACAGGCAACCCAATGGAGAAGAATGTGGGATGGGGGCATTGCCGCCCAAAACCCCTTTTAATCCTCTTAGCTTCTCCATTATTACTACATAAAACCACCACTGCCGAACCTGCAATGCTTTCGCAATTGACTGACGGACGGCTGCCTAGGCAATACCAGGAATTCCTTAGCCCAACCACGCGCAGCTTTCGCCGCGTCTAACAGGCAGGCACCCCATACCAAACCAAATAATAAAGCACCTTACCTCATTCCCAGGGGACGTTGTGAGCGGCGGGGGGTCCCGGCGCGATGGGCTCCCCGAGAATCCCTCGGTGCCGGCTGGAGCGTGATCGGGTTGGGAGGTCCTCAGCAGCGCTCACAAGGTCCCATCTTGGGTCGCCAAAATGTTAGCCGAGGAAAAGACACACAATCGCGAAATTGTATGCGGTGCTTTATTTCAGAGCTCTGGAAGCCGGGGGTCTTGGACGACCCAGATCTCGGCTTGTCCAACATGCTTTATGGTTACAGTTTTATACCTTTATTGTTACATAAGGATTCGTGTTAATCATTAAACCCCATTGTTCCATTGATTCCATCCCGAGGAACAATAATCTGTGTGATTCTTGCTCAAGATTCTGGTTGGAGAAAATAATCATATTTAGTTACCAAACTGATATTACAATTGACAATTCTGGCATGCGTCTTGCTAATGATTATATCGGTACAGATCCTCCTGACCTAACTTTATTCTTTAGGGCCTATGCATTCTACCAAGGTTCCCCCTTTCTCTCCCCCCTACCACCTGTGCAAAGTTATGCTTTATACTTCGTTTAATTAGAACAATAGCACGGAATAACATCCTGGTCACAAGTGGAGCCGATCCCTGCTTTTGGGCCCTTGCTATTTTAGAAATCAATTTAACCCTATGTTATCACAGTCATATAGCACATCACGTTATAAATAGCAAAACACAATTATTGGTCTTTAAGTCTTGAGAACTGATTAATGCTCTGCAAAACTAATTTTGTTTTTTGCTATTGGAAGGGCAATCCTGAATCAATGACCAGAGAATCATCAAGCAGATTTTATTTAAAAGAAAAAAAGATTCTCAAGAGACAAGAGCTGAGCTGGAGGTTTTGTGACCTAAACAATTAAGCACAACCACTGCTGTTCACAACCAAGATGAGAGTTATTATTGATGGCAGATTGGGCAAATATTTTATGCTGCAAATGGTATCTATTTTGGACTGTCCACTGTCTTTCTGCTACATCTGATACACCAAAAATTCTGAAGTCTACTTTCAAAACAAGGGATTTGATACAAAAGAGAAGTACAGTATTTCTGGGCCAGTGTGTTCTCTGCAGGTATCCCATACTACCTCTGGGTTTATAATTTTTTGTGCTCTTTAGAAAATCACCCTAATCATTTCTGTTCTCTTTTTGAAAGTGAAATGATAGGCCATTACCAAACACCCAAACACACAGCAAATGTTAATCTGATTTAGAACTGCACATAAACACTCTGCAGATTACTAGTTCTGCCATCGTTCAAGGTCATCCCTCTACTGCAGCCAAAAGAGTAATGTCTCATTACATTAAACCGTAAGTGTTTTGGCTGTGGGTTGGATTCAGCTCAGTGATGTAATGGTGCAGGCACAAGCCATCATGAGATCCCCAGCAGTGGAAAATCTGCTTGCAAAGGGGTTGGGTTTGAGCAGCTACTGTGGTGGATTGAAGGTGTCTGTAATTTCTATTCTTCCAGGAATATGTTCTTGAATGCCCTTTGCTCTCCAGGGAGCCTGTGTAATTGCTGTCCTTGTAGGACAACCCTTTCCAGTGCCAGTGAAAGGGGATGGCTTTAAAAGCTCCACCAGAGATCCTGTCAACTCCAGCCTTCAAGGGAAAACCACTGCCTTTTCACAGGCCCTCTAGGATGTCAGGGCTGCCTAATCACTTAGGGAGAAATGTCCTCAGGGAGCTGACAACTGAGATTTGTTTTTCCAGCAAGGCAGGATGATCCAGAAGACCAGAGACTGCTCATAGGGTCCCCTTCAGTTTGTTTGGTGTCCAAACACAAACCTGTTTGAGGAAACCTGCCATTTCCTCTTGGGCAAGCAGAAGAGCAATGCCTCTGTTGCAACTGTCTTAATTTTCCTTTTATTGCCCATCCTGCAACTGCCTCATACTCAGAATCACTGCTTCTCTTTCCAAAAGTAATGATTTTTTGTGCTGTTGATTTTTTTCTTTTTAAATTATGCCTGTTAACCTTATATCTACATCCTCACTCCTCCTTCCAGAAACTGTACTCTTATAGGCCATGTAAATTTTCCATAAATCTTGTTACTTAAAAAAAAGAATGGGCAATTTTCATTCTAGATTTTTAGGATACAGTAATACTAAATAAACTCATTAATTCTGATAAATTAGGATATTTTTCCTAAGCAAAAGTAGCTGCCACAATATACGTCATCTTCCTCTAAGTACTTTTCCTTTATTATTTTTTCCAGAGTCTGTAGGTATTAGAACCCAGCCAGCTTGTTTTGACATATTATTGGGAGCCACATTTACCCTGGAGTAATTCAGCTTAAGCAGAGGGAATTACAGGATGCTGAAACTGGTCCCAGCACGTTAGACCGTCAAAATATTTCTGTTGTTGCTAGATTGTTATTTCTAGATCCCAGTGTATCTGCATGGAAAGGGCAATCCCGGGAGTGTGGCTGGCCTGAATGCCTTCAGGGTTTTTTCCCCCACTGCTCTGAGCTCATTAGTGGAAAAGGGAATTGAGGAAAAGTTTTTCAATCTCTTGACAAGAAAAAGCAGAGCAATACACCAGTCTAACTTATGCTAATAAAAGTTTTGGTCTTCACAACCACTGATTACAGCTTCAGCTGGAGAGGAAAGATAAAAAGAGGGGTCTAAGAGCCTCAACTGTAAATGAGGGGAAGTACCAAGACTAAGGTGTGTTCATGAATAGACACAGGGTGACTTAAGGCGTACAGAATTCATACTGAGAGTCTCTGGTTTTGCTACAGCCTCAACATTCAGGGAAAGAAGTCTTAGAGCTGAAGAATAGTTGCATAAGTTCTGCATGAAAGGCACTAAGAATTTTGAATTCATGAGCTGTTAAAAACACTTTCAATATTTATTAGCTCTGGACGTTGATTGCTTAAAATTGATCCCATTTGGTGGTCTCAAGTCTAAATAATGATGTTACTATGTCAGCCCCGCTTCTGTTATGTGAATTGGATATTTTTTCCTGAATAAGATATAAAGTACTGGATTCCCAAGCTAGAGAAAAGTATTCTTAATGTAATTTGTAATTCAGGCAAAACCAATTCCTCTTTCACAGTTAAAGGATCTTATATCATGTCTGTTGAAGATGAGAGTTTAATGTAAGTTGTAAGTTATGTCTGACAATTTCTCAGAAGAAAAACCAAAGCTATTTGGAAAACTGACATTCTCTCAGTGGAAATGTAAAGTGAAAAACGGCAAATGAAACATCTCTTTTTTCTTCAGGAAATTAAGGATGAATTCAAATCAGGGGAAAAAACATTTGACTATAGAGTTGGTTTTTTTTTTTTTTTTTTTTTTTTTTTTGTCCCTGAGCTGGCAGTGCTTAATGCTGTAAATGTTTAAAATTAAGCCATTGTTTTCAAAAAATTTCAAAGAAAATCTAAATGTTTTCACCTGAATTAGCATCTTCCATTTTGTGTATGTGTGGGGGCAGGGAGGGGGGAAGGGAAATAGGCAATTTTAATAGGGAAACTTTCTGTGCAAGAAATTCAGCCAGCTATAGGTGGAAGCCATAAGGGACAAAGGGGACTAATAAGGGACATCTGGACTAATTTGTCAATCAGAGCTTGGGTTGGGCTTACATGGAGCACTCTCCTCCAGCTGTCCATAATCTTTAATTCTCATGTTCAGCAGCTCCAGTTTTGGCCATGCCTACCAACAGGTCCTCTCCCAGTCCCTGCCCAGTAATGCCCCAGGAGCCCCCTATGGAGCCCAAGGACTGCAGGGAGAGCTTATCAGACAAAATTGGATATTGAAATTATAAAAAACCAACCTGAGGGTTTCCTAGGTTGACATCATTTAAGTGAGCTCATTTTCATCAGAATGCTTGAGGGCAAGCCACTAACGCATTTCTTTCCTACAACAAGAGTTTTCCTGCTGATCCTCTGGAGCATGGAGAAACAAGTAAGATTGAGGCTGTGCATTTGCCTTGCTGGATGTGGGGTGTCAGGCTGGTTTATGGTGGTGTGTGCTCTGCCTGGGCCCAGCATGCAACTCTGGAGGGCTTTTTAGGACCTTTCTATCCTGTGCAGATGAGGATGGTAATGACAGCAAAAATGAAAGCTGAGGCTTAAGCCTTGGATATTGGCAAATATATTCCAAACGGACCATATATGTGTTTTCCTCCCTTTGTCAACAGCTGTGTCCCTTATTTAGGTGGGATTTTGTCTTATTGTAGTGCAGGAGTCATTCAAGCAGCTGCTGACCTGTGAAACGAGTTGGGACAAGGATGGGAGAGGCACAAGAGAGACCAAAGGAATATGCAGCTTCTAGGGGAGCATGGGGTGGTGCATGTGGCTGAGGGGACACACAGAGAATGTCAGTCCTATGTGCTACTGCAAAGCCACTTTGCTCCTGCTGCTAAGGAAGGGGTTAAGGCAGTGGGCACGGTATGAGGAGAGGATCCCTCCTGGGCTTTCCCTGTCCCTCTTTCACACTCTCCCCTTTAGCCAACCCCGCCACCCACTTGGGCAGGTAAAACCAGGTCCATTTGAGGTTCTGACTCAAACTCCAGAGCAACCACCAATTTTGGGGTGGATCAGCAGGTCGTGGTGCAGGGATGTTTGCATAGCATTGGCAGCCCTGCACATTGCCCAAGCAGTTTGCAACAGCTGCTGTATGAGGAGCAGCACACTGCTTTCCTGCTCTGATTAATAGTGCCCTGCCTATCAACAGGTTGTTTCCTGTGGTGTTGTGGACCTCAGCCTGAAACATGAGGAGGCTGTTTCTGGGGATGAACTTGAGAACAACAAAAGCAGAACCTGGTTCAGTAGTATAGCAATTATCAAGGCACATTTGTACCTTCAAAGATATAAAAGGAATTTGTAAGCCATATTCTATCCGAAGGAGAAGTATCAGCATATTGCTGCCCTTTGTCTTACCACATTTTCCTCATTAAACTACATGTGTGCACAGGAAAAAGGCCTTTTTATAAACTGAGATCATAATGTTTGGTAGTTCAGAAAGTCAAATACTGCTTTTGGATTAAATCTCAAGCAGGTGCCAGGGAAGCTCCTCCAAAAGCATTGTTGCTAATTGTCATGGGAAGAGTGGAAGCTTCAGACAAGCCCTGCCTTGGCCTATTCTGGCAACAATTTAAATTTAGAATATCACTCTGGCTTGCAAGTTCTAATAATAGCAAATCAGATCTATTTATAAAATGAATTGTTTATTAGATAGCCAGGAGGTAACGGGTGAAATATCTTAATCAGTATTACTAACTATATATATAAAACTAAAGAATTACTAGTAGATTACAGCATAACATAAAACAGTGCACTATATCAAGGTACCTATATTAAAGCTAGCAAAAGAAATTGTTCTGATTAAGGGTTGAATGTAATTTACCACCAAAATGATGATAATGTACACAGATTCCTTCACTTAACCCCTGGGGAGTAACCATGAAGCAGTATCCTTACTAATGGGAGAAATTCCACACATTTCCCAGAAAATGCAGAGATTTCCGCTTGGTGAAAATTTGGTGTGGCTTTTACTGTTGTAAAGTGAGTGGATGTCAGTCAGCAATCCAGCTGATCTTGCCATATCTCACTTCAACAGTAAGATGTTTACTGGCAGTTGGGAGATGCCAGACCCGTGTTAACCCCATGGCATCAAAATAATTCACTACAAGACAGCTCGTCCTGTTTGAGTTATCTGAGCAGTTAACAAACAACAGATAAGCCCTTGGCAGGGAGGGAGGGGGCTGAGGTGCCCTGCTACACTAACCTTGGTGACAAAACAGATGAGTTTCTGGACACGAGCACATCAGGTGAATCCAGGAGAGTTTTCTGCCAAAGATCTCTCTTACAGGCATGTTGTGGTTTGAAAGCAAAACGAATGAGAGGCTCCAAGTCAGAGATATAATTTAATAAGAAGAAAGGTAAAAAGGTAAAAATAAAATAAAATAAATGCAATAACACAAAGGATCACTGACAGAGTCAGAATACAACCTGAGCAGGATGGTGGAGGCAGTCCAGGTGAAGTGCTCTTCCTGAAGCAGTGATCCTATAGAAAGGTCTGGGAGTTCTGGTCCTCTGGGAATCCAGTGGGTAAGTGCCTTTGCACTGTCCCACATACCAGCTTATATCCAGGTGAGAATGCTTGGCTCCTCCCCCTGGGCAGAGCATCTCACAATAGGATGAGAAGTGTGAAGTGGGTCTTTGATGGCCCATTAAACAGAGATAACTCCTGGAGGGAGTTACCTGTGACTCATGGGCCAGGCGTTGATGGGCCATTAGCAGAAGACACCCCAAAGGTCATTAGCAGAAGACACCCCAAAGGCCATTAGCAGAAGAGGCAGGGGGTTTGGGAAAACACTAGCCCACCTGGTTTCAACAGTTCATGAAGATGGTGATAGAATAAATACTTTGTGTACATCCTACACTGCAACCCAGGACAAGGCATTACCTCCCAGAGCACACCCTTGGGAAGAGGCAGACACAGTGCACTGTGTCCCATGACCACGTGGAGAAAGCCAAGCAATATGATAAGGAAATGGAGCATATGCCTTGATTTTGTTCATACTCATTTCTCCCTATAAGAAGTTTGAAATAATTATAACTACACTAATCAGATCAATTGAACAGCTCCACAGTCAAGACATCACTTAATAAATGAACAAATGGATAGATTTAGGTTGCTGTAACAGTTAAATGGCCACTCAATTAAAAAAAATAAAAGGGATTCAATCCACTATTGGCAGAAGCTCAAACGACTCAGGACTGATGTTCAGTTCTACCTGCAAATGAAGGAAGCAGAAGCACATATATGAAGTGTCAATGTAAGTGCATTGTGCTGAAGATTGGCTGTGATGCCTGGCACAGTGGAAAGAACATTGTTTATTTTCACAGAATCACAGAAAGTGCTGAGTTGGAAGGGACCTACAAGGATCATCAAGCACAGGACCATTCCCAAGAGTCACACCATGTACCTGAGAGCATTGTCCAAGCGCTTCTTGAATTCTGTCAAGCTTGGTGTTGTGGCCACTTCCCTGGGGACGCCATTCCAGGGCCCAACCACCCTCTGGGTGAAGAATTTTTTCCTAGCTAAATGTCTCCTCACTTCAGGCCATTCCCTTGGGTCCTGACACTGCTCACCAGAGAGAAGGGATCAGTGCCTGCCCCTCCTCTTCCCCTCATGAGGAAGTTTTAGACAGCAGTGAGTTCTCCCTCAGTCTCCTCTTCTCCAGGCTGAACAGACCAAGTGACCTTAGCTGCTCCTCATTCAGCTTCCCTCAAGGCCCTTCACCATCCTCGTGGCCTTCCACTGGGCATTGTCTAACAGCTTTATGTTTTTCTTGTGTTGTGGTGCCCAAAACCTCACACAACATTCAAGGTGAGGCTGCCCCAGTGCAGGGCAGAGCAGGACAAGCCCCTCCCTTGCCCAGCTGGCAATACTCGTCTCCATTGCTCACACAGAACTTCCTCTTCTGCCACTACAAGGTTCTTGCTTAGTGTTTATTAACTGTAGAGAGTAACAAGAAAGAGAAGACTGGCTAAGAAAAATAATCAATTCAGCAGAAGCAGAGGGCAAGCTATGTGTACAGGCATGTTTGTGATTTTTATTAGATGTAATCATATTTGCTAAAACAAAAGATAAACACTCTCCTGTTTTCAGAAGAGTGTTCTGCTAAACATATATCACAGCAACCGGACACTGATTTCTCCCCACACCTTGAAACCCATCACTAGCCTCCCACTGGCTTTTCAGCTTCATCAACAGTTTTAACTGTTGCTAGGCAGAATTCATCCATTGCTGCTGAACCATGAACTTATATCAATAATTGATTTGCCCTCCAATCTGAGTCCTGTAAATTATCTAATAACCCTCCTTTCGCTTGTCTCAAATTAAATAGCCAGGAAAGTGTCTTTCTGTTTAAATTTTCATATTGTTCTGTATTGACTTAACACAGATAAGGCTCTCAGGTAAGTTTGGGGAAATCAGCTGAGCAAAGATGTGCAAATTGTTTTTCTGGGAGAAGATAAGTGGTGAAAGATTGAAGCTATAAAGTAGCTGTACCACTGATTATTGCCTGTATCACTGCAGAATAAAAATCTAACCAAGTAGCACGGGGCAGTATGTCAGACAGTATCTAAGCATCTAGAAGGCATCAGTCTTTTAACACCCAAGGAGTAGAGTGAAATTTGCTGTGCAGCTATTAGTAATCCCACCAGCCCAAGTGACATTGTAGGTAAAAGCTGGTGATGTGAGCGTGGTGTGAGGCTGTCACATCCCACAAAAGAGGCAAATATCTACTTGTACCACTGCTAGATAGCAGAGCCAGACCTTCAGCTAATCCTTGCAGGCAGCTCTGGAGAGGCAGGCAGGAGTGGAGTAGGCTGCTTGAAACAGCAGTGGAGTCAGCATGCAACAGTCTATCCACCCTGCTATTTGGGACTGAGAGAGTGCCATAGAGTGGTCAGACACAACAAGGGAATCCCCTCTCCTGTGTGGCAGCTCCAGGATGGTATCTCAAAGATGCTACTTACCTGGGATGTTCCTGGTGTAGGAGGAGAGGACCTCTCTGTGGGCTTCACCTCACCCCACAAGCTTCACTCTGCTCGTGGCCAGGGAAAAGGAAGGAGAGTGCAGAACAGGCTTCACACCAACCTCAGGAAGTGCAACCTTGCCCCTGGGGCCTGACACTCTGTCCCCAAGTACTCTCTGAATTTTTATGGGTAGAGTTGGGCCCCACCATTACAGATAGAAACTGGAAGACACTAATAGGTCTCACCTGGGTTTCAGCTTGGCTGACAAACTCCAAAGCATATAGCAGTCAAAGGACAACCAGGAGACTGCAAATTAGGGGCTATTTAGTCACTGTGAATACATTTGTCCAAGCCCTGTCTATATTGCAGTTCCTACTTCAATCTTACCATTATGTGGCAGTCAGAAAGCTACCTCTGTTGACCAGCTTAGAGATGGAGTTGAATTTACAGCCAAAGGAGTCCTGGCTTCTTATCAGCTTTACTCATGACATTAGACAAAGTTGTTTCTCATAAGTAGGACAGACAAAAATCATGTCTGTTCAGCTCCTTTCCAGTCTCAGAACTCTCAGATTCAGCTCTTAATCAAAAGAAACATCATTTTTCTGAAACCTTGTTACAGCCTTCTGTACAGGTTGCTGTGGTGTTCACATCCCTTATGAGGAGAACATTATTCCTCCTCCTGCTCAGCCACTGCATCCATCTGCTTTGTTAGCTGCTTTTCAACCTGGTCAGAACTCACCAATTCCTTTTAACAGATGCCAAGAACAACTTCTTGAGCTGAGAAGGGTAACAGAAGATTTCCATTTCCTCTCGTATGCAACTAGCCTTTAATCACTGACGTGGGACAAGAACATGGTTCCTGGAAACACCAAGTAGGTTTTGCAGCAAAGAGGAGGAATTGGGAAGAAGGATTGTTCCAGCACGGACACCAATCCTTTGCAGGGGACCCCTTGAGTGCCTGCTGTCACTGAACATCACTCAACTCTCTAGATGTGTCCTTTCAAATAGTACTCTCTGTCTCTAAAAAATGTCAGTAAAAACATATAATTTTTTATTAAAATAAAGTAAGATCATAAAAAGGAGCTTTTCTTTGCTGTGAATGATACACATTTGTTTTCATTATTTAGAGAAATGTGTTACTGTTTATCTATATTGCTGCCAGCATTCTGTGTCATCACATAAATAAAACAGAAATAAATAGGTAGTTAACTCAAAAGAAATATCAAGATTTTATTTATACAGCATTCTACATAGAATATACACAAGAAATAGCTTGCAATAATACAGAATTTGTTAATACACATCAGGAAAATTAATGAAAGATTAGGTCTTCGGTAAGTGTCAACATTTGGTAAGCCTAGATGTATTAGGCTATATTTCTGACACATAATCTTACTAAATTAAATTGATTTACATCTCTAGATAAATCTGAACTCCATAAAGTTGCTATTTTTAACTTCTGTAATAAATTTTATTCCCTTTTAGAATTTGGTTAGTTCTCTACATTTTATTATGGATATTTGCTTTGCTGCAAATAGCATTTGGTAGCAAGGCTTATTACTAGGATTCTGTTTGCAAATGAATTCCAGTATTAGTAAAGCCCTGGGGGAAGCAAGGTATTTGGAACATTTGAGAAACAGGATATTTGGATCATTGAGAGAGGACTTCTATCAGCTCCTTCTTTCATACAGTTAAGTGTATGATCAGTTAGTGTATTGCTGAGGGATAGGGATGCTCTTTGTGTAATCAAAAGGCAGAGTACTGGGTTTACTGTAAACATATAAAGACCACAGTATGCTTGCTTGGTCATTCAGCACCCACATGTCATTGGATTATTTATGGTCACCAGTCTGCTCACTTTAAATTAGAAATGGATCCATCCTAAAAATCCTTTTGCTAGAAATTCCAGTTTGAATTTTGGAATAAATAGAAGCCTCATAGTTTCCAGGGTTTGTGTTTATCAGTCAAGATATTATTGTAGCAAGTGGTCTAAGATTAATGTCAGCAGACTGAGAAGTCACAAGGGTATTCCCTCATGTGCCTCACAAATTTGTTCAGAACTCCTTTCTTTCCACCTATACCAAAAAGCCAAGCGTCACTTAACGGTCTCATAGTGGAGTCAAGTGATAAAAGGGATAATGCACAAAGTTGTTTTTCTTGGCTGGTGGCATTTGGTCTACAGAAGATGTACAGAACTAATACAGACACATGTTAGCTGTCCTATCTAGATGTTAGGAAGATTTGCAAGAAACTTAAGCATGAAGTAAAGATGTCAGAGATGCTTAGATCATGTTTAGTGTCAGGGCCCGCTTCGTTCTAATGGGTTCACATAACACATCTCATCCAGACAGAAACTCAAAAGATTTTGCCACCTGCCCAATAAGCTCAGTTGCAATGTTGTATTTAACATCACCAGAAAGTCTCTGTATTTGCTGCAAGGGAGACTCCGAGGGTAATCTGAACTTTTAAACTAAACTTTTTTTGCAAAGTGTTTCTGGTAAGACAGTCGTTTACACATTGGTTTGGCAGAAATCTTCACCAAGTAGAGTTGATCAATTTTGGTGCAGAAACAAGGCATGGAATTTTAAGTCACATCAGATTATGTTTCAAGACAGTTAGAGATACTGACTTCCAGACAGTGAGTCAAATGTGTTCTTTTGTTATTCCCAGTTGAATAAAATACAACAGCAATATTTTAGAAACCAAAGCTACACTTTAACAATATTTTGTATTTCTGGCACTGTTGGATACTAGGACACCACAGGTTTTCCTCAGACAGCTACTTTCAGCCTTCACAAAATACTTTACAGAAGTATTTAGAGTCAACCAATCTATTATAATGTAGGATTTTCCCCTTAAAAAGGAAACCAATGCTTCATCTACGTACTTTGACTTCAATTTAATAGCTCCTTTAAAATATGTTTTTCACTTAAATCTCAGACGAGGAGTCAGTACAAATCTTAAATGATTTAATAGCACTGCTGATCTACCTTCTCATTGACATATTTTGTATACTTTAGTTCATTTGAATCAGAGAACAACTACTCTCTTCAAAACAGAAGGAAAGACATTTTCAGATTTAGTGTCTATTTTTTAAAACCTTTAACATCTATTACCGCACAGACACAAGTCAAGATGTTTATAGTGGAGTGGCTCCCATGAATTTCTCCTGGTTTTCCACCCTCATGACTCAAGTCTAGAGTGAATTTCTTCCTTGTCTGTGAAATATGATGCTCTTCAGCCATGGTACTCCTGGTACTATTTGAATTACTTCAGACTCTCCAACGCAATTAGCCGACAGGAATCAAAATGAAAAAGACAAACAAAATGAGTTTTGCCTCCCCTGCCTTCTTGTAAGAAAACACAGGATTAAATGAACTACAAATTTAAATTAATTTTAAAATTAAATTTAATTAATTGCCTGTTCTTGTAAAATATTGTTTACTTAGAGAAGACATTTAGATATCAGTCTTAAGTGACCCTTCTCCTCAAAACCAACAGAGAAGAAGTTGTTTCCCAGTCAGACAAGGTTCATGGAAAAGGGAACACTTATTCAAGCTTTTATTCCAGCACGATTTCTCATACTGTAAAATTTAATTCTGTTCCAAAGTTCACTACCCTTAAATTTCTCATTCAATATGGAGATCTTGATACTAAAGTGTGCTGAGTTGACTTTTGCAAGTGTTTCTAAAATAAACTCTGAACAGTGAGCTGAAGCTTTCTAGAGATCAGGTGATTTTCCTCTCCACCGCCACTGACTTTAACAAGATGTAGAACTTGGCCAAGACAGTACACATGTACTGCAAGCTCTGCTGTTTCCATTAACCACAACCCAACATCTTTGCAGAAAGGGCTGCTCTCTGATTTGTTTGACTTTCTGACTCTGGGCCCACTAAAGAATCAGATGTCAGAGCTTAAAAGCTGTTAAAATAGATCTTGGTTTCAGAGCTTAAAAGCTGATAATCCATAACTCAGGATCTGAAAACACATTTAGCAGAAAAGAGGGATCTGTAAAGATGACAGATGAATGATGAAAGGAATTCTATCTATGTGGGTCAGATCCTTTCACAATCTCTCAAACTGCAATATTCTCACCTCCATGAGGTGGGGCACTGAGGGCTCTGCTTTCTTACTCCCTCAGAATAAGACTCTAACACTTCAGACTGGTACAGAGGATTAAAAAGATGACTTTCTGCAGAAGCCTGTTATACCAACACACAGCTAAACAGGCCCAATGCTTACTGGCACACAGCTATCTATTGCCCTACTCCACGTCCTAGATGAGCAAACTCTAGATGGTGCAATTTATCATATTGCAATAACAGTGGTTGAAGTTCTGTCAGGCAGAGATACATTTTTCACTTTAGCAGCAATATTGTGTAACACAAGTCTCATGGAGACTACTTTAGGTGTAGGACCAAAACACAAGAAAAAAACCCCCAAAATAGTGGACAGCTGGGAGAGAACTTTCCCTCTGAGGCAGGAAGGGGTTGCTACAAAGCAGTCCTTGGTGTCACTCTTTTGCAGATCATTTGATAAACTCTTCCACTTTTATTATGATGCTGAAGAGCCTGAATACAAAGTGGTTCTAGGCTTTCATTGTGGTTATGTAGTTGTGTTAACCAGGAAATAATTTGGCATGATGACATGCAAAAAGTCACCTTAATTTTATCATCACAAATCCACCCTACAAAATGGATTTTGGCAGAGGGGATGTCTTGGAGATCCCAAAATGTCCTCTTCAGAATGGGTGCACCACAGGAACTTACATTGTGTTCAGGAGGGCCAGTTCCAGGGTGGGTTGCTCACCCACATCTGGGGTGCCAGAGGTATGGGACAGGGCTGGGGCACCCACACCTCTCTGTGCAGGCAGGAGTCCCACCTGCCTGGATGAGGAGAGGTGTGTTGTGACCTCCACAGCCTGGGAGGGGGCTCTGTGTGTGTGTGTATGTTTGTTACAGAAGGTAATTTCGAAATTTGTGGCTGCATGTTACTACTTGTGGCTGGACTGTGGTTATCTGTTGTGGCTGATGCTGATCCTGAATGTATTGTTCAAGATTGCTAGTTCATTACACATCATTAAAGAATCAATACACCACTCCAACTCTGATTTTGCTTAAACTGTGTGAATTGATTGGGATTTGCTACACTGTTTAGCTAGTGAGAGCAATAACAAACTGATTTTTGTCAAATCCTCCTCAATTTGTCTGGATAATCTGGCTGGTGAATACTGAGAAGTTTCTGATGCATCCCTGGGACCATAAGGGAGAGCACCACCTTTTTGCTCCAGCCTCAATCCTCCTCAGTGTGCCAATGCAACAGCACACCGTGAAGACAGCACTGCAAGGTCTCACTGCATAAACGTGGCTCATCCTCTGCACAACAAAAATGTGGGCACTCCAGTCTGGGAGCAGTTGGCTGAGTGCTGTGACAACAATTAGCCCAAACACTGTTCTGCCAAAGTCACCTGTGATGACTTACTCTCCCTTGATGACACCTTCTTTATTCTCCCTTGATTTTTTTCCATTTTGTTCCATTGTCCATTCTCTCCCATCCAATGGAGCAGGACAGAGTGCCTGTTGTGTGCCCCAGCAGAGCTGTGGCTCTGCCAGCAGCACTCTCTGTGCCCCAGTAGAACTCTCTGTGTGCCCCAGCAGCACCCTGTGTGTGCCCCAGCAGCATTCTCTGTGCCCCAGCAGCACCCTGTGTGCCCCAGCAGCACCCTGTGTGTGCCCCAGCAGCACTGTGTGTGCCCCAGTAGCACTCTCTGTGCCCCAGCAGCACTGTGTGTGCCCCAGCAGCACTCTGTGTGCCCCAGCAGCATCCTCTGTGCCCCAGCAGCAGGGCTGCTCATGGTTCATTTGTGACAGGGGTGTGAATATCATCCCTACTGAGTGATGCCTGCAGGGGGGATGCAGAGGAGTTCTCACTACAGCATCACCATGCACTGATGATAACTTACCTGCAGTTGTTCTACCCAGAAAAAGGGATCTTTTTATCCTATGTGCATTTATGCTCAGCAGTAACCATCTTACAGAGAAATGGGAAGCAGTTTAACTTTGATGGCTGATTTTAAGTTTTCCCACTCTATCCCATGAAAATACAGTTGGCAGCATATGTTCTCAGAGACCACATTAGCACTGAATTCATTCAAATCTCTCCACATGGGCAGGAAAAAGACTGGAGCTATTCTTACATTATTCATGACAAGCTTTGGCAACTCACTTGGTGTCAGCATTCACAGCTTCTGCTCTGTAGTACCTCCATTGTCCCACATGTCTCCCCATGTTCAAGGCTCAGCATTTCCAACAGCAATTTAAGCATTTCAGGCTTCCAGTGTCATTATGAAAAGGCAGGATAAAAAGCACTAAGGCAGCCTGGACTCCAAAAAGACAAAGAAGGCATCTCCTCCTCTTTCTTTTGCATCTCCTTTTCCAGAACACAGCTCATCCTTTTGGCACATTAAGACATCCTCAAACTCTTTCTTCACTTTTAAAACTTTCTTTTGTGCCGTTAAGCAGTTGCCCTTGAATTTCTCTTGGGCAGGATCACACAAGGAAAAAACTCAGGACAGGAGAAGGAATGGCAGCTGAGACCTGGCAGCAGTAAGTGAAGGTGTGTTCATTTCAAAACTCCTCCACAGTCCTCGGTTTGGCAGTAACTCATTGTTATCTCAGATCATCCTCCACTGACCCCACCACATATAATTCATAGATATTACCCTTTCTGCTGATACATTTATAACAATTGAAAGCTTCTCAGCTATGGAGGTTAATAATTCTACATCAATCCACCACCAGTTGAATATGGAAGTCATTAAAAAATTATTTATTTAGGAATGCCTTCCCTTGGCTTTCTGATACTGCATTCCTTTGAGAACAAAGTGCAGGTTGGCTTTGCAGACAGGGCATGTTTGTAGGCTGTCAGGAGGCTTTGGTTTCAGGAGAGATGTCCCTCTCTAGGAAAAAAGGCTTTTCCTTCTTTCTTTTCCACCTACCCTTTGTTGGCTCTGCTGCTATGTCCATCTTCAGAGGAGCTTTGTGAGGGCAATCTTCTCACTTCCCCTTTAATATCTCCTGGTCTTGAGTGATGGAGAAATACCTACACAAAATTGAGTTGTTAACATTTTCAATAGCCACAAAGCAGCCGTAAAGGACAGGTTTCCAGCATGGTGTGGGACTCCAACATAGTTTTGTAGATTATTTTGAAAACGTTTCCTTTTGTATCACAGAGTTTTTCTCCAAAGCACGTGATTGAATTGAACTTCAATGGCTTTGTATGGATCTCTGTTCACAATTTTTTCTTGTACCACACTTGAGATGAAATAAAACTGCTGAAGCTCCTTTAAAGTTGCAAAATGTGCTGTCTGAGATTGTTGCCCTGGGGTTTAATGTGGAAGTAAGAAAAATGGAAAATATAATTTTCCCTAAATCCCTGCAGTCCTTTGAGCATTTGAGTCTAATCCTTCTTACTCATAAGAAGTTTATTATTTGCCTAATGTTCCTCTTGCGCCCCTGAAACTAACAGAATTAAGAGAAACAGGATGATTAGTAGTTGCCTATGGAAATAATAAAATGCACTGACAGCTCATTGCCATCAAGCCAGTGCTCAGGCCAACTGCACAGGGAGCTGGGACAGGGATGCTGCAGAGCCCAGAGCCCCTGTCCAGCCTCCACCAAAGCTTGTAGTGCAGTGATAAGGACAACTGCTGGGGACCTCAGCTCCAAATTAGACCTAATTCACACTCAACATTCCTTGTCATGGCCAAGAGACTGCCAGGAGATCACCAATGTTTATTTTTGAGGAGGACCAAGGACACAAGGCCGGTGGTCCCTGAACAAAGGGCTATAGGACCATTGTCTGTGAGGATCATTTTATTTCACTTACTGATGATTCTCCTCCAGTTTGTTCAATGGGTGCCTTAGGTCTTCATTGCAATGAAGCTAGTGGTCTGTGAAGACAGCTGAAAACACATATTGTTTTCTTCTCTATGGCTGCCAATCCACCAGCAAGTGGAATCCAATTTTTAATGTAGTGAATGTATCAGGGGGAAAAGCAAGGGCTAATAATCTTTCATTCCTGACTGGTGTAATGCTGTTCTCTTCCTCCATATTCACTTGGAGAGCAAATTTAATTAAAACATCCTTTCCAATTTAGAAAATGATTAACATGTTAATAGTTTTGCAGTTCTACAGAAGGGCAACAAGGAGACAGAAAAGAATTTAGCAAATCCATCCATACTATGGTGATGAAGAGTGGACACTAAGTTTTGAAAAATCCCAGCCTTACACCAGAGCTCCCTCCAGCAGAACAGTCTCTTTCAAAAGCACAACCAGGCACTGCTGGGATGGCAGGGAGGTCAAGAGGCAGATGCAGGTGAGGACAGGCAAACATGGGGTAATTCTTATCAGCAGAGGCATAAGAAGAGCAAGCACCTTTATGTTAAACCCACTGCAGTTCAGGGGACATCTTTCCTTCACACTGAGAAGGACAGAGATTTATTGCTCTGAATCCAGAGTCTCTGCACTTGTTTGAAACCCATGTTAAGGCTGGGCTGCAATATCTGGAAGTGTTTTTGTGACACTTGAGAGGCACAGCAGGACTCCAGCACATTGCTGGGGGTGATAGTCCAGTGTCAACAGAGTGGGACACTCTTGTTTCAGAGTACACTGACTGCATAAACAAGTAGGAAGAAAACCACAGTCCCAAAGTCAGGTTACTGCACAGCTCCAGAAAGTGCTCTGGGAGTGCCTGGTGGCTCCTTCAAGGTGGCACCCTGTGAACCTGCGGTGTAAACAGGTGACAGATGTCATCTACCCCTGTATGTTGGCTTTGCTCCTGCCACCCCTGGCAGGAAAGGGCCAGCAGTGACCTTGGGCACATCTCCATGAGCTGGAACCCTGGTGGTCCCTCCAAAACACTGGGGGTTTCTCATGTGCTCAAAGTACAAAATGGCTAAGTAAATCATCAACTATCTCCTGATTTGGAGGAGAAGGGTTTTATTTATTTATTTATTTATTTATTTATTTACTCTTTGTAAAGTTTCTCCTTGAACACCACTAGTGGCAGCTGTCTTTCAAAGTGTGAGCTGTCTGCTCAAACCCCTCTCCCTCACTAAATGCCCTTACTTGCACAGAAAAATATTACAGATTTGGAAATGGTTGGAGCTGGCTGTTTCCTTTTCTTTTTTTTCCTGAAAGGAAGTACAGTATTGCCAAATCTCAAATCTAATGTGCCATTTATGCCTTCTACATGGAAATTTAGGAGAGTAAAGTTGGCAACAACAGCTGCTGATGATCTTCTCATACTTTGGAAGAGGGAGAAAATTGAGTGAGGATCTGCCTGCTATTTTTAGGTTGAAGTGCAAGAAAAAGAAAAGAAGGAAGGAAAGAAAAAAGATAAGAAGAGACAAAAGAAAAAAGAAAGAAAACTAAAAGAGAAGCTCCTATAAAAAAAGAATGTGAAAAGCAAAGGCATTAGGATTCCTGCAGTGGCTAGGGATTGAAAATGTGCCTGCATGATGTTGCTGATGATCATGGCAGCAGGACACATATTCTTGAGGGTTTTTTTTGCAAGAACTGTGGGCAGTTCTGAGGGTCTTGGCTGAACTTGCCTGAGATTTCATTTTGTCTGGTCTCTCCCTAGATTTATACAAGAGCATATTTGTACAAACCTTGACACTTCACACTGTAGGCTACTAGCAAAAACTGGTCAATTTGGGGAGCATCAAATCTAAATTAAATGGATAATTTTCTCTTGCTTGGGATGTTCTATGAGAATGACCCACATATTTCTGATTGCAGTTTGCATAAATTAATGGCAGCTGATGGATTAGCCTAAAGGCCAGATTCAGCAATCCAAGCAAGACTGTAATGCTAAACCATAACTGCTCTGTTAGGAGATGCTATAATCCAGCAGCTTTTAAAAACCCCAAGCTCTCCCCCTTCTCCCCCCTCCCAATTTGTAAGCTTTGTATAATTGTCTAATTAGACTATATTTTACAAGGACTTTCGGCAGCAGCATGGACTTGCCAGCTTGAATAATGTGACAGAGCATGACAATGGCTGCTCTCTGAAGTTTGCTGGACCCCACAGCTAGAAGATCAGGACTGCACAGTTTATCTTAGGCAGATGCAGCTTCAGCACCAGCAAAAGAGTTCAAAGAAGTGGGAGGTGACTCTGAAGCCACGGCTGTCTGAGACTATTAATGGCAGTGCTTGGCTGCTCCAGCCTGCAAGCCTTCCTTCTGTGTCTCCAAAAGCTCTGCTTGGCGTGGATAAAGTTTTCCTGAAAGGCCTGACAAGTTTCAAATGGAGCTTTTTCTTTTGGTTGGACAAATTGCTCAGGAAACTAAAATGACTTTTGCAACCCACCCGCCTGCTGGGGTGTTGCTGAGGCTGCCTCCCCTTGTGCTGGAAGCACACAGAGAGATACAGCCCTTCTCCTGATGGGAGCATCCAGTGCTGGTCTGCAGAAGATATGTTTGTTTTAGACAGAAAATGCATTTTGGGCACAAGGGACTAAAAACTTGGAGATACTTGGAGAACTTGGGGCAGGAAGCCAGTACTTGGACTACTCCCTTGTAGGGAGCAAAGCACTCAGGTGTTGGGAAGATGGACAATCCTGGAATACCAAATCTTCCCTGGCTGTCCAAGATAACATCTCTGTCTTTCAGAAACCTCCTATGTCTGGGGGATTTCTCCTCAAAAGGGCAAACACAGGAAGGAACAGCTGAAGAGGTCAACTTAACACCATTTAAAAGTGGAAAAGAGAGGTGGGCCTCCTCCCCTTCCCCCTTTCTGTACTAAAGGTGCTTTTCACTTATGTAGTCCTTTGGCTGACAATATTTCTGAACAAGCAATGGCAATGCATGCCTGCCACTGGGATTAATTCTGAACCACACATCTGCAGAACACAGAGTAAAGTAGGAAAATAACTTCTGAACCTGTTGGGAATCCCCCTGTGCCCTTCCTCCAAGCTGGAATAGCTGTGGAATTTTGAAGATGCTCAGTTACCCCAGAGAAGCAATGGCAGCCTGGCCACATTCTCCAGGTGTTTGCTGAAACACCCAGGAAGCACCTGCCCTTTCCTGGTGTGCACTGAGGGGATGGTCTGACTCAGGACCAGGTCCCTCTTGTGCTGTTCAAACGAGCTGAGGTACAGAGATGGAAGAACTGCTGGGCCAGGGCTCAGGTCTGGCTCAACCATTCATGGGATGGTAAAACAACAAGCAGGGCTGCATTTAAAGATGGAGGGTGTTACTTCTGGCTTAAATTGCAAATGAAAATATAGATGTTAGGTAGCTTGGGAAGATGCTCATTCATCAAATGCCAGTGAACTGGCTGTACTTCTAGTAAGACTTTCTGAGCTTTCTGAATAAGTAATGAGAATAGAATGGAAGAGAAGAGGGGCAGTTTAAAAAGAAGAATTTTCTGCCAGTAAAGTGCAAGTGACAAATGCAAGTAAAACACACCTGAAGGGGAAATTTTTCACTATGAAAAAATTTATATCAAAAGCAAATATAGATCATTTCACTGGAAGTGGAGAACAAATGTATTAGTCATAGTAGTGCTTTGTGAAATAACAGGTTTTGTAGTTTATTCCAAGGTTTATTATTAAAACCTTGAATCTTGAGTGAGAATTGACCTGGGCTTAGGCAGCTATATCAACCATTGCCCCTTCAGCTTAAAAAATAAATACCCACATCAGATTTCCTCTCCTGTCCCAACATAACCTGCTCTTTCCCTGGAAGCCCGTGCTGGCTCACAGACTTCAGGATCACTGGCATAACTCACTCAGCCACGGTTTCTTGCCAGCAGCCAGTTCAGGGGCACACAAGGGTCTGGCATTTGTGTCAAGAGAGATAAAAGCTAGTTTGAATGACATGAAATTGCAGGTGCTGCTCAGTCCTGCAATTCATATGCTGAGCTGAATAATTTGACTGCCTTTCTCTGAGAACAGAGAGAAAAAGGGGACAAGAGGTAAATGTGGTGTCATCTACTACAGGACTTTACCCTAATTGAAATCAGACTGATGTGAGGGACAGTGCTGTTTTGGATTTACTGAAGTGGGTGAACGTGGGAAGCTGCTGAGAGATCCCTGTAGCACTCTGCTTCACATGAATGCTCTCAGGACAAGACAAACCTTCCCCTTTCTCTGACATATCAGTCAGTACAAAAACACTCCAAACAAAACCAGCAAATCTCCCCTCCCAAAATAAATGCCTCTCCTCCTCTCACTGAATGGTATTTCAAAAGGCAAAATCTTTAAATAACGAAGAAGACATCCTTCCCCTCCACCTCCTTCAGCACCCAGCATGGGCCAAGGCAAAGCGAGCAAAGGGGGCTGCTGGCTCCCTGCTGCCCCGTGTGCTGCAGGAGGCAGGAGATGCAGGGTCCCAGTGCTGTGTGGTACAGCCAGCAAAGCCACATGCTGAACTCTGTAGATAAATATTGAACAGCTGTGGGTTCAGGCAGCATCGTTCACTCTGCACAGTAAAGGAGGCAAGGGACCCAGGAAGAGGCATCCTGTAGTTGTAATGCACATAGGATGTCACAGATGTGGAAAGAGAGAAGCTGTGGGTCCCAGTACCATCTTCTGCCTTTCCTTGATTCAGATGTTTGTCTTTTACCCTCAAAATGCTCTGAATGTGATTTGATAATAAATAAGTTCTCTCTGGTATATTTTTGTCACTGCTAAAACAGAGCATTGCACTGCTAAAAGCCCCAATTTCATCACTCTGCCATTTCACATTGATATGCCACATTTTCCTATCTGAACTGTGTGACCACTCTGTCTTTCCAGAGCTTGTGCTGATTTCCAGACCTTATCCTGGTGCATGGACCTCTGAACTAATTCTGTCCTTACCTGCTCAACAAGGAGAGTCTGGCCAGAGCTTTTAAGTACCTTACTCCTTCATGTGCAAATGTTGCACTGAATGGCTCAAGCCATTCCTTTACAAACTCCAGCTGTGGATGGGGTATTCCGGCACCTCTAGGGCAAGCAAAGACCAAAACAAACTAGGGATGAGGAAACTTTCAATTTACCGTTTCCCTTTCCTGCTGGCACTTCTGCCAATAGCAGACAGGACATGGGCCAAAGCTTGATGATTTTTAATGTGAATGAGGCACTTTGATATTGCTGGAGAGGGAGCTGATCAGACAAGCTCTGCTATTCTTAATTCTGGCAAACAACAAAGCTGTATGTTATCGACCTTTGCCTCAGGTGAGGCCAGCTTAGATCAAGCAGGAAACTAAATGTTGATGTTTCAGAGATTTCTTAGCTCTGAGGTACTCTAACACACTGAAATATTTGTGCCACAGAATGAGATTCAATGCGCTTGCTATTTTCTCACACTGTGTGAACTCCCACGAGGAGTTCCCATGAACACCTGCCTGAAAGCAGGCAGGGGACTGCTGATGCCCTGACTGTCTTCAAATGGTTGCATTGCTTTTTTTATGGGCTTAGCGTTAAAAGCCCGAATATGAGCTTTCTGTGGGATGCTTCAGTGAAATTAGATATTAGAAGACATGTAAATGTATATATGCCAGGGCAGAAGCTAACTCAATCTGTCATTTATGAGCAGTATCACTTTGTCATCTCTGTGTTGTGTGGAGTCACCGTGTGAGCCCTGAGCTGGAGTTTGGGGTTGCCAGTGAGCACAGGTCTATTTAAAGTCTCTTAGGGCAGCAGATGAACAAAAGATTAATATGAGTCTGACAAAAATCATGTGTGAAAATGTATTTATTCTGTCAGATTTCACGTGTGGTAGCTATTGCTCCATTCAAGCTGAATGATAGCATTCAGCTTTCGCACTTACTCATCCTGACAGCTAACAAGATAAACATGTCAGCATGTGATTTGCCAAATATTTTCTTGTGGAATTCAGGCAGGAGTTGCCAACAGAGCTGGCTTTTGAGTGGAGGGACCACGACATTCGAGTATGCACACATATGCACGACGCAGAGCCAGCAAAACCCACACCCAGCCAGTGAGGGACATTTCTACCACAGCCACCGACACCCACTGTAGCTTTGCCCACCATGCAGCTCTCTCCTGACTCCACAGTAAACCTCCAAAAGTCCTGTTTTGGGGCACAGGATAATGGGTAAGATCAGACATTGATGCAAGTTCAACAGTTGCAGGGAGCTGGGCAGTGTCCATCAGGCCTTGGTATCAGTGGATGCAAAGGGCAGCACTGGCAACCCCAAATGAGCTTTACCTTTCACTGCAGGGTAATTCTTCCTGGAGATTGAGCTTGTGACATTTATCATAGTGAGTTTTATTTACAGATTGGAAAATGGCAGTGTGTCCTTTAAGATGAAAAGAATCAAAACACAAGGGAAAAAGAAAGATTTTGCAGAAGCAAAAGATCTGACTGGAGAACTATTTAGAGAAGTCTGTATAAACAGACCTGTTAGGCTGATATCTCACATTTTAGCCACAGCTTTTTAATGCCTAAAACTGGATAATGAAGGGATTTTTAGGCTCTTGACTTTGCACTGTATCTGTTGTTTAATAACACCACACCTATTTATTTCCTCATACATTTCCAGCTAACTCCAGGAGAAGTTTTCCCTGCCTTTCCTGTTTTATTTTCTTTCTCTGTCCTCTTACTGCTTACCAGCAGTTAACTGCAATTGCTTTAGCTATCTTTGTCTCAAAGATGCCCAAAAGCATTTTGCATCCTCCTGGCTTCACCCAGAGGTCTCTTCCCATCTATGAAAGAGGATTAATTGCTGTGTTGCTAATTATGGCCCCTGTGTGGTCGGTAGGGATCATGTCACACCACAGAAATTAGTCCAGGCTCAGCCCAAGACAGGTGGCTGTTGCAGAGGTGTCCCTGCCAGCCAATGTATTATAGGAGGATAAATTATTATTTACTTAGTTCTCAACTGGTCTCAAAAGTGCAAATCCCTTGTAATCACTTCTGGTTGTAAATGACCAACTCACCTTTCAGGCAGCCCAATACAGCCACATTTGTATTGTTCACAGAACAGTGAAGGTCCCTGACATCCCACAGACATGAAATAAATATAGTGTGGTTTTCCACCAGTAGTAAAGGCTTGAGCCTCATAGCTCTGCTTTGAGGTGTCTCCAGTGGTGGAAGGAGAGGCTGCACAGGAGAGGATGGAGCAGAAGGGAACACAGATCTTCTGACCCCCTGACCTCAGCTCCCCACCTGCATCTATGTCTATCTCCAGTTCCTCATCCATATTTCCCCATCAACATGTCAAGAAAATACAAGATATCTGGGTGCTAAAATAGTGAAATACAAATTTAATCTGTTGATAAGGATTTCCTAGTTCCCTGTATTTTTTTGCTTAGCTTCCTTCCAAAATACTTCATCAGCATTCCAGTGCAAGATTCCTTTCAAAGGAGCTCACCCTCTGCAGAACTTGTAACAGTCCTAAGAAGACAGAAGGCTCTTGTTTCTCACTTGTACAGATTCTCTCCAACCCATGATGTGTCCCACCCATCCTTTCAAGTGTTCACCACCCTACCCCAAAGCCACATCCCACACCCTGGCCAGGATTTGCTGTGGCCGTGCTCTAAGACTGTCCCTGCAGTGTCCCAGGGGCCAAACCAAACACCATGGTTTGTCATTGTCTTCACCATGCTCTTGAGGGTGTTCTGACAGACTCTGCCTCTTTGGCCTCCCCTTTGCCTACTGCCTGCAAGAGAAGTGCCCCCTCCACCATGACACAGGGGGCCCAGGTGATGTTGCTTCACAGAAACAATATGTGAGCTACCTCCATGGAGTTATGCCTGCACCTCAAAAGGTAGAAGGTGGCCAGCTCTGCAAGGTTGCCCACCAACCTCTAGATTGTGATTAAACAGCAGACAGAATGCAGATGTATCCCAAAGCAGTTAGGCTTGCATATGGACCATCCTTCTGGCATCTCTGACTCCTGTTGGGATAGACTGGCCTTCCCATTCTTCTGATCAACTAAAATGCTGACATACAACAAACAAAAAGAGCTCAAAGTCTCATCTCAAAATCAGGCACTAATTAACCTGGTCTTCAGTGCATGCTCAGAACAGGTGATCTCATCTCAAAAATCCAAATTTGCTCTTCTCTGGTGGACAGAACAGCCTCTGTGGGTGGCAGTAGATTTTGGACAATTGGCGTGTCCTTGCTCTACAGGTCTCTTTTCCAGCACTGGTGAAGTGAACATGCTGAGGAGAAAGGCATCTCCCATCTCCTCTTGGCCTGCTGCCAGCTAGAGAGGGGTGAGAGCTGAAACCTCAGTAGCATCTTTGATCAGTCAATGGAAACTGAAGGCTTGAGGTATGACATTGTTATGTACAGTGCAGACATTTGGGCAAATCTGCAGGAACATGTACTCAAGTTCAGGCAATGATGCAAGAAGGGTGTGGATGGAGGCTGTCACCTGAGAGAGACAGCGCTAAAACTGCCTTTAAGGAAGGTCCAGATGGAGGGGATGCTGCTGAGGTCCTGCTTCCACTCCATATGCCAAGAGAGACTTGGGAAGGAGAGCACTGAGAAGAAGGGTTTTTCAGGGAGATTGGGGGATTGGTGGGGCACTGCATGCCCTCAACTGGATATGGTCTAGCTCAGCTCTCTGGGCACAATCCCTGCTCATAAATTTATTCCTTAGTTTTCTAGAACTTGAATACAAGACATCCACTTCCCAGGGCAGCTGCAGCTGAAAGCTTTGCCTCTGCTGGTGGCAGCAGTGGTGAGACAAGCCCTTCTGAGGGAAAGAGTGTGCCCAGCATCTTTGCAGAGGATGGGAAGGCAGCTTGTTTCACCTTTAGGATAAATCAACACTCTGGCTCTTGATTTGATCCACTGGCATTTCTAAAGGAATTTAGACAGCCTTTCAAGTGGGTTGTTTTCTGGAGTTAAACCGAAAAAGTTTATAAACCCTTATACCAGAAATACACCAGATGTACTAGAAATGCATAAACTGCAGTGGAGATCTATGGAAATACACCATGTTGTGCACGAAGGGCACAGACTCCCGTAAAAACCCAGGAATTAGCTTGTGCCAGCATAGTCTTGCTATGCCCTGAGGGTGCAGGTGTTAAGTCCCAGGACAATGCAGGTGGGTGCAGTCTCTCCCCCAGTGCCTTCCCAGAGAGGCAGTCTGAGGGAGAGAGGAGGGGAGGAGAGGCTGGTCAGAGTTTGGGATGTTTTTCACCCAGTCAAAATAGAAACTGAACTGGATACTGAGAAAAGTTAAGAGGAATAGATTGAAGTTTGTTGCTGCTCAGGCACTGGAGAACCAGGCATGAGCTCCAGCTGCTCTGGAGTCAGATCCACCCCTCAGCTGAACATACCTGGTAATTACAGGCTGCAAACAAGCAGCACATGATGACAAACAGGGAAAAGTATAGCCTATCAGGAGTAACTCAAATCACAACTATAAATATGATTGAAATGTATTTTAAAATTCAGAGATTTGCTGTAATTCTAAATGTACTAGTAATGTACTCTATTATATTTGTAATTTTACTGTAATGTAATTTAATACTAGGTTATTTTTCAAAATTTCAAGACACTGTCAAATGAGTGAGCTGAATAAAGGAAAGAAATACAATAGAAAAATGTAAAGAAATGTAACCTCTGAAAAGAAAATCCCACATACCAATATATATATAAAAAAGCTGTGAAAAGGAATTTATGAGTTGTCACCTGAACGCATTAGCATAAATAATATCAAGGAGTTTTACCTTTCAACTTTCTCTTCTGCTTTGTCATTGTTTGAAAAGTTAGTGAGGGGAATAAAAGAGAGAGAATCTCATAGATCAAAGATTTACACTGTTGTATTCAGTGTCAGAAGAAAGATGGGGGGAGAACAGAAAAGAATAAATCCCACTTAAGTGTCAAATATGGAAATTCATAAATGTTTGGTTTGGGGCATTCCCCTTCCCTTCCAAACATTAGAAGAAAATGAATTCTCTTCACAAATCCTTCTTTGGGGAAAAAAAAGAAAATGATTCATGCAGAAAACTTTCACTGGGTCCAGTTGTAACATCTTTGTTATTTGAACTGGTATGTAATCAAACTGCATTCTTACATCCATTTATGGATATTTATGTTATACAGAGTATGCAGCTTTGAACTCATCAATTTGCATATAAGAATATGAGCTGATATCAGGTTAATTAATTTTACAATTTCTTGTAGGGATATTTCATTAAAAGACCATTTCGAAAAAGGGAGTATCTTGACAAATGCAACTAGAACTGGATCATGCTGAAATTACAAACTGAAAAGGATTCATATGGGTGGAAAGTAACACAGCTCAGGAAGAGGAGATGATGAACCTCTACAATGCATGAAAATAGAGCTATTTTGCAGAAAGTCATTCCACAGCAATTTCTCTTTATAGGCGTGTACTGTACAAGTCAGGAAGTACACAGTGTGAAGCTTGCACTGCAATTTATTTCCACTCATTTCCAAAACAGTGTTTATATCAATGGCATTTTAGATTTCTAGTCAGTATTTCTTGTGTGTTAGCTAAAAAAAAATTAAAAATCCCAACAACAAATGGCTAGTGGATACTTAACTGTAGTTTCAGTTAAGTTGTGCTCTACAGCACAAGGCCTGATGTTGAGGTTAGGGTAAGGTCCCACTGAAGTTAATGAAATGTTTGTCCAAGTGACAAACCAGGCTGGCTCTGGAGGTCGGGTGCAAATTGGGAGTATCAGATCTGCTCACTTACAGGTTTGGCCAATTGTATTGCAGCTCCTGCTTGGATTTGGGGTTGCCTGATAGAGCAAGCATGTTACCCCACGCCTTTAGAGGGGCAACACGTTGTGACGTGGGAGTGGACCTTGACAAAGGACAGCAGGCAGCAGCTTGGTGAATCATGGAAAGCTCTTTATTATCTGACTCCAATAGGCTTATATACATTTTGTACAGAGGGCCAAGATTGGCCCAAGGAGGTTACAACCTCCCGACTCCATTGGTCAATATGACCATCAGTCAAGTTCTCTCTCAGAGAACAAGAATGCAAAACATAGAGATAAATTCTAAGAATACAATATTGTTTACATGAAGCAGCGTGAGAAGCTACTGCAAAGACTCAAACATTTGAAACCAAGAAACTCAGGGACGACATCTCACCCTTTTTACCTTTAAAAAAAGAAAAAAGGAAAAAAGAAAATGAACTACAGTTCAATTTCTGTTCCCATGGGAAGACCAGTGGTTCCTCCTCTGTTGACCTTCATTTGGTCACGGTTTCTTGCTTTTCACATTGCAGGGTTAGTGAAATTCTGTGGCACCTGTAAGGTGCTCCATGGCATGCAAAGCCTTTGCCAATTAAATTTGCGGGGTTTCACCCTGCGTTCCCCATTTTTGTTTTTGAAGAACCAGGCCTCTGTGGCACAACAAAAGGTTCTTCAGCAAATGGAACAAACAACATTGCTGACTCCCTTTAAATTGAACAACCCATCTGTGTGCCATGTCGACCACAGAAGTTAAATCCGTGACTAAATGAAAAAGTTTCTGGGAAAACTGTGGAAATGCCATGACAGCAGCCCCAAACAACCAAATGGGCTGCCTATCCTCAGGGGCTTCCAAAACTTGCCCTCAAAATCATCCTTCCAAGGAACACTGGCCTACTTCATCCTCCCAAATCGTCTGTAAAGACAGTGGGCCCTTGCACTAAATTTCTGAATATTTTTGGGCCGCAAAAAGAAATCCAAAGGATTCTTGCCACTCGCAACAGCTCATGGCTCCAGAGCATTTGGCAGAAAAACACTGCTTGCAAAGCTCCAATCAAATTCCTCCCATAATACTGAGAGTATGAATTTTACAAAAATCTGCACCCGTCAAATTCACAAGCATTGTTGCCTGCATTATCAATCGAGCAATGAGCTCACACAAAAATGATTGATTGCCATTTTTGCGGCTGAAATCGAGCAACAATTAGCTCAAACAAAAAAAAATTGATTGTTTGTTTATTTTTTCAAACAATATTTTGCCGCCTTGTGGCAGATGGGGCAAAAATGACCCATTCCAGAACGTGCAAGGAATTGGACATTCATCAGCCAGTGATACCTGCAGGATACAAATGAATCACAGAAAACAATCATTCAGATTCACAATTGAGGATTGACTTTTTGGAGGTGTTTATAAAAACCTCCAGTCCCCAGAGTTCTGTTTCGATGCAGAACACAGGAACATCCCAGGACTGATTGAAATTTCCAGATGATCCTGGTCCATCAGCTCCCAAACAAGTCACGAAGGGCGATGAATGGATCTTGAAAGACAGTCCATTCCAGCTGCTAAACAGCAAAGGAGAAAATCGCAATGTCCGTTCCAAATTGTTCCAGGACAATCTCTGATCAGAGCAACAGTCCAGTGAAATCCAGGCAGCTCAATACTTCAGAGCAACTGCCTTCTCACCACCGACTCTTTGTCCTGTGAACAGAAACTCAAACACAAATTAAACAACTCTGGTCCCTTCAGGGACACTGACAGGGAGAGGTGTGTGTGGGATTAAACCTTCCCAACAAACCTCCATTGGCTGTGGGGACTGGGAAGACTCTTCTGTCTGAGCACGCTTCCTCTTTGAACCCCACTGCCCTTTTGACAGAGGTTGGCCTTTCACATGGCTTGCCTTGCAAACATCTGCCATGTAATTCGGCCGTCCACACCTTCCACAAAGAAACAAGGGAGTGATTCCTCTTTTTTGCACTCTCTTTCTTTGTTTCTTGTTGGCCCTAGCATTAGTCTTGCTGGCCTGAGCATTAGATGAGGCATCATCCACCTCTGAATCCTGTCCTGTGTGCTTCACAGGGACAGGGGTGAGAACTTGTCTCACTGCACCTGCAGAACTGGGGAATCCATCCCTGCCCTGCAGGGGGCGCCGTGCTGACTCACGGCTGCTCACAGCATCAGCCTCGGCTGGGACATCACCCGAGACTGAGGGAGATCCGGCATCCCGGGACCCTCTACAACGAGGGAACAGCCGCTTGTGACCGCGCTGTCCCTTTAAAACTGACAGATCAGCTGCCTCCGCCGCGCTGCTCCTGCTCAGCGCGGGGGGGGAAAGCAGCACTGGGAGAGGCGTGTCCCACTTGCCAAGCGCTGCCCCCACGGGCGCAGGGGGAGTGCCCCGATCGGCAGGGAGGGGCGTGTCCCTCGGCGCCGCTTTCGGACCGGCAGCTGCTGCCCACCCCGCGCGGTGCGGGGCTGGCACGGGGGGAGACCGCAGCGCTGCAGGAGGCGTGTCCCGCCTGCCATTCACAGCCGCGGCTGTGGTTCCAATGCCGGACGGCATCGCTGCCGCTCGGCGCGGGACTGGCCCGCCCTTTCTCAGGGGCGGCGCCAGCAGCTGCGGGGGGGTTTCTTCTCGCTCCGGGGCCCCTCCCCCCCGGGCGGGTTGGGCGGGCTCTGTTGCCCGCTCCGGGCCGGCCCCGCCGCTTCTCGGGGCCGCCCCGCCCCTCACAGGCTGGGCAGGGCCCCACCCCCACTCTGGCGGGGCACTTGGCTTGTCGCCAGATTGCACGGACCTGTGTGCCCTGTGCAAGTCCCCGCCGCGGGGGGGAAACGGCCGCCCTGCCTGGCGCCCTGGGACGGCGCGATCCCGCGCCGCCCCACCGCACAGAACCTTCCACCGATGCCCCACAGTGCGGACAGTCCACAAAAAACACCCCACCCCCCTGATCCAAGAGCGCTCCCGGCGCTTCCAAGGCCGGGAAAACATGGCGGGGGAGGGAAGTGGGGGGGGCGATTTTTCGCCTCTGCCGCCGCTTTTTCCGCGGTGGCTTGGGGCTGGGAGGGGGGGCCAATCCTGAGGGGCTCTCAGAAGCCCCGAGTTTTTCCACACTCCATCGCCGATGAGGCGTGGGTGCGAAAGGGTTCTGCTCCACAGGAGACCCTGTGCCTGCCTCAGCTGGTACGCTGAGTGCAGGCAGGCTTCCCGCCAAGCTGCTACGAGGAAGGGGGGTCGGCTGTCCCACCCGTCTCCGCGGAGCTGGGACAGGAGGAATGATTCCACCGTCTTCCCTGGAACCCAGCCTGATGAGGCTGGAGCTGTCCTCAGAGCTGGAAGGCTGTACTTTAGGCAGCACTTTCTCCAGCCTGCTCCAGGTGGCTATGAGTTTCAAAAGCTTCAGACTGTGATCTGCAAAGAAAACCTGGAGCAGATAGTTGCCCAAAGACTTCCACTCTGCTGTAGAAAAAACTTCTTCAAGGCTGCAAAAAAACCCATGAGTTCTAGCATAATAGAACAATTTCTGGAGAGCATCTCCAGGAAAGGAGACTTCTTGTCTCCACAGGACCTCAAGGCAAAGGTCCACCATGAGGGTTTCCTTATCTGAGGAGGGTTTAGAGATCATTATCTCTTACCACGATACCTCAGGCAGAGCAGGCACAGTCTCTCACTGGGCACAGAGGTCCACCGACGTGCAGTTCTCTCACAGTCGGAGGTCACCGGTGTGACCTGTTCTCCCATGTCAGGAGTCCGTTCAGGCATTCGGGGTCACCAATTGTGATGGAGACCCTCTTCTCACACGTGCGGGGTCACCAGATGTTACCCCAGCCTTTAGAGGGGCAACACGTTGAGACGTGGGAGTGGAGCCTTGACAGAGGACAGTAGGCAGCAGCTTGGTGAATCATGGAAAGCTCCTTATTATCTGACTCCAATAGGCTTATATACATTTTGTACAGAGGGCCAAGATTGGCCCAAGGAGGTTACAACCTCCCGACTCCATTGGTCAATATGACCATCAATCAAGTTCTCTCTCAGAGAACAAGAATGCAAAACATAGAGATAAATTCTAATAATACAATATTGTTTACATGAAGCAGCATGAGAAGCTGCTGCAAAGACTCAAACATTTGAAACCAAGAAACTCAGGGACGACACAAGCACACAAAACACAGTCCCAGGTTGATAATCTGTGTTTTCTTGCTTTCACAACTTTAGCACTGCTAGTTCTGTGTTTCCTGCTTGACATTTACATGCACATATATCCACAGACTGTACCAGAGAAGAGAGTTACTTACTGGTGACTCACAGGTTTCTACCTGAATTACAGCTTATTATAATAATTAGGACCTGCAGCTCTACTCTAATTTTCAGTGCAGCTGTGGGAAGGAGATGAAAGGATGAAAGTTTATTGTTTCAAATTACTTTAACTTTCAGTGGATTTTGGTAGGAGTGTTATGAAAAGTCATGACTGGGTTAATTCTGCCAATATTTTTAATACTTCCCTAATGGACTTAATATGTTTGAGCTGTGGGAAACAAACAAACAACCAAACAGACAATGTTGTCAGAAGTTGGAGAGGGTGAGTAGGGACAAAAACCTTTACCAGCTCAGTTTCTTGGCATTCCTGACTGTGGAATAAGCCATAGCCAGTCAGCCAAAAATATTCACTCTGTACACGAGGTTCCAGCTAATTCTCAACATTTGGCATTATTAACACACGCCAGTCCATTTACTTAATTATAATTAATACTGCTTGTTCCTCCTTTGAAGGATATGGCATTCATTTGGCAGTTGCTGCCTAGATATGGGTGCATGTATTTTGATACATCTCCAATAGGATCTGCCTGTATTTCCAACTGCTCCATAGGCCAAGCAAATTTCTGCAGTATGTTCAGTTCTACAGTTCTACCTCTTGAATGAATTAAAACCTCAAAATTGTTTTCAAATGTGTAGGCCATCCAAACACTGAGACACATTTTGAAAAGATGTGAATTCTAGGAGATTGTGTTAAGGAAAGCTTCTTTGCTTAAGAATTGTATTGATAGCTGTCAATGCAATAATTTTTAGACGATACAGGGAGATATAGGTCTCTCTTGGTGAAGGACAACAAAGCTGCCTAGAGAGGTTTGCTCTGCTCTTTTTCTGAAGTGTTGTAAAAGAAACGGAAAGAAATCAAAATTTTGCAATTTTTGTAGCATCTATCACAAAATACAAGAATAATAAAAAATCAAGGAATTTTTTTATTAAACACTATGATCAGGTGTCATTTGCTGCCTGTTGCCTGTTTTTTTGTTTGTTTGTTTGTTTTTTCCACTGGCAGTGACTGATTGTCCTTTGAGCTGATGCTTTTATGTCCCCTGATAACTTTGATATGAGAAAAAGCCAAACATAAGGTAGAAATTTAATTCTCTTCTTCTCATTTGTATGTGAAAAACCATCCAAATAAGGTTCTAGTTCAGCTGAACAGAACTGCTGCTGAAGACTCTGCCATCATGCTCTGTAGCTTGCTCCTGCTCACAGGGAACAACAAAGACAGAAAGGCTCTTAAAGCAGAGCTCTGTTTACCTGAAAACAGGAATCTGTAGCTGGGAGGACTAAATGAACCAGATGAATAAACTCAGTTCTGTCTCCCTATTAAGACTCCTTTTCACAGCCCTTGTGCCCACCAGTTTCCTTCTTCCAGGAACTATTCTGTCTGCTTGGTACACTGCCTTTTACTGATGGAAAAAACTCTGCTAGTTCAATTAAAACATCTGCTACATACTTTCAACTATTTTCATCCTATGCATTAAAATAAGCATAACCTTATTTTTTATTTGCTAACAAAACACTGGGGCTCAATTATAATTTAAAAGCGATTAGTAATTTCTCAGATTGTGTGATCTGATTTTTTAGACTTCACAACCCCTCTTAAGTAACTCTAAGTCAGGAATGTGCCTCCAGACATATCCTTTGATATCTAATGACTTTTCTCATACGATCAAAAACATTATATTCTTTGTAATAGTAATTTGCAAGCAAATCCATGTTTTCCATTTAATATGTTTGATATAAAACCCCCACATATTACAAAATCATCTTACAAATACAGAGTACTTTGATATACACTTTGTTAACAGAGCTAAATAAGTTTCTCTCTATGTGGTTCTCAATAACCACCCCTTCTCCCTGATGTGATCTGTGAAATACTTTCACACCCAGATCTTTTTATTCCAGCAACAAACAAGCTTTATTTCTCTTAATATCATAAGAGTTGTCCTTTATGATCATGTGTAACTGCCTTCCTATTAAAAAACCAAAACAGTAAACAAAGATTAACCTGAAGTATACGTTTCTACTCACTTCTATCTCTCTGTGTACAAAATTGCACAGGACAGAATCCTCTACCAGTGGTGGAAAAGAAAGAATGCCAAGGAATAGTTTCTAGATTATGAAAGAGTGGATTTGAGTGATCTCTCACATGAGTGCACTGCTGCTTTACCAGCTGATCTGTCACAGTGTTGACACAGGTTATCTCAGGACTAGGGGAAGGACCCACTGCTGTCACCACACTCTTGTGCAGACCCAAAGCAGCTGCAGCAACAGCAGCAGCAGCAGCAGCAGCAGCAGTTTTCCTCCTGGAAGACAAGTTCCCTGGCCAGAAGCACAAAAAATCCTATTCAGCAGCCCTTGTGCCTTACAGCAGCCTGTCTTCAGTGCAAGGAACATTTGCCCACTTTCTGTGGGCTCTTGGAGAGTTTCCACTTCCAGCAATCAAGTAGGAGAATGCAAATGCCAAGGGTCACCTGGATGCTGTTGAAGTCCTGGATGCCTGGACAACACACTTGGAAATGATCCCCTCAGAGAAATAATGCTGGAATCAATTCTTCTTGTTTCAGAAACAACCCAGACCATGGGCATGTGCCACAAGTGGTCCCTTCTCAGTTCTACCAGGGACAGTTTTGGAGCACTTTTTGCCACAGCACAGTTGTTTCACCTTTATCAGATGGGGTTTGCTGATCAAACACGGGCACACCTGCCCACTAATGGGCAGCCAGTGCTACAGACCATGAGCACAGCAGCAGCAGGGAACCTTAGGGGGCTTATCAGGAATAGAAAATCTCACAGTAACTTAAAATTTGCAGTGCAAATAAGTGTAAAATCTTGAGCAAACACCGTTTTCAATGTTCGTAAGCTAATCTAATTCACTTAGGCTTCAATTTCAGAGAAGTTAGTATAATTTTATACCACTTCCTGTAAGTCAGTGTAGCTTTGAGTGTTGCACTGTATTGGTGCAAGATCCTGTGTTTAGAAGATCTAATAGAGGGTGTATTTGAATGTCATGAGTGGAGCCAGCCCACCTGTGTGCATTCAATATCTATGCCTGAATTTATTACATTTCCAGGTATATGCACTCTATAAAATACATTATAGGGTCTTCTCTATAAAACATGAAACCATATTGAATATGACTGACTTTGTGCCTTAACATCTATTTCATTACCAGGTTTCCTAACATCCTATGCCTTTACATGAAACCAAGTTTACATGTAGCAACAAGGTACAGTCACTGAGGGACGTTATGGTTGTTCCATCATCTCTTCTTCAAGAAGCCAAGAGAAAAAGCATGCTTGTCTATAGGGAAATCTCAAGGGACAGAATCCTCTCTGCTTTTTAAAAATTTTTTGACATTTAATTTCTTATCCTAAGACACCATCAGTATTAAAGGGATGTTTTCAGGCTGTCACCATCCAAATCCAAAGGAATCAAGATGCTGGAGAAAAACATACAAAGCCCTCTGGAAAAGGAAACTTCAAGAGCCTTGCCAGGTGCTAGTGAAACCACCACCAGAACAAAACACCACAAAGCTGCGTAAATGTTATGTTTTATTTCAAACATTCAGAAGGCTTTACTGTAAGATGGGGATAGAGAGGAGTCTCTTGATATTAACAGTTTCAACCTTAGAGGCTACCTGTGTTTAAAGGTAAATAAATAGCTACTTGAAATAGGAAAGAAAAGTATATTGAAGTCTTAAAATAAGTTGTGGTTTCTTTGTTATTGTTAAATCCTTGTTGGGTTTAAGGTCTTGTTGAGCTTTGGTAGTCAGGTCTAGGAAATGGGGACATGTTGGAAATAAAGACTTTTAAACAGTACAATGAAAAACAATCTGCAGTGCATTCACAGGAGTGCCTGTCTTTGTACCAGGCACAGTCCTTTCATTTCACATATTACAAAAGAAAGATTATAGTGGGCTTTTCTCAAGACCAATGAAACAATCTTTCCCACTGCAGCCAGTTAGGGAGAAAATGCAGCTTTTTGTGAAGGGGTGCCAATAATATAGTTACTTTGAGGGAATGATTTTCAATTTCTTGTGAAAACTTTGGTTTTGAAGAAATTAGTGTGTCGTAACACATTGATTTTCTTCACAGAAGCTTTGATCATCTTTTTCCCCCAGACACAACATGGTCATGATGTGAGTGCTTGAACACTTTCAGTCATGAGAGCTTGCATTAGAGTACTTCTGATTTAATGACTTTCCATTGGCTTCCAGGAAACTCATGTGTTGATTTAGAAGTTCTTTTTATTAACTGCCATTAAGAGACTTTCAGAGGACTTGACACATCAGAGCTCTCTGAGATTTTTTCTATTTATTAACTAAACCATTATTTAAAATGCAGACTGGCTGGCTATTTAAATTGATCTGAATTTATGGATCCTTACAACATTAAGGGGAAATTTGTTATAAGATGTATCTTCAGGCAAATTCAGTAGTGAGAAAACATACACCTTCCTTTTATCTCATGGAACCACATCTTCCTTTGCCAGGAAATGTCTCACTTTGTCTGTGTAGAACCTTTGCTTCAACCACATACAAAAATGTGCAATCATTTTCTTCTAAAGATTAAAGTGTAAAAATAATTTTTGGTGGGATTCTGTTCCTATTGTTTGCATTAACATATTAGCAACCCATAGCATTGGACAGCAACGTTACACACACACAAAACCATTTGCAGGAAGGAAGGCAGGTTTGGGTGTTTCAGAATATCCTTTATAAAGGAAGGTGAAACATGAATGCCCTTTGGCTTTTAGACGGCTTCTCTGAATATGATGCTGGGATACTGAACTCGTAGTGACATACCAAAGGCAAACTGCACAGCACAGCAATTGACTGACAAGCCTTGCCTACACTCTCCATTGTCGTGGTTTGAAAGCAAAACGAGTGAGAGGCTCCAAGTCAGAGATACAATTTAATAAGAAGAAAGGTAAAAAGGTTAAAAAAAATAAAATAAATGCAATAACACAAAGGATCACTGACAGAGTCAGAATACAACCTGAGCAGGATGGTGGAAGCAGTCCAGATGAGGTGGTCTTCCTGAAGCACTGATCCTGTAGAAAGGTCTGGTAGCTCTGGTCGTCTGGGAATCCAGTAGGTAAGGGCTCCTTGCATTGTTCCAAATACCAGCTTATATCCAGGTGAGAATGCTTGGCTCCTCCCCCTGGGCAGAGCATCTCACAATGGGATGATGAGTTGTGAAGTGGGTCCTTGATGGCCCATTAAACAGAGATAACCCCTGGAGGGAGTTACCTGTGAGTCACGGGCAAGGCGTTGATGGGCCATTAGCAGAAGACACCCCAAAGGCAGGGGCTTGTGAGCAGTAGGGCACTGCCCCACTTGTTTAACAGTTCATGAAGATGGTGATAGAATAAATACTTTGTGTACATCCATGCAGCAGTTTTCCTTTCACATGCTATTCCCAGGCTGCTGCTGATGTTCCACAGAGGCATCGACCTCAAAAGGTTGGAGAAGCAGCAAAACAGTTGGGTTTGCTTTATTTCTTCAGAAATCCTTGTATATAATACAAATAATCAACATCTGTGGTTGCATGAACATCATTTTCTCCTAGAAGACATATTCAAGGGAAAGTTTTTTGGGCATGAAATTTGTGCAAACACATTGAAGGCCAGTGTTATCACGCTAGTAAGCTACAAGCTCCAAAGAAGTTTGTAGAGAAGATTAATTGCAAAGAAAACTTGCTCAGGGGAAATCATGGGATGACCAGCAATTTCAAACTTTAAAGTAAAGTAAACTTTGATGAAAGACACAGCATTGACTGCATGAAACAATCCTCAGCAAAAGGAAAAAGGTGAAAAGCCCTGCTAAAGCACTGATACATACTGCAGTTTCCAACCACAGCTTCACTCAACAATTCTCTTGTGTCAGGGCCTGTTGTTCCAAATTTCTCTTGAACCAAAATTCTAATATAAATGAACTGAGATCAGCCAGTTTTCACCTTCTTGGATGATGAAAGATAATGAACCCTTAAGTTATACATTTCTTCCATCCAGCTGGTTCAGGTTTGCTTAAAGCTGCTTTAAACTTCCAAGCCTGCCATCAGCATGGCTTACCTCTTGGTCCTGTAACAACATCTGAGACAACTGCAGGGTTTCCTGGATTATGAATTTCATGTTTTTGTATAGATGTGCTGAATACAGGCATTTTTATCTTCAGCTGCTCATTTCTTTTTTTCCAGCTACCAGAATATTTAAGTGATTCAGGTACTTGGCACTACGTTACCTTCCTTGGCCATAATAAGAATTTCTCATCCTCCCACTTTCACATCTTGCTATTTTATCCTATGCATCCCATTCCTCTGGAGGTGTTTATTTTTCTTCTATTCTAAATACAAGACAAGAATTTGTTATTCCTTCCTGGAACAGCAGCATCTCAAACTTATTGTATAAAATTGCTGTTTCTACTTTTTAATCACTATTTTTGATAACATTGGTGCCTGCAAAAAGAGTGAGTCCTTTGTGCTCTGAATTATTTCAGCTCTGTGGATTGTGAATATGTATATTATTACTAGGGACAGAAACTGAAGCTGACTTTTAAAAAAAGGTATTTGGAAAAAATATTTTGGGGGCAATGGGTACTTTAAAGACAGTTTTGGTTTCAAAGTTCTTTCACTTAAAGTGCAAAGAACTGTTTTATACAACTAAGTTCTGTTGCAATTTCCTTTACCAAAGAGATGCTGTTTAAACCATGTATCAAATCTAGAGCCAGAGCTGACAGATGAGGAAGTGAATAATTGATATATTGTGCAGTTTGAAGACTAAGTTATCAGTAAACTGTCTTCTTTAAGCCACTGGCTTTATTTCAAATTTAAACCCTAATTTATACTCTGTGAAGTCTTCAGAGCCATTAATTGTATCCACTAAGCAAAACTGAGAGGATAGCACATGAATTTGTACTAGAACTGAACATGGAGGGAAATCCTCTGACATTTCACTAGCTTCCAATGGTTTCATGAGGAATGATTTCTGTTGACTGGTACTAAAGGCTCCGTAAGCATCAGCTACAGGAGCAGAATCTGTGAGATTTGTGTAGATTTCTGTTCAGGATAACGAAGAGGGATGGGACCTTTCTTGTTGAATTGTGTCTGAGTTGACCTCAGTAGGGCATATTTCCTATAGCCATAAGAAAGTGAATTTGAATTAAGAATAAATTAGACACTTTATAAGTACTACTTTGCACTTATATTAACTCTTGCTCTTGGAGAAAAAAACCCAACAAACTCAACACTTCCACAAGTTTGGAATACATTCCCTGTTTTCAGGCTCATGATTATTACCATACAGGACAATTTTTCTACTAACCTTTTGTAGTTTTTCCCCTTAATGCTATTTTCTAGAAGTCTCTTCACAGAACTTTGAAGGGAAAGAGCTGCAATTTCATGTGCAGAGAGTTCATTTTTTAATGAGCAGAAAATACCCCACAAGTCCAAGGTTTCATTGGTCTTGAGGTCAAAAATCCAGCAAATTTTGATGTCTTTTCCACTCTAAATTGTGACTCAGTCACAGTGAAGACGGACCACAACTGTATTCGTACTTCAGCCAAGCTGGAGTGTTTTTCATCAGGAAGGTTAATTCACCTATGGAGCATAAGCTAGAAAATGCCCAAATCTCAGATGTTTTCAGCTGTGAGTGAATTTAAAAGACATCTCATTAGAACAAAACAGTGGCCCACAATTCTGGCTGCATCCAGGCTACGAAATAGCTGGTTTTTTGGTTTTTTTTTAGTGTTTAAAAAATTAGATCCACACAGAAGTCGTACCTTTAGGGTGTGCCAAGACCACCCAGCAAGATGGTTACCACGGCAGAATTAGAACTTCGGAGTTCCTGGTTTATTGTCTTCAGTTAAAACCACTAAACTGAGCTCATTCAAAGGGGAAAAAAAAGTGGCCAGAAAGCAAACTTTTACAACATGGTAGTAAAGTTAGAGTTTGTGAGAATATTTGAGATTAATAGCAACAGGAGGATTTTTGTCAAAATCAGGATAACTTTGGGAAAAGGAAAATGTCTAATATAAGTGCTTGCTCTGTTAAGCTGCAGAACACCCCAACACCATCTGCCCACATTTCCAAATATTTTGGAAGAAATTCCTACTGAGTTGACCAATGCTTATCTTCAATCTTTGTTTCTTCATATTTTAAGCAACTGTAAATTGAAGGACCCCTGGGAACTTTTTCTATAGTTATTTTAAGCTAAGCTGATTTTTTTTTTTTTTTCTATAGAGGAATCTAAAAAAAATCTGTTAAATCTGTTAAAATCTGTTAAAAAGAACACCAGGTATTAATTTCACTTTTGTTAGTTTATTACAATAAGGTAACAGCAGTCTTCCAAAGCTTTAGCTTGTCAGCAAAATGTTTCTGCAAATACTATAAGCCACTTAAACGTCTGTTTTAAAGGATCACTCACTACTGTGTGAATAAACACTACACAATAAACAATGTTGTTACATTTGTGATTTCCCTGAAGTTTGCCAAATTCTGATGTCTCATATAATCTTATGCCTTGAACTGATTTAATAGTATTGCAGCAGCCACTCTAACACTAACTGTTGAAGAATCACAGAGCAGTAATACTTTCCTACTCCATCACTTCACAGATGAGGGAGGGAGGAATAAAATTTTTGTTGACACCTAATAGAGCACACAGCAAATGTTTACTCAGCTCTTCTTCTTTGAAGATAGTGTCAAGCACTCTGCTGACAGCCATTATTGTTCCTGCTTGTTTAGACACAGCTCTGAAATGCAGAGATATGGAACATGAAAAGTATTAGACTTCAGTGATTTCACAGTGTGATGACAATGTTACATACTACAAATCCATTGCAAATCAAGTCTAAAAAGATGCACAAGTACTGCAGTTTGGAAAGTAAAAGAGCTTGGGACCACAAGCTCTTCCTGAACTTTGAGCATTTGGAGAGCAAAAAAATGTACTCACCTCCAGATGGTCCCCAAGCATGAAAACTCTCCTCATTCTAGTTCTATTGGAGTATGGATGCAAAGGACCTCTGCATCCAGGGGATGAGCAGAAAGCTCCCTCTGGCAATCCCACATTCTTGTTATAGAAAAAGGTCAACCAAACACCTGGACTCTGATCAGCAATCTTCAGTTCTCCTTCCTCTAAGTGAAGTCTTGAGTGATCACACATCCCACAGAACGGCATGGGCTCAGCGGGTGGCTGAGCTACCAACAGCTGCTTCATTATTTGCTTGTCATGTGAAGATGTGGTGTCAAGAGCAGCTGTGTCACACACTTGTTGCAGAAAATTTCCAATAAATGCTTCTGGTTCTCACCCCATAAATTCAAGCCTATGAACTGTAGTTCTGGGAATATAGCACACCCAGTGTTATCAAATATACAGGGGATGGACAACCCCCTAACCAGAGGGTCTCTGGTGGGGCAGCTTCTACTGAGGCCAGCAAGCACTGTTGGAATTTTGCTCAACAGAGAAGGCTATGCATATCCTCTCTAATTCCTCCTAGGAGTTCTAGCAAACACACACTATGCAGAACACCTGAAATGAGATTTTGATGTATTGAAAGTAAAAGTCTATACTTCCTTCTATCATGCCTGGTTCCTTCTAAAAACTTGGAAATGAATCCTCTCTTCATATTTAAAGTTACTTCCTGTTGATAAGTTGATCTAAGTTACATTTTTTGTAACTTAGACAGGTTGTTGTTTAATACATGTAGTACTTATACAGAGCCTACTGAATTATTGCATTTATCATCTTCTCATACCTATAAAAACACAAGTGTTTATGTGTAATGACTGAGGCATGGACCCAGATGGGCAGGGAATCTGAATTGTTTATTCAAAGAAACAAGCTGGTTTTATACATTTTCAAGGCACACTATTCCCTCACATGGTAATTCTCACTACATCACCTATCCCATGTTGCCACTTCAACAACACATGTTCTAAATGTCCTTCTGTGGGGTGATCACGCACTGTTCACCCATCTGTCAGCTTCCAGCAGGCTCCTCTCCCACAGGGCTCTGCTGTGTGGCACCTCCTTCCCACAAGGCCAGGTGGAAAGCAGCCTGTCTGTGCTGCCATGTGCTCCTTTGTGCTGCCATGTGCTCCTCCAGGTGCATCCCACCGTCTGCAGTTCAATTGTATCCTATCTCTTCCCATATTTATGAGAGGAAAGAAGAGTTCCAACAACTGTACATGCTGAAACCTATGTTCAGCTGTTTAACAAACTAAAGGCATTTGTGCATTAACCCCCACACACTTTCATTGTTTAAAAAGATCTAGCAAGCCCAAAATTCTAAGTAATTTCTTTTACTGCTTGTACTCATCCTTCCAATAGGCTCACTACATAACCAGGGACAGTCCTGCTTGGAGGGACAGCAATGCCAAAGCTAAGCTGAATTCCCAAGAGAGTTGCATCCTGTTTACATCGAGAAAAAGGAATATAGGAATTCACAGTGAATATGTGTTTGCATCTTGGCATTTCATGTTAAAGGTTGAGGCTTAAAATATCTTCTACACAGGACTCAGCACTGGGAATCACTACTAAAGACAATCAAACATTTTCTTGTGGGTGTTTATAGCTTTCTCTGCTTCTACAATGAACAATTTGGAGGGGTAAACAACAACATTTAACTTTCCATGGTTAAATGTCTCATGACTCACTTTCTAGCAATTCCTCTCATTAAACTCATCTTCCTGATGAGCTGAAGTTCAATAATAGCTATGAAGAGATCAGCATGATATTCTATTAAAAATAGGAATATTTTGTTATCTGCTTTTGAACAATCATTAGCCTCTGCATTGTGTCTCATATTAAAATCTGTGATACTTTTATGTCCTAGCAACAGAAATTTAAAGCAAAATAAAAAATGAAGTGCAAAAGAACTGAGAATTTTGCTTTCAAGTACCAGCAATGATATGAATCCTCTGCAGCTGTATCATTGACATAACATCTCTGGAAAAAGCAAAATATATAGAAAATTTAGACTAAGCCAAATACTGCATAATCACCCTCACAAGGCTGAAGCTGAAGTATTCCATAAATTATAACTTGAGTCACAAAGAACCTCAGTGAAATCAGTTTTGCAGACTTCCCCAAAAGTTCAGTCCACATGCATTGCCTATGATCAGTCGAAAGTATCATTTTCTCGCACAAAATTTTACATGTCAGCTTCAAAGTTTTCTCAGTGGTATAAAAAGCAAGTAGCAACTCATTTATGGGCAGCACAGTTTGGCTGAGGCAGGAACTAAACTATACTTAGCTTTAGGACTCACTGGCTGCATGACTCTTGGGAAACCATTTAACCTATTCCCTTTTCCCAAACTGCCCCTGATTCTGTGAAATACTCATATGTATGTGTATGACAGTTCAGTGTAGTGAAATGATAAATACAGACAGCATTGTGTGTGACCATTTTGCACACATAATTGTCCCACATAATTTCCAGATGCAAAGTACCATTAATTTTAAATTGATAAATTGATACACCTGTTATTCAATGTCTATTTTGAAATGGCACTATCAGGCAGAAGCAGGAATATTTTTTTTTTCATGCCAAATAGTAAATGCAAATAATGTGAATAAAGCAAGTATTGCAAATGCAAACAGTAATTACTAAAAGACATTCTACAGGTTAATTCTCATGGGGCTGGAAGATGTTAACTTCTTATCCCTCTCCTCCAGCTGAACCTTACCTCTGCTATGAACTTACATTTTACTTCCATCATGTCTTTTAACACAGTGTTGTTAAATCAGGCTACACCAAACATGAGCACCAAATGCGACTAACAACATTTAACAGTGGAACTGAGGTAGGTTTAGGTAGTATTCCCCAACTCATACAGCGAAGCAAACAGTAAAACATTGATACTTGAAGCCACAGTCCCTGAGTCAGTATAACCTTGCTCTTTTTGTGGCTTTTGTGGTCCCTCCTCCAGAGCTTCCCTCTTTAGTTTTCATAAGCCTGACTTTCACATAGTTATGTAGACAACCATGACTGGTGATAAAAATTCATTGGATTGATCACAAAGCTCTGTCTGCCAGTAACAGTGGTCAGTGATAATGGCAAGTGTTGGCCCTGATGGAGCTCTCTACCATGTGCTTATGTGCTGCTCTTCAGAGTCATCTCAGTTGCATTTCACAGTTCCTGAGCCCTAAAGCACAAAATACAGATTTTTTCAGTCAGTTGGTAATTTCTAATATCTATACCACAGTACAACGCTGAGAAACAAAGTGAAAGATAAAAAAACCCTCCAGAAGACATAAACTTCTTCTCCTACAGGAAGTTGATCTGTACTGAAGTGAAATCAAAGTGCAAGCTAGACACAGATATAAGTCTGTCATCAAGGCCCCTTCTCCAAGCACAAACATGATTATTGAGGTAATGTACTTATTAAACACTTGTAACCACAAATCACAGTCCCATAGTTGGCCATACCTTTGTGCAAAAAAGCTGGAGTTTCCAGAAATAATGCCCATGAAAGTCCACACTGTATGTGTGGACAGTGCTCCCATGTATTTGCAGTAGACAGATGACTACAAAAGGTGTAAGTTCCTTTCTATTACACATATCTATTACAGTGGATCTATTCCTGTTTATTATATATGATCAGTATGTCCTAACATTTAGCAAAAAAGAAGGGAGAGAATCTTCTCTCCCAGAAAGTTGTGAGTTTTCCCATTCAAGAGCTGCAATGCATCATTAACTTCTATGCAGAAAACATTGTTCACTCCAACCAGCAATTAGTGGCAACATTTCTATCCTGTGCAGTGATGAGATTTTTATGCTAATCATTACAGAGCAGTAAATTAATCATTTGGGCACATTTAGATGGTATGTATATTTCATGAGACAGATATAGATATCAAGATCAGTTTGATATTTACTTATGGTAAATGAAAGTGTCTCAAATCGCTATGGGGGAAGCATACTAACTAAATACACAGCCAAGGATGTTTGTAATGGAGCAGCAGAATCAGCACTGCTTCAACTGTCTCTTTGTTTTTAATTATTTTAAGGGAGCTAAAAGTCTTGTGAGAACACATAGAACAGAATCATTCAAAGAGACAGTGAAATGTCGGTATTGTCTTGGCACAATGAAGGACAAAAGCAAACCTGCCCTGCAATTTTTCTTTTATTACTGGCAAAATTACTTACATTACATTATGCAGTATTGAAAACAGATTTTTCATCAGCATTTGTACTATAGTCTAGTCAGGTAAATGAATTATGTATTGGCCTCGTCCCTCTGTAACTATGTCTGAAAGCTCCGAGTTGTAGCTGAAAAGGAAGGCTACCCAGGGGCCTCCCTTCTCAGCAAATGCAAGAGATTTGTAATACCTTGAGGAAAATTATTATTTGAAATTTAAATTTTTGACATATATTTAAGTACTAGTGCTGGTTTTTCAGCTCTCACCTCACAGATCTTTGCCGGCAAAACCCCAAATGTTTATTGGAGGGAAATGTACCCATGGTCCCTTTGACCTAGAACATTATCAAATTACTAATGATAAACACAGATTCATGGCAGGTGACCCTCACAATAATAGTAATATAAATAATGTCCTAAGTTACTACTTTCTCAATTAAAAGTTGAGAAAGATTCTCAAAGATTAATGGCATGTGAGGGGAAGGCAAAGTTATGTTGGCTTACCCGGATCACCTCAGAAGTGTTCTTGAATTGAAAATTGACCAAGTGATACGTGTTTAATGGCCACTAATTAGAAGAGCATAATTGCTACACTGAGCAGTGGTAAAGATAAGCTATTGCACAGATGGTGCAAAATCCCACTGGGAAAGAAAAGAAATTTATTAGCATCTCCTCGTTTATGGCAATTTCTGAGAGAGGTATATCTGAACAGGCAGATTCTCATGAGAATACCATGGACAGATGAACTTTTAAGTCTACTAATATACATCAGAAAAAAAAAAAGTGTAAATCAGAGATGTCTTAATTTAATTAAATTTAGTTTTACAAATGAAAAACCCCTTTGTTTATCAATTTTAGAAATCAAATATTTTTATTTTCATTATTTTTATTAAAATAATGTGGCAATTTTGATTTTTGAACATTTTTTCCCAAAACCAATGCTTCACTCTTGAGCTGTGTATCTGAAGCAGACATGAAAGTTACATTTTTTTCAGGGACTTCATAGTCCTAATTTTACAGTCTGTCTTACATAGGTGTGCTGCTTTTGGCCTGGGAACAGTTAATTTTCCTACTTAGGTGCTGACAAGCACATCTTGACATGTGCTGTGGTGCCATGTGCACACTTGTAATGTTATTCTCCTCTGCAGAGGAGTATTCTTGACTCCAGAGATTTTCCGTTTGACTTGAGGCAATAGAGAAAAACACAAATAAACACCATTTCCAAGAGAGCATAGGTTAAGATTTGCAACAATATAGGTAACTTCACAGAACATCCTTTTGAATTTCTGATGTACAAAGCCTCATACCCTGAGGGAAAACAATATGGAACAACAATTCAGGAAACAGTCAGTCTCATCGTGTAAAGGACAAAAGGCTGGATTTGGAGACAGCTGAAAATCTGTCAGTGGTGAGCAGCACCAACTATGCTCTTGTCAAGCAAAAAGAAACACAGGCATCACGCCTTGAAAGGAGAGGAAATCTTTGCTGACTTTATTACAATATTGTTTCTTTAAAAAGATAGAGCACAGTATCTCCAGGCAGCTTTTATGCTCTCGAAATGATTTGGAGGGAATATTGAAATAGTTAATAAATTTGATGGAAAACAGCTATTAACACAGTAAACAGATACCATGATTATGAATTCTAAAAAAATGAATTGCTCATTATTCAGCTATTGCTCAACAGCAGAACTGATTAACAGCACTAGGGACTGCCTGCTATTTGGTTTAATACTCCATGTTCATAACATCAGTTGTTTGGTGCTGATTATATTGCAGCAGTTATTCACATCACTAGGTTCGCTTGCAGTAAAATTTAAAATCACAAACAAGGATCACGTCACAAGGAAATGAACAGAAATCATATGCCTTAAAATATTCTCCAAGACCAGTTATACCTTCTCTAAAGATATGCCTGAAACTCATCTGAATATTCATAATCTCAGAAAGCAAGAAAAAACTCAACCCCAAAACCATCAAAGTATCTAAGAATCAAATTCCCAGGTTAATCCCTCCATCAAAGTATATTTGTACCAACATCCTCTAGCCGAGCTTCAGCAGGAGAGACCATCCCTGCAAGCAAGGGGGAGCTAGGATGGCTTCAGGATTCTGAATCAAAATCTGCTCTTACACTTTGTTTGGATACCAGCTGGCAAGTACTGAAGGTCACAAATCACAGCTGTGTGTTGTTTCTGAAACATGGCATTTCACAGAAAAACTGCCACACGAAATTCTCTGCCTGTCACTATGGTGAGTCTTCCATGAGAAAGAAAAAGACATGCATGGCTCTCCAAGAGGAAGCGCCCAAAAACCCACATGGAGAGCTGGGAGTCCTCTGTTGGCTTTCTATCCTCTGTGTTCTGGTTTATCTGAGTCTTAAGTGAACCTCTCATAAAATCTAAAAATGGATCTGAGTGAACTATTATTAGAGTGAACTATTAGAAAACTATTCTGAGTTTTGTATAGTTAAATAGCTCTGAGTGAACTATTAAAAAACTATCATGCTATTTAACATTTTGACTATTATTTGCCCATTCTACCATATATTACCATTAAAAAAGACAAGATTAATTTTTCCTATAACCAGAAAACTTCTAGAAACTACAGTATTACCTTAAAACAGTGAAAAGAAAGGGCTTTTTGGTTAATAGTACATAATTCCAATGAGTAGAATGAAAAATAGAAACAAAACCAGTGTGTACACTAAATCAATATATGAATTATTCTGACACAAAAACTTTATTTGGTATATTTTTCCTGCTGCACAAGATCACTGTGCATACAAATGGTTATTATATCAAAGAGGTATTGTATCTTCATCTGAAATTTAAGAAGTACTTAAAAGAATACATTTAAGTGAGAATCACAAATGGAAGAGATCAAAACAGCATAAAGAAGCAGGAATGCATAAAAGAGAGTGTGTTTTGAGGAAAACAGATATGATAATAAAGCAGAAAATCAAGGGTAGCAGAATTTAATACAGCTGTAGTCCACATGCATTAGTGGACTTACATCTTTACTGAAGAACAGAAATCTTCTTTCTTGCTGTTTTATTACCTTGGCAACATATCCTCCATGTCAGCAATTACATAGGAGATAACAGTCCAAACAGCAGCACAGAGATTCATCTGCTTTGGATCCTGAACTGTCATCGTGTCCCCTTGAGAATGATGAAACCAGAAGTATTTATTGATGTCATCACGCAAGCTGGCACCTACAGAGAAAAATGGGCAAAGTTCCATTATAGGAATACAAATATTTAAAGAGGAATATAAACTTGAATCTGTTCCTGGGCTCTTTATTATTAAAGCTACATGTAACTGTATAAAATTCATAATATATTTGAAATAAAATAACTGTACAGAGCTGTGCAGTTTTGTAGGTTTAAGGTAAATTGACTCGTGAGCATGAGGCAGCAAAAATTCCCACTGGGGAAAAGCCAACCTTCCCCTGGGAGACTTGTTTCCTCAGCAACAGCATGCATCCATTTTCTTCTGAAACTAACAGAGTTCAAGCAGGAAAATCCTTACAGTAACTACACAGCAGTGGCTTCCCCTGTTCTCCACTGATGAGTTACAACTGATTTATGAATCCTTTCCTTGCTGTTATTTGTGTTGGGGAACACTTTGGAATGTTCATCACCACGATGTGCTGTTCCAGAACAAGTTTGCAGCTAATCTGGGGTAACCTGGGTAGCCCAGGACTACATTCCTCTCGCAGTCAGGAGTCCTCATCAGCTGAGGCAGAAGCAAGTTGAGTGAAATCGCAATTCTTCCTGTTCAGGAACAACTGATTCCCTATGGGACCACATGGAAAGGGAAAGGACTACTCTTCCCCAAGCCAGGTGGGCTCAGGGAGCACAAATAATGTTTGCAAGGCATCACTCAAAGCAGACCAAAGCCAAGATAAGCTGGAGAAGCTTCCACCTGACTAGGAGCTGCAGCAGAGATGCTGGCAGATTATTAGCCTGGCTATTCTCTGCTCCAGTGCCCACTGACCCTCTTTAACCCCCTATTCCCCTGAATTTCCTTCTTTCCCAGTTCATTACCTCTGCCTTTCCTCCAGTTTCATCAGCCTCCATCCTCTTTGCTGTAATGTCAACAACCATTCCACCATTGACAGAATTCCACCTCAGATTTTGAAAATAAGTAAATTTGGTATTTTCCCCCCACCACACTCATTCATTGCTTGCAATTCTTTTGCATTGATTCCTTTGTCGTGCTCCCTAACCAGGACTAAGAGGTGCACAACTCCCAGGGAAGGATCCACTTAGCACAAGACCCACTTCCTTTCATGGTCTACAAACCCAGAGCCCTGGTGTGAATTCACAAGTAAGAGCTATGGGCTGCAGGCAAAAACATAGACTGAGGATACTCCTGCCAGGCCAAATAAGAAGGAAAAAACCCCAGGATTGTTTGACTATAAAGATGAAGTACATAAATTATTCATATATTTATTTAGATGCAGTGGAAATCAGTATCAGATGATGAGGGCTTTGATAAACTCATGTGTACTCCTAAGACTTACTGTTACGATTTTTCTTGGTTTTCCTGAGATGCCTGAAGCCTTTGAAGAGAATGAAAGCAAAATTTCCCACAGAATAACTGTACATTCCTATAATACATATCTTTTGATCACTCAAACAATCATTCAGAACAGAGTCCAGCTCTCCCTCTGGGTAACAGGCATGTTTCTCTTGCTGTAATGGGGACTGACTTGGATGGCTCAGCTCACTGCTATTTTAGAGAGAAGGAATAGAAAGTAAATGCATTTTAATTCCATCCAAGGTGAAGATCCCTTCATAAGAGAGATAATAAGCAGAAAGACCAAATGCTACAGCATAAGGTTATACAGTATTGGAATTGATTTTATTTTAAGAAGCTCTTCTGTTCTTAAATGACCTGTTTGCTCCTGACTTGAAGCATTGCAATCCTGCAGAAGTCACTGGGTAGGTTACAGGTGCTGAATTATGTTCTAATAATTTTAGCATTAAAATTATGTCAAGTCATAGTCACTTTTAAAATTTTCTTCTGAATCCTTTTAAATATATGCAGTCATAAAAGGATTAAACAATGATAAATTTTTTAACTGATGGACTTCTGAACTACAGACACATTACAAGTTAAGTTGTTGAAGCAATCCCATTACAGTTTTTGAACACTTTTGTAAGACTCAAGACAAAAATTGCCCAGATTTTGTCATAGAAATTTCCCTAATCACTGTAACTATGGATTTGCAGAATAGCACTTTATTCCTGTGAGTGGAACAAAACCAAACACTCTTTGCTTTGTCATGCTTAACTCTCTGAAACACTGGAAAATATTTTTTTTCTGAATTGATTTTATAAATCAGAAAATTATCGACTTTGACATCAAGCAATTACTGTGCAAGAAAATCAAAAGTTTCTCAAACTGGCCGTGCTGTCTCTGTCATGTGGGCTAGCATTGAAGCCAGTGACCTGCAAACATCTTGAGAGACTAAGGAAAAGACCCTAAGGAAGCAGTTTTATCCTATTTAATCAGAAACGAAAGTGAAAATCCATGTTCTTGGCTTTGAGCACAAGAAGTTTTACAGCTCAGGGGCTCATGCAAACCTCTGGACATGAAGCACTCTGGGGCACAGATACAACTGCAAGCAATTTTCATTGCAAGGAAGTCTCCTGCTTCAAACTTGAGACTCCTCCATGCTGATGTCAGCTGCCTGCAGACATTTCTGCTGCCAGAGGGCACAGGCTGCAGTGAGACACTGACAAGTGCCCTTTCACCAGTAAATGCATCCAGGGCTGAGACCAATCCTTGAAGATGACCATGAAGAGGGAAGTTCTTCAGGGCCCTGCAGACTGCAGTCATGTTGGGTTATCTCAGTAAAGTCCATACAGCCTCTTTCCTAAAAATCTAACAGAAGAAGCAATGCCATGAGCAAAATTTTGTTGTTGTTGTTGTATAAGATTTGTCTCAGGAACAACAGTCAATAACAAATGAGGGCCTATTTTTACCAAGGTAGGAGTCAAGTAAAACAGATGAGGAGCCATGGCTCACAGACCTGTAAATTATTCACCCATGTCTATGCTAGCCACCTAGAAAGGGAATAGCATACAGTCTTGAAAGAGTCTGTGAGCTTTAATTAAGTACTTAAAAACCCTCAGTTGGGTGGTGTTACGTAAGTGTGTACCACATATCTAATTCTGATTTCCAGGTGGAAGAAAAATTGAACAGAAAACCAAGAGATAGGCTAGGTGCTGCACATTTCATGCACTTTGCTCTTTTTCCTGCATTTGCAGAGCAGCCATCAAGGAAAAAAAGCTGATGTTTGCCAAACAACCCTCTTTAATTGTCCTTTTTCTGTCTGTTCACTTTTACAGCAATGCAAGTCACATGAGGAACACTGCTGACGAAAAAGGAAATCAGTGAGAAAGTGCTTCTAGCTGGATATAATAGGTGCTGTGGCATGAAAACAGGGAATGTTAAAAACTGCTGCCAAAAATGCTGTACATATTACTTGAATGCATCAAAAATACTGAAAATTTAAAAATTAAGAAAATTAATAATTTACAGCTTCGATAAAATAATTTGAAGATAATTCATAGTACCATTACGAGGTGACAGAAAACCCTCTTTAGCACAGTTTAGTTACCTAATTTAATGCACGTTACTGCATCAGCAGCTGTCTTGTGCCACTGGTGATCCCCCAGGGTGAAACACTAGGACAAGTTGCCCAGAGAGGCTGCAGAGCCTCCATCCTTTGAGATATTCAAAGCCTGACAGAACATGGTCCTCAGCAACCTGGTACTGATGACCCTGCTTAAGCAGGAGAGTTGGACTAGGCGAGCTCAGGGGGTGCCTGCCAAACTCAGCCATTCTGTGGCACTCTAACCCATGGTGCCTTGGGTCTGTCAGACATCTCTTAGAATTAACACAATGTAAAACATATTCTTCAATTCAAGTTCATTCCTGTCTTGAACTCATTTGATGATTCTCTGCATAATCAGCTATGTCATACTTGGTTTGATGCACTGAATAAGGCGGGCAAAAGCAGCTGTTTTGGTCATTCATACTGATCGTGTATTTCTAGTAATCAGCTATGTAAAGAGTGTCTTGATGAAAAATATCCACACATTGAGCAATTCTGAAAAGCAGTCCAGCCCTTCTAACTTCTGATCTCAACACAAAATGCCCAATGCAAATACTCATTAGCTGGTGATAAGGATATTGACTTGCCTTACAATGTTTGTACACCAAATCTTCACACATTATTAAACTGATAAAGGTCTTATTGCCAGCTTAAGAAGATGAGATGCTGCTGTTGAGGTAAAAGGATGCATGAACCACAAAATGAATGATGGCCAGTGATGACCACTGCTTCTTGTCACTCTCTGTCAGGCACTACTGCCTTCATAAGCACTGCTGTCATAACTAGAATTAAACTCTATATTAAACTCTTGGCCACAATATCCCTCTGCAGTGTTATAGGCTGGGGATGGTGTGGCTGGACAGTGCCCAGGAGGAAAGGGACCTAGGGGTGCTGGTCAGCATCCAGCTGAACATGAGCCAGCAGTGTGCCCAGGTGGCCAAGAGGGCCAATGGCATCCTGGCCTGGATCAGGAATGGTGTGGCCAGCAGGAGCAGGGAGGTCATTCTTCCCCTGTACTCAGCACTGGTGAGGCCACACCTCAAGTGCTGTGTCCAGTTCTGGGCCCCTCGGTTTAGGAAGGACATTGAGATGCTTGAGCACATCCAGAGGAGGCAACGAGGCTGGTGAGGGGCTTGGAAAATAAGCCCTGTGAAGAATGACTGAGGGAGCTGACATTGTTTAGCCTGGAGAAAAGGAGGCTCAGAGGTGACCTTATCACTCTCTATAACTTCCTCAAGGGGGGTTGTAGACAGTTGGGGGTTGGTCTCTTTCTCCAGGCAACAACTGACAGAACAAGAGGACACAGTCTTAAGCTGTGTCAAGGGAAATATAGGTTGGATATGAGGAAGAAGTTTTTCACAGAAGGAGTGATTAAATACTGGAATAGTCTGTCCAGAGAGGTGGTGGAGTCACCATCCCTGGATATGTTTAAAAAGAGACTAGATATGGCACTCAATGCCATGATCTAGTTGAGGCGTTAGGGCTGGGTTGGACTTGATGATCTTGAAGGTCTCTTCTAACCTACAAATTCTGTGACTCTGTGATTCTGTGATTCTATTGAGAGATACTTAAGCACTCAAATTACTGTAATTTGTGCAAACAACGACTGGAAAAGCCGATAATGACTATCAGAATGATTACAAAGGAAGTTTCCTTAAAACACAAGTATCTTCAAGGGGGAAAGTATGCAGTCACTTCAGAGTAATTTTACATCTTAAATAATTTTGCATTGCATTCCTCCCTACATTTTCTTTCTCATGTTTTTATACAACAAACAGCTCTCAGTTGCCAAAGGAAGTCAAATGTGAGTTGTGGAGTCAGTACATGTTTGCTACAGAGTCCTCTCAATAGCTGTTGTCTTTGCTTTCAAGTAACCTTCACAGCTATGCCATGAATCTTTCACATACAATGGGAAAATCCCCACTGTTTCTATAACCTCTGTTGGGTCTTCAATATTACAGCTAGATTTCTGGGATACTGACCTCTGCATGTACATTGCCTTATTCAGTGAAGTTAATATGCTAATGATTTATAAAAAAGTGTGTAACTTTTTCAGGTTTCAATTCATAGTAGTCCCTGGAGGACCGAGAGAGCTGCCACTCCATTATTTTAACCAGTATATATACACCTCTCCAAAGAGAAAAAGATTCCAGCTCAAAAGAACATACACACTAAACAGACAAGAGGGACTGAAGGATGAAAGGGGCATGCAGAGATGAAACGACACATTCATTTTCTCACAGCAGCTGAGAAAGGAATAGATGCCAGACATCTGAGCTGAGGGCAGTCTCCTGTTGAGTAAGCTGTACTACCTTCTAACAGCAATGCTGAAAATGCCTTACTTAACAAGGCATAATTTGCTCAATGTTTCCAAAATACAAATAGAAAGGGGTTATATGTAATATGTACTTCACTTGCATCTTCCAAGTACCTGCCTGAGCTTCACCTTTGTGTCAAGACAAACCTACATGCTATCAAAGGTATTGCTTGTAGTAAGATGTCAAGACATCAGATGCACAATCTGAAACCTTATTTTTATTTCTGCAGTGATTTCCCTGGCTATAAAAGACAGCTTCCTTTCCCCCCATCTATTATATATTGATTCTGTTTCCTGCTTTTTCTTTAAGAAACAGGAAAAATGCTTTTACTTAATTTTCAAGTTTATTCTAATCTCAGACCTTTTTCATGCCAATGACACTATTCAGGAATGTACTAAAAATCTATAGTGCCTTAAAAAGAAAGCAAATCCTGATGAAATATACACGTCTTTTTCTTTTACATCAAGTATTAAAAATAATGAAAAAAGAGGCAAAGGGACATACCAAAATCTCCTATGCAGTCAAAAACTGGTATGTACCAGGAAAGCATAAACACATAATTTAAGAGCATTCTATTCCTCACACACAGTAATAGAATCAATAGCCTCTCCCTTCTCATAGCTGGAGCATTTCTGCCCCACACATTTTGAAAGGTCAAGACTTCAGGGCAGAAGTAAGAAGACACACAGTTTTTCCATCAAAGGATATGTGCCAAACACCTACAAAAGGAAAAACAGATGAAAGATAGGAATGAGAACACAAATTGGTATTTTATTTTTATTTTCATTTAGTGTCTTTCTAAACCCTAGCAAAGTCACAAATCTCAAGTGGTCAGGGAGTAAATCTGCTGCAGTGGTGGCTGTGTTTAGGATGGGCTGGCTGGAATGCTCTATTGGTGCCTCAACAGGTCTTTTGCTGTAGGGTGCTTGACTGCTTGTTTTAGGTGTTGTACAGATGTTTTGTGTGCTGCCCCTGCCTAACCTCAGCCTGCAGAACTACTACTGTAATGAAACCCCAATTATTGCAGGCATCTCTTGCATGTATTTTGGTGCTCATATTAACCTTTTCCTTTGTGGGATAACCTGTAGCTGACAGCTGGCTTTAATGCCAATTATTTAATTATCCATTTTTCAAGTAAGCAGAGGCAATGGAGAGTGCTAATGCTGTTTAGTGGGGCACTGACAGCATTAGTTTTCCTGTCACTTAGTCTCAAATGATGAAATTACAGGCTAAGTTGCTTGAGTTTCATGGCTACCGACACTGAAATAGTTTCCAGTACAGAGCTTATAAATAACATCAGAAGCCCTGCTGTTTCACCTCCTGAGTCACTCTCTCAAAAGTCTTTAAAATTCACGATTCACACAACAAGACAGAGGGAAAGTTTTCAGGTGGTTGTTTCGGTGACTAATTAAATGAGACTACAGTGTAAGGGAGGCAATATGAAGTTTGCATTACTTCTTGTTTTGCTTAATGCATTTCAGAATTAATCCTGTGGACACACTAAACAGACTAAATTACAGCTCAGGATTATCACAGTTACTTTTGCAATGCATTAACCTTTCACTTATTGCATCAGAGGACCAGTAACAGCAGGGGATCCAACCTAAACTTGCATGAAATGCTGTGAAATGAAGTGCCAAGGAAGGAAGCAGTTCTACTTCATAGAGCACAGGTTGACTAGACTCTAAAATAATATCCTTAACAGCCCTTGACTGGGAGAAAACCCATAAACCCATAGATAAATCTTCAACAGCAAAAAGCACTGGAAGTTCTTCCTCCATTCATCCAACCTCTGTCTTAATTGGCAAGGTTCTTTTTTCCAAAAAAAAAGAGAAAATGGTAAGTCTCCCTAGTCGATGCTACTTAAACATCACCCATTTGCTGTTTCACTCTGAGATGGAGAGATCCTCCATAGGCCCACTCATCACTAATTTCTGAACTTTTTTACACTTCTGCCCACAGCTGCCTGTGGCAATGCATGGTGTGCCTGAGCACTTTGTGTGGGCTCAGTACAGTTCTCACTTCATGAGTTGTAGGAGCAGCACCCTCCATTTTTTCATTCAGCTTCATACCACTGGCGGCTTAATACAGTTTAATCACACCTAACACTAACCTAAAAACAGCTTTTTCCTGAGCTGAATAATCCTCCTCTTGCAGAAACTATTCCATTTCTCTGAGGATCAAGGTTTCTGGTGACTCCTCTCCCTTTTTTAATTGTATTTCACCATTCTTGAGATGAGAAGCCCAGTACTGCCTGCAAATACCAGCATGTGAATGGATTCATGATGAGACTGCAGCACACCACAACACATCTTGTATGGATGCTTTCTGCTTTTTCTCTCTTGCTTCCTTCCTCAGTTGCATGAAACACTGTGTTTTTTACCTTCCCTGGGTATTGACTTGACAATTTCAGACAATTATCCACAGTGACTCCCAGATCACTCTTCTTGAAGATAAACATCCTGTTGCTCTGTATCCGCAGCTCCTATACTGCATCACTCCACATTTATTGACACAAAAATGTCACTAGGTGTTGTATTCTTCAGATATTTTCTACTATAAGATTACTGTCACATTTTCACAGTCAGCTTTAGTTTTGATACCAAATATTTGAAGCAAACTTTGCCAACTTGCTATTCTTGCTGTTCACTCCCTTTGCAGATAACATGGAGTTTTGTGAACACCCTAAGTGACAAAAAAACCCCCAAAAACAAGGGTGACCGAGCAGCCTAATAAAGACTTTCTCCATTAAGAAGACTGACAATTTTTTTCTACCTTTTTAAAATCAGGTATTTACCATGAAGGAGGAAAATACCTCTCACTGCACAGTACATTCTTTCTCTATAGTCTTTGATCCAGGGGCTTTTGATGTCTTCACTGTACTTTACTGACCAGATCCAGCTACAAAAATGGTTACAAACTTCTGAAAATGCCTTGCTAGATTGGTGGGGCATGACTTCTTTCTTCCAAAGCAACATGGACTTTTGAATGACTTTTGTATTTTGTGTTTTGGCTCTGTGGCCACCCTGGCTAACTAAAACACAGATCATTATTTAGGGGATTCCCTACTTAAAGCATATAAATTTAGAAGGATTATGTACCTCTATTACATGCCTGTTTATGCTTGCATGTATTGTGTATATTTTAATATAATTTATTTAATTTGGGATTTCTTTAAAAGTATATGCCTACGTATGTTATGCAGAGATAACTTAAAAGTTGATAGTAGCAAAAGTGATTGTTGGATTTATAAATCTCTTACATTTTGCATTCTCTTTTAAACACTGTAAGTGGAATGAAAGTCATTGCAAAATCAGCAGTTTCTCTAATTTAGAATTCTTTTCATGTGTTTGTTTATGTCTCAGTTCAGTAAAGCAGTTAAATATTGAGCATGCAATTTATTTTAATGCCATTAAGCTTTAAATGTCACACACAAGGGTCAAGTGAACACTGGGACCCATCTGAACCATCTTTTCTGACCAAAGGCATTTCTGTGTTTCTATACTCTCTGTATAACTGCACCATGTAGCTGACATTATAAGGTTGCTTAGAAACCCAAACTATTGAAGTGCTTTCTTCAACATCAACATTCTCAGCTAGCCCAAGAGCCTCCTGCTAGCACCCAGGGCTGGACCCTTGCTCCACCCTCTTCCAACAACTTCCAAAATCATCCCAGAAAAGTTGTGGAAAGAGACACCCTCTAGACTGTTTAAAAGTCACATGTGGGGAGAGAGAACCATGAAAATTACCCATTTGTCAAGATTTTGAGTAATGTTTCTGTTTCCAGTAACTGTCTGCATTCATTTGCATTTTCAATTCATTCAAGAAGTTTCCCTGTATTTTACAAGAAATTGAGCTATTTCCTAAGCTAAACTCACAAACCAGTTTAAAGCAAGCTTTTAGGCCTGCTTTTCCAGGGGATGCTGGAGACAGAGAGGAAACACACAGGTTCTCATTTGCTGTAGCCTTTCCTCCTTGACACGATTACAGCAGAATGTTTAATCATAAAGTTCCTGTAGGAGCCTTCTCACCAAGTAGTCCACTACTAGAAATGCCAATGTTCATAGGACCCAACTAAACAGAGCTCCCTTCTGCCCAGATGGTGGTGAAAAGAGCCAGTTAATAAACATTTTGGTGCTTAACTAGTTACGAAAAAAATCCCAAACCTCCAAACCAGTCACCTAATTTAAATAAAACACATCCTAAGCACACTACAAGTCTATTGTATCTTATATTGCAGAAACCAAAACTGCATTTATTCAACCACACCCATAGGATGACCAATGGTTTTACTGCCTCTATTTTTGCACCCCACTGAGACTATCAAACTCTTCAAATTCATGGTGGATTTTAGATGTAGGACAATAAGACAAAAGTGGAAGAATATATTATGCCTACAACAAGAAAGTATCCTTCAAAATATCTGTGGTTACTTGAGTAATGCATACTTGAGTTTAAACCAGCAAGTTATTTCATAACATGTTAGGTGCTCCAGATATTGGTGATGAAATATCTTTTTCATTTGATCTCCAAACCAGTGTATACTTAGCCAGTTCATTAGTAACAGAAATGCCGAGAAGTTCTTGAAACAAAGTTCAAAGCTTATTGCAAGGTTCAGGACTGTCCAAATGCAGGACTTTTCAGTCTTTAGGGTTGGGGTTCAGAGAGCCACAAAGCCTACAGGTCTAGGGACACTTTCAGGGGTTTGCAAAAGGCAAGTGAAATGGAGCACAGCACTGCACCAACACTGCTCACCTCACACCTTTCTCAGCTGGCCCACCCATAGTGCAGGGCACCTCAGCTGCAAGCCTCCCTTGGGATTAGGGTTCAGAGAACCACAAAACCTTTCTGCTCTAGTCTAAAATCATGTTATCCAACGGGTGATGAACACAAAGTAGCAAGAATGAATATTTATTCAATATTTTAAGCAACAGATCCCATATTTTTGTCAGCAAAACTACAAATGAACAACACATTAAAAAAAAAACCACAAGAAAGATAAAAATAATTAAGGTACAGTGAAGACAGTTGCTGCAATATTGTTCTTCAGAATCTCTCTGTTCTAATGTTCCATGAAATTACATGGAGCTTCATTAGGTAAAGAAAGGGGGAATTCAAAGAATTTCTGTCCTTTAAGTAGGGAAGTAGAGAAATCGCTCACACCTGATCTGACTCTGCAGTGTATCACTACTTGTATGTGGGCTCTGGCTAATCCACAGAGCAGAACTAATCCTAGAAGAAGACACAGCAAATAAAGCAATTGTTCCTAACTAGCACAACTCTTCCTACCTGTAAATTTGAGTTGCTGTAACTTGTCAAAATGCTAATATATTAAGAGGAAAAAAACCAAACCAAAATACATAGGCTTAAGAAGAACACTAAGAGAAGCTGACAATTAATTTTAAGTTGAAAGTTTAAGCTGTTTGCTTTCACTGAAAGATCCTCAGTCACATAAGTAAGTGCAAATAGAATTTGCCTTAAACACAGGCTTACTGCATTCTGTGCTTTACTATGCTGTTTTCTTATGAAGTTGAGCTTCACTTTGGCTTTTTTCAAATTAAACCTATATTGTTGAGGGCCCCATTTAAAACATGGAAAGGAAAGACTGATTGGGTGAAAGTGTACAGAAACAGAACAAGGCTCTAGTGAGTCCAGCTGCCATGAGTGTCAAGCTGTTGAGTACAGCTTTGAAAATCCTCCTCCAGAATCAATCTGATTATCTCCATCACAATCATAATTTTGGAGAAATCAAGGATCAATATATATTTGTTCACCATTTGTTAGTAAAAATCTGCAAGGGCCCATTTAAAATTATGTACTTTTACAGAAATTTCTAAGCAACTCCAAAAGATACATTTTACGTATGATTCTACAAATGCAGATAATTTGGTAACAGTGACCAAACCCTACAGACTAAAAAGCAAATACACCTCTATTACTTTAAACACTACCCACCATCCTTCTGGTATATTGTGTCCATGCTAAAATTTAAAGCGATGTTTACAGCTGTATAAATGGAAGTAATTTCAATTTGGATTTAGTCAAAGAAATCAAAGACATGCACACTCTTGTAAAGTTGTTTATGGTGCCACATACAAATGCCACCTATAGACTAATGCAAGGGAGAAAAAGACCCAGTGATGATGATTGTTAGCAGCCCAGAGCAAGATGATTACCAAATTATTAGAATCATTTTAATAGAGAGAAGCTAGAATTTAACACATTCCTTAAAAAAACCTTAATCTCTGGATTGCTATGCTTGCCTTCCACAGGAGAAAGACATACTCCCCAAAGCTTTCAGCACCAGAATGCCATTAGACTATTGGTTCCTTTCAAATACATAAAATGAAGACTCTTTTTACAGAGCAGATACATAAAAATAAATATTAACATATATTTATACATGTCTATCTACCAATCCACACATAATTGAAAACCTTTCAGGAGCCAAATGCACAGTTGCTAAACAAAATGGCATGCTATATATTCAAAGGACTGCAGCAAATAGTCAAACTGGGATTATAAATCTTGCCTAAAAATAACCTGAATGAAAAATTTTTCCACTCTGGCCAGATTTATTTTACTTTGACGTCCTCACTTTATTTTTACATCCTCACTTTAAAACTAACAGACATCTGATAGTAAAAAAAAAGCAACAAAAAAAAGACAGGATGATTTTTCTTGTTTAAGGGCCATCATTGCAAAATAATTGTGCATGATTATTGGTTGAATAGTTTCCATTTCCCACTCTTACAAGAACTGACACAAAAGAAGAAAAACTGGTAGGTCACATTAGTCCTGGGTAGTCTGACCTTAGCCTCAGCTATTATCAGATTTGTCAGAAAAGGTGAAGAAAAAGCACCACCTTTTTGGAAATGCAGCTGCTGAAATTAGAATGCATTGAGTGAAGACGGGAATATTTCCCCATCACATGTTCCTTTCAGGGTCAAAAAATGCACAAGTGAGATTTTAAATATGTAACTCATTCCAGGTAAGTACAGTTAAGCTGTTTCCAGGCTGACAGACTGCCATTACATCCCACCACTGCCAGCGGGGTTCACTGCTGTGACTCCAAGGGTGGCTCTGGGTTTGAAAAAATAGGGTGTAGCAGAGAAGACAACAGTAACTACATCAATAATTAATTTTTGTACTCTGTATCAAGAGCTCAAGGCTTCTGTGGAATCAGATGAGGCACCCAGAGTGTCTTTATCTATTTTAACAAATGGAGTGGCCAAACATTCATTCCTTGAAACAGTGGAAGAGCAACCACATTTTTCCCTATCTCAACAAATTTAAAACACAATGCAAATCAAAAAGAAAAAGAGAACGATCTGAAAAAAAGCAGCAAAAGGCAAGGAATAATGCTATCCATGATGGGAACATGTATGCAACACTTTTTTTTTTTTTTTTTTCTGCAAAAATGATGCTCTACACCTAAAACTGGGGGACGGATGTTTTTGCCCAGGTAAATGTAATGAGGGCTGGGGCCAAGGGCCAAACCGCATCTCAAAGAGCTCAGGGAGGTGAAACCAAAAAAGGTCTAGCTGGGGAGGATTGACACAAGCCATGATCAAAGCAGTGATCCTGCCCATTCCACAGATGCAGGAGAGCTGGCTCAGCAGGCAGAAGCTCTCATACCTGTTAAATTATTACAGTATTCCTTAGCACTCTCCTACCTCTGGCTACAAGAACCACAGGCACTCCCTTCCCTCTTGCTCTGTAATTAGAAACGTGAAGTCATTACTATGGTTAAGGGATATTGAAATTGTCATTGGGCTGAGTATACTGAGTGAAAAAGTTTTTAATCTGAGATAATGTTCTCAAAAACAGAGGACTATATCTCAAAACCATTATACCCTTAACACATTTCCTGGCAGCTGTTTGTCTCACTGAAAGAGAGAAGCTGCATGGAAAAGATACAGAAAGCAAAAGACATTTTTAACTGTGTGATGATCCCTTCTTCCCCCCAAGCATCCTGAAATAAAAGACATAAATGCAGAGCTCTTGGAGGCTTCAACAGCATCCTATGCATGTGCTTTTAATGATGACTGCACAAGAACATCTGCCCTAAAATCTAGCCAGCAGTGTTGGTGGACAAGAGAAGTACCCAGAGTAATTAGGAACAATAGGGAGAAGCAGGCAGACTAATTAAGTTTTCTCAATGCTTCCCATTTAGCTTATCTTAGGGATTTAAAATTAAAGATGTGTATAATTCGGGCTGTTTTCAAGATTAAAATGTTTAAAACTTGTTGATTAGTTTTAGCTGCACAATGAAATCTGTTTCTTAGTTGAAGTCAGAAGGGCTAAAATTGTCTAAGAAAACAAGTTGCTGCAGTAGCCCTGACATGATCAGCCTGTAATTCTCACACTGCAACTCAGCAAGAGAGTGAGAGCTGCCCTGTCCAACCCGATCTCTTTCATGCTGTTGGTGGTTCCAAGCACAAGAATAATGGTGGCTGGAGCACTAATACCAATTTCAAGGCTGGCAGTGGTGGTTCTGTGCAAGTGTCTTAGGAACCTGCCAAGTCCTTCTACATGGGGAAAAAACCCACCCCAAGAGCTAATCCAAGCTTTGCCAAAACGAGGGATTTTGGCCATTAGTGATCATCAATTTCTGCAACCTTTGAACAGAGACAACGAATGAGACTGCACTGTGACTTGCTTGAAACCAGCGCAGACTGTGTGAGCGCACAGAGCAGCCCACAAGACTGTGCCTTGTGGATGCAAAGGCCTGGGTCAGGCTGCAAGATGCACCAGTTGATGCCTGGGTGTGATAAAAATCACAACTGCCCAGCCTTCAGCAGTATTTGTTTACAGACTTCCTCCAGTGACACCTGTAGCACACAGAGCAGCCCTCAATTCTGCTCTGCAGTACGAATGAAAAGACAGTTGGTTAACAACTGTCTTTTAATATTTTTAAAAATACGTTTCGAACCCATATGGCTTATCTCAGAGTCTCTGTAATTTGGAAATGAAGGGCTGCTGCTGCAATGTCTTATCTGCCCACAAATTCAGTTAGCACTTTTAAAGCACAGAACAGAAATAATGCACAAGGAGTCAGTAACAGTAACTGGTATCATTAACACTTCCTGCTTATCTCTGGCTTAAATCTAGAAATCAACTATAAGATGCTTCTGTTTATGAGTAGTTATCCTAGCAGGCTGAAAGTCCAAGACCTTCCACAGCTCTATGCCTGCCACTTCACTTTCCCTCTTACCCGTTTCCCTTTCCATCTGCCATACACTGCCTTTCAGCTCGAGCCAAGCAGGAAGCTGCAGGCACCTCCCTGCAGGACGAGAACATTGGATTTACATTATACAAAGGCTCAAAGGAAAGACTTCATCAATAATTCATCAACTAATTCATCTCACACTTTAACTAACTCACAGAATATTCTTGCATCTAAAAGGGTACTGACTGTAACATCTATTGTCAGCCTGGTTACCCAGATTATTTAGCAGTGCTTAGACTCTATGCAGACTAACACTACACTGTACAGAAAACCAGATGAACTGGGGATAACCTCAAAGATTCAGTCTATTTCCCTCTCTCTGGTAGAAGCCAATGTTTTGAGAAAAAATGGGAGAAAAGGGTCTCATACTTCAGTACACCTGTCCACCCATCAACAGATTAAGGACTTTCTGAGCAGGAGCTTGCCTTCATATCTCTGTGTTGGACAGCCTTTGCTGGACCTTTCTCCCATGCAGTATTTCATCCTCATTAAATGTATATTTGATCTTGGTCTCCCAAACATCTTGTGATCCTGATTTCCTCCATTAGTTATATCTTGTCCAGAGAAGTGTGTCAATTATATCTTGTCCAGAGAAGTGGTTAGTGCTGATGCTCTGATTCACTGGTTATATTACAAAAGGTGAATAGTTACTATCTATCATATAATGGTGTTGTTTATATATATCTCTCATAAAGTTTTCATTTTTTCCCCCAGAGATTATAATAGTTTAGTTGGTGGATTCTACCTTAAATGAAATGGTCAGTTTGATAAAACCTGGAACTAGCTTGGTTCCCGTTTGCATCAAAGTCCAGAGAGCAGCTTGTACAGGATAAAGATGGGTTTTCTTTGATTACATTAACAATTTTTAACCCATATTGTCTTGCTGCTGTCATACATGATGCAAAAACTGCAGCTTCCTGGAATCCATACAAGAGGTAGACCATGAAAGGCAGAACTAGGAAGCTATGGGCTTTCCATTCTGTAGCAAATGACACAATTCTGCTTTTCTCTTTTCCCAACTCAAATGATTATAAAAGATACAGAAAACTTTTCTTATAAATAGACATAAACCAGCAAAAACAAATACTCCAATCACACATGTTTTCTTGACTCAATACATTCATGAAATAAAATATTTAAAAAATAATTTCTATCATCACTCTAAATTTTATCTAAATGTTTATTCTTAGTGAAATATTCATAATTCTGTTGTTTTCTATTCTGAGTTCATTAAAATAGATCTTGTTTATATAAATGAACACATCTCAGTATCTTTTTTCCTTAACAGAAAAACTAATCTACCGAGAGAAACTACTCCAATGCATTCTATCTATGAAGAAGCCCCAAAACAGACACCTAGGATCAATGCCTTTAATGTCAGACACCAAAGAACTGTGATCTCCAGATGTAACCAGAATATAGGATGGTCCAGAACCTTAGTGTACATAATGGCTCCCTTTGAACTAACTTTCTGATCCTATAAAATAAGTATAAATGTTCAAAGTTATGTTAATCACTAAGGACACCGGAAGAGATAAAGGAAATTATGTATACTGCAAGGTTGATCCAAACTGCATGAAAAATATATTCAGAGAGTTAAAAATGGAAGCATCTTTAGATTGGGGCAACATGTAGGTCTGAGACTATTTTCTATTTTCATTATAGGCCAAAGCAATAGAGTAGAGTCTTCTAACTGTGTGAGATGGTGCCAATCAGGGACATATGGCAGGGGCACTGAGAGCATGATGAGAATTTGTTAAGTGATGTTCACCAATGAGATACTTGAAAAGACACCTCAGGATAATGATCAACAGGTGCAAGCATAAACTACTACATCAAAGAAGGAAAAAATCAACTTTACATAAAAACCTGCTGCAAGTGGAAAGAAGTAACTATGTCTTTGGGTTCACAATGAAAAGAAATGAGAATTAAAGCTCTTAAATTGCAGCAGGAATAGGTTAGATAGGAGAAAAACCTTCCTAAGCACTAAGAATAGCACTGGGACAGGCCATCTGTCAATATTTCCATTACAGTAAGTCTTCAAGTTCAGCTTAAACAAATGTGAAAGAAATGACAGAGACATTGGCAAGACCATGGCAAGACCATTGGCAAGAATCATGGATACTTAGAGGTTCTTTAGAAACCTCCTTGCTAGCTCTGTGGTTCTTTGAAATCTCATCTGTTTGTGTGGTTTTCTGAAATAGCTGCTGAAGAGACTACAGATCCTTTTCTAGTGATCAGCTTGACCCATGGCTCCAGCCAAGTTTGTCCTGTGAGGCACAGGGAAATTCAGGATCACTATTCCAAGTGAACCCTGCAAAGAGCAAATAGACACCAAATTTCTGGAGTAACCTTGTTCTATTTTATAAACGAGAGATTTACATCAGAAAAATCTCCCACTCCTAAATATTTCACATGAACTGCAATTCATATGTGTGTGGAAAATAGTGCTAAAAGTTATTCCTCTAGCAGTTACCCATTTAAGGAATGTAAGGTAAAAAAAATATTTGGAAATCATTTCTGTGACTTCATTGGTGATAGCTTTGGGTTTTGTTTCTTCACATGTCTCTGATCAGAAATGGACAACTGAGGACTTTTTTTCTCAGCCAGCTCCCATCAACTCCCATTGTGCTTTGGTTGTTACTGTGAGTTTGGATTTAGGGGAAAACAGGCAGGCAATTGAGACAATCCTTGTTCAGGTGAAACCACCCTGCTTTAGAATTCTTCATAATAACCTTTGTCCTCAGAGAATTTAAGTTTTTCTCTTTCCTATCTCTAATTAACAACTCTAAGTTGTTTTCAGTATCTTTTAGGAGGTGAGGTGTTTGTGCACATACCCAGAGGAATTTGGGACACCTGTAAAATGCCAATGCTCTAAATTCCCATGTTTTGCTTGTAGGATAGAGTATCTACCCATTGAGAAATCAAGCTGCTCAACTTCTTTCTCCTCCACAATGGAGAAATTAATGGTTTTCAACTGCTTCCAATTTTAAATCCATAAACATTTTCTATTACATGGATGATCCCAACTGACAACAACTGAATAATCAAGTCCACTGACAACGAAGTTGTTCTCTTAGTAGGAGATGAGGTGGTACACTTTTAGGAGTAATCCACAATCCCTCAGGAATCTGGAGAGCAGAGTCTGAAAATCCCTAGCTTTCTTTACTTCAGCTTTCTTTAAAAACAACAGTGACAACTACAAAAATTCTTCTGTCCCAAAAGGTCATTGTTCTTATTTAATATAATTAATGGAACTGAACTGCAAAAGTGCCCATTTTCTTTGGTGAATTTCCAAGGCCCCACATGGCAACTGAGATAGAGCTCTGTCATGGGCTCTGAAAACAGTTGAGAGCTGTGAACAGACTGGCCCTGAAATATAGTAAACCTTAATTAGGCTTTCTGGCTCTTTGCATGGGGAATTCCCAATAAACTGCTTCTCTTGCTGAGATTCATGCTTTGTCCTTGCAGACAGATTTGTTTATGTGTCCCTAAAACACATATATAGGAAGCTCATGCTTCCACTTAGGCTGCTCTTTTCTTTATACTCATCTACATTTGCTCAGGTGAAGCTCTTGTGCTAAATAGCTGCAAGGTCTGATGATTGCAGCAGAAGATGGACCAGCTTAATTAGGAAGGTAATGATGACTCCTTCCTCTTTATTGCACTGTATAGACAGAAGGTAACTCTTAGCCAACCCTTGGGTAACTGTTATCATTAGAGAAGCTGAGGAACTATAAATTGTTCAGTGATTATGGCAGATTATGTCAGAGACAGAACAGTAACCCTGTATCTTCTCTCTTGCATTTCTATGGAGCCCATGATCCTTTTTTAAAGAGTTGCCAATACAAAATAGAAATGTATATTCAGTTTCTTTCACAATTAAGAGAAAGAAAGTTAAGTTTCTTACTTAATTTAATACTTAAATACTTAAGTATTTTTCTGTGGTCTGAACTGACTGGAATTGTTGCATGAAAACACACATAATATCACTGGAAAGAGATTTATGGGAAAAAGAAATTGGTATTCAATAAATTTTGCTCTTCAGAAATTCAGTAGCACTATAGACCCAACCTGTAGATTGAGTTTTGAAGACAAACACTTAGAAGGGCTCCAATTCTGTAGTTCTTAAATGTTAACAATGTCCTGGAGAGGCTGCCACTGGAACAATTTTGAACCTGCACTTTTGAGGAAGATGTCTTTATAAATTATTTCCAAGCTTTGTATTTGTTCAGTTTGGACTACTATTGAAAGCATTCTTCAAAGGCCTCAGACATTTACACCTAAAATGTCACCTGCAAATGAAAGTGTGCTGTGTTTGCTGCTTCAGGAAGGAACAAGTTTTCTGATTAATATCTAAAATTGTGTCACTAAAAAGTATTCAGATCCTGAATCAAATTCATACTTGGTTCAAATCTCCAGTGTGCTCTGCAGAGATCTCAGCTGAGATGTTTCTACAGCCTTCTTTTCATGTAAAACTTCTGGAACTTTGGGGGGCAAACTGCTGTTGAAACACTATATTATTTGCTATATTAGCTACAATAAGCAGTAAAAGAATACTAAGAAAGTAATTGCTGTAGCTCAAAATGAAAAACTGTCAGGTCTCTGCATGGCAGCAGAATTGGAAAGACAGGGAAAGAGGTACTGCTCATGGTATAGGAAAATGAAGTTAGGAATTATTTAGCCAAGAGGCCCAATAAAAATCGATGGACAGATTGTTTGGGGGAGCTGGCCAATGCCATTGGGAAATTGCTTTCTATCATTGATCATCTAAGAAAAGTTGTGGGAATTAGGGGATAGAAAAAGGCAAATGTTATGCCTGTTGTAAAATCTAAAGCAGCAGGATCAAGACAGGTGTCCAGAGGAGGCCACTGACTGAGGCCATTGATAAGTTCATTGGAGAGAGGGAGCACCTCTCCTTTAAGGAAAGGGTGAAAGAATTGGGATTTAGCCTGGAAAAGAGAAACCTTTGGGGTGACTTAACTGTGGCCTTCCAGTATCTGAAGATAGCCTACAAGAAAGATGGAGTGGGACTTCTTACTAGCGCATGTAGTGACAGGACAAGAGGGAACAGATTCAAACTGAAATAGAGTACGTTTAGATTGGATATTAGGAAGAAATTCTTTACTGTGAGGGTGGTGAGGCACTAGCACAGGTTGCTCAGAGAAGTTGTGGATGCCCCATCCCTGGAAGTGTTCAAGAGCTCCGAGTATCTTGGGTTTTGTAACCAAAAAAATGTCTATTCTATTCCATCTGTTGAAACTGGGCTGGGGAGGTGTTTTTTCTTTATCTGTTGTAACTCCAGGAGGGAGAAGGTGACTGCCTTTCTGAAAATAAGCCAGCTGTTAAAACTGGGTGGGGGATTGTTTCTTATTTCTGTTCACCCTCCCATTACCTCCATGGGGATATCTTCTGTTAATGGGCCATTAAAGCTCACCAATGACATGACACATTACATCATCCCATTGTGAGATACTCTACCCAGGGAGGAGGAGCCAAACCATATCCACCTAGATAAAAAGGAACCACAAGTGTCACCAGACTCCTGACCCATCTCTGGACCCTTTTTTCTCTACAGGACCATCTCTACTTCCAACAGGACCATATCTGCCACTCCAGGAGGGCTTACTTTTGAACTGTTTCCAACACCCTGACCAACAAGGTGTCAGGTTGTATTCTGACTCTGTCAGTGGTCTTTTGTATTATTGCATTTATTTTATTTTACTTTTTTTCCCTTCCTATTAAATTGTATTTCTGACTTGAAGTGTCTCACTGGTTTTGCTTTCAAACCACTACACTGAGCAACCTGACCTAGGGAGTAGCGTCCCTGATCACGGTACAAGGGTTGAAACTAGATGATCTTTAAGGTCCCTTTCAACCCATACCATTCTATAATCTTATGATGATTCTATGCATTATAAACTAGAAAAACTCAGTCTCCAGGAAAATGATGGACTGGAGTGGGGGGATTAAAAGTGGGTGGAAAATGGCCTGGATGGCTGGGCTGAAAGGGTTGCCATCAACAGTTTGAGGTGGCTGGTTATGAGTGGTATGACAGCCAGGGCTCCCTGCCGGGCCAGCACCCTCTGCATCCTTAGCAATGATCCAGATGACAGGGCTGGCCTGTGTCTTCATAAACTCTGTGGAAGGAGTAGCTGTGTATGCTGGAAGGCAGAGCTGCTGTTCAGGGAGCTCAAAAACAGGAAGTGACCTGATGTGGACTTCAGAAAATTTGTCAAAGACAAAACCAAAGTTCTGCATTGGAAGAGGACAACCCATGGCCATAGAATGAGCTGGTGGGAAGTGCACCAGCAGGTCTGTAGAATAGGAGCTGCTGTACAAGAGGCACCAGCAAAACCTTGTGGCAATGAGGTAATGTAGGGGCCTCTTTGGAAACAGGGCAGCCAAGGGGTCTAAGGAAGTGATATTTTCTAAATATTATGCTGTTTGTGACTCCAGAACAAGAAAAGTGTGAAAAAACTGGCCAGAGAAGACATAATCACCTTGTCTAGATGAGCTTGTTCTCATCATTCTTTATCATTCCAATATAGTAATTACATCAGCTGTGTTCTGCTGTAATTTTAAACTTGACTCCAAACCAACGGAAACTCTAAATAGTTGAGGATGAAGCAAGCCCTGAAGAATCCTGTTAGAAACACTCATCATATGACTTCATATAGGAAAGTACTTGGAGAGCTGCAAGCCAGACCTTAATACATTTAACCTCTGTCCCTCCCATCAAGAGCAGTTTACATGTGGTCTTCCTGGAATGCTACTGAATGCTTTATTTTTATTCAGCTTTTAATACTGACTCCATTACAATTTGTTTTCCAGGAATGAAATCTATGAATCCACAGATATTTCTGCTGTTGTTCCTAACAACCATTCTAGGTATTTGCTGAGAAATCTCATAACATTTCCATACTATCAATGTGTCTTATTTTTCATACAGTCAAATTTCTTAAGTTAAATAAATAAATAAATAAATTGTAATGAGAATCTTATTTTACTTCCTCACTTTTTCCATTGGCAAACATCTCCAAAATACTTACAGAACTCTGACTAAACTATGTTTTATTATTATTTTTCTCTCTGTTCACTTCATTATTTGCATAAGCTTCACTGAAGCCAAGGACAGTTCTAGGAATAAGGCTTGACTAACATGTACTTCCGAAATGCCTATTTAACATGTTAACACTGAGCTCTGTGTGTTAATGTAGAACATTTGTTTTTTTAGGATCAACAAATGGCAAATACTTCCATCTGAGAAAGAATATTCCCACCCACAGAAACAGAATTCAGCTTTCCTAAGCAGGAAACAATAGAGAATTAAGATGTCTCTCAGAGGCACAGCCAGAATAAAAACAACCACACCCCAAATCTGAATGAAATCTTCAGTTGGGTATTTTCAGTGTTTCTTTTCTGAGAAAAAGTATGTTCTGCTACTAAAAAATGTGAGTTGGAGAAGCAAATTTATCGATTTTTTTTAAGATGTGTAGGAATTGGGTACGCTTCCAGGAAGAACATATTTATTAAAAGGGTCATTTATGCCAATCCATCTCATGTAAGTTTTTGAAGAGTAAGCATCTAAAAGGAAAGAAGAAATATAACCTCATTTTCAAAGAAAGAAGACTGACAAAATAAGAGAAAGAAATCCACTAGCCAAAAACTGCAAGAACCATTAGAATTTATGATTTTATTTTAAACATCCCAATTTAAATTTTCATTACTAGATTAATGAGCTTATATAATACTAGTATAGGGTTGAAAGTACTGGAACAATTTTACTTCTAGGACCCTAAAAGCCAATCAGAATGTCAGTATTTCAAACTAATTTATTGCAATATTACATTATTATTATTATTATTCAAACATTATTTTAAAGCTGTCTTGCCTACGTTTATTGAAAAACAAATTTTAAGAGCTATGGAATACCAGCTACTTAACCCATGTTAATTCTTTGACTTGTGATTACTTTACTGTAATTCTTTACTTGTGACCACTGAGACAACTTTGCCAAATAAAATGCATCACAGATACTGAAGAGAATACCTAGAAATAAAACAAGAAATTCGGCAATGTGTTCCCAAATTCAGCAATGTATGATATCTTTTTGCAAATATTCTTGGTTTCACAGTTCAATTTCCTCTGGAATCAGCAAGTTAATGATAGTTCTATTTTTGTAACTGTAATTAGGATTATCTAAATGTCGTACAAATCAAACACAAGAGTCTATGATATTCAAAAATCTAGTCTGAAACGGATGAGGCTTAAATGAGAAAGATGCATTTCATTATGAAAATACTTGTAATATTTACTGGCAGATCCACAGACATCTTAAGGCCAGCAAAACCCATTACGATCACACTTTATGAGTAACACGTGGCAAAGAATTTCACCTTGTATCTACTGCATCAAGCCAATCCCTCCTTGCTTGAATTACCCTGTACTTTTTGAAGGACATCTAAGTCTTGTTTTAACATTCAAAATGACAGCAAATTCACCAAGTTTGCAACATTCTTCTAGGTTAGCTGGCTAACCTTCTTGGAAGAAGGGGTTTGCTTTCATCCAGTTTGAGTTTGTTTAGACTCAAATAGCCTGAATTGCTAATGAGAAATATAATACAAAAGCGCTCTTAAAACTACCAGGAAAATTTGCATTCAGGCACTGTGCCTAATTGCCCAACTCCATCCCTCTCTCCAACAGTATTATCCCAGATGCATTTTTGCATGGTTTGTGTCTAGTCTATGTGAAACAAAAAGTCCTTGCAAATCTGAAGCTTCCTGTTAATTATTAGAAGTAGACAATACTCCATTGTGCCAAAACAACACTAGCCCAAGCAGAGCAAAGGTGGAAGGAATCGTATGTAAAGTATTGTCAAATTTGTCTGGTAGTCTAATAGCACAACTTATAAGAAAACATCATAAGTTACAGACTATTCCTTTCATTAAATGACTGGTCTCAAAGATTTTATTTACTTTATTAAAAACAGAGAAGGTCATATGAAGGGTAATATAACTGAGACACTATGTTAAACTATGAGCCTTTTAAGGAATCCACATTCATAAAAAGTCACAACATATTAAAATTATTTAATTACTCTAGAGTAATTTCTAATTTCAAAAGCCCATTTTATTGGAACAATGATAAATTAAGAATAGATGAAATATTTTATAGATTAATACACACAGTTCTTTCTGCAATCAAGATTTTAAATGGGTCTAATAGCCTTAGCACTTACAGTAGGTTCCTAAAGTGCCAAGCAATTATAATTGTTCTCTCAGCATACTGGTTTAATTTAATACCACCCAAGTAGCAAAAGATTTGGCTTTTGCAGTGGAACACAGTCATTCACCGTATTTCCTTTATGAACGATAAAGTAAGCTATTTAAAAGGAAAGGAATGCCCTGGAAAAAGCAATACCATATTGCTAATTATCAGACAACAGTTCTGGTATATCTCAGACTTATTGAGATCAAGACTGAGGCAAGATATGCATGCATACCATAAGCCCTCTACCCTTCCTTTCCACATAAAGATAGTAGTTGGTGTTAGCTCTGTGCTCAACAGATGTCCAGAGCAGTGGGAACTCAGCAAATATAAAAATGTAGCACCTATGGAGTACCTAAAATTACAAAAGTACTTACAATACTATCTGTAAAGTTCAGTTCTGTGAGTAGTGTTCAGGAGTTTTGTCCAGCTTTTTGCTCCATGTGGCGACATTTGCCTTGAGTTTGTCACCTTGTCAGATACCTGGAGGCTAACATGTGATTCAGCTAAACATCTCAAATCACAAGTGACACAAATGTTACATAGTAAAGTGAAGCAGTTTAATGTCTACTGTTCAGAGATTGTTTCTTCCCTTCCCTCATGTTGTAGGGAGGTTTTTGTCAAGTGCAACATCCCTTACCCCTGCAGCATCAAGTCCAAGGCTTTTCAGCATTGGCTTATGAAGCCCTAGACTGTACATCTGATATTTCTTCTGGTTTTATTCTTTTGGAAATAAAAACAAGCTTAGAAACTGGATCCAAAGAGCCTGCCTGAGACTGTGGGCAGTACAAAATAGGTAATCTCACTGGCAGTGTTTCAAGCATCACAGTGGAGTATCACTTCCAAACAGTGACACAGCCAAGAGTGAACAGGGGTTATTCACCTATAATTTGGGAAAGAGAGTTTGCTCACTTCTTCATGTCCAGCTGGCAACCTGAAGTGAAGGAGTTTTCCTGTTACACTATTTTCTCAGTCAACTCCCTGGCTGACACTGAGCAGAGAAGTAGGCTTGGCACCAGCGTGCCAGCAGGCTTGCACTTGAATCTGGTGCTACAAGGATGATGGGGACAGGTGTAAGAGAGGGCAGCATACTCCAGAAAAGGGGTAGATTTAACCTCTTACATAATATGAAAGGAAATAATCTGAGTCAAAATCTGTGTCTCAGGCCAAAATACAGCATATTTTAGATGAAGGTAATAAAAAAGCACAATGAAAATGTAAAAATGAGAGAAATGATATATTATAGTATTTGTTTGCCACATCTGAATGACTAATAGATTGGGTCAGCAATGAATTTTTGATTTCTGAAGAAACATTGAAATTAGATGAACTACTGATTTATTAATTTCTGAAAGAACAATTCTTCCTTTTATGCAGTGTAACAAAATATCAAGTCACTGTGGAGACAGAGAAACACAACCAACTATGGAGGCTTAAAGTGATACTGTAAAAGGAGTTTCACCTTTAGGCCGCTGGTTAATTTTTAAAAGAGGAATTTAAATATGCCTTTGGGGAGTTGTTTGATATGTCCTGGGTCAGCTTGATCCCAAATACAGCTTAGTTCCTAACAGACAAGTGTTCCCATCATAAGCACTACAGTAATAGATGACCACCCTGACAAGCAGAAAGGAGCATCCTTGAACCAGTTTTCCTGGAAATAATGGGTCACAACAGCCATTTCTTTGCAAAAATATGAAAGTGCCTGTTTTCATCTTCCCAGACACCTAAAGCTGAACTAATGTTTACTGGATTCCATAATACAAACACTTTATCCCCCCTTCTCAGATTCTGAAGGCTTGCAAGGAAGGCTGATCCAGACCCAGGGCTGTTAAGGACCACCTTAAATCACATTTAAAGCATTTTGGTCATCATCAAGTATCTGTGATCATCAGATACTTCATTTTATCAACAAGAATATCCTAGCACTGGTTTAGTAGTGCTTGCTTAATAATTTTTTAACCCTTTCAGATGCTGAAGAAACCTATTGTGAAAAGGTATGTTAACAAACCAAATAAATAAAGCCAACCAACTCATCTTCCCACCCATATTTGCAAATTCTAGCCAAACTTAATTTGAGATTTAGTGTTGCAAAGGAACAGCTTTATGTGCCACAATCTGGATACATCCCTAATGAAAAAAAGAAAAAGAAAAAGAATAGAATTGAACATTTTAAAAGAAAGTTTAGGAAAATAATTGCATAATCATGAAATGAGTAGTCTTAGAATCAATGGTCACCTCAAACTGTAAAACCACATCATAAAATACACCACCACAAACCTCTCCTTTCCTCTGATTTATGCTTCATGAAAAAGCAAAACAAATGTTATACAAATATTTTCAGTAGCTGAAAACTGGTTATCAGTACAAAACCACAACTACAGACATTCCTCACTGCTGTGCTGAACTGTTCTCAAAACAATCCAGTGTAAAGGCCGCTGACAAATATTTGTAATATTCTGCAGTCACAAAGAACCAGAGTGTTGTGTTTGCTGCAGATCACCTTGCTTGTGATTTAGAGGTATTATTTAGGCTTCAGTCTATGATTTGCTATGGACACTGAACTTGTGGCCTCTCTCATCCTAAAATCTCAGAATAATCACTGCTGTTTAGTAGCATTTCATTGCATGTCCATTAAAAATAAACATGCTCAAAATAGCAGAGATTAAGAAGCTACAGTCTCTTTGCCTACAGCTCTGAAAAACACAAATAGTGTTGCCCTCTGTGGATCTTTCAGACCAAAAGAAGTAGGAGGAGAAGAATATTAATAGCATCTAATAAGGTGAATCCCAGAATCTATTTCACACTGAAAAGGGGAAAATTCAAGAGAAATTATGTCAGAAACCATTCCTATTGTTCAAGAAGTACACCATATTTTCTCTCACTGCTGCAGAAACAAAGTTGTCAAGTATATTTTCAAGAAAATATTTAAGTAAAATTGATGAAGTGTCAACACTTGACTGCTTGTTTAAATTGAACAAAATTATAAAAGCTGTTAGAGTGTTCAATTTGTTTCAATGTTAGTATATACCATAAATGCTCACTCAAGCAGGGAGAATACTGCAGACAAGGCACAAAGATTAGGAGATGTCTTAGACTTCTCCCTGGAACATCATGAAATACAATCAAAAGCAGCCAAAATTTTTTTAGTGGAGCTAATTTTTTCTCACCGGGGCTCAATGAAGAAAAGAATCAGTGTTCCTGTATGCTGCAAGAACACTTTGCTATTTGCTTAACAGGAAGTTAAATGAACCAAAGCTACAGACAGAAAAAAAAAATCCATCATCAATTAATGTGACAAATTCTTAATAGGAAAACAAATCAGATTTATTTTAAAACTGAGGTCTTGTTTCTGGCGTATTCATATTTTCCCAAGGTTGAGCTTATATTCCCGACATTTATATTTTTCATAGCTTATGCTTTCTGAGGAGTACAGATGTCCATTGGAGAGGGCTTTTTCCTGCATTGCTCCTGGTGAGTAGTCCAAAGACTAATCAAGAGGACCATGGCAAGCTGTAGCAGCTTATGCTCCAGGTGCACCACAGCTGATGAGAAGTGGTGTGCAAGAGCTCAATACCCACTGCCATCACTCGCATTATCAACTGAAAATAAAGCATTTGAATGTTAAATTTTTCTTTCTTCTTCCATGATCTGTCACATTCAGATGGGAAGCACAATGCAACTCCCTGAGGACCCCCTGGAATGCTCCCAGCACCTTACCTAAGAAATAATTCTGGTAGCCTTGCATTCTCATAGGCTGAGTGGTGAGTTCTTATATTCCACCTAGAACACAGATATGGTGGTCTGAAATTCTGGAGCAGACACCTTTTCACAGGCATTTCCAGGCTGTGGAAGATGATGCATGGCTACAGCCTCTCAGTAGTGCTCACAGTCTCTTGAATCAACTCAGCATACCATTGTCACAGCTGCATGACATTGTACTGAACTGATTCCACTTCACCCAGAGAGCAGGACAGAAGCTGAAGATGAATCCCTAACTGTTTAATAATATCCATTCATCCATACTTCCTGCCCAGTATAGATATTTTGGTTTCAAAATTAGACATCCTGACATTTATGGAAGCAGTCAACTTTATGGTATCTCTGTACACCCTAAAGTGAGTGAGAAGCAAGGGGTTCTGACCATAAATAAGACTAATATATTCCATGATTCACTCACTCTCTTCCACAAGGTAAAAAACAGCAGCTAATAAAATATTAAAAGATTCTAAGCATATAGTAGCAAGTAGTAAAGCTAGCATGAAAAATGTGCCCAGCCTACTTCAGCCATAAAACACAGGAGAAAAAGAACCTTAAAATTTAAAACTGATCATAACTTTTTAAATATCACTGTTATGAAACTTTTCTTTCTACTATTATTCAAATGGAAATTCACTAAGAATTCACCTAGGCTGGCCTCCAGTTGGGATTCTTGTGCTCTGAAAGCCTCTGCTAATGTGGGGGTCTCCTGCTCAGGGTGGATCTCTCACACAGCTTACAAGTTTCTTTGTCAACAAACTGCTCCTCACTTGGAGCCAGATACAATCCTCAAAACAAACCCCTAAACTACTCCAAACTTTTCAGAATTTTACCCCCTTATCACATCTTAATGACTCATAGCTTTTAAAATGTCACACCTCAAAAACATTGTTTTTACAGCATATAAAACAGAGAGAAAAAGCCCTGAATTTCAAAGTAAAAATAATAATAATTAAAAAAATATTTCTTCTGTATTGGAGAATTCCCCTCTGCCTTGGTTTACTATTTATAAACCATCAGTCTGGGATTAATTATTATAAATCCTTAAAGCCGAAAAGAAGATTTTAGGCATTTTATTCTACATATAATCTATACCATTATTAAACTGCAGCTCAAATGCACTTTATGTCCTATTTCTGTTGGTCACCTTTTGACATTTATGCATTTTACCTATGGTAAATTTTACTCCCTGGGAGAAAGAATTTCTTAGTACTTTGAAAACATCAGACCACCCATGTGACGTGGCAGCGCTCAGTGGGAGCAGTGTCCCCTGCCAAGCTCCAGGGACACTCACCAGGCACCCCGTCTCTCATCCAGTAAGCAATGTCTGTTCCCTCTGCAGTGTCGTAAACATCCGTAACATTGATGGGCTGCAGCAGAGTCATGATCTCTCTCACGATGTCCCGGGCTTCAGCACTGCCAGCAAAACCCAGTCCAGATGGCCTGAAGGTGCCCTCATCAGACTCCATAACAATATCAAACTTGGAGATATTTTCCTAAACATGCAAGAAAAGAAGAGATGTGGCTGTTACTTTAGCTGGCATCATATACTGGATTCTAGGTGTCATTGTGAGCATGCCACAACAAATTTGTTTTCAGAAGCAGAGAAATGCTTCCTGTGAAAATGTGTACATAAGCATAAACGAAGGGACCTATCCTTCTATATGGAAATAGCTGGAACAGTTCAAGTTATGTTCTGAGGCACCAATATTTTGTAGGACCCACAACATCAGTGGTCTGCTGGCCCCAAATACTTGCTTTCAGACTTCTGAAGTGCCACCTAGAGAGTAAGCCATCACCACCATATTGCAGTTTTCATTTGCAGCTCTCCCCTTCTTCTCAGACCTGAGACTCTGAAATTCTGTTGCAGGGGAGAGGGTATGCAGTGCTGTGGCTTTAAAATTAGAGGCATTCAAAGCTTTCATAGACTGTGAGGAACAGTCTACTTAAAAGCCGGCTGCTGCTTGTTCAGAAACACATTACTTTCAATATACCATATAGTCAATTCTGATATTGATTGGAGGACTGAAATGCCAAGGTTTTCCCTCAGACCCGAAGGAATAATATCTATTTTAAGAAAAATTTGTGCTTCCAAGGTAAATCCTCACAGGAAACCCGAAAGGTAAGATTTTGTGTACAAGTAGCATAATAACATGTGCTTTTAGTGTGTACTTCAAAGAATCTTTTAAGCTAAAAGAATAAAAATTAGAAATTTATTTACTTACCATATTTGCTTAGATTTCTCAGTTACAAAGGTCTAATTGGAATTAAATATACAGGGATTTTACATGAATGAAGATCTAAATTTTTTAAATAATTTTTTAAAACAGCTTATGGTCATGTCAGGCAGAATAAAGCTCCACTTCATACTGTATTGAATGTGACTAAGAGAACTTACTGCAGGTTTTACTCCTGTGCCCAAATCTCATGCCTGAATTTTATGGCTACCATTAGTTATTTATTACAAGGCATATGTGATAGCAGCAACTAACAGATCCATGTCATTACCAGCAAATATTAAGCCTACAATTCAGTAAATAATTATTTTACATTTTTTCTGTATATAAACCCAAATATGTACTACAGGTGGCGGTGAATAATTCACATAAGTTTTCAGATGTCATTTATAGAATTTGCCAAGAACTGGTTAATACTTTCCCAAAACTTTTTTTCTTTTGAGTGAAACAATTCTAACAGAGCAGAGCTATTTACTTTTAACTTAGAAATATATCCAGTGGTTCAAAAATTCAATATAAAATCTTTGCATGATAAAGAAACTGTAAATGTTATAATACCTTAAGACAACCAATTTGTTCACCCATTTAACTACTGGAAATCAAAGTGCAAATAACCAATCTTGTCACCTCACTCACAATCACCATTTTTAGACAGTGAAAAACATCTTCAGTTTGCAAAAGATTAAATGTAAATAATCAGGCTACATATGGTGTCTAGGCCTATCATCAAAAGCTGTCCTGAGGTCATGAACCTCAAAATGAATAATGATTCACAGACCATCTGAATACAGTGGGAGAGAAGCAGACCAAGAAAAGCACACTGCAAGCTAAAAAGGACCAGTGATGTTCCAATGTCAGATACAGTAGAAAGAATGTCTCAAATGTAAATCTTCGTTATCATATGCCCAAGGAGGAAGACTTTGTAAAGACAAGATGCATTTCAATGTGCTGCTGAATTTACAATGAAAGCTAACTTAAGTATAGTGAGCCCTACATAAATATGAAGCTATGGTACTCAGCTTCTTTGGTTGAGTTTCCAAAGCAGGACCTCTGTCCATTTTTAGAGCTGCTGAAATGAGGAGAAGCAATAAGGCAGGGGAAGGAACTTTCAGGGCAGTGAAGTGAGGAGAAGAGTGAGCATGGGAACAACAGACACCTAAAAGAAATCTCACTTATCACTCAAAACAACAGAATCCCTAAGTTCAAGAACTTCATAAACTGCTACTATTGCTGAAGTGATCTTCAGTTGTGTTTTCTCACATGTTTGCATGTGTTTTTAATATGAAACTGAGTAAACAAACCACCCACAATACATTACACCATACTGTTGTTCTGTAAGAAAGCTATTCAGTTCTGAGAATCTGCTGGAGAGGCATGAAAACAGAACACCCTAGGGAGAGAAACTGACTTCACTGGGGAACAAAAAAGAAACAGGTCACAGTTACTTGATGTACCATATGTCCTTGAGAAACCTTTTTCCCTATTTGGTACACTAGAAGATAGGATTACTTATGAAATTACTCACCATCAAATTGGAAAGTTGCACCCTCAAAAAAATTAGATTGGTCTCCCTGTTCCCATTTTTTCACATCTACACTGGCATTTCTACTTACACAGAGAGAAACACATGCTGGAAAACTTGCTTAAAATACACTGCTTAAAAATAGTGAAGATGCTTTGTCATCATTTGCCATCTATGATGCAGGAATAACTGCCACTAACAAAATGAGGTGAGATCATACATTACCCTTGACTAATTCAAAGGAATAAACAAACCAGAAAGATTTAAAAAAACAACCCTGCAGGCTCAGCTGTTTCCTTCAGTCATTGTCCTAGTGAATGTACCATTTAAATAAGCATTTTAAACTCAGTATGTAATTTTTTTCAGAAAGTAATCTCATCCACTGCATCTTGATATTGTGCCACTTCTCTTGGTATGTACCAGAAAATTAAAACTCCTTTGTGTAACCTGCTACCTAATTCTCTGAACATCAAAATAGATTTTTATCCTTTGTTTTTTTATGACTTGGTCACAGAGGAGGTCACCTCTCTTTATTATGTCATCTTTAGCTCTTCAATTGAATTTTTAAATGAAACATTACAATAAATCCTGCATGGGAAAATTGGCTTGCTATTTTTATTGAATACACCATTAGGCACAATCCTTACCAATACTTCTCCCATTTTCAATTTTTAAATTTTACTTCCTTTTATTCCTGTTTTCTCTATTAACAATCTATTTTTTTGTCTCTGCTAAGCAAAACTAAAAATATAAGTACCTGTTATCTCTAAGGCAAAAACCTGATAACATGAAATCACAGGATCATAGAATGGATAAGGTTGGAAGGGACCACAGTGGATCACCTGGTCCTGCCTCTCTTTTTGTTGTCAGGGAACTTGCTGAGGGGGCCTCTGCCCCTTCACCAAGTTATTGGTGAAAAGTTGAACAATACTGGGCCCAGTATTGAACCCTGGGGGACACCACCAGTGACAGGCCTCCAACCAGACCTTGTGATTACTGTCCCACCCTCTAGGGTCGTCATTTAACCTGTAATTACAGTAAACTCCTTCCACTGAGAAAACAAACCCTTACAATATATATGACTGGTACTTCTGTTGATAGCAAACATCTTCCTTCTAGGATAGACACTGGCAATCCCAAGCAGGTATACCTTACAGTAGCTACTTATTCAATCAAAATCCCAACTGTTAATTCTTATCAGATCTTAAACTAGACTGCAACATGTCATGACTAATCCATTGATTCACTGATGGCAATCCCTTTAACCCAGCTAAAGCAGAGACATACCTGAAAGCTTAATGCAGGGAACAACTATCCTAAAAGCTTTCAGCACTTTTGGGCTGTTTAAAATAGAGTATTACTTGTCCAACAGCATATTTACTGGTTTTTTGTGTTTTTTTTCCACTGAGAAGAATCACCACTTTACAGGAAAAATACTTAAGTCTGTAGTGACAAAGAACTGTCCTTGACTAATGGTTCATTTGTTCCAGTGATAAAGGACGTCTGTTAATCTGACATTGTGTTTTCAGCTTTCTGTAATTGATTTACACTTAACTTTAAGAAACAACAACACTTGTATTCCAGTATTTGTTCCAGAGCAGCCGGGAAACAAGTAAAGCATGGCAACAATGTTGTAGAACTCACAGGGAAGTGATGCTCATCCCATCTGTACTGAAAAAAGGTTTAAATCAGCACCCAGGTTTGTTAGGCTGGCAACTAAGACTACAGGAAAGATGAGAAAAAACACTGAATATACCTAAGTGCATATGACAGCAAGAAAACAAACAAACAAACAAACATTCTCGAAGTATTCAATAATACATAAACATGATGTAGTGTAATTTTGAGTTGCTGTTCAGTATGAAGGTAATTCAATGAAGCAAAAGAGGATAAATTGAAACTAGAGAAAAAACACCACAACAGCTGTTAGGAAGCAGAGATGCACCGGCATCAAGACAATAACCACCAGTCACAAAGTGTGATCATACCATTTACACTCTTTTTGAATGAAAACAGGGAAAATTGGGAACACTGTGAGTTATTCACATTTGTAAATTATCCCATCATTATATGGGAGAAAGCTGATGTAAAGCTTAAGATTAGCACAATTTTTGCTAGATGACAAGGTATGAAAAAGGCTCATCCTTTTGTTACAAGATAAAATATTCTTCTGCTACATTTTATGGGAAAGCAGTATGTAAAAAAGTCTACAGGTATATGGGTTTATTCTGTAGGACAGTTACAAGTTCTGGCCTCTTGAGAAGCCAATGACAAAAGTTGCAGTAACTTCAACAGCCCTGGAGCAATTTGGTCATGTACTTATTATCCTTCACTGAGTAAAAACATACTATTGCTACTTCTTGCCTTACTGCAACTGTTTCCTCTACAATTTGCCATCACCCACAGAGATGAACATTTAGTATTGTAAGTTCCCTGGGATGAAAGAAATAACAAGCAGACAGCTCTGAACATGGCAGCAGGCTGAGTAAGGTATGCCTGAAGTCCTCTCTTGGGAGGCTTTTTCTTTGACAAAGGGGTGTATCCAAGAGAAGCGCTCTTCCTGGAAAACGTTCCATAACTTTAGATCTTTTACTGCTCAGATAAAAAGGTATCAAAACAATGTCTACGGCTCTGAATGACCATCTCACCTCTGTCCTTTTTCGGCAGGATTTAAGTTTTCACTAGAAAATAGTCGGCATGCCATAATTGAAAATTATGGTTTATATCTTTCAAACAAAGATGATGTTTACTCTTTCAGGAAGCTAATGAGTATTTCTGCAACTTTCCACAAAAGATAAGTGAAAACAAATTTGCAACACCTAAGAAATTATCACAGCACATACACAACTTTCTATACAGCTGGAGGGAGGTCCAATAGAAGGAAGCCAACCTTCTTACAACTGAACATCCCAACAGACCAAGGACCTGTGGACGGGTGAATCTGCCTGAAATATATCCTGTAAGCAGCAGTCCTCAGAAGACGTCTCTACCAAATTCAACTGGCAGCTCTGGTACTGGCTTGTGAGAAGACAGGAAAGATGCACAGAGAAAAGTTTTTCTAACACTGGACATGTATGATTTTTATTTACATGGAATGAAGACTAGATATCCAGGAGACACAAATCAGTCCATGACTGATTTGGGGTCTTCCATTCTTCAGGTAGTGTAAGGAATCACCTTGGGTTTGTGTTTTAGCAAAATCTGTATTTCTCTTCAGCTTTCACATGGAAGTTTATTCCTAAATACTAAGAATTAGGAATTCCTACGGACCTTGGACTACTGTAAAAGATAATTCTGTAACTATGCTATCTTTACTGTACTTAATACAACCAGTGGTGCTACTGCCTGTTGTGATACTGGAGAACACAGTGTGGTTACTTTCTTTCTGTAGTTTTGCAAATGGACATTTCACTCTTTCTGCATTTCTTTTCCTTTGCAATGAAAGGAATCAACAGGACATCAGTGACCTAAAAAGGCAGCAGTAATTCTACATAATTTTTGATTACAGAGAGTATTGCCTGAGGAAAGTCAAAAGACTAACAGTCAACACATTTTGCTGGGATAAAAGAATCCCCATTAAAGTCCTTTATATGTTTGGTTCAAATCAGACACAAATTCATGTCTTACATTTCACCAGAGTACTTGGTACCTCAGGCTATAGTCTTCCGAAAACTATGGTTATGAGGAGACAATATTTTCTGGAGAAGAATCATTTCACCTGAACGACATGATTTTTTTTGATATTTGCTTTTTAGAGAAAGCAACTCATTAGCAAATCACAGTAGAAATCTTATGTGAGCATCAACTCAGAGTACTTAAACTAGCATGAAAGAAATGCCAGGATTACAGAAATTCCTGTTTTCATGCAGACACAGTTTGAGCAAAATATCGGATCTTGGTAATAAATACAAAAAAGAAACCATAGTAAACACTGGTGTTTGATATTTTTAAATGTAGTTAAACCTTTACTAAAAAGTTAAAATACTGTATGGTATTTGCACCATAAATTGAGGTAAGTACTGTAAATATCATTAACATAAGAATACCATCATGCAGAAATACTGAGAATGCCTTCTGTAATGGGGTTTGAATTGAATTAATAACATATTAATGTCTCCAGTGATCACAACCAAGTTACTAAAGTAAATTTGAACGTGGCCTAGGATCTCTTAGTCTTCTCATTACAAAATGTATTTGCTTTCCCAAGAGATTGTATGCAATACTTCTGTTCCAAAATAAATATTATCAGTCATTCATACTCCCTTAATTCAGCTGGGTAAATAACTGTAACCTTGTTTTATTGGCACACAGACCTTTCACAGAATCTAGTCCAAAGCAATGAAAAGGAGGATAGACACTTCATTGCATATATTTTTTTCTCCCTTCATAAAGACACCATAAGAGTAGACACACAAAAAAGTTAATCCTGGCTGAGCGCCCTCAGGTATCATTGGTAAAGATTGTAGCAGAATCTGTACTGAAGAGTTGCATCATGAGGCCTTCTAGAATTATGTTCCTCTAGTTCTTCAATTTGACTTGTATATGAAAGTAGTGTTACAATGTTTCACAATTCTGAAGTTATTTACTGTATTGTTTGTACAAAAGAGCCCTACTCAGCAATTCAGTAGCACAACACTAAGTATCCGAAGAAGACTTAAGATGAAGTGTCAAACTCCAAGCTCTGCAGTCTGATTTGCACTTAAATCCTTTATTTTCACTGCTCTTTATCAAGATAAGGATTCTTAATGTTAAGGAAAATCTACTCTTTTTCTAGTCTGGGATTAAATCTAATTATTGGCTAAAAGCAGTGAGCACTTCAACAGAAATCTCCTTTGGAAGAAAAGGTGCTGGTAATTCACTTGAGAGGCTTCTACACCATGGCCAAAACCGAGCAGGTGCTCTGTGATGTCCTGGAGGGTGGCAGGTACCCTTGCATTAATGGAGGCACTGAAACTGCTGGAATATACAGGGCTTTCAACTCTTGAAAATGGCTTAGAAAAACCATGCAAAGAAAACACTGGACAAAGACCATATGATGCTCTCCAGAAAAGTATCTGATAAACTGAAAGCATGGTTGTGCAAATAATGTGTGTGTCTGAACTTCACCTGACTGCAGTTGGGCAAATATACTTTTCCTAAGCACATATTTACTGGATGCTATCAGAAACAGGAGACAGCACTAGACTGTCTAGAGCACTAGAGCTTTTGATCAACAAATATGGCAGCTCTAACATTCTTATAAAGCTCTGAACAGCTAATATATCCTATCACTAGCTTTAATAATCAGAAATGATAATACTGGGATCTAGGGAAAAACTTGAGTGTTATAAATAATGCTACTACACAGGGATATGTGTTAATTTTATTGACACCATAGTAAAACCACCACAGTGCTATCTCAGTTATTTCTGCAGTAACTTATCCACTTTCTAGCAGTGACAACCTACAATGATGGATGAGAAAGAACGGCCTGAACTTAAATTGAAAGAAATAATAAATATGTGACAAAAATAAGAGCATCAGTACTTGTCCAGTACTATATTGTCTTCATTTCTTCTCCCTTGCCACATTTCCACTGACATGAGAAGATAATTTACAATGTCAAGGAAATCCAAGTCTGCCTGTGCTGAATTACTGCATTCATATTTCTACTTGTTTGTAGTGAACTAAACTCATAAGTCCAGCTATGTAGATGAGTCATACAGGCTGTCTTTCATTTTACAAGGCATCTTTAAATACCACTACCTAACTTGTACTCATTACCATCAGCAAGCAATGTGTGTGCCATACTATCCTAATTGGCAGAAATTTGAGCAAGTAAATCATTAAAAGGTTAAGTTATTTTTCATGCTAAATTTAATGTACAGTATTAATCAACTTTATTCCATTATTATGAGTAATGCAATGTCCTATAGTTAAATCGATTTATAATTATGCCAGATCACATGGCAGGGGGGAAACAAGAACAACAAACAACAGACGGATGTCATTTCTGCTTAAATTCTCCATGTAAATTACAAACTGTTAAGTCAGACAGGGCTTTCTTTGCAGAGCACAACATCCAGATGGAATTTCACCAGCAGAGCAAGAACTGAGACAAGTTTGTCTCAACTTTTTTAAAAGCAAAGTAACCAAATATCTTGCAAACAACACCCAACTCACTTTAGATTTCCCTATTTGATCCTTAGTTCTGCTTTTTGGCATTATTTCAGAATAGAAATCTTTGAGACAACAGTGAAACAAAGCCATTTTGGCAAAAGAGGAGACATACATGAGACAATTTCATGTGTTGCTGACATCATCACCATAGGATGAATCTTATTGTCCAACATGGACATCTACAGAGGTGAATCTTCAGGTACATTTCTGATGAGTGGTGTGTATTACAGCATCCTTCCAGCTCCTCCAAAATGTGGTTCTGTACATAAGAAGCATCTCTTTCATGTGCTACTTTATTCTAGTTTAATCCTGCTGAATATCAGAGTACCAGTGGTAAATCCAGAGTCCTTAACATATACTAAACTGCAACCTGTCACCTCCCTGAGGCTGATAAAGCAAGCTCTTGTGTAACTCTTCCAAATAAATGACAGAGCTGAGTTATCCCTATAATTTGGAGATACAAAGAGGTACAACATTATACACAGGTAGTTTAATATAGTTCTTAGCAATATGAAACCAGTTAGTCAGAAATATTTGATTGTTCATCAATTAGTCAGAAAACTCTAGCTGCTCTAAACCTATCTCTGACAACTCTATTGCAGATGCAAGTTCATCTAATTTGGTTCATCACAATGAATTTGATTCAAAGTGAATATCAGAACATTTATTTGTTCTGATAGGTTGCTTAGCATTAAAAAATGCTCTTAAGAATTGCTTGTGAGTCTGCTTTCATGCTGTTGCAGAGCAGCTAACTTCTTAGGCACATTTGTATTCACCTTGTCTTTGCCATGGATGTATTAACCATTGTTGAGAGTTATACTGTTTAATTAGGGAAAGGAATAAAAGATTACTGTAGAATAGTTATACAGGTACAGCATAATTTTTCTGTGGGAAAAAAACCCAAACACACACATATTCCAAAGACTCATCTCCAAAACAGTTTTGGCAACTCGTGATGTATTTTGAAATGGCAGTTGTTGGCAGGAGAGATAGATGCTATATTTTTATCCTCATAGCCTTAAGTCATAGAGTCTGTGTGTTCTTTTCAACACCAGAAATCAACCTTTTAGGATGTTCCAAAACTTACAATTGGCAAAGTACATTATAGACTACACACTATCAAGATAAGATAGCAAATATTTTTCTTTGTAGTATTTTATGGTTTACATTGTAAAATATTATGGGAAAATGCAATGAAGCAGAAATATATAAGGCAAACAAAATTTATTTATATTGCAAACATATGTGGACCATTCATTATTCATTCTCAGAAGGCTAGCTATGTTTGAAAGTTATGGAAGATATCATCATGAAATATCTGTTTCAGAACACTTTTGTGACAGAGTATCTTAGGTCAAGCGGAACAGGCACACGTGTGGTTGCATCGCTTACTGTTAAATGTAAAATTATGTTTACATTTATGATTAAACCCAGAAAATACACTCTCAGGCAGAACTGGAATCACTGATTTTGTTTAGATACTAAGCTGAACATCTTGACAAAAGTAGTAGTCAAGTCATAAGACTGGGGAGAAAAGTGCTGTCAAGAAAATGTGGAAAGACATATTTACCTTGTGCAACTCATAGTATTGCCTGGCACCTACTCCTCCTTGCTCTTCCCCTGTCCATAGCACCAGGCGCAGTGTCCTTTTTGGACGAAGACCTAAAACACAGATTTTAATATTAAAAATGGATATATTTTAAGCAATTTTTGCATTGGTCTCCAGCCTTCAATGGATGAAAAGCCTGTTATTTCCACAAACCAAACACAACCAATATCAAGTGTAGGTTTTTCTGTCTAGAATACTTTTTTCTTGTTTAGGGAGAAAGACTGGGGTGTGGGGAAAGAGTCCACATGAGGAAGAAGTGGGCACTTGGGGTGCTGCTACTAATTGCAGTAGCACAAGAGAAGCATATTTTGGAGACATACTGAAAGTGTCTGAAAACACACCAGAAAGTAACTACCTTGATAGATTTTTGAAGCATGTGCTTTTGTCATTGTGGTGGTCTGCCATAAATAATACACATCTTCTTCGTAGCAGAGCCAAATCAAATTTTCATGAAAACTACCATTGCTTTGTCATGGTTAATTTATTACAAGTAATTGAAAATGAGCTGCTGGATTTTTATGAGAAATGTTTATCCATTTCAAGAACTGAGAGGCTATGTAATATTATTTTGCTTTTTATCAGAGAAATGAAAAGCAGCAATCTGTACTTTGGAATCTGAAAGAGTCAGCTGATAAATGTATGTATGACTTTCTGAAACAAGGCAAACATGAAGCCATTTTCTATTTTGCTATGGTAGCTCAGTCAGAAAGATAAGTTCTCAGATAAATTTGGAAACCATTTTTGCCATGGCAGAACTGATCAGATAGAAGTTGCTTCCTTCTATTTATTTGTTTCTTTCTATTCATAAATTAATATATTGAGAGAAACTTGAGAGCATGGAAGAGCAAACAGATAAAGAAAAAACTGTTCTCTGTGCAGTGGAATGCTAATTATATTAGAGAAAAAAATTAAAAAAAAGACATGAGGCGATTATCACAACTGATAAAGCATAAAGTACCACACACACTTTTGTACCAAGGAGAAAATAATATCAGTATCACTGTCAAAACTTATTTCATCTCCTAACTGAAATGGATGAAGACTGCCAATATACTTGACCTTCATTAATTTTTTTCTTTTGACACAATGAATATGATCTGAAGATTTCTTTCCTGAAACTACATGCTAGCAATCCTCAGAACTGAAGGCAGAATATAGAAGGAATACCCCAAATCTGAATTAAAGAACCTGGATTTTCCAATATTTCATAAAGAAGTGCAAACAAGTTTAAAGGTGTATTTTCTGAATGTTGATCTGTTGATTGTAAACAGAAAGGTTGTCAAACTTCATTACTTGAAAGACCTGCACACCTCCCAGTGGATTCCCCCACTCTCCTAAATCACAGCAATAAAGGATTAGACTCCTTTGCTTTTCAAATTAGTCAGATTACTTAAGAGGTAAAATTGAGATAATAAAATAGCTATTGGTTTGAAGTCACAAAGATTTAAGCCCAAAATAACCACAAATGTGTCAGCAGCTTGGTTAGAAGAAGTGGCTGTAAAAAAGAAATATTGCTGGTATAAAACAGAGAGGCCAGTGCTGTAGTATGGTTCCAGCAGGAGTTTAAGTGGAAAAAGGAGGTTTATTTGTGATATCACAAAAAGCAAAGTGAAGTCCAATCTCCAGCCTGTGCAGGTAGCTTTGGCAGGAAATGCTTAAGACAGGTAAGCAGCAACTTCTGGCTCCTCTCAGGCAAAAATCAAGCTGCTTTAGTCTGCCACTGCTACCCTAAGGGAGACTTGGGGATTTGGGCCAGTGATCAGGGGGTCCTCATGGTTGGCTCAGATGGGCTGTAACCTCAGCTCCTGCTCTCCAGGAGCTTGGGATGATATCAGCTCACTTGCAGAAGACATTTGAGATTCTTATGGCCCCTCCCTGCCCATCATGGCATCTGTCCTTTGAAGCTGGGGAAACAGAAAAGCCCTGCTGAGCTTTGGCCTTTCCAGTCTGGGATCTGGTGTATCAGCTCTTCCCATCTCACGGATTCCTGTCAGCAAATTCATTTGTGCGTTCTACTGAAATTAAATGGGCAACTTTAAAAAATAAAAATTTGGAAGCTATGGAGGCAGTTATTTTAAATACAAACAAAGTCTACAGAGGAAAATTTAATTTCCTCATTATCTTAATCTGAAAACGATAAGTATTTATCTACTTGTCATTAAAACCACAGCTAATCTGACCAAAGAACAGCAAACAAATCCAGGATTCAGAAGTAAAATCGCTAAGAATATTCTCAATGCATGTTTTTATTGCACAAAAAAAAAAAAAAAAAAAAAAAAAAAAAAAAAAAAAAAAAAAGTGTACTGTACTCAAGTTACAAAAGTTTTTAAAAATAATTTTAACTCTTTTGGTTTGCTTCTTAAAAACTATTGGATCCTAAGCAAGGTATCATCTTCACAAAATCAGAAGTCTTTCAGATCACTGCCCGAATATGTACTGAAAAGACATGATAAAATAGCAATTGGGCTAGAAAACTATGTTTTGTGATGGGTACAACATATAGAGGGGTGAGTAGGCAATTTTAAAATGAAGGAAAACTGTTACACAAGTAGAATTGTACCTCTTTCCTTGCTATGTAAATAAATTATTACATAGTATTAAAAATAAAGAGGCTATCAGAAGAAAAAAGCTACAGATGAATTTCCAACTCTCCGCTGTTCTAGAAAAATATATTATCTTTTTTTTTCTCCCTTCTATCTTGTCCTTAGCTGAAATAAAATCATAGTTTACCACAAAGGTGCATTTTGGGAATCAGCCTCTAAATGATTACGGTTTATCTCAAGCATAAAAGATACCATGGGCATGTGGACTCACAAGTTAAAGAATGAAATAAAAACATTGATATGGTCGATCTAAGACTAAGAATACATCTGTAGCAAGCACAGCAGGACACCTGCTCTATTACACTCCCTCTGTGCTGGAGTGGCTGCTATCCTTTCCTGCTCCTTGGTACCACGAACACTTCAGTCATACCAATGTGCAGGTCTTACTGACTCTATTTTCTGTTTCTTTTCAATCATCATAGATTGCTCACATTCACGGATAACAGCAGCAAGACCTGAATTTTTTATCTTATGTGTCTTGCTCATGCTTGATAGAATTGAGATAATCCCACACAGCAAAACTGAAATGTATTGTTTGGTACGTGCAGAGACAAATCATAATGGCCAGACACACGTCAAGCAAAAAAATAAACCCACTTCACTCTCAATATAGCTTACAAGTCAGGAAGGAGAACTTGAATCATCTTCTCAAAATCAAAATAGAGATCAGTACTATAAACACAAAATTTTCTTCAGTAACTATTTTTCTACTTTATAAACATAAATCCTTCCTGATGGGGAGAATCACAGAGCTAAAGTACTCTCTAAGAAGACAGTATGTAGATAGCTAACAATGTCATTTTAAGACTGACTAGCCTTATATGAGGCATACAAGCGAACTGCAAATGGAGGTGAGTAGATTAACAGGTGTCAGGGTTTAACTTCAGCTGGCAGCTGAAGCCCCTCACAGATGCTTGCTCACTGCCCCACCAATGAGAAAAGGGAGAAAATCAGAAGGATAAAAGCAAAAAACCTTGTGTGTTGAGATGAAGACAATTTAAAAGGGAAAGCAAAAGCTGTACACACAAACAAAGCAAAACAAGGAAGTAATGCTTTCCTAAGACCCTGCATAACTGGCCTGGAAAAGCCTTGATCGGAGCTGAAAGTAGAATAAATTGCACTGTCAGTTGAGGGAGGTGATTCTGCCCCTCTACTTCCCCTGGTTAGACCCCACCTGCAGTATTGCATCCAGCTCTGAAGTCCTCAGAGCACAGAATATGGACACGTTTAAGTGAGTCCAGGGGAGGGTCACAAAGATGACCTTCCAAAGATGGAACTTCTCTCCTATGTGGAAAGGCTGAGACAAGAGAAGGCTCCAGGGGGACCTTAGAGGAACCTTCCAGTAACTGAAAAGAATCAACAAGAAATGAGGACAGACTTTTTAGCAGAGCCTGTGGCAATAAGGACAAGGAGCAATAGTTTTAAATTAAAGAGATGAGATTTAAGGAAGATGCTCTTTACAGTGAGGGAGGTGAAACACTGTCACAGGTTGCCCAGAGAGATTTTGGATGCCCCATCCCTGGAGAAATTCAAGGTCAGATGCAACAGGGCTCTGAGCAACCTGACTAAGTTGAAGCAGTTCCTGCTTATTACAGGGGCGTTGGACTAAGTGACCTTTAATGGCGTTTTTCAACCCAAACTATGTTTCTTTATGTTCTCTAACTTCTAATACTCCCTAAGTCATAAATATATTGGCTTTAGGAGCTGCTAGGGAGAGGTAAATATAGATAAATCATCCTCAAGTATTATCCTCTGCTGCACTGAACATACATAAGCTATGCCCTTTTATGCATTGTTACCCATTTCTTTAAAAGATATTTATACAAAAAAAGTATCAAGATACATGATTATGTTGCTGAAATTCTTTAAATTCTTATTACACTCCCTACCTTTTTCAAGTTTGGAGCTGATTAGACATAGGTGATTTACTGTGTGCCATTATCTGGGATATTTCTATAATGCATGCATTTCTCATAAAATACCTGTGATTTTCAAAATTTCTGCCACAGCATAAAATAAAATAAAATAAAATAAAATAAAATAAAATAAAATAAAATAAAATAAAATAATAATAAAAAAAAGTAGTCCACATTTTGCTGAAGAAGATAAGAACTCATTATCAAAAACAATGGTACAATCTGGTAATACCTGATTTATATATCCTGTGGTACAGGCAAGGAAGAGAAAAAGATCTTACTGCTAGCAACTTGTTTTCCTGCCTAATTTCAAAGAATATACATACAGAAATAAACTGTAATCAATAGGATGATAGTAATAACACAGTTAATTGAAGATGTCCAGACTTTTCCTCTGAAGACCTGGAAGAAATCTCAATTCTGAACCAGGAGGACTTTGGCTTTTACTCGTTATAAACAGCCCTCTATGGTTTAGACAATTGATCTCACTACTTGTGCAGAAAAGTGCCTGTGTACTCATTTATTTAAGAAGAAATTCGGTTTTTTTTAATTCAGTGACAAATAATGATTTCACAGAGAAAATCATAGAATCATAGAATGATTTGGGATGGAAGTGACCTTACAGATCATCTAGTTCCAACGTCTCTGCCATGGGCAGGGACATTTCACTATGTCAAGTTGCTCAGAGCTCCATCCAGCCTGGCCTTAAACGCTTGCAGAGACGGGGCATCTGCAGCTTCTCTGTGCAACCTGTGTCAGTGCCTCACCACCCTCACCACCTTATACAAGGAATTTAGATTCCTTCCAAATATCTAATCTAAACCTACTCTCTTTAAGTTTGAAGCCATTGCCCCTTGCCCTGTCAGTACATGCTCCTCTAAGTAGACTCTCCTTTCTTGTAGGCTTCCCTCAGGTACTGGAAGGTCACAATCAGGTCATCCCTAAGCCTTCTCTTCTCCAGGCTAAACAATTGCAGTTCTCTCAGCCTTTCCTCACAGGAGAGGTGCTCTCTCCTTGTAATCATCTTCATGGCCCTCCTCTGCACTCACCCCAGCAGGTCCACATCCTTCCTTATCCTGGGGTCCTCAGAGCTGGATGCAGCACAGGTGGGGTCTCACAAGGGGAGACCAGAGAGGCAGAATCCCCTCTCTTACCCTGCTGGCCATGTAGTTTTGGATGCAGCCCAGGACATATTTGGCCTTCTGGGCTACAAGTACACATTGCCAAGTCATGGCCACCCTCTCACCCTCAAGTCCTTCTTCGTAGACCTTCAAAGTTAAAAGCTTCTAAGTTAAAAGCTTCCAAAAATAAGACAAAGAATAGCTGAAAAAAATCCTTTTAGTATTACTTAAACCTTGATTATAACATATTTCTAATTCTCTAGTGAAGCTCAAATTAGACACGGGGAACAGCTTTTGGCTTCAGAAACTATCTCTCTTTTCTTCCTAAATCAGTCTAATGCAGTGCAATCTCCTTGATTTTTGTCTGTTGATAGCTTCTTTTTGCGGCACTGAGGACAAAGCACTGCAAAAAATAGCACTGGGAAGCAAGTAAACCTCTGAGTGTTGAAAGTCTGGAGTAAAGAGAGATGAAGTCTGGAGCAGAAGAACTGAAGCACTGCAGGAAGAAGATAGAAAATGGTCAGGTCTGTGGCTGGGGAGGGGGAAATCTAAGTGGAGTGATGAGCCAAGCCGGGTGCTGCAGCTCAGTCTCACCTTGGGCTGTCAGCTTGCTCAGAAACATGTTTTGGGGGTTGAGAGGACACAACTCTGCCACTGGCACAGACTGTGAGCAGCTGTTTGGAGAGGCCCTTCAAAGAAGGCACAGGGGCACAGCAGTGCCCAAGCTGAGCCAGTCTAGCCAAGGACTGGATTTCCAGAGCACCAGCAGCCTTGACAGCAGTGCAGCAAAACACTGAGATTACACAAGCAATTTTCCTGGTTTTAAGGGGGCAGAGGGGCAGATTTGCAGAAGAGTGGAGAAGGGAAATGTGAGAGGTCTAAGATAGATTTATTTTCAAAAAGCAATGCAATATCCAAGAGGAAATGTCAAGGAAGGAGCTGGGTATACGAGACTGGAAGGGAAATCTGTGAATGATTTGCAAGTCTAGTAACTAAAAATAACATGGATTAAGCCTTTTGACTGGGGAGGTGAGAGAGAAGAGGGAAGCCAAGCCCAGAGCCTGGTGCTTATGGGCTGCAAGTCAGGTACCAACAGTGCCAGAGGGAGGGTTTCTCTGTGGACACCTTCCTGCCCACCTGGCAGCACAGCTCAGGGGCACTTCAGATGAGAAGTACTGCCAAATGTGCTTGTCTGCATATGGAGTTTTCAACAAAGAACTGGTTCGTGTAGTGTCATGAAGCCATTACAAGTAATTTGTACTAAACAAAAGAGGAAAGAAAAAAAAAAAAAAGGAGAAGAAAAGGGAACACAAACTTGCCTGTGTACAAAAACAAAGCTCAGAGTCAGTAGAGAACTCCTCCACCCCATGCTTTGCTCTGGTCCTGTCAACGTGTTCTCCAAGTCCCACAAAAGGAATAAGACACTGTCCACCTTTAAAACACACCTTAATCCTCTTCAGGAACACATTCTTCCTTAAGGGTATTTATGATCTCATCAAATCGTGGCACAGAAAAGGCAGTGTGGGGCCCACTCCCAAACACTCTGGGATTACAAATATCAGACATGGTTCAATCTTAACAAGACGTGGGTCTGTATTCTGCCTCTGCTGCCCCACTCTTTGGATTAGAAAAACAAATCTGTTAGGCTATTCTGAAAGCTGATGAGTCAGAAAATGAAGCAGGCACACTTCTGTCTCCATATTTAAAATTTATACCTTAAAAAAAAAAGACAGCAAGGACAAGATGCCCCTTTATTTCATTTGGGAAGGATTTTAGCACTTCACCATGTCAACCATGTTAGAGATTTGAAAAACAAAACACACAACAACTAGCATTGGAGGTTTTTAAGATTTTTATAGATAATCAAAGCTCAGATTTTTTTTGAAATTTCTGGGTAAATTAAAGCTTGCAGAGAAGCAGCAGTCCACAATACAGAGGGCAAAATTGCTATGGAAGTCTGTATATCTAAATTTACCACCAGATTAGCAACCTTTTATGTTTGCAGTCACCCCTCTGCTATGTCAACACAGTATGAAAATTGAAGATTTAAGTACTTGCTAAATATGTATTCAACCAAATGTTAAAATGAAGGAATAAATGCATTTGTAGTGTAACAGCATATGCAGATATTTCATACCAAGTGGATTTAATAGAATTGAAAACGCGAAGGTCAGAATAAAATACTCAGCTTTTGGAAAGTGAAAAGAATGTAAGAACAAGAAGTTAATATCAGGCATATTTGATTAAAGAAGAAAACTAGAAACTGCAAAAGTAGTCATTTAATTATGTTTCACAACATATCTCCTAGACAGCAAACAACTACACCACAAGTAATTTAGAAAAATGTTTAACAAAATATTTTGCAAGCATGTTAAAATTGCATTTATATGACTTCAATTAAACTAGCAGAAAAGGAATTACTCTGGTGATCATGTTTTTAATAAAACATATCTTTAGTCCTCATATATTAGCCAGTGAATTTGGACTGGAGAAATGTAACTTCATAGAAAGACTACAGTGAACTGTATAAAAATCTGTCTAATGGTTTTCCAGTTGCATTAGTCATGTGTATAATTCAGATGAGAGTTAAAATTTCAAATTTAAAAAAGTTTTAAGGGGGAAAAACTGTCTAATCAACTCCTTATGAGTAATAATAACTCAGTTAGTACCTTAAAATTCTTCTATGCATTGTTTTAAAAACATTTCTGTAGTTTTCTGTATCTTTTTCTTATGAAACAGCAATTCGGTTGTGCCAGATCCATGTCTACATCTATACGAAAGCTAATTTATAAAACCCCAGTCCAGCTTAATGCTGGCAAATAGACAAAGAGGGGAAACAGCACATATCATCTATCACCATACTTTTCTCCCTTTTTCATGTTTCATCATTGTCTAGGAATGCAGGAAGGCTGCGTGTAAGGTGTGATGACTAGGATTAGATTTTGTCAACAATCACTCTTCCTTCATCAAGCTACTCTAGCAGCAATGGCATCACCATCCTACCCTGGGTGTGAAAGGAAAATGTTCCCTATTCATCCACTGGACTGCTGGTATTCACTGGTTCTGGCAGCTCCCCACAGCAAATGTTTTCTTACATGGAAGAACAGGACTCTCAGAAGCACTTTGAGGCACAGTCCAAGCAGGAGACTTCCTGGTCTAAGGCAGCATGCAGACATGACTGAACATGGGCTCAGTGCACAACACAACAGCACAGGCAGGGAACTGTTCACTCTGTATCACAACCCACCACTGCAGTGGTCTTTGGAGTGTAGCCCTTCCTGGAGTCTGCACTGACCACTTCAGCAGAAGCAAGGGTTCAGATAGCATTCCCTGGCAACACCTTACACTGGCTGCAGTTCAATAAATTGAAGAGAAAGAGGAGAAGTTTGTCATTTGACAAATTCACAGCTCAGCCATTGACTTCTGAAGATGTCCCAGATTGAGCAGTAGCTCATGGATAGGTAAGCACCTCTGGGCTTGGCAGGGCATCAAGAGTTGGCTAGCAATAAAGCAAGAGAGACCCAAACACAGCCAGGAAAAGCTAGAAAATACATTTCTTGAACAAGGAAAGAAAGCTTGTGGGGAAATGTTGCTGAAAGAAATGTGGGATGTGAACAAAGAAACAGTTGACTGATTCTTCCTATGCTAGCAGAGATGGGACTCTGAAAAGAAACTAGACTGTAGTGTCAAGTAACATACCCCATCAGTTTCTCTTCTCAACAGGAAAAAAAAAATGATTCCACATGTTTTAATTAAAAAGAGATATAACAATTATAATTTTTGAAGTTTTTCAGAATAAAGCACTAAAATTCATCCATCAAAATCAACTGGATTTCTAACTCCAGTAAGTTCCCTACTGCTGTTAGGAGACTTAAAATACTATGTTTGAAAACTTGACACTGCCATAAAATAACCTTCTAAAGAACTTTCTCTATTATTGTCATCATTCAGTTCCTTCAAGCTCCCTTTAGGGATGAAAGATCTGCATTTCCAGCAGTAGAGTGTGAGGTGGCTTTGGCAGGACTGGAGGAAGGCAGAACACCCATGTCCTCAGCTTGGAAATGCCCCTCAGCCAAGCAATGTGGGAGCACAGCTGGATTAGGAGCAAAGAGGCAGCACTGGCTAAAGCTCTGAAACCATAGGAACATACTAACTGCTTCTTGCTCAAATGCAAGTATGACTCCAGAGCAAGAAGAGCTGCAGGCTTCAAAGGTTGGGAAGGGAGCACACAAATATCTCCTTCACAGAAACTGACAACCACCATCCACAACCAAGTCCTGCAAACTGTCCAACCAAAGACAAAATATGGCAGCAAAATAAATTCTGTGGGATTTTATGGGAATGTACTATGTGTAGCTGCTTAGCTAGTCCTTCATCTCACCTGGACTAGCAGTTTCTTTTGTAAATCTTGTGTGAGAGAGGGGATGTGAGAAGCTGTGTTTCAAATGACACCAAAGCACTAACTGGACCAACATGAAAATGCTGAGGTAAATTACATTGGCCAGCTCCAGAAAAGCTCTTTTTTGCACATAAACTAACAAAATAACAAAATTTTAGAATTAAAAATGCAACCTGAAAACAAATTGGATCTGAGATTTCTAGGCTGTAATTAGCATCACAGCTGTTGTTCTGTAAAACTAGAAAACCACAATTTGCTTGAGTGCTGTCTCCTATGGCTTCCAAAGGCCCTCATCACACCACATTACAGGTCATGCAACACCCCATGGATTCCCTCAGCTTAAAGATGTAAACCTCATAACCTTTCCTCTCTAAAACACCTCCAGTGTCTTCCCATCAACTCTTAATTGCCCCAAATAACACTCTCAATACTTCCATGGAGATATTTGCAATCTATCACACAGAGTTGGCAGACAGATTAAAAGGAAAGAGACTGGTGATTACCACAATGCTACACCTGTTCTGGTAACCAGGTGTTTGCTATCTTTAAGGAAAGAATAAAAGTGTTTTCTTCCTGCCTCTCCTCAGGTGGGACTCAAATGCACCTGCCCATCTATCCTCAGTCACCCATTTGAAAAGTATATCAGAACTTCCTATTCTAAATATTTTTATGCCTTTGTCAAAATTAGTTAAAATAGATCAAAAGATTAAAGCCTGCATAGGGTTGGGCAGGGCAGCAGCTGCCAGATACTGCAGAAGAGAAACTGCACACTGTATAAGTTTACTGCCATGGACACTCTGCCTGTAAGTGTAGAAGGGTAATTTCTTCAGCATCAGAAATCCTCATCTAATCACAACAGCCTTGGATTCCCTGAAGGAAAGGGAGTTTACCAGTTCAGACCAGTTCACAAACTGCCTCAGCAACTCTAAAAATGTCTCTATTCCCAGTAAAAGGAATAAAGACTAATAACCAGCTGAAATGTTTGTGTTTCTTCACATAAACCACTTTTGTGGAAACATTTCCAGTTCTTCCTTTTTTAAGCACATCAGCCATGAAGCAGTTTGCCATAGATCTTGGCTATCAGTGGCATATGCCCTGATAGCCAAGTGCTATTATGTTTTTCTTTCCTTTGTGCTTCATTAAACTTCATTATTAATGAAAAGACCCCTTTGAACACCAATAGTCAGTATGGCCATTACTGAATTTTTCTGAGATTAGCTACCAGCAAAGCAAGCATCCATGAGAGTTTAGTTGAAACAGAGAACCTGATATGGATGCATTAAGGAAAATGCTTCTTTTTACTCTGGTCAGGAGAAGTCTATAGCCAGCATGGGCACCAGCAGGTGCACAAGCTGGTACTGAGGTCTCACTACATGTTGCTGAAGGGGATGTTTTGAGTGTGAAATTGCAGCTGCACAGAAAACATGGAAAGATTCACCTTGTTAAAACATAAACATCTAGAAGTCCACATTTGGTGGAAGACGAGCAGAGAGATATTAAAGCTGTTAGAAGCAAAGTATTCAGACAGACTGAAACTTTCCACTTGTTAGCTCTTCTGCTTTCCAGAGCTAAGAGAATGGTTAAAGCTTTAAACAGTGTTCAACAGATCACAATCAGCCCTATGCTTCTAAGGTGCTGCTCTTCTGATATGTATACATGGGATTTTATATCAATGAAATACTTTTATTCCACTCTGCTAATATAATTCCAAACAGTTTCAGTTCAGTCTTTCATGTAGTTGCCTTTGCCTGAAAAAAGAAACAACATTCATGTGAAGTTAAAATGGAAATGGGAAAAAAATGCTACCAAATGTTTGAAGTTTTGAAGACTATGTAAAACTCCTTCAGATTGTACTGGACTGGTACATGTCCTTGTTGGGAGTGTGTAACTATTATGAGGTCTGGAAAGCCAAAAAACTCAAAAGCAAAGAAAAACAAAAAAGAAAAAAAAAAAAAATCTACCAATATGGCACAGAAACTGCCACCTCAGTTAAAAAACCTAAAAGCTAATACTGAAGATCCAGGAAATATGAGGAAGTATAAAGGCCAATACATTAAGTAACTGATTTACTTAGAAAAAAAAGCAAGAACTATTAAAAATCTTACTTGAGGCAAGAAAATAAACTGTATTGCTTAAAATAAAATCTTATCATCTTAAACCATAACTTTAATGTTTTTTCAATTAATTTCATGTATTTGGTCCTAAGCCAATAGCTATTAAATGGTTTTGGGAGGAGGCTATGTTGAAAGTGTGGAATTGCATTTAAATGATAATATTTTTCAAGTATTACGTGAAATTTTCAGAATGCAAATTAACAGGCATAACTTGTGTCTTGCTCGTAAGCCATGTCCAAGGGTCACAGTGATATAATAATGAAATGCTATTAGACCATCACTGAAAAACCTGCTTTAATAGTATAATAGTATTTTGCTTTCCTTAACCCAAAGGACCATGGCAGAAGTACTGGAGTTTTCTTAGTACACAATATAAATTTATATTCTAGAAATCATATTTCAGAATGCTCATTTCAGGTTGAGGATCATATCACCACAGCTGTAAGATCAGTTATACTCCGGTAAATGCAGATACACTTTTTACGGCTACACAATGCACCATGGCTTTAAGATTCCCTGGAAAGAAAAAAAAATTCTTTACATGCATAGAGCCAACTGAGTTGGCTTTTCCTAATTTCAGATATATTTGGTGAATTAGTGTGAGACTAAATTTATCAGGGTCCAAAAGGATATCAAAGTCTCCACAGTTCAAAATACAATGCTCATCCAAACACAATCTATGGAATTGATTTTTAATAAAAGTCATTAATTTGTTTCTCACACGATCTTCACATCTTTTTATTTTGCTGTCCTTTTTTTTTTTTTAATCAGAATTTAAATGCACAAGATATAAAATCTGCATTAACAAATCTACTATGGAGGCCAGTTTGGGAAAGGTGCATGCTCTGTGGTTATCTACAGTTATGAAGATCCAGAAGTCCTCTCCCAGCCTTGTGTTCTTGCAGAACACTTTTACAAGAAGAGCAGAACACAACAGCTGCCCAGAACAGAGGGCATCAGCAAAGGCTCCAACATTTCCCAGCTGAGAGAACACCATTTCACCACAGGTTGCACAGCAAACACACAGGGTTCCTCTACCAGAGAAAATCAAATGTTTAAACAAGAAAGTGATGCATTTCAGTCATGTGTGAAGGGAAATCCAGTGAATAAAAATTATACAATGCCACCATGAACCTGCCCTTAAGAAACACATGACAATTTATTCTGAATGGAATGTGTGGTGGTGCTCGAACTCAGTCCCAGTTAGACTTTTGCAGTTCGGTTTAATAAGTTGTGTTTAATGGTTGTTTGAATTCACATTTATTTCTATTGCTCAAAATGGCCTCCCCTTCCCTCACACCTTCCCGCCAATTCCTGGTTGTCCTGGTAACCCCATCCCATAATAGTTGTTTACCCAATTTCTGTTAAGTGTCAATCTTTTGGTTATATAACTTCCCCACCCCCTCGTTATGCATTCCTCCTCCTCCAGTTACTTGCTATTGGTTCAAAGTTTGTTCATCCCCTTGTTACAAGTTTGAAAAATTTTATGATTGGTCCCACTCACTCCCGCCCCCTGTAACCCACTCAATAAAAAGCCGTGATTTTTCTGGGAAGGTGTCTCTCCGGAGCACCGCCTAGGAGGTTACGCAACCCCTTGGTTGGCTATCCTGAGAGTCCCGCCTTTCTTTTCTGCAACGCATCCGCACCGTTGTTGGGTTGGCTCACTCCTCTAGCTAAGTGACCCCCAGGTTGTGGTGGCGGCAGGGCTGGCCGGAGCCGCACCCTTGGCAGCCGACTGCTACAGTTTGGCGCCCAACGTGGGGCAGCTACGAGTGGGCTGACAGCGGACGACCTGACGGCGGCATCATCGAAGCAGTGCCCTCTTCGTGAGAGCATTGCGGAGGATCCGGTCCATCGGGACCTGTTTGGATTTATCGCTGGTGTCGCGCCTCCCGGTGGAAGCAGCCTTCGGGTGCGCTCCCGGGAGGACGAAGAGGGCAGCCTCGCAGCACCCGACGAGGTCCTCTTCGGTGCGGATCCCAGGTTGCACCACTGTACGGCACGCAGGAACCAGGGAAGGGTAAGCGTGAGTCCCCAACCCTCACCCTACCCCAAAAAGGGGATCCAGCCCAGGAACGCTCTTTGAGCTGTCGTCCTGGGGGGATCAGCCGCGCGGCGCTCGGGGGGAATCGTTTTTTCTCTCTCGGGTTTTGGTTTTGAAGGTTCCTGGCTTTGTTTTGTTTCGTCGGTTTGTGTTTTTGCGTTTCTGGTTGTTGTCTGCGCACGGGCTGCAGAAGCAGTTGAGTTTGTGTTGTGTGAGGCACCTCCGGGGCGGGGGCAGTTGTGGGGAAACTGCCTGACCGGGGTTTTTAGTGTCTGGTTTTGGGTTTTTACTTTGCCTTTGTGTTGTGGTGTGGTCTGAGGTTTCAAGTATGGGTGCAAAGCTTTCCGCAGAGCAGAAACGTGTTTATCATTGTTGTGTTGGTGTGTTAACAGTTAATAAAGTTAAGTTTTCAAATGGAGAGCTTAAGCGGTTCGTCCGCAGGCTCTTCCTGCACTTCCCTAACATCACCCCAGAGGTTTTGACAGAGCCCCGATTTTGGGAGCCTGTCATCTCAAAATTTACTGATTTGGCCGCCTCTGGGGACGAAAAAGCGGCAAAATACCTGTTCTGGTCCCGACAGATTAGGACTGCTGTAAGAAAAATGAAAGGAGTGCAGAAAGGGCAATCTCCACAAGACGGTTTGGTTTCCCCTTGTTCCCCTCGTTCGGTGTCCCGTTCCCGCTCTCCCTCTCCTCGCCGCGGCATCCTCAGGGGTGCAGCGGGCAGATCCCAGCCCGCCAGCCCTGGCCCCCTCAGGACGTCGGTCCCTTGCTCGGGACAGACAGGGCCGTCTGCCCGAGATGTCCGACGGAGCCCTGGCCAGGCTCCCGAGGATTTTTCCCTTCCCCGAACCTTCCCGAACAAACCCCGAGTTCGTTTTAGCATTAGTGGAGAGGAATGCTCCCGAAATGGCGCCCGCAGGGATGAGGCGCAAAATGGCGACGGCCACATGGCGCGGTCGTCCTCCGTGTCCATCTTGCCCGCCATTTTCCCTTCCCCTTCCCAATCCCCTAAGTTTTCTCCTACCAACCCTTTCCTGTCCCCTCCCACTTTCCTCTTAGCTCCTCCCTCTCCTGAGGCCACTCCTTCCTCCAAAACCAAGTGTCCGCCCCTTTCCTATAACCCTCCCACCTACGGCTCCTCCCAAGTTCCCACCCAAAGTCCCTCCTCCAAAGGCGTGTCTTTCCCAGGCTCTGACACGCCCCCCTCATGTCAAAGGCCACTCCCCTTGATGATGCGCAACAGGTCCCGCCCCTCGCCTTCCGATTCCCACGCCCCTTCTTCCAGTTCCCACGCTTGGGACTCGGAGGAGGAGGGGTGGGATCCCGGAAGCGATGACCCTCATGTCCCTTCTCTAGCCCCAGTGACTTACAGGAGGGGTAGGGGAGGGCATGAAGAAGCTAAATGGCAGCAGTTGTCGCAGAACGTGGTTCGGGATCTGATGAAGGCCTTCAAGGAGTATGGACGCACCAGTCCATACTTCCTTGGATTATTAGATGGCCAAATTACCGGGAGCGATGTTGTCCCACACGATCTCAAGTACCTTTTCCGGTGTCTGCATTCTAGAACTGAGTACCAGCTCTGGTTTGCGACCTGGAGAAGGCACTTGCAGGACGCCCTCCCAGGTCTGTTAAATGATCCCGACACAGCTGTCGACAATGAAGGAAACATAATCACGCTGCAACATGTCATGGGGGAGGGTGACTGGGAAACGCCCCAAAAACGAGCTGCGAGGCTTCCAAAGCCACTGCTGAATCAGGTCGCCAAAACAGCAATTAAAGCCTTTACTTCAATGCAGCCTTCCGGCCCATTGGAGTCCTATTTAGATGTTTTTCAGGGGCCCCAGGAGAACTTCCTGCTGTTCGTGGAACGGCTAACGGTAGCTGTAGAACAGCAGGAAGAGGACGAGTTGGCAAGAAAGAGGCTGGTCACTTCCCTGGCATTCAAGCATGCCAATCAGATTTGCAAACAGGCAATGCTGACCTTGCCAAGAAACCCTAAGCCGACTCTCCAGGACTATGTGGAGGTGGTCACAGAGGTGGTCCCCCTGATGACGCCGGTGCGCCCTGAGAAGCGAGAACACCAAAGAAAGGCGGTTAATATCGTGGCAGCTGCAGACCCAACCCCTCGACCAGACAACGCGGCATCGACACCAAAAACACCGAGATCGGGGAGATTTACATCAAAAGGCGCTGCAGATAGACCCTGCGCGTTGTGCGGGAAGCGAGGCCACTGGTGGCAAGCTTGCCCCCTGAGGAAGGAATTTCAAGAATTCAAACAACGGAAAGAGGGAGGAGGAGGAGGAGAGAGGGGAGATGTCTCCCTGCAAAAAAACTAAAAAGGGAGCGCGGGGCCGCCCAGTGCTATGACCCCAATCGGGCGGTCCAAGCCGGGGGAGGGGGAATGGGGAATGAAGATTTGAGCAGTACCGGACATGTGAATTTAACGGACTTGACTTTTTCTCCCCAGGGACAGCAGAGTGGTTCTCTGCAAGGCCCGGGAAGAGATTCGCCGGACAAGACAGTGGACTCCCCGTTGCGGAGTCTCTCGCTTGATGGACTTGACTCAAATGTACCTGTTCCTTTCGCAGGGAAGTCCTTGACGACGAACAGCGAAGGAGTGCCCTTTCATCTGCAGCTGTCTGAGAGTCTGTGGATCCGAGATGACGAGTGGCGCTGCGTGGCGGTTTCTCAAAATCGAGGTACCTGGCACAAAATTGGCACAACATATGTAGTCGTGGGGGACTGTAAACACACGCCACCGGAGATCGAGATTGTTCCCCAAACCACTCCAGCGGATCCCGAGTGGTTTGAGCTCTGGCTCCGCTGCACGAACCCACCCATTTATCTATCAAAGGGGCAGATTATCGCCCAAGCCATACCGTCGCTCCCTGAAAGGGTGTGCCCCGAGGACGATTGTAAGACCTGCCACCCCCAGGTAAGTACAGTCATGAGCATCACACATGCCAGACCTGAGGAGGTGTGCAAATTAAGGGTGGGCGAGGAGACCACCACCGTCAAGGGTCTCCTTGACACGGGGGCGGACGTGACGGTAATCCCAGAACACCTATGGCCGTCACGTTGGCCGTTGCAAACAGTGGTTGAGCAAGTTGAAGGTGTAGGAGGCCTTCAATTGGCTAAGAGGTCTAAAAACATGGTACAAATTAAGGGGTACAAAGGGCAATTGGCCAACGTAAAGCCCTTTGTGTTGAATTACAAGGCACCCTTGTGGGGGAGAGATGTCCTGGCCCAGTGGGGGGCAACAATTGGATTCCCTGACCCTCCACAAAATTTTCGGGCTGCGGTCACTGAACAGCGCCCCACCCAAAAACTGAATTGGAAGACAGATTCCCCAGTTTGGGTGGAACAGTAGCCGCTTTCAAAAGAAAAATTGAAGGCGCTGAATGAGCTCGTGGAGGAGCAACTCCAAAAGGGTCACATCGAGGAGACCACGTCTCCTTGGAACACTCTGGTGTTCGTAATACAGAAATCCGACAAGACCCGATGGAGGCTTCTCCAGGACCTCAGACAAATCAATGAGGTAATTGAAGACATGGGATCTCTCCAACCAGGGATGCCTTCCCCAGCCATGTTACCCCAAAATTATAATTTGGCAGTGATTGATATTAAAGATTGTTTTTTTCAAATTCCTCTGCACCCTGATGACGTGCCACGGTTTGCCTTCTCGGTTCCTAACATCAACCGGGAAGCCCCAAGGAAGAGATATCACTGGAAGGTGCTTCCGCAAGGGATGAAGAACAGTCCCGCCATCTGCCAGTGGTACGTCTCTTCCTTGCTGACCCCCGTGCGTGCAGCCGCACACCAGGCCATCATCTACCATTATATGGATGATGTACTTGTGTGCGCCCCCACTGACGACCTGTTGGCACATGCGCTTGACCTGACAGTGGCTGCACTGGTTGCTGCAGGGTTCAAGTTGCAGGAAGCAAAGATTCAAAAGATGCCACCATGGAAATATCTTGGTCCTGAAATTAACAAGCGGACCATTGTTCCACAGAAATTGGCTATTAAAACTGACATCAAGACCTTAGCGGATGTGCACCAGCTGTGTGGGGCTTTGAACTGGGTGAGGCCTTGGCTGGGTCTTACCACCGAGGACCTAGCACCTCTTTTCGGTTTATTGAAGGGGGGAGAGGGGTTGAGTTCCCCTAGGTCACTCACCCCAGAGGCACGGAAAGCCCTAGAAAAGGTTCAAGATCTGCTGTCCACCAGACAGGCAAATCGATGTCATGCTAATCTGCCTTTTCGATTTGTCATCTTAGGTAATCTGCCGCACCTCCATGGGATGATATTCCAATGGGACAGCGGGGTGATCAGCATACCCCGGAAGGACCGAGGCGGGAGGGATCCTCTTCTAATCATAGAGTGGGTCTTTCTCAGCCATCACCGGTCCAAGAGGATGACGTGCCCCCAGGAGTTGATGGCTGAACTAATCCGGAAGGCCAGAGTCCGCATTAGAGAACTGGCCGGTTGCGACTTTGAGGTGATTCACGTGCCAATTAGGTTGAACACGGGCCAAATTTCAAAAGCAATGTTAGAGCACTTGCTTCAAGAGAACGAAGCACTTCAGTTTGCCCTGGACAGTTACACTGGTCAAATTTCGATCCATCGGCCTGCCCACAAAATTTTTAATTCGGACGCTCAATTTAAATTAAATTTAAAGAGTGTTCGGAGCAAAAGACCGCTCGAAGCCTTGACAGTTTTCACAGACGCGTCCGGAGGATCCCACAAGTCCGTGGTGACTTGGAAAGATCCTCAGACTCAGCAGTGGGAGTCTGACGTTGCTGAGGTAGAGGGATCCCCTCAGATTGCTGAGTTGGCCGCAGTCGTCAGGGCCTTCGAAAGGTTCTCTGAACCGTTTAATTTGGTGACCGATTCGAGCTATGTTGCAGGTGTAGTGTCCAGAGCGGAGAACTCAGTTCTCCAGGAAGTGACCAACATTGCTTTGTTTAAGTTGCTCTCGAAGCTGATTAAGCTCATCTCCCACCGAGAGCAACCGTTCTACGTGATGCACACCAGATCGCACACGGATTTGCCGGGGTTCATAGCGGAGGGAAACAGGAGGGCTGATGCTCTCGCTGCCCCTGTCGCTAAGGCCCCGCTGCCTGACGTGTTTCAGCAGGCAAAGCTCAGCCACCAACTTTTCCATCAGAATGTGCCAGGTCTGGTCCGGGGATTCAAGCTGACCCGAGATCAGGCCAAGGCCATTGTGGCGACCTGTCCCAGCTGCCAGCAACATGCAGTCCCAACGATGCATGCGGGGGTCAACCCCCGAGGACTGAGCAGCAACGAGGTGTGGCAGATGGACGTTACTCACGTCTCCCAGTTTGGGAGGCTGAAGTGCGTCCATGTGTCTGTGGACACCTTTTCTGGAGCGGTCTATGCCTCTGCCCACACAGGGGAGAAGGCGGGGGATGTGATTAAACACCTTCTCCAGGCCTTTTCCTTCTTAGGCATCCCTAAGGTCATCAAAACAGACAACGGGCCAAGCTATGTCTCCAAGGAATTCCACAACTTCCTGCAGCAATGGGGAGTAGAACACAAGACTGGCATCCCCTACTCCCCGACAGGCCAAGCAATTGTGGAGAGGACTCACCAAAACATCAAAAGAGTCCTCAATCAACAGGAACAAATTTTGAAATTGGAGTCACCCCAAATTCGATTGGCCAGGGCCTTATATACAATTAATTTTTTAAATTGCTCATTCGAGTTCATGAATCCTCCCATAATCAGACATTTTGGAGGAAATCCAAATTTAAAATTGGAATCCAAGCCGCCAGTTCTCGTCAAGGACCCGGAGACCATGAGAATAGAAGGTCCACATGATTTAATTACTTGGGGACGCGGGTACGCCTGTGTATCGACACCCACCGGGCTTAAATGGGTGCCGGCCAAGTGGGTGAGACCTTATATTCCCAAAGCCTCCAAGGAGTCAACCCATCAGGTGAGAAGTGCAACCTGGCGGAGAAAAAGGAAGCCCGTTGGTCCGGAGGAGGAGAGGTCCGCTCCTTCCTTCCCCATTCCTCGCTGGCTTTTTGTTAACTAATTTGTTTTCTGTTTTTGAGTTGCAGATGACACCAGCCGGATTCCATCCGAGAGCCCCAGGAGGACGACGCTTGTTCCACCTAATCGTCGTCCTGACCATCCTTAGTCAAGCCATGTCCTGGGTCGTGCCTCAACCAAAGGCAAACGTCTGGAGGACCCTTGCCAGAGCCATGGGACAGGACCACATCTGCCTGTCCCAGGGCTCTGCGAAGGACCCGATAGCATCGTGCCTGGTGGGGATCCCGTTCCAGGAGTCAGAGCTCCCCCCTGAACTCCTGCGAATGAAGGAAGAGTTTAATGAGAAGCCCTTTCCCCAATACAGCCGCCATTATAGCGTTGATCGCTCCCTTCCCTACCCGATAACTAACCCCTTCACGCTTTGGAAAAATTGGGTCCAATCCAACACCCTCCCCGTTTCCCCTGATGAGCCCCAGGAGCTGGAACTCCTGGGGTCTTCCCCGGCCCCATTTTGTGTTCAGTTTGTGTATGTCCCTACCCCCTCCGCCGAAAAGTTTTATCATTTTTTGCAAGAGAAAAAGGTTTATCATACAACATCCTGGTGCGGACAGACCGCACATGTCAGAATGGCTTCCACCCTTTCCCATAAGCCCCTTACCCTTCCCAAAGGAACTTTCCTAATTTGCGGCGATAGGGCTTTTAACGGCATCCCCTCTCGCCTTCTAGGAGGGCCATGTACTATCGGTAGATTGAGCCTGTTAGCCCCAAACAAAACCACGATCATGGATTGGATTGTAAAAAATTCTACCCGCGTACTCCAAAAAAGAGACCTGACCGACCTCGACCCGGATTGCGATTCGGACGTTATCCACTGGTCCAAGGCAAAGGCAACAGCCATCACGATTTTTCTGCCTTGGGTCTCAGTGGCCAAATCGTTGGGAGAATTAGGTCGATTGGAGTGTTGGGTTGCTAAACAGGCAAATGTTACGTCTGCCGCTCTTTTGGACCTCCTAGCAGACGAAGAAATAACCAGGAAAGCGACGCTACAGAATAGAGCAGCCATAGACTACCTCTTGCTCCTCCACCATCACACGTGTGAGGAGTTTGAGGGTCTATGCTGCTTTAATCTATTCTCCAGGGCGGAAAACGTTCGAACATCCATTAAGAAGATCCAGGACATGGTTCATACCATCAAACAAGAGACTAAGGATTGGTTCGACCAATTGTTTGGTGACTGGGGACTCTCAGGCTGGGTCAACTCAGCCATTAAAACTGGACTGCTGATTTTGTTGTTATTATTTATAATTGGGATTGCATTCGGCATCATCCGCCGCTTCACCCAAAGAGCCATCACCGCCGCCACGTCATCTTTGAGTGTGAACAACGTCTGGGCCAGTGCTCCTCCCGTCGAGGAGATTGAGATGCAACAGTTCCCACCCTGGGAAGACGAAGAGAACCCTGACCCTGAGGACTTTGTCCCGGAGACGGATGATGAGAAGTGGCCCACTCAACAAGAATGGTTTCAAGAAATTTACCCCCCTGTTCGCTACTACTGAGACTTTTCACAAAAAGAAAAAAAAAGGGGGAGATGTGGTGGGGCTCGAACTCAGTCCCAGTTAGACTTTTGCAGTTCGGTTTAATAAGTTGTGTTTAATGGTTGTTTGAATTCACATTTATTTCTATTGCTCAAAATGGCCTCCCCTTCCCTCACACCTTCCCGCCAATTCCTGGTTGTCCTGGTAACCCCATCCCATAATAGTTGTTTACCCAATTTCTGTTAAGTGTCAATCTTTTGGTTATATAACTTCCCCACCCCCTCGTTATGCATTCCTCCTCCTCCAGTTACTTGCTATTGGTTCAAAGTTTGTTCATCCCCTTGTTACAAGTTTGAAAAAGTTTATGATTGGTCCCACTCACTCCCGCCCCCTGTAACCCACTCAATAAAAAGCCGTGATTTTTCTGGGAAGGTGTCTCTCCGGAGCACCGCCTAGGAGGTTACGCAACCCCTTGGTTGGCTATCCTGAGAGTCCCGCCTTTCTTTTCTGCGACGCATCCGCACCGTTGTTGGGTTGGCTCACTCCTCTAGCTAAGTGACCCCCGGGTTGTGGTGGCGGCAGGGCTGGCCGGAGCCGCACCCTTGGCAGCCGACCGCTACAGAATGGAGTACCAAACACAGCAGAATAACTTTCTTTTCCTTGAAGGTGGAGGAAACACAAGCAATTTTCCAAGCATCATCAAAAAAAAAAAAAAAGATCAAAAAAACACTAAAAGGAGTACACTTGGCTTCTTTGTAGAAGAATCTTATTTCATTTGCTTTTAAAAGACCAAAAATTTAAACAGATGCACTTCGTTTCAGTTACAGATTGATAATCAAATCATTCCAAGGCTGGGAAATTGAGAGATTAGAGGTTCAAACAATGCAAAATAAAGGAATAGGAACTCACAGGGATGTCTGATGTTCATGACTGCAGTATGCAAGCAGCTAATCACATATCAGAGCTTGTCTACAAAGAGTTCTTCAAGAAAGACTGAGATTGTTGAAGTGCACAAATCTTTTCACTGGGAAGCAGGGGAAGCTAGTTTATTGTTTAAAGGCTGCCAGGGCTAAGAGCAGGAGCAGCAGCTTATTTTAGTTTCTAATGAATACATTGGGCATTCCTCTTGACCACAGGTTACATTTGTGGAAAAAGGGAACAAGGAGGAAAAATAGATTCCACCTGACAAAGGGGGAAAAGCATCCTTGGATAGCAATTCAACAATCTAAAAAGTCTGTTTTGAACTAGTTTTGAGTGGTACAGTGACAAAATGAATATTCGTGCTTAGAGACATGGATAAAACAGAAAATCCAGTTTAGACATCATACCAAATAACTTGGAAATGTAATGCATTAAAAATATTTTAAAATTTAAGATTTACCCAGGTCCTTAATGAGTGATAAGGCTTCCCACGATATAAATGCTCCACCACCATCATCCATAGCTCCCTGCCCAACGTCCCAGCTGTCCAGATGTCCACTGACTAATACGACCTGGAAAAGCAGTTATGAGAAAACATATCTATATGAAAACACTGAATCAGAAAATTCTGTTTAGCATTTAAGCATTTTAATGATTTTGTCAAAAAGTTGGCATTTTAGTTTAGAATGGGAGGAAGGGGAAAAAAATAAACATTGTTCTTTAGTTGCTAAATATTAATCTCTGATTCTACTACTTGAAACCACCGCGTAAGTGAAACTAGATAAGCTGTGAGAAAGGTTTAAATTAAAGGTTTTATCTCGTCCATTACTAAAGTGCATACTTTCCAGAGATGCAGGACTGCTACACTGCTGAGTGGTGAAATTTTACTTCATATTCCATCTGTTTAAGCCCTTAGGCATGAAATTTGATTAATCCTATTTTTGGGTGCACAAGGAAAAAATATGAACTTAGACTGAAGCATTCCCAGAGGTTTTTGTTTTATTATATATCTATGGTACTTGTCACAGAGGACATCTAATTTATTACCAGATCCCTTATGTGCTACAACAATGACAAGATATTTTATAGTTCCATTAGTAATAAGGATATTTTAAAACATGGTAGCAAGTCCCAGATGGGTTTTCTGCAAAGAAGATTTTGTGACTAGAGTAGAGAAAAGTAGTATGGGCACCTCCAGAAACATCCACCTTCAGATCTGAACCCTTCAAATGTTGACAAGCAGAATAAGACAAATACCACAAGTGTGACAGTTCCCCCGTTGGGCCTTGAGTTGAAGGGCTGATGGATCTATGATTACAATGGAAAGGTCAAGGAGGGACAACAACTCTGAGCCACACAGGCAGTGTGGTCGAATGGTGCAACAGCACAAAACCAAAAGCAGGATACATCCAACCTCTGACAACTCAGCACCAAGGAAAAACTGAAGGAGAGTCTCAAGCATCCACCTGTGTTCTGCTCAGAACTGGCCATCAACAAAGGGATGCTACCTACTCTCTGGTTAGGAGATGTCAAACAAGTCTCAGAAAAATGTAAGAAATATTCATTCTTTCTGCCACCTTCTTCTCCCTAAGGGATGAGGATCTCCTGGCATATTATCTCATCTACCATTCATCACCAGACAACTATTCTAGCACTGAAAATGAGAACATAATGTGTTTTTCCTGTTAAAAGTACTGGAGGGCAAGAGTCTAAGCTGTAAAGCATGAAGTGAATATTGCAAGGAAATAAGCTGGAGCCCAAATGTAAAGATCTCTATTTTCTTCTTCATGTCAGAAAAATCTGTTTTCACTGGTTATTAAAATTAATGGACTATCGTGGGAAGATAAAAAGTATCAAGTACTCATCATACAACAGTGTTTCTTCATCAAACCAAACACAAACTCAGGTAACATAACTGGAATACCCACAGTATTAAACAAAGGCCATGAGAAGGTATTAATCGTACCCACTGAACTTCCATGGGTCCAACCAGTATGCACCAAACCCCTTCAAATTTAGAAAATAGACTGTGATATCTTTATAAATGTGTGTGTTACAAAACTCAGAACAGTCATGCCTTAGAAGCAGAAAAAGCTTGTGATCAAAATCTGAAGAGCAGCTTACTCTTTCCTTCTCACGTCTCAACTCTCTTTTCTGGTTATTCAGCCTTAGCATGTGTTTGCTTTCCAGCACAGACTCATTTTCTTGGTAGAAAATAGACATGCTGGAATCTTTATCCCAAAGCCTCTCTTCCTTCAAAAGTGCTAAAACTTGCATGGATGGCCCCTCTGTAAAAGCCTGAGAATTTCTCTGGGGTATTCCTGTGATTTTGTGATTAGATGTCATGATGCTCAAAGGGCCTACACAAAAGATTGCACACAGCACGTTTTCCAGGGACATTGCCCTGCAGTGGAAATACTTAACAGCAACACAGCTCGAAACCAGATCACCTGAGAAAAACAATGTCAGCTCTGGAGATAGAAATGTTCCTGAAATGAGAGCAGAGAAGAGAAATGCTCACTGTGGTTGCTCTTATTGCTTTCTTCTAAGAGAGGACCGTGCACATGTTCACAGTTGCTGGTGGTGAGGGCAATGCATGAATGAATTCTGCTCTGTGTTCATTCCTTAATGTGCAGCCCCACTGCAACCTGCCTATGCAGGAGAGAGCTGAAACATCACCACACTTTGCAGCCAACTGATGCAGACTCAATACAGTCCACTCAAAATGGAATCCGCAAATAATAATAATTTTTTAAAAAGAAAAGGAAAGGCTCTGAGTGAAATTCCAATAGTCTGTGGTAAAAAGGACGTCTATTCCACAGCTTCAAAATCACCATGCAGTTTCTTTGTTCCTAAAGCAAAAATTGATTTTAAGGAAATAACTATTTTGTCTCCTGGGAAACAGAGCTTCAAGATGAAGTGAATTATTTAAAACAAGTTCTGTCTTTAGCAGTGAAAGAACACACCACTAATGCTGTTCCCTGGGAGCAATCTCAACAGTGTTTGAGAGGGAATTACTCCTCATTTATGTGGAACAACACATATTGCAACAGCAGGAAATTCTGAATCAGAAGAAGGTGGTGTAATTTCATTTGGGGTTACAGACTCCAATTGTAAAGCTTCTTCATCAGCTCTGGAAAATTACACCAAAATAGATCAAGGTTCAAGTGGATTGAGAAAGTCAGTTAATTTTATGGATGAACTTCAACTTAAATCTACTGAAGCTGTTGCCAAGAGCAATTACATAAATATGACCATTGTACCTCTATGTGAAAGTTTCTTCAAAACAGTGGTTTTTTCAAACTATCATGTTTTTGTAGCAGCTGCTAAAACGAAAGTTTCACTGATCGTGCTGATAGCTGTAGACATTCTTAAAATAAGACAGAGTTATAAAAAAACAAAACCCACTGTGTTTATCTTGGTCTTTGAGTAGATGGAATGTGTCTCAGCAATGAATGAAAATATTTCTGAAATTCTGTCTAAACCACTATATTATTTAAAGTAATATTATAAAATATTAGCATTATAATACTCTGTATAGGTGGGCTAATAACAAAGGCAGTTAAAGCTATCAAGGACATATGATTACTGCATTTTCCACGTTGCTTTCAAAGCCGCTATGTGATTCTCAGCTCCAAATCTACACAGACACTAATAACTTACATTTGCACAAAACAACCCCATAGAAATGCCAGAAGAACACAAGCATTACTTTTAAGTATCCATAAGTATAAGTATTTGGTTTAAATAGGCAGAGAAACCACAAGCAACTGTACAGGACAGTACAAATACGGCAATGTTATTTGCTAAATTGACTAAAAATAAATTTAAGATAAAATAGCTTGCATGCAACATGACAACTTGAGATTTATCTTTCTTATTCTATTTCCTTCTGCATCAGCATGATGATCTCTATTGGATGCCTTTAGGTCATGTGCAACATTTCAATCATGCATATTGAAATATTTTGAAAGAAAAAAATATAATATTCTAAACCCCAGAAAATTAGGAAGAGGAACCACATGTTCACATGTGCAGTTTAAGGCTGCATTTTCTTGTTCTGTTGCTGGTTGCCTGGGAGAAGAGACAGCACCTTAACTGGCTACACCTCCTTTCAGGCAGTTGTAGAGAATAAGGTCTCCCTTGAGCCTCCCTTTCTCCAGGCTAAACAGCCTCAGGTCCCTCAGCCACTCATCATGGGACTTGTTGCTCTTCTCTGGACATGTTCGAGCATCTCAGTGTCCTTCCTAAATTGAGAGGTCCAGAATTGGACACAGCACTCAAGGTGTGGCCTGACCAGCGCTGAGTACAGGGGAAGAAAAACTTCCCTGTTCCTGCTGGCCACACCATTCCTGATACAGGCCAGGATACTTTTGGTCTTCTTGGCCACCTGGGCACACTGCCGGCTCGTGTTCAGCCTGGTGTCAGTTAGTACCCCCAGGTCTCTTCCTGTCTGGCCACTGTCCAGCCTCTCTGTCCCCAGCCTGTAGTGCTGCGTGGGGTATGACCAAGAACTAAACAGGATATTAGGACCAGATCAAGCATCTTTAGTCACAACACATTCAAATTCCAAGCATCTGTATGCCAAAACATCAAGCTTAAATGGTGAAGTCCCCTAGACTGTAACTCGAGTTCTTTTCAACTTTTCATGCACATTTTCAGTTAAATAATTCTGGAAGTTAGTTGTTTCCTCAGGCAACATAGGTTTACAGTGTTCCCACCCAGTTCACAATTATCTAGAGACTCATGAAAAGCATTTCTATTCAAGTTTTTGTCGTTCACTTTCTCCAGTTTGCTTCTAAAAAAGTCCATCTGAAATTCTAAGTACCAAAACGAAGTCTTATATTATTTAACTGGATATTTTCCTTGCATGAACCCCCTGCCAGTGCAGGGGTATTTATGGAATACTTACCTTACATATATAAAAAGCATATAAAATTGATTTGTATTTGGACCAAAATCAGAGGAAAACAGAAGTCAGATAAGAATTAGGATCCCCTATTTAATCCAATTTAAAGATTGCCTATAATTTCTCTCCTTCTCCAGGTACTCATTATTCTTTGTATTCTCACAAACACTCTCTCACTTCACAATTTCCTATTCTCTCCAGTCCCAACAAAATTTTTGGCACTAAATTAACCATGACTAAAAAACTCTTAATCTCAGATTCTCAGACAGAGGAACTCAGTACCAAATTCAGGCCTGTGCCCCTAAGCATAAGGGAGTACATTTTTAGTAATTTACATATCTGGATAGCATTACAGCTATGAACAGCCAGATGGCTTCAGTTTATGACTTAAAAATCTTCTTCCTTTCACTGTGTTAACGGCATGAGAATAAAAGAAAAATGAAAGGCAGCATATCATGTACCTAACTAGTAGGCAAATAAAACAGCTGTCAGGACTAAATTTAAGCCCATCATGCTTAACTTGCTTTCAAAACTATGGTTAAATAAAGTCTTCATATACACAGATTTGCACATATAGAGTAGTAAATACGGTACAGTAATTTTAGGATGTATTAGCATCATCCACAGTAGTAGCTTGCAAATATATTTGAGAAAATGGCAACACCAAGCAACATGCATTTCTACTCCTGATCCACATAGCAAAGCTGGCACCAGTATCCACAGCATCCTTCCTTAATGCATTTCTTAATCTGCAGACTACAGTTCCTTTCCCCCTTCTTTGGAGAAACTTCTGTCATCTTGACGGAATAAAGTTTTGGTGTGCAATTGGGTTTTTTTGCCCTGACTCATTCTCTTTCTACTGCACCTCAAACCTTTCTCTCTTCAAATAACACAGCACAACAAATGCAAATGACAACTTATCAACTCTTCCTACTTGATACTTCATGTCCAGGCAGAACCTCATTCTTGTATGCAAACCAACATTCTTCAAGTTTTAAAATATTTATAATAGTTATTTAATTTGTATAATGCAGCAAGATTCTGTAAACCAGTCCCTTGGCTTTTCCACCAAAGGCCTTCCGAAACCTAAACAATCTGAACTTGTAATACTCTGTGCTGTAGCACCACACTGACTGCAGCAAACACATCACACATCATCTTCCATTCTGGAATCTCAACCCAGCTCTTCCAACAGCAGGATAAACACTTGACGAAAACTTCTCAAGCACTGCATTATAAAGATAACCATTTAAACAGTTCTTGCTGGGACACTGTGTTTTGTATAAACTACCATTACTCAAGCTCAGCATTTCAACATTTGAGGAAGACAAGATGACAAAGTTGAGCGCCCATCAGCAACACAGAGTACTGAGTACTGTAACATAGTACTACATGGCATGCGATTAGAGTTAGCCTAACATGCAAGGTAAGATATACATATAATGTATATATTTGAATATAAACTCTCCTGTATTTTAAGATGTGTGGAGCATTGCCACCAGAAGAAAAATTACTGGACAAAAAATTACTTTGTCCAGTAATGTTTAAACACAAGCCTACTCTATTGTGTGTAATTTTATCAACTTCAACAGATAAATTCAAGCATGGACCTGTGTCAGAGATATTCAGTTGTAAAAAAACCTTACTCCCTTACTCGATTAAAACCCTTTATGACAGTCTACTCTGGCCATTCCCCAAATATTTGTTTTGGGCTACAAATATGTTAAAAAAGATTAGTGTGTTTTTGTACCTCCCTTTAAGAAAACACTAACTGCCCCCAGTTAAACTGCAATTAGATTAAATCATGCCCTATATGTAAATCAGGAACATTACTACATTTAGTGGATTTTATTTTGTATATATAAGGAATTTCTTCAAATTAGTTTTTAGCTTTGGTGTCCAAATAATATGACTCCACTGTACAGCTCCTTTTATTAGATTTTACGCATATTAGTACTGTTTTTTAAATAATCAGTCTAACTGTCTCAACTAATTTACAGTCCTAAAGATATAGTGAAGTTCAGAAAGAAAAAAAAAATATCAAAACAGCAACTGTCTTTTCTACTTAATATGCAGCATAGTAAGTCTTCCAGGCTTCTGATTAAATGATAGATCTGCACATGAAACAGAAGTGACTCACTTAGTCACACAAGAATCCAACCCTATTATTGCTAAAAATCTGATTAACCTTCAAAGAGCCCCTGTGTCACAACATACAGTAAACTCTTTAAAGTTGAATCTCTGCTTTGTAGAAGTGATTGAAACTAAAGTGTTCTTGGAAAGAACTGCAAGCAAACCTCCCTGTTTGAAGTGAATCTCAAAACCACTGGTTAATAGCTAGTAGTAGTAAATGAGCTGATATCATTTTCAGTGTGTATGACAGTGAAGGAGAAAACTAGTCTGAAAATAAATTATTACTGATAAGGGAACTGTAGTAAAGGTAACAAGGCATAGAAACTATATGAGCATTCAAAAGATAACTAAGTAGTGAAATTACTACCATTTTCATATTAAATGTTAGCATTCCCATATTTAAGTTCTCCAGCATCTTTTATTTCCTGTTTCCAGAGCTGTAACACTTCAGAAATACTACCACTCTCCATAATACTCTATTTTGAAAATAAAGATTTTAAATTATGTATTTCAACCCACTTCTTTTTAAGTGGAAAAATCGTAACAGTAAGTACCTCTAAACAAAACTACGTATCACTGAAATATCACTTACCCTTGCATTAAGATGTTGTAGCTGCCTTTTTTCTAGTTCAAAACCAGCAAAGAATCTCTGCAATGCTCCTGTAGAAAAGCTAAAATGGCATCTGAGTTGACATAAAGAGAGAAGCTCTTTTTTTCTGCATTTACCAAAGGAAGATTTCCCCTACACATATAGTAGATAATTTTTATAATCTAGACTATATATATTTATATAATTTTCACTTTAGGGATATATAGGATTCCACATTATTACAGATCCAGCAACATCCCTAATTCTAACCCCATTCTATCTTTGAAATTTCTTTTTTCAGATATCAAAACTAATCTCAGCTAAAATAAACACTAATATCCAATGCTACTTCTTTTGCTGAAGCATTTACAAAGCCTACTTGTACACAGTGATACTAGGCATTACTAGCAAGCTTCCCTTTTTAAAACTGTAAAGATAGTAGATTTTTCTCAAAAAAAATTACAAATATGGCTTCCTCTCAAGAACACTAGAGGACCCCTTAATAAGTCAGAACCTTGCCTTTCTAGCACTGCTTTAGGGCATTGTGATGACCTAACATGTCCTGAAAGCCATCCTGAGTAGCCACCTCTCAATTTGTTCAAGAAAATAAACTTGACTTTACAAATCCCCCAAGAAGACTGTTGATGGAAGCCAGTCAAAACAACCTTTACATGGCTGTAGTAACAGCAGAGCATTATAAGAGAGGAGGCTTAAAAACTAACACCTATGTCCCATGTCAGGCAGCAGGCATTGGAAAATAGTTGAGGTTGGAAAGGACCTCTGACTATGCATTGACTTCCACATCCAGCTCACAGCAGGATCAACATATGTCTAATCAGTTAGAGTTTTGTCCAGTCAAGTTCTGAAATTTCTTACAATAGAAATGAAACTTCTCTGGACAAACTGTTTCAATGTTTACCCTTTGAAAAATAATTCTTCTAATACCCATTATAATGCAAGCCTTTTAAAAAATGTGCCCTGCTGGGCCACCACTGCAGCATTCTAAAGTCAAAATGCATTTTGAATGCTGTCAGCTGATAAGCCTGCCCTGTGAGCCACACCTCCAGATGCTTCTATTATTTATCACGACCAACTGAACACAATGGAAATGAAATTTTTGCATCTTACCACACTGTGGTCCCTCACCATGAGACATACTAAAAGGAGTACTGATCACATAACCCTTTCTCCCAAAAGTGTCCCACTTCTACAGTCACAATGACCTATCAGAAGTAGTGATGTCTCTTGTCCTTGCTACTTCATAGTGGATGGTGGCTCCATCTGTGTGATAGCAAAAACTTCCTCCTCTCACAGTTCACAGGCTCATGTTCACAGCCTGGGACAAAGGTTTTTCTGATGCTTCCCTCTTACTCCACAAATCCTCACATAGGTCAGGTTCTTGCAATTTCCTCTGCTGATGCCCATAGGATTTCATTCTCGAGTAAGCTAAAACATTCAATAAGTCTTTCATTTGATTATTATAATCCTTTTTTATTTTTATGGCTCATCATACATTCCTGGCACCTGCACAAGTTTTCTCCGAATTTTGCTGAGATTATCCTCTTATTTGTTACAGGGTTTTTTTCCCCTAAGATTCTTATTATTATTACTGATCTTTTAAACCTGCATGTAGCATTTCCTCTTTCCCATACTTGTTGCTTCCCTCTTAAACATACAATAAACATACAGTGTCTTAATGTGGTACTAACTTCAGACATTCCCAGAACTGCATGAACCCACCGTGGAAAGAATCCATGAGGGAGATGCTCTCTTAGACCTCATAATTACAAACAAGGAAGAACTCACTGGCAATTCAGTGAAGGTCTGCAGTAAACCTAAGATGGTGGGGCTCAGGATCCTGGGAGGAGTAAGGCAAATGGCAATATGTGAGCTCTGGTCCTGGAAAGTAGTGTTTAGCCTATACAAGGATCTGTTTGTAAGAATTCTATGGGAGACAGAGCTGGAGAAAAAAAAAGAGCCCAGGAGAGCAGGCTGGTTTTCAAGGATCATGCTGGGGACCAGCTGGAAAGCAGCTTGGCAGAGAAAGGAGCTGAGGATCCTAGTGAACAGCTGACTGACCATGAGCCAGCAGTGTGCCTGTGCCATAAACAAGGTCAATGGCACCCAGGCTGCACCAGGCAGAGTGCTGCCTGCAGGTCAGGGAGGGTGATCCTTCCTCAGCACTGGAGAGACAAATCTCACACATTTCTGAGACACATCTGTGTGCTGCGTCCAGCTCGGAGCTCCTCAGAACAAGAAAGACTAAGAATGACTACACTGGACCACAGACATGATGGAGGTGTCCCCAAAACTGCGAAAAAGAAAACTCTCCAACAACATCTTTTCAGTGTTAGAGAATTAAGGCATTACTTTATTCTGGCCAGGATGTTGTTCTGGCCAGGATGTGCAATAGAAATCATTTCATCCACACATTGCTCAGGTTGTGCAGTGAAAATCATTTCATCACACATGGTTCTTTACTAGATTCTTCACATATTTACACATACAAACCCAGAGCAATTATTTGGTTCAATGTTCATTGTTCCCAAATTACACAATTCTTAATATTTGATTGGTTATTGATCCCTTCACCTTTGATGATAATTTGGTCCTCATTCTTTGGTTCTTTTATCAAATTTTCCCCAGACCAAGTGTTTCCAATACACCAGGGGAGGATGTTTGAGAGTAATTCTTGTTAATGGTCACTTATTTCTTGTGGATCCTCTGGGAACTCCCAGTCCATTGAGATGTTAGGTTCATTAGGCTTCATTCAGGGAAGAGAGTCTTTTGAAAAGAAACTTCAATACCCTTTGCTCCTGGGCAAAGAGGAACAAAGCCCTGACTAAAGTTAGTCAAAGAAAAATAAAATTAAAATTGTATCATTTCCAACAATGGGGGCAGAGACTTGGGACTGGAGAAGGCTTCAGGATCTCATCAAAATGTATAAATGACTGATGGCAGATGTAAAGAAAAGAGAGACAGAGTCCTGTCAGAAGTGCCCACTTACAGAACATGAGGCACCATGCAGAAACTGAAATATAAGAAATTCCACTTAAAAATAAGAAAAAACTTTTTTGCTTCTTTGAACACTGCTGCCCAGTGAGTCTGTGGGGTCTCTGTCCTTGAAGACATTCAAGACCCAAACTCTTCACAGTCTGGCCTAGTTGATATGGCTTTGAGCACAAGGTCAGGCTATGTCATCTCCAGAGGTTGTGTTGTGGAATTATGACATTGATTCTAGAAAGACAAAATCATATTTTCTTCTGAATCTGTATATAATTCGCATTTCTTTTGGGTCAGGAAATTTCATTAAAGACACAAAAAGCAGAACACAACTTGGAAATCAATTCTACCAAAGCCCAGAATGTCCTTCAAGATCCAGATGGACAAAGTAAAACTGTAATCTTCAATACAGTACTTCACTAACACAAGACAAAAGACCTCTTTCCTATTTAGAGTAGTCAAAATCATGGTAAAAATTAAAGTTGGTATAAAATCCACTTTATTAAATAATTTGCAATTCACTTCTAATAGTTTTATGAACTGATGCAAGAATCCACAGAAACAGGACATTACTTGGCTTGCAACATGAAAGAAAATAGATTTTATCTTACACTGACCATAAAATAATTACTTTATATATTGGATGAATCATGTCTTCAAAGTATCAACATAACTTTCAAATTACAAGTCTCCTTTCACCAATGGTAGTCCCTTCAGTTTCTTTTTGTTTCTGATCATTAAAACAGCACTTCTAATGAGGATTAAGTGTGGACTTAAAAAATAATGATTTCTCCTTTCCACATTCAGATTAGTTCATTATATTGTATTGATCTCTTTGTCAGTAAAATGGGATTAAGTAACTCTTTATTATGTAGGAATAGAGTGAAGATTAACATTTATTCTTATATTTATGACAGCTTCCATGGAAAATACTAAGAAATAGAGACTTGAAACCCCTGTCTAATGTAAAAATTACTGGAACTGAATGTCTTCACACAAGCAAGAATTTAGTCCACAATTTCTAGTACCTACCAAAGTCACATTCACAAATACACAGCTAAGTACTTGCAAGTTACATGGGCAGATTTCCCTACTCAATTCCTATTAGTGTATCTAAAAAAACCCAGACTTTTGATAGAAAGCAATAGCACACCCTACATGTTTATCTGTCCTTAATTTCTTTGTTTATATACTCTTGTGAAACTTAAAGTATATTTGACACAAGTTTTCACCAAGACAGAGAAGAGGCTGATTTTCAAACTCAATGTTTGCAAAAGACCAGATGACACAATTGTTGTCAGGATGATTTCCAGGGTGGAATTTCTGCTCTAAGTTAAAAGAGATTTGCTTTACTGGAAGCAGTAATCCAAAGGCTCTGGAATGCATTTGGAATGCAGGGGACTTCAGTAAACCTGGTGCAAAGTACCAATGTGGCAAAGCAAGAAAAAAAAAAGAATGGCAATATGCACTCCAAGATGTTTGGCCTTCTCCAAGGCTGAAGTGTGTGAGTTGCCTGGGCTCTGCATGTCTGCTGCCTGTTAACATTTTTTAATGCATTCACAGATGTGTCCAGAGAAGGGCAACAGAGCTGCTGAAGGGTCTGGAGCACAAGGCTTACAAGGAGCAGCTGAGCGAACTAGGGTAGTTTAGCCTGGAGAAAAGAAGGGTCAGGGGCAACATTATCACTCTCTACAACTACCTGAAAGGAGGTTGTAGCCAGGTGGAGGCTGGCCTCTTCTCCCAGTTAGTATTAGCAGGACAAGAAAAATAGCCTCACCTTTTGCCAGGGGAGATTCAGACTGGACACTAAGAAAATTTTATTCACTAAAGGGATTATCAAACACTGAATCAGGCTGCCCTGGTAGAATGAGCATCCTTGGAGGTATTTAAAAGGAATGTAGATGTGGTGCCTAGGGACATGGCTCAGTGATGGACTCGGCAGTACCAGGTTAACAGTTGGACTCAAGGATCTTAAAAGTTTTTCCAGCCTAAATGATCTATGATTTGATAATTCTATGCCAGACACAAACCAACGCTTTCCCCACACAGAATGGAAAGCAAATGGGTAACTCAGAACTCTGGACAAACCCTGCAGAAATGTGAAAAACAAGTCAACTGCACTAAGAGAAAGAGAGGAGATACACAGGTTCCTTGTCCTACTCTTTTCCAAAATGACAGTGTGATTACCACAGATGGGGGACCATAACATGGAAGTTATCTCACTTGGAATTGGTTCAGCTTATGTGAAACATTTGAATATTCATTAGAAGGAATATGTAGAATGATTACAGCATTTCCCCAAAAAGTGGGAAACCTGTCCTCATGGTCATATTCTGGAATCGAACTGAGCTGTGCTTTGTCCATGGTCTCCACCTTCCTCCTCTATATCAGGTGCCTATAGAATGGCTGCAGGTTGGTATCATCTCTGACATTTTCAGAGGCACAAATATCTTCATGTCTTCTGTAGCATGAGAAGCCTTTTGAGCTTGTGATTTTTTTTTATTCCCATGTCCAGCTACATTGAGGGAATCAGAAAGAAGGACACCCAAAACACCAGCTAGATCCAGGTTATACGGACAGGTTAGTATGATGTGGGTTTCTGTCTACTTCGACTTAACATCAAATTTATGTCCCTAGGCCACTTAAAATCTGTCAGTACTAACTAATACTCCTGTCACTTCACCTTAGACTTAAGTCCCTGACCTTCATCTGAAAGGTTATATGTTTCATTGCCAATGTCACCTCCCTCTAGTTTCTCTTCCTACAGCTGCAAGCGGAAATAACTTATTTACTTAACCATCCCTGCACTCTTCAATTTCACACATGAAAGAGGAATGTGTGCTTACAGAAATTCTGACATCTACATAGCACTGGCTAACCAGATGGCAAGAACCACAAACTGCTATTAGACATTAGTCTATCCTCTAAGTATCAAGAAGACCCTACATTCAGTCAGTCTCCACAACTCTGACACTGAACACAAATAATCGTTGTCAGATTTTTAATGAAACCTTGTGTCATACTAAAATTATTACTGTTGTTCTATTTGTATTTCATTTCATATCTCCTTGTGTTGAAATGAATTTAATTTTTCCTTCAGGCACTGTTCTCAGAGGCTCCTATTCTAATTTTATTAGGTTTTGTGTCTCTAACTTTCAAAATTAAACACTGGTTATCACAGTAGTACACAAAACTGATTATATGTCCTGAATAAATAAGCTTGAAAGGCATGTTTAGTTAAGATTTTATCAGGGCTGTACCTGCTTAAATATTTTAGTAGTTGAATAGTTAAAAGAAACTTATTCTATCCTTTAAATAAACTCCTGGCAAGATTGCAGAGAGAGAAATAGAGATGCAAAGAACAAGATTCTCCTAATGCATCCACTTCAGTTCTGGTTATCAGACATAACTGCATAAAAAATCTGGTTTGTATTTTTTATTATTTGAGTGTATTCAACAATTTTTATTCCCATATATTTGTGTTAGTAATGCAACAATTTCAGAATAACTGATAAGAATCTGTAGTTATCTCTCAACTTTTCTCTTCCCACTGATGCCTTACACAGCTTACTACTCACTTTCCAAGCCATTCTTGGATGCTTCATAACTGTTGAAGAAAAAAATATGCTTGAATGCTGGTATTTCTTATGTCCATCATGTTCTTCTCAAGAGACTGAAGTCTTCAGGCAGACAGTTCAGTTCTTAACCACATAAGACAGGGACAGACCAAAGGGAATTTGAGTCACCAATTTGTTCAAAGGTGAGGACATTTTAATTACAGCTTTTAAAAAATGTCGATTCCAAAGTAAGGTCAGAACAGCAATGAAACTTGAACATTCATTTAATTGATCTTCAAGTGTAAGTAAAAGTGTTCACCTGGATTTTGCATTCTACAAATCAAACAAAATGCAAGTTAACTTTTTCTACTACTAAGAATGAAAAAAGACAAAACTACTCTGTTAGCAGGCTGCTGCTCCTGCCATAGTGAAATATATGTCAAACATCCTCTTGGAAAAAAGCTACTCCAAGAAATGGGTCCTCTGCAATGCCTATACCCCCAAAACATGTAAGTTGCATGCTCATTTTCTGAAACTACCTACATTCACAAAACTCAATCTGTAGCTGCAGATCTCATGCCAGTAATTAACTTTTACTCTTCCCAGCCACAGGACATTCAGTACTAATCTATCCTAATTACATCATTATAATTGTAGCAGAGCCCCACATAAGGAAAATAGACACAGAACTGAAATATTTCTATGACTTCTCCTAGAAACTTTGCAATTTAATAACCTTATGCTTCCTATTCCATAAGTGAATCAGTTATTCTACATGTCCCAATAAACATATTTTTCAAAAAAAAGCGCCAACTAATACTTAATTTATCTATAAATACACAAGGAAAGAACTTAGTAGAGACAGTAAAGAAGTCAAATGAGGTAAAGAGAAAGCCACTGATAAAAAGTTTCCATGATTCTGTAGAAAGGGTTGACTCCAATTCAAGTATGTCAAGAGAACATGACTTGTTGCCAGTATCATCAAAACAGCATAGTTTGAGGTGAAGAAATTGATATAAACTGCTCCTGGGAACAGATATTAGCTGGTGTTGTTGCAACATGTTCTTTGTTCTGTGCAGGTCGCCATTAAAAGTACAAATGAGTATACACATTAACATCTACACAAAAAGTGTGTTAGATTGCCACAACAGTTATCTCTACTGAGCTACAGCAGATTCTTGTACTAAGGTCACAATACCTTAAATTGTCCCAAGAAAACACTGTGAAACAAAACCAGGATGGAAAACCAGGCTATAAATAAAAACGTTACAGAAAAACTTTCAAGTGGTTATGAGAGATCTGAGTTTCCTCTGGAAAGAACAACAAAGCACAACAAAAGCTCAAGGTACATGGAACAACAACTGTACTGGCAAAGGGTGGATGTTAAACAGACTTCTCATGTAATAACAACAGTTGCCATAACAAAGAATTTCCATCACCAGGTTATCCTGGAATCCCCACACACCACCCTTACTACAGCTGCCATTACAGCATCTGGAGACCTTCATTTGCTAATTCAACAGACTATCTTGATCATCACTTGCACCTGTAGGTACACACTGGTTTGCAAAAGCCCAGGTACCTGGTGGTAACTAAAATTTCCCTCCCATCTTCCTCATTCCCAATTTTTAAACTTCAGGTTCAAATCTGGACCCCAGCACAGCTGACAGGTGTGAGGGGTCAGTCTTCTGCAGTGCATCACTTTGGCTACCAAGCAAATCAAAAGAGAGAGTATTTCTCTCCTAAAGATGTTCCTTTCCTCTCCTACTGCCCATCTCAGGCTGAATCAGAGTAACTTTGTCTGAAAGACAGGAAAATGAATAATAATACAAAGGACAGACAGGAGAGGGCAACCTAAATTCGCAACCTGAGAGAGTAAAGATGCAGGACTTTTTTCACATTCCTGGAAAAATATTCTATCATTCAATTTCAGTCTTTTCTCCTGCCTGTCCAATATTCAGCTCAAATTTCCTCTCAGTTTATTCAACCAAAGAGCCTATTTATTGACAACTTGACTACTGTGCAGGACATAGAGAAGAAAACCAGAAAACTCTTCATAAAGCACTGTTCATATTTAGAATTTCATAACAGGCCATACATCTTCAGGTATGATGTATGTGCATTCTAACCAGAAAATGTAACATTTCAATTATCCTTAAATGTCTCACAAATTATTAAATTTTTAGTTTTCAGAATATTATCTCAGATCATGAAAGACTTAAATCAACAACAACTTTTATATAAAATGAGATGCAGATGTTTTTCAATATGAGAAAGGGCATGCAGATACAAAATACAATGGAGTGTTACAAGATGAAAGTTCATTTCACACAACATTTGTAGGAAATTTCTTTTCTGAAGGAATATTTTGGAACCCAGAATTATACCAAAACCAGAGAACTACTTTTTCCTATATTTGAAGAGAAATATTGATGGTGGTATTATCTAGGCTAGCAACAGCAAATGTGATAAAGTAAAATGAAGAATTCAGCCTCGATGATTCTGCATTTTGTTTTTGCAAAGTTTGCCTTCCCCCTAAATCTAGGACACTATACACAACTTTTCATAAACACACAGTTTACACATATTTCTTGACTCCAGACCAGTACTATAAATTTTAAAGGTATTTTCTTCATGCCAATCAGCCATACCAAGAAAACTGCTTTTCCAAAGGTCTCAATAGAAGGGAAATTACTAAGTGTGTTAGTATCACATCAGGAGTATTTAACAGTGACCATATCACCAGTGGTTGAAATTCCAGTGAACATACACCTGTATTTTGTTTAGAGATAGAAGCAAAAGACCTTTTGAACACAAATGTTTTCAATCCAGACAACAAATGATGGAAGAGATGTTTCAAGAAATCAATATGTGAGTCAATTCTTCCTTCCATGTAATCTGCAGGGTCTCAACTACATTCTGAGGGATGGGGGAGTGGTTATGTGTGATTTTGTTGGGGTTTTTTTTGTTAGGCGGGGGGACAAAGGGCTTTGTTTTGTTTGCTTTGGTTTGGTTCTAGTTTTTATTTTTTTAAAAACCTACAGCCAAGGACTATTTAATTTCACTAAGTTTCTCAGAATTCATCCCAAAACCTCAACAACTTCCATGGTGTTTCTTGACATGTCCAGCACCCCTATATTCTCCCTTATTCATCCTATGATGGCATAAAACGGCTTGCTGATTAAACAGCACTATTTGCATGTTACGCTAGTTTGGTGCAGTATGGAGTTTGGCCCTTTCCCAAAAAGCTCTTCCCTCTCAAAATGCAGATGCTTACCACAATAGACTGCAAGTTTTGCCAGAGAAACATGAGTCTCTACAGAGAATAATTTCAAGCAACATTCTGTGGGTAGGAAGTCAATAAACAAAGAACATGGTCTGATGTTTGGGGTTTTTTTTTCTGCAAGGGTCACATTCTATTAATTGGGTTGCAATTTTTAAAATTATTGTTCATATAAACTTACTTAGAAAAAAATGAGTATTTTCAGTATCAGGGGCTTTGGCAGTGCATCCATTATAAATAAACGTAGTAGTTAGCTTTATTAGTTGGAACATGTTAAACACAGGCACAAAGAAACCATTGTGTATGCATGGTGGTTTGATTGGAAGTTCCTCCTCTCCCAGTGCTTGCTGGAAGTATACATCTCACACAGTATGTGTAGCAACTGAGTACTAGCCACACACCTAAATTTTGTGATAGATGGCATGTTAAATAACATCTCCTGCAGAAAAAAAAGACAGCTTTTTAAAAATAAACAAATAAAAGCACAAAGGCAGCAAAGGACAATGTTAACAGATTACAAAAATAAAATTTGAGCAAAATATGTACTGTAATCTCAAGAATTTTTTTGATTAACTAGAGTGGCTGAAGGTGGGAGCCCCTTAAATTTTATGAAAGGAAATGTAGTACAACTACAACTAGTGTACAATGCATTCAGGACATTGGTGCAAGTAATAACATTCATATCAACTGAGATCGAAAGTAGAGGAGACAGATTTTTTTACACTTGGCTTTTACAGAAGGGAGATACAAGGAAACTCTGACTCTTGTGAAAGCCTTTGAAGTTGTATATAGGCTTTCTCTACAGCAGCCAAGAAACAATTTGTTGGATCTTGTCTAAACACTTACAGCTAATGCACTTTAAATATAGTTTTGATTAGTCTGGCTGCATCTGAAGGGTTTCCTTCTGAAACAAGCAATATTTACAGTATATATTATTTTTTTGGTTTATATAATGTGTTCCATGCATGAACTTCCCATGTAAGTAGCCAGCTATTAGGATCAATGTCTAGCAGATGGCCTCAAATTTTCGGTACCCTCATGATGTAATACTTTAGACAGCAGAAAGTCAGTTAATATCTCTTTTCCATGAGAGGCTGTCAATATAACCAGATGTCCCTTTATCCCCAAGTTGGACAAAGTATCTTTAAAAGAATTTTGTTGTAACTATCACATAATTCAGCAAAATGTACCATTTTGGATAAGTCATTGTAAATATCACCCTAAAAGGCAGAATACTTTGTCTTGTTAAATTTTATTACACCAATAACCATCTGAAGTAGCTCTAAAAGCAGGTCCCTAAAATACATATTGGGAAAAGATAGATTATTTCAGAAGGTGGAAGTCATCATCTCCAGAGAACTGCTGTAAACAGTCCAGGCTAGTTCCAATTTCCATCAAAACAGAAGTGATCAAAGGATTGGATGAGCAAGAGAAAAACATACTGAACTACACATTTTGAATACCAAGGCAGCATCAAAGATGTACAAGGCTGCACATGCAAGGCTAGCAGAAGTTCAGACAGTTCCAGAAGTATCTTATAAAGACAATTGCAATGTGTCTGCTCCCAAAAGATGGGTAATTTCTGCCACTGCTACCTTTGGCTCATTCACTACCTGATACATAAATGGGCAATTTTCAAATGAAAATCATTACTCTTTAGCACCCTGCATATGCAGATACTTTCAACACTACTTCGTTTCTCCTTTGTGCTTTTCTCCCAAACTTTCCAGCCCATGGAAACAATCATACACCAAATGAATGAAAACATCTTTTACTAGTTTTCTTACATGCATCTATCATGTTCACTAACTGGAGATAAACCAAAACCACTGGCTGTACAGAAAAAAAAAATTAGCTTTGAGAACAAGCAACAGTTCCCAACAGCAAGACTGATTTAATAATGACAGCCCACAATTCTGGACTGGGCATGTCTCAAAGCCTCTCCAGTAACAAGACAGCTGAGCAAAGGCAATTTTTTCATACACTGAAATTTGTTCTGCCTTTTAAAGTAGAATTTAAGCCAGTGGAACGAACAAAAACTGACTAAAAACTAGAGGTGGAAGAGATGGAATATGACAGCAAACTTTTCTCTGTCAGTATTTTGCAGCATTAGAAACATTTAAACATAAACCAAGCAAACTCAGGGAGCTATGTGATCAACCATTCTGTAGACAGCAAAATGTCATGGTCAGGAATCTTTTCATGATATTCCATCTAATAATCCTTGCTTAGATTATCTCTAGCAATTATTTAGGTCTTGTGCCTCAGTAATTTTTCTTCCTCTCCCACCAACCCACTTATAGAAATAATTATTCTACAATCCTCCTTTCCTGTCATTCCCCATCTTGTGCCTATATTTTGTGTACTTTCCAATGAATTCCTTTAAAGTGATAAATACTATTTCTTTGCAGGACTGAAAATTGGTGGCTAAAGATGGACTTCCAGGTGAAGTCCCATCTAGGACACATAAAATGGCAACAAATCCTTGCAATTACATTACGTGGTGTTGTGGCAGCTCAAGGCAATTCGATTTCAGAAAACCTCTGTATTAGCCTGGGAAAAGAAGTGATAGAAAAGAACTACCTGTTCTTGAAAATACTAGTCATAGAAATGGCTGAAAAAATACTACAATTGGAGAATTTAAATCTATATGCAACCATGAAGAACAAAATATCTGAAGAGGAGCGTTTGTGAGCACATAAGAAGGCCAGCTGGCAGACATCTCTAGGACCCAGAGCAGCCTGCAAGGAATGCTGGCTTTGAGAACAGACTTCCATTCTACAAGAGCTGAATAGTTAGAGATTGTCAAATATATTATCTGACATTTCTCATTTCTCTCTCTCTGCCAGGATTTAAAAAACTTGGGTCTTCTGTCTCTTGCTATCCTGTGAAGTCATTCTTGTTTTAATTCCCTGTGCACATACCGTGATTCACACCTCCCTCCATCCTTTTCATTACCGCCCCTTTGTAACCTCCTTTTTTCTGACAATCCTAATTCCACAGTTAAACATGACAGAGTAAAGGATTTTTCTTTCGACTGCCCAACCATGTCACTCCCCATGCCTCAAAATCCTCTTAGTGAATTTAATCCCTCAGCTTCCCCCACTTTGTCAAACAGCTTTCTGTACTTGCTCTGAACTTCCGGAACTTTTATTTTAAAATCTGTACTTTTAAACTTTTTACAAAGCAGTATTTTAATTGCTCCCTATGTGTCATCTACTTCTCGCATCCCTAGTTTCAGTGGTAAAATCTTTGGTAACTACGCTATTATTCTGTTTAAGTGTCCCGAAAAGTTGGAATACTATGGACACATCTACAGCTATCTGCATATAGCAAAATTATGAGGGCAATCACACCCTTTGTTCTAGATGAGAACAAAGCTCAGTCTCCTTTTCTTATAATTGGACTGTAAATTTGGCAAGTACCAAATATTCCCACAGGAGGTAACTTCATAACTGTATCTGGATTTCAAGATTAAGGAAATGCACCCTAGACCTTTCAGTGCCTGTGAAATTCTACCCTACTACCAGCACCAATGGTACCTTTTCAGCAATAAGGACTAAAGGCAAAGCAATAAACCCATTTCATGCATTTCTCTATAACATCTCTTCAGCTTCAGACTACCAGACCTTATTGCAAGGTGCTCAGTGACCTGAACCTAAAAACTAACGAGGATGACAAAACGCCACAGGCAATGCTGTCTCACAGCTGCAGCTACTGTGGCAGAGGAAAGAACAGAACAGTCAAGGTCACAGGCGGTGGCATCACCAACATGCAGTGTGATAAAACACACTGTACTGGTTAAAAGGCAACTAACTAACTTCTGACTTTAATAAGATTAAATTTGCCCAAGTTAACAGGACCACTTTCAGACCATACTTCCCCCCAAAAAAATGAGTCCAAGTGCCTGATCCAGCAAATGCAGAAGTTTTGGTCCTCACATTTGCTTTTGAATTAGCAATGAGTATAAAGCTTTTTTATTATTTGCTGCTGTAACTAACACACTATAAACATTTATCATAATGAACAGGTAAATAAAGTGGCAGTGTCACCTATGAGCTCTGTTCAAAGCATCTTCTGTTCTGATAAAAAATTTGCATAAGCTAAAAAATATTCACTGCCAAGTGAATTTCCAAAAGACACAGTTTTGAATGAGAGAGAGAACGTGGTAATTTTACATAGCTACATTTATATCTTGTGAGTAGAGTCAGAGCTGGCATCCTTCACATCTTTAACTTGCAGATTCTTCCCATCCTCTCCTTCAGGCCTGCTCTTGGATAAATATCAAATTTTCAAATGTTCTCTCAAGAACATTTTACCCCATCTAATGAAGCTATGGTTAAGTATTTTAACCTACTTTGAATTCTGCAGGACTCACGGTATTAATATTTTCCAGCTATAAACACTATAATTTAGCTGAATGCTGTTCCTTAATATTGCTTAGGTATGTTTTCAGTTTGTCACATGTACAACTGATCTGATATTAATGATAAAATTATAAAGACATCTACCTGCTTTATCTCCTGAAATCTCTTTAGCAAAGATTATACAGTGTTAGTTCCTCATAAATTTCACTTGCCATTATATAGCCTATTTAACTAGTTCAATTGAATGTTTCTTAAGTTCATAATCAAAGAATTAATGACTTGCAGCTCAACTGCGAGAATTCTGAGGTAGTAGCATTTTCTGCATCAGCCCAACTTTTAACAACTTTAACAATGTTGAACAATAGTTCATGCCTATTCTCTTTCTTTAAGTCTCCTTAAGTAGCTTTACAAACACAACCTGCTAAAAAAAAAAGGTTGGAGATGAGGTGAAGTTTCCTTACTGGTTATTTGTAAGGATATTTGCTAATAATTCTGAAGTAAAGTTATATTCTGTCACAGTTGCTTTCAAATGCTGAGAAAACTGAAAAACAAGGTAAGGGTTTCTCCCCCCCCCGCCCCCCCCCGCCCCTCCAAATAATTGTGCTTTGCCCACTTTATATCATGGCACCTACATTTCTGTCACTTTGTTTTTAATTCTTTATAAACAATTTAGAGAAACAGACCAGTTCCCATGATCAGATTTTTAGATATAAGAATGATCTTTTGCCCCCTGCTTAAGTCCTTGATTATACAAACTGTAATCTTCTCACCCAATTTTTAAAGCATGATTATTGTTCATTATAGGACTTAACAGAAAGAAGCCAGTATGGTTCAGATGATAAAGTTTCTGCATGGAGGGCACAGTGAAAGCTAAACCAGATTCTTCTGCCTGTTTTTTGCTTATAAAAATATCACACTTAATTAAGGGGCTTTTAAAAATTTTCTGACTGAGCAGATTATTGGCAAAAACAAATCAGGCACCAGTCAAAACAAATAATCGCTTTGATTTACTCCTCTGATGACTGTAACTGGTTGAGTGTAACTCATTCTTGAAAGAATTTTGCTTCCCAGATCCCACACTGTGAGTGGCTTTCAGCCCTGTTAACAAAGTGAAGTGGTCTCTGGTTTTCACGGGGAGGCTCAGTGATGTGGAGAACTTTGGCAGGGCTACAAAGGCTCAGCAGAATGGAGGCAGTCTAAACAGATACGGCTGTTTGGTTTCTGTGCCGGAACTGCTGAACACAGAAGTAAACTGTGTGAACTATGAACCCTGTTTGCTCGCTCCAAGTATCACCAACAGCACAGTTCATGATAAAGTCTGCTTTCTACTGACAAAAACATGCTCAAAAACCCCTTCAAACAACAAGCCTGGATAAATGTTAAGTATTCTATACATACAAAAGAGCTTAGCTGAGATGGCTAAAAGCCTAGAGGAAACCTGATGAGCACAAAGGACACAAAGAAGTTAGGAAAATAAAACACAGAATGCCTTGTGTTCTGCCTGGAAAATATGGCAGAAGTGCTATTCTATCCTAGGCATACCTAGTAAGAATGTTGAAACACTTGACCTACACCCTTGTCAAAGAAACTTTACACTTTAATTCAGGAAGGAAAAATAAATAAGGATCAAAATGTGCTTTAAAACCAGTGTGATGTTCCAGGTACAAGAGTGCCATGTTGCTTCCTCAGCATCTATCTCAGTTCTCCGAGCCTCATGGAAATACTGTTGATGCCATGGACTTCTAGGAAATAAAACTGGAGCAGACTGGGGATAACTACAGTAGTGCAACTGGGTCTTCAGCATCTCCACTTGGCTTCATTCTCCCCACTGCTCAGCTTCATAGGGTGTAGGTTCCACTTCACTAAGCTGATCCTACAGACTTGCTGTCACAGCACAACACAGTGAAAAAGAATGAAGGGGATGTATTTCTCCAGCACAATCACTTGTGGCATTTTAATAAATACAGTGCTCCACAATGTTTGAATTCTATATGATATCCCAAGTGTCCCCCTTCTAAACCACAGTAAAGTGATTTATTCCATTTAAAAAAGTGTGCATTAGCTAGTCAAGTACCAAAAGAGCTGTTCAAAATATTTAATTTCTCTGCAAAAGACTTTTTTGTTGTTGCATGATTTTTTACTTATTCAGATACAGCTAAAGTGATTCACTCCAAGTTACTAAACCAGTAATTTATTAATCATTCCAGCTAGTCTAGGCACTGCTGCACAAAATGCACTAAATAAAAGTCACAAACACTTTTATCCTTGAGCAATTTTCCTTGGATACACAGCAATCCATTTACAGTATGTAGAAATTATCTAGTGTAAGGATTATTACAATTTCTTTTATCTTCAGAAGAGTTATGGTTTCTGAGTGCAGCATCACTGGGAAGCTCTTTCACATACATTTTCAAACAACACAATAAATCAAATGTACCAAATCTACTTTCAGTTACAGGATTTTCATTCTTGTAAGACACAGCAAAACACTGAAAACAGTTTCACAGGTTTCAAAAGACATGTTTGTACAGTTAAATATTGAGAATATGTTCAATAAATACAGAATTATGCTGAAAAGTACACTGCATTGGTTACCACTGTGACAGCAAATGGAGGAAAAATATGCCCTAAGAAAGAGCAAGTGAAGCTGCTGGATTTAGTCAGTGCACTTTATCCTTCACACAGCTTCTTGAATAAATAGCTGAATAAGTCTTAATCAAAATGGAGTTCCTAGATATAATTTCAGATATTATATATAGTTTTAAAAAATAATGTCTACTAAGAAACTCAGATAGATTATAATTTCAAAGAAAAGTGAGTTGTTCTTACGCTACTGTTTTATAAGTATGTGCTCTGGTCCTTCCCAGCTCTGACAACATTCACTAAATATCTTCCTGATTAGATTGCCAAGAACAATGTAACTCCATACCCAAGTATGTTAGATATATATTATTTGTGCACCGTCACACCCAGAAACAAAGCATCTTACACAGCATAAATTTCTTCCAAAGTTTCCCAAGTCTTCTTGGAAGAAGCAGGTTTTAGTGGACAAAAATATTCATATTGCAGTGCAGAACATTTATTTCCAGCCAAAGATTTTTCTCAAAGTATGCAAGTCAGGCTGTACAACAAAACTTTCAGGAACAAAAAGAAGGATTCAGCATATGCTCCTTTAAAAAAAAATACAAATGAATTTAGAAGACATTTTCCCTGGTATCTAAGATCCCCCTCATGATTGTACCAACACATTCCCATGAATATAAAAATAGAAATCTCTGAGTCCTCCTTTCCCTTTTCCTGAGATTAAAGAAAGAAATAACTTCATTCACTCATATGACTGACTGGTTGGAACGAGGATGATGCCAGCAGAAGGGAAAGTTAAAATTCTAATAAATAGATATGAAGTCTGATTTTTTTTTTCCTTGGGAGAATCCACTTCATCAACTATAGTAATTTCTTCTGGCAATTGTCTCCTATGTATCCACTGGCAGACAATCTAACTGTAAGGATTTTGAACAGCAAATTTTAAAATAGACAGTGGAGTCATGCAGAGCATTAAAGTAGTAACATCAGATCTTGATTCTGTTCAGCAGAAAACTACCGCAGTCAGCAGTATGCTGAGATGGGAGCTTAGCACACAGGCTGCTGCTATTTGGAATTTGCTGAATCTTTGAGAAGCTGCTTAATTTCCAGCAAAAGAAAGAGAGAAAGAAAAAAAAAATACACAGATCAGCATTAGTCACGGATCTGGCCTACTGTATCTTTGAACAAACTAAGTTTAAGCCAGTGTTTACCAGTATCATGAACATTTGGGCAAGGACTACAACACCCAAGAGAATCCCCAGGCAAAGGAATTACTTCATCCAAGAGCAGAACTTGCATTCTTGGGCTGGCTTGGGCTTCTCTTTCTTGACAGGTCTTGTGTGCGAACCCTTTCAGGGAGGGCTGCTCTGGGCTGTTTCCCACCATGGACATACACTTCTCTACATGAGGAAGTGCAAATGCCAGACTATGCCCCAGGGTAGCTGTGGTGGGTTGACATAGAAGTCATACACTGTTTGCACTAAAATCTATTTCAAGCAGACAAAACCATGTATTGGAATGTCTTCCAAAAATTTTGTTTATTTTTTCTGGAGAAGCAGTGTTTACAGATGGACACGGTGCTGTATCTCTATGGCAGAGAAAGTGGGGTCAAAGAAGGTTGCCTTTCTCTGGAACAAAAAGTCAGTGAATGCCTTATTTCCCAAGCAATTTATTTCTACAGGCTTGGACCAACTTTTAGAAGTAACATCTCCTTCAACAGCTTTGTCAGAAGGGTGCCTGTCATGCAAGAAAACAATACCTACTGACTGTAAAGTTTCCATTATGTGTTCCTAGATAGCATAGGCCCATAAAATTCAAGCGCAGTAAAGAATGATCAATACCTTAAGTACAACTAAATAAAATTTACCAGTATAGAAAACAGAACTGTCAGGTTTGTGCGTTTCTTAGCATGTGTTTTTGTCCCACTAGAACTCTCCTCTGTCAAGTTTACCTTCATCTATCTGTTCTTAATTTGTGAACTGATCTCATCTAAGCACCAGACCAATGCAATCTTGGTCCTATTACAGCTGAAATCCATGGTGAGGAAGAAAGAAAATACAGACATGTCTCACTGACGTTACTGGTGCCTGAGTCTATGCTTTCGTAACAGCTCACCCCACAATTCTCTGAGTTTGCTGAAAAGTAGGAAGAGAGAATTGAACAACAAGAGCTTCATCATCACTCATGGGGACTGCTTGAGGAAGGATGAGAAGTATTTTGACAGAGAGTTTAGGAAGCCATAAATACTATCTCCTTTTTAACCATTAACTTTGAAACACAGGCATCTTATCTTCTGACCTGTACACTGACCATGCCAATTCTAGAAGGCTAAACTCCATCAGACAAGCTTACAGCAGCTTTTGAGTAGTATCTCTGTGGTTGCTTGTGAATGAGTGGTTCAGACAGAATAGCAGTTGGCACATTCAGTTTCTTTGGACTTACTGTAATGCATAAATACCCAAAAGTAGAAACTTTTTTCTTAATACCTCTTTCTCCCATTTCCTTTCAAGGCATATGTTGGAAATGGGTAGGAGAAGCAATCCTTTGTAGGTCACCTTGAACTCAAAGAACAGTTACTTAAAATTTGTAATCAAAATAAATGTGTCTCACTCATAATAGTAGCACGGCATGGATTACATCAAGTGGTCAACTGAAAAATCTCTTTAGCAACACATAGTGAAAGCTCCCAACCTCCAACTGCCTTTCCCCAGGACCCGGACTTGCAAAGTCAGCACTCCTCAGCCCAAAGCAGCTGGGGGAGTTGGGGAAGACACGTTCACCACACGTGCAGGCACTCAGCAGTGGAACAGCAGAGCAGGCGCACAGTTAAAGCATCACAAAAACAAATAAGGATGACAGCAAGAAGCACAATGGGTATTTCAGAGCAGCTCTTCATTCAAAAATGTGCTCCTGGCCCACAAAATGACCCCATTCATGTCTGAGCCAAAGAGCCACAAGGGTCACAGTCTTGTGACCTGCACAACACTTCCTTCCTCTTCCCAAAACTGCAGCCTGCCCACCAGCTGACTCATTTTGTCAACCACCAAAAAGATTTCCATCATTTGGTACTCTGCAGGCCACAGTGTGAGAATCTGGCTGTAGCACACAGCTAAACAATTCCTGCATTTAATTTCAAACAAATGGGAGAAGGACGACAGACAATCCACACCACTTCAAAAAGGGACTGCAGTGAGCCAGATGGTGTGGATTACATCTTGGGAAAGGCTTCTGGTTTACAATGATAGGATGTGAGGGGAAGAGAGGTAGAAATCTGGCACCCCACCAATGCAATGCAGTGCAATATCTACTGTGTCGGTATTGTTTCAGTGGTAAAGGTTGTAACTCCAGGTCCAAGACTGAAGTGCATCATATCATGATATCTTGAATTCACACTTGCTTTAAATTTCTGAATTTGTGATAGTTAAATTACCTACAAAGCGGTTTTATTATTCACAATTAAATATTTTCATTTAATTTGTTCATTTTTTGATTATTGTTTCATTTATTATGCATGTGAAAAAGTGATGTAGAATTATTTAATTCCTTTGCTCACAGTTTGAATCAATTTTGCTATCTATGCTAACATTTTTCCTTTTTATTCTTTTCAAAAAGCATTAAAACAAAGAGTGAAAAGATCCTTTTTCCAAGGTTCAAGGAAGATTGTGATAAACATTTCATATTTATCACTTTTTAAAATATTGATCTTATGCATGGATACAGACATTCAATCAATTCCAATTTTAACTGCAGAACAAAACCATTAAACATGCATGTTTGTTAAACCTTTGCCAGAAATAATTTTATTTTCTTCTAGAGGCAAAGGTTTAATTATTCCTGAGACACTGGAGGGAAAATGAAGAGAGCTCTGAGAAAATGGCAGTTCTTCACTGGACTGTCTAGAGAACCTTAAATAAATGGAGGTTTCTTAATTGCTAATTCTCTAGGTCAGTTGTAGAGCAATTGCACAATATTATGCTAATTGTTTCAGAAAAATAACTTCTGTGAATTATCATCTGACAGATGATAATCTGCAGTTCGTTCATCAACGAAAAAGGAGACAAAGATGTCTTTTATTCCACAAGAGATGGATGGTTTGAGTTACATGACAGAAAAGACACAACATGATTTGAGTCACTACAGCCATATCCCAAGCCAGTGTTGTATCCATAAAGCAACATGCTGTATTTATTGAACACAGTGTAGATAATCCTTTGATCTCTGGCTTTGCTTTTTCCAACAGCCTAGTTTCAAATTGGTATTAGCAATTATGATTCACATTACAATCAAATATGTGGTTTCAGATAAGGGAACAGAAATAAAAATTGGTTCTCTGCTTCAAAGATTCAACAATAGATCATAAAGTGCTCAAAGAAGCAAAATTAAGTTATTGAAACCATGCTAGTATCTTTTTAGTACCACCCTGAGAGAAAAAATCCTTATCTATTCCTAAAAGATATACATTTAAATGCAAATGCAATTATAGACAAAGAAGATATCTTCAAACTACTAAAACTGTATTTATAGCAATTTATACTGTTTCTATGCCACTAGATTTTAACAGCTAAAATTAGTGCAAGCTAGCTGCTTGTTCTTCCACATTTTAGTGGCTTTCACAGATCATCTTAATTAAATGCCTTAAGTGATCCTCAGTCAAGCAGGAGAAGGTTTGGTTGGAATTTTCTTTTTGTTTTATCTTTAAATATACACAGCCTTTCCCAACTAGGGAAAAGTTTCTTATTAGAAACCAAAGATGAGAGGTCTCTATGCCTTTCAACACAAACTTGGACTCCTTTACCAACACTGAACTTAATAGCAAATTATTTAATTTGACAGACATGCAAATTCTGTATTTTCCCAACTATGTATTACTGTCTGGATCCTAAATAACTAGGATTTATGCTTTGTGATGATGCAGAATCCTATGCTGAAAGGTCACTAAAAGATTTTTAAATGGGCTACACATGGATAATTAGAAAACAAAGACATCTCTTTCATGCAGAGGCTTTTGAAACAAACAGCAGCAATTACAGCATGCCCGACCAGATGCTCTCTTTAGAACTTACGCACTCATGAAAGATTGTCTGGATGCCTCCACTTGTCTCTGTACAAACATGCTCTTCAAGTGTGACTCTTCAACTGCCCAAGTTGTGAAGGTCTCTAAAATATGCTTTCTTACAGGCAGGGCAGACCTTCCAAGGAAAAGCTGGATATAATCTCATCATACAATTTGTACTGTGCCTGCTAAGTTGTAAGCACTTTAGAACTGTTTTTAGTGAATAAGGACAAGGATCTTGCACGAGGCACCTTGCCAGGGGCACATCGTACATTACATTTCTGCTTCCTAAAGAAAAACAGATCCCATTCCATCCTGATGAGAATGAGTGATTCCTATGAACTTGCCAGGACTATTCTGAATTGCTATTTTCTTCTTCAGAGTACTTAGTGCTTTCGTGGTTCTGACCCTGGCAACACCTGTAGTCACATTCCCTCACCATGGTCCAGTCACCACCAGATTCAGAAGGTCACAATGAATTGTGACTGTGAACTTAGCTCAAGTTGTTCTTAATTCACCGAAAACTCTGTTAGAGATTAAAGAAAATTGAAGCAATTTGAGTCCTAGCCATTGCTGACTTGGAGCATTCTAAAAGTGTTCTCAAGCATTCTGAAAGGCTAGCTGGGTATTTTGAAGGAGCAACAAGGGCTGTTATGTTGACCCCTAGCAGGACATTGTGAGCATAACAAAGTCCACAGACAAAAGAATATAAACTATATGTATTTTCATATAATCTAGAACATTATTCTTACTAATTTTGTTGAAATTTAACCAATCTATCAAAGACATATTATTTATATTTCTTTATACTTACTTGTATCTCTTTCCTGAAATGAATAATTTAAATTAGTCTAGGCAATTTTAACTTAAACTGCCAAATTAATCAATGAAAAAGTAAATGTACTGTACTTAGTGGATAAGGGTGCAATCCAATTATTTTTTTTAACTTATTTGAAGGCTGCCAAGTCTAATGAGCGAGAAAAGAACATCAGACTGGGGTTTGCTATAAATAGGGTTATTAACTATAGCCTAGTTATATGCACAGCTGCAGTCCTCCAGAAGGACCTCAGAAAAACTTGTAGAACGCGTTAAGAGTCGGTCAAATAAAGTATCATCTGAACATTAATTCCAGCTAAGTGAACAGACCCCTGGAGCACTTTAACATATAAACTAAGGTCAGTGGACTTCAGACAGAAGTGGAGAATATAAATCCAAGACTTCGGGTTCACAATGCCAAGAAACAAAGTCATACAAGCAGAACAGACCATGAGCTGTATTATCTGCTCATAAGATAAGACAGAGAGGAACATACTCGACAGCAGTTAAAGATACGGTTTTTCCTTTCCTTCACAAAGAATAATGTGACCTCAGGTCCTCTTCCTGATTATTTGAAACGGGAAAGAAGAGGATGAAGGACATCATATTTCAGACCTGAATAATATTCTCTTGGCAAGAACCTGGATGACTGAGATTTCCCATTTGGAATGGTAGAATATGCTCTACTCTTCCAAGCAGCATGCCACAGAAGGTAGTGTCCTAAAACTATCTTATGTATGTATATACACACACCTCACAGCAACAAATTCCTTTACAGTGAAAGATTATTATTTCATAAAGTACCTTCTCACACAAGCAGCATATTAAACTTAGCACACAAAGAGGATGAGAAAAATCTTTGTCCACTGAAAGTAAGAACTAAGCACAGTGATCATAAGGCCATGCACACGATTAAGAAAATAAAGTCCAGAATTACAGAATTAGTGAGACAGTATTAATATCATTCCCCACATTAAAATATTTAAAATACACAGAGAATTCTACCTCTATTTCCTTATATGCACTCTATGGAAAAAAGCCCACTGGTGTGGTGCAATTCCTAGCACAATATTGCTTCCAGACTATTTCATCTTACATCATGATATTATTCCATTCACCCTCTACATGATAATGTCAGATTAAATGAATTGGAACACAGGGGGTTTTTTCTGAATAATTTATACCAGAACATTGTAAACTGTTTTTGAGACTAATACTTCACAATGATGGTTGAAAATTCAAACACTGGGAAAGAATACAGATGGCAAGGAATTATGTAACTACCAGAAGAATACACATTTTAGTATATTTTTGTTCAAATCTATAAACTAGCCTATTGAATAAATGACAGAATGAAAACTAATGTGAACAGCCACTGCAGACTGTGAGGAACGTGCTTTTCAGCACTATAAGGAAGAAAATCTACAAAACTTGTAGTACAAAATATATTTTCTGTTAAAGACCCTGTAACATCCTTTTTTTCCTTTGTGACTTCAGTAAAGAAAAAATGTGATCTCAGTTCCAAACACATAAATCAGTTTACATTTGTGACGTATACTTTTGAAAAGAGTCAGTCAGGATTCTTGTCCAAAATTCCATTTACCTGTTACAATGAATTAGAATTATATTTGTGCACAGTGAAATTCTAGATAACTTACATATTACATCATGACATATTGGCATAAGTACTGACACTAATTGAAAAACTCTATGAACAAAACTCATTCTTTGATTTAATTAAGATCTATGCCTGCCAGACTCCCAAGATCTTTAACATTTTATTAACAAGCCTTTTGGACAGATTTTACTTGTATTATGTGTTTTACAGGATATTTTGCTTTGCCAAACTGTAGTAAATATGTTTGCATCATTGGAACTACATTTACAATAAAGCTAGAGTGGCAAGTTCAAGACCTTTAAGGTCTCAGAAGCTTGGGGGCCTTCTAGACCAAATTATAAACTACATGGCAGTGGTATTTCAAAAAGAAAAAGAACAAATGATATCAACATTTTAAGCATGTACTTTGTTAGTAAACCAAGGTCTTGAGAACAATTCCATTAAAGACCACACTAACTGTATCAGCTCACTGTTTACACCACCCTCCCCACTCCCAGATCTCCCAAAGCAGCAATGGGATGCCTAAAAACTCCAGAAGTCCACCCACAATTTAGAAGCTGGTTCCATGTTTCACCAGCTCTCTCTGTCCAATAAAACTATGAATTCTGCTACATTCTCCACTACATCCATGAGTAACCATCTCAGCTGCTGTAATCATGCAGTTCGTAGAGTAACTGCTGTTGATACCTCAGTGGAATTAGCAGACCAAGTTCTTTCCCCCTTTCACCTCAGTCCCAACCTGATCATTTTACTTTTCACTTCTTTTAGCATTTCTCCTTTCATTTTACCAACAATGTTAGCTCTGTCCATTAGGTAAAAAATCTCACAGCCAGATCTTCCACATTGTCCTGTATGTGGGAACCTCTGAATCTGTATTGAACAGACCTCTATATCCAACCCACATATCCTTGGACAAGCAGTTTTCCATTACACTTGCATGGAAAATACGTACTTTTTTGCATGGCACTCATGAAAACACAAGGTCATGATAGTCTTCCTGTTGTACAAGGTTACACACACAGTCTGCAGCTAACAAATACAAACATAAAAGTACAGGTATTTGACAATCCCTGCAGAGAATAGTTGTTTTGAGACCAATCCTTGACACTTGGCAGTAGTCTTTCTGGCACCTACTTATTCATAATGAAAAGAAAAATATTGTTTCTTTCCTCTTTCCTCCTCAATATTGTGGTGTTTCTTACTTCATGCCTCAGGCAAGTTTTAAATCTGCCAAACCCAAGACTCCCCTTTAGATATTCTTGCATATCAGAATGCAAGAAAGACGCAGTGTAATTTTAGAAGATAACTTTTACAATGTGGAGGGAAAGAGCTTTCACAACCATTTGTAAATCCCATGTGTATTTGTAAATTATTGCTGAAATAAAATCCCACAGTAATTCTTTAAACTGCTGCGTGGGAGTAGAGACAAAAGAACGGATGGAAAGAAAAAATATTACAACATATCTGTTAATACTCACACCATCAAAAGGACTACAAAACTGCATGTTCTGATGAATTTGCTGGCCAACGGAACGAGCACTTTAAATGTTACTTTTTAATTTCTAGTCTCAGAATTTAGTTGGTTACATTTTAGGATGTAAAGGATTTAAAATACAACCAAACGCTCTAAAGCGTGGTGCCCAGAGCGAAGGTCCAGCAAGTAGCTTTTGGCAGAAACCAGTCTAGATTAAAATAAAAAATGGGGCTGGGGTGGGCAGCCAGCTGTCATGTACAGGTAATATCTATGATCACGCTCAGGTGGAAGGCAGGAAGCTCACTGGCTAGACTTACATCAGGAGAATAAAAATAGAACATAAATAGCAGGGTGACAGCATCATTCAATTCTTCCACACTCCACTTGACTCTAGTGAGGAAGGCCACCTAGACATCCTCATCCCTTATCCCTGTCACCCTGGCACTGCAGTGACCTAGGACATTGCCAGTTCTATGCCAGTGAGCTGGGACTCTAAGAAGGTGCTGCTCCCTTTGGAGCAGGCATTGGTGGTCACTAAAGCTAATACATTTTTCCTTCATGTATCAATGGTTTATATGCAGTGACAGCAATTGTGCCTCAGCTGGCAAGAGGGGAACCCTTTACAGGTTTGCCCAGACCTAGTGGAGCACATCCCTTAGTCCTCCTCTGGTATCACCAAGATGGAACACAGAGCAGCCTCAGGTGTCTAAAAGATCAGCAGAGACTGCTGCCACCCTGACCATGTCTCCCACTCTCACCTGCCCACTTATAGACATGGTCTGGTCATTTGGAAAATACATGAACTTCATAAAGGTCACACTACCCTGGTGAAACTGAACTGATTCCTTCAGGAAAAATTGTATCAGGAAAATAATTTTTGAAAATACCCAAGTTGTTTTGAACCTTTCTTCCACATATAAACATTCACTTGTTCCAACAATATTTCAGACACACAGCTCTAAGTAGTACAATGTTTTTCAACTGTTGCCACTAAACAACATCAACCCCATATGTACAAATGAAATTTAAATTGTAGCTATTACATACTCAGATACTGAAGTTTCTAAAAACATGATTACATTGGGGTGAAATGGCCATTTAATCAGAAGGCAAACTACTGGCAAGTTCTCCCTAGCAGAATTAAATGCTTTCAGTCAGCTCTTGGGTTTTAAATAGGTGATTCAAGTTTTAGAATATTTGCCATGGTTTACATCACAAAATTCAGCATACACTTTAGTCTTAAAATCTGATAGGCCTTCTGGTAGTTAAAATAAATAAATAAATTTTAAAAATTAAATTAAATTTAAAAAATCATGTTACAAAGATAAGTATTCTTCCATCATGACAAGACTTCTCTTTTAGAACAAATGACAGCAATATTGCCACTCTCACAAGGCACAGGATAAAAGACAGCCTCCAATTAATAGTATGAAAGCCAGTTATTAATAAAACAAACACACCCAAAGGTACTACTTATTTCAGCAAATATCAACAAAAATACTTCAAAGAAAATACATTTCCTAACAATGCCAATATTCTTTCTTCTCCCTTTCTCTTGTTTCTGTTTTACCATTTTTTTTTCCTACTTCTTTTGCCCATTAGTTCACTGTCATGAAGTAATGGTCTGGCACTCTCAAAACTTTCAAAACCAAATATCCATAATAATCTTCTAATTCTTTCAAATTCACTTAAATTGTAGCAGCAACAGGAATCAGCTTACAGTCACAGGAGAGATGCTCACAGAATTGTATTTAGAAACCCTTCAACATTTTGGAATGAATAGCAAAACAATCCACATGGAGAAAATGTGATAATGGAGCCATAACATGATGGCATCAGGCTCTTAAAACACTTCTCCTCAAAGTTCTATTGTATTCATGATTTACTTTAAGCATAAGGAGATCTGGAAGCCACATCAAAGAGCTAATGGAGAGACATTTTGTTAACATATGTAGAACTGATGCCAGGCCATAAAACAACACTGCACTGAGTATTACACATCTTCAGAAAAGTCTGGTTGTTTTCTGTTCATTTTTTTTTTTCCTTGAGGTTAGGGTGGATTTTTGGTCTACAAATTCCTTCTTCCGTTATGTGCATGAATGCCTTACAGGCTCAGAAGCCTGGACAATTTTTATGTTCTCTCGTTCCCTGGATCTTTGCCCAGGATCACAAAATCTGAGACAGGGTTGATCTTTGAAACTGGGAAAGGAAGAAGAATGAAAAATAAGCGTCTATGTCCTTTGCAGAACAGGTTCTGTTACATCAATCAAAGACTGGTAAAGAACCTCACAATCTATGTTACTATCTTAGCATCTCTGTTTCTCAGGTCATCCCTAGGACTGCTACTTTCAAAGTGCAGCTCAAACTTGCCTCTAAGCTACAGTACACTCTTCACTGGTCTTTCATGTCCTTGGTGATCAAAATGGAGACACTTTTCAAATGGTACATACCGTAGATATGGCATTCCATAAAAACAGGAGGCCAAAAAGCATTGTAGAGTGAATCCCTGGAACAGCTCTCCAGGATTCTGAAAAGGCCACTTATAAGATCCTCTGTTTCTGCTCCAAAGTATTTATTCTGGATCACAGAATAATAAGCAGTCATTAAATTTATGTACTTTGTAGGCACTTAGGAAACAGTTTTCCCATCACTTAGTAACTGTTGGATAAGTAAAGCAGTGCTGCACACCAAGAAACACACAGGACAAAAGAACACTGGAAGTCAAGATTGTAGAACAGTTATAACTTCATGCACTTTGATACCTTTTCAGTTAATCACATATTTTGTGGTTCCATGTTTGGCACATTAGGTGCATTGAAGCTAGATTAACAACAAACAGCTGCTATTTATAGCATTTCCCCAGAGATGGGAACAGTTGCTGCTGCACTTTAAGACCAATCATGTTACATCTGTATTAAAATGAGAAGACAAACATGTTTTACTGCCAGCTCTGCCTGAATTTCAAATGAAAACCACTTTAGTTAACTTGTGAATTTCTCAGTCAGTCAGTCTCCAGCGTCAGCTTACACAGTTTAAATAAAACATCTCACCAACACACAATACAGCACAAAAGGATGTTAACAGCATGGGCCTAGGTGTAACAGAGTGCTCAAATACTCCTCCAAGATAAAAGTCAGAAATGGACTGCAAATGTCTCTAACCTGCAATAGCTGGACCTCAGCAGGTTCTACTACCATATCTTTGTCATTTCACAAACTCCTTGGCTCAATTGTCAGCAGCCATACGGGCTAAAATATGTTAAGTTCCACAACCCACAGATTTTCTACTCTCACTGCTGTCCTAAGCACCGTGAGAATGGAATTCCAGGCTCAGGACGGTTGCCAGGACATCAAGTCATAGCATGTTTGATCTCACTGTTTGCCATTTGTTTATATGAAGAAAAGGTGAATCTTGAATTCATTATCTTATAGGCACAGGCTCACCTCCTTCGGGCACCTACAGGTTAATGAGGCCTCAGCAGGCACAGAACAAGGACCTTAACCCTCATGAGGATGGTGGATGTTTCTGCTTCAATCACGTACAATCACACCTGCTCTGACACAGAGTCCTGTCCGGGGTGAACAGTCCTGCCCTAACTTAGAAAGAATTATACAATTATAAACAGAACAGAGACACTGGTGAGATGCTGAGCTTTACTGACAGCATGACAAAATCCATTTCCTTTTTCTCTTCCAATGCTTTCTACACCACCTGAAAACTTGATACTGCAAAGTTGCAGCTTGCAGTAGGTTTCACCATACATTTTTTATAGCTGGAACATTTGCTTACTGCCTACTGGCCAGCCAAACAGAAAGGATGAAGCAGGAAGGAAAGCTGAAGTATCAATGGGTTAATTTTTCAAAAGTACTTGCACACTGGGTACAGAGATGTCTCAAAAAGACACAGGACACCTGCACTCATGTCACATCATCGCCTCTGAAGATAAACGCACCCCTGAGAGCTTGATGCTTCACAAAGCAGTAATAACATTTCTTTTACTGCTTTAGGTTACTTGGAACTGCAAACGTGTTGAATTTAAGCATAGGTGCTTAAAATAAGGTTCACAAATCAAACAATTCTGAGTATATATTTTGATGAATTAAACATTTCTTTCAGCAGCAATGACTTTCAGAAGGCTAAGTCTAAAATACAGCAAACCCTTAGGAAAATATATCAAAAAAATGTCAACTATTATTTTTCCATTTTCTTTAACAATTTTACCCCCCAAACCCCAATTGCTATATGCAAGAATCCACGCTAAACACTTGGAAAAATGATTGAAAAAGGAGGAATAGAATTGGATATGCTGCAAAACTAGTTAAAAAAAAAAAACAACAAAACAACAACAACAAAAAAAAAACCAACCCCAAAAGACCACCAAAGCAAAACCAAAAAGAATCCCCCCAAAAACACTTAACACTTAAGAAAACATTATTTTCTCCTTTAATGTACTTCAATAATAATAATAATTAATATTGCTTGTAACATAAACTTGTCATATAAATATTATTTCAGTTCATAGTGATTATTTTTAATAAATATGTTAAAATCTCATGAAAGGAGTTAATGAGTTATTTATATATCAAACAGTATATTAAATTCTAGTCAATATATGGATGACCAGAAGTATACCTAAATGTGTAGTTACATCTTGAGCTCAATCACTTTTCACCAGACTTCACACACTTTCTTTAGTGTCCTACAGCAACCCTCATTTTCAACTAAGTTTCAGAGGTTTGAGTTATATTTTGCTGCAATACCTGTGACCAGTTATGTTTCACAGGTTTCAACCTAATTTTAAATTGTTTTGCCTTATACCTTTGTAAGAGCATTACCACCCATTCTTGATTTCTTACCCAGAGTTCAGAGATCCAGATTTGGGTTTGTTTCAATTCCAAATTAAACTGAAATTTTGGCCTGTGGAAATGGCATGTTTCTGCTCCCCTGGATTTATCCTGCATTTTGAAACACTTTGACATAGAAGGCATTATAAGAGTTTGGATCTACAAGGTATTTTATTGCCTAAATAGTGAGATGGTTCCCATTTTTACCAGAGTAACACAGTGGAATGAGAACGGTGAAGCACCCATTAAGGCTCTAAAAGGAACTGAGTAATAAAACCCCTAAACATTCACTTGTTTTATTTTTCTGTTTCTTGGTTACATTTTCAAAGTGTGTCCACTACCACTCTCATTACCATCAGCAGGGGGCTGGTAAATAAGCCTTTAGCCAGGGTTTAAAAAAATGAGCTTGTCAGTGGAAGTAGTGAAGAGATTCCAATCCGTTTCATTTCTAAAAGAAACAGAGTGGGACAGCAAAGAGAAAATCAAGTCCAGGCAAGCACCTTAACATACCTTTGAAGTCTACATTTGAACACTTCATAACCTGAATTGAAATGTCAAATTTTGAAATACACCAACCATAATTCCGGAAAGATAGCCTGGTTAGAAACATTGTTAAAAATGCAGATGACAGAAAATCAAATTAAATGCACCCAAATTAGAAAGTTGGAACGTTTAACTTGGTAAATATGTGTTTCATGAAGCTAGACTCACAGATGATGTTATGTAAACTAATCAACCATCATGGTTACTCTTTCCCTGCCCAGTGATCAAGCTGCTGAAACTGTACATTCATGCCAACACTGAGGATCTCTAGACACCGCAAGCCAGAGCTACTGAACTGTCATCTCAGAACAGACAACATCTCTTAAACAGATAAAATCTCCTGCCTGGTTTAAAGGTCAGAGATAGTAATCCTTCTTCTCCATTGAAGCCATAAAAGTACAGTGTTTAAAAAAGCATTGTGGCTCAGTAGGTACTCTAGCAGCAATTGCTAGTGTTGCATCAACATTTTCACAATAAAACATACTGCCAGAAAAGCAATTCCATGGTGTAAGCTGACACTGAAGACCTTGTACCGGGCACAAATCCTTCAGCACCATGAGTTTGTTTGGCATGATTTTTAACTAAGAAGTTGGAAGAAAATAGAAAGCAAGAAGAAAAGTTTTATAAATGGAAGTCAACAATGTAGAATTATATAATGTTTAAACAGAATTTGTGGTGCAGACAGTTTATTCCAAACATACATATAGCACCTGCTAAATACAGCTATGAAATCTGCTACCTGAAAAAGACTGAAAAGTTAAGATGTCTAAAATATAGATGAGCGTGTGAATAAAAGTTACTTGTTTTAGGGATTTCTTCGAAAGGGCTGGTTTTTTGGTTTGTTTCTTCCAAATTTTTGAAGACAAAAAGAGGATTTTTTTGTATATTTTCACCCACCTGCTCTGGGTACTTGCTTCCAACTATCTCTGCCACAGTGTTGAAGGACAGAGAGTCTGGATAAGTCTTAGCTCCCATCTTCAGGTGCACAACAATCTTAGTGCCACGGAGAGACATTCGTGACATCATTTCAGCATCTTCCACAGAGATGCAAGCAGTGGGAATTCGGGGTACATCAGGCTGGTAACTCTGCCCTCCAGTATGTGGACTGTTAAAAAAAACCCAACAAGACACTGTGTTAACAACTTAGCTCTGTAACATTTTTAGCATTACCGTAAAATTATTAAAAAGAATACATTCATGACTATCCCCACCATCCTCTCAAAAGGAACACAGCCACAATCTTTAATAAACCTTTTGACAAAATACATCAAGTGGTTTTAAACTAATCAGAATATCTGGCTGTTACTATTATATATGCCTAGGAATCTATTCATTGTCAGCTCTATTTAGGTCATTGCCATGCTTTGATATCACACTCTATTCACTGCTTTACCAGAAAGAAAAGCAATGAAAGGTCTAAATGAACAGGTTGTCATAAGTGCATTTTTTTTCCCATGACAAGTGATGAAATTAAAAATTGCTATTAAATTTTAATGCTATTTTCCAAATAACACAATTGCAGAACAGATGAAGTCAGCAGGAACCTCTGGAGATCATCTGGACCAACCTCCCTGCTCAACCAGGCCACCCAAAACCAGCTGTCCAAAACCATGTAAAATGCATGAAAATCTTCACCTGTGAGCCTCCTCACAGCAGCAGAAACATCTTTTATACATTTAAACAAACAAAAAAAATTAAATTTGGTTATTTTTAAGTCTTCTAAACTGGAAAAAACCCCCTTTAATTCCTGGAGGAGACATGTTAAGGAGGAAAGGAGAAACCTGCTTTGTAAGGTTATAGATTAGGTAAAATGGGAGAGATTATTCAGTTCTATTTATTTAGAAGAATAAATCCTTCTCAACAATAACAATTCATATTGTAATCAATAACATAACCCGCAGAGTAGATATGTATAAATAATTATTTCACATGGAAATACCAAAAACCAGTTACAGAAGTCTTACAGGAGCTGCTTCAGAGTATAGACAGACCTGTCTATTAAGTGACAACAGTTCAGGAAATTATTGCTCCCAGTTGTTTACAGCTGAACCTCAATTAAAGGCCAGTGTCTCTTTGCTTTGCAGCTCAGGTAACCCATGGCTCACCTTTGAATTAACATTTAACCTGAAACTTGGAATCTCCTGTGCCATGTAATACTCCCTGTGTGGGATAAACTCATGTTATAAATTCAGATTTTTTTTTTTTTTTTTTTTTTTTTTTTTTTTTTTTTTTTTTTTTTTTTTTTTTTTTTTTTGTTCCCTTTCTCTTTCTTTCTCTTTGTAGGGGAAAAAAAGGCAGCCCTCATCCCCACTTTTAAACTGTGATAACTTGCTCCATATGTAAAATAAACAGACTGGAAAAAAAAAGAAAGATGACAATTTCTTATACTAATGCTAAAAAAGCCCAAACCCTACATTCAATAACTGAGCAGAAACTGTTTGTTTCTGGTAATTTTAAATGAATGTTTTTGCCTGTATCTTCTGGCAAGTTTATGTCTTAGTACTAACATGGTGTGTATGCTGAATTGCAGTAATTCAGTTTTTATCACTAATTTCAAGGTCCTTGTTATGTCTCAGATGCTCAACAAAAGAACCCCTAAATTTGTTTCTTCAATTTAAACAGCAAGCACATTTCTTGCAGATGCTCCATCCCGATGTTCCACCACAGCTGTGGATAAGGCTTCCGACAACTCGCTATGATCCACACATGCTCACACACCTCAAGTGAATGAACCTTTGCAGGTAAAAAATATACCCAGATAGCCCAAAAAATAAACCTTGAAGTTACCCAGAAGTGCTATTTGCATGCTCGAACTACTACTCTGCCAAGATTACAAAGGTAAAGCCAACTACCCAAACTAAACCATATTGGCATGGGAAGGCAGAGCCAGCAACAGCTCAGATTCCTGTCAGGACCTGACAGGAATGGATGACTGCCCAAATAATTTCTACAAAAAAGGAAATGGACCCTAAGCATGACCAGTACAAAGACACAAAGCAATACCACAGTACTGTAGATTCCTAATGCTACAAGATGAACTCACATAGAAAACATCCATGGCAGACCCTAAACATCCTGGGATGCACCTGGTTAAAGTTTACATGCATGCAAAACATGCCATGTATTAAGTATATCATCTACATAATAAATTGCTTAATGAAGTGCCAAACATCAAAAAAAACCACCTAAGTAAAGCAAGTGCCTAAGTGCCCTTTATGCAGAGATAACCAAGAACTGGAAAGGCTACTGACCATATGGCAAGACCTGAGCAAGAACTGACAAAATAGAAATTACTAGCAGACTCTGTGTAACAGATGGAGAGAAGCATTCCTAAGTTTGGCTCAAAACAGCGCAAACAGTATGCAGTTTGGGAAAATCAGGATAAAGAAATTATTTTGGTGGGGGGAAGCAAGGAGGATGACAAGAAAGATTCTTTTTAATTGAGTCTGAACAAACATGATTTTAGGACTACTATCCCGAAAGAAGAAGGATCTTATTAAAATAAAAAAAAAATTCTCGCATTTACCATTCCTTGCACCTTGAAAAGGAAAGGAAAGGAAAGCATCACATAAAACCAGCTAGAGAGATCACAAAGAACCCTGACTGAATCAGCATTTGACTTTACAACACTGGTACCTACAGGCAAGCAAGGTGCACCTCTGGCATTTCCCACTAACACCTGGGAGTGATGTTAGCATCTGCTTCAAAAACACACTCTCTGAAAAACGATGTTGTCCAACAAACCCTAAATTAATACTGCAAAACTTTAAGGGTATTTAGGCTATTAAATATATGATACCCCCAGTCCAATGCCATAGTTCAGTGTTCAGAAGAGATGGTAAGTAGTTCTTCCATTATTTTTTATTTACCTAACAAAAGCACCTGCTTTGATTTTAGATCTACTGAATCACCTCGCATCCCTATTTAAACTACTAATTGAAAACATTTAATGTTACTACAAACTCATAGTCATCTGGTCCTGACATTCTTGTTAAGAGCTGACAAAATTCAGATAAATAAAGTGGTTGAGTTTTGCTTTTGATAAACCCCAAGATTTCACATCTTGGAAAGTATTTAAGAGAAGTGTCATGCTATGAATAAAAGCACAGAAAAGGCTCAAAACCCGCCACATTTTCTCTGTTAAAAGTACATGTCAAATTACTAGTAAGAAACAGATGTGGCTTGTATTTTACACAAAAGTGCAAAGGGAGGATTAAAAACCTCAAAAAGCAGCTAGTTAGTTTCTCTTCTGACTAAAACATCCAAAGGTGGAGAAACTAAAACATGTGGATGAAAAGATGCACTATTGGTGTCAGGTCAGTTCTAACTCTTTTTACTGTGGTAGCTGACCTTGCATGCTCCATTACTTAGTTCCTGCACTTCCAACCCTTATCTCTAAGATAAGCTAAAATGCCCAGGGAAAAATAAACTGTGTAAGAACCAGGGCTTCAAGCTAAACTGGATGCTCTGATGGAAAACAGATCTCAAGTTGAAGCCACAGGAAAGGACAGCAATCTCCTAAAGGGAGAAGTAAGCATGACATTACAAAGAATTCTAACATAGCTAAAAGGGAAAAAACCCCCAACCAATCAAAACTTGATTACACAAAAACTCAGAAATATTTATTTCATTAATTCGCATGCACATACTCCCAATGCACCATTCTTCACACAACCTCAAAAAAGCAATCTAGACTTGGGAAATACAAAATCAATGTTGTCTAAGTATTGCCAATGTGGTCTAAGTTTCCTCATTCAGACAAACACATTGCAAGACTGTAATTCCAAATGTGACCACCTGTTTTATACAGGACCCATGCAAAATTCACAGTATGAACCACATGTAAACTAAAAATTTGTATCATATTGGCCGGTTTTTAATATTGACTTAAATCATAAAATAAATTCCTGAATAGAAGCATAACTACATTAATCACTAGCTACACCCACAGCAAGATCACAGCCTTAACCTGGTAACAGGCTCACATCTTCCAAATACTTTGCTTTTGTTTCTCACTTGTATATTCTACATATCAGAGAAAATACCCTCATCGCATACCAAGCTTTACACTTTAAAGGGGGTGATGGAACATACTGTAGCAAAACAGAAGGAAAACTACACATCTTCCTCTTGCAGTTATCTATGGACAGTAGCTATTCATAAGTGCCTCACTCCTGTAACTTTCTCTGTAACACGAGCAGCACAGCAAAGCCCGAACTCAATGCAAGTGAATTCCCTTTTCCAGCACCACAAAGGCCTTACAAAACAAAAGTTGCTCTTGTGTGCACTACAACTGTGTATGTTTTTCCAAGATTCTCACCATTATCTGGATAGGGAGGCCAACTGTAACTGCAATTAGTCAAAATTTTAAAAGTATTGTTAATCTTCTCAGAAGAATTAGGTCTATAAAAATAAAATCAAGACTATTGCCCATTTACAACCACTTGGCAAAACATAAAATAAATAAATTCAGCCTAATTTTGTGTTTCTGTCATCATTTATGCCAAGATTTATTTGCTTTGTCTGCTTCTTATATTGTCTTTGTAGGATTTGATTTGTTGGTTTACAGTAAGTTGAAAAGATATCAAGACTGTCACATTCAAAACCAAATAGGAATATGTACAGAAAATTTTAAGAAACTGCAGAGTAAAAATACTATACAAATATGTGTTGGAGTCCAGGGCACAGGGAAAACCCCTCAAATTGCCCTGGGGGCTCCAAGATCCCTGCTGGGACCCCAGGAAAGCACTGCCTTTGGCCTTAGTCCATGGGAAAAACTGCCAACACTTATGGATTAAATGAGAACAACAAAAAAATTTAAATTAGATAGTAGTTTAGTTTGTCACTGGGTGAAAATTTGTAGTATTTAGACAGTTTTTAGAATGGAAGTAGATAGAAGCAAGATGGAGAATTTTGGGTGGTGTCTTAAGTTCTTCTTCTTCTACTCCATCTTCTGATGTGATGGTGGCACAGAGACATCGGTAGAATGTATTTGATGTAGAAAATGGCGTGTCTAGAATTGGTAGCAATTATTGGTACAAAATTGTAAACATAGTATGTTTTAAGAGTTAGTTGGATTAGAAACCTTTAAGGGACCTTGAACACCAGGTCTCGTGGTCTTGGCAGGTGGTGTCTTCCAGCACACTAAGCCTGGTGTGGGGCGGTGCGCAGACTTTTGAGATTAAAATTTAATAAACTCCTTTTAAGACCGACCTGCAAGTTCCGCTCATCTTTCAAACCCTGGCACATGACTTTAAAAAGGAAAAAAAAAAAAACTAATAAGGGGGATCTTAGACTTGAAATACAAGAAATACGAAATTAAATAGTATAAATAAATGAATTAAATTGTATAAATAAAATAGTAGTCTGTTACAAGATTATAATATCTGGAATCCAGCTCCACAGTGTCTCTTTCAGATTTCTTTGCACCAATCTTTAACTGGTACAGAATCAGCACAAATGTAATGGAGTGTAAGAAATGCTCCAGAAGCTACCAGTCTTACCAAGGAATATTCCCTTTGAAGAAGAACACAGTGTTATTCTGTTACCACATGGATTCCATTTAAATTAACATTTAGAAAACTGCATATAGGGAGTACTAGGCACTCAATAAAGTTAGGCTTTGCCAAACAAACATAATAGCTTTGCCACAATTACACGTCCTAGGTTAGAGAACATAACTTACACATATATGTTTGTATTTCACTACAATATTCAGGAACACAAGTACCAAGAGAATTCTCCAATATGTACAAAATCTTTTAAAAATAGCATGGATTAGATATGGTTTGCCAAACAAGAAGCAGAAAACAACTCTGAATAGTAAAATGATCAAATGAAGTTCGATGACTTCTACCCTGGGACTATCCAACTGCTGGGAAAGTAGAACAGCTTTCCAAGAATCTGTAGAAAATGAAAGTTTGCATCAGCTGCTCTTCAACTGAAAAAGAAACTTGCTGGATCTTACAGACATGAGGATGACTCTCCAGCAGCTGACATCTTGAGGGAATTATTTAAGTCATACACCTGTTTGGCCTCCTTCTGCTCAGTACAAATCACCAAGCTCTGTCCTTCTGTGTTTACATGCCTGCCTTGTGAGAATGCAGCTGCCTGCTGCACGCTACAATAGGTGCATTAGGAGAGGGCTCCCGGAGTGAACACCACTGGCAATCCAAACTGCCAGCAGCTGCAAGGATTCTGGTTTCATAGGCTTTGTTTTTAATTTTTTTTGTTGAATTTCTAGCTTCTCAGCCTTGAGCACAAGTCTTATTTACATCTTTGGTGACCCCCTCTACCACCAGAGACCAATGCGCACAGAGAACAAATTCAAAAAAACCTCACTGAGAACAGATGTTATATTTTATACCTACAGGAAGGATATAAATACATTCAAACAAACAAACAAAAAAGAAATCAAAACCCAAAACAAGAAACTCCCTTAATTTTCTTTATTCAGAAAGCAGCAAATCAGACAAAGAAGCATTACAAGGCCAGCAATACAAAAGCAAACTAAGAGCTAGATGTCTAGAATACTGACCTGTTTTTCATACTGTCTCCATTTAATGATGGAAATTAAAAACATTTCATTGTTATAATTAACTCTTACATCAAAATTATTGAGCACAAATAGGTGTGAAGAGGCATTAGAGCTTTCAGGGTACCGTATCAGTCCTTCCAAGTCTCTGATTCATTAGAGATAGGGAGCAGCAGAGAGGATCAAGCTCTCCCACAGAGAGGCATATACATACACACCAGAAACATGAGTCAGCCCTGGCACTGAATATAATACATCATGGGGCAGTGCAGGGAGCTTCCTCCTCCTTTCAAAAGATGGTCATGGTAAAGGCTAATGCACAGCCAACACTCAGCTGAAGGAAAAGGGTAGGGATAGAAGGTATTTGTCTTACCACCATAAAACTTCTCCCTTTTAATCAGCTGACCACTGAGGCAAACAGAGGGGAGCAAGGTCTGAAATAAGGCAGAAGAAAGTCTCAAATTCACAGAACAGGATATGGATGGTGCTCTTCGTTTTTCCTTCCTTCTCCATGCAACCTACCATTCAGGGCAGCATGTTCTTTGGTCCTCCATAAAAACCAAACCAATCTTAAACTCATATGCATCTAGGAACTATCTCCCTTCAATAAGCTGTGGCAATGCAAACAAAGCCTCAAGGAGATACACTTTTAAAGTGTAAAAAGTAAGATGGTTATCAACAGGAATACAAAGGTAGTCAAGGAAAACCATAAGGTAGAAATGGCAGTTGACAGAGGGTAAACATGTTTCTGAAGTCAGCAGGAGACAAAATATCTATCAAAGGCAACTATGTGGATGGATTAAAGAGAAGAACTTTTAAAAAGAAAAAACTAGATAGTAGAATAACACAGTTATTATCATCTCAGACAGCATGGAATTAAATCCCAAAAGTAAAATGGAAAAGAGGGAATGGAGAAATCTAGTTATCTTTTCTTCTTTTAGTGAGTACAGCTTTTTCCACTGAAACACTTCCATTAACTTCAACAGAAGGAGGCGGGACAACAGGAGAGAAGACTTTAAAACCTAACTGGATATGAGAGGAAAGTGAAAGGAATGACTGGATTCAATTTTAAAGAATGAGCAAAAAAAAAGCCACTGCAAGACACTTGTCCAGGTGAGCCACAATATTTTTTGAAGAAAATTGGAACTCTGAAAAATCTTCACTACGTAAATGCTTCTTTCACTCCCACACTTCTAATTTCTGTAGAATATTAAACATCTTTTTGATGTTCTATTAAAGAATCTAATACTTTTACCATTCAAATTAAAAAAAATAGTAAAAATAATACAGATGGGGGTATCACTTATTTTTCCTCTCCACTGAGAAATTTTAGGAGTGTCACTTGAAAGGGATTGTTTTAACTATACCTGATCATTACATTTGCCTGTTATCTAGTTCACACATTATACAATTCCACTTATGCAATGAAAAATGCACTATAAATGCCTAAGTGATAAGAAAACTTTATCTAATAGTGTATTACACTTATTTGATAAACTTGTTCTCCAATAAATGGTACATTTTTATTTCAAAAATTCAGGCAAGTCTTGCCTGTCACTTCAATCTCACATACACCCTGAATTTTTAATTTTTGAGCCTGAAATCCACTGTAAGCAGAGAAGTTCTTTTTAGGAACAGAGTGTATTTCTGAAGTTCATTATAGTATTTTAACTCCGGGGAACTACAGCTTAATACTGAGCAGCCCAGCAAAATGTCATGACAAGTATGAGTGTTCTATCTCCACCTCTATTTGTTGATTTAGGCAGATTGTTTCAAAAGCATCATATTCTACATCAGATGAAATAAAAATTGTCCCAATAGGTATGTATTTCCTCTTAACAGCTCCTTTCCTGTCAACTAGTCATGTCTGGGAAATGAAGAGTGTCAAGTTTGAAAAAAAAATCCAGCACAAATCATGACTGAGAGAAGGACTGAGTAAGTTTTGATGATCTTCCTGTGCTACAGGTTTCTTCAGGGGCATGTAGGAACAACACCTGGTATACAGCAGTTTTCACAAGGAAATTAATGTAGGGGTTTTCTGAGAAAGTGGTTCAGTCTTGAGAATTCAAGTCATTTTCCTTCCCCAAAAGGAAAAGAGAAATTGCTGACAAAATGCAACACTTTCTCACTGTTTTGTTTTTGCTATCAAGTTTGTTGTGCACTTCAACGTACAGTATATAGTAATATTGTTTTATATAATGTTTGACAGTTTGTCCTCTTCCCATTTAATCCTGGAGCTACAGCAACTCCTTCATCATCTTCTGAACAGGAGAGAAAAGATTATTCTCAATTCACCTTTATGGGTTTCTTTAATACCTAATAAAGAGTACCTATGAGAGTCTGTGCTGGAAGAGAGACTATCTGAAACAATATAATTTTCTCTCATTTTCATTAGTTGATCCATGCTGCTCAGGAAAATGATGTTGGAAAAAAGGCAGCAGGCTGTAGGCTGGTACAATGATGATCATCACTTTTACAGTCTGCGCATAAATTAAAATACACAAATGATTTTGGACCTGAACCAAGAGTTACAGGCACACAGCCAGTCAGATCAGATGAACTGTCGAGGTGACATGGGTTTAGGGATATGATGAGATTTCAGACTACCTGAAAGTGACAGCTGTGAGAATGCCAGAGCTCTCCAAGTCCACTCCTGGTAGCTCCAGGAGAAGGGGATTGTCAGAGAGGATCACCGGCTTCTCCACTTCCTCCTCACCCCTGTGTGCAGGGTCTCACTCGTGTTCAGGCAGCCTCCATGAGGAGAGGCATGCAGCAAGTCACCCCACAGCCTCAGGGCTCAATACAGGAAAACATTGAAGATCATTTAGTGCAACACTGCAAGACAGTAACAGAATAAAAAGTGGGAATTTTCTTCCCAATGTTCAGGTTCTAAGTAGTTATTATTCCCCCACCCCACAAAGTACACTGTGCAAGAAAATTATCTTCCTGATTGTGAATGATTAATGTTAACACTGAGACTGTGTATATAACTTCCTGAATAATATAAATAAAAAATCTTGAAAAAAACTATACCTACTTAGAAAGAAGTGCATCATGTAAATTTTAGAAGCAGAACTGTGTTTTACAAGCTAATATATACACAGGTTGAATTACCTTGCAGCTGCCAAGCTAAAATTTCTTCCTCTAAAATAATCTATACTACACTTCTGTGTAAGTATAGTAGAGTTACTTAAATTATTCACTAGAAATTGTACTTGTTTCAAATCTAACTTGTCTATAAACAGATACTGAATTCTACAGAACAAACCCAAGAGTGTGCAATTCATAACTATTTATCAAATGATTTAAAACAATTGTTTTGTAAGTGCAGCCCAAAGACCACCTGCAGTTTGCAAAGCCTTTTTACACCCAGCTCTCAAAGTGGCCTTTTAATAATTTCATTCACATGCTAAAGTTTCACTGACCTGCAGTGGAATCTTGTGATGTAGCCCATATACCGATTAATACCAGTATTAACAAAACTCCTGTTTTAAGGGGACAGTGCTTGATCCATGATCTAACTCCAAAACTGGTTCACTTGCAATGAACAGTTGATGGTTGATGTGACCCAGGATACACTGCAAATCACATGGTAGCACTTCTTGCTGTCAGAGTTATGAAACTGTTGAGCAGCTTTGCTGCAAAAATGCTGCTACAACAACTTCTCCTTGGAAGCTCATGATTTGTCAAACATTTGGGGGAAATAGACCTGTCTAGGACCATCCTTATGAAACTATGACAGTCAGACGGTCCAGCTCACAAGCTCTGCTTCCTGTTAACTTTGTAATGGCCTGAAAAACTCATGTGAAGGTGGAAATAACAGTGCATTTGTGGCTAAGATTTCTGCCATGAATATATTTGGACTAAAATGAAACAAAACTTAAAGCTTCAGACACCTTATGTGGGAGATCCTAGAGGACAGAATGGAATTCTCCTTTCCTTTCTCAGGAAACTTCCATGGAAAAACGTCACCTACAAGTCTAATGCTTTCCAGTGGTGTTCTCCAATTCCTTGTCATCTTATTGCAATTGCCTGGATTCTGGCATCCTTTCACTAAATGTTAAGCCAATCCATTAAGTAAAATCAAAATAGTGAAGGAATAAAAAATACTACTCTATATGCAAAGGGTGAAAGGAATCCATCACTGGTTGTCACTCAGAATTACCATACAAAGATTTCCATGACTGAAACCTAATTTTAGACACTGAAAAACAGTTATACTCCTAAAAACATAAGTTGCAGCTGCACTTGTTATTCCAAGTAGCTCTGCTAAAGTTTTCTCATGGGTCTGCCTATTCATGTTGCATTTCTGGCAAGATTGAAATGTTAGCATTCTCTCAGACACTGTAGCACACCATTTCTGTTTTCCTAGTCAGCATTATAAACTAACTAAAAGAAGAGGAGGGAAAATCCCCATAACTTTGTGGAGTTACAGCTTTTGGATGGTCTCTCAGATGAATTCGACTGCCCAGGATTTTGGCTGCATGTGGACAGTGTTGAGTCCCTTCTCAAGGTCTTTGAGTTTAAGCACAAACTCTAATGCCCTTTATGGACATACAGAGCATGTGCTCAAGTTGCCTAGTCCCTTCACATAATTTCTGGCACTCCAGTGTTTCCTCAACAGCAACTGCAGCCTTCTCAAAACCCCAAACTGGGAGCCCTGAAAATTGTTCTTTCCTTCTATAGAGACTGCAGATAGAGATACTCAGAGGGAGACACAAACTGTCCTCAAAGCAGGATAACAAACTGCTTCCTGAAGAGGTGCAAGCAATACACAGATTACAGAAAAACAACTAAAATCTCCTTACATCTTTTCTGGGAATTCACTCTTTCCAAACCCCAGATTTTTGGCAAAATCATATTTGAATCCCAGAACCTGATCTTTAAAGTTCATGTTGTTCTTGATGATATAAAATGTTACTATGAAAAAGGCTTTTACTTTTCTGAAATTCCAGCTCCTTCGTGCTCTTTTCAGTGGGTTTAACTCTCTCATGGTGAGTTAATACTGAATTTAACTCAAATCCTTTGAATTACAGTCAACAAATTATTTTTAAACTCTTAGATTTGAAAAAATGATATTCCTACATAATGAACTGTATTCTCTGTCATTCACCTCCTGCCAGAGTCTTCCCACAGATCTGAATCTCAATCTAGCAGAATTCAAAAATCAACTTAAAAAAAAAACCCCATGGTTATATAATGGATTGTTTATCAGCAGTAGTCACCCACTGTTACGTGGTAATACAACCGTTACTTGGTTTTGGCACGTGCAGATTTTTGCAGAATCTACTACTGACTACTTAAACACACTTTAGAAGAGTTGACTTCTAATGTTGTCTTCTTTATGGTAAACAACGTACAAATGCTATCCTAAATTAACAATCAAGAAATATTAATATTGCTTATGAAGAGAGAAAGAGAGATAATACTGTGACCTGCTCAAGATCCTTCAGAGGCAGAAGGCAGAGTGATGAATGGAACTTCAGAATCCCTGGATTTAATTGATTCATATGATTAATCTCCCTTGTCTGACAAAAATATCCTTTTGTTTTTTGGTCCACAAATGTCTAGAATCAATCTAGATTTTTCAGAGCTAAACAATACATAGTTTCAACATTTCTTGTTGAGGTATTTTTGTGAACTTCACAGTCACAAGCAAATTAATGTGAAGAAATTCAAATAGAAATATATCAGAAAAGATGTAGTTCCTTTCTGCTCTTTATTCTTAGAATAAAAGTTCTTTTTTTGCATTCACAATGGATTAAAAAGCCATGTCAAAGTCAAAGCTTAATCCTGCATAATAATAATAATCATAATGAGCAGAAGCATAAAAAAGACAACCCCTCTCTGTTTCACAGGGTATTTGCAGCATTCACATTAGACAGCCAAGGCAGAAGCAATGTGGATAGTGACCACGAAATAAAGGCAAGGTGAAACAGTTTAGCAGAAGTCATTCTACTCATCTAACCAGCTAAAGGAAATAGTATCTAAATACTGAACAAAAGACAGATTTAAAAAGCAAAATTGGAAGAGAACAAAGTTACAGCTTTAGGTTTGTACCATTGTCCTAAATATAGAAACAAAATGAGAGAAAGTGTAAGATGCCTGAAGGAGTGGACAACAGGCAAGTAATCAAAGCTGGCAGAGCAGAGACAGGAGTTGGCACCTCTCATTTAATAAATCAGATGGAGAAGGATTTTCACCATTTAAACCTGCAGGCAACACAAAATCATTAGTATTTGATGCAACAAGATGGACACAATAAGAGAAACACAGGTGACTGGATTTGAAGGGGAAAACAAATCTGGAGAAAAGGATTAAAGTAATTGAAATGGTTACACTTCTGAGGAACAAGACATTGCTTCTACAATGAAGAACCCATTATTACTGTTGGACATCAACACCACCCTACATCTAGAAAACAATTCTAAACAACAGCAGTGGAACAATTGCCTCTGACTTCCTAAAAACACAAGTCAAATTTTGTGTGCCATAAACAAGGGCTTTCATCACACAAATAGCTCTAGCTAACCATACTTAAATATCTGACAGACACTGCAGCAAAGATAATACAGCAGGGTGAGGCCATCCTATGGGTTAGACAACATCTAATGAAAGAACATAGAAATATCCTACCATACGGATAAGCCACAGGTAAGACTGTGGGAAGTGGAAGAAACAGGAGAAAGAAGAGGCCACCTGCCTTCTGAAAAACAGTGATAGCATTCTTGTAAAGAGAAATCATAATATGCTGGAATAAACCACACACATTCAATCACATGTTTTAGCAAACAATGCAAAACAAAATGAGGAATTAGCATTTCCAAATCCTCTGCATGCCTAGGGTGTGGACCAGAGATTAACTGTGTTAACAGTTGACTAGCAATCAAATATATATTTTAAAATCAGCACCTATATTTGGTTGCTTGTTTGTTTTACCAAGTAAAACACTATATATCAAAATAAAATTTTATGTTGTATATATGCATATAAATCCAGCCAAAGTACCTGTGAAAACCTGTGCTCACTTTTAGAAATCAGTAGTAAACCTTGAAAAGAATAAAAGAGTACTTCAGGGACTTCAGAGCAGATACAACACATTTCCTAAATAAAACTTCAATACATATAAGCTGAAATGGTTTTGCAATATGTAGATAAAATTTAGTAACATCATCAAATTAAGAATAATGCTAAACAGGTTCAGTATCTTGAGTAATATAGGAAATAGAAACAATACACAGTGGGAAATAGGAACTGGAAAGCTATGACAATAATGGAAAAAGACATGAAAAAAATAAAATTGGATAGGCAGGTGAATGTATATAGTAGACTTCTGTAATAGCTGTTTCAGCATTGCCTAGACTAAAATTTAAAAAGTGAGGTGCTGTGTACCTTGAAAATAATCCTAGAATACATGAAGAAACAGAGGCTTTACCTTTTTTTTTTTTTTTTAATGAAATAGGAGACTATTAGGCTAGGACACCCCAAACACCAATTCTGTAGCATTCTGGCACAAACATTCTGGGACTATTTAATCTTTTCCAGTTGTCCAGAGCCAAATGCTCATGTGCTCTGGATATGAACACTCCAGATAAAGTCCACAGTTACTGCACTTTTACAGAAGAAACATGGAGAATTACAGAGAAACAAAATAACAGTCCACATACTTCTCAGATCTTATCAGCAGCTGAAAATAAATATACAGATTGAGAAGCGAATTCACTGGCACTGTATTACCCCGATCCCTCTCTGTAATAGTTATCTGCCTTTGTGTTGTCAGCTTTTCCTCCAATCCTGCACAAATATGATCACCACATACTAGTGAGACACTTGTTGAGGTAATCAAGAAAACCAAATATGTGAGAACATTACAACAAACCTGAAGTTGATAGGTCAAGACATTATAATCATGTCAGAGGGTTCTGAACTTACGGAAGGGTTTTCATAGGCACCACAACTTAAACAGACTCAGAAGAGGTTGGCAGCACTGAAGAAAGATGGAGCTGACTAGGGAGAAACAGGAAAATACGAGAAATTGCTGCAGTTCCTGGTGCTCACCCACAGCAAGCACAGCTGTAACTCCTTACAGACCAGTACATGAAAGCCAAAACTTGGAAGTTTTATACAGTGAAAATTTTTATATATATGAACCAGTAATACAAAGGTGGAATAAAACTTAGTAACTTCAGAATACTGTGGAACCTAATCAGTGGCTGCTCATGGTACTGAAACAAGATCAGAGTTAACTGTGATGTGGGTGGCCATCCAGCCTCCAACATAATGTATGAGTCAGTTATGTTAGGAAAGTCCAGAAGTCAAGAAAAAAAAAAATGGAATACTACATTGCTAAAGATTTGCCTTGGGAAGTTATTGGTGAGGAAGTCAGGATTTCAATAGAGCTGTTATCCTCAGGGCATCTTTCTAGATCACAAAGTCTATCAAAAAAGATTTTACTAGCCCTTTATCTACCTCTACCAAGTTACAGGACATTGCTTCTGTGACTAGACACTAAATGGATGAAACTCTTCACAACTACATGAACATATTCCTGAACAGGAGGAGTCAAAACTAGGAGGAAGTAGAGAAAGCTCTCATTAGTCTCATCATCATTTTAGTGACTTTGTAAGAAAACAAATATGCCACGTGTATGAAATTACACAGAGATTGCAGATGTCACATCAGGCCCCATCTACTGGAAACAAAAAAACCACCAAAACCCAGTTATGCAGTTCAAAGGAAAAAGAGGAAAAAAGTTTGGTAAAAGCCAAAGAGAGACTGGGACTGAAGAAACATCTACAGATTTCTCACTATTATGAAGTTATCTGAAATTTGACTCCTAAATCACTGTGCAAATAGCAAGAACCCACTGTACATTACAATCAGTTCCTAAAACAATAAACAGGCTCCATTTCTTCTAGTAACTTCAAATCTCTTTTTGACAGCTAGGCTTTGCCCAAAAATGAGCACAAAGACTGCACTGCAGAATTCAGTCTGGCATGTTGGCCTGAAGGGAACATAGGAAGAAAAGTAAAAATTAACAAATTGTCAGTCAACAAAATTTACAGACATCCTGGAGAGAAAGCCTCTAAGTGCAGAGCAAACCCCACAGCACACCACCAATTTATATCTCTAAGGGCAACAATACAACATGCATAGTGCTATAAAACTTAACTAGAAGCTTTCCACAAGCTCCCCAGAGACTTATAAAACATGAGCTGCTCTTATTTTCTCTTGTTAGATCCCAAATAAGGGTTTTATCCTTGTTTCCTGCTTCCTTAGTAGAACAGGAGACAATACTGCTGTATCCCATTGTCACAGGATATTGCTTTAGGACAGTCTCTCATTGAGAAGTTTCTTATGATCAATTATTTTTCCTAGTCTAATCCAGTGAGTGAAAAGTGATCACAAATAATCAATGGCACTTCCTGATTTCTTCAGTCATGCTACATCACTACTGCTGCATCTCTACAATCCTCACACTGCTTCCTGCTGCCTTTGTGCATTCCCCAACCTGTGTGAAGCAGATGGAAGATGCTGCCTACTCAGCGTGCCACTGCTTCCCCTCTATGGACAGCAGAATGGGTCACAAGAAAAAAGATTCCTAAAACGTCACCAAAAAAAAAAAAAAAAAAAAAAAAAAAAGGCATTCATAGTGGAAGCAGGGCAGAACAGGAGGGAAAGGAGCCCTCAGGGCTCAGGACACAATAGGAAGATTATGTTTCAAAGTCAGATTTTAGGGGCCAGATGCATCTCTTTGCTATTTAAACAAAACCAAAACCAAACTAAACCAACCCACCAAAAAAAGCCAACCAAAAAGCAAAAGAAATCCTCGTGAAACTATTGTATCATCCCAGAATTCAGAAAAGATGGCAGAGCAAGAAGAGGAAGGTGAATCCGTCACTACTGATGTGACTAAGTCCTTACTTTTCTTGGACATGGAGTTTTAGGGAAAGGAAGATTATCTCCTTAGCAAGCAGTTCTCAAGTCTGGAACCAAAGGCAGCAGACCAAGCATTGGAAGAGGTGATGTGGTAAAAAATCCCTTTGATAGCACCTGAGAGCTCAAAAATACCATTAATGCACACATATTATCAGCAAGATTGAGAAGGGCATGACCTGTCTAACAAGCCATAAGGAATACAAAGGAAAACAGTATACAAAAAGGTATACATGACTATACATGGTAGGAGAAAATAAATGAAGTGAGATTACAAAAAGGGGAAATTAGGAAAATGGAAATGCAACAGAAAATAAATGGTTTTCAAATTCACATACATTCCATGAGATGATGTACTAGCCTTGTGCCATACGTATTGACATGGATCATCTATGCAACTTCAGTCATAAATCTTGAGTTGCACCATGTCATTAATGACCTCAGCTTTCATCCAGACAAAGCTTTTGATTAAAATTACTGGAGCTTCTCAAGCTGCTGGTGTGTCTTGGCCACCTGCAGACTGAAGAAGGAATGAAAAAGTGAATAAAAACACTTCAGGAAGGTATAAGATGCTGAATTTAGTACAAAAAGAAAAGAACCTGACCAAATATGTGTCCTTGTTAAGAGTCTCTTGATGTGGTGCCGGATTTGCCCATTAGCTCCTGATGGTTCACCAAGAGTGGCTGTTCCCAGATGGAAAGTTATCTGAGTAACAGTAGAGCAGGGCTTGCTCTCTATGGCACAGTGCTGTTAGCCGAGGAAAGAACACACAATCGCAAAATTGTATGCGGTGCTTTATTTCAGAGCTCTGGAAGCCGGGGGTCCAGACCCAGATCTCGGCTTGTCCAACATGCTTCAATGGTTACAATTTTATACCTTTATTGTTACATAAGGATTCGTGTTAATCATTAAACCCCATTGTTCCATTGATTCCATCCCGAGGAACAATAGTCTGTGTGATTCTTGCTCAAGATTCTGGTTAGAGAAAATAATCATATTTAGTTACCAAACTGATATTACAATTGACAATTCTAGCATGCGTCTTGCTAATGATTATATCGGTACAGATCCTCCTGACCTAACTTTATTCTTTAGGGCCTATGCATTCTACCAAGGTTCCCCCTTTCTCTCCCCCTACCACCTGTGCAAAGTTATGCTTTATACTTCATTTAATTAGAACAATAGCACGGAATAACATCCTGGTCACAAGTGGAGCCGATCCCTGTTTTTGGGCCCTTGCTATTTTAGAAATCAATTTAACCCTATGTTATCATTCCCCCCTTTGAAAGTATTTTCATTCTACTATGCAAATGCTTTCACAGAATTACAGTCCATTCATCTTTTGTATCTATACTGGATGTTCGTCTTCAAATCCATGGTTGACGTGGGCCCCATGGTGGAAGTTGTTATGGATTGCAGGCGCTGGATGTGGGGTCTTGTCTCGTGTCAATGTCTTCATTATTGTTCTGTTCCAGGATGTCCTTTTCTGTATTTCTCTCTTCAGGATTCTAAAAGCTAACCAAATCACTAAAAATATGATTAGTAAAATTATCAAGTTCTCAAGGATAGATTTTACCCATGAACTCACATTCCATCCCAACTTGTTAAAGATTTTGTCTAACCAAGTAGTAGCTAAATCCTTTTGCTCCTCTTGTACCTCATGTTCTATATGTTCTATTTGACTAATATCATATTCTACATCTGCAGTTACATTTGGGATGTGGACGCAGCAGTGGTCAATTTGTCCTTTTAAATATCCACACACTCCATGCTCTTTTAAAAGTAGCATGTCTAGAGCCAATCGATTTTGTAGGGTCATTTTGGTAGTGGCTTGTAATTGCATATTGAGTTCTCTGAATCCTTCTCTCGTAACCCTGGCTAGTCTATCTACCTGACCTGTGAGCCTATATAACATTTCCCTATTTTGATAGTTTGCAACAGGGCCAAACAGATTCCAGGGCCCATCCAAGCTTTACTCCACTAGAGGGTTCTTGCCAGGTATCATCTTGATCTTCACTATCTGGGACATCTCGCTTTGTCCTGATTTGCAAGAGCTCATGGCTCCCATTAAATGGGGACCTTTTCCAAATGGGACATAAAGTAGGGAGACCCATGGTAATTTCTTTTACTTCCCCGTCCACTGGCAGGTGTGTCATCCATCTACCATCACTTGTTGCCCATACAAATTGTCCCGGACTCCGGATCGTACTCCTGCTACATCCCACCACAATCTTAGAGTCTATCTTACCTTGTTTATGTCTGATCCCTCTGCAACCACAACCAATTCGTAAAGCTATTGCCAATGGTGACCAGTGTTTTATTTCCAGGTCATCAGAAGTGCAGTCATAAATCTTATCACATGCCCACCAATCTACTTTATTTGTTTCCCTTCTACTGCTAGTTTCAGTATTCGTTACTGCTGGGTCTGTATCATTCTCGGGACCTTTCCATTTAATGCACCAGGGAGTGCCTGCCATATATTGGAATTTCTGGAGTATACTCACAGACCATGCACTGTCCCAGGGCTCTAGACCTTTCCATTCTTTCTCCTCACACCTCCATACCACAGTGGTTTCTGTAGCATTGTCCTTAACCTTTTGGTAGTGTGGTAATCAGCATTCCCACTTTGCAAGGTCTTCATCCTTAACCCACCATTCTACCAGTTTTCCCACCTGTCCATGACTTAACTTACAGTCCTTTTTCCTCAGGGTTTTCATATAAGCTCTTTCTGTTATCTTCCAGTACTCTTTAAGCACAATCCTTGACTCTGGCACTTGTTTACATTTAACTGTTTTGTTCCCTTTTATATCAGGTAAATTTGATGTTATAATTCCCCAACTTATAGGGTCCCCTGCTGCCATTGGTATTGGCAGGCAGGCTGTTATTCTACTAGTATTTTGCATTTTGGCAAAGTCTTTAACCAATCCAATCATCACATTTTCAGCCCGAATTGTATTAGGAGCTTCTATTACCTGTGTCTCTGTTTGTACTTCTCTCTTCATCCTAGAATGAAGAGCAGTGGATCGACCTTGTTGCATTCCACATCCCAAAGCAACAGCATTCCCTACTGGTGACATTAGAATCCATAGAATTAACATTAACCACGATATAAGCATGAGCATGAGCATAGTTACTGATACCATTAAAAACAATTACAGATGTTTTATCCTCAGCTTCGTTGGTTCCACAGTTTGCACAGTCCACTATTTAACTCTTCGATCAGCCTTCTTCACTCGAGTGTAGTGTATCCAGGGTTCGACTCCAGCCACTTTGACTGCTGTAAAGGTGGTTAGCAGCACCTGATGAGGGCCAGTCCACTCCTCTTTCAATGGTTCTTCCTTCCAGGCTCTGATGTACACCTCATCTCCTGGCTCGATATCGTGGACTGGATTCTCGAGAGTCAGTGGCCTATTCCACACCAGGACACTTCGAAGTCGAGCTAAAGCTTTCCCGAGAGACAAAACATAATTATACACATCCTGTTTCCCTGTGATATGTACATTTGGATTAGGGTTAGGAGACTCATATGGTTTTCCATACAATATCTCATAAGGACTGACTGACATTCCACTCCTGGGTTTTATCCGAATTCTCAGTAATGCTATTGGTAGGGCCTGGGGCCACTGTAATTTGGCTTCCTGACATATTTTACTAATTTGCCCCTTCAGTGTTCGGTTCATCCTTTCTACCTGTCCACTCGATTGGGGTCGCCATGCTGTATGGAGGTCCCAAGATATTCCCAACAATCTACTCACCTCCTGAACCACTGTAGCTATAAAGTGTGGACCTCTGTCTGATGATATCCCTAAAGGCACCCCAAACCTGGGAATAATCTCCTGCAGCAACCACTTAACTGTTTCCTTTGCTTGGTTGGTGCGACAGGGAAGAGCTTCTGGCCATCCAGAAAAAGTGTCAACCCCTACTAATAGATACTTATATCCCCGAGTTCTGGGTAGTTCTGCAAAATCCACCTGCCAATAATCTCCTGGCTCCGTTCCTATCCGAATCCTCCCTAATTGTGCCTGTCATCTAGCCACTGGATTATTCTTTAAACATATCTCACACTTTGACATTATTGATTTTGCCATTGTTTGCATCTGTGATGAGATTAGGTGTTGTTTTATCATTGCTACCAATGCCTCTGCACCCCAGTGACACTCATTATGTTTTATTTGCATAATTTCTCTCATTACCAAGGGAGGGACCACTATTTGCCCTTGTGCAGTTACATACCATCCTTCTGAGTTCTTCTGTGCTTCTAGCAGACGTGCTAGCCTGTTGTCTTCTACTGTGTACTTTGGCTGGGGAGGCAAATTGAATTGGGATACATTAAATTTTGATGGTATTAGTGCCATTGTTGTCTGTACTTCTCGTGCCACCTGGCGGGCTGTCTGATCTGCTTTTCGATTTCCTTCACAGATTCTGGAGTTACCTGGCTGATGTGCTTTGCAGTGCATAATTGCTACCTGTTCGGGTTTCTGTACTGCACTTATTAATTGCAGGACTGCATCCTGATGTTTGATCCGTGTGCATTGAGAGGATAGCAGTCCCCTCTCCTTCCATAAGGCACCATGTACATGTACCACTCCAAAGGCATATTTTGAGTCAGTCCATATGTTGACTGTCTTTCCTTTGCTCAATTCTAGGGCTCTGGTTAGTGCGACCAGTTCTGCCCTCTGAGCAGAAGTACTTGGTGGAAATGCTTTTGCCTCCACTACCCTATCAACTGTGGTTACCGCATATCCAGCGTATCTGATTCCATTTTCCATAAAGCTGCTTCCATCTGTGAATAGTTCCCATTCTGGTTGTTCTAGAGGGATGTCTTTCAAGTCTGCTCTTGCTGCATAGGTGTACTCGATTACCTCCACACAGTCATGTTCTAATGGGCCTTCCTCAGCTGTGGTACCTAGAAACGAGGCTGGATTCAAAAGGTTAGTAGTTTTCAGAGTCACGTCATCCTGCTCAGTCAGGGTTACCTGGAATTTCATCATTCTGCTTGGAGAGAGCCAATGGCCCCCTTTCTGCTCCAGGACCATAGTCACCATATGCGGTACGAAGACATCTATGTGTCTTCCCATCGTGAGCTTCCTGGCCTCTTGTATCAGCAGAACGGTAGCTGCCACTGCCCGTAGACATGAAGGCCACCCAGCACTTACGTTGTCGAGTTGTTTGGAAAAGTAACCCACCGGCCTTTTCCAGCTTCCCAATCGTTGAGTCAGGACTCCCAGTGCCAGTCGCTGCCTTTCATGTACATACAGCTGAAAGTCTTTGGACAGATCAGGTAACCCTAGAGCAGGAGCAGTCGTCAGTGCTTCCTTCAGTTTCTGGAAGGCCTCTCTCTGTGGTCTTCCCCAGGTGAATGATTGCATCTTCTGGGCCTCGTACAGAGGTTTCGCAATCAGTCCATAGTGCATGATTCATAGGCGACACCACCCGGCCATCCCAAGGAAGATCCGCAGCTCGTGTAGATTCTGAGGCTCTGGAATGGTACAGATAGCTTGGATACGATTAGTACCTAGTTTTCTCTGCCCTTGTGAGATTTCGCACCCTAGGTAGATCACAGTCTGTCGGGCAATTTGTGCCTTTTCCCTGGACACCTTGTATCCTCCCATTCCCAATGAATTTAAAATCTCAATGGTTACCTTTATGCAGGTTGCCTTTTCCTCGGTTGCGATCAGAATATCGTCGACATACTGGAGTAATAAATATTGATCTCTCGGTACCTGTCCTTCTTTAGTCCAAACCTCCAGTTCCTTTGCCAATTGACTTCCAAATAGGGTGGGCGAGTTCTTAAAACCCATCGGCAATCTGCACCAAGTGAGCTGGGTCTTCCTTCCATTTTCTGGATGTTCCCACTCAAAGGCAAATAGTTTCCTACTATTTTGGTCAAGGGGTATGCAGAAGAAGGCATCTTTTAAATCAATTACAGTAAACCATTTATATATCTCTTTCACAGATGCTAGCAATGTATATGGATTAGCAACTACTGGGTGAATGTCTTTAGTTATCTCATTTATACCCCTTAGGTCCTGTACAAGTCTATACTCACCATTAGGCTTCTTTACCGGGAATATTGGGGTATTGTATTCCGATTCACACTCTTCTAAAATTTGGTACTTTAGGAATTTATCAATAGTCTTTGCTATTCCCTGTCTGCTTTGATGGGATATTGTCTAATTCGTACAGCACTTGCTCCTTCCTTTAATTCTACATGTACTGGTTGTGCTGATTTAGATTTACCTGGTATATCTGTTTCCCACACAATGGGAATCACTGCTTCTTCTACTTCTTTAGGAATATTAGGAATTGGTTTTTCTTTTACCATTAAAATCTTTCCTGCTTTAGACTCGGGTATCCTCATTACAAGTTCACCATTTTCAAAAGTAATTACTGCCTCTAGAGCTGCTAGCAAATCACGCCCCAAGAGTGGAGCTGGGCACCTGGGCATATATAAGAATTCATGTGTTAAGGTTTTGCCTCCAAAGCTCAAATCTAAAGGTTGCAGGAATGGCCGTATCTCCTCCTTCCCTGTGGCTCCAATAATTACAGTTGACTTCTCCCCAATCTGCCCTTCTACATAATTTAATACAGAATGTGTGGCCCCTGTATCCACAAGAAAGCTAACATTTTTCCCTTCTAAACACAAAGTAACCATGGGTTCCTTTGATCCAGGCTCTCCTCCGTACAACACCATAGTCCCAGCTGCACTCCCCATCTGAAGTTCACTATTCTGGTTGAACCGGTTCGGGCACTCCCGCTTCCAATGTCCAGTCATCCGGCAAAGGGCGCACTGGTCCAGGGCCAGTCCTCCACGACCTCTGCCAAAACTACCTCTATTACCGCTCCGACCGGTTCTGTTACCACGTCCTCGCCCTTGTATGACTGCCAAAAGACTCTGTCCCTGCTTCTTAGCAACCTCCTTGTCTCGGTTGTTGTACACTTTCCAAGCCACTTCTAAAAGCTTGTCCAAACTCCTTAACTCTTCACCTTCCAATTTCTGTAACTTTTTCCTTATATCCTCCTGTGATTGCCCTAGAAAAATAAAGGCGAGCTGAGCCCTTGCTTGTGCACTGTCTATCTGGAGATCAGTATATTTCCTAGCTGCTTCCTTAAGTCTTTCTAGAAAAGCAGTGGGAGATTCCTTCTTATCCTGTCGGATCTCATACAATTTGGACCAATTCAAACTTTTGGGTATTGCTTGTTGAACACCTATAGAAATCCACTCTTGGTACCTTTTCAACCTTAGCATGTCTACTCCAGTTGGGTCATTAGGGTTCCACTCGGGATCCTCAGCGGGAAAATTATAATCTAGAGTCCCAGTCACCAGACCATTCCGTATATCTTCTCTAGCCCTGTCCCTCGCTGCCCGCAGTACCATGTCCCTTTCTGTATCATCCATCAAGGTGTCTAATATTACTTGAATATCCTCCCAATCCGGATTCTGAGTTTTCATTATCATCTTAACTACACGAGCCACTCTATCTAGATTATCCCGATACGGCCCAGCCGATTGTTTCCATATTACCAGATCAGCGGGTGAAAAAGGTACTTTTACAAAGACAGGTCCATCAGCCCCCACCCCCTGTCTTAGCGGCGCAATAATTGTCTTATCTTTTCTGCCTGTTTTTAATATACCCTTCCCTGTCTTAGGCCATGTTGGGGCTAACCTTCCCCGCGTACGATGGGCTACTGGAATATCTGGGCTATCTTCTTCACTTTCACTGCTTTCCGTTCTGTCCCTTCTACATCTCCCACATCTCTCTCTCCTTCGTCCCTGTCTTGCAGCCAAATCCTGATTATTATCATGGGTAGAAGTGGTAAACGACCCTGGCGAAGGATTAGGGGGGGTAGGGGGAACAGGAGTCGGGGACGTAGGTGTTGGTGGGAGAGGAGGGTAGCCCTGGGGAGGTGTCGGCGGAGGGATAAATCTCTGAGTAGGCGTTGGTGGGGGAGGGGGATAGCCAGATGGAGCATTTCGGACGGGAGTATGCGGGGGAAGAGAATCAGGTGGGGTGAGAGGAAATGGAGTGGAACTTGATGCTGAGGAAGTATTGGCAGAAACAGTAGGTCCTACTAGTAAATCAGCTTCCAAATCGTCTCCCCCCTTTTTTCCCAAAACCAAGTGTTCTACACAACGCTTATCTTGGACGCAAGCCAAACAATGATTATTTTCTAAGACCAGTGCTTGTATTCCACATTCCACCAACCATGCCGGTTTCTCTTTTAAATAAAAGAAAAGATCTATGTATGGCAATTCATCAAGTTTAGATTCTCGTTTACAATGTGTCATCAGTTGTGATATAAGTTCTGATTGTAAAGACCCATTTTCCGGCCATCTCTGGTTATCAGGCAAAATGTACTCAGGCCACCACACAGTACAATAATCAATCAACTTATCCTTACGTAACTCTTGACCAAAGTTTCCTTCCTTCAATGTGCCAACAGGCAACCCAATGGAGAAGCATGTGGGATGGGGGCATTGCCGCCCAAAACCCCTTTTAATCCTCTTAGCTTCTCCATTATAACTACATAAAACCACCACTGCCGAACCTGCAATGCTTTCGCAATTGACTGACGGACGGCTGCCTAGGCAATACCAGGAATTCCTTAGCCCAACCACGCGCAGCTTTCGCCGCGTCTAACAGGCAGGCACCCCATACCAAACCAAATAATAAAGCACCTTACCTCTTTCCCAGGGAACGTTGTGAGCGGCGGGGGGTCCCGGCGCGATGGGCTCCCCGAGAATCCCTCGGTGCCGGCTGGAGCGTGATCGGGTTGGGAGGTCCTCAGCAGCGCTCACAAGGTCCCATCTTGGGTCGCCAAAATGTTAGCCGAGGAAAGAACACACAATCGCAAAATTGTATGCGGTGCTTTATTTCAGAGCTCTGGAAGCCGGGGGTCCAGACCCAGATCTCGGCTTGTCCAACATGCTTCAATGGTTACAATTTTATACCTTTATTGTTACATAAGGATTCGTGTTAATCATTAAACCCCATTGTTCCATTGATTCCATCCCGAGGAACAATAGTCTGTGTGATTCTTGCTCAAGATTCTGGTTAGAGAAAATAATCATATTTAGTTACCAAACTGATATTACAATTGACAATTCTAGCATGCGTCTTGCTAATGATTATATCGGTACAGATCCTCCTGACCTAACTTTATTCTTTAGGGCCTATGCATTCTACCAAGGTTCCCCCTTTCTCTCCCCCTACCACCTGTGCAAAGTTATGCTTTATACTTCATTTAATTAGAACAATAGCACGGAATAACATCCTGGTCACAAGTGGAGCCGATCCCTGTTTTTGGGCCCTTGCTATTTTAGAAATCAATTTAACCCTATGTTATCAGTGCTGTGCTAGAGCACCCAGGGCAGAGACAAAGATGAGGGAGAGATCTTCTACACAGGTTCCATGACGGTTTATTACCAAGGAGGGTCCAGGGATGAAAGACTCTGAGCCCTGGTGTACAGGGACTTGTATACAGGGGAGGATCTTGGGGAGAGTACAAACCTTTAAACAATAGGGAAGGGACTGGGGAGGATCACAAGGCAGGGTTTACAATATATAAACCAATGAGGATGCACAGGCGGAAGGGAACGGTTCACACAAACCAATGGGGCTTGGAGTAACAGGGAATTCCCAAGAGGATTCCAAGGCAGGGGACTGGACAATGGAACAGTCTGTAACAAGGGGCATGGTCTAAGGCAAGATGGACAGCTAGGTGGGAGGATACAACTTGTGACTGAACCAACAATACAGGGGGGAACAGAACAAACCATTGGGGATCAAAATATACCACAACAGTCTCTAATTTGTGTCAAAGTACTGCTTGGTCTATTTTGGCCTTGTAATATGTTCCCTGTTGAATTTCTTGCATGTCGGAGAGATTGCTCTGCAGCATGTAAAAAAACGTAATAGTAGGTCTCTTGGTATTTATCCTGGGGATTCTTGGGAACTTCTTTCTTGAGTTCTCAGAAAAGCACTCTATTTTGCTTCTTTCTTGAGCCCTTAAACGAATTATTATTACAAGATACAGTGTTATGACATTATCTAATCTGTGGTTCTTGAAGAACAGAATGATTTACTGAAAGTTTTAGATTCATAACAGTACATTTACTGCAGAATAAATACTGGACCATTTCAATAGCTAAAGGACATCTTTCTATTTACGAAATGTTTCAAAAATGTACAGCTAGTAAACAAAACCCCCCAAAGACTTATGACTAGCTTATTACAGTCAAATAATTTCAGGAGCCTTACAGCTAAACACTTCATTTTTCCTATCTTCTTTCACTTTGATTATTTAATAAACTGAACAACTGCTGTGAAAAAGCAAGCCTATGGTAGCAGAAAATAGTTCAGTCATTACTATTTATTCAGTAACACTGCTTGTTCCACTGCATGGGACTGGTCATCCAGATTACTGCTCAACTTCAACCATACATTGTAAATTGAGTATTTTCACTGTAAAAAACATCCACTATGAACTGGGAACACCCAGTTTATTTTACACTACAGTAAGAGTATGTATCATTAATCTCAGCACAGTTAAGTTATTAAAGCAGAAAAACAAAATAAGTACACAGATTTCTTCAAAAGGCCAAATATTATAGATACTGTTGAATTACTACAATAACACATGTTATTTGAGAAGGATCATTAAAAATAGTTCTGTTACCCTTAACTCCTAATACCTGTGCTTAAATATTTCATCACCAAATTGCCAGTGCTTCAGAAAATTGTTACTGGGAAAAGGAGCTTACAAGAGAGATGGAAAGAAACCTTTTACAAGAGTCTGTAGTGATAGGACAAGGAGGGATGGCTTCAAACTGGTAGGAAAAATGTGTGCTAATATCTTCACAAAAGACTCAATGGATGGGGGGGGGCTTCACAAATGATAGCAGAAATAGGATGTAATGTCTTCAGGAATGACTAGGTCTGACAGAACCAATCAGAATGGCTGTGGCAATCTTTAGGAGAAATGGGTGTTTATGTCTTCAAAATGGGTCTTAATGTCTCTGCGAAAATCAAGTCGCCAAGTTTCTTACAGAACCCAGAGAGTTAACTTTAGGGTAATAGGAGAAATGGGTTCACACAAATCTATTGCAGAGCCCAGACATTCTGAACTTCCAAACTTTAGGGGAAAATGACAATACATGTTTATGGGGAAATATGTGGTAGACAGTTTGGGAAGGCTGTACCTTCCCACTACCTCATCAGTGTGGAAAGGCAGAGAGCAACATGCGGTTGGGAATTTAGGATAAAAGGAGGAGCATCCTCCAAAACCTCAAGAGAGACCCCATGGAGGAATGGCCTAGTGGACTCTCTCCCTTTATTAGAATAAAGTTGCAGGACTCCTCTGTCTCCTTTATGGACACTGGCATTTCACAGCATGGCTTTTCTGCAAAAAAAACTAAAGAGAATAGGTTTAGATTAGATATTAGGAACAAATCTTTCACTGGGACGGTGCTGAGGCACTGGAACAGTTTGCCCAGAAAAGTTGTGGACGCCCCATCCCTGGCAGTGTTCAAGGCCAGGCTGGATATGGCTTTGGGCAACTTGGTCTAGTGGAGAGTGTCCCTTCCACCAATTACCTTCTCCTATATTAAAAACCCCCACTCCTACATGCTATCAATAAAGTAGCAAGAGAATCATTTAACACAAGAGGCAGACAATGCCAGGAGACACCATGGCCATGTAACATTGCAATACCATGTAACTACTGTCATCTCTTCGTAGGTCAAGAAAGACATGGTTGCTAATTTTATTTCCTATTCACTTAGCAGTACTGTTCAAATTGATTGAATCCACTCTTTGAAACTCAACAGTAAATACTTGTCACCAATGAGTGTCATGAGTCCTTGTACAAACACATCAATGACTTTTCCTGAGTATAATGACATTCATCCTTTCTTGCCCTTATTAAGAATTGGGATGCTTGAGTCCCCAGGGTGTTTCATTACTCCCCAGGAATACTACCACACCTTAAAGAAAAATAAACTGTCCCTGGGTCAAAGATTCCCTTCACACCTTTTGCCTTGAGAATATGGCAGCCACTTGCCATTTATGGAACAAGAAACAGCCATCAAGTTATCAGCAAAAGAACAGTGATTTAATTCATGTTGTGATTTTGCCAATTCTGGCTTGTAAGTAAGCTTTAATAAAGAACCCTAATAAGACTAGCATATTAATGACAGTACCTAGTTTTAACTTACCAGTATTACTCATACTGCAAGATCATCTAGAAATCACACCACAAAGTGGCTTACATTGCTGCAGCAAATAGAGTAACTAAGTAACAATAAGCAGTCCCCTGTTGAAAAGGGGTTGAAAAATTTGAAAAACAAACAAAACTCCTCAAAGAAAGAAATAAAACAAAAAACCCCATCCACCAAACTTGCTATAGTTTAGGAAAAATTGTGAAATTCCACCTTTCATTACCCTGAAACTGGGATAGTGCAGTGTGAGGAGGATACTTTCTTCTAAGATATTTCCAGGATGTTTCAGAAAACTCCACAATCCCATTATCATCCATTTGTATTATCAGTGAACATGCAAACACACAGGCCAAAGAAGTAAAGGCTCTGGTTGACAATGCAGCAGCATACAAATTGCAAGAATGCAGGACTTACTTTCACAACACTTAGAAACCTTTTACTAGATTTTTACCTTTCATCTTTTACCCTTCTCACACACTACTCCCTGCAGCAAGGGAGTATTTCCCATCAGTCAATTAAAAAGGCAAATGACCTGAACAAAGAGTGCCCCAGACACTGTCAGATAAGAAGCAGCACATCCAGCACCCAGTCCATCCAGCACAGCACACTGCTAGGACAGACAAGGAGACACACAGCTGGTGATTAGAAGAAAACATAGGAGAATGCATGGAGATAAGAAAATCCATCCTGCCTACTGCAATACCTTCTTGTTAAAAATAAGAGAAACAGATCTAGTCATTACTGAGTAACCAAAGGGAGGGACTGGACTTGAGTATCTTCTGTATTATAGGAAAAAAATACATTAACCAATCCATTCCATATTAAAAAAAAAAAAAAAAAAAAAAAAAAAAAAAAAAAAAAAAAAAAAAAAAGAAACATCACCAAAACCTCCTCTAAGTGAAGGTAAATGAAGGGAGTACAGAAAATACAGTAAAAAATGCTTTGTGGAAGCATTTACATTTGAAATTGCTTTTGAGAATGACGCCTCTGCTACCAGTATCAATTAAGGACTCAGTACTTCTAAAGAAATACACATTTGGCACCTGCTGCCATTCAATTTTGAAATAGCTGTAATGCCAGTTCCTTCAGTCTCCACCTCTAAGCTTTTCATTACACAGTGAATGCACTTCCATAAATACTGTAGCAAACAGAAGATACAGTAACTTTCAATTGAAAAATTCTGCATAGCACTGAAACGACACACAGGACAGATCATCTTCGGGTTTTCAGAAAACCAACACATTATAGATTGCAATATTCTTTGATGATATCAAATAAGGCTATTTTGAAACCATCTATTTTTTTGTAAAATTATTTCTAAAACACATTCCACTATCTGCTCATTATTATGAGCTTTATTAGAATATTCTAAATATTAGAAAATACATTGCAAACATCACATTTGTTAGACACCAAGAAATACACTAGTAATATTTTGGATAGTAGCTGAATTCAAGTGCTTCATATTTCAGAAAGTATTTTTAACAGGTAATTTTGACTTCTTTAGAGGAATGCAGATCATTTTCATGGTTCAGCCCTAGCTGGCAACTAAGTACCATGCAGCTGCTCGCTCATTATTTCCCTGAGTGTGATGGGAAGAAGACTCAGAAAAAGTCTCATGGGTCGAGAACTGTTAAGAACAGTTAAACAGTATGAAAAAATCAGAGTGAAATATAATTTAAAAAATAAAATTTTAATTACAAAAACCCCCTTAACAACAGCAAATTAGTAAACCCCAAGAAAAATAAGTGATGCACAATGCTCATCACCTCTGACCAATGCCCAGCCTGTTCCCAAGAAGTGGTTGAACCCTTCCTCTCCTCCCTCCAGTTTTCATAAAGAACATGACATCCCATGGTATGGAATATCCCTTTGGACAGTTTGGGTCTGCTCTCCTGGGTGTGCTCCCTCCCAGCTTCTTGTGCAGCTCCTCATTCACAGAGCATGAGACAATGGCAAGTCCTTGATTTAGGGTAAGCACTGTTTAGCAACAACCAAAACATCAGTGTGTTATCAATGTTGTTCTCGTTCTGAATCCAAACCACAGCTCTGTACCAGCTGCTAAAAAGAAAATGAACTCTATCCTACCTGAAACCAGGACAAGCATATAGAAATGCTACTAAGCAACTACTGAGGCAGCAGAGCTGTTCTGCTGTGTGTCCAGTACGGTCAGTTGGCTTTACTGCTTTTTTTGACTTTCTGAAGCATTACAAGTGGAGAACTTTGCACACTTCTCATATTGTTGAGGTGTGACCACTCATGTTCTCTCTGAAGAAGTGGATTCAAGCATGCCTCCAAATGCCTCCCAAGTCACCCCAGTTCCAGCCTCAAGAAAGACCCAAAGCTGTATCATGTTTTCCACCTACCAGCCTAGACTTCTGCAGAAAGAAAACCTAGGAGCAGAGATCCAAAAGAAACCATGGTGTTACCTAAACAAATTAAAAGTCCAGGTTATGTTGTGGCAGACATTAAGGGACAGGTTAGCTACTGCCAATGACTCCTCTGTGGGTAAAGAATTGCCCCCTGGGCAACCAGGGGGAGGAATAAACAATCTGTATGGCTCTAAACATGTACTTGACAAAGAAAGACTGTTACAAAATACAGCACCTCTTCTATGAACTGGATATCTTTCATGTTGTCTTATGTAAATTATTTAATTAATATTATTATTTATATTAATAATTATTTTATTAGAGCTCTACAGTTTAGGCAGTCAAGCTTTGTGTCTAGCATCACTTGATGCCCTGCCAGTCCTGCTCAGGCTGCAGCTCAGGGACAGGATGGTGGGCAGGCAGATGGGCCTGTCCTGATCCAGTTCTCAGTCCAGCTTTGCTGTCTGGGCCTGCCTGACCAGAATTCCCATCACAGCCAGCAGGCTCCCACACAAAGATCACAGAAGGCATTCAGGTCACCAGTTACAGTGTAAGATTTTAAAAATACTGAGTAAAAGGACAGTGTGCATATGTCAGCCTTTCACTATATGGCCAAACCCTTCTCCATTTCCTCTCCATGCCTCAACTAGTCTTTTTCACAATAGGTAAGTATTCTGAGTGTAAGCTTTCCAAGCTGGAAAAAAACTCCCAGATAAAAAAGGAATTCTGTTACCAACTAGAAAACTAAAATATATAATTTCAGTAACATAACACTGCAGTGATAAACAAATAATGTACTAAGAAATCTAATAATATTTACATTTAAAAAAGAGTGTTGTTTCCATATACCTTACTTAAAAAGCAGTATGTGAATTGCAAGCCTTGAAGTGTTTTAAATAATTATTTTCACAGCAGACAACCCCTTAATCTAGTACAAAAGTTACCTCATGCTACGAAAACCAACAACATGTTGAAAATTGTACTGTACATTCTAGTCAAACACACAGAATGACCAGTTCATATCATCACTGACAGCCTGTTATCACCAAAGACATTTGGTTTTGGTTCTTCTCAGAATATTTATGGCAGTCTTGAGAATGCAGAAAGTTCTTTAAAACAAATATTATACAAAACTTGAATCAAGAACAGAAAAAAAAAAACCAAAAAAAGAAAACATTCTGAAAGAATGACAAAGCACAGGGGAAAAGAACTATTGTGAAGCCAATAGTTTCAAAACCAAACACCCACTCATAACTGGCAATGTTTAAGTCACAGAGAACAAAAAATGCCTGCCCAGAAATGACATGCCAGCTAGCATTGAAATGTGCATTGCAGGAAGGTAAAGAGAAAAATGCTTACCTGTGAATAGAAAAAGAAGCAATAGATCTAATGAGGGATGCCACTGCTCCGACTTTAGCAGCTTCCACTGCTCCCCGTACCCTGTATTGCACAGTTTCACCATAACTGATGAAAGGTTCATTGTAGACGACAATCTTCCCCTTGGCTTCCTGAGCTCGTTTGTGTAGTTCATCAAATGAGGCTACAACCATGACTTCTGCTGTAATTCCTGTAAGAAAACATTACAGTGCTTTTAGCAATGCTTGCCTATAGCTTGGCCACTTCTAGCAGACAGAAAAACATGGGCTGTGCAGAACTCAGGAAATCAGCATTAGTTTTTTTCCTGAAAAAGGAAAACTTTGAAATGCTTCATGAAGGATCAGTACTAAACAGATGTGACAGAACTCTGACCAAGTACCTGCACCTCTGTAAACCATACTATCAGGCTGGTATTAAAACATAACTCAAAGGGCAAGTAGGATACATGGGGGGAATTTTGTTCTCTGCATATGCTTTTATGCTTCATTGTAATAATTTATAATACAAAAACATTTGCAAAAGCTGCCTATGGGATTAATTTAAAAAAAGATAGTAATTTTTTCATGGAAATGTTTTGATATGTTGCTAAACAACTTAGCTTAACGTAAGACAGCTGGAAGCCCATATTTTTAGACTGCAACTCCTATAAAATTATTTAATCCATAAATGAAATTAAATTAAAGATCTGCAGTGTCAACAAATTTTGCAATGTGCTTAATAATAATAATAATAATAGTAATAATAATAATATCATCTTCATATTTAAGTCAGGAGAATATAACAGTTCTATTGGATCTCTTTCTGGGAGTTTTTCCAGGAATCCACATTTCCCAGTTCATGATACAATAAAAACAGGCAGGTTCTAGTGAAGGACTATTAACACATGGTAAGTTAGACCCCACCCAGATCTTTGTTTTTAATAGTTGGAATAGTTTTAAATTGCTGTATTATCTTACTTGAAAAAATAAATAATGTTACAAATACAAGTCCTAACTTTTAAGGACATTAATTAAGGAACTATATTTTGCAGCATTTGAGAAGTAATTCCTTAAAATGAGCACAATGCTTAAAATTCAATTTTGTTGATTGGTTACAGAGAGAAGTAGACTGCTTAACAACATGATCTGGGTTCTTTACTTCTAAATGTAGAAGTAATGAATGTCTGAAATTTTAGTGTTGTACATTCCACCTAATAGTCACGAAATACATCAATGGAAACTGAAACTAATAACAAAACCTCTAGAAAGTATTTGTCAGAATAAAATGAAACTATAATGTTTTTAAGAATAAAATTATTCACCTTGAAAAAGTATTTTGTTGTTGTTGTTGTTGTTGTTGGTTGGTTGGTTGTTGTTTGTGTGGAATAAGAATTATTTAGAGGATTTCAAAGACTTGTGTACCCAGGCTGATGGCTTTTTTAAGATGAAACTACACTTCAAAACCTTAAAGAAACCATTCCACAGAAGTGTTGTTTCATTAGAATGTACCACTAAGGGTTCAACAGACATTTACTGCCACAACAAAAGTGAATTTTAGCGACAAAAATAACATAGTGCAAGAGGCATAAAAATTTTAAGCATTCAGATTGTTACCTTAACCTGGCAATGTTTTGGAGAGGCAAACCAAAAATCACCTTCACACATTACCAGCTGCTGTTGGCAGGCAGGTGAGCACACTAGCAGACTCCAGCTGCTCGTAATTAATGGCAGGTTCAGCCGCCTAGCTAAGGAAATCCCAGCAACAGGATAATTTTGGGTATGAAACCATACCACTGGAAATAAAGTCAGGTATCTGCAAAATTTCATTTTCCACAAGACAAGTCGTGGTCTCAGTAGGTTGATATTGCAAACTCTATTTCATATTATCTCTCCCCAGTGCTCCTCTTGGATCATGCAGGAGGCACTGGAAGGACACACGTCTTGGTGACTGTTTGTCAAGGGAAGCAAGGAGTGTAACTCTCCTGGGCATTACTGCATACATGAACAAACACCGACTCTGAAAAGTTTTTTAAGAAAGCTACAGACAGCTAGTAAGTATCTAAAATTCCTAAGAAATATGATAGTGAAAATACATTTATGGCCTTCCTAGATGACAGGCATCAGAAGTTTGTACAGGGAGAATTACTGAGAATTTGTGCTAAGGGAAAGAACAGAGAGTTGCAAACTCTAGCTCAGTATCTCTACCCTTGAATGTCCCCAAAGAAGCTAAAAAAAGCCATCCTTAAAAACAAAACAAAACAAACGTTTTCTCTGCAAGTTTAACACAGGGCAACACGGTACACGTAAAGTATGAATTACAGTGCTTTCCGTAACAATGTAAAACTCCACTCTTGTGTAGCTTCTGACTAATTCAATTACTCGTTTGCATTTTAGTGCCGTTTTATACCATTTCAGAGGCTTCAACTGAAGTGGCAAAAGCAATGTTTATCTTAAACAAATATCTGGACACACATACACAAACCACTCTTAGACCTTTTGTGCAAAAGGAGAAAAGAAACAAAACCCCCAGCAGTTTGTCTTTTTAAGGAGAACGAGTAACTCCCCTTAGAAACTGGAAATTTCTCACCTTACTGAGCCTTTAAGCAAATTAATAGAAATCTACCCTAGTGTGTCCAATCAATTCAGTGCCTCATGGCTCTGCTTCCCATGTTGAAAGATATTGTCTTTCTTTCTTACAACTATCATTATATTATTGGCTGTGTGTTATTGAGCAGAATTCTTCAGAAATTCCATGTAAGGAGGGAGACAGACTGCCTGCTTACTTAAGCAAGATATAAAGATTATAACGCAGAAGGTCCAAGAGATGAATACAGAGTGTTTGGGGAATTAGCTAAGAAAAGGGCATGAACCATAGAAAGCAGAATTACAAACATGATAAACTTGGCTGAGTGTATAAAGCTGAAGACTATTTATTTGATTGCATCATGTGAAACATATTGTTGGGTTGGGCGAGTGAGCAAAAGAATCTAGGTAGCCCTATGGGTTTCCTCTCATTTCTCATATTAAAACAGCAAATTGTACCCCATTCTTTCTGAGAATTAAGGTATAGAAAGGGTGTTTATGGTGGGAACAAGCAGGCAATTTTTACTTACCAACAGAATTATATTTTACAAAGTCATCTGTATACTGAAATGTATGTTTCTATCTCAAAAGTTTGATGATCACACTGCCAGTTGAAATAAGTGGTATGGTATCCATTAGCAATCTAAAATTGGTCTCAGGCAGGATGAACACAAGACTGATGTGTGTATATATATATATATATATGTATGTGTATATACATGTATAGGTATATATGCATATGTATATATTTATATAAATAAATGTATATATAAGGACACACACATCTATATAAAAGCACCCATAAATCAGCTATGTGTAACACTGCCTTAGAGAAGAAGTCTGATTCCTGGCATGAATAATTCTGTCTGGAGAGTCGCCTCCTCACAGCTGTTTACCTGCCAGCAATGATGCAAGGAGTAGATCAGTTTGAAGGGGATTCCTCACAAGATATCTTCTCCCCAAGATTAACTGCAGCTAATATTTAAGTTATTTTAGTATCTAGAGATATGCATCTGTCTGTCTTAGTAACAGGTTTCAGTGAAGAAAAAAAAAAAAAAAAGGAAAATCCACCTTATTATCAGATTTTAAAGACTGGTGAATCTTTATTAAAACATCAATGAAATTTCATACAGAATATATTTTTATTTATCACTATCCCAGAAACACTCTATTCACAAACACACCAAAATTAAATCAAGTTAGTTCCAATCTATTACTATATTAGAAGGATTTAGTAAACCCAGAAAGAAATAATATTTGCATTCTGTTTAATCTTATTGGCTACCAATTTCCTCATTACTTAATTATGGCCTTACTTTCTTCTTTTTTCTCCCAGTCTGATTTTTGTCATCCAGGTAATAGCATCAGTACCTTGGAGATCCAGTTTCAAAGTCAATGAAGTCATCATTAATTTGACAATAAATTCTTTTCAGTAGCAGCAAGCAAACAACTCGCTCCTATGGATCTCCTAAACTTCATTTACTTCACACTAAAGAATTATGATTTCTTCTACAAATCACATTATGGAACAGTGATGCTACTGATCCACATGCACTGAAGCTGCCACTGCCAAATAAATAAGCTGATGGGCGAGGCAAGTTTTGCTTAAAACAATTAAAATACAGTAGTTTAAAGCCTAGACAAGACAAAGCTGGAAAAGAAATATCAACACAAAAAGTCAACAACACATCTTATTGTTCTGATAACAGTGAAAATTTTGAAACTGGAGGAGATGTATCTGAAACATGTCCTGGCCTCTGTAGTCATGACAGCAAGAAGGAGACAGGATGTTACCTCCTCATTCATCAGGACCAGGCACCATATCAGGACACGAAAACAAGAGAGTTCTTCATGGTAGAGCAGGGGCAACAACACACCACAATCACAGTGCCTGGACTCCATGTGGTGGTCACAGCCCTGCCACGCAGACCATGTCAGGCCACTCTCATGCCTCATCTTCTGCAACATCCCAGATTTCTCTGTTTCTACTTCAGTTCTCCCCACAAAGCTAATGTAGCCCAGAAGCTTCATCAAGTTATACTGTATTCTATGCTGACCCAAAAACATGCAAGCAGTAGCCCCAAGCTTTTCTTACCTTTCTAACCTTACCTGGCTATTCCCATTGTCCTTCAGACTTGATCATCTTTCCAGATTAAAAGTACCATGCCCCTGCTTCTTTCAGATACAGCCCACCAACACTGTCTTGTGCCCGTTTGCAAGGTAGCCTCTTTCACAGAGTTACAGAAAACTTAGAATTGTTTTGCATGGACCATACGATATAATGGCTGGAGATAAGGCAGTTGTTGGGACAGGTCAAAGGAAAGAAGGTCTTGGGAAGTGGAGGGAAAATCCAAATATATTCTTCAAAGCTAAGATTAGAGACCTGGCATTAAATTCTTTTTAAAGTTCAACATCCTGTAAAATCAGCTCAGAAAACATTTCCCCCCTCAACTTCTATCATACCTCTCTTAAAAACATGTTGCTTTTTAACACTCTCCAGGAATTAGTTCAGCTTTTCTGCAATGCTCCACAAACTTCAACTAGATTTTTAGAAAAACAAACCCAAATTCTTTGTCTCTAATGACCTCATCCAATTAAGGCTTTGTGTCAGGCTGAAGCAAATGAAAGATTAATATTATCACTTTTTTTCCTCACTCAAAAATTATTAGCACGTACTGAAAATTTGAAATATTCTAACACCTAGAAACACATTTGCTCTGTCAACACATATAAATATGTACTAATAAAAGAATTATAACGTGAAAATACCAAATATTTTAGGGGAACTGTGAAACGAAGAAGAGGGTTTTATCAGGAAGAAGGATTTTGTAAAACATAAACAATACTTCTAGAAGATGTGACCTTCCTACTCTGTGGAAAAGCAAAGGGAATTACTTCATGAAAATAAAATTACATAGGACAGTTATAAAAAAGGATATGAGACTATTCAGCTCTGATGCATGGCACAGACACTAAACATATTGTACCATTCCTTAAGAACACAGAGAAAAATAAACACTATATAATAGTTACATTTTTGACAAATATGACTTAAAATTTCCATCAAATAACTTGATCTCTTTAGAACAGTTTGGTTTGTGATGACATGCAGCTTCCTGTGCAGCACAAGTCCTAGGAGAAAATGGGCTGGTCTCAACCCCCAGCACAAAGCCTTGGATGCCAAGAGTGGGGCTACACGTTAGGTTCTCCCAGGAGCAGCCCTGGAAGGAACACAGGCTTGCTATGCAATGTATAGGGAGAATCAGAGACCCAGCACCAAGATCCACAAGAAGCAATTTCTGAGAGCCCAAGGTGCTCAAGGCAGTAAGTGCTGAGCACAGCCATTCCCTTCTTAGTGAGTCAAAGGTGCCAGTCACTGCTGGCTGTCCCTTGGGATGAAGGTAACGCTGCCACCCAGCCATGTCTGCACACCCCACACATGCAGAAAATCATATTCAAATCCTGCCTTCAATAGCTTCAGCCTGGCCTTAACATCCTTGAGGTAACACCCTCAGCTCAGTGACACTACAAAAATTCAATTTTTTGCCACTGGCAATCCACACAATTCACTTGAACGTTGGTTAAAGTAGCAACTGGAACCCATGTTCTCCTGAGCCACCACGTCCACCTCAAGCCATGCAGCTACTTATACTCTCTAAATCTTTGAAATGCTACTGCACTAATTTTTAGCCCAGATGCTGGGCCACTGAACACCAGTGTCTGATGCCCTTCACGGATGTCACCTTTTACATTCTAAGATAAACAGTAGCATAATTACTATACCACAAGCAACACTGCTCTAATTAATAAACAATCCAGGCATGCAATACTGAGGCTCATGGTCTCAAGATGTTGACCAATAGCTCCTCAGACATGAAAAAAGAGGCATCCAGTGAAGACAGGAGGGCTTTGCTGTGCGCTGTGCTCTCATGCCTATGACTCTCTCCAACCCATGCTCTCAGCACTGAACCCCTCATCAAAGGGGGTCCCTCACCCAAGTCCTTCCAGAAGCATCACTTTTTCTTCCAGGAGATCAGTGATCATCCAAGATACTGGCAACTAAGGGTAAATGCTCTGATACACATTAAAAATAACTTTTTTTGTTGTCCTTTTGTTTATCTAGATTAATTCCCTAATCCACTTTGCCACTGAGATAAAAAAGAGGAGCGTCAACACTGGGGACAAAATGCATCAGCCAGGACTGGAGCCAGACCACTTCTTTCAGTAACATTCCTGGTTTAATAAAATGGTAGACCTACAGCAACAGCCCACACCAACAACTTCAAGATAAACACATTATCCCCATTTTATACATAACAGGCTGGAACTATTTTCATATTATCTAACTGCAAAGCTCCTATCACCTTCTATAAGAGCACAGCTGGACCAAATGTTGACAGTTAACAAAAAAAACCCCCACCATGACCTGAATACAAAAACTAGGAAGAAGTCTGCCAATGCATCATCCTCATATTTATATTACTTCAGTTTTGCAGCAACCAACAGTACATTAAAAAAAAAAAAGCCAGAGACTGTTCCTTTTTTTAAGGAGACATTTCAGGGCAGGCTGCTCCAAAGTTGGATCTGCTTGTCAGTATTTCTTTAAAATTAAAGGGTATGGTCACCCGTCAGGGTAAAAAAAAGTGCATTTTAAAACACATACAAAAAAATGAATTCTTTGATACTTTATGGTCAAACATCTGCTAAACTACTACTTTCCTTCAATTATGGGATTCTCAAAGCAACAATTATATCTATTTTCCTCAAAATTTTCGAGATATAATCAGTACCACCACAAATCAACACAGTCTCTCTCTCTCTCTCTCTCTCTATATATATATATGTTTTGCCAATGTTGAAACACTGAAAATCATACAAGGACATTGAGCAAATATGGTAAATCTCCAATTTTCCACCTCCCAAAACTAAACACTTTCTAAGATTCAGTCCTGTCTGTTACCTAGTAATCCATTTCTTAAAGGTGATGACCGTTTTCAGTCCCTGCTGATTTCTGGAAATCCAGATCACTCTGTTTCATATTTCTTCTGTCCCTGCCACTAAAGCAGGCAGTGAAGTTACTCCCTCCTTGTAAGGAGATCAAAGGAAGTGAAAACTTTCTCTTTGACCCAACACCTTCAGATCTTGGAATACACTTGGAGAGGGAAAATGCTGGAGGTTTTTCCCCTTCAATAGAAAAATCTAACCTTTTCTGTACTCTCCTTGCTGTACTCTCTCTTTTGCTGTGTATATCAGATGGAATCTGGGAACTTGACATCTTGGCATATTTCCCAGTCATGAAGAAGAAAGCAGAATTTTATCCACAAGATCACAAGGTACTGAAAAGCCTCCTGCACATCATCCAACTGTTCTGTATCTGAGCCAAAGAGGGCAAATCTCATAAAATCAAATAAACGAGGAAAGCTCTGTGCACATCCCAACAGGGTTTCAATACCATAGGCATGAGTTAGAAGACCTGCAGGAAGAGACACTCCTGGTATCCTGGAGTCAATGGACTGGCTTGGACTTCATAGCTAAAAATACTGCTACTGTTTAGGGCTTCTTGTTCCTGCTCTGAAGGATTGCAGATTTTTTCCACACTTGCATGATGTATGTGAAATGGAAAGTAACCAACCTCAGCATGTGCTCTAGCCATTGGGTCACTCTTAGGAAACACTGGTTTGAATTTCCATGGACAGAAGGGAAAAAAAACCCTGAATTTCCAACATCCAAAGCCAGGTTTCTAATTGTTGTCAGGTTATTGCCATGTTAATGAAGACCCCTCCAGAGCACTTGCTTGGGGAGCTGAGCTTCAGGAGGAGCTCTGAGGGAACCAAAGGTCACCAAGTCCAGTACCAAGTTTTAAGCTTCTTCCAATGTCTACTTTCTTAGCTTCTCGGGTCACAAACCTGGGGCCAAATCATGGGAAGGGAGGAATACAGTACATAACTGAGAAAATGAAAAAGCAAAAAATGGTCTCCTGTAACTTCTGCTGGGATGGGGGAGTCAGCCCCTCTCATCTTAACTCCATTCCTAGACCTTAAAAGACAAGAAGTACAACCTGTACTATCCTCTGTCTCTAAGTAAGCATCACTAGCGTCAAGGAAAGGATCTGTTTGGGCTGTACCGAGACAGTGGCTTGTAAACTGAGAGGTCTGAAACATGTTCCTAATAGGAACATTGACTTAGAACATGCAGTAACTATCAAACTAACAGCAAACTTCAGGGATTATCTGCACAGTCCACTTAAGAGGCAGCTGTGAAGGAACCAAAGAATCATCACAGAGCCAACATGTGAAGGACAGTCTTCAGCCTTTAATACATTCCTCTGCCAAAGCTCAGCACAGCAGCAGTAGATCTCCCTAGTTTGAGAGGGAGATCCCAAACTCCCTCATGGGAGTTGACTCAATCTCATGGGTTTGACCATGTAACCAACAGTACTGTAACGGCCAAATAATTGGCATCGGGCATCTCATATTGAGTTGCATTATTTTGATTATAGGAAGACATACTCCCACAGCTTTGTGGCTAAAACAAGATGTATGAGAACTGCTGATCATCTCTCACTGAGGGAAATTGTTCAACTATTTCTGATGCAATTTAGGGCAGCCTTCTATCCCTTTTTCTTAGGAATAAGGCACTGTGACAATCCTCAGAAGTGATAAGGCAGTGGTTTTAACAGTCTAACTACACATTTTTTATTCCATGCTTGGTATGAGTGAGGTTTTAGGACAGGCACTTTTCTCAACAGCATGCCTTCCCATTCTCCTGCCTGCAGGCTGGTGATGAGCTGCTCTCACCAGACATTTCCGTCAGCCAGGAGGATGGGCCAGTGATGGGAAGAACAAGAGCCAAGTGCTCACCAGGGACCAGTTACCCCACACAACCTTCTCAAGCACAAAAACCTGTCACGGTTTGCACAGAGCGAGAGGAGACCAGCAGAAATCAGAATAGGCACAAATGGTAGGAGACTCAGAAGGTAAGTAATTTAATCAAAATTATTCCATGAAGTGTGAGAAACGGCCCACTCTTTTGTGACAGATCTCATTGCCATAAAGTCTTCTAGCACCAATACTCTTCAGAAACAGAGTAGATCTTGGAGGAAAGTGAAATTGTGAGAAAGAATAATGTAGGGGTTTTGAACATTCCTCACTATAAACCAGAACTGGATAATACAATCTTATCTTTCAAGATATAGGATCTTTACAGATGAAAAAGAAGGACATAATTAGCCTCTGTATTTTTAACATGTAAATTCAGTATATCACTAAAAAAATAAGGCAAATCTAGGAGTAAAACTAGGCAAGTGCAAGTAACTACAAAACTAACAAAGAGAAGTGAAAAACAGACTTTTTGGGATGTGAACATGCTTGCCAAAATTAAATTGCAGGTTCTCTTTTCAGGTTCAGCAACACCTGTTAAACACAAAAAAAAAACCACCTCACTTTTAATTTTAGCTTACTTTTTAGGAAGCTTGGAATGAGACTGGAAAGAATACAAAATAAGTTGTAGGCTTAAAATTTGCTCTAAATTTTCTCCTATCCTAAACCTTGCACATATCATGGGACGAACAGATAGTAATGATACTAGTTGCTTTGAATTTTAGGCATATGTTTACCTCAGTATGACAGAACTATCTCAGATAAAATTTGCAGCAGCAATTTTGCAAACCAAGTATGATTTATTCCAAGCATATCTTAAATCACCCAGTTTTATTTGTTGCCTTTTGAAGGGCTATATATATTTTTTCTAAACAAAACAGTTTCATATGTTGTTTCATTTCAAACAGAAAGCTCACTATCACAAAAATTTACAATTGATAAAAAAAAGTATGTTATCTTTTATTTCCTAAACTAAATTTATTTTCTCATAAAGGAATACAAATGGTTTTGAAGTGGTCTAGGAATAAGTATATTGTTTTTTATGGAGAGCAGTCACAGAAGAAGGTTCTCATCTGGCCTTTAAATAACAATCCTGAAAGCCTTACATCAATAAGTACAAATAGAGAATCTTATAAATCATTTTGTTTGTAGGCAATCTAATATTTTCGGGTTTAAAAGACCAGAATCTTGTTAAGCACAGCTAATAGTCATTCTTGCTTCTGAGTAACATTTCACACAAGATCATCTAAATGGCAACACAGAGTTCAGTGACAGGTAAGTGACAGAGTGAGCATGTAAATAATGTGAACAGTAAATTCCAAGGTGAGCATGAGACAGAGAAGGGAAGGACACAGAAACAGCAACTGCTACATTTAGTGAGGAGCTTGAACTCTCCAAACTCAGCTCCTTTCCCTGCTGTCTTGTTTTTTTACTGGAGTGAAGGGCTGAGCCTGGCAAGACAGGGCACATGAAGAGGAGAAACCATGTGTCAACCTGACACTCCATGGAGAACTTCCTTCCTACCAACCACAATGGAGGACCAGAATCTTTGCAAATGAGGTTCAGCAGTGTTTAAAAAAAAAAAAAAAAAAAGAGTATAAATGTAATGGATAGTTCAGGAATCAACTCTAATTTTACAAGTCTCTTCAACCAAACTGTATTAATATAAACTGCATCAGTCATAACCATGCCATATAGAAAAGCCCCAGGAAAATAGTACCTTGTTTTGCAGAACAGTTACAGAAAGCAGAAAACCACAGTTCGACCACTGAGATAAGTTATTAGGGGTACAACACAGTTTGTGTTTAAAAAAGCAAGTGATATGTAATTCCAAAAGAAAGAGTTACCTTGTGGAGGAGTTGCAATACTGTTCCCAAGTCCCAAAATAGCAATGCTGTGATTCCTTGGTTCCAGCATCACTGCAAACTCTTCTCCCCTTTCCCAGTGTGGTACTTTCACAGGCTCCAGATGCACATTTTCCAGCCCATCCTTCTGCAGGGCACTGAACATATATTTGATGGCTGCCTCTAAGTTTTTTGAAGCGGTGAGTCTAGGTCCTATGGTGTCAGCAAAAACTGCTAATCTTTCATAGGATCTGTTCTGAGCCTTTCCATGAACAGCAAGATCAATAATAGCCTTAGCAATATTAGTATAGACAGCTATCTCATTTTTAATGCCTTCAAATGACTTCAAGGAACTTCCATCTCTTCTCAAAGATTTCCCAGCATGCTGGTGTAATAAATTCATGAGAAATAGTAAGAATAAGTACTTCATTTTTTTATTTTTCTTCCACAGATGGCCTGTTGGAAAAAATAAAAACAACACAAACAAAAACAAAACAAAAACACACACACACACACACAAAAAAAGAAAGTTAAAAAAAATCATACACCTATCAGCAACAGTTTTTGTTATTTGGATTGGCAGACAGAAATGAAATTAAATTAGTTTATCATGAAAATGCTTTGATCAGAACTAGCAGGAAAGTAAACTCAACTTGAAGACAAGAGTTATTGAAAGTAAATGAAAAAAATACTTAGACCACTGGACACAATCTTTTTTGTGGTCTTTAGAGGAACGCTGCATCACTTTAAATAAACACATTCTTCAATGAATCAAAACCCAGGGCTGCTCCCATGCAGGAGGAGTTTTGCATCTCCTTTCTGTTACGAGCAGGACTTTTCAGAAGTGCCAAATCAAATGTCTTTACACAAAAGATCCAGAAAAGCTTTTTTTAAACCATTCATGAATACAAGTTCTTCATGATCTCCATAATGAGGAAAGTACTTTCTATTGTACTAAAAAGATGTAAGATTTATATCCAATGCCTCCAGTGTCCTAGTTTTGCTAGGATAGAGATTATTTTCTGCTTAGTAAGTGATACAGGGCTGTGGTTTGGATTCAGCATGAGAACATTGATAACACACTGATATTTTGGTTGTTGCTAAGTAGTGCTTACCCTAAGTCAAGGACTTGCCATTGTCTCATGCTCTGTGAACGAGGAGCTGCACAAGAAGCTGATAGGGAGCACAGCCAGGACAACTGATCTACACTGGCCAATGGGAAATTCCATACCAAGCTGAGTACACAAACTGGAGGAGTTGACTGGAAGTGGCTGATCACTTCTCAGGGAAAGGCTAGGCATTGATCAGCAGGTGGTGAGCAATTACACTGTGCATTGCTCATTTTTCTTGGGTTTTATTTATTATTATTGTCATCATTATTATCATAACACTTTACTTCATCTACAAATTGTTCTTATCTAAACCACAAGTTTTTGTATACTTGTATTGGTTTGGCATGGCCCGGTTTTTGGCAGCAGGGGTGCCACAAAGATGGGGAAGCTTCCTGTGGGAAGCTGCTGGAAGCTTCCCACCAAGTCCAGCAGAGCCATTCCCTGATGGCTCAGAAGATGGACATGCTGCTGGCCAAAACGGGGCCAATGAGAGAGGCTGGATGCCTCTGTGATGACATACAAAGAAAATCAAAACAAAGTCAGGGTTTTTTGCTCCTAATCAGAGAAGAGAAGGAGGTGAGAACGTATGAGGGAAACAATAAGGCAACACCAAGGTCGGTGGAGAAGGAGGGGCAGGAAGGGCTCCAGGCACTGGAGCCAAGATTCCTTTGCAGGCTGTGTTGAGGACCATGGTGAGGCAGCTGTGCCCCTGCAGCCCATGGGGATGCAGAGATCCACTCACAGCCCATGGGGATCCACAGGGGGTGCAGAGATCCACCCACAGTCCGTGTGGGAGGTGCCTATGCTGGAGCAGGTGGATGCCTGGAGGAAGCTGTGATCCAGTGGGAGACCTGGTGGTGAGAGGGCCCTGCTTCCAGGCTGGAGCAGCCTGTCCTTGGAGGACTGCACCCTGTGGGAAGACACACACACTCCAGCAGTTTTGGGAGGAGTGTGTGCCCGTGGGAGGGACTCATATTGCAGCAGGTGTGGTTTGGCTGCTGCTTGTGAGATTGGACCCATGCTGGAGGAGTTCACAGAGAACTGTCTCCTGGGGGAGGGACCCCACAGTCTCACAGGAGAAGGATGATGAACTGACCAAAACCCCCATGCCCTGTCAGTGGGAAGGAGGGAGGGGCTGGCTGGGAAAAAAGGTGTTTTAAGGGCTTATTTTACTTATTTTTCTCCTCTAATTCTGTTAGTAATAAAATACACTTTGCAATTTAAGTTGAGCCTTTTCTGCCCTTGAAATATTTCTCCTGGTCCTTATCTCACTCATGAAGAGCTATTTTTTACCTCCTCTGCCCAGCTGTGGCAGGAGAGGGTGAATGAGCAACTCTTGAGGGTGCTTGGCATTGGGTCAGCCCACGACAGTGCCTCTTTTTCTGTGTCTCCTCCTTCCATCACTGAGGGCTGGAGCAGGAAGCGAATGTGTGTTTGCATGGTACTTAGTTACCATCTGGGGTTACACCATGCCAGAATATTAACAAGCTTTCTTTGGATCCTCTTCCCTCTTTCAGGGCTTTATTCCACAGAACTTGTATCAAGTAGATATAAGTTCAGGCTTCAAAATCTTCTCTCCTGAAGTCCAGAGCTGTGATCTTGCTTTTTGACCTGTTCCTAGGATCCTAAACTCCATTACCTCATGGACACTGTAGCCAAGGCTGCCTTCGACCTTCACATCACAACCAGTCCTTCTTTGCTTGTATGAAGTCCATCATAGCATCTCTCCTTGATGGCTTATCTATAACCTGTGTCAGGCACCTCCTGGATTGCTTATAGCCTGGTGTGATGAACGTCCAGCAGATATTAAAGTACACCATGAGCAACAGAGCCTGTGACTGAGCAGCTACTTCCAGCTTTTAGGACCTCATCTACTTGTTCTTCCTGATCAGATGGTTTATAACACACAGCTGCTTTAGTCACTCATACTGGTCTGCTCTTTAATAATCCTTATCCACAGGCTCTCTCTGTTGGTTCATCATCCACCCCCAGGCAGAGTCCAAGTACTACAGCTGTCTTCTCACATAAAGGGCAACTCCATCTCCTTTCCAGTCTGTCCTTCCTAAAGGACATCTGTCCATCCACTGCAGCCTTTCGGTCATGTGAGCTATCCCTCCACATCTCCATGATCCCAACAAGATCACAGCCCCACAACTGCACACAGACCTCTGTCTTCATCTATTGCCCATGTTGTAAATATTACTGTGCAGGCACTTAGAGGCATTCTATAGGCCTTTATGGGTCTTTTCACAAATAGCAATTTAAGCAATAGCTTTAGCAATAGAGGAATACTAAGGTATTCTCCTTAACTATTCAAATGTCCACTGAGCTTGAGATCAAGGAAGTAGTAAGTTTTTCACAGTGAAGCATCATTTTTACAAAACAACAAAAAATCACCATTGATTTAATCTGTGAATGATAAATCTATCACAGAGATTTCTCTGAGACAGACAGGACAAAGGTCTCAAACAACCAGGGGCAGAAGACTTGGGTTATCTCAGGACACTGTCTGAGAACTGCAAAATGCCTTTTACAGTCTGAGTTACTGTTTATTTGTGGTTATACTACACAGAGGGTATTGGTCTATTTTTATTGCTATGCTCTGCACTTTTTCCATGTACTTTCCCTTAACCAGTTAAGTGCATCCTCTTAGACATCCTCATCTAGAGATATCAGTCATTTTCTCAGGATGACCATGGTCATTCCCTGACTTTTGCCAAGTTCATCACACACAAAGAAGCCAGAAAGATAATGGGTAAGTGCTGAATGGAGTAAGACAACAATTTTGTAGACTTAGCTTCAAAAACTTAACGTTTGGGGGTTTGTTTGTTTGTTTAAGAGTCCGCAAAATCTACCAGAAAAAGCAGACACACTTAGCTGTTACACAGAAGACACAGAGGGATTATTTAAATAGCATTGGCCACCTCAAAAAGCCCCCAGCTACCAACTTCATGCATTTTTTTCAGTGGACAGATGTAACAGCAGTTATCACATTTCCTTTAACTAAGAAATGCTTTATTTGTTCTTCCTAGCCTCATGCAAAACCAGCACCATCCTCCCTCCAAAGGCTGCCCCAGAGGAGCTGCATTTAAGAGATACATTTCTTCCAGGAACACTGAGAACAGACATGTTTCCACAACTTTTGTGGATGTATCATACATCTGTGTCGCACGAAATTTCACTGCCTGCCAATACATTGTAAGAGGAATATAACTGAATTCAAACTTTGGTCAAGAATACAAAAAAAGAAATGTAATTTATTGTGCTTTCCTTGAATACTCCAGCATAATCTATTCAAAAGCAGCTATCTGAAATATTTCCCTGCTGGGTAAAATAACATCATACTGAGACTGCAATACAGGAATCACTCCACTACTAGTCCAGGGAAGGAATCATACATCTGTTTTCCCAGTCTCTGCAACTTTATCACCCCAGTGAATCACCTAGCAAAGGAGATTACTTATTTTTCCACATCTAACTAGTTAAGACTCAGCAAATGAACCTCACAGTACCAGCCAAATTAATAAAAAATAACAGGACAATCAAAATTGTTCAGTGTGTTTTACTGTTCATGAAGCAGAAAAGAGGGTATCCAGTCACAGTAGTACCTGGATCCACACAGAAGGAAGGAAATGCTCTGAATATAGTTCATACAAAGAGAGGTTTTTCCTTGCAAAATCCTAGCAGAACATTTAAAGGGGAAAGTCTGGAGTGAGGAAGACCAAGTTAGGTAGCACTTAAACAAACTGTATATATATAAATCCATGAGGCCCCATGGATTGCACCCACAAATATAGAGAGCTGATGTTATTTTAAGGCCACACTCAACATGTCATTCCTATCTTTGAGAAGGGCAAGAAATAAGATGTAGGGAACTACAGACCAGTCAGCCTCACATCAAGCTCTGGCAAGTGGACAGGAGGAAAATCCTGAATATTATATCTACACAAGGTGACTCAGAATAGTTAGCATGGATACACAAAGGAGAAATTGCACAATGAACATGATGCCCTTCCAGGACAAAACTGCTGGCTTGGTAGATGAGGATATCACAGTGGATTTGTTTCCCTTTTACATTAATAAGGCAGTTGACAGTCTCCATAAAGGTCTCAGCGAAGCTGATGAAGTATAGGCTGGATGAGCAGGCAGTGAGGTGGATTGAAAATCAACTAAACAATCAAGCCCAGAGGATTCTGAGTGACATCTAGTTGGCAGATGGTAGCTAGTGGTGATCCCTAAAAGTCCATACCTGGTCCAAAACTTATGAATCTCCATTAATAACCTGCATGCTTGGACAGAGTGTAGCCTCAGATGATGGGAAGGTTGGAAGGAGTGGCTGTGTACTCAATGATTGTGTGAGAAGGCAGGCAGGCCTTATGAAGTTCAACAAGTCCTGCATCTGGGGAAGACTAACCCCCGTGCACTAAGACAGGCCAGAGATACCCAGCTGTAAAGGAGTTGCCAGGAAATGGGGCAGCAAAACCTCATGTTGGCAAAGACCAACGGCCTGATGGGCTGCACATCAAGAGTGTTGCCAGCAGGAGGAGGGATGTGATTATTCCCCTCTAGTCAGCATTACAGAACCCAGACCTGGATTATTTCTTCATTCCTATGCTTTCCAGTATGAGAGGGATGTGAACGTGCTGGAGAGTGCAACAAAGGGCGACAAAGATGATTAAAGGACTGGAATATCCACTATCCCTATTAGGAGAGGCTGAGAGAGCTTTAACTGTTCAGTCTGGAGAAAAAAAGATTATTTTCTTCTCCAAAAGGGGAGGAAGGGATTCATCAGTGGACAGAAATACGTGATGGGAGGGAACAAAGAAGACAGAGGCAGGCTCTTTCCAGTGGTGCTCACCAAGAGAACAAGACTCAATAGAAACAAACTGAAATATATGAAATTCCATCTGAACACAAGAATGCAATTTTTTTTTTTTTTTAAATTAATACAGTGAGGGTAGTCAAACACTGGAAGAGGCTGTGAAGTGTCCATATAGGGACACATTCCAAACCTGTCTATGCATGGGCCTGGACAACCTGCTGCAGCTGACCCTGCTTAAAAAGGCACTTTGGACTAGAGTTCAAAATAATGTTTCTGAAACTAGATGTGTGATTCAGAGTATGAAAGGAGACCAGAGATACAAGTTGAAAGGTTTTTAAAAATCAAGGGAGAAAGGTTCTAGTTATGTAGACTAGAAGAAAAAAAGAACCTAAAGACAGAAAATAAGTCTTTTTCAGCTCAAATTAGTATGAAAGAGAATGAAATGTACAGCACAATACTATGCTGGTAGTGCAGAGAGTGTCAGAAGATACATTAGTAGTTACTTTAAGGATGCTCCTACCTATTGTCTGGCCAATTTGTCTCTACCTAACTACTAAGTGCAAGCTCATCGGGATCTTCATCTTTTAGTGGTGCCCTTATATAAAAGAAGAGCACACCCAGTCTTCAACTAGGCTAACAGGCATTTCCACCATTAAAATAATTACAATATAAATTACTTAAATGCTACAGATGAAAAAGAATAAGAGAAAGAGTACAAAAGAATCTCTCAGATGACAGAGTGATTACAGTCTGACTGATTACTGTCTACAGCAATCAGATAACAGAAAGAGGAGCAGAGGGCATAAAAATAGGATAAACAAAGGTAGAACACTGCTTCTTCTCTAGTGTGGCAAAGTTTTCCAAAATACCAGTTGAAAATACAGACAAAAGGATACAGAGAGCTCACAGGAGTCATGGTTATGTGAAATGAGGAATGAAAACAATAACTTGAGGCTATTGACCACTTAATTGCTAGAGAACTGCTCTATATGGAGAGTATCTACCAGTTTCCTAACCACCATTTGATTTTCCTTCAGGGAATGTAGGAAATCTTGAAATCATAAAAAGGTTCTGATGACACGAGAATAGACTGAAAAGCCCCAGGGTAACAAACAAACATGCTGCAGAGTTATGTCTGATACATTTAACAGCACTGGAATAAAGTTTGTTGTGACAGCTGTGGAGTAGGATGGCTGGAAGGCTAGGTGAACTTGCAAAATGAGTAGGAGATTTCTGCCTAAAAATAAAGTCATAGAGTTCTTCCATCACTTATAAAGATAGGGAGGAGGGGTGGATGGGGCAGTGGGGGAAATACAAGCTTTATGATCTTAAAGAGTGAAGCAGAAAAGCAGACATTCCTCAAAGACTGCTTTTTCAGAATTGTCATAATTCCTCATCTGGGAGAACATTTAATCAGTTGGAAAATCTTGGGTTTGGAAACACACAAAGTTGAAGCTATCATTTGCATTACAGAGCCCTTAAAATTAGCCTTCTGACATGCAAAACTAAGGTAAAGATGAGTACAACACAACATGGATATAAGGCTTTGGACAATCTTATTACTCAGACCAAAAAGTCTGAAACACCAAAGGAAACATCTGGGCTGTTTTACCACCTTCAGAAGAACTATTTTGATTTTCTACAACTGAAGATACGTACTGAAATCCTTGAAAAGATAAGTGTGACCTGTGACCATATGGGCTCTAGTAGTGATATTGACTTATGCAGACAGAATAGGAAGTGAGAAGTTTTAAGAATTCTAAAGATTAAGACTGAGAAAGTCCAAACGTTCCAAGAGACACTGCAGCCATAGCTCCCCATCTGACAGAAGTTCATACCCTATTTATAGTCAGTATGGGGGAAGTACTGCAGCTTAACATAAAAAGGGAGCAGGAAAAGGAGCCACTCTTCCCTCTTCACCTCCAAGCCTCAGAATAGTAACAGACTACCTTGATATATATTCTTACTCCGTAGCTGCTGCTAAAATGGATGGCAATAATCCTGAAGAATCACACCATAATCCATGTGCAGAATACTGTACCAGCAAAGCCATAGAAATGGTCAGCCAGTTACTTCTCCAAGAAGCAGTGTGCTCCAGACAAAAATTAAGAATAACAAAAAAGCCCACAAGCATGGAACAATGCCTCAGCCACACAGCAGTTGACATTATTTTTGTTAATAAGCATGGAAAATACAGTTCTCAAAACGGAGTACATTATCTTTTCAGAGGCAAAAGATATGAATTCAGTGGGATCTATAGATGAGAACTGAAGAGAACAGAAGTACCTAACGAATGGAAGGCAGTTAGGAAACAATTACACCAAAATACAGTGTTGTTCATATTACATTAAATGCCAAAATATATAGCTAAAGCCAGCTGCTGGTGTTGAAAGACAAATGGGGGTGGGGGGAGGTGGTGATTTTGGACAATTAAATCAACACATACAAGAATAGGGCTACAATTATACTGCCTGGTATTTTATGCTCAACTTCGTTCAATCCACAAGGATTGCCCTAGTGTAAAAAGCTGTGTCTTGTACCGTTCCACAAAATTCATAAATTACTGAGACACAAACTCTTCACAATTGCATATTTTTGTGTCAGCCTTTCCTACAGGTGAAAAGCACTCCCTTTTTAAGGAAGAAACATAACCACAGAAATCTTCTCTCACAATCTCTTCTGTACTTATGCCTAAACATCTTTCACCCCAAAATTCTAAACTAAGTTTCTTTTTGAAAACATGTTCAACAAGACATCTTACATCTCGTACTAAGCTAAATCATTCCCACAAATCGGGATGTTAAATATTTTCCTTCTGAGTTTTAATTGAAAGACTAGCAGATTGCACCCAGCCAAATGATGAATCCTATCACCCTACCAGGAGGATGCCTATGACAGAAGGTGTGAGCCATAAGCAAATGATCAATCCACTCCTCTGGATAGCAAAACTGCTGAAAGTGATGGACACACATTGTAACAGGAGCAAATCAAGTTTTGTTAGTGACAGTGAGTACAGGGCTGTTACTGTCAAAGGTTGGTCTGCCACTCCTGTGAAAGCCAAAAGGAATCCAAAAGGTCACGGGTACTTCCTGACATACCTCCAAGCAGTGTTCCAGCAGAAGGCTCTTCAGTCCTACAGAACACCTGTGTGCTCTGTGGTGCTCTAGATTCTGGCCAGAAAATGTAAATACATGGAGTTTCTCCTTCCAACAATTAAATCTCAGTTTTAAAGGCAACTACACATTACACTACTAAGGGTGAGGACATTTACCAAAATGAACCATCAAATTAAGCAACCTTAGTTACTAATTATGCAATACGTAACAGTAGTGCAACAGACCAACTTTTCTAATGAATTTTAACAAAAAATTGCACCAGATATCTGCAGCTACATATATATATTATATACCACCCCAGAATTAGAAACTTGTAAGTTAAATTCTTAGCATTTTCATATGTGACAAGAAAAATATGCTTCCTCAACCACACATCTACAAAGCACTTGTTTTTCATATGGAACAAAATTTTTCAGGTTCATAAAAAAGTTATGCACATTAAACAACTTAAATAAAAAGATTTTAAAAGGGCAATACCAACATTTTCAAAAGTATCCAACCATTTTAGCTACTTCATACATCTACAGTCCCCAGTGTACAAACCATCAGTAGCACCGTAATTCTAAATTAAGTCAATAATCATTCAGCAATGCTGAATATAAGATATTTAAGAATATTAATGAACAAAATTTCCAGATTAAAATAACTGTAACTTTTTAAAGTATCTTTTTCAACTGTCATGTTTTTTCACACAGCCTTTCTCTACAGTCACAAGAAAAGGTAAGTTCCTTATACTGTTACAGTAAAAAACAATCAAGTGGTTTTGTGAAGCTGAGAAGTCTGGTCAACATATTGCTAGATTTGTTAAGAACTTTTATTTTAGTCTTTCCCCTCTTTATTTGGGATACACCCACCAAATCTTCCCTTTCCAAAGCAACAAAGGATGAATTTGTAAACGCAACTATAAAAAAAAAAAAAAAAAAAAAAAAAAAAAAAAAAAAAAAAAAAAAAAAAAAAAAAAAAAAAAACACAACCACGCAGGATCAAGAATTGCTCATTACAATTGACAGAAAAAATATCTTTATGATGCACACATTTCTTTATTTATATAAAGAGTGGAAAAAGATATTAATTTCGACGAGACATATTATGAAGTATGTCATTTATGATTTCATCATGTTCACTAGAGCATAATACTGGTACTCAAATATCACACTGTATTCCAACATGTCAACATCAGAAACAAGTTGCTACAGTCCATTGGCAATGTACAATTGAGGCCACCATCCAACTGCAGAATGCACTGAAATGTGAAAAAAAAGGGCAAAACCCCCCCACAACCAGCTTAAAAAGCTTGATTGTAAAAGACTGCTAGCAAGATAAATACACTTTACTTAAAGAGCTTGAGAGAAACCTGGGTTTTGGCCAATTTTGAGAAATAAATTAGCAAAACCAGACCTCCTTCTGATGTGGAAGAAAGCTCCAGCACTCCAGCATCACTTTTTGATCAAAGCTACTCCCCAGTCCAGCACACATTTGATCGTGAAGTACTGCACTTACCATGCATAAGGCAGTTTGGATTCTGTATTTAACTTCTAATTACTTTTTATTGCCATTTAAAAGACAAAAAATATCAAACCATTTTGCCATTGCAGGATAAAAAAGTCAGCTAGGACAACAGACATATATCAGTATTAATTTATTTTTATTTTTTTTTTTAGCAATGTACAACACATCCCTGTTATCATCAGAGTCCCCTTGTGCTACTCACTGCACAGACACACTGAGAGAAACATGCCTTACAACTACAGACAAAATGAACCAACAACTGGAAGAGGAGGGACCCAGAAGTGACACCTCCAAGTGCTTCAGTTGCCACATGAAAGACATTAGCATAACCACTCAGTCTTTTTCTTCTGACACTACCAAAAGCAGACAATAAAAAGCTTGTTGCACTGAAGCAGATGGTCACGTTACAAAACGTCAACTGGCAATCAAAGTGAAAAACAAAAAAACCCAACCAAACAAAAAACAAACCACCAACAAAAATCACAAACAACTCCCTCCCCCAGAATATACCATAGAGTAAACACACTAATTATATAGAGAGGACAGTGACAGAATGTGATCAACCCTCTCTCTGCAAATGTTAAGACATCTCCCCGACTTTGCACTGACATGATTCTGACACCACACCTGAACAATAATATTCAGAGATTAGATTATGCCAAGGAAGTATGGGAGGAAACCAAACAGACAAGAGCTTCCTCCTAGATCTCAAATACTTCTGCACAGTTCAGATTGCATAAGGCAAAGCAAACACACAGGTGCCAGCTCCCAAACTCCAAAGTTTTTACCCGCCTTTGAGAAAACCAACTCATTAGTACTGAAAAGAATACACCAGGTTCAGATAAGTGACTGCACCTGAGCTCAGGAAGCACACAGGGACTTCAACCAAACAGAGCCCAGAGGGCCCACAGCTTCACTTCCATACCCCCATTGCTCCTCCTATCTTTCTGTTATTCTCAGTGACAGCCACAAACTCCTCCTGGTTTGCTGGACAAGTTACGCCTGGTACACAACAAAAAGTAAAACTATTTCAACACTCTTTAAATTGATATCTATCTACAGTGCTACCAAAATGAGCAGAGACCTCAGGGAATTAAGACATCTCTGGCTTTGATTCTGCCTCCAAAATAACCTTCTGCAAGCACAAGCTTTGGGAATGTGGCCTTAAACTGTTTCTAGTCATAAGATCAACCATTGAGGAGAAAAAAGCTTGAAGAAAAAAAGCACTAGGAGCACTCTACTTTGATTTAACTATAAATGTTGGTTTTCAAACCCACACAAATGCTCAGTCATAACTACATAAAATTCAGAGGGCTTTATCCACAGCACGAGTAAAGCAACTAGCAAACATTTGGGATTCTGGTGTTACTAGTGCGAGTTAAAAATGGAGCCTCTGCATTCTTCAGTAAATCCAGATGTTGCAAATGTCAGCCTCTTGATTAATTAAAAGCAATTCCAAGTTAAAATGGAATCGGTATTGGAGGATCACTAACACTTGGTTTTGATTTCATCACATACATCAGCTTGCAAGCAGAGGCAATTGAAGAAAGTAGAGTTCACATGAAGTTACTAAAGCTCCTTCATTCAAAAGCATTTTTGACTTCTTCACAAAGTGCTGATCCTTTCAGGCTGATGATTTCCCCACATGTGACTACACTTACGTTTTGGTTCTGCTCCCCTATGACAATTTCCCAGTTATTCCCTGAAACAGATCTGATGGCAACAATAACCCTACAGCCCTTAATCCATTTTTACCAACAAATCTTTCTTGTTGAGCACAAAGTACTTAGATATGAACACCTGGAGAGCAGGCAAGGTCAGCAAGAAGTCTACATTTCTCAAGTTTACTATCCTATTCAATTCCTAGATTAAGGGCTTTTTTTTACAGTAGTTACCCTTTGCTTTCAGAGGAGTAGCTGAAAGCTGCTACCCACAATTGCAGGGATGATTGCAGCAAACAGCCTAGTTGTTACTATACCACAGCTAAAAATGTTTTCCAGGGAAAATAGTTGACTTTCATCCTTCCTTCCTATCCACTTGTCTGTAGGGACAGGTGATGTAAGACAGCACGTTTCATTTTGATCATTTTGGGAGGTAACATTAGATAGGTGCCTACTCCAATTTTTATTTATCCAGTACAGATCTGTTTTTCTTATTTAGAGTTCACATACTGATAAGCTCCCAACAGTTATTTGTATATAACATTCTTCAAAGGGACTTTCCTATGCTCCCATTCCTGTCTGCAGCTGCTCAATTGCTCTTGTTCTGGATTTTCAGGAAAGTCACTACAGAATCATGAATGGTTTGGGTTGGAAGACAGGTTCAAAGTCACTCAGTCCAACCCCCCTGCAACAAGCAGGGTCAGCTTCTACTAGATCAGGTTGCTCAGAGCCCAACCCAACCTGATCCTGACTGTCTCCAGAGATGGGGCATCTACCACCACTCTGGACAACCTGTTCAGTTTCATCATCCTCAGTATAAATACTTTCTCCTTTATTTCTAGTCAAACTCTACTCTCTTTTAGTTTAAAACCATTACCCCTTGTCCTATCACAAGATGCCCTGCTAAAAAGTCTCTCTCCATATTTCTTCTGTATCTCTTTCATTGCCAGATTTGCTTGAACAGTCCAAACCAAAGAGCCTGGTACAATCCATCTATGTTGGACACATTGCATTTGGCCGTGCCAGGTCTTCTAACAACTGTAGAGTACACCAGAGAGCACTGCAAAGCAAAATGTATCTGCTGACTTGGGTGGCACTGGTTGCTGGAGACAAGCACATCTGCCCTCATTCAGTTACTCTCTAAAGGGCAGCCACAGAGACATTCCTGCTCCCTACAACTCTTTCTGCAAAGTTTCTCTTCAGATAGAAGACCTAAGTCCAAAATGAAGCACAAATCACAAACTCTAGCTGCTGGAGCAATCTATATTAAAAGCAGTGTATGTGTATTTTACCAGCCTGGACTGAGTGGGACACAGATTTGGATCAGTTGTGGCTTAACTACATCTAGACCCCAGCTTCGGTTGTTCTGCCCTTCAAATTGATATTCACTTACACCAGAACCTTGTCCATCTGATCAGCAGCTGAGAAACAATCCATAAATAGCAATTTTGCTTTGTAGAGATTAAAAATGAGCATTAGTACTGGGAGGTTACTGCCAAAGAGAAAATGAAGATGTACCACTCAGTGGAAGATTGGACTGCAGAAGTCCCTGCACTCTGAGGAACAGACAGCTCTGCTCTTTCACTGCCATCTGGATAGAATGGCTGACCAAAGGCCACTTGGGTGGCTGGGATGGAAAACTCTGCACCAGCTGCAGATAAAATGGACAAGGGCAGTAACTCAGAGCCTGCATAGAATTTTCCAAGCCTATTCCTGAGACTTTTTTCAACTGAAAACCCTCTAGAGATTCCTAACTCAATGGCTATTTCAAGACAACCAAACTGAACAAGTAATTAAAACCAAGTTGACTTTGTTTTCCTTCTTGGGTATCTCACAGTGCATTGCTGAGGCAGAAATTGTCTGCTCTGTGTATTTTTCAGCAGCACAGAACAGATTACCTGAGATTACTAATGCACTTGTCTGCTTTACCTAGTTGTCATAAGAGAAAATATTAATAGCCTACTGCAGTATATAGAATCATTCTTAGATTGATCATATAATCAAGCTCAAAGAAATCAGTAGCTTACAATTCTTTCTGCTTCCAAAGCGATAAAGATTTTCATTAAACTAAAACTCCAAGAAGTGTTTCATAGTCTGCCACAAAAGAAGACTTGTGTTTTGTACAGGAGAACATGACCAGAGGGAGAACCAGCAGATCAGCCTTGTGATTCAGAACAGTATAAACCAACAGAATCTGAAACACTAATCTCAAAACGTGTGCAGAGTAGAAGGGGAAACAATTTAAGATAAATCAAATTTATGTTCTGGTCTGCAAGTGTTACAGATAAAATAGTGGATGCTTTCCCAATCAAGCCTATTATCTCAGATCATATTTTAACACCTCAAAAAAGAACGTATCTTTCTCAAATTACTATTGGCACATGCATAATATTATGTAACTTTTTAATCCTTTTTGTGGGGCTACTTAAACCACAAAATCCCTTTGGACTCACTTGCCTTAGGTAAATTCATAGTCTGAATATGTGGGGTCACAAATCAGGTTTGGGCAAATCCTGAGCCTGTAGAAACTCTCACTGTTGTACTGAATGCAAGATAGTCACTCAGGCAAGTTTAAAATAATCTTAATCCATAACTCCTATGATGCAAGGAATGTCTATGATAGGTGATCTGAGATTAACCTCGTCTTAGTATAATATAATGATCATTGATTTAAAATCTATCTTAGAGAATTGACATAAATTTGACTGATACATTTTCTTTTTTAAAACAGCATTAGTATTCTCTCAAAGTCAGGTTGTAAGACCACAGGTCTTTTGCCATACCTCTGACTGCAGTGTGTAGTACAATAAAACACTTTGCCAAAATACATAAATTCTTAGAGCTTTGTTTTAATCTACATGTCTATTCATTAGATACTTCTATCAAGTCTCTCTTGGCAGCAACAGCACCAAAGGGATTTCTACATTTTTCTCTCATCCACAGTGGAGAAAATTCACAGAAGAGACCTATGTTAATTAGACCTAAAGGGTCTGAAAAAAATATTACTATTATAAATACCAGTACAGAAAAAAAAAAGAATCCAAATGAGCCAGGTGTATGAATATTCTCCAATAAGTAAAAAACAGATAGGTAGATGGATAAATAAGTAAATTAAAAGCAAAATTCCCACCATTGGTCCATTCTATCTCAAAATCAGAAATCAAATCTCTTGTAAGATGAAGGTATTCAAAACATCATTCTCTAAAACTACAGGCTAACAAGGTTAATATTTTTCTCAAGCTCACACACAATTTTTCCTTGTACTGTAAAACTGAAACAAAAAAGAGCAAAGCATTCTTCAAAGATTTTGGCAAAAATACTGACTTAACTGAGTAATTGGCATTTAAGAGATTACAAATCTGAGCTAAAACTTCACTACCGCCATCACAGTGAAAATGTAAGTGATTTGGGGTCAATTGAAGAAAGAACTTACGTTTATTTCACTACTTTGAGATTATTTCAGACTTTTGGTAACAAAAAAGTGAAAGATTACTGCAATGCAGTTTTTTACAGATATTTCCTGTCGAGACAGAACAAAAAGAACTGTAGAGCTTCAAGATTGTAATCGTTTTGTACATTTCTACCCACAAAGTACTTCTTTAGGCAAAAAATTTCACCCCTGCAGCTGCTACCTCTTAGATGTACTGCCACCCTTCATCTTCATCCTCCCACAATTGGAAAGAAAGGAAGAGATGACAAGACAAAGTTTTCAATCTTAAAACAAAAGAAGTTTTATACACTATAGCAGGAATAGATAAAAGAATCCCATGCGCATTATGAATTTCTGCAATTACATTAACAGTAAGATATTATAAGTTGTTTCCTTTCTCAAATCGGCACTAAAGACACACAGGCATTTGCAAAACTGTGTTATAATATAAATATGAATTTATATGAAATATTTATATTTTGCTAACAGATGTCTCCCAACAGGGGTCAATGACAGGTTGTTCTTCCCCAGCCCAGATTTGCAATCTGTTCTTATCTCATTCAGTATCTTACTGTTTTGCTATTCAAAAGAATTATATGTATTTTAAACATGAAGACACAAGATCAGGTAAGACAAAGGCTTTGTATAAATCTCTAAAGCTATGGCAGCTTTGATCCAAATTTATCTGCACAGACTTCATCTGAAAGACCGAAGTTTGGGTAAAGTAAAACTGCTAACAAGGGACAATAAATAGATGCTACTCAAGATAGGGTAGATATGTCTAAGGGAATTAGACAAAATTTATAGAGAAACAAGAGACATGAGAATTCTCATGCACATGGTAGGCTTTGTAGGGTTTCTTTGTGGAAATAAGGGTTTGAGATTTTATTAAAAATAATAACAGAAGGAGCAGCAGCAGACACGACTGGAAGGCGATTTTAAGGTAAGCATGAGAAAGACTTCTAATAATAGCTTTCATCCCTGCAGAAAATTAACCAGAACAAAATCAAGGCCAGCTTTTGTCACCCTATCTTATGAATTTTCACCAGCTAAAATAGGGAGATACATTACAGATAGATGAAGATACAGGCAGTTATTCCATTTCCAAACAGGGAGTCTGTTCTACAGCCATCCCAAGTACTGCTTTGTAAGAAAAAACGCTTGTGAATTCCCCTTTAATCAACAGATTGTAACACTCCTACAACAGCTCTAGAGAACTATCTCCAGAAACAGTAAAAACTAATCTAATTTAGAGCAAAACTAAGCCAGAGCAACTAATCTAGAGCAAAAACAACAGACAGGCAAAATTATTAAAATTAAGGTTCACTTAACAAGACCTTAGGATTTTAGGTGCCTTTGTGTATGGCACTGTCTGAGGAAGCACTTTTGGTGCTCATGCAGCATTTAGGAAAGTCAGGTCCTCAAAATATTGCAGTTTGGAGGAAAAAACAAGTAATTAATGTGCAAAGAGAATTCTTGTGCCTGTATCTTGAATTCTTGTTCTTTAGTAGTTTTGAGCACACTTATAACTTGGCAGATATAACCACTACATTCAAAAGGTTTCTTTGCATTTAATGCTTCCTTAGTCAAATCTGATTCAGCCCACAGAAATGAATATATTTTTCATATTTCTGTATTTTTAAATATTTTTAATATATTATTTTCACAATATTTACATATTTTTTAGCTTTTGGTCAGTGACTGCTGTCAACTTTGCTGACTTCAGGATCATGGCAAAGAATCATGCCTTGTCTAACACTGACCATGCACGCCCCAAGCACTGTGTGACTACCAACTTCGAATCCATATTTGTTTTTAAATTAAGATGAACAAGAGGGTAAGCTAGGATTTTATTTCACAGAATCACAAAATCAATTAGGCTGGAAAAGACCTCTGAGTCTTTTTGATTTGAGTCCAATCTCTGACCCAACACCACCACATCAACTAGACCCTGGCACAAAGTGCCGCGTCCAGTCTTTCCTTAAACACCTCTGGGGACGGTGACTCTATCACTTCCTGGGCAGTTCATTCCAGTGTCTAATCACTCTTTCTATAAAATTCTTCCAAACGTCCAACTTAAAACTCCCCTGACACAATTCAGGCTTGTGTCACTTGGCCTGTGACTTGCTACCTGGGAAAAGAGACCAACCTCCACCTGGCTACAATGATAAAGTCCCCATGAGCCTCCTTTTCTCCAGGGTAAACAACCCCAGCTCCCTCAGCTGCTCCTCACAGGACTTGAGCTCCAACAAGCTCCAACTTCACCAGCTCTGTTGCCCTTCTCTGGACACGCTCCAGCCCCTCACTGTCCTTCTTGTACTGAGAGGCCCAGAACTGGATGCAGCACTTGATATGCACCACAACCACTGCCGAGTCCAGGGGGACAATCCCCGCCCTGCTCCTGCTGGCCACACTACTCCTGACACAGGCCAGGATGCCTTTGGCCTTCTGGGCCACCTGGGCTCACTGCTGGCTCATGTTTAGCCAGCTGTCGACAAACACCTCCAGGTCCTTTTCCGCTGCCTCACGGGATGGAATGTCCATGCTCCTGAAGTAGGACCACGCTGGTGTGAGGCACCGCTCCAGCAAAGCGCCAACAGCGGGTACAGCGAGGCGGTGCCGTGCCCAGGGCCCGGCTGGGAGCTCCGGCCCACCCTGCGGCCCAGCGGGAGAGGGCCCCACTGCGGGACGGGAGAGGAAAGCACACACTGCACGGCCCTAAAGCAAGACAAGGAGCCGGGGCTGAGCTCAGCAGGGCGCCGGGAATGGCAGCAAGGTGCCTCTCTTCCGGAGCCGAAGCCTCCCGGAAAAAGCGCTACAACCCGGCAGGGCAGCGCCGGCAGCGCGGGGAGCTGCCCCGTGCGGAGGAGGGGGAGGAGGAAAAGGAGGAAGATGAGGCCTCTGTGGGCAGAGCAAACACGCACCTTCCCCGGGCAGATCGGGCGGCGGCGCCGGCACAGCCCTGACCGCCGGGCCGGCTGGACGGGGGAAGGAGGAGCCGGCCCGGGGTAGGAGGGGCCGGGACCCGCCACAGCCGCGGCCGTGGAGCTTCGAACCCGCCCCGGGGCCAAGGGGGCCTGGCCCGGCTGCTGCCCCCAGCCCCGGGGCCTGAAAAACATCCTCCGCCGCCAGTGGGTCTTCCAGGGCACTGAGACCTTCTGTAAAAGGGGCTGCGAGGCTGGTGAGGCATTGGAGCAAGCTGCCTCCTAAAGAATTTATGGATGCCCCGTCCCTGGAAATATTCTACGCCAGCTGGGATTGGGGCTCTGGGCAGCATGATCTACTGGAAGGTGTCCTTGCCCATAGCAGGAGATTGGGGACAGTTTTTAAGGATTCTTCCAACCCAGACCATTCTGTGATGCTGTCGTGGTTCTATGATTGCACTTTTATAGGGAATGTGTGATAGCAATGCAAAGGCCCACGGGAAATGGATGAAGCATGAGGAGCCTTCCCTGCTGGCTGCATCCTTCTGACTGTTTCAGAGCATGGCAGTTCTTGTTTGTGTCCTTCATGGATATTTTCCAGCTGTCTAAGAGCCTTTCCTGCCTTCACTCTCCTGGGAGCTGAGGCAGGACCACTGCTTCTAGATGGTGACTGCCTGCAGAAGTAACATTACACTTATTTAAATAAAGGTGTGTTTACAAAAGTACTTAGGTAAATGAGTGCAATTTCTTCTGTAGATAAGATCTTGAAATACAAACACGGGTCTTAATCTGCAAACACTTGAATTAAAGCTCTCATTTTATTCTGTTTAAGTCAATGGGACTACCCAGGTGCTTAGAGGTAAGGGGGTTTAGGATCAAAGCCCTTGGTGCATTTCCAAAAAGCTGCTCTAGCAGGAAGACATTGAAGAATTTCCCTCTAATACTCAACACCAAATTCCAATATTCATGAACTTTCTGCCTCAGTGAAATAGCTGTTATACTAATGAGCTTCATGGGTGTGTATCTTGAGGAGGGGTTTGAAACACATTATTATAAGATAATGGCTGTTCCTGCCAACCTGACTCCTCCACCTCTGTATTTGAGGTGACTCATCTATATTTTTTCATTTCTGTTTTTTAGTACAATATCTGAACAGTATATTTTTGCAGCTGGGACTGTGTCCTCTGCGATACAGATCAGGGAGCATGCTGGTGGGATGAAACAACATATTTCTCAAACTGCCACAAGAGTCCTGTTCCATTGAGGGTAACAAAACAGCTGCTTCAACAGAAATGTTACACAAGGAAAAGGCTGCCAGAGATTTTCTTGTCTGGCTCCTCCTTCGCTGCACATTCTGTATATTCTCTACATATAGCATCCTATAAGCTGAAAGCATCCATCTAGTACTGGATCTCTGGAAAGAGAATATACAGTGATGAAGAAAATATTCTATCCTCGAAGTTTGGCTGTTACACCCATAACGCCTTGAACTTAACTACAAATGTATAGCCTTCCTTCTCACTTAAAGCAAGAGAGAGCATAGGACGTGTCTTCAAGAACAAGCTCATGTAAAACTGAACTTGCAGTATATAAATTTAGGATTTTGGTTTATTCATGAGAATGATTTCATGTGCTCCCTTTACAATTAAATCCCTTCACCCAACTGGTTTCCCATTATTTTTTCCTTAATTAGCTTCCTTTGTTAATCCTTCTATACCAAGAAGTTGAAAGGAGAGTCAGGCCATCTTTTTTCTCCTTCATCAAATAGTGAAAAGGACGGAGATATCTCGGTGTAGCTGTCATTAATCCCCGGTCAGAGGGTAGAGAACTCACTGCTTTAGTCTCCTGCTGTCCTTGCCAGAGGAGTGATAAAATCAAGTTAAAGAGACATAACAAAACCTAGAGCTCCACCCCTCTTTAGCCAGCAACATGCACAAATCTGTTTACAGGTTTGAAGCACATCAATACCCATTTAGCCTCGGGAAAGGTATTTCCCTTATACTCATCTCTTACGTGATTTTATCTATTTTGCATTATTCACTAAATACATAGATTTGTTTACAACCTCAGGACTTTCGGATTGTTTGGTTTTCCCTACTCAGGACTGTAATTGTAAATCTGGGAGAGTTTGGAGCTGAGGAGTCTTGTGTTCGGTTTTACAAACTTTATAGGCTGCTATGCTGGGCAAAATCCCAGCCCCACCATCCAGAAATCATCTTTGTCATGCATCTTGAATACTCTTGAACTCGTAAAGACCATCAGGTGCTTGAAGGTCTCTGTATGGAGGCATCTTTACAAGACTGCTGTGATTATACTGGTAGAAACAGTGTCAGAGTCGAGAACGTCCGATTAAAGAAAGGGATTGGATATACATAAATGTAAAAAATAATCAGAATTATCTGATTGTAACTTTATGCTTCAAGGAATAAGCTGGTATCTAACTCCTGGAAAGGGGAATTCAACCTAAAATGAGGACATATGATACTACTTACTGTTGGATTTTTTTCACCTGCTATTATACAGCATCTGAAGCAACTAGTGGAGTGTGCTGTTAGGCACAAAACACTGCCTGAGGGGCTCCTGAATTTCTTCTGATGGACAATTGCTTGGTACAAGATTTCTCCCTGCAAAGAAGGGGGAGGAACATGATGCTACTTTGCTGTGCTTGGTTTTCCACTCCATTTAGACTGCATGGCTTTTGGAGCAAAAACTGCTTTGGTTGTCCTCCAGGCTTTATTGAAGTCTCTAAAATGTGACTGTATTAAAATAATAAGAAGAAATCACAAGCATATTCACATACTAATTATTATGCAAAGTAGGGAGGAGGAGGGAAGAAAGTATGAGATTCCTTTGAAAAGCTGCCAGCACAGGTCCAGATACAAAAGGTGTTTGAAGTGGGAGCACATTGTACCAGACTGAAGAATTACCAATATACCAGTTACCCTTGCTTAGGAGCATGCTCTCAATTTTCATTCTATGACATTTATTTACTTTAGCATAGCATTTTTAATTTTTTGACTTGGTCTCCCAGAAGTCTCCTCTAGGTTTACACTGGATTTTAGGACCACTACAAGATGTTTTCTTAATTTAATTTTTTTTCTCTGATGCTTTGCACTGTAGGCAGGTAAAAATGGACTGCTAATTAATGCAAACTTCAGCTTTTATTGCTTTTTTTTTTCTTTTTCAGTTAAAGGAGCTGAAAAAAATTACTTGTAAGTTTCAAAGAATAGTTTTTTCTTCAGTTGTTTGTAGAAGGAATTATTTAAGCTTGACCCTGACTTATATGTCTCCATTTACGCAGCCTAGCAGCAAATAAATATATCCCAGTAATGCATACAATGGGCAAAAAAAAGCAGGGACATTGTGAAAGAAAAACAACAAGTACCTCAAAACATGTATTTTTCCACACAGGTCTGTTTGCTTTTCTGCTGCTGTGTCAGAGACTTGTTTATTTCAGGAATCAAGTTGGGATCATCAGGCGAGAACTGAACATCCGCCAGCAGTGGGTTGGTAGGGGGCACTTGCTTGGGATGCATCGTAGCTGCAGCCTGGCCAATGCAATGCAGCTTTGCAGTCAGAAGTCAGCATTAGTTGCCTCAAGTTTCTATGCATTGCTGATATACACCAACAAAAGTTGATACGAGCCAACAAAATGAGCCCTCTCCTGCCAAAGTGAAGTCTCCTCTCTGAATAACGCCAGCCAAGAGAGCCGGCAGCAAAATGCCACTGTATACGTGCTCCTGGCAACTGCAAGCCCTTCTGCTGTCACAGCCTCCTGCAGCGAGGGCACACAGCATCTCAGAAAAGCCATGATGAACACACATGCTCCAGGGACATAAAAATGTCCACAACTCATGACCCCACAGAAGTTCTGGCAGCAAAACTTGCTGCTAAAGACAGTCTGGCAGGGTGGTTTCTCCTGCAGACTACTACGTGTTTTCTTAGAGGGGCAATGGGTTTGCCATACCACAGACAGGGTTTTTGTAAGAATTGGTGGAACATGTTCCCACTTCAATCTCCTTATAAACTGTTTGACTTGTGCTGCCATGAAGGGAAAACAGAGCATGGGCATCTGATGTAAAACCAGACATGCAAAGAACCCTCCCTGTTCATTCATAAGGATTTTCAGTTTTGAGGTAGCAGTAAGTCCAGCAATATACATGGGTCTGCCTTCCACTTGTGTGTTTACAAAGCAAAGGTATTTGAATGTCTGACATCAATTATCATATATTTGCATTAAAAATACATTAAATACTGCTCAAAAGAGCTTTCCTTACAATGAAGCAATTAAGTTATAGTTTCTCTCAAGAACTCTCCTCCCTAGAGCCAGGTACCTTCATTCTTCTCAGTATTTTAATGAGGATAAAACTAACTCAAAATCCAAATTCGACTTATTCCACCCATATTTGTCCCAGACAAGTTTAAATCCATGGACAGTTTTAAAAATGCAGATAAAATACATCCTTTATTTCTGGACTTGGCCTGAATAGAACTGTACTGAACAGCCTCTCATGCACATCACTGGAAGTGTTCAGGCCAGGTTGGATGGGGCTCTGAGTAACTTGGTTTAGTGGAAGGATTCCCTGCCCAGGGCAGGGGGGTTGGAACTAAATAGTCTTTAAGGTTTTGGGTCTTTTCTAACCCAAACCATCCTTTGATTCTGTGAACACATTACAGTGTCCATACAGCATGTGAACATAAAACCTCTATCTAACAGGCAGATGGGAGGCTGAGTGGAAGTGTGACTTCTCTCAGTAAGCTTCAGCCAGTCATTTTACAGGGAAGGGGAGTGTTCTTGGAGTGGCAGATACTAGACAGATAGACAGAACTGAGTGCTAAAACAGCTTGTTATCATCTGAACAGGCCCAAAAGTGCAGGGTGCTTTATTTTGTGACAGGTTTTGAGCACAGACACAACCCAATGTGTGGGTTCATGCTTTGAGATCCAGCTTCACCAGTATCTCATTCTAGGTTTAACTACAAGATTCTGAACAGGCTGCTCAAGTCATGCATTAATCATTTAAACTTTAAAAAAATGTGACTCTGCAAGACAGTTAATGTGTTACTTCCAAAACTAAATAAATTTTTGGAGTCCTGATCCTCTACATTATATATTTAGAAGGTGGTGTGACTCCTACTCAAATCTGCAAAGTCTGCCTGATCATGGTTTGAAAGTTTTGATAAACATGCTAAAAAGTAAAAAGTTTATAAATGAGAGATTGTCTAAAAGACCATATTGCTCCTTTAAGAACAGGTATAGCATTTCTTAGAGGAGTCAGAGCTGAACAAATCTATGGAATTTCAGAATCTGCATTAAAAGTCCCATTAGGAGAGGCTAAAGTAAAATTCTGCTTGGCTTTTAGTAGCTGAAAGTGTGTTATAAAAAGCGCAGACTGGAAGAGAAAAATTTATGATTTCTATTGCTAGAGCTGTTACAAAAATCAAACCATGAACTGTGAGAAGTCACATGGCTGGGCACCTGTAACCAATTTTTGAGATGATAAAAGAAAAGTTTAGACACTTTGACAGCTCTTCTGTGGTATAATTTTTTTTTTTTTTTTTCTTTTATAAAACCACTTAGAAGCTGAAAAAGTGGAAACCTTGTACTCTTCCTACTTATGGGAAAAAAGACAGGTTGCTGGTTCTAAAGTATTAACAGACATTGTCATTGGAATCACTCAATTCAGTGACTAGCAGAGATGTGCCTGCATAATAAATAAGTTACAATAATTGCACGTGCTTTATAGTCAAAATAGTTTTGCTAATCTTTGTTCTGATGGGCCTAATATATTTTACTTTATAAGAAGTGCTAATTTCATGCATTCATAATGAATTCTCAATTTACATTGAAAAGCAAGTTGAAACAAATAAAAGCTATAAACTGAATTATCTGCTAAATATTTCTTTACCATTTTAACATAACAGAATAGAAAAACTAAAATATAAAAAAAAAATTGAAGTTAAGCTTTGTAATGGTGTAAGTATGAAAATAGTCTGTACTACTGCAGAGGAAAATTTAGCATAAAGATCAAATAAATAATGAGTTAACAAGCCATCTTGTTTACTAGCCAATACAAATTAATTTTCTTTAGGAAAATATCTGAGCAAATCCAAAACAGGTGAAAGCAGATGATTTAAAGACAAGTTTCTAGCTGCTGCTTTGATTGTTGTCAATAATTTAAGCTCACAGTGACTGTCAGGGAAGGTTTTCCTGCAGGATGAAGCTCAGATCATGAAGATTCAGTAGAACAGCTCCTGACGTCTTGCCTCACCAGCATGGAAGTGGCACAGCCACCAGCCTGGCAGTGAGGCAATACAGCAAGGCAGGGTCCTTCATTCAGGCTTTTTGGTCTGAGCAGGAATGAGCCACTCCCTCTGCCATCTGAGACTTTTCCCAAGTCAGCATTAACTCATATGGCACTGTGGGCTGGTCCAGAAGGAAGCACATGCTCTGCTTCTCTTGCTTTCACAAGAGACTCTTGTGTTAGCTCTGTGGTATTGAAAATTATAGGGATGAATGATGAAAACTGAACTTTGGGCTGTTATACATTCTTTCAGTACCATTTAGTTGTGATGGTTGTTGACTTCTCCCTGCTGCTATACTTAGAAAGGGGAGCAGGAAGGAGATGAGTGTTAGTATTATAGGTTACAACACAAAAACATCAAAAAGAAAGTCTGTTCTCATTTCTCTTTGGTATCCTTTGGGGATAGAAAAAGCTCCTATTCCACCACAGGAACTTAGGAAAATGGGTACCAAACTTTGTTTACACTCTAGGACTGCATATGGCCATACAAGGTGGGTGGGTAACTAGGACACAGAGCTTTTTCCTCCACTGAGCTTAGTTTCCCACCACTAGATAAACTTCAAGTAGGTTGCCTGGCGGAATTATTGTTCCTTATACGTCAGTACTTGGCTTGAACATAGAAAAATATCAGAAGCTTCCTCTGCATTCATCAAATAAAAATCCATGGGAAAAAAACATGCATATTGCCCCAGAAGAAATCTAAATTAATTAAAGTCACCCCCTACAGAGAACTTGGGCTCTGTTTATTTTCAACAAACTATTACAGGTTTTGCAATATTTTTCTGGAAGTTTTTCACAAACATTCCTACTTCCTCTCATTCCAGGCCAGGGCTGAACTGCCAGGATGGAGGAATTCTTTAGACCTGACCTTTGGTCATGAGAGACAGAGGCACTCAGCCCCAGACAAATGACAGCATTTTACAAATCTGTTTCACCTACAGATTTAAAGCTGCATTGTGAATTTAAAAACTAAAGAGTTCTGCAAGCTATGCCATAAAAGCATATATCAAAAGAATCTGATGTAGTGAAAGTATGACATCTTCCAAGCATGGGAAAAAAAAGGAAAGTAGTTTCAATAGGTAACAACATGTCGTGACTGCAAAGCCTCTGTGGCACATCTCATCTCTTTCTTCCCACTTCCCATGGACAAGACAACCCAGACCCTTCCAAGTGCAGCACAGCACCCCAATCATTGCCCCCTGTCACCTCACCAGCACCTCGTGCAGGCAGCAAGGATACACGTGGGGTCAAACATGCAGATCCTTCACCTTCTTCGCTCCAGCTAAAATTCCAGGGTTGAGCCACCATCAGAAGCTGTGATTGGAAACATCTCTGATGTGCTGGGAAGCTGTGTGCATCCAGTAGTGTCTCTCAGGGTGTGACACCAGCACCTGCTCGCTCTCCTGTCTATAGATTCTCTTTGTGAAGGACAATTTCACTGCAATGGTAACAACTCAAAAACCCAAAATGTCTTGTAACTTTCAGTGGAAAATGGGGGCTGTCAAGACAGTTTCTCTTCCTGCCTTCTTTCCACTCACCCCCAATTAAGGTCTGCAGTTCTAAAGGAGCCCTGTCCCCTCCCCCTCATTCCCACTATAAACTAAACTCAGATACTGCAAGTCCACAGAGGGATTTTCAGATTTCCACCCACGTAAGCAGCTACTTGGCACATCTGATGCACATGTGAAATTGGTTCACAGAGGCCAGGGCAGGCACCTACATCTCCACTTCTAGCTCTGCTGAGCTTAAATTATATAATTTATTTGATTTCAAAGCAAAAAATACACATCTTACTTTACTTCACAGAGGAAGAAACCTCAGCAAGGCATCTTTTTTTCCCCTGGCAGGGTTGGGTTACAGCTCCTCCACTCCCACCCACGCAGCTGAACCCAGTGCCTGGTCAGCCTGAGAGCTGTGAGGAAATCAAATGCACATGTCAGCATCCCCCTCTCCTGCTCCAGCCACGAACCATCCTGGAACCAGAAGACATGCCAGGGAGTGGTATACTGGCTGTGGCTTTTCTCAGATGAACTGTAAAGCAAAGTCCTATTCGCTCAGCCTGATGAAAGTTTTGGAAAGGCAATACTCTAAAGGTTCCCAGCATCGAGTTTTCACACCAAAGTTCAGAGCTCTAGGACACACAGCTGAGAGCTTAAGTGTAACAAAATTATTATTAATGCTCATTAAAAGTGGACAACAAATATTTCCTTAAAGGAAATTATTCCAGTCTGATTAAGCAAGTGCTAATTAACAAATATAACTAATTGCAAGTCTAAAAAAATTTGCTATATTATTTCCATCTTTAAGAATAATAGTTTCCACAGAGAGCTTTCCTCTTTGGATTCCTCCTCTTTTCTCACTTGCTTATTTAAGGAAAATACACAAATACTCCGCATAATATCATCATCTGCCTCACTCCAATAGTTTTTATTTAATGTTTACCTGGATAATTGTTTCCTTACAAAAGTTTCCTGTGTTCCATATGTTGCTTAAAAATAGTATCTGTCATTTAAGACTGCACTTCACCATCATTTCCATACATAGCTCTAAGTATAAAAAAAAGGAACAACTAGTCAAGTTACAAATATGCTACTCTCTTGTTAGGAGATGCAAGAAAACAATTTTTATTTTATTCAGTGAACTTCAATGCTCGAAAGTGAAGAAAAAGCTAACTATGCAGCTTGTAAACATGAGCTACAATTCACTCATAAAACTGGCAAGCAGAGGAACCATGTACTCAACTTCTGAAGTTATTTTGTCATGAATAAAGCAAAGGCAAGAGCCTTCTGTCAGCAGAAGCTTTACACTAGTTGCATTTGGCTTCTTTTACTAAGAATCTAAGAGGAAGTAACAATTTATAACCCAGGGTAAATCAAAGCAAAATGGGATACTGATAAACACTAGAGCCCATCAATCCCAAGGAGACACTGTATCAGATTGCTGAAGAATTCCAGAGCTGCTACAGTGTCTGGGGCAGAGCAGAGCCAAGGAAAACCCTGGCTAGCTGAGGGCAGGTGGCGCAGCACCACAGCCTGGCACTGAGACTGCCAGCTGCCCAGCAACATCCATGAGTAGCCAGAGTATTGCTAGAAACACATCCAGGAAGCAGAGAACAAAAGGGAAAGGAAACTGAAGACCAGCTCGTGCTAGGAAGCCTCAGCATAAGAGACACACATTCAGCTGCCAATTTCTTCTGAACAGCATTGCTGGGAGTCGAGTGTCTGCATCAGACTGATGAAAACTGAACTAATGTTTATAACCAAGATGATAGCTCTGTTAGAATTTTCCCCTAATAGTATGGTTTGGCACTGAAAACAGAAAGGCAAAGAGATCATGATATGATAAATGCTATTAACACACCTACTGCATATTCAGAAGTTTCAGGTTTTTGTTAGGGAGGGTGGGAAGACTGCAGTATTTCAGGTCCACGTACACAGCTGCAGCATTAAACCTCTTCTGCATATAACAGAGGAATGTGCAGGGGAAAAATGGCAAATGGTGAAATAAAGCTGAAAATTTACCATAGCTTCTGTTTGTAAACAGATGCAGGAGGAACCAGAGAAGCATAATATTTGGTAGTCTGCATAATTACAACAGATGTCTGTGTTGGATAAAGTGGCCTGTACAGTAGATTTAGAGACAGTCTAACACACGTAAATAAAATCAAAACAGCTACTTATTATCAATTTGCTTATGAAGAAGAAGATGACAGTTTATCTGGTGTTTAATATTTATAGTTATACTTACAGCAATATTCATTGCATCCTTGAAAGAAATTCAGATCTACTACCTTAAGTGAAGTGGGCTTCAAAAAACTGGATGTCAGACTATACAAATAAAGTATTAGTTTAGGCATAGTAGACTTTATTTTGGCACTTTAACAAATGCTTTATTTTACAGCAGTGGCACAGCATTTGCCAGAAATTTTCTTTTCTTGGCACAGTTATTTCAAGCAGTTATTTTACTAATTGAAGTTCACTAAATATTGCACAAGATATACCTGTTAAATTCTTACCCTGTTTTTACTTGCTGAACTTGTATGGCTTTGAAAAACTTGCCAGTTAAGTATATGTAAAAAGCAATATATTAAATATTTTAGCACAGGATAGCATTCGTTTATTCCTAAATGACCACTGAACTTGGGACAGCAACAAATACAAGTTGCACAACTCTGATCTGAAGAGCTACCAGATCTTATTTACAATACATTGCCATTTCTGAAAAGTACTTCAGCTGGACATCCTGAACACCTGTATTTTGGGAATCTCAGAAGTAAAAAATGAGGAGGTCAACAGAGCAGAAGACAAAGCCATTTGTCTGTTACAAAGCATAATATAAGGAGGCAGACTATCATCTTCTCCCTGTGTCCCTCTATTCAGCACTTAGCTAAGGTCTAAGCAACAGAGACTTCTCTCTTCTACTTGGAATATTTCTTTCTTCTCTTATGAAGACATTCCACTGGTCTCAACTCTTCTGTTGGAGTCTGAGCAGAATGAACCAGAATTCTCCAAAGGGACAGGGAAAAAACAAATGCGAACAACAAATCAAAAAACAAATACACACAGTAAACGAACTGGGGTACTCCTTTCAATTTTACAGTAGGGAAAACAACATTTGCAGGAAGAACAGGCCTGTGTCAAGGCTGCCATTAAATATAATGCAGGAAGTCGAATGTCTCACAGCTAATACACCAGATGCAAGACTTAAACATTCCCACTTCTCTCTGCCACCTTAGCAATAAATCTGGTGTGAGGATCACCTTGATCAACAGCCTTTCTTTTTTTGGTCTGGATTTTTAAGATCTACTAGATGCACTCTGTGACATTAAAACATAAGCAAATAGACATAAAATGAAAAACATACAAAAGTATATCACAATAGAATTCTCAGTATTAGGCCACATGATTTATTCAGTAGTGTTTATGCTCCCAAATTACAATTATGTCTATCCATGTAAGACTACAAAAGTTACCATTAGAATTGTCTGTGCTTATAAAATACCAACATTTTCTTTTACTGTTATATACTCACTAACACCAGTCTGCAACAAGTCACATATAATCATAGGCACTTCAAAGGCTTTAAAGACGTTTACAACTTAAATGCATTTTTAAAGAACAAAAATTTAAACCTCTACTTGTACCTTCAAATTGCAAATAATTAACAAATACAGTGGCCATAGAAATCTGCAGCAACTTCTCAAAATACTGTTAGAGTCTTTGGGTTTGCTTAGGTTTGTCAGTAGCTTACTACAAATCTTCCTTACAGGAGATTTGTTTAGTAAGAATATGACTATACAGTTTGTAGTAATAATCCAATTTTACACATTAATTTGCTGTTACAAATCTCACTGAAGCTACAGGTATGCTGAGAAACAATGCAAAGTGTAAAATTGATATTCTGACACTTAAATTTATACAAAGTGGAGGTGGAAGTTTACATAGCTGAAAAATTACATTTACACTAAAAGTTACTGTTATCTGAATTATCCGAAGACAAATTGCACCATGACAACTACAAAAAGGCATTTTTTGGAAACAGATAAATTAATGAAATAAAAACTAACTTGTAAGATCAATCTGAGACATGCTGACCAAAATTAAACAACTTTCATTGAACCATAGGATAAAACAATAATTTTCATTATTTTATATTTATGCATAAAGTTTTAAAAATCATTCAGTGAACATCAATGGTTTTATAAAATAATGCTTTGCCACTGTTATTCACAGAACACTGCAAATGTTAAGTTTTAATTTTACATTTTTAAACGAATATGTGAAAAGTTTTAAATACAATGGGGTTTTATCATAAAGGTGCCATAACGGCTCTTTAATGAAAAAAAAGCTTCATTATTCTATGCAAAAGCTTTATTTAAAAAAGTTCAGTGATCTCATAAATAGAGACACTAAATAGGAATTTTATGCATAAAACTCCTTAGTTGGTGCCTTTTGATAGGCAGCACAGGATGGTTTACGTTCACCAAGGTCGTAACTGCCTTCATCCTTCTTTCTCATGCGATACACCAGCAGCAGGATGAGGAAGATTGCAAAAAGAAAACCAATAACTCCGCCAGCAATAACAGCTGTAATCAAAGAAACAGAGATTCACAATATGCCAGTAAAACAAGTTTAGCACCACACTTCTTTTTCATCTCACACGATGAGTTTGCTATTATTTTCAAATTGCAGGAAAGGGCTCCCATTATGCAACTGTCTTCATTATTAGTATCCTGAAATATACTGTCAGAAAGCTTGTTTGCATTCATGAAGGCAATCATTTAAAATGACATTCTACTTAAAAGTCAGAGATCCAACAAGCCAGTTCTAAAAAAGTTATTAAATTTTTTTCAAAACCTCAGCTAAGAAGACCACTAGTACTTCCAGAGCATGAAGCTATCTTTCAAACTCATTTTTCAACAGTTACATTTTCAACTTTAAAAGATTTTGCTACCCTAGCTAAGAAATGGGCTTTTACTTTTCTGTCATCTTTCACGCTGACTCTACGCTAAAATAAATTTCCTATTGATCATTAATAGGAGAGAACACTTCATGAGCTTGTGAGTGTGTGAAAAGTATCAACTCCCAACCAGGCTTCAAGAGGAAACCCACATACTTCCACTGATGTGGATTTAAGGCTATTTCACATTTTGATGCTCATAGGAAGATGTGATCCAAAACTATGTGACTTGCATGGCTCCCAACTCCCCTTCAAAATACATGGGGGGAAAGTATACCTGTAAACACTGTCCTTAGGCAAAAATAAATCTCACAGGTAGTGAAAACATTGGTTGCCAGCTTGTGGCAGGTTATGCATAGAAATAGACCCTCTTTATCTTAAGGGATCTCTGTACCCTAATGGATTGTGCTTATCCATCCCTCTCCATCCACCCATGCCTACCACGAGCTCCTCCCAAGCAGTTTTCATATGCACCAGATGGACCAGACAGCAATGTGCTCTTGGGAGGTGAGAAATGCATTTCTTTATTACAAGCATCAATCAAATTCCAGCTCCTTTTCTGAGCTGTGAAAGCTCCAGATACTCAGCTGACAGTGTTCAACTTGTGGGCATCAAATCAATTAGCAATGGACTTCACTATTAAATATTTCCCCAAGATGCCCAATTTAGTCTCATCAAATCAACCACTGGCTACTATGAATGTGCTTAGTATAGTATGAATCTGCCAAGAAAACTCAAATGTTGAGTTTGCATTATTTGATACGGATCCTCTCTTGTTTTCTGTTTTATTTCTGGTGAGATAGACCTTGGCAAACACTGCCTCACCTGCCAGAACTTCTGTTCTCTGGAAGAGGTTTTCTGAATGCTTCTGAGTGAACACATCGGTGTCATCCCCTGGCTCATCGCTCTCTTTCTTGGCATCCACCTCAGACCTTTCCTCTTTATCAATTTCTTCAGGTGACTGTGGCACAAAAAAGAAAACAGCGCTGCTTACAGAGAGGGAAGACCACAAATTGGCACAGTCACTGCCTGCCCTGGGCAGTCACGTAGCTGTGGCTCCACGCACATACTGCACAATACCAACACAACACAGAGGAAGTTTTTAGAGCACAGAAAGCTGGTCTAGACATTGTAATTGGTTCTATTTGTTGTCATCATGTCAGAATGAGAAACACTGGCCTGAAGTTTAAAGCATGTGAAAGTACTTTTAGCAAACAGCTCTTAATATTGCCTCTGTTTATCAGAGTAACAGCCTCTGAACGAAGTAACAACTCTGAAATTAAGACATCAGATTTGTTATATGCAGAACACCTCTGAGGGTAACTTAGACAGTATTATCTATGGTGGTAGAAGGAAATACTAAATGGAACCTGCCAAGTGGTCAAACTACATCCAAACCACACAGCATTCTCCTTTGAGAAGGGAAGTTTCACACAGAATTTTTGAGTAACTCTTTGAAAAATGTAAAAAAGGTACAGCTCAGACTCAAAGGTCTCTTGAGAAACTGTCCAGTGTATCATGATACATTATTTTGCATCTCTCTTTTCTTTCATGTGAAATCTAGATGCTGCCATCCAGACTTTCTAGTAGGAATGAAAACAAACAGCTCTGTAGTCATTTAGCAGGCTGTAGTAGTAAGTAAAGTTTGGAGGTGCTTTTTAATCCATATAAATAGAAGACTTAACATCAAACCATCAAAAATATGTAGTAGAATAATTTTAAATGGTGTTGCTCTCCAGCCACGCACCTTTGTTTGTGCAGGCACCTTGGTCTGCATTTTCACTGTGGTGGTCTCAGCCCTGGATGCATCACTAGTTGTTGGTAACTTTGGAACTGTTCTGGATGTTGTTATCACTGGACTATCGTCATCTTCCTCAGCACCTGAAGGCAAAATATAACACTTCACTGACCTGTGAAATTCTTTCAGACCAATTACATTTTTTATTATGACACCAAGGTAGAGGTGGTTGCACAGCCCACTCTGGGCAAGAGGCCTAGATGACAATGCCTGCTAAGATAAAGATGTGAGTGCAAACAGCATGCCCAAACTGTCAGGGGATACTTGCTCCAAGTGATCCTATGAAAAAGGAAGGAAGTGCATCAGCTGGAATAAGCAGCAACCAGGAAATTACCATGATACTCTTCAAACAGAAGAACCTTGCCTGAAAACAGATATGAAAAAAAGCTTTAACACTTGTAATAGAGGCAGAAAGTCTGGAGTGAAAGCAGCAGCCATCAGGCCTGTGTGACATGGGCAAACCCCAGTGCCACGGGCTCTGATGAGGTCCCATGGCATCAGGGGCTCTGCTGGAGCTTGGCAGTGCCACCTTCTACCCTGTGGGTACCCTCAGCAGCTACCTCCAGCTTCCCCAGAGCCACAGCTGGGCACTCCTAGAGCCCACCCCTTGGGGTACAGTCTCCTCCTGGGCATGGCAGGAGGTGTTGGTGGGGCACCAGGCTCATATGTGGGGGTACCCAGGTTTCCTACAGCAAGGGTGTGTGGACAGAGCATCTTGTACACTCAGACAGGGGGAGCTTACACACCCATGGCCTGTGAGACAGGTGTCTGTGTGCACATGGCACACACTGCATCAGTTACAGAAAGTCATTTAGAAATTTATAGTTGCTTGTTACCATTTTATAAATGGTAGGTACTGTGGTTGTCTGTTCTATGGTTGATATGAAGCCTAAAAGTATAGTTCAGCAGTTATTAGTTAATTACATACCATAAATAAATCAATACACTTCTTTATCCTTAAACCTAAATTTAAACCATATGAACTGAACAGTTTTTGCCTGCCATATACTTCAACAACAAAATTTCTCTTCTCAAGCCCATCTGTTGAATTCTAAAAAACAAAGCGGTTTCTATCTACAGGAAGATTATTACTACTTTATATTTCAGTCACTAGGAATTCACATGGTTTTAAACTTCATAATTTAGAAGCCCTTTTCTTTTGAACTGAGTAAGAGGACAAAAAACTCCCTAAAGATTACCTTAAATTTAATTTCCTCCACATTCAAAGCCCTGCTGGAGTATGAAGGCTCCTTTAGAATAAGGTAATGAACATCTCTAATAAATATTCTTTAGTGATAGTGAAAGGAAGAAGGCACAGGAAAGAGACTAAATTATTAGCAAGGCCTGAAAGAGGAGAAAAGAATTGACCCATTCTTGGACCACTCCTTAGGAATCTCAATGTGTTCTGCTTGTTACAGGCACCGGTTACCCAAGTAACCCTTGGGCAATAAATCTAACAAATGTGCATAAGAATAGTTCCTAACAAATAAAACGCTCCTACAACAGAATAGCATGACTCACTCATTCCAAACTGATTTTTTAATTTGTTTTTTTAAAGAAAGAAGACAGGCTGAAAATATGAGCACAGTGATGATGTCTTGAAGTCATGATCAAGAATTACATACATTTGGCATTTAAGGAGGTATTTAAAGGAGGGGTATTAACAAGACAACAAGTATAACAATCTCTGTACGACAGAAAAGAAAATTTAGAATCATTAAAAAAAGATACTGGCACAGAATAATACTAGGAGAGAAACTTTCAGAGATACCAAAATTACAGCACAACTTCTAGAATGAAGACCTCACAACAAGAAACAGGTATTTTCCTGAAATGCAACTCAAAGATCAAAAAAATCAACATCCTGCTTCAAAACAGAGGTGTGGAAAGGCATCCAACAGGAAAATTTTTCTGGCTTTGACTCAAGAGTTTTCTTTGAGAAATAATGGCTCAGAGGATAGCTCAACCGACTTTACCTTCTGAAGTTCCTCCATATTACACAAAGCTTTCACAGGCAAGGAAATTAAAATTGATTATCAGATTAGAGATCTGATAAAACACATCTTCAGAGTGCAGAAATGTATTTTCTTCTTTTTATAAAAAGAAAAGTCCCACTTAATCACAACTGCTCCTCCAAATCCTTAAACGTCACCTTTGCTTCAGGCAATAGTTGTGTCTGCCAGACATAATGGAGAGTGTTACAGTCTGAACCTCTTTGCTAAGTAGGATGCAGACAGATCATGTTCTCTCAACAAATGGGCAACTAATCTAATCCCTGCATTAGTCACTAGATTTGCACCAGAGGTACCCAGCTCTTATTCCATACAGCCTCAGAGGAATTCTGACTATCTCCAAAATGTTGAAGCATCTATCATTTAGGCCTGATTTGGTACCAGCTAAGACACATCCCCATGGTTCCTGCTTTCTAATTAGCTTTATCTAAGCAGGTGTCTGCTTGGTATGGAATAGATCTAAACACTAGGAGAACTAGATCTAAACATAGGAGAAAACATTTCCCTTGCTAAACCAACAGTAGTATTTTTGGAATTACCTGTAAATAGGACTGAGGGACCAAAAAAAACCCACTCACTAGTCCTCTCCAGAACACAGCAACAGCATTTCACATAGTAACCTGTTCCCTAAAAAGCACAAAAAAAGAGCATCACCAAATGCCAGACTGGAAAGAAAAGCCTATACTGTCAAGAGTGTGACTTCCAAGTAGGCTGTTAAGAGGAGTAGTGTGAAATGGTTGGAGTATAAGAACTTACCTCTTCCTCTGGAAAATATCACTGTTTCTATAGCTGGTTTCTGGGTTTGGTTATGGTGCTGGTTGTTAACTATCTTCAGTCCCTCTTATTGAGGGCACCACAAAATCCCTACAGTAATTAAACACATAGCCATCTCTGTGGTAGAGCTGAGAGTTCTTGACCATCTTTTATCCACTGTAGCTTCTTCAGGACATCTCATTCAGTGGTCAAAATAGCTCTAAATTGTGCTGTAGTATTGGAAATACCTAATATAACCCTTAGTGACGTGTCTATTAACCACCCTTGGATGATGGGAATGTGAATACTTTTTAACAATCTTAGTGCTTGAGGAAACTTGTCAGGAAATCAAGATTGTGCCACCTTAAATTACTGCATAGAAAGTCAAAACTCCTGTATAGATAGTAGTATTTTTTGTAGAAAAAAGCCCACAGTAGTTAGCACTCTGACTTGCAAAGCAGCCATAACACCTATCAAAAAAATCCAATCACTTCACCCTGTCTTTTGGCATCTTATTTGTCTGCTGTTGTTGCACATCACGCTCTGGGAGTACCACCACCACCACAAGCAAATTTGTGATAAACTGGGCACACACATAACCACCATCTCTTTCACACCTTCCATCTCTATCAGCAATGTGACACACACCAAAATCACGTATTTTTAGCTGACTTATCTCACCTCCATTCACTGAACAGTCCCCAATGCAACCCTTAATCAACATAGTGTTAGGCACCCAGAGATGACATTGTAAACATAATTCTATGCCCTGCCAGGGAACTTCAGCTGAAATAAATTGAGACAGTGCAAGGATGTCACATCTCTGATAGCTCTCACACAAAGAAGAAAAAACAAAGAAAGCAACAAAACTTGAAGGAGGATTAAAAGGAATAGTTCTAACTATACTGAAGCATAAGGTTCTGTCCAGCACATCAAAAACACACTTTCAAACAGTATCACAGTAGATTTTTATGTCAGAAGACCTGGAGAACCAGGCAGTCAATATCATGAACCATGCCTGAGGCTGGATTAGCAGGTGGACAGAAGAAGTTCTTGCCCCAAGACAATCTGAAAGGCACTTGTGAGTGGGACCATAGCAAATGGAAAATGAATCCTTGCTCTGTTGCCTGCACCACGGCAGGGGAAGCACAGCAGGAGAGGTGTACCTGCTGGGCACGCTGCCACACAAGCCACGAGCACCCAGTGTCAGCCCTGGGCCCGTGCTGGCTCCTGTGCAGCCGCCAGGAGGGGACAGTGCCTGTGCCCTGCAGCATCCTCAGCCCTATGACCATGACACACAGTCCCCCAGCCACGTCACCCCATCCCCCAGCCTCACACCCCACAGCCACAGGACTCCCAAACTGTCTGCTGGCCTTGGAGTGTAACAACAACTTCTCTCTCAGTCAAGAGCCAAAACAGATCTGCTCCTGTGTTTCTTGAAGAAGCTCCAAACCCACCACAACTTTTCTCCCAGAACAGTCCCCAGTCACAATGTCAGAATATAGTTCATCCTGAGCAATGTTCTCAACTCAAGCTGCTATTGACCAAGAAATGCTAGGCTGGGGAAGAGAAGAAGGGGAAGGAAAAATTTGAATGATTTTCTGATATATATTACCATGAGTAATTTTAGAGAAGACACGAGAACAAGACAGACAGTTCTTCAAAGAACTAGTAGATAAATCTGGCAGAGATGGTACTTTTCCTTAACGTAATGGGTAGTCATGCTTCTTAGCAGCTACTTTCACTTATCTCCAAGACCAAGGCTCTATAAAAATCTTTAATGCCAGATGAAAAAGCAGCAATAGTTATAAAAGCATTTCAAGTTGTATATAGGCTGGAAAAATATATTTACTTTTTATTATTGTGTTATAAACCAGGAATGCTAAAAAGAGTGACGATAGACTGAAGCATCTCCTCAGAGATGGAGACTACAAGAAGGAAAGAATGGACTAATTAAATCACTATGGATAGTCTACTGTTGATATAGGACCATCAGAAGGCAGGCACTGCTTCTCTGAAAATTGTTGACCCATGGATTCAGATTCAACACTTGGGCAAATGTACAACAGTAGCTGAAGTTACACACACACAAAAAAAAAAAAAAAAAAAAAAAAAAAAAAAAAAAAAAAAAAAAACCAGAACACCATCACCTTTGCTACTCCTTACAAAAAGCCCTCAGCCAGTTTCTAGTTTGAAATGTGTCATGCCTACAGTGACATTCGTCCATGTTAATGCTGCTTGAAGACCTGCAAGGGCATTAATGGTGGTGCTGACAATTCCTGTTTATCTCCATAGGCCTGGTGGCAGCTAACAATTTTCACAGCAAAGAAAAGAGTCAGCAATGTTGTCATCTTGGATCTGTCTGCTAGGACCATGCTTGCTACATAGCAAGGAAACCACTCTTCAGTGGGAAGGCTCTTCCTGCTAGAAACACTACATTACATCATTGAGTTTCAAGTAAAGAGATGGAGACTGAACATAATATGAGAAACATTAATCAATGGTACATCTGCAGGACATTTTCAACAAAAAACAGAGAGCAGTAAGTATAGGTGGAGCAGGGTGGAAAGAATGCTACTTTGCTTTCCTGAACTAAAGACTTTTTGCTTGGTTCAAAAATATTAGATCTGGGTATACTGTCATGAGCACTTTGCAGGGGCATCCAGCTTGTCTCAATCTACAATGAGACTTTCCCTGTTTTCCTGTAGGAGAAGAAACTGAGATTGCCAGAGACAGCCAAAGTGCACTCCAACTTCCACCCATGGCTCAAGGCTGAGCACAGCAAAAGAAAGAAGAGAAAGACAAGGTGTTACTATTGGCGAAGTCAAGAGGTAGATTCTGTCTTCTTGGCTTCACTTTTACAACAGAATCACAGAATTGTTAGGCTTGGAAAGGATCTCTGGAGATCATCCAGTCTAACCCCTCTGCCAAGGCAGGGTCACCTAGAGCAAATGACAAAGGAATGTGTCCATGTGGGATGTGAATGTCTCCAGAGAGGGACACTCTACAACCTCCCTGGGTAACCTGTGCCAGTGCTATGCTTCCCTCAGTGTCAAGAAGTTTTTCCTCCTGTTGAGGTATTCCAGTTTATGGCCACTGCTCCTTGTTCTGTCACTGGGCAGCACTTGAAACAGTCCAGCACCATCCTCTTGGCACCTGCCTTTGAGTTATTTACAGGTATTGATGAGATCCCTTCTCAGGCCGAGATTCCCCAGTCTCTCCTCATAAAGGATGCTCCAGACCCCCCTTCAACTTTGTGCCCCTCTGCTCACCCTCTCCAGTAGCAACTTGTCTTGCACTGAGGAGCCCAGAACTGGACACAGCTCTCCAGATGTGGCCTCATTAGGTCTGAGCAGTAGGGCAGGATCACCTCCCTTGACCTGCTGGCCACATTTTTCCTGATGCCCCCCAGGATATCACTGGCACTGCCAGTTCATGGTCAGCTTGTCACTCATCAAAACTCCCTGGTCCTTCTCTGTAGAGCAGGGTCAGCCCCCAGCCTGTGCTGGTACTTGGGGCTATTCCTCCCCAGGTGCAGGATCCTGCACTTCCTTTGCTGAATCCTGCATTAATAAGATCTGAAGCCATTTCTTGTGTAGTCTTTTCTACTTCAAAAGCAGGTCTGAATTTTGCATTTTCTGTATTAGAAACGGAAAAACCTACACTATACCGTTCTTCATACAACTGTTTATTGTCAACCTATTTCCTTTACTGACGCTTACAAAGTCACCAGCATCTGAAGACATGACAGAATGAGATGCTGACTGAAAGCACATTTTTCTGGAGATCAGGATAGCCGTTGGACAGTCCTGGGAAGTGGGAATGAAATCACTGATTCATTAATATATTTTTTTCAAATGAAGTATTAAATTTCTTCTCAAACAAGTCTACATCAAGGAGGCCCAATTAAGCCTCTGATCACGCTGGGATGTCAAGTTGCCCCAACAGAGGGCTCCCAAAACACAGGACATCATCCAGGTATAAATGATGATGGGCCTGGATTTGCTTGGCAACATAATCAGATGTCTGCAGAAAAGAAAAAAAAAAAAAAAATCCATCTGAAAAAAATCTCATGTGTGCCTTACAGGTTAACACAGACAAGGCACTAGAAGAAGGGCTCATCCTTTGAAAGTACACAAGTTATATATAAGCATCAAGACATATTAAAAAAAAATGCAATAACATGTAAGTAACACACTTGGAAAATAAATGGGATTTCCACAACAGCTCAGCAAATGTTCTCAACAATAAGGAAATGTCTTTTCCAGAACTACCAGAAAATCCTGCATTTAGCTTTAACATTTGAAGTTTCCAAGCTACGCTAGAAAGAAGATACTCTGCAAAGAGACTTTCTAAGAGAAACTATTAAGGAGGTTTCACTGACACGTTTTTTGAAAAAATTTGAGCTAGCTACATGTCTCTAATGAGTATTTAAGTCTGAGAACTGAATATGTTGTATTTAAGAATTTCTTTATTCATTATATGGATATAATTTCCTCAGAGAAAACTCACAGTTTTGGCAGTATCTAGATTTCTAAACGTAAAAGAACCACAACAAAAGAGTAATGGACACCATGTTTACGTGAACCTGACTGCATATAGGAGAAAACAAGAATGCTGCTGCTATGTTTTCTTACAGAGTGCTAAATTAGTATTACATCATGGGAGAACTAAGCCTTCTCTAATCCTTATTTCTAAACTCCAGGGAGACCTACACAGAAATCAGAGGGAATGGAGAGAGCCAGCAGAGAGAAAATAACACAGTGAAATGATGCAACTAAGGAGTAAGAAAAAAGACCATAAAGTTAGTACTTAAAACCCAGCCCAAAGGGGTACCCAGTGCTCTGTAAATAGCAAAGCACTCACAATATTCACTGAAAGTATAATCCATAGCTTATAAAGCAAAACTGCTTTATAACAGATTTCCTTCAAATAATTGCATTACTTCTTACACTTTTAAAAATCAATTTGTGTTATCTCACCTGAACCTGACCCAGAAGAATAATCATCATCATCAATTGGATAGACGCCTGATGCTTCTTCAACAGAGCTGTTGTCAAGGTATAAATCTTTATCAGAGGTCAGATCTGTTCTCTGGAAAACAGATAAGAGGGAATGGTTAAAAAGATAACAGTTCTCCAGTGCAGCAATCTCTTCATCTTCAGTTCTGTTTTCTAAGTTGATGGTGGCACACTGAAGTTTGTACTTTCAGTTTATGCCACGCATTCATCTAAGTTGTTAAAGAAATTTGTAAAAATCACAGCATTATGAAATGGAAAAAAAAAAAAAAACCAAAACCAAGGCAGCACAATGAAAACCACACTTCATCTCATTAAATGCATGAATGAATAAATAGGATTTGCAAATATACTCTGCACAGTTTCTGTAACAAGAAGCAAATCCCAGGACTGAAGCCCTCTGTCAGGATCTCAGATATACAAATCTATAGACTGTCACATGAAGTCTGTTCATTTGATCTCAGATGAGAAGGAACAAAAGCATGCATCAAAAACTATCTCAGTTTAATCAAGCCAAACCTCATGAAACTCTCTAGTAGTAGTTAGAATGAACAACTGACTAAAAATGTTTCTGAGACAGTGCTATTGACTAAGGATTATGACATTTCCAGGCAGATCATGCTCTGATTTCTAAATGAACACACTTTCCTAAAATTTGGCTGCATCTTCAACAGGCCAAAAATCTGGTTTCTTGTGACTGTCATCACATTTCTTTGCAAGTACTTCCCCACCAAAGAGAGATTTTGTTAAAATGAGCTCAAAAAAGGACAAGGTACCAGTCACCTTTTAAATTGACAATTCAGGCTTAGAAAGACTAAGAATTGTCTTCCTCCACCCCAGCTTGTGCTTTCTTAACAGAGAATGAACTTCCTTGGGAGAGCCAAGTATCCTGGATGGCTGAGAAGGTACCTGGCACTATTACTCCTATTACTTTAACCAACACTTCTGTCAACGCCTGCTTGTCATGAATTTTGAAGAAAATATGACAGTTATTAATGGACTTTAAGGTAAAAAACCCCTAAATAACAAAATGCTATGCCAAAATTAATCTATTCAGTATCACATATAAGCACTCAATTCTGCTGCTCTGAGTCCCAAAGGTTTCCAATTTACTTATTACTGCATAGCATTGACTGCTCCTTTTATTCCACCCAACAAATTTATTCACTGTAGCTTTCCTAGAGGAGTACCAAACTGTGAATGGGATAACTCCTGTATGCAAAGACTCACATCTGACTTCACAAGCTAACTTTTTTCCCAGAGGTCTAAAATTATTGTTGAAGACATTTGTGATTTTGTAGTATTTTTTTTTTCTGGCAACAGATTCCTGTTTAAAGCTTCTTCACAGCAAAACACTGCTCTTCAGTTTGATTTACAATAAAACATATTCTTTATGTAAAGACATATTCTTTACGTATTCTTTATTAGTTTATTTCAGAGTAAAAGATCTTTGCATGGGTGATATCTAACACTTCTCTAAACAGCTCTGAACTGAAACAGTATTACCCCTGTAGTTCTCTTCTACAGAGGAAAAGAAGCCCCACATGATTCTTGGTCAAAGTCTACTCCTCCTATAGCCACTCTTATGTGGAGGATATGTAGGGGGGGGGGAAAGTGCCCTGTTATTAAGATAAGCTTACAAAGACCTGCTCTGATTCTGCTGCTGTTAGTTCACATGGTCTGCCTGGAACTGGCTGCAGTCCAAAGCAGAAATTCAAGATGATGTGCGGTCACTATAAAACAACTTAATTCCTTTAAAAGATGTCTCCAAAGGAAGTCATGAAGTACCTTAGTAGGTGTATAGGTGGTATTGTAATTAAGACACAGCTGAGACAGTTTCCGAATAGGAAAACAACTCCCTGTCACAGGACAAATACCCTGCTCTCGATCCAGCTGCCACAATGGACCAAGCCACTTCACCCTGTTTTGCTTTCAGACACAATCATGGTACAAAACAGACCACTCCTCAATATCAGGCAGGAAAAAACAAAACTTTTTTAAAAGGAAATGCAGGTGGTTGACTGTGAGTATAGAAAAGGCATACAACATTCAAAAGGTATCAGAGGTAGTGAATGTAACCCAATGCTAAACTGGGGGAAAAAGATTTAGTATCTACATGCAGAAATTTCCCAACAATGGAAGTTGCTTTGGGCAAGAGGTGAGAATCCGCCCGAGTTTGCAAAAATAAAGGAATGAAAAAGAGTCTTCATGAGAACAGAAGCATCACACAGCCATGCCCAGAATTTTTAGTGTTCAGTAAAAATATGAACTTATCAATAAATTTATTCCCTAGATTATTTCCAACTTCTGTCTGTATCAGAAGCAAACTGTATCAGTAGGATTCAAAAACCAAACACCCACTTCTCCTTCCTGCTCAAAACAACCACCCTGCTTTCTTGCTCCTTCCAGCCTCACAGAACTCAGAAAAGACAGAAATGACTCGTGACAGTTCTTCTAACAATTCAGTTCCTGTAAGACAGATGAGCAGCTAACCCAACCCAGCCCAAGCTGCAAGTGCCTGGTCAGCCAGGCTTCCCACCATCATATTCACTCCCTTTCTTTTGATGAATTATGTCTCTTTGGCTGCCAAAAGCTTTTATTTCTTACTATGCTGAGATGTTCTCAGGATTTAAACCAGCTGAACACAGAGGAACAGAAATGGAAGAGAAGCCTGAGCAGCTTTCAGCAGGAATTTGAGCATCTGCTGTATTTTATTCTGAGGATGCAAAGAATATAATGTGAAACATTATTTAATATCTAGTACTGTGGATAGCACAACTCCATCAGAATGAGCCAACTATTCCCCACAGTCTTATAGAACCAGTACAATATTTACTATTGGAAGAAATACGTGGTACAGTGAATTCCAAATGCATTCAGATCAGCCATCAAGCTACACCTGAGGAAGATGCTTTGCAGCCCCTCTGACCAGAGCCCCCTTGCCTCAGTTCAGCCTGTTTCAGTACAAATGATTCTTGTCTGGTGGAACTCAAGCAGAACACAAGCATCCTCTCAAATCAAAGGCAAAGGAAACACAATCTAGCTCAAAAATCTCCAATCATCTGCATAGGTAAATGTATTTACTGCACTGTCTTTGCAAGCTGGCTAGTAGACTCCAGGTAAAGGCACCCCCTCTGCACCCACAGCTTGCACCTTTTATCCCAGTTGCTCAGAAACACATAGATGTCTTAGATCACTTGGAATGAAAACTGCCTTAAGGCTCAGAATAAAAAGAAAAGCCCAACAGTTAACAAAAAAACCCCACAGCTATTAAAAATAATTCTATTTAGATTAAGCCTAGAAAAATGAGTGAAAAATAATGAAAATAAAAGAATACTTTATGGTGTTTAAGTCAGTACTAAGCACTGAAGCCACGCTTTACAATTTTATGCTATGCTATGTTAAAATAAACTTAATTTAGTATTTGCTCTAGAAATGTTTTCTCACTTGTCAGCTGGGAATCCATGGGGGTCCATGGACTAATTCCAGGATGTTCACAAAAGACAAGTTGGGAAAACAAATCTGTTGTCAGTAGGCTTGGACACAGAAAGGTCTGTACTATCATTTCAATATGTTTAGGAGGAAAAATAAAAAAAAAAGCTAGCAAATTCTAGTTCCATAAAACTATTTTTAGGTATTACGAAGATCAAATATTTAAGCGACTATTTCCTGTGGCTAACAACTGAAATGAGAGCACTCGCGTCACTTTTAAGTAACAGCCTTATATTCAGACCTATTAAAACAGCAGGCAAGGATGTCTCTGTTATCAGCCCTTTAATCTGGCCCTGAAGCCACAAAAACTGCTCGTTACCTCTTGACAGAGATTGCATTCTCGTCTATCATTGTTATCCCACTTACATTTTTATTCCAAGAATATAATGCTGCAAAATCCTGTGGCCTAAATACTTCACATGCTACATGCCAATGATCACTGATTCCTGCCTGGTTATTGACTACATTGGCACAAATCTAAATCTCATGGAAGTGGTGTAGATTAGCACCTATTAAGTATCAGGTAAAGATGTTTCCATACCAATAATATGTTGAATTTGAAATCTTGGTGTATTTATTTTAGTATATTTTACATTTACAGTAATTTTTGATTTAATAAACTGCGATCATCCAGGACATATTAAAAAAAACAAAACAAACCCAAACCCCTCATTTTAACACTGAGAGAGGAAACAAAGAAAAAAAAAAACCCTATTACCTGTCTCATCATCTCATGAAAGACGTAAATCATCCACCAAAATTACAAGTACAAAAAATTGAAAACAATCATCAGACAATGGCAAGTTTGGGAATGGACAGCATATTTTGTTTGAAAAAAATACAAAGTACTTTGTCATAGCCATTCCCTTTCCCAGTGCTGCTGTTACTGTTGGTCCTCCCATTCCTTGGGGGTGGTTTAGGAGTAAGACATTAAAGGCTTTTATGCCATGTGGATGAAGCCAAGAAAGATGGTGTGAGCAGTAATGAAGGAGTAAAGTCTACCATGGCTATTGTGGCTGTTGAAATTCAGACTGAAGCAATGAGTAGCTGACACGTGGAAGGAAACGCTTTATTATTTACAGATGAACTCAGATTTTTGTTCTCTGTCTTTGGGTATATGCATGGGACAGAGAATTTGAGGTTTGCAGCTGTGTTACTAATGATACTTCCTTTTTCCCCAGATGGAATTCTTTTAGATATAACCCATTTAGTATGCAGAGAACCAGAGACTAATATTTTAAGAGTGATGTTGTATTGCAAATATCTAAGCCAGAAGTCTCTGAAAACTTGCAAGCATTACAGCTGTTGGTTAGGCAGAGTTCTTCTATGTAAGAAGGAGAAAGAAAACAGATTTCCTCTTCTACTAACACACAGTGCAGTTTCATATATGCTTGTATAAAAGCACGCTCAGCTGGTGAGTCTGAGTTCACTAAAGTGCTATACTCTTCACATGCACTACATTTTTGGATAACTGTGAATGCATTCATCTAAAGCCTGAGAGTCATCGCAGAGGTTCCCATTGAAGGCTGGAGAAAAGGCAATTGTGTGAAGAAGCTGTATTTCCCTCTAGGCTTCCTGCAAAAGGAACTATGATCTGCCGCGCAACAGGATTTAGTCCTAACAGGCCTCAGCCATTACTGACCTTGAAGCTGGCAGGTGTCTTCCTATCATCGTTTGCCAGTTCTTTGCTTTCTTTCATCACAGGAGTAAAGGTGACATTGTCCCATTAAGAGTTTGTTAACCTTGTCCAGGAATGAGAGGCATGATTTTAAACAAAGGAAAAATGAAGTACAAAACTTCAAAATCTGATTTCCACCTCAAAACACCACATTTTCCAGAGAAACATGCCAACTCAGAGATGAGCCTCTCCTGGGTCCTTCAGTCTGCAATTTCCTATACTGCCCACATGTATCCAGCCGCAAATATGTAATTTTGACAGAGGATTTTATGCTACAAGGTATGTTTACCACTACCTGTCTTAGTACAGATGTTTGCCTTTCCTTTCACTGATATGCCCTATGGTTAGCCACAGTAGAAAAGGAGAGAAGTAGTCCCCATTTATTTCCTTCTGAGGTGACACTGGCCATTTTTAAGGACTCATGGGATAAAGTCTTCCCAGTAAACTCCACCTCAGGGGCACTGTGCCAACCACGGTGGAGCCTTCAGTGGAAGGGATAGTGGGATGTATGGTTGTGGGATTTTCTGGGAAATAAGATGCTAATAATTGGTGACACCATTTAAGCATAACACTCAAGGACTCCCAACTTTCTCCCTTGGAGGAACTATCTTGCTTGCACAATGCTAATATTAGTGGAGCAGGTACGGCTGCAGGAGATCTGCCCTGCACCACGGTCAGGGTCACTGTGATCACAGCCAAAATATCCTTTCCATAATGACAGGCCCCAGATCGAATCTTCCAAGTTTGAGAGTGAGGATTTTATACAGAAGACAATATCTGTACTGCTCATTTTCCCCGAAATCATTCTCACAGTTACCATCTCCCAATTTTACCTTGAAATGGCTTAAAACCCTCGCCAATCCTCGTACCCATTTGCACACCCAATCTGGAACCTTGCAATGGAAACTGCCTAAAATTGCAAAAGCCACCCCCCTCCTCCACTGCTGCCTTTGGCCAATTAAATAATGAGCCTTGACTGCCATGACTCATTCTGGAGAGCTCATTTCCACAGGTATTTTTAAAATCTTAGAGGACATTTGCTGTCTTTCCTCAGGTAAGAGTGGAAGACCAAACTGGTTGTGTGGGGGTCCCTACTAGTGTAGTGTTTGCCTCTAGGGATGGTGTTGGTGCCAGCAGTGGCACTGTCATCCTGCATGGTGCAGAGCAGAGCCACTACTGTGGCTGGAGCACCTGCCAGAAAGATTATTCATGCTCCTTGTAACTCATGTATAACTTCCTGATCCTGCACAGAACTATAGCTTTAGGCATCCAATCTCTCATGACAGATCAAGAAAAGGTTTGACCGCTCATGGCTGTTGAGGAAAGGCAGAAAGCCCAAAATAAACACAAGTACTGCAAACTGCTTCTACTACTTATAGTGTTCAACAATAGAGAAGCCTACCAAAAGAACTGATTTACAGAGATTGCTTCATGTCAGAGCCAAGTCTAAATATGCTTGCTTTTAGGATCCACATAATCTGTTACGCCAGACTAATTACCAAAACAGAGGCGTGTTTGACAGGGACATTAATAAAACAACTCTTCCTGGTGTCAGGCATTTCAGCAGTCTGTGTCATGGCTCACACTAATAAAAACACACAACATCCAAGAAGTCACCAACAAGCCACCACCACGTCAGCTACTGTTCACTTATGGCCACACACCAAAGAAATTACAGTGCTGCAGTTGATAGGTTTCACACTCTTCACGGAGGCACAGAAACTCATGTGCCTGTTTTCTAACAGTCATCTGTGCTTTTAGAAATATTCCCTAATGTGCAATTACATGCCGTATGGTACACTGCGTGGTAACAGAACTTAAAATGGTAACAGGAAATCTTGTTTAACCTTAAATGTTTTTCTTCCCATTATAAAGACTCACAGATCTGTGCAGTGGGTCTTTGGCCTGCTTACAGCTTTGGAGCTGAAGCTTGTCCTATCTTGAGGAAAAAGATAAATGTCCTCTGAAGTTCTGGCCTGTTGGTGAATTCCAATGGGAAAAGCCTCTACCTTTCCATTTATTTTCACAGTGTCTGATTTCCAGCTGTGTATCATTTATCTACTAGACACACAATGAGACCAAACTTTAGTCCTTACCCAGAAATTGTCTTGCCCATGGTGGGACAGAGGTTGCTGTATGAAGATGCAGGAGGGAGATGAGCAACCATAGCAGCAAGAGGAGGCAGAGCTTTCTGTCCTTACACAAGCACCACCAGCATAATCTGTGATAAAGGACAGATCAAACAACTTCCTCCACTGTCTACACATCAGTTACCCACAGCCAGCCTAGGCTATTAAATTAGGCTCCAGCTCATCAGTAGTATTAAAGGACTGCTAGCTGAATGAGAGCACAGTTACACTGCAAAGATACATTCATCATCTACCCTGAGAAAGTTACCTGTATCTTCATTCAGTTATAAAAACTTTCTGCAAAAACCAACCTTTACCTCTGTGGATCTTTGGCCACCACTATAGTACACTGAAGAGCAGTTGTACACAGGCTACAGGTTAGGACCAAGAGACCTTCCTAATTTCATGACCACATAAAACTTACTCCAACTTCAAAATGGTTACTGAGAAATTATAGAGGGGCCCAGCAAATCTGATATCAACTGAGTCAAACGGTACTGCTGTGCTGTTTATGCAAACCCCCCAGCTTGATGTTCTCTAACTCCACACCATACAGTCTTTTCTTGTATTTGAAACCCAGAAATGAACACTGCAGTTGTCTCCTTCACGTTGAAAACCTCAAGACTGCTTAACAATTTGAGTACACATCAATTCTCATTTCCCATGTAGAAGCAGAAGTTTAGTATCAAAGTTTCTCTGGGTATCCCCAAATTACAAGATTTAAAGCCCTTCCAAGCTTTCATGCCAAGTCATCAATTGGTGCAAAAAATAGTTTATTCTTCAACTCTGCCTTTGACGTAGGCACGATACAACAGGGAAACTATTTTAAAGGAGCTACAGCTGGATCAGTTTCCAAAGTGCTACTCCAGACTGAAATATTAAAGGGCAATACACAGGCAAAGCAGCATCAGAAGCCAGCACCCAGCAATGTGCATCACAGATTGATTTATCTCAATTAGCACAGCAATTTCCTGCACATTTTCCAAGAAGCATCCACTGGTTTCCCTAAAAATAGGATCAAAATCACCATGCAAATTGTCACAATGCTAATCAGTTTTTAAGGACACATCAGCCCATGTGCAGACAGGTTAAATTTAAGGCAGAGCTATGACTGAGAAGCTAAATGCACGCCTTTGAAAATGCTGAATGAAGAGGTCAGCCTGTCTTTGAATCACCAGTCCCAAGTCTGAAAGTAACAGAAGAACAAGGTAGCTTCTGGTGTTGAGGTCATAACTGCAAGTACCTGCCCCAGTCAGTGCTTTTAAGTCTAATGCATAGTGGCTTTTCCATGCACACCTCCTCTCTCCTTTCATGCTTTACTGATCCTTTTTGCTAATCAATCAGAAGAACTAACACTTGTATTTTCCTCCCTCCTCTTGAGAGAGTGATTGAATGATTAAAGCTGCCAGGGTAACCTCTTTGGCATGCATGCCGATAACTTCCCACCTAATAGCCTTTCCTCTGCCTCACTGCCCTGGCCCACTGGTGATTACTGCAATCCCTTGAAGTGGTCAAATTGCAGGGCAGGCCCCATGGAAACCTATTTGGAGTTGTTCTAGTTCATACCAAAGAATAATGTTTTTAATACAGATTGTTCTTTTTAAAACTCTACAAAAGCAGCTGTAATCAATCGTAGTGGGAGCACTGCAAGACTCTACCAGGTTTCAGAAGCCCCATATTGATTCCTTTCCAGTCCATGGATTTCAGCAAAATAACCCCATGTGAGGATCTGAGAGTCAACTAACACTTCATCATTTAAATTAAGATCTCTTTGCCATTGGTAGCAAGAATTAGCAATAAACTGTCTCAATCAATTACATTCCCTCTGCATAAACAAGAAAGTTACACATAAAACAAGTATATTATTATGGTTACATTAATCAGCAATTAAATACTGCTAGCCAATGTTATGTATGGCAGCTGAAGTTTGTCAGAGATGAGGAGGAATCACACTTCACAATTTAGGGAGTGAGCATTTCCAGTTCTGTTATGCATAATCTGTTATTCAACAGGGCCTCACTCACTGAACAACAAGGTCTGTGACTACCTCAGTGGACACTCCTGTCTGTCACCTGCAGCCGCCAGCACTCCTGGTGACATCCCACCAAAGCTCCCCACAAACAGAAAAATGACTACTGGTAGATCTACAATCTGCTTGATCTTTCTAAAATTGTGTGCAGTTGCAGCAATTAGCTGCAGGAACCTCCCTCCCTCCCAAAAAATACACACAACCTATTTCAGAAGAGAAATTCTGCTAAATTAGGAGAAATCCTGGATTCTCTATAAAGAAGAGGAATGCTGGTGGTCCCAGGTTCGCTAGATTCTTAGTTAAGGAAACTAGGGCTCAAATAAACTGTAAGTATGCTTAAATGTACAGGTCTCTCAGTTTCACTGCAACAAAATATGTAGACTGGGCACTCAACACAAGAACAATTAATTACTCTTTGAACAAATATATAAAAATACCCAAATGATCATCTTTATATTACTTCAGGTGCAAGTAGAGAGGATATTCTGCTGGAAAGTGGTAATGTATAATGATGCAAAATGCAAACTGAACTGCAGATCAATGTGAATTCTGCATTAGCCAGGACATGCAGGATGTGCTGACTTCTTTCTTCAGTCCAGGAAAAGAATCACTTTATTTGTTCAGGTAACTACTTCCAACTTGTTGGGTGGTGGCTGGAAGCACAGAGGTAGAGGATTAGTTTGTCCTAGGTGAAAAATTCACAACTTGGTTAAATTAGCCACAGTCTCTGCTGCCAGATGAAGAAATGCTACTCTTTCCACTTGTACAGGCTTCTTAGACACTAACAGCAAATACAGACAGCATTGAGACACCAGGTACATCTATGTGAGATACTTCTTTCTATTCCAGATCCCCAAACAGAAAGACAACAAAGATGATTATATTGCTATTTCCAGATGTCAACTCATCTCACTGGCTTCCAAGATCAAATTGTTGCATTCAGCACTCTGGTCCCATCTTACTTAACTGAATTTTTGCTACAAAGGCTTGGTTTTCATATCCTCTTTGATGCCTACAAAGATAAGAAATGAATTTACTGGGATAAAACATCATTCTAATAACTTGCATTATAAAAGCAGTTGAGTAAAATCAGAGATGGGAGGGCCTGTAGAGGCTATGTGCCTTCAGAAGCAGTCTTCTGTCTGGTATGGTGCCCTTCAGGCACACTCCCCTCCTTCCACCAGGGAGAAAGAACCAACACAATCCCGCCTGGCTCCTCAGCCAAAGACAGCAGACAGGTTGTGCTGGGGGGACAAAGCAATGCCAGACAAATTCCTAGCCAGCTGGGGCTCAGGCAAGAAGGAAGGATTTTCTCTCCCACCCTCTGTCTTTGACTTTTCCTGATGGTTCTCTGGGGCTTGCAATGCAGCATCAGACTGGACAAGGGAACCATGGGGACAATTCTTCTGAAGACATACACAGCCCAGAGCTGTGTTCAGAAACTAGATGGACATACTGAGCAGACCCACTGAAAGAGAATTTCAACTTCATTGTTAGGAATTTCTCCCCACATGACTGCCCATATCAACTGCACAGCAAGACAAACCAAGGCAGAGCCTTGGTGAGGCAGTCTGCTGGGAGCCTCCATGCCTGCACTTCCACACACTTTAACAATTAACAAGCCTTCTTATTCCTGAGAAGAATCAGCAAACGTGTCTGCTCTTAAAAACCCCCACAAATGTACATGGACTTGGAGAGCATCAGGCTGAAACGGCACAGTAAAAGGTACACTAAAATAAAAGGGCTACTCCACACACGATGGAAGGGCTGACACCAGATTTCCTACACAGGTTCCCCTCCCCTGCTTCTTTCCCTTGTGCTACTGTCTCCCTATGAGCTGTGCACATGGATATGGCAGAACATGGATCAAAAAACTCTGAAGGTATAGGAATTTCTCAAAACTAAAGTTTCAACTGGAATTACATAAGAGACCACCTTCAAACAGCACATAGTTTTTTGGTTCAAAGCGTGGTTAAGAAAGCTGTTGATTTAATTAAAGTTTTAGTGATAACAATCTCTCCCAGTCCTCATGAGCAACTACTTTTAATAGAACTGAAATAAGCTTCATATCGATTACCTTCAGCTGATGTTTTAAAAATAGTGCTATATAAAATTAGCACCAAAAGAATTAATACATTTATAATGAAGGTAAGGATAAATTACACTGTATTTGATGAATCTACTTCCCTTGATTCAGTGGAAAGCAAACCAAGTAAGTTGTTTGACAGCATTTTTAACAGTCATAGATCTGACTGAAGAGTAAAATGCAACAAAGACTCTTTAACAGTATTAAGTATCTTTTAACAAAGAAGAATTCTCTTTCTCTTTCTAGCATTCATACTTTAAATCAGAGTTCTGCCGGAGGGAACAAAGATTTCTGTATTTCTATAGCCAAATCTCAAATCTTCATATAGCTGTCCCAGCACCATCAATACAAGGTTAGGACCACACTACAATCTTTACTGCCTTATCAACAGTCTAAAGCTTTTAAAAATCTATATGCCTACAAAACCTCCGGGAGCTGTTACACATTGAGGATTTCACAGCATTATTGACCTGGGCAGCCTCTTTATCCTCAGTAAGTTATTTTAAGCAACTTTCTGCCAGCAAGCAAGTCTCTTTGTTAGGCTTTGTCTGTACGATTGCTAAAGCACTGCTTACAATACAGCACAAATCAGGGAGCAACTAAGCAGAAACCAGAATGAGGTCTGTCAAAGTCTCTTTTTATTTCTGTTTTTTTTCTCCACTTTCCTGTTATGCTTCTAATACCCTACAGATCACTGCCCTGCTGCCAGGAATTCTTCCATGCACCTGAGCCACCTCCTGAAAGGGGGCAATGTGAATGCACAACAGACAAAGCAGACTGAATCCATGTGGTTTTGGGACCATGGTCTCCAACTTGCACACTTTCTTTTGCCTTTTTTGTATATATATACACAGCAGAGAAACAGAACCAGGGAAGTGTATTTACCTACTGAGTAAGAAAATACATCATCTGACTTGGGACATGAGGAAGAGAACAATAAAGAGAGGTAAATTTCTCATACTTCAAACTCAAACCCTGAACACTCTGCTCTGTTCTTAAATCCATTACCAGATAAAGGTCTTCAGTGTGAGGATCAGATTTTTTTGGCATGGTAGGAAACACACATCTCAACCTGATACATACTGGCATACATCAAAAAGCAATCTCATGGTCTTCTGCAGGCTCGTGCCTGGAGGTATCAACAGAGAAGGCCAGTGCTAGCACAGAAGAGTTCCTTGGATATAACTTATGAACAGCCACAGTAGAGCAGTCACATCCATGCTTCTTCTACTTTTCTACCTACAAAAACAGTGACAAGGCAATCCTGTTTGAGGGAGCAGCTCTTGCTTGTACTCTCACTCTGAAGCTCCGTATCTCAAAAGCTTGTGTGCCCAGTGACCCATATTATCTCTTGGTGTCATCAGAACTACTAGGACCTAACTTGTTTTAATCCAAGGGCACATCATAAAATCTACTCAACTGACAGCCCATAGAGGAATAGAGAAGATTTAGATTTGATACCAACTTCTGTATCACACTTGATAACTGAGGGCCAAGAGACACAGTGGAAGCTGCCCAGGGAGAAGGGTAAAAGAAAGAGATTTAAACTTTAATCCACAAAGTCTTTGCTAGTGGTATTTTATTTCTGGGTATTAGATCAACTTTCCTATTTCCTTGTTAAACTTGTACCCTGTGGAGAGAATGGAAAGAATGGACATTTTTTAATTTATCAATTCTGTAATGTTTGCAAGTACCATAAAACCAGCTTTTAACCAATGTCCTATGGAAGTAACTAATTCAGCACTGACATCTTTCTGCTACTTAACATGGTTAAAAGTTTGCAAAAATAGCAGACACAACGAGTAAGTAACCTGTCAATCCTGTGTTATTCTAGATAAAGCACAGATGTATTCCAATTATCTGCACCTTATTTCCAACAGTTCTGCTTCAAAAATACAGCACATAATCTGCTCCATATAGCTGTCAATCAAATGGATAAATTCCCTTCAGTTTTCATTGCAGAAATGTCTAAAGCAATTGCACTTTGCAAGCATATCCCAAGATTAATAACAAAACTTTAATTCCAATCACACATTTTTCTCTGCAAGCAATAAAAAAGGTTGCTACTCTGATGGCATTGGAAAGCTTCTTAGTTCCTGCTTCTGTTTGCTTCAGGAAAAGGGTCACTCAGCACTTAGAAATTAAACAAGCAAAAAGGAGTTTCATCAGCCTAAGTGTTATGGATGTCAGCTACTTAACAGACCTGACCTTGCACAAACCTGCTCACCTCCCTGGATTCTGTGAGCTTAAAAAAAAATCCAAGGACAAAGAGGGAAGGTGTAAAACTCTGCTTAGGGAGACCATACAGCAAGACATTCAGACCACTCCAAGAAATGCAGAATATTTTTGCAACATTATTAATGCTAACTTGCATATGTACATCTAAGAAAATAGAGGTCAAGAACTGCATTTCAAATTACAGCAATGCAACATGAAGCAACATTTTAACATAAGCATCTAAACAGTTAAAAGTATAGAATGCTCATGTTATTTTAGTAAAACACGTACAGGAGTGATCAAGAATAAACTTCTCTTCAAAGGGCAGGGGATGAAGTGTGCAAATCAGGTTTCCTCATAAACATACATGACCAAATTAGATCAAGAAGTTACTGATAAACCCAATTCTTCAAACAGCACAAACAGAAACAGCTTTTTATGGCAAGTTGAAGAAGATAAGGAGGCAATTGCAACATGTTACATCATGGAAGGCAGCATTTGATTATTTGCTTTGATGAGACAGAAAAGATCAGGAAAACATTTTTCTATGCCTTTCTCAGGGACAACAACTGAAAAAGGGCAGATGATGACCAAGCAGCATTTGAGAACTGAAAAGGTGAAGATCATTTTTGCTGAAAATTGAAGTCATGTCACTTCATTCAACTTCATAATGACATGATAAACAAAAACCACTAGGCAGAGGAACAGAATAGCTACTGTAATTTGATAAAGGAGAGTCACCAACCCATTTAATTTAAGAAACATGAGTCTGTGCTGGACACATCCCACCAAAACTAATGATACTTGTACAGTGAAATACAGAACTGCACTTTGCTTGCAGAAAAAAATTGTCTTATCAAGATATGCTGACACCTCCTGAGTCTGCTGTGCTGAAATTGCTCATCTTACAGACTGACAGAGCACAGCCCCCTCTGGAGACTGAACCCCCCAGCCCAGCTCCTGACAGGGACTGTCCTTCCTCCACTAATTGCAAGTGCACACACACAGGCCCACGCAGCAACCCCCCGGGAAGCCTCTAATGGGCTGGGAGAGCCGATTACTACTGGCTTACAGCTCAGATGTGTGCGACTGAAAGGCTTAACAAGCCTCCATTTCATTCTTTTAAAGTTAGTTTGAAGGGGGGGAAAAGAATGATTACGAAGAACATCATCAAAAAAATTGACATAAAACACAGCACAGAGCAGTGGGACAATGCCTCAGGTCTCACCTTCTGAAATGGGATCCATGTCAGAAGCCTTGATGCCTCCCAGAAAGGCAGAACTTGCTCTCTATTTTCTCCCCAAACACCATGTCCTTCATGAGGTGATTTACAATAGTAAAAAGAAAGACTAAGCCATGCTCTGCAGGTCTGATATTATCAAAATCTGCTTTGGCAGTCGCTCCCTTTTCTATGGCAGGTCATAGGGCAGAAAGGAGAGAAAAAGGTCCATCCCACCTGACCCCTGCCCACAGCACCCAGCAGCTACTGGCCCTGGCAGTGCTACTGCTCCTTACAAGCACCATCTCAGCAGCCACCAGATTCAGCAAATGGCACTGCAAGCCAAAGCCATCCCTTCAGGCAAGTTGCAGCCTGCTTTTACAGAAACTTTCAGCAGCATTTTCTTCATTACTTTCCCAGCAGGGCCAGTTTGAAGTGGCACAACATTTGCAACCAGACAGAAAAAAACCCTCATTTTGTCATCAGAAAGCTGTGAGGGAATTTCCAGCAAGCTATCTCCAGGCACATGCCCACTGGACATTAATTTGTCCCCATTCACTTTGTGGCAGCTCCAATGCAAGCCCAACCAGGCACTGGCCAGCCACTGGGACTTGTTTTTTTGAAATCCCATTTTGTGAGGATGGGAGAGGGCTGTGCTGTTCCCTTCCCTGTATTCATTACTGGCACATTTCAGAGGTAACACAAAATGGAAAGCACTTGGATTGGGAACAGCCAAAAGCAGTCCTTCAGGACTTGCTGAAAAAAAGGGATAAAAGTGGCACTTAAAGATCTGGCCACAAAATCTCAGTACATACAGACTACATATTGAGGGATGGGGGCAATGGTACTGCTTTTTTTGTCTGTTCTCTTTTTAAATCAATACATGAGATTCAAATAAAGGGATAGTTTAGGATACCACATACCATTGCTCTATCTTAAAATATCTTAGAAAATTAACTTAATATCCACTATTGATGTATAAACAAGATATACAGTATCCTATATATCTTGGGATATCCCATTATCAGTTTATAATCAGCCCTTAGCTATAAATCAAAGCTCATGTCACTGAAAGAGTCACTAAAAGGAGTGAGCTTCTCCCTGACTTTCAAGCCTCCTCCACTGAATCACACAGCTGAAGGTTTCCATTTTGTTGGAGAAGGCTGTCATTCATGGCATTATGCAGCACTGAAGGAGCCAAACAGATTAAATGGACATCTGCATTTCCAATCTGCTATAAAAGTGGTTAATACCAGGCAATGTTTAAACAGTAAAACTGTCTGCAATTTCTGCTCTATAATCTGTGAGTAATCAATCAGTCTCAATGCTGAGCTTCCATTACTGCTTCTCTGCAAGTAGATGGAAAAACTTCCAGGGCACATACTTCTTATTTATACCCCAACACTAAAGAGGAATTAAACACAGATTCAGTCTGCATTCACAGTGATCCTGGCACACGTCAAGTCTCAGGCTTGTATTTTCAAAGCAAAGCACAGAAAGTACCGTGAAACATCCAGTTATGGCAGCTATTTGGCATTTTACTTCCCCTCTGAATGCACCACTGCAATAAATACCCTGAGGACTTGCTAAAACAAAACAGCGTAACCCATTAGAGCCCTCATCCTCATACTCTTTGAAACCTCAGCACCTCAGAAGAGAGCTGCTCATAGAAAACACAGGATGCAGCTGTGGTCCCATGCCACCAATGGAGTCTGGCTGCTCTGGCTGGAAGGCATCCCAAGCAACAGCATCAAAGTCAACATCTTTCTCAGACTTGTTGCTTGACATTGTAATGACTGTGGGGTTAAGACTGTGGTTCTGGGGATTCAAAGGCTTACTTCTTTTAACAATGCAATCTGAAGGAGATTCTGACAAATTTTGCTTAACATGTAGCTCTAGGGAGCTACACAGACACTATGCAGAAATGTTATGCAGACCAGCAGCTGACCTCCCTGCTCAAGAAAACTGAAGGTGTTTCCATTTAAGCAGGGGAAGACAAGAAGGAGACATGGGCACTCTGATCCAGGTACAGGATTCAGGTTGGAGTGAGGCCAGAGCTAAAGACAGGTAGCTCCCAGAGGCTCAGTGTACCTTGTGACAGGGTCACACCTGGATTACATTGCTGCCTCAGCTGGATGTAAGCAGGCCCAGTCCATCCCTTCTTATGCAAGAGATGGCTTCTAGAGTGGATTAACACTCAGCCTTTCTACTTTCCTTAATTCTGTTGTGCACAGGTTGTTGCAGAGTTCTCTCTGACATGGTATATAAAGCATGACTAGCATCCACCACTTGTTCATCTCTTTGATACCAAAAAGGTGACACCTTCACCCCTGCCCCAATGCCAGGCTTCATGTGACAAAGACCCTTGCTTTTACTGAAGTTGTCATACAGGTTGTCCCACAAACACACTAGGTTACACCATCCAATTCAGTGTGGCAAAAGTGAACAGTTCTCCCTAACAGAGAGAGGGCTATAAGTAGTTGAATTCACATGTCTCAGCTGAAAACTAGTTTAAAAGCACTGCCTGCCCCATGTATTTATTCATCAATAAGTTCTGAGTGTCTAGCTGGACCAGGAGCTTAGAAGATGGGCACTGCTCCTCACTCAGCTCTGCTGGCGCCTGCGGTGACCAAAGCTCAACGGTGTCTCCTACACAGGAGTTTCAGCCAGCCTTATGGGAAGTTCCACAGTCTGAAACACAACATAAGCCTTGGATGAAACTTCATGTATTTTTCCAATGTTATCTGCATTTACTCCTACTCACCGTGTCCCTCTGCTTGGCACAGGGAGACAAAGAATCAAAGCAAGTCCTTAAAGAGTCCTATACACATTCCTTTCCCTCTCAACACTTATGTACAATTAGGTTTAATCACCACAAATAGAGTTCACTTGAAATTTTGAATCCACTGCCTCATGCTGGTTTATCCAGTTCAGAGCTTTGGCACTCTCAGATGAGACTAAGGAGGTGGGGAGACAAAGTCACTAAGTATTTCAAGCACCTACTTTTACTTTACTCAGAGCAGCTAAATTTAGGACCAAAAGATCCTTCTACACATCAATGGAGAGAGGCATATTCCATCAGGGTGCTCACAGTCTGAATTTTATGTTTGAATTCAGGCTCCTCAGCTAACAGCTGAACAGTCTTTCTAACACATGATAAGCAAGGGAGTCAAACTCTGACTGAAATACCATGTATGACATCAGGTTCCAGTAGGTTTGAGTGAGTTTTGGAATAATGGTAGAGAGGCACATTACAAAACTAGCAGATTATCTGCATCTTTCAAGAGAACAATTGCTGTGACAGCAGCACACTTACAAGACTTAGAAAAAGCCTCAGTATCTCAGAGCTGCAATGAGATGTGCTGAAGAAAAACCCAAACCCTATGACTTGGGGCTCCAGACACATACTTGTGCAACTGATGGTTTCAGTAAGAGACCTCTGTTCATTTGGAATGACACAGTAAAACCCAACAAAGTAGGTGACTTGTCCCTGGGCTGGAACAGCCAGTACTCATTTCTCTGGACAGTTTATAAGGAAGGGGGAAAATAGCAAACACAGCAGAATTCTGGACTGCAGAGCTCTCTCAGCAAGTAGCAGCTGTGTATTTCTCTGGCCCTGTACAACAGCAGCTATTCCAGCTATATAAGCATGTGAATGTCACTGTCATGAAACTAAATGTCCAGACTTGACTGTATAGAAAACCAATTCTTCTGGATAATTAGCACAGCATTACATGCCCAAAAATTTTTCCAGATAAAGCTTTTACCTTTTCCTCTGCTTCTTATAGTCACTTGTTGACTGCTATGAAAATTGTATTGTTCCACACTTGGAGAACTATAACTCTCCTCCAGTTCTTAATTTTGCCCTGTAGAGTCATGAAATCAATAGTAACATAGATCTATTCTAAATGCCATCCAGTGTGTAGAGAAGAATGCATGCTGGACAGAATGATGCTTTAGAAACAAGATTTTACATGTGCCACTTTGAGGAAAGGAAACCAAAGGAGTAGCTGCGTTGTGACAAAGTCATTGAAAGATACACAACTATTCAAACTTGGTCTATCCCAGAAGGATGTAATGGTTTGTAAAACCTCCAGACTGTGTATTTTACTGTATCTTCTCATGCACAGTGAGAATGAAGTGTAATCTACTAAGGCTTAAAATTAAACATCCTGTATCTATTATGCCATGGGACAGAAATCAGCCAGACCAGTTCAAAATTCACAGTTCTCTGCTATGTAAAAGAGCCTTGTACACCTATCAGTTACAGAACAGCAGAAAAATTGACCTAAGGCCAATCACTAAAAGGGAGTTGGGCTTAAGTGCTTGAATTTTCTTGTAATTATATACACATATTCTACCTGCAGACAATAAGAACTTACTTCCTCAGTATAAGACAGCACTCCAGTTCCTGTGCCACCTTCTCCACTTTAGACCCAGGCTATTGATAAATGCCTACATGGTATGAAAACTCCCTAAGGATACCTGCATATAGTGCACTTACAAACAATGGTATTCTGGTCAGCACAGATGAAATTACCTTACAGCGGCTTAGAAAACCTTCCAAAAGGGACAAACTGTCCTAATGTAATAGGAGGCTGTGGGAACAAACAAGGCGAGAACAAAACAAGACAATTATACAAAAGCAACTTCCCAACAAATGTCTGAGAGGCAATTACAGGATACTGGCGTGCTTCCTGGCCCCAAGCTGAAGTACCATCACTGTTCATCAGCAACAGGAAAAAAGGAAAAGAGAAAAAGCACAAACAAGCATGGAGAATTTAAAACCCACTCCTGGAGAGCCCAAACTGCCCACAGGGCCAGGCTTAAAGTGGGGCATTCAGCTTCAGAGACACCTACTTTTAGGCAGGTATTTGTATTGAGCTCCATGTCCAAAATCCTATTTTAATCACTGGAAATCTTGTACCTGTGGCCAGGTGAGTCCCATTGAGCTTCCTAAACATAGGCACCTAGCACTGCTTGAGATGCCTCAGGCACAGTGCTTTGTTCCCAGCTCCTGCTCGAGATGGACATGTGGCTCCTGCAGGTCCCATCGCACCTTCCAGGACCAGACCGTGCAAACCTCCCAGCGCCATAAGGTATCTCAAATGTCACAAAAAAGTTAAGGTTATTTGTCTTCTGTGTCCTGTGCTGGGAGGGCTGGATTAGCAAGCAGAAGGAGGAGACTGTCTCTGAACTGTGGACTGGCCTGTGGCATACAAGACCAAAGACCCCGAATGAAGTTGTGCAGATGTCTGAAACACTTCTGGAATGCTCAGCTTTGCAACATAAACAAAGTTTCGCTTATCACCCTCCATTGACAGGACCCCTGCACTGTAAGGCAAGCTTTGGAGAGCCAAATCCCCACTTACTCCTCACAGCGGCAGACATCAACCTTAACTTCTGCATCCCATGTGTTCAAGATGATTACACAGGATACAAGACCTATACTCAGAAATTTTTTCCCCATTGTGGTTGTTTTTTTAACTAAAAATGTCAGACACAGAAAGTTTCCAAACCTTCAAAGCAAATTTAAGTAACCTGTTGCTTCAAGAAGTGAAAAGAACACTAACGTCTTCGTAACAAATTTATTAGCTTTTTTAACAACTAGAAAATCGAGGATCCAAATCTTCACCTTCCTCCCCAAAACTTCCATTTGCTTAAACTCGTTATCCTTGCTTCTGTGAGAGTCTGCAAGACAACCCCAAGAATCTGCAATAGCTCCTGCATCAGTGAAGGGACATATCTGAGCTCTCCCAATGGAACTTTTCTATAGATCACTAAGTTCCCCTCATCCCCTGTTGTCTCTGACACATCCATGTCAAAGGCTGTGGGAATGGATGCTGCTGCATCAGCCACAGCTTCCTGCAGAAGGAACAATCCTCCTCCCCTTTGCCATTGTGAAAAATACGTAAGGAAAGGCTTGAAGGCTGCAATCCCAAACTGGATCTCATATAAAATGAGCAGCAGAAGACAACAAAGTGAAGCATTACCAGTTGCCTGTATTAAAACACAGTTAGATCTTCTATTTCCAGAGTTTCCTGTTGTACAGATCATCAGCTCTACTTACACAGACATCAGCAAAAAATCTTGGTGAACATCTCATTCTTTCTTCAAGGCCAGAAAGACAGGTCCAGGCAAAATTTGCCCAGACTGATGTCTTATTACTGATGTTTCTGTCTTGGCTGGATTAAGCCAGAAGCTGGCCAGACAGGGGAGTTGACAGTAGCTCTCCCTTCCTCATCAAGGTGGTGATGAAAGCTCCAAATAAGGCTTCCAAAATAAATCCTACTATGACATTTTTAGGGTATAGGCACACCCCAAAACCACACAAACCAACAAGAGGGGTTTTGTTCTCTTGACTGAAGTCCAGGCATTTCAGAGCACTCCACTAAAGACCAACCAGAAAGGCTACCTATTTCCTTCCTTCCCAGGCTCTCAAAAAAATTACTGCATACCATATCTCATTCACTTCTATTAAAAACAGGCATTTTGCTTTATTGCAATAATTCCAAAGAGGGTAAACAGACAATTTTAGATTAAAAAAAAAACCCAAACAAACCCACAAAAACCTGTATATACATATACACAAAAACTCCACATTCAAAACCCTGTTCACAAAATCCAGCCATCACCAGAAAAGGGCAAGTCCCAGATTTTAATTCCTTTATGGGCTTGAATTCTGTGATTAAACATATGAGCAATTAACTTTTGTGAAAGTATCATATAAGCTTTACTGCATATACAATTAGGAAGCCTGGACAGCTTCCTACAGAACAGCCATTCCCACAGGGGCTTTTAATTTCTTTTCAATACAAGTACCTCTTGTGATGAACAGAAAACAATACACAAACTCCTCACAACAGCCTGATGATCACAGCACAGGCTAGGGCATGGGGGAAGGAACAGAAGATTTTTAAAAAATCTTTATTTAGAAATTTAGTATTTTATTAACCTTTATTTAGAAATCTTGCTATACTTCTAAATTTCTTTGATTTTCCCATCAAGTGTGGCTGCTGCAATAACAGTCCCAGGTATCTAAAAGTCATTAGCAAGCTGCTTACTCTATGTTCTGTCCATTTAAGGCAGAAAACACATTCCAAGTTTAAACTTGCTCAATGAACTCTATTATCTGGGCCTAAATTTTTTCCTGTGTCAAGACGTCATCTAAATGTTTCTACCGTTTTCAAATACACATGCAAGATTTCTTTGTGTCTTGCTGATATTGCCTTGAACCAGCAGCATTAAATCAAATGTCTCTTACTTAAGGCAGGAATGAGCATTATTTTCAAAATTGATCCTGCCCAAGTACTACAAATAAATTTAAACTCAGTTATTTGGGGTACCTTTTTTAAACAGCAAAATCTTAAGGCTGCTTTAGGCAACAGGAAAAAAAAACCACCTTCATTTGTTGGAACTACTGACTGAGAGATGTCCCCTCTTCAGCACCTGTAATGAAACCCACTGTGTTGGTTTTGGCTAGGATAGAACTGGTTTTCTTCACAGTGGTTAATACAGGACTGTGTTTTGAGTTTGTGATGAACACAGGGTTGATAATATAGTTATATAGTTTTAACAACATAGTTTTTGTTATTGCTGATCAGGGTTTAAACACTGCTTTTCGTACTGCCAGAGTAACAGGGGACTGGGATTATACGGGAGGCTGGAAGGAGACAGTCAGGACAAGTGACCCAAACTGACCAAAGTGATATCCTGTAACATGACATCATGCTCAGTAAACAAAATGGGGAGAAGGAGGAAAAGAGAAATGTTTGGAATGATGGCATTTGCCTTCCTAAGACGCCATTTCACCTGATGGGGCCCTGCTCTCCTGGGGATGGCTGTGCATGGGAAATAGTGAATTAATCCCTTGTTTAGCTTTACTTGTGTACACGGCTTTTGCTCTCCCTATTAAACTGTCCTCATTCCAAGCCACGAGTTTTCCAGCTTTTACCCTTCAGCTTCTCTCCCTGATCTCACTTGGTGGTTGGTTGCTGGATAGGGTGAAACCATGACACCCCACCTGAGGTGTGCTGAATCCAAAGCACAGGTAATATTAATGCCCTTGGAGAGGTAGCCTTAAATTATGGAAACTTGTTCCTGACAACCGTTGACAAGAGAAAAAAAAAAAAGTTCAGGCTTTAGCATATTCCTCTACAGTTATAAGTTGTTGAAACACTGAAGCCAAACTTGAGGGATTTTTTTTTTTCCCTCAGAAATAATTAAATCACATTAGAAAAAAAGAATAATAGAGCAGAGATACCATACAAACCTATCTTTTATACTGGACACTAATGGAAAAGGATACAAAACTAAATAAGTTTAGGAAAACATTAACCTTAATTATACTGTGAAAATCCATAGCCGGTAAAACAATCATCCACATCTAATACCTACTTATTATGTGCCTTAAGTAAAACTGAGCACCTAGCTTGAGAGAACCTCTGCTTAAAAATTAAACATAAATAAACTGAAGCACAATAAGCCTCCACAATTTAAAGGCGGTGTTCTTAAGTACACTCATGAAATAACAGTTGTACTACAGCATCTCATCTGAGATTGTGTTTAGAAAGAGATGCCATTAGAGGAACAAATTTATTAGAAGAGAATGCAGCAATTCCTGCCAAGCTGCCTGATAGAAACCAGGCACCTATATAACCTAATCTGAACAACTTCCCATTACCAATACCACTTCCTAAAAGGAAGGCATTAAGGTTGAAGGGCTCTCACAGCAGCTATCACAATTCACTACACAGAGCAAAGCAATCTAGCAGAATTTCTTTTCTACAAAGTAAAACGGTCATCCTGAGATGTCTTTCCAAATCAGAATTATTTAATGCTTCTTAATAGAGAAGGACATGTAGCATACTATAGAATTTGCAAGTAATTTAGTTGTTTACTTTTACAGGCACTCAAATGGGACTTGTTATCCAGCCCCCCTCCTTTGACCTTAGCTCTTGGCCATGCTGAAGGCAACAGTGCTGTCACTTATGGTTTAGATAAAGAGACCTCAGTGCTCACTCAGTGCTCTGGCGAGAAATACTCTGACACAGCGTGGATCTGTATTTTTATCTCTTTGCAATCTCATTGAAGACTACAGCTTTCTTTTACACAGTTGAAGTATCAAGTTCTAGCAAGGAGGCTGTAACACTGAACTCTCAGTACTCACCTCTCTTGAAACTCAGATTACCAGGAAAAAAAATGCACCCCCTTATTAGCTTTTTGTTATGAAATACCTATTCATAGATTCCTGAAATACCTGCAATTCCTTTCATTCACTAGGAAGAAACTCATATAAAGCTTACTGAATTGCAGAAACATTATACACTAACAAAGCCAAGATGCTTCAAGAAAAAGGAGGAATGATCATTCAGCATCACACAACACTGAAAAAATTATAGGAAGGAACAATGTTAAAAAAGGTATATTTTACAAAAAGTTCCCACAAAATATATATAAGGGATATAGAAACAGAAAACTAATTTATAATGCATACCCTTTCTAAAATTGAGTAGTTTGAATTATTGGAAGAGAGTGAAAAATAGGAGACAATGGTAAAATAGTGTAGTTTCCATATAAACCTGTCATAAACTGTAAATTATACTTTGTCAAGTTCTTCAAAAGGCCACTGAAGCAGAGTAAGGCGACATGCTAACAGAAATCCCACACTGCAGATTACACTGTGCTCTCAAATTCACACAACACCTTTTTTGAGGTGTATTCCCGCGGCATAATTGAGAGGAGAGAGGCCCAAAGCTGAAGCTTCACTTGGAAAAGGCAAGGAAAAACTTCCTCTGACTATTTTGCTTTTCTCAGTATTAGTCTAGCAGGTGTCACAGACTCTGAAGGACAAATAGAGGTAATACCAACAGCTGGCACCACCTAAGTCACCACACCAATGCTATTTGGAAACCTACTTCCCCAAGAGTCACACCAGAAGCATCGCTGCTGAAATTTGTCAAATAAAGCAGAACAAATAAAGCCAAAAGGAAAAAAAACATTTTGCCATGTAGCCTGCACCAGTTATTTCTACTTCCAAGACACCACCCTCCCCATGCTGCTGGCGAGGCAGCCTCAGAGCAGACCAGCCTTCCATTGCCAAGGACAGACCCATCCATGGGAGCAGCAGGCAAGAAATGAGAAAAAGAGCAAGACAAGGAAGGAAGGAAATTATATACTAGGGCAGGTTAAATTAAGGGATCATTTTCCAGTATTAGCTTCTCTTAAATGGAGTATCTCAAATTTTACAGGAGCAAAAGCAACCTAGTGGCAAAGATGAATGATAATAGGTTGAGGAATGGCAAAAACAAAATATGATTAATCAAACAGCGACTGCAGAAAGGCAGTGTTTCATTGCTAATACATCCCAAGAGGATAAATCACAGTGAAAGTACTATTACATGAAAATTCAGCCACCTGTAATTTAAACAGTTAGCAGCCAGATCTTTTTTTAATCACATTTATCTGTCAAGCCTAACAGCAGAGGGACGGATTTGACAAAGCCAAATCCTCTGAAACAGAGCAGAACTGACTACGGGCTTCAAGGTACGACCTTACTGCACTCACTGAACAGTGTGTGCCTACAAATCCTGCCAGCTCCCCAGGCCACAGGCAAAACAACCAGCTTCAGAGGAACACACGAGTGAGCACAGTTTCAAGCAAACCCTTGACTTCAATAAACTAGAACTCATCTGTGCCTGATCTACATGGGACAAGGCACCAAAGCTTCTCTGGTAGGAAACAACAGAATCAGAAATATAAACAACTTCCAGGGACAGTGAGTATGTAAGAGCAGAATTAGGGTCTCAGTCCCTGTGTCAATGTGACACAGATTTCGAGGACCCACTCTGCAGCCTTGCTGAGGTTCACTTGCACCAGCACCTACACCTGGTGTGAGTTGGCCAACTCCATGCTAGACCAAAGCCTACAGCTGCAGATTCCCAATGCCACAGTGAAACTCCAGCCCTTGCAAACATCCACTGATCTTGCCCTGAACAGTATTCTTAAGCAAGGCAGTGGCCATCCAAAAGGCTGGGCTTCAGCCAGGCCTGTGTGGCAGTACCAGAGAGGCCATGAGTTTACCCCTACATTGCTTAGTAATTTGAGTTTAGGGCAGGGGTGAGGAACTGTGAAGAGAGAAGAGCAGACAATTGCCAGTTATCAAGAAAGAAAAGCATGGCTGTTTCACAAATACTTAGCAAGGCGAGCTTGGAGTGGAAAGTATTATTTAACTGGAAGGGGAATACAACACATTTTAATTCAGTCATTCACAGGAATGGCAACTTAACAGTTACACAGGCAATGACAACCACTCTTTTCCTTCATGTGAAGCACAGAAGAAACATCCTTTCTTCCAAGATGATTTGTTGAGACTCGTGAACTTCTGTAATTTTGATTTCCCCTCTCCAGGGCTGACCAAAGTAAGTGAGCCATTTGTACAGCACTTTCTTCTGGAGTTAGTCATCTTTTCCACTGAGATAATTCCATGTTTGCCTGCAGTGATCTGCATCCCCCCTCTCAGCTGCATTCCTAACTTTTATTGCCAAACGCAGCACGTAAACTGCCTTCAGTATATGAAATTTACTTTCTTTTAGGAAGCAACAGTTCCTAGGTCAAACTTGAAAGCAGCCAGCTGCCTGTTCTCTGCGTTTGTCAGCTCCTCCTGCTCAGCCTGCTCCTCTCAACATTTCGTGACTTCACCTTACTTCCACCTTTTCACTCACACAATACTGAATAAAGCAACCAGTGCAGTGTTAGTCTAAATATTCACACCATTCCATGCTTACACTGAATTTTGTACCATTCTCTCTTCCTTCCAGAGCACTAAAAAATGCTTATATTCTTTCGTTTGTTCATAAATAAACTAAGAGGCAGATAATGCATGCTCTGGCCTGTCTTGGATCAGTCCAAAACCGTGAAAACACTTGGAGCAATTTCAAAAAGCTAACAAACCCTCCAAGGAACATATTTGGTCAGTTTTGGCCCTCTACCCTTCTATCATTTTTGGATTTTGCACCTGCAACTCTGAACTTGGACCTCTATCAGATGCCTGCACTCATATCTCACTTTATGCACAACAGGGAGTCCCACCAAGGGCTTGGTTGGCTTAACTTAGAGTATGTGATTAAGTCATGGATTGCATCTGATTTGCCTTTTCTTCTTTTTAATTTTTAATTCATGCTGAAAAGAACTGCTCTGAAAATACAAGTTATTTTTTCTTTTATTTACTTATTTACAACTCCAAAATACTTTGGGATACCATACAAGTAAGTGCTTGCACTTTAAACCCCTAAGATCTTTTTATTTAGCATCATCAATGATTGAGCGGTCCTAAAAATGAGATATATGCAAGAGAAACAAAAGAATAACATCTGGGATCCATCTAACCTGAACATCACCACCAGCCCCTCTAGTCAGTACCTACTGCACACATCCAGCATGAGGCCCAGCAGGAGCCCACCTGTCACAACACAAGTGCTATCATAGTTACGCATAGTTTTATTGAAAGATCAACAATCATCAAAAGCTAAAGAGATACAAGTGAGGTGATGGATTAACCAGCATTTAGTGTTATGCAACCAAAAGACATTTTTTTCAGCAGTATCTAGTCATAAGTAGAGACTGGGATTTTTTCCTAAATCCTAGCAAAATAAAGGCCATAATCCAGCAGAGGAAAGCTCGTGCACTAATAGATGTGGACTCCTGCACAAGGAATCACTGCCATTTCAACCTCTCTCCCTTGATGACTGAAATCCCTAAGCATCCTAATTTATCCTGGCTTCAGTTACTGATGCCACATGGCCAAGCCATGGCCCCTGGCCCACAGGAAGCACTTATCCCACATGGCCATCACATGCCAAAGGCAGGGCCACCCAGACCCCCTGGGGTGGGAAGAGGAAAGACTCAGGGACCATGGGGCAGTGTGGGGCTCCCAGCCCCATGTCCAGCTCACCTGCTCCCCTGCAAGAACACAGCTGACAGCAGAACCATGAGCCTTCCAAGCCACCCCAGCCCTCCTCCACCCCTGCAGAAGTGACAAGGGGGCTTGGAGCATGAGACCCAGGGGAAGTTGGTGGCAGGGCTCAGGCAAGAGGGCTCTCCACCCCATTGCGGGCACTAGGGATGTACTTGGGGAATTAACATGGTCACAATTCTCTGAATGCCCTTTTGCCAGTTCAAGTATCCACTTAATTTGGGGATTAATTTCATTAAGCCATAACCACGAAGCAGTCAATACTTCTTTGCATCTATCAAATTTATTGATGGATACTGAGCATGACCAAAGCAACTTCCTTTTCCGTACAAATTAAGTTCTGCTAAATCTACATCCTGTGTGCACAGAGATATAGCTACAGAAATGGCTTGGCTTGGAAGAAAAGTGAAGAGAGCTGTGAGCATGTAAGGAACTTTTTTTTTAAGAATCACTTCAGTGAAGTCTATTTAAAATAAATCTCTTATGAAAGGCATTGTAATGAAGTTCTGTGTGCTTGTCACCATGCACTTTTACAGGACATACTTCAAAGCATTTCCTTTTTTTGCTGAGATGCGGCCTAAACTTCTATCTTTTTCTGTCATGCCATATTTATTTTTGTTGCTCAATGTTTATTCCTCCATAAATCAAAGTAGCAGAGAAATAGATGTGTATTTATTATCAAAACAAGTAACAGGTCAGCTATCTTTGTCATGCTTTCACTCTAAGAAAAACAACATCTTTCCATATGCTCCTTCCTACCTGAGGTGATTCCATCCTTCAGTGTTGCCATATCTCTAGCTGGTTTGTTTTTGGGGTTTTTTTTTTCTTTTCCCCCCTGGAATAAGATCTCCAATTCCTACAACACAAACTTCACTGAAGTCAATGGTATTTGCCCAGGTACAACCAACAGTAAAAGCATACTAAGTATCCCAATGGAAATTAGTAAATGCTCTACTAAATTTTGCTCAGAAGCAGACAAGGTAAAAGATGCTACTAACATGAGCTACTTTATGTTGCACTGCTCTAGTATTCAACATTGAGCACCATCTTGATCCCAATTCATTGGTTTTGGTGGCAGTAATTAGACCAACACTAATGTGATGGAGGAGGAGAAACAAATACTGGCTTGTGGGAAAGAGGGAAGGAAGAAAAAAAGACATCATATAGCAGTATGTAGCTTACAAAACTGCTTTTTCCCTATAGAGATTCAGAAGATAATCATGTTTTACAAAGTCTGAATCAATGTATTTTCATCCAGAGGATACCAGAAAATTAAGGTTTATTCATTGCTACAACTTCTCTCTTTGCATTCAACCAAGACAACATCAGGTTAGTTTTCCCTATAACTTAAGTTATGCTGCAAGGTCAGCCTATACTTCCCCAAAAGCAGAGGAGCTCCTGAATGCCCTGGTGAGGCTTCCCAGATCATCCTTAGGGCACCTTTCTCACCATGCACAAGATGGAAGAGTTTGGGAACAGGCACACAACTGCAGTCACCACGACCCCAGTGCTGCTGTTCACCCACAGCCTGCTCAAGAAGGAGCCACTGCCGTTTGCTGCATTGCACGAATGCCTGCAAGCTACCAGATGAATTATGCATTTGGGATAGCACAGGTTTCTATTTTCGTGGTGCTGAGATGGCCATGTGCAGCTGGAGGACTGGACTCTATTTTTTTTTCCAAGCAGAAGACTTAAAATACTTCAAGTTTGCTGCCTGAGGATGGGAAAGCAGATTATGCTATAAAACAAGAACCTTCTCACATTGTTATGAGAGGTTCTAATTTAATGTAACTGGGGTAATGGGTAGCCAATTTTAAGCAGGTGGTTTGGTTTAAATATTAACTCTGGTGGTAACATAAGGCTTTATTCAAAAGGTAAGTTCAGCTGCATAGTGACAGTCACAGTTTACAAACCAAGTGTGATGCAGCAGAGAACTGCCTTGTAATTAGGCCCTTGAAAGTTACATTTAATCCCCAAAGTTTCATATGTTGTGGTCTCTTTAAAAAAAAGAAATAAAACCTCACAGGGAACATGCTGACTGAAAAGGAAATTAATAAAATAAGAAGCATTGACTTTTTTATATGGTAAAAGTATATAATTAAATCTGTCTCCATAATCCAGGCAGATCATGCTGATGCATGGAAATCCCTGAACTACTGGGCAACAGAAACTGTACATTTGAAACAGTAATGTCCCTAGCTTGTTTTGATTCCTCAAGGCAAGTCTGCAGCAAGATGCTACTTAATGCACGAGCAAAATACCACTTACTAATCATTTCTTTCCAAAAGACCCAGCAACACACCCCAAGCTGTTGTTTGAGACTAGATTGCTATGCCTTTGCTGATCATGGTAAAATCAGTTCAAATTTTAGGGCTGATCTTTTCTTTTTGCTTTGTTCGTACCTTGTTTTTTAAGCAACAAACCAATACAATTCTGGGCAATTCCTTCTGGTTCCCCTTTCTTCTGCCTTATAAATGGAGTTTTGCCTTTGCTATCAAACAGCCATAATGCATACATATGAATTACTGTTTTCCTGTCCTGTAGAAAATCCTGCCTGCTACAGCCTGAACTCTATATGCATCCACACGTCCTGGATCTTCTGGAAAATGATATCTGTAGTACTACCATACATCCTCTAACACTAAAGCTGACCAGCAAACCCAAAAAGACTAATGCTTCACTTTAGTACTGCTTTTCTATTTCCCTCTCCACAAAGACTCTCTGGTCTTAAAAAGACACCTGTCAATTCTGGATGCTTAACCTTCAGAGTTGAATCTACTGACATTTAAAAACAAATATTAAACAGAATAATGTGTTCAGAAACTCAGCTGTGCAACACACATACTATTCACCTAAAGTCATCAGGATAAACCCCAGCATCCCTTGAGTAACAATCCATTTCGATCCTCCCTGAGAAACAAACAAATTTGTATCTCTAAAAAGATTTGTCTTGGAGAACTAGCCCCTTTCTGAAGGCTGGGAGGTGTCAGATACCCACATCTCCATCCAGACCCACTGACAAGCACTGAAAAGGGACATTCCAACAGCAAGCAAAAAGCAGCAGGTGGGAAAGACATTGCCTCATGTAGATCCGGGCAGGGAGGGCAGGAAGAGAGATGCCTTCCCAGCTGAAGCTGCCTCCTGGAGAACCTCATTCATCAGGCATGAATGACTGATATTTAGCAGCTAATAAATATTTATTAGGTAAGAGCTAAGTAAGTTTTAATAGCTCATTTAAAATATTAGCTAATTTTCACCATGTAAGTAAGAATTTATAACCATACGCACTGTAATCCATAGACTTCAACTTGGATAATTCGTATGTTGAAAGCCCTGAGTGAGATAGATTTTCAAAGATAAAATTGATATGATATGGGTACTGTACTTCTTACATGAGCATAACAAAGTAATAACTGATATGCTGTTGCTGCAGAAGGAGCTAGAAGTTCCTTAAATTATGCTTAAGTATTGCCATGAGAGCCATAGCAGTTCATATGCATATTCATATCAGTTCAGATGTTAAATACCACAATGGGTATTTGTGCTTTTTTCCACCCAGTCAGCTCCAACTTGCCAGTCTGTCCCATTTCTTGTCCTAGTGAAGCTGGTGCTCTGTTTTCACAAGAGCTACACAAGAACATCCCCAGTTCCTGGGTCATCTTTCTGAAGTCCCACAAACAAACCCACCATTACCTTCGCCCTCATCTCCCACATTACTTGCAACACCATCATGCTTCCCTGGTGAAGGAAGGGTTTGAAGGTGGTAGGTGAGCTGCTCAGGGACTGGTGAGAAGTCAGCTCTTTCACCTTCTGGCCCATGTACTGGGAATGACAATGCCATGTACTCATTCACTTTCCATCAGTGCTTCACTTGGCTTTTGGGCAGAATAGAGTGAGGAAAGGACTGTAACCACATCCTCCATGCAAAAAACCCAAACAAAACCAAAACAAAATTAGAAGGAATCAAAAGTTACAGCACATGGATTTTCTTCAAGGTTTTCCCTCCTTTTCAGGGAAAGCTGCCTGTCTCCTGCCTACTGTTGCAGCCACTTTCAAAACATGCAAAATCTTCTGGAATGGCAGAATTAGCAGTTGTGAGCAGTCACAGAATGACTTTCAGCATGTGAAGTCACACCGTGGCTCTTATCTTTCCTTCTGTCTGTCTCTCCATCTGCCTTTCTCAGTGCCCTCTGTACACACAAAAGATCAGCAGCAGTAACACAGCATTACACCATCTCCTCTACAAAATTTTCAACAGGGTTTGACCTGTTTTATTAGTTGAGGGAAGATCTCTCTGCATTGGAAATACAGACATCCAAACCAGCTCTGCTAGCAGAAGCTGGTACCTTTTTCTCACAGAAAGGGCTGAGACACCATCACTGGAGTCCCAGGCTACTTCACCTCTAACTTATGCTAATTTTACTAGAAATACAGTGTATTTATTTGCTATGCATCAATCCAGCCATTATCATAGAATCAAAAAGTAATTTTAAATTAATGAAATGGGGGGAAAATACTTGGATTTGATACCTGTGGTATTTCCAAGGCTGCCTGGAATTGCAGTCACAGTGAGGAGGGTATGACAGGGCAGATCCATAGATACTCTCAAAATTAGGCTTCTTTCCAAAATACATATTTACTCGTTTGACCATGATGCTGCCAAGAGACACACTGTCCTTTTGGAAAATGTCATCCATTTCACAACTTTCCCAAAAAACCACCTTCTTATACTTTTGTGAACACCCTAGCATACAAACACAAGCATCAAAAATACAAGAAAATCAAAAGTCACAGACTGCCAAGTTTCTTAATCACAGGCTTCTTCTCCCAGCATTAGAAAAAAATAAATCCTGCTCTGCTTGGCATGCCAGTGTATTATTTTAAATAAGTAGAAGGGCTGAAAGAAAGTCTCCTTTCAATTCCCAAACCCCAAGAGAAAATGGAGGAGTTATTTCCAGAGCATGTACTCAATGACCATCCAGTGAAGCCTATTCATTTTGGTCAGTCATCATAAGTCCTGCACCACACCTAATGAACACACTACCTTCTTCTGATGCATCTTACACTGCCAGCAGGAGAGGATTAAAAATAATTATAGAAGAAGAAAACAAAGCAGCCCTAAAAATCTTATTAAAGCAACTCTCTAATTTCCTTAGTTTGTTCCTCCTCCATTGGAAGATGTCACCTCATGCAAGGAGTCAGCCTTACAGTTTCAGATTCTGTTTATATTTTAAAGCAAAAAAAACCTGAAGAATTTGGACAACAGGGACATATGGGGTCTCTCATGCATAAGCAGGTCCCTGGAACACCCCAGCCATCCTTCTGCAAAGGAACTATTTATAGTTCCCCAGGAAAGCCTGGCTGCGTCACCCGGTCTTCTGCTGATGGGGAATTTGTTATTGGGGCACCTTGTGTTCCAGATCCTCTATGAGCAAAAAGTATGAGAGTATCAAACTTGTTTTTTAGATCTCCATGCTTTCTCACTACTGAGCAGTTTCTCCGCTTTAAAACGAACGTCTTCCAGGAGTTTCTGCAGAGCACAGGCTTCATTCAAAAGCCAAAGACTGAGAAAAGATAAAAGAATAAACTAGGTGCTTCGAAACAGCTGAGCAGCTGCAACCCAGAAAACACGAAATACCAATAACTTAACTCTCATCCCGGTTTTTTGCCCTGACTGGAGTATCAGCTCTGCTCAGAGCATACTCTAAACTCTGGAAACATTTCATGTAATTGACCACAAATGAAGTATCACAGATGTGCTTTTCCATAAACTGGAGAGGGTTTTTGGTCAGGGAAAGGTGGGTTTTCAGTCACACTGGCAGTGCAGAGGACCAGGAGGGCTGCATGGAGAGAGCAAGGGAGGAGTCTCCTGCAAACTCCACAGCTGGAGGCTGCCCAGCTTCCCTCCTGTTACAGCCAGCTATTAAAATATACTCAATGAAACTCCTGGTGCATTCTTTCAGACCTGTGTGAGTCAAGTTTGACTCAGATGATTTTCTCAGAGTCCTTTACTCCTTCTCTTCTTCTTGCCTTTCCTAACCAGAAAGGGGATGTGGCAGTTGGATGTAACAGCTAAAGCTATGCTTTCTGTACAGTGCAGCTCAGCAATTAGAAGATTATTCTTGGCTTTACCCCCTGCAATTTTTAAGTCTCTTATTCCTGCTGCTTCTACAGATTCAGGCTTCCCAGTCCAGCCTCCCTTCTTCTCACACGGCCCAGTGCAACAGACCCTTCCTCAGATGCTGGAGAAAGAGTCCCTCTGCCTGAAAGGAAACCACGGCTTACAGCCCTCTGACTGCTCTCTGAGTAAGCCTCTGGCAGGCCAAACACTAATTCTGAAGGGGTGAATATTAAGAAAAGGCTTTGTTCCAGATGATTATTCCCAAAACTTTTCTTAAAGTCCCACAATAAAGCCCAGGACCAGCATATTCCAATAGTGTTTCTTATCCCATTCTTTCATGTAAACTTCTTCCCTACACAGGCTTGCCCTTCATTATTGGAAATAAATTGCACCCAACCCTCATCAAGGTCTTTTTGTGGGGTTTTTTTGGTGGTTTTTTTTTTTTTTTTTTTTTTTTTTTTCCTGTGGCTAAGGCCCCCATATGAGTTTTTGTTTAAAATAAAATAAACTGATATTATTCAAAGGGAGGTAAAAATAGAGCTCAGAGAGGACTCTCATAACCTGCTCCTCAAACAAGGCTTCTCCTGTGCAGCACATCAAGGCTATTTCAAGAAGCACCTCCCATTTTTCACCCCTGAGTATGTCAAAGTGTGTCAGCTTAAGAAGCCAAAGAAAGAAATGGTTACTTAAGGGCAAGCACAAATACCTTGAAGGGCTGGGAGGGAGACCGGGTTGGGCTAACAGGTTGCTCACTGCACAGGGTATGGACAGGCATCTATCCACACAGCAGCTGCTGAGCCACAGATAATCCCACCCCTCCCTGTGCCAGGCTCAGCATCTCCAGTGGGAGCACAAGCACCCTGGGAGAAACTGCTTCCCTCCTTGCACTGCAGGCCTTGAGTATGGTCATTAGCTCATGCACACGTTCACACTCTTGGGGTAACAACACTCAACATTTTCCCCTCTGGTATCCATGGAGAGAGAGATTAGTACTCCTGTATTTCATTAGCCAAGAGTGCTAAGTAATCCACCAACTTGTGGAAAGAGTAAAAGTGCCGAGGTTAATGTGTTTGGTGAGGCTCTGCTGAATGGTTTGGGATATTTTGTTTCAGTATAGCATAAGGAAAGCAGCTGTCACCTTGATTATAGTGCCCTCCGTAATCTGACACTTCAGCTAGTCCCAACTTCAGACGGCTCCCCCTCCATTTGAGCCAACACAGCCACTGATCACTTAAACAGACAAATGGTGATTTGCACAAAATAAGTTTTGAAGTGAGGCTGTAGATCAGAGGACGAGCAATTTGCACCCATCATTTCCATCCTTCCACAGCCAGAAGGGAGAACACAGAAGTCTTCCAAGAAAATCCAAACAACAGAGAGAAATGCCAAGCTGCAACATTTGGCTCCACACACTCACATTCCAAAAAGCAAAGGGGATGAGGGATGCCGTGCTCAAATCATCCATGTCTGCTTAAACGCTTGGCTTGCGTGCTCCAGTGCTGTCGAATGGACACTGATGAGTCAAAGATGGAATTAGCATCCCTGATACAGCAACTCTTTTCCAGCCCAAACCAGTCACCTCCAGGCTTCTCCTTTAATTTAGGTCTGGCCAAGACATGTCAGCAGTCCAGCATCCCCTTCCTGCCAACAGTTCTGCCAATACTCTGGTCACTGACAACCAACTCCTCCCCACTCGCTCTTTTTCATTGCTGTGAGCTGAGTGAGCAGAAGGATTCCTGAGAGTGGGCAAGGGCCCAGAGCCGGCCCAGTTTTTCATCTACCTTTTCTTCTACTCTTGGATCTTATTCTTGCAACATGAGACTGAAGAGCAGTGCCAATGCTAACAGTTACCTTTTGTGCCTGATAGCACAAAAGCAGCAGGAGGGAAAGAAAAAAAAAAATCAGTCTAATGAGGTTGGAAGCACAAGAGATTGCAAAGAAAAAGAGCAAATAAATAACTTAGGGTATAAATTACAATTAAGTGCACTATTGATACCATGTACTGTGCAGTATTGCTCAGAAATATCACCAGCACAAGTTAAAACACCCCACACTGAACAAAAAGCAACATTTCTCGTAGGAAACCAGTAGTCTTACACTACCACCATGGTGATAATGGCATGAGAAATTGTACAAGTGACAGGTCAGACAGAACGTAAAAGCCTTCAGTTCGTGTTGCTTTGTTCATTTTTATTTTCTGATAAAAACAGTCTACACCAACACTGACAATAACACAGAGCACTGCCCATCCTTGCAGTACACTGTTTTTCCACTGTTGAAAAATAAACTTGTTTTCTCCCCATTTTCTTTTGGAGACAAAAGTCCATTAAGACATGTCTTACATCTGCTTTAATTTATCCAGAGAAAAGTCAAAGCACTTATGGTTTATAGTTTAACTGATAAATTTACATAGCTACATAGCTAAAATTTAATAATTTATTTCCCTTGAAAAGAAAGCAAAGTTTTATTTTTAAGCTGCTTTACATTTTAGAGGTTTTCACTAAAATAGAAGTTCAGCATAATACAAAGCCTTTACTCACAGGTACAGAACCAGCACTGAACTTCAATAAATCAAAAAAAGATCCAGTAAATAAAAAGAAGTCTTAAGGAAAGCTAACTGACAACTGCAAAACACAGGAGGACATGTCTCTGATAAACTGAGCGTCTTTTCTGTTAAGCTGAGTACTATATTTACCACCTGACCTGCAAGGGCTGCTTTTATTCTAAAGCTCTGCAGTAAAATATACCCAAGTGTAGAGAATGAAGACTTTATCATTGAAACCTTCTGCAAGAAATTAGGGGAATGAGAAAGACTCACTTCCGCAGCAAAATTAGGTCAGGACGCCTTTGAACGGCTCCATTTGAAGGCTGTGCCAGACTTCAGATCAAATACTTTTTAGTGCATTAGACCCAACGGCTTAAGAGATGAACTTCTATGCTGCTGATAATTATTACTGGTATTATGCATTGCTGCTTCCCTCTCCATGTGTGGATAATTATAAATAGCCTAGATTTTCCAGTTCCTGACATATGCCACTTGGTTAATAACACTTCCACAACCTATCCTTTATAGCCACAGGTCACACATTTCAAATACGACAACCATGTAACTCCACAGAGATGGCTAAATCATGACTTGCCCCACACATGTTCTTATCTAAATGCTCCTTGAATATACAGAGATGGCTAAATGGCATTAGCATCAGAGTAACTAATGATGTGAAGCTGTAAAGTGCCAACCTGGTGATTCAAATGCAGACCTGCCTCTGCCCTCCTGTGCCTAGGTATAGCCCTGGACTGTGCAACCAGAGAACATCACTGCCAATGGCTCCATCACCTCCTGATGGGGCTGGTGCTCCTCCATGCCAGCTCTTGCTCTTGATGGCCTTCAGGAATCTCCCCAAATAAAACACAGTCCAGTAGCCAAGCCAGGAGGGCAAAGGCCAAGGAAATATCCCCAGATATATAAGGCAGTTAAGTATACACCTCTTCCCTGCTCAGCTTTCCTGTTGACACCCTGAGGAATAGGCAGTAGAGCCCACCAGTCCCATTTCCAGTCATGTTTGTGTACATTTTCATTTAAAAAAATCAATCTATAACCTACAACAGTGCCCAAACCTCAAAACTATTTCATCGACTCATTCAGAATTTTAAGCCTTTAAAAATTCAGAGTTTTCCTCAGGTTTTTTAAGCTCTTAAAATTCACAGCTGAATTCACTCTAGCAAACTTGGTCCTTGGGAGGGTTGTTAAGATACACTGAAACATCCTACTCCAGTTTCCCACTCTCTTTGTTTGGCTCGCCTGTTAGGTGACACTACTAATTGTACAGCTGCTACAGCTAGCTGCCAGAGCCTGCTCTAAGGAGGTTTTCCAATTAGATTAGCTGAATTGAATAATGAGAGAGAGAGAGATTAGCTTTTTCTGTGCATCTCTAGGAAGCCACATAGAAATCCCCCAAAATACTCTTGCTAATCCTCCCTTAGGACCCCTCATCTCTGATCACAAATACAGAAATGCCATGTGAGTGACTTTACTGTGTGGGAACTGTGCCAACTCTGACTGTGTACAGGAACACCTTTCATGACAAGAGATCCTACCCACTTTTTTAAAGACTGACAGTGTCTGCCAGAAGTTCTCTTCAGTCTTCATCAGGTTCCTCAAGTCAAATACATTTACCCATGTAAACTAGAGGAGGCAAGCCTCAGATGTTAGGTGAAACAACAAGTAATAGCAAAGAAGCATCTAAGAGACTCCTACCTGTCCATTATAGAACCACCACATTTCTTTCCCTAAAGTGCAACCAGGGAAAAATTAGATTTTGTCAAAATCTAAAGCTTCCAAATTCTTTCAGTGCAGATAGGGAAGGTTAGAGGAAAAAAAAAAAAAAAAACCCAAAAATTAAATACTGACTGGCACATGAAGTCAGTAGCATTACAAAATAGTCACAAACCCAGACTTCTTTAAGCCACAGACAACATTCATGGTTCTCAAAAAAGGCATAAGAACATCTACATCATTATTAAGTTTATGCCACCAGGCAGAAAACCAATTCAAGGGGTCCACCAGAAGAGACCTACGTCAAGATGCCAAGTCACCAGCTTTTGGTTAAATCGGAGAGATATGGTCAAGCAATATCACTGTAAGCACAAAACTCACACCAGCCAAGGATAGAATGAGCTTTTCAGGCTGTAAAATATAGTAAGAACAAAAACAAAAGAAAGGTAACTGCCCTTTTCTAATGCCCCATAGCTGTGAAACAGACAAGTAGTGGCCATTTCCATCACAGAAATACCATTAAGAGTACTGTCTCAAACTGGATCAAATGCTCTGTGTTACCAGGAGCTCAGAAGTTCCCTCCATCAGAGAGCCCCAGTGGCATGGACACACAACTGCCTCTCCACAGCAGCAGAAAGGCTATTTATTACTGAGCCTGAGCCTCACCAAAGGCAAAGATCTCCCTTGCAGACACTGCCTTGCTCTTCAACAGGGCATGGCAGGGCTGGCGGGGCTAAACAACACCAGAAAAAAAAATCTGCAACAGGAAGTATGACTGGAGACAACAAGTCAACTCAACTTTAAGGCCCTGTCTCCTCCAGCACCTGCACACCTCAAGAGGGTCGATTTTTAACAGGTAGCCAGGGAACCTACTTTCCTCACTCTCAAATCCTGCACAGTCAGATCATCAAGCAATACTGAGACGTCAAAATATTATCCAAACATGAACCATGAGTCTTCATTATTTAAAACTGTTAAATAATCTATCTCTTCATAGTCAGTTATCAGACTTGCTCTTTCCAATTCCTACCATTCCTCCCCTCGGCATACCAATGGATGCTCTGTGCTGCAGGAAGGACCACAGCTCCAACCAGGAGAACAAAAACCATCTCATGGTTTGCCAGAGGGCCTTGTTTCCATGCAGCAGACAGACATGTCCACTGAAATATTTCGGTCAAAAGCCACAAAAAGGCAAATTCAATTGCAACACAGACAGATAATTTCTGCTGAGCCAGAGGTCCATTCAGGTCACAGCAGCTCTGCTGGGACATCCCAGCCTGGTTAGGCTGGGTACAGACCTGTGCTAACCACAATTCCCAGTTTTTCTCTTTAGATCCAAATTCTTCCAAGTAATTCACATTTTGCAGTGATAACCATCCCTGTCCCCTTACCAGGGCTTTGAGCACAGAGAAAAAGCTGTGCTGGAGAATCAAATCAAAAGCACTTATGGAAGCTACTGAGGATCAAATCATACATATGGGGGAAAATTTATGAAACTGCTGTATTAAATCACAAGTGAAGAAAAAAAAAAACAAAAAAAAAAACCCCAAACAAACAAACAAACAAACAAAACAACCAATTGAAAAGAACAAATTTTGATTAAGGCTTTTTTTTCCTGGTAAGTAAAGTCAGAGAGGCTGCTTCTTCCACACCAATTCAGGCCAAAAAATTTATTAATGCAATTTGGAGGGAAATTTTGTTCTGTTTATTTAACTGGGAAGTGAGTTCTGTGGAGTATTTCTTTTCCTGACACTTGAAAGACACACACACAACAGTATAAAAAAATTAAAATACATGTAAACAGAGCTCCATATTGAATAAAGTTCTATATAAAACACATAAACACACAAAGCTTCAAAGACCTTTTAAGCTAGAACTGCAACAGCTGGAGAGAGTGAACACATAATTTCAAAAGTACCCCAAGAGGTTTCATTTCATGACATTTTAGATGTTACATTAAAAAAAAAAAAAAAAAAAAAAAAAAAAAAAAAAAAAAAAACCCACCAGCCTTCATGGATGAGAAATGATCAAAGAGCACATGTCTGGAAAATCATAAACAGTTTCACCAAAGGCAAGAACTTAGAATATATATATATGGCATGTTAATAACTTTTTCTGTCTATCTCCAGGACTAGCCATTTTTCTTGTTAAACCACAGAGAAGCAAATTTGTGAATTACAGATGCTACAGATGCTGAAGCTACCAATTATTCTACAGCATTACTCTTCTAACTTTGGATGCTGCCTCAGCAATTCCTGAGAACTTTACACCTTCTCTCAATGACATTTACACAAGTAACTAACACAACTAAATTTCACACACACTGTTCATGGATGCTCCTTCTCCTTGCTGGACAAACGCTTTCCTTCATGCTTGCACTGCCACCACTGGCAAGTACCAAGTGCCTCTGAGCTCCCAAAAGGGAGAAGATTCAGTCCCACAGACAGGACAGGACCTGAAGGTTTTGCAATATGCCTTCCACAATAATCATCAGAATCTTGCTTTTCTGCAGCATTATCTTATGCACATCCTTACTGTAGGAATTATACATCATTGTTATTATTATTATTATTAATAGGACCAAGGCATATCTATTTTTATTTATGCAATGTCACAAATTTATATTCAATGGAAGCTCAATTTCTAGCTGTCCCAAAGATGGTGTTTCCATTACTTTGAACTACCTTCACCTTTCCACTTTGCTTCCCTTGCAGGTTTTCATTTTGAATAATAACACCATTAATGTCACATCTCAGTGACTATGTATTTGAGCACAGAACTGCACTTGAAAAGGATTTGAATGGAAAGGCTTTGTGGATGCTTTCACCTGGTAATCAGTTTAAGTGACACACTGATTCTGAAATCTCTGCATCCAGAGTGAGCATAAACAAACAACCTGGGAAAGGAAGAATCCGTCTTCTGGACATCACTCATCTCTGCAGCCTGCAACAAACACCATGTATTCAAACCCATTTCTAGCCCTGCAGACCCCAGTCCAAAAAGCAAACAGGACTCAGCTCTTAAAACGCAAAGCTCTTAAAGCCCAAGTGCATGGGGTTTGGCTGTGCCCTCCAGGATTGTGTCCAGCCAGCTACTCCTGGAGATACTAAAGAATCAACACCGCTGGAATTAATGAGGCCCAGCCCAGAGAAAGAGGAAAACTTGTGTCTACTTGTAAAATTAATGGGAGGACAGAGGCAGACATATGAGAAAAGATCCTGTAGAAGGTGAAAGAGGGAAGACTTGGTTAGGTTATTCATTCTTGTGGCAGCAAGTATGATACATCTTTTTTTGTTCTCTATTGAAACATCCTTAGTCTTGAGGCAATGCTGATCAACTGCTTCCTGGGAAGCACTTCATCTCCCAGGCTATATTACTTTAGCAGCACTCTTTCCTACAGCTCTGTGAGAGTCAGTCCTCTCAGTCCACACAGTTACACTTCTGAAATACACTTCAAATAACAAGGATGGGTCACTTCATGCTGATCTGAAAGGTGACAAGTGACTTCCATTAGCGTGGGAGCACCTCTAGAGCAAATTATGCTTTATTATGGTTAATCAAACAGGAACAAAACATGTCTGACAATGTAATATTTAAATACAGACAACATATTCTGGTTGTTAATCACAATGCTGGCTTCTGAACATTTTGATTTCATGCCTGTGTACACCACAGGCTATATGACCTTCTGCAAGTCCCTGTGTCTCCTTACTATTAATAAAAGTACAATGTATTTATCTTCATGCTCACAAACACAGCCAAACAGGTTTTTATTTGAACTTCCCCAAATCAATTCGCCTTGGGAACAAAACAATTTAGCTTGGAAGGGAGATTTCTGAAGAAGTTGTTTATATATAAACTAAAAATAGTGATTTCAGATGGAGCGTCCAGTCAGGCTTCAGTTAGGCACAGCTCATATATAGTACACTCTAACAGCCTATCTATGGACAAGGCCAATTTCTGCAGATTCATCACCACCCTATTAGCCATTATTTCACTTTAAATTAACCCCCTGCTTGAGACATCAACAAGTGCATTTGCGCAGTGCAAATGCACTTGTTGCAAATGGTTGTTAAATGCTACATTTTCTCCTGCTGCAATCAGTATTCCAGTACTTCTGAGGATTACATGTATTCTGTATTTCTGCCTAAATATCTAGTATGCTTTTGAAAGCATCCCCCAGGGCTGAGCTAATCAAGAAAACAACATACATACAGAGAACTGTCATTATTAGAGGGTCAAACACTAATGCAGTCTGTACTCAAGAGATTGCAAATTATACTTCAATGTGAGCAGGAGAAATCATGTTCCAAAATCACTGAATAGTGTCATGTAACCTATGAATAAATTACTAGTCCTGAGAAGATTATAGATAGCAATTTATTAACATCTTGTAAGCATGAACTGAAAATAACCAAACAACAAGCTGTTCACAGAACAGCCCCCAGTAATTCTCTCATGCTTCCTACAACACTGACTGCAAAGTGATTTGAATGTGGACCAAATCACTTGCTCATGACTTGTGCATCCTCTCTCAAATGTGGCAGCACAGAGGGCATCTTTATGACTCAGATTCAAGTAGGGTCTTATACGAGGCCTCAAGTAAGCTTGCCAATGTCAAACACAACATTTATGTTAAAAATCATAGTCTGTCAAATCTATTCAGAAGACAAAAGAGCACTTCTCCAGAACTAGACAAGAGTTCTTTGTTCAGCCGTTGAGCCTTGCTAAAGCCCGCAATTCTTTGCCATAAGCAAGATGTTGAAATTGCTCAATGGCAAAAGTCAGTTTGGAGAGAAAACGTAATTAATAAATGCCATCCATATGCTTCTGCTTGACATTTTATAAAGACAACTCACCGTAAAGAGCAGTCCAAATGGAGAGCTCTGCAAACAACTGGCTCCTCTGCAGGCTCTTTTCCAAGCTCAGGAAGCCCTGCCAAAATACCACGTTCCCCACCAAGGATGACAGGCAGCTCTCACCATCCACCCCACTCCTCCCCCAGAGGCATTAGATCGTGGCTGTGTGTTTGATACATGACTTCTCATAACTTGCACCTCTACTAGTCAAGAAATTAGGCCTTTATCTTGTCATTCTGAGATTACACTTAATTTAGGACTATAGAAACTGAGATTCACCAAATCTTCAAGCAAATTCCAGACTTACTCCACACTCCAAAGTCTACCATCTTTATTCCATTAGCTGCAGTAACTGTCTCAAACTTACCACAGTAGTGTTATCTGCCAGAGAACCACAATACCAGCACCCAACTTCAAACCCTAAGATATTTGTCCTGACTTGTTCCTGAAGATGATGCTCTCATCTACTTCCTTGATAAGGATCTAGGAAAAAATGCAGAGAAAACATCTCTGCACTTTAGGCCTCAATAGTAAGTCAGTTCCAATGCAGACCTCAGGGCTAAGAAATTAAAAAGAGGAACTTCAGTGTTTGATCTTGGGTCAAGATTCATCTACTCTTTAATTTTTAACTGATAATCTAACCTGAGAGGGAAAACCATTTCCAGAAAGTGGTTCCTGAGAACACCCATCCAAGAGGCGGCTGTAATACCCAAGACTGGTGGCAAACCCCAGAGCTCCCCGGAATCTCCAGTGCACAGCAGTGCAGGCAGCTGTTGGATGGCAGAAACCAGAAGTTCAGTCAGAGCAAGGGAAGCAGACATGGCAGATTCCAGGCATTCCCAAACCAGAAAATGCAACGGATGAACATTTATTAATTCTACAGTGAGAAGAAAAAGTACATGTGAATTGGAGGTGGGTAGAAATAAATCAAGACTGAAAAGACTTCCTCCTTTCTTTGGAACTTATTTGACAAAGCAAATTTAACACACATAGGAGAGACACACACAGCACATAAATCTAAATACCAGCTATTTCCTCAGCCCTTCTTTTCCTCTAATTACTATCTCTGAAGTCTAACTGCCTTTTTCCAAAAAACATTCCTCCTCTCCAACACACTATCAATTTTCCAAATTCCAAAACCAAAGTAACCATTAGAAACAAATAGAGGAAAATTACAGCATCATGCTTCACAAATACTAAATACTTCTGAAAAATATACCAAGTATTACCCTCGGATCATCTTTCAATAATTATATTTATGCCAACAACTCAGTGGTCAGATGCTTACACAAGAAACTGAAAGACCACTCAAGTGATGACCCAATGCTCTGTTTCACTGAAAGTCCCAAATCCAGCCCCACATGCATGTACTGATGATGTGAAGCAGTCTCTAGACTCCAGGAGCTTCCCAGGGAGAGATGGATTTTGTGAGGAGAACAGCACCATTAATGCTGCAGTATGCAGCACAACCTGCTAGCCAGCAAAGTTTCTCAGTGTGTACTTGGGCATGCAGAGGATCAGGCTGTCACACAAGCTCTGGAAAACCATTTGTCCCACTGCTGCAAACTAGAACGAAACGGAAAGGTTTATCAGCCTCTTCTGAATGGGAACTGACAACTACAGCTGGATACTTGGCACTGCTCTCTGGTGCTATTAAAATCAGCAAAATCTGGGTCTCAGCATCATCAGGACTGGGCTCAAGGGCTCAACCTTTTAAAAGGCACATCAGGCCTCTCACTTAGAGAGTCTTCCTTTTCCTTCCAGCAGTTCATGTCACTGTCTTTCCCTCTCTTATAAGCAAGCCAAGAAACTTTCAAGGTAGCTAGAAAGCACATTTTTTGCCATTCAGCCAAGCCTGGGTGAATCCCCCATGTCCTTCCAGACCCACGTAGTTGTCAGACCTCACTGTAATCTGATGTCTCACTGCACACGGCGCTGACGGCAGCAAACCACACTGGAAGCCCCAGCTGCAACCCACCAGTTCTGGCATGGGTAATGCTTGCCACCATGTGCAGGCTGGCACTAACAGCTTGGGCTCCCTCTCACCCCCTCCATCACAGCCCTGTCCTGAAGCAGCTGCTCCCCTGGGGGAGCTGGCACGGCACAGCAGAGCAGAGCAGAGCTGCCACAGCCCATGTCACAGCACTGACAAACCACTCTCATGGTTCACTGGCAGGTCTCACTTCCAGGACATTCCTAACACAGTGCTAATGTCTCCTCAGCCCACCCCGATAAAAGCATTTGTTGGTTATGTGGACCAAACACAGGGAACTCATTGCTTTAAGAAACAAAAATCTGCTGCAGCTTCCCCCTCCTCTGCTCAAAAGATGCAGGGATAATTTATCAAAAATGAGATTTTTACCTTATGGTTTTGCCTAAATAATGATAATAAATAGTAGAATCTAAAATCACAACGAAATTTAGAGCTAAATCCATTTGACAGTAGTCTGGAGAGCTGGGAGGGTTTTTTAAGCATCCATATAAAATTTGTCTTATGACAAGGACAGACTTCTGCAGAGAAAACAAATTTGGCATCTGTCTTTTCCCAGAGACTGGTCTACAAAATCCTATCTTAAGGGAGCATGAAGCTGCTGCCAGGCACAGCTAAAGGAAAAAGAAGGGAGGTGAAAGAAAAGGAAAAAGACCAACCTCCTTTTACTTTTCCAGTCGCTCCACAACTTTCTGGCAGCAGTAAGGGTGCTGCAACAGAGCCAGGCAGGCTCCCCCCACTGCCCCCTGAACCACACCACGACTGACATGCCCCAACAACCCACCTCACACTGCCACAGTGTGTCCATCCTAAGGCAACAACCCATCAAACTTAATACTTTACTAATTACTGTAGCAGTTTAATAGCTACTCCACCATCAGAGAACTTCCTACTAACAGCGTTTCTATAAAATTAAAGTATATAGTACCTCATTAGCCAAGGGTGTTTCTGCAGCACGATTACACTTAATAGAAACAAGGGTCGGTGTTCCACACAAGCCTTTTTTTAATCAGCCTTTAAGAAAAGCGTTTTGCAATTGTATCCTTAGAAATCCCTAATGAGGAGCCAGATTTCATGAAGGCTGTGACTTGGCTAATTTATACAACAGCTAGAAAACTTCAAAAGTTAACCCAAGCCAGTGGCATTATTTAGTTCAGTGAAGCAGCTCATTCTAATTGGATTAAATTGTCATAGATTTTTTTTTAATTTAACATTGAAACCTCAACTTAAAATTTCCTAATATTTGCCCAAACACTGCATCATTTGCACACCCCTTCCCTCAAGACAATCCCAGATCCACAGATGGGAAAGACCAAAACCCTTTGGCCGGTCCTGGCCAGTCCTGCCACGAAAGGATGGGAGCGAGGCTTTCCCAAATCCCGGCAACAGAGCTAATTGCATTAAGCGGAGGGCCCGGTTAGCGAACGCACTGGCGGCGCGGAAAAAGTGTAAACAGCAGCAGCAGCAGCATTATCCCGGACACCTCGGGGCGAGCCCGCAGCAGGCTCAGGGTCCGCGGAGCCGCCGGGAGGCGCAGGGCGTCCTGTCCCAGGGCTCCGGGGGGTCCCAGAGGAGTTACTGCCTTTTATTGTCTTTTTAGCCACGGGCCGTGAGGGGTGGATTTTGCAAGGGACGCCTCGCGAAGCCGGGGGAGGGGGGATGTCCCGGGGCGGCCGCCCGGACACGGGTTCGAGCCCCGGCCCCGCGGCCCCTCGGGCGGCCGCTCCTCCTCCGGACAGGAGAGGGAGAGAGGAGGGAGAAGAGGCACCGGGGGGGCTCCGGGACCGCCCGGCAGCTGGGGCGTCGCGGCAAACTTCGGCCGGGTTCGCCGGAGGGCGGCAGGGCGCTCCGCTCCGGCAAGGTGGTCCTCCCGCCTTCCTGGGGCTCTTTGGGGTTTTGTTTTTTCTTTGGCTGGGCGGGGGGGGGGGGGGGGGGGGCGTCTCTTTCTTTTCTTGGCGGGTGGGACGGAGCGATGCCTGCCGTTTGCAGACCGCTCAACTATCAACAGATGCCCCCCCGAGCCCGGACGGCGATGCCCCGGGGCAGGGCTGGGGAGAACCGGGGCGGCCGCCCCCATCCCATCCCATCCCCTCCCGTCCCGTCCCGTCCCGTCCCGTCCCCGCTGCCCCGGCACTCACCGGCTGCCCGGAGGCGCAGGCCACGCAGCTGAGGGTGAGCGCCAGCCACACGCCCCGCATTCTTCCCGCGGAGCCGGGGGCCGGGCACAAAGCAGAAAGCGGCGGCGCTGGGCAGCGCCCGAGGGGCGCGGGGCAGGGCCGGTGGCGATGCCCCGGGTCCGGCCGGCCCGCCGCGCTCCTTCCGCGGGATCCGCGCTGCTCTCCGCGGGCCCGGTGCTCTGGGGCTGAGCGCTGCCGGCTCCGCCGCCCTCCCTCCTTCCCTCCCTGCCTTCCCTCCCTTCCCTCCGCCCCGAGTGCGCGGCGGCGGCGCCGCGGCTCCCAGTTAAACCCCGCAGAAATTCCTGCAGGATTACAACACAGATTGGCAGCTCCCCCAGCCAGTGGAAAGAAGCAGCGCGCCGCCACCACCGCCGGCTCTCGCCCCTCGCAAATTCAAGCAACTTTCCCCCCCTTTCTCCTTCCCTCCCTCCTCCTCATCATCATCCTCCGCCCAGGTCTCTCCTCTCTCGTCCTCCCCCCCAGTGGAAAACATGAGCAGCGCCGCGGTGAAGAGAAGGCTGGCCCCGTGTGAAATCGGGGACGTGGAAAGGCTCCCCATTTGCAGGAGAAATCCGGCGGCGGCCGCGCGTTTTTGGGGTTTGTCCGCACCGCGCCGCCCTCCCCTCAGCCCCGGTGGCAGCCCCGAGTGTCGGGAAAAACAGGCAAAATGGAGGGGTCAAAAATCACGGGAAACGAGGCTATCCCGAAAATTCCGCCTCATCGTGAATCCTCGCTTAGCTTTTTGCGTCAGAATTGTTTTTTTCAGACTTTTCGCCCGCAACAAGAAGATTAGAAACTTTTAAGGGTGAGGGGCGGCAAAGTAGGAGAGGGCTGTGATTTGTGGCTTGTTACATGGACCTAAAAGCCGTGTCTTTAAAATAGATATTGCAGGAATTGACAGCACCAAGAATGTGTGCTCCAGAAGCCAAAACAAGAAGTTCTTGCTACAACTAGTCCGTGTTATTTCTCAACTGGGGAAAATGGTGCTTTTGCAGAGTTTAGGATCCACTTGCCTATGGCAGCGTGTTTCCAGCACTGAACGTGTACATACATGACATCAGTCATTGGACATGGGAAAGGGGCAATAACCAGGAAAGCAAAATATACCAGTCCCACTTACAAACTACGACTGGTTATTTAAGTCAGAAGGTAGCAAACAGCGTTTTGTAGCCTGAATCAAAAAGCCACAAGGACCATGATGGTCTCTTTTGTTTGAGCAGAATCTGTCCCTCTCAGAGGACCCGGGCCCCGGAGAGGGCAAGAAATACCCTGGGGAGATGTTTTTTCCCAGGCAGACGTTTTTCTATGCCCTTAACTTTGCTTACCCTGTGCTGTGTGAAGGACTTTGGCCAACGGGACTTTGTGTTGAGATCCCATCCACCTCCAGTTCCAATCTAGCTGCTTTCCTATCAAAACAGGCACGCCATGTGTTATAAATATATGTAATACCATTGACTTTTCGCAAATATTGAAATAAATACTATATATGTTATGTGTTATATATGTGTTATGTTGGAAAGTTATGATGTATTAATATAGCGCCTTATAAATGTATGTTATAAAGTTGGCTTCTTGCAAATATTAAAATGAATACTATATGTATAAAGATATGGGGGTTTTTTATTTCTGCTATTAGCAAAACTTATACATGGCAGTAAAGTGATTGATATATAGCCATGCCTGTAACTAAACAGCCTGTTTGGTTAAGATAACATCCAATAAACATATTATAGAGACCCAAGTGCTGACATGCCAATTATCAACACTGACCATGTGTACAAGGTGGGGACCAAGGCCAAATCTAAAAGTAACAAAAAATACACAACCAAAAAATATGCATGCTCTAAAAAAGTGGACCCAAAGAGAGACTGTGCTAAGCAGTTCCTAAAATATAGAAACAGGTTTGTAGAAAAGTTTGATCCAATAACAACAAGACTGATGCAATAAAAAAAGTATTTAAAAAAATCTCTAAGATAGCAAGTTGTGGACTTGGCTGAATGCCAGGTCACCCAGCCTGGCTGTACTTTGCTTTTTCTATCCCCTAATTGTTTTATTTTTTTATTAAGCCTAAATTTACCTAAAAAACAAATCTTGTTTTTCACACATGTAGTAAAATAAAACAATCTGGCACAAGCAATCTCTCACCCCACTCATCACTTCCCTGGCCTCTCCCAGGCAAACCCATCCCTGTTGATCCCTGTGCAGTGTGGGCACGGTGACTAAGGCTGTGCTGGGACACTGCAGGACCCTTCTCCTCAGAGGGGAGGCTGCCCTGCCTGGATTGCTCTTGCTGTGTGCGACCCACTCCCAGGAACGTGATACCTCCTAACAGTTACCACACTTGCTATTTCTAGATCCACCTTCCGGACGTGCCATGTCATTGATTTTTAGGCTGCATTCCCCACTTGAAATCCTACCAGATTTTCAGTGGTCTGCTCCTTGTTGGTGTCGCACACACAGATTGTTTAATGTATTCCTTATATTAAACAGATTGTTTAATATAATCTTTCTCCTTCAAAGTATGTTGCAGATACTTAAGACCTAATTCTGTGTATCCTCTTCCTTTGTAGGCAGCCGAATTTCAATTCAACTAAGCAACAATTTCAGCACTGTTTGATGTGGGTGAGCGAAGTACAGTGAAGCAAAGGGAGTAAAACTCTGGGCAAAATCTGTAGGACCTCACATAGGCATGGGGTCTTACAGGCAGCCCAGTCTGCAGGGAGGGGAGAGATGAAGAGGTTGCAACTTGCCCCCAGTCAAGGGGGAAACCAGAAAAAGCATTCCTTAACAGTAAGAAAACAGAAAGCCATATTAGAAACAACATAAAAGAGCAAATGTGAAGACAAAGGCGCTGCATACGGGAAGCATCCTAAGGGTCATCAGACACCACGGGGCAGATGATTTACTACATTAGAGTATTTTTTTTAGCATTCTTTAACATTTTTAACATTCTTTAGCAGGCATGACTTTTAATGTATAAACCAAGCTCAGCTTTACTTCCGTGTTACAATGCATGATTATCAGGGTTTTACATACTTGGCAGAATCTATCAAAGATCAAAATATCATCTGCAACAAGCAAAGTTCTTCCTCAGGCAAAGATGATAGCAACAAATGGGCTCCTCATGGACCACCAGTGTACTTATGGGCGGTGCCCTTGAAGGATCTGGGGCTAAGACCTCCAAAACCTCCAGATCCTTAAGCCTCTGTGGGGATGATATCTGATGCCAGACATGAAGCTAGACACACACGTTAATGTGAGAAGGAGCAGAACTAAAGACCAGAAGCCAGACAGATGATCTCAAGTGAGAGAAATGAGCATGAGGATTAAAAAGTAGAAAACAAATAACCCTTGTAGTTCACAGAAATAACAATATATTGTCCTGTATCCCACTTGCTCCCTCCCCACTTCTCCTGAGCCTTCTGTCTGGCAGCACCGTACAGCATTAAGAGCATTTCCACATGTGGTCCCATGGAGAAGCAGCTGCAGGCCTGGGCATTTCTTACTGTCAGGCAGCATTCACTGTGTTGCCTTTGTGTCACCCTGGGTCCTCCCAGCCCTCCAATGGACACAGGCCACCCAATCACCCCACCAGCATTGAATCAAACCAGGCAGGAGTGGGATTCAGGTGAGATTAAGAGACAAACTTCATCAAAGGCCATTTTTTTTCCAAAATATTTTGTATGCTGGAAGGATGCAAGAGGACCTCAAGTGTTGTGTGTGCTGTGTGGTTATCAACTCAGAAGACCCAAATGTCCACCAAACTTGAAAATTCAGTTTTGGGTCTCTCCTAAGGGGAGAGTTACCAAAATTTTAGGGAAGAGTCATGGTTAGAAATATGTAGGAACTGTGCAAAAAGCAAGTTGGGAGATGTTGGGAGTAAGTTTCCAGCCTATGGCTGCCAAGGCACCATTAAGGATAAATGTGCATCACAATTTTTTGAGTGCTTCCCAAGCATTCATTTTTGCATGGCCAATCCTGCAGGTGACTTGCACAACCAGCAGGTGTAAGGAAAGAGATCTACATGGGGAGGAAGGTTCCTTATCATGCAGTTTCTCCATTGAGATTTGTTCAATAATGCAAGTTGTGTTGAGAATGCTTGACCCAAAGCACAACCCCGAGCCTCACACCGAAATGGGTGATAAGGTGATGTTGGCCAGAGCTGTTTGTTATGTAAATGACTGATGGTTGTATTTGTGCCCAGGATGGGACAGCCTTGGCATCACATTCAAAGATCATAAGAGGTGGCAAATTTTCTCAACTTATTTGAAGAGAGATAGGATCTGTGAAAAGGAAAAATACAGCTGACATTAAATCTGTTTGAAGACACGCTGACAATGACCTGAAAAAAACTTGGTAAAATGTGTTGGTAGGACAGTTTAAAGAGATTTATTATTACATCCCCAAACTCCCAAATTTTATGCTTCTAATTTAAGAACAATAGAACTGCTCATCTCTTCTATAAAAATGTCTGTAATATTTTTAAATGTAGTTGTATTTATTTCTGTAATGTAATCTGAATTCAGGGATGTGGTAGAATGGGACTGGGACTCTTGGGACCATTGAACTACAGGAGAGGTGCCAGCAATTTTTGCTAACACATCAATGAATGATTCCTTTCTGCTTGAATTCTTAACAGTGTAATTACATGAACACGCATCCTTCCTCAACAGGCTCTTGTTCTAAAGCGTAGGTCTTCTGAGCATCCCCAAAATATCCTAGGACATACTTACTTCTCTTTGATCCAGAGGCCTCTTTTGCTATGCAGTTTCTGAATCACAGACATATGCAGATTATTTAATTTTTATTGTATCTATAGTTTTGTTTTGGTTAGATATGAAGTACAAAACATGTCTGCACAAAACCAGGCATCCCTGATAGCTGAAACAACAGTGCAGCAGGAGCTAAGGGCATTCCTGAGCAACCAGTGTGTGTTGTGTCTGCTGTGGCACCACTAGGACCACATAGCTGGGCTATATGGGGTTTGTAATGAATGCAGCAGAAAGTCTGAGCATGGCCTGCAACAACTGACAACAGAAATATGCAGCAGGCAAAACTTTATTTTGTTCTTTTTCATGGACAAGTATAGTGGTCAGGAGACGTAATAAGAAAATAAAAGGCTGGCATTAAAGGCAGAGCACAAGCAGCTGCCTCCTATGAGATGGTGGGATGTGTGAAACAATCCAGAAGTAGCCTGCAAATGGGGCAAGTTTGTGTTTGTCACTGTACAACAAAAGGAGTGAGTGAGTATCCATGCAGAGAGACAGAGACAGGCACCTGGGCTGGGGGCTCTGCTCCAGTGCAGGGATGCAGGGGGAATGTGCAGGGCAGCAGGGGGATCCACAGTAATCATTGAGAATGGTGTCAGCCAGCTTCCTGGGAAAGTTGCATTCAGAAAGTCCTGACCCCTACCTGGAGGGGAACATCTGAACCAGTCATTCATCCAGATTCAAAGATGGCCTTTACATCTGGAATTAAAGTCCACCTTTGGCAGCACTCCTGCAGTAGAGTTCATCCCCTGCTATTCAGCAACTCGCTGCATATTTTAAATGTAAAATACACGCCCCAAGTGCCCTTGCTGATTTAAGAATCTCTTTTCCAGGGCAGATGCCTACCAAGAACCATAAGTAAAGTGAATGACACAATGCTGACAGCTAGAACTACCAAAAAAATTATGAAAGTTGGCCAAAACTCACTTCTGTCCTGGGTACAAAAGCTTTGTCTTTGTCTAACTGCTGTAAGAAACTCAGTGTCACTTTGTACTGGCCTCCTGAACAGGGTAAAATTTACCACTCTGACAATTCTAGCCAAGGCTATTGGCTTTTTTTTTCCCTTTTTTTTTTTTTTTTTTCTTTTTTTAATTAGGACAAAATGTACCTTTAAAATAAGACAAGGTGTTTCTTTATCTCTGAAAGTTCCATTTAGAGCCATGGCTCAATATTTGCCTGAGACATTTGCATACCTGGAAGTGTCTCATATGTGATGATCTCTACAAATAAAATGCATTATTGGTTTTGTTTATTATCTCAAAAGATGATACCATGGTTAAGGTTTGTATGCAGTATACCAGAATAAAAATACAGAAGGGTTGAATTGAAATAGATTTTAATACTGCAAGGTATACTGTTCAAGTTAATGGAAGTCAGACATACATTTGGCTGCTGTTGCTAACTGAATAATACAAGTAATAACAGAAGCATCTATTCAATTCCTGATGAACATGAGTAATTTCCATTATCTTAAAATGTGTGGGAGTTATTAATTAGAGGTGCAGCGATTGCCCAACACTTTTTCATTATTATATCTTCTTGTCAGTTGCTTATACATTTGCCAAAGTTTAATGCATCAAACTGAAATTTCCTATACTGGGTATGAACCTCCAGCTGACTTAATTTGTTTCATTTTATTTTTGTTTTGCAAGTTTTATCAAGAATGCATCTGTTTCCAAGAGCAAGGTTACGAGAAAGTATGTTATTTTGTCTATGGTAACACAGATTTGCTCCAAAATTTCCCTGGGAAGATGTTTTACCTCCGTGCATGGAAGGAAAGCACAAAAATTTGGCAAAAGAAGTCAATGAAACACCAGAAATTTTCTTTTCAACACATTTGGGAAATTATTCTCAACTTTGGACCACATCTAAGCATTATTGTCTTTGCAGTTTGTACATACTCAGTAGAGACTTGTTAAATTCTGACATCTAAAAATCCCATCTAGGCCAGACATGTTCCAGCTTGGAACCATAGAAATCTTTCTGTGTTTGGTCTCCAAATAAAAGGGCTGTAGAGTTCCCCTTGGCACTTGTGAGACAAGGTCTGCTGTGTGTGCCTGTGCAGCAAGGGACAAGTGAGGGATGTGGTATACTCAGGGAGGAATAAAGAGGGGGTCAGTGGTTGTAAGAGTTGGAGACTGAAGAAAAAGAAGAAGGGGGGGATATAGGGGGGATATAGACAGGGACAAGGACAGGAGTGAGGGTAAAAGGAAACATTGGCACAGAGGGGCAAATGTCAGGACATCAGACCCATGGTAGGCACCCATGGGGGCAGCAAGGGAGGAAAGCCAGGACCATGTAGTGTTTGAGGTGGCTGGGAGAAGAAGAGGAAGGATACAGTTCTGACCAAGACAAGATGATAACTTCCATCGTTGAGCAACTGTGTTCTCTTCCAGACCTTGAAATTACACTGCCAGACGTAAGGCACCATCTTCCTTTGCTGTCAGCAAATAGCAAAGGGGAGATGTCTGTCAGCCCCAACGCTCTGCATTGGCTGATCAGTATAAATAATAGCCTTTTTAGTGAGAGATAATGTTGTCATTATGCAGCAGTAAGATCCACGCAGTATTTTGTTGCAGAAATTTAAAGCTATGGAGACAATGGCACAGACAACTATAATTAAAGATGGTATCATAAAGCGTTAGTTGCAAGGACAACCTTAATTTTGATTTTTCTCAACTTCGAGCACTTTGTATTGTAGCTTAAATGTTTTTATAGCAAAATTTTTCTTCATGTTGCTCTTAATATATAAGGCCCAACGTGTCCCACTTAACTAATTTCTGTTGTCTGGCTCTGGAAATCTGTACCCATATGAGTAATTCTTGCACACATGAAAAAATCATCAGAATTAGCTGACACCAATAATCACCTCCTAACTTATGGGAGTAAATAGATCCTGAAGTACTTGCCCATTTAATTCACTGAACATGCTAAAGTCAGTCCAGATATGTGTAATTAACAAAAGTGTTTTAAAACAGTATCTGCTATCTCTTGCCTCCTCCTACTTTATTGTTCAGATATAAAATATATTTAAAATAAATGTATATTCCAACAGTAAATGAGCATCTGTCTATGTCAAGCCTTATCACAGCTATCCAGGTTTTTGCATTTGTGTTTCTCTCTGTTGGTGTTGCTTTTACCTTTTCAGGATAGAACTGGATCCAGAGCCAAAAGAATGAAATAAAGATGTGTCCAGGTTGTTCATGTTTCAGCATATTTATTCCAATTTCAGGATATACATCCTGTGAGCATCAAAACAAATTAGTCTACAGTACAAGGAGAGACTGTGGTTTGGCTGTTTTCAAGAGAAAATGCAGCTGGACTTTTCGTGCTAGAGAAAAAGCTTCGTTTTCCTGCAGCAAGCTTTTATTTTTTGAGTCTAATTGCAAACTCCTCAGGTATGTAAAAATAGCTGCTTATTAGGGGTGAAATGAAATAATAACCACTGTCCCTCAGAGCTTGTAGAACAATCTCCAGGGGAAGTCTGGTACCTGGGTGAGAAGAACCACCACCTACTGCCATGAGATGGTGTGGTGTGGGGCTTCCCCTGGCTGGAGTATCCCTCATTTCAGGGTTCTTAAATCAAAGGGTGGTTAGTACACACATTCTTGATAATGACCAGATTTCTAAGATAGTAGAATGGCAATTATGCAGGGCTGCAAGCAAAGCATAGATTCTGAATGAGAGAAAATGAGTTCAAAGCATGTGATTTAATAGTGGTAGGCTTAAGGTCTTAATTCTCATCTCCTGCTATGTGAAGCTGAAGTAACTCATTTATAGTCAGTGAAGCTACAGAGATGTAACACAGCATTGGAGGAGAATCAGGCCATTGTTCTCTGCAAAACTCACTGATAAGACATTAATTACTGAAGAGAAAATGCCATCAAAGTATATGAAATGCTTTGCAGAATTCAGGAGACAAACTCATTAAATGCTATGTCATACAGGGAATTAGTTCCAAATTTGTGAATGTGGAGAAGGCAAATGCTGCACTACAGATGAAATGAAAGGTTGTCTTGAAAACCTTCTTCAGAAGACCACTTGCTTTTGGAGTGGGAGCCAACCCCACACATTACATCCAGAGATGTGAAACATTCCAGATAAAATAAATCACCCTGAACCTTGGTCTGTCTCACATGCTGAATGCCAGCCAACTGCAGTTGTTTAAGGTTTGTAGAAGTTCATTGGACTCTGTTTCCTGCCCAGCCTATCTCTCCTTCCTCCCCTCCACTCATAGCTCTCATCTTAGGTCAAGCAAATCTTGGAAGCAGAAAAATTAAACACCAGTCAGACAGCACCATGTGCGGTCTCTCTAACTTAACACCCAGTTAAGGCACAAGAAATCTCTGGGGAAAATCCCACCTCCAGGGATGTGATAAAATCTATGGTAAAATTCTCATTTGATCTCTCCAAGGGCAAGATTTTATGCTCATCCTCAGGATAATCCCCATATCATTTTTCAGACCCTAATTGCCGGCATAGGGTGACCAAGGATTTGAAGATTTTGATGTCTTTTTGAAGTAAAGCCCTGAGCAGTTAACCCTCAATTAAATCTGTCATGGAGGAGACGGAGCGTATTAGTATACAAGAAAGAGCAGCAGAGGAGTTACAAAAATGAGTGTCACAGAGGACAGTGCTGTGAGTCTCAGGCATGACATGTGCTGTGTCCTGCTGGCAGACCCTGGATTGAACCCCTGAGGTTCTCTGTCCAACCTCATGGTTGTCTTGAAGGCACATTTTCCCCCAGGTATTTGCTCCAGGCATGGGCAAAAGCCCTATGGAAAGATGCTGGGAGTGAGGCTTCTCAGGGCTGTTCACTCACAAGAAGATGTACTTGCACATGAGACAGGGGCAAGGTGCAGATGCCATGTTGATATGTCCCTAATACATGACCTGTGTGCAACTCTCTTGTGGGATCTGAAGGGGTGACTACATTCCTGTCATGAGATCTGTGTGGAGGGCAGAGCCCTTTGAATGTCCTTTACATCCCAGCTCTTTCTTGTCACCATTGTTCAAATCCAGTCACTCAAAGCAGAAGGTCCACACTATGCCATTGGCGTCATTATGTACTGATCACACTTTGGGACTGGTGGCAGGAGCTCAGAAAGATTATTCACAGTCCCTCGAGCTGCCAAAGAGGCTGTCCACTGCAGAACAGCAGGAGTGGTTCCCTGGCTCACAGGAGGATGTCTCTGCCAGAACAGCAGTGTCCTCAGCTGAGGGCCATGTCTGCCAGGACAGCAATGTCCTCAGCTGCAGGACTTGCCTTGTCATCGCCATCCAGTCCTGGCCACCTACAGTTCAATATTCTAGGTGACAAGAAGCATAACAGGTGTATAGCCATGGTCAAAGTGGTCATGAAAACACAGTTTCACTCTTCAAAACAGAGATAACTTGTGCATTGACCAGAGACTGCTCTGATTATGTCTCTCAGTAAATGGAGCTGCTGCCTCACAGACATAATTTCCATCTTGAGTGGTGCAGGGAAACTGTTGTCTTTCCCTTGCACTCTGGGATGGATGCTCTCCTGTTACCAAATAGTTCAGACTTCTACCCCATGTAATCTTTGAGTTTCCATGGTTTGGCTGCAGTTGATTTGGAGCATTGCAGCTGTCAATCCTATGGTATAATTCCGGGCAATAGTGCAGATGCTCAAGGAGATCAAGTCTAACCACAGAGGCTCACAGCCAGAGTCCCTTGAGGTGGAAAGTCTTAGACACAATGCAGAGATTGACCTGAAGAGTGTCCAGCTTCACAGTTTGAAGAGGGTAGAGGTTTTGATTGTCCTGTGGCAATGGTAGCAGTAGCTGTGCGCACCTTGGTGCCAGACAGTGTTGCTCACTGAGGCAGCATGTGGCCAGGCCATCTGACTGCAGGTGTTTGAGGCCATGGTGGGAAGGGAAATGTGTGCCACTGGTTAGAGAGATGTACAGCATGAGGTCCTTCAATGAAGGTAGACACTGTCTATGTGGAGCGTGGCTGACCTGGCCCCTCTTGTCTGTGATTTCCTGCGGCAGCCAAAACATGTGGTCCTGGATCAGGGTAGAACCCAGAGAAGGTGTGAGCTGGAGAAACCGCCTCGTGATTCTGCGAAGGACCAGAAGCTGACATATATCAAAGGTCAGGAAAAGGCTTAGCTGGATATCCACAATGGACTTAATTTAACAGTTGGATGAATTGCAAGCACTGCCTGGAGCAGCGAATCATCACACTAATATGCAGCTCCAAGGCCAACCACGAGAGTGTCCTTATCCAACAACAGGTCACAGATCGAGGAGACACAGTAGAAAGAGTGTCCTTTTTTGTGAGTGATATATTTTGAATCCAAATCTACGTGGAAACCTATTTTAATAATAAATGTATACTAAATTGAGGAAAATCTTAGACATAACCTTTTTTGTTCTTGCAAAGGTATCTCTTCAAAACAGGCCAAAAAATGGATTAATAGTATGGAGTAAAAAAGAACTAAAACAGCAAACGTCAAAGTCATGGCTGTGCTGCTGCAGTGTCTCATCACTGGACATCAGCTTGCTGGAACTGTGTCCGTTCCAGTGTTTTGTTAAAACACTGCATTGGGAACAGCAATTAAACAGATTCTGATGATGGTTTTCAACACATGCCAGCTGGCTCCCAGCCAGTGTCTAAGGAGAAACATTGTGGAAACTCATGGTCAATGACGACTTTGATCTTTGAAGGGCATTGTAGTGGTGGAAGGAAATGGGAGGACAGGCGGGAGGGAGAAGGATACAAGCAGTAGGGAGAAAAAAGACTAATGTGCATTGGAGTGGGATTATCACCTTGACAAAGGCAGTGTGTGCTTTCTTCTTTCTTTACGTGGGGTAGTAGGCACAGTCATAAACTTTATGGTAAAGACTCATGTTTTTAATGGCAACCCATATGAGCAGCAGAAGTCCCTTGAATATTCCCACATGTGTCATTGGGATTGCTCTGTGAGTGCCTTCCTCTGCATGCTGGCTTGCAGTGACAGCATGACACACTGATTTGCAGTGGACACTGCATAGTGTTGGAATCCTTCAGGACAGGATCCAGAACAACGATGAAGAAGAGCCCTTCTGCAGCCAAGAAAATCATAAACACACATGCTATTCAAATCATCTGCTTAGACATTGCCTGAAATGCTACAACAGTTCCTTAGGCACAAGGAAGACCATTCCTTCTGTCCCAAAAGGTTCACTTTACAAGATTTAGATGTTTCATGAATGAGGAACAGGGATAATGGACAGCCACATCTGGGATGAACGAGCACAGAGGGATGTTTCTACAGTTCCAACCAGTTAGCTGGAATTTGGTCTGACTTTCCCATGTTAACAGCAATAGGCACAAAGAAGGAGAATTGTATTGTCCTTTTAAAGCCTTAGAGACTTACAGAGATAGAGGATGTTGCTGATTTTCAGGTGTAGTGCCAGCAGTGACTTGGTCAGAAATGAGCCCATTCCCAGCCTGTGGCTGGAGGGCTCTGAACACTGGTGTGGTCTGTCTAAAGTAAACTTCACTTCTGAAATCACAGGTGCTTTCACTCTATTGTTCTTAGGAAATTCTTTACAGAAGTAGGATTTGCTTGACAGTACAAGATGCAGTGCCTCTGTAGAATCCCAGGAATGCTGGAAAAACTTGCAAATATCTTCACATTGGAAAAGAAAAAACCTATTTGCCTTCCAAATTCTTCACTAATCTTAGATGGTGACACGATTTTTCTTTCTTTCTCATTTTCTGTCATGAACAATGTTTTAAATTCATTAAATCCCAGCTCTGGAAGGACACATTTAGCAGCTGCAGGGTTTTGGTGTAACTCCTAAGAATTTCAAAGAATGAAGTCCTTAATGAGTCCTCCTGTGTTTTTGCACGCACAAAAAATGCTGTCACTGAGAATAATCTTTATTTTAGTTCAAGGGCTCTAGCAGATAACTGAGTTAAGTAACTAACCTTGCATCAGTTGAGCTCCTGAAGACGTCAATAGTCATTTATGTGCACTCCTCACCTGGTTTAATTGCAAGGTGAAGCAACTGAACATGAACTCTGGTGGGAGCATTTTAAACTAAAGCATTTCCTCCAGAACTGAATGACAGTAGTTCAGTTTTGTATCTGAGTCATAAGAAAACAATAAGCTGGAAAAGATAACCGTGTTGTTTACAGGATAGTGTCTGGCCCCACTGCAAGGAGACCTTGAACTGGAATGAAAGTACAAGCAATCTGAGAATCATTCTTGCCTTTTATATCAACCAGGTCCTCTGCGCAGACATATTTAATTGACTTACAAATTACTAATAGCAAAGGAATTTATGCAAACTGGTTAAAAAACAATTTAAGTGTGCAAGATGTATCTCATCCTCTTAATTAAAAACCTATTAATTAATGTATTTTCTGTGTTTATAAAATACATATTGGGAACTTCTTCATGTAGTATACCTTGAACTCTGACTGCAAAAACAACCATGGCATTGAATGCCCCAGCAATATGCAGGAGTACGAATGCCATACTTAGAAAAAATATCCTGGTAATTACATCCACTCTTAGGTAAGATATTTTTCTGTGTGCTTATCCAATGTGCCTCATGTAATTTAAGCATTCTTGCTTTCTGAATTTGTTTGTATGCTGAAGCAGGCTTGCAGAGATGTGAAAAAGGAGGGCATCAGGAACTCAGAGGTGCTTCCTCAACAAATGGAGCTTGTACCCACTCGGTCTCCCTGTTGGCTTGTGGGAGAGAGACATGTAATCATAGCCAAGCTAACTAAAATGCTCAGCCTCTTGGTCATTATTTCAGTGCTATGACAAAATGCTTGTTTAAAAAACTGGGAATAAAGAACAGCTCTAGCTGCTGCAGTAGTAAGGACTGAGGTAGGTCAGCAGCCATACTGGAGAAGCAGTCTCTCCTTACAGGGCTCCCAGCTCTTCTCACTCCCAAGTCAGCAGCCATGGGTGCTGCCAGGCCTCTGACATAGAACAAAGCCCCTGAAATTTGCCCATCCCACAGGGAGCCAGGAGCCAGGCCTACAGTACAACCAAGGAGTAACTCTTTTCAGAAGGTGCCTGGGTGCCTCTGTCTGTCCCAGAATGCTGCTCCCAGCACTGGGAGGAGCTGCTGGAGCTGCAGGGCTGCACTACAGCTGCAGTCCTGGCCACCTGCATTTTTAACTGGATTTTTCCCAGGAGGGCAAACATTTATCCATCCATGGCTGATTTTCTACAGCAAGGTGTGGTGTTGCTAAGTGAAGATCGTAAGGCAGAGAATCTTGTTTGGAAGCAAGGCCTTGTTTACTGCAAGTGTAAAAGAGAAACAAGGCCAAGATAATAATCTTCTACACTGCTGCCAGTGGAGCCACTCTCACAGCAGCCAGCCCTGGGGAGGGATGGCAGGAGAGGCTTGTGCCTGTGGGGGGGTACAGGCACAGTTGTGCTGTCCACAGGCAGCTGAGGCTCTGGGTCCCTCTGGGGAGGTGTCCATGGCACAGGCAGGGCAGGGACAGCTACACTTGTGGCTTGTTGTGAGACCTCAGCACCAGGCTGAGCTCTGACCTCAGGCCACTGCTCTGCCAGGAGCACCTACCATGAGGCTGAGCCTTCAGGTAGCTCAGCTGCAGGTGGAAGGAGAAAGAGGGGAACAGCTCTCCACTGCACAGGAAGAAACAGGGACAGCCCACTGAAGGCTGAGAGGCTGTCATGTAGCAGGAGCAATGTGTCTACAGCTTTGTGTTTTGTTGGAAGTCACAATATGAATGGCTAGGAAGTCACATCTGCATCCCAATGGAGAGCTAGACAAACCTCAGCAAGAGTAGCATTTCTTGATGGACCTTCCTTAGTTAAGTGTTATTCTTCAAAATATTTGATGAAACTAGAGTCACTGTTTTCCTTGGTGAACTGGACTGCTGCTACCCTTATTCTTCTGGACTGCTGCCTCTGCCATGTGAGAGGTGAAAGGGGATTCCTAGGAGATCTTTAGTCATAGTTTAAACAGACCTTGCTTTTCCAGTGGAGTGTGATGGCTCACAAAAGTTACTCCTCCCATAATGGGCCCCTGGGGATCCAGTTGTGTATTTTTTCAAGATCTGTAATGCACATATGTATCTATGTGGCATCCTCCCAAATCCTTTCAAAGATAAAATGTGAAATGAACATCTGGTTTGCACTATTGCAGTCCTTATTAAACACTAATTTCTTCTTCAGAAAAGCACCATCTGCCACAGCTCAAGCCCTTGTTTTCTAACATGGATTTTTCTTCAGAAGTACACAGTGAAATAAATCTTCACCAGTTATAGTCCTCAGAAATTTCCTGAGATGAAAAAGCACAGTGACAGTAGTAGACTCCAAGAGTTGATTTGTTTCAAAAATCCTACATTATTATTTAACTTGGTAAGAAACCGTATTATAAAGGATACTAGTTCCACTTCACATTATGAAGAGTACATTTAAATGTTTTGATAAATCCCTTGCTGAAGGATTTGATTTTTTTTTCAGCAGCTTAGAGCACTGCATCTTCAATCCTTAATAGTCAAGATGCAGATTTAGCAAAATCTCTCTCGTTTCTCACAATTTTTTTGGAAAAGGGAGACAGCTTGTTATAGATTTTAGGAAGTTAATTTTCATGCCAGTTCAGTTTGTCTTTATGACCCCTGTTCTTCAGCCCAGCGGTACCAAAAAACAGGAGAGGAAAACCCCTTTGAGCCATCCATCATCTGCTGCCTCTTTCAGAGGCAACAAGATTCCCTTCGTTTCCTGTGGTTCTGAGTCTCTCAAGTCTCTACATGACATTGGAAGATTCACCTCACTCTGCTCAGGAGCTTGAGTGTCTAAAAGGATTAGTCTCCTGGGCTCTTAGGCCCTTATTCTTGCCCATTACTAAAGCAAATCTAAATAAATGCTATTAAGAGGGTAAATTCAATTTGCTGTCTCTTGGTGTGCTGGTATCTCAGCAATGAGAAGCTATGTGCACATCTCTGTGCCCACAGAGCTCTGTACCATCAGCACCCTCAGAGGGCTTTGTGAAGTGCTGAGTCAGCAATGTCGTGGTGCTGGGCAGTGATGGGGTGTGACTCCAACCCCTGCAGAGAGAGCCCTGCCTGGAGAAGATGAAGCTGAATGAGCACAATTAGCTTCATTTCTCAGGTACTGGCAGCTGAAGAGATTTGCACAGAAAGAACTACTGCCAGGATCAATGTTGGATTTAGATGGGAAAAGAAGAGGACCAAGGTGGAGTCAGTCCCTCCACCTGCTGATGGCTGACAGGCAAGCCCCTGTAGGGAGTTTTTATCCAAATGCGATACTATGGGTCCCTTCTCTCTGAGGAGACCCCCAAACCTGCTGGATGGCTGGTGTCAATGGCAGGCCAGAGTGTGGCTGAACTCCACAAATGCCTCACAATGATGTTTTTCCTCACATCAACATCCAAGAGCAGCTTCCTGCACCCCCAGCTCTCTGTGATGGCAGCATGCATCTCATATTTGCAAATTCTTGCTGCATTTTGATGCTTCTGTAATTCACAGATGTTGCATGGTCCATGGTGCAGCACAATATGAGCACAGCCATGGAGACTGGGCATCCTGCTCTTCCCTGCAGCCTGCTTTGCTGAGCTGCCTGCCCTGCCTGCACTCCTCTCCCAGGAGTGAACTGGAGTTTATCATCACAGCAGCAACAAAAAGGAATTAAGAAAAGTAACATTGTGATACAGCTTCATGGTGAAACAGGTAAAGGGTATTCTACATGCTACAAAAGCCACATTTTTCTAGTCTGGACCTGCTCTTTGTAGATTATTAGAAAGCTGTACCAAGTAGAGACAATGCAAGAGATGAGGGGTGTGGCTTTTTAATGTAAATCTGAAATTGATCCCAAATTTGCTGCTGATAAAACTGCTTCAAGAAAAACCCTTGGGAGGTATAAATGAAGTGTAGGGATTTTCATCAGTTATGACCTGTTGGGTGGAGGTTCACATCTGTATCAGCTTGACAGTAAGTTTTACAAAAGTGAGGGATTAACAGGTAGAAACTGATTATAAGGAGTGGGCAAGCTTCATGTGGAGTCAGGAATGCCTGCTCACACCATGGTGAATGTGAGGAAGGCACAAGTGCTGGCATGCTGACTTAAGGGAAATTCTACATTTCCCTGCAGATCTGTGTCTGATCCAAAATCTGTACACCTGAGAGGAGGGAAAGGTTCAGCCTCCCATGGAAATTGACACCAGCAAGAAGGGTTCAAGGGAGACCCAGGCATGGGCACAGCCATCTCGGGGAGCACTGACCTTTTCTTAGTGGTTTCTGTATTTCAGTGTTGATCCAGCTTGAATAGTCCTCACTTGCCCTCTGGTACCAGAACCAGACCCTGACGTAAGGTTTAAAAGAGCAGCTGAACCACTGCACCTCTCCTGTTGGACACTCCTCTGCCTGTGGTGCTGCCCCTTCAGATACCACACTGGGGCAGAGCAATTTCAGCAGCTCTATAATTATGTCAGTAGGAAATGGGGCCAAAGTCACAGTGGGTTCAGTGCATTGGTATCTTCTCCAGCTGTGCCTATTGCGTAAAAATCCTCCTGTTGTTCCTCCAGTGATACATCTTTGCCAAACAGCCGTGGCTCTCAGTACACCTGCTACTAAAACTGAAACACAGACAAGTGGGAAAATTTGCTTCAGAATCACAGGAAATTCTGAGTGTGGCACTGGCAGAGCAGCCCTGGGCTGGCAGGCTGCTGCTCTGTCCATCACCCAGATGGGTTCTTTGGAGGAAGAGAGGTCAGAGGAAGGGAGGTCAGAGGTGGAGGTCTCCTCTGTGTCACCCTCCAGGTCAAGGATCAATCCTGTGGCATTACTTAAAAAACAGAAGAGTGAATGTGTAACCTCAGCAATGTCACCAAAATTCCTTTTGACCATTAAACAAAATGAAAGAGCCATCCAGAGCCACTGGAGTTGCCGTGCCTGAGAATTACCTATGCAACACTGGTTGTTGGCTGCTACCAGCTGACGGATATCCACTGCAGTTTTATGTACCCCAAGTGTGAAAAATCCAATACAAATTCAAATTCCTCGGGACTTACTTTACAGCAATTTTAATTTTAAATGGCTCTTGCACACAGGCAGACTTTGAATGAGAAGCATATGTCCAGATCCAGCACCTATTGTCATGTCAAGCATATGCATAAGGACGATGAGACAAAAAGCAACAAACTCTAAATGTGTGACCTGAGTTGGTTGTGTGAGCCACTTCCATGCACTGAGCTGAGAGTTTACAGGAACTTACTGCACTGAATAATTCCAGCAGGGTACGAGGAGTTTCATCCCATTGCCTGAGGGAGGTTTGATTACTCTGTACTGCATGTTGATATCCTCAATCAAAACGTTTCACTATGTTCAGTTCACCGAATGGGAACATCTGGCAATTTACAGCAGAATGTCTCGTAGCATTTAATGCCCAAGTATCTCTTTCCTACAACCTATTTTCATTTTACTGAACAGAGTCCCAATTTCCTGAATTTTTAAACAGTCTTGCTAACATAATCAAATTACCCTGATTCCTCAGCAATGGTTTCTAAAAGTCATAAAAGCGCTGTTCTGGCTTTGCAGTGAATCCCTATTACATGTAGAAGATTTTGTAAACACTTTAAATAGAATGCTTTTAATTCAATCAGACGAGTAAACAGTGTTTGGTTTTGACTATTTGATGTATTTGAGCCACAAGCATTTTTTCAAGTGAGTGGCTATGGGAGTTTGTAATGCAACACAAAGCAAACACTGAGAATATAAAATCACACTTGTTCAAACAGGATTAGAGAGTTTATTCTAGCAGAGTTTCCAAGGATTTCAAAGAGAAAATAGCTTTTTTTTTTTTTTTTCTGCTTAGAGAGGTGGAAAATATGTGATGCCTGGTCAGTGACTGTACTTGGTAGAATCCCAGTGGTACTGTGCAGTAGTTCTTGCTGGGTAGCAGGGCAGGGATGCCATTCATATTTTACAGTCTCCCATCCCTTTGCATCTCTCTCCAGTTCTGCCTTTGCTCAGCAATTGCTTTCATTGTATTTCATTTACATGAACTGGAAACCATAAAATAACTAAAAGCTTGTTTCTGGCCTGGGTGCAGCAGCTTCTGAAAATAGGAACTGCTCTGTGTGTCTTCATGTGTGCTTTTTGCAGGCCCTGCATAAGAAAGGGTGGTAAGAAAGGGAGGAGTTTCCTCGGCCTGGGGTGTGGGTACAGTGCCTCAGCCCTTGCTTGGGCAATAGCTCTTGCTCCCCTGCCCACACCACTGTACCTCTCCCTGCATCCTTCCTCTCTCACCATCCCTCCCTGTGCCTCCTGCAAAGGTCTCCAGGTACCTTTTGCCAGCATTTCCCAGCAGAACATCCTACACAGTGGTGGAAACATCCAAAAGCATGGAGTGAACATCATCCCTCCTCCACTTCCAGCTGCGGTGGACCTCATGGTATCTGGCCATCCCCTCTCCCACAGCCTTCCTCCCCAAGGCAGCAGCACATCAGAGTGATACCAGAGCTTCGTAGGAAATGATTGCAAAAACCTTGCCCCATTCAAAATATTAGGCAGCACAGAGAGGTCTCTGCAGACTCCCCTAGAAGTATTTCCTAGGTACTGCATTCCAGTTTTTCTTGATAGTAAAGTATCTGTTGTGGGGGTTTGTGATTCCTTTGTCCTGGATGGTGGTTAGCAGGTCAACTTGTGAGCCCCCACCCATTTCTTCAGAGGTCCTTGTTATTTGTAAGCAGGCACTGAATTGCTTGAATATATGATTTGTAGAGTATGGGTTGTGCACAAACATAACCACAACCACACAATTGTGTTTGTTTGTTTGGTTTTGGTTTTGTTTCGGGGTTTCGTGTTGGGTTTTTTTGTTTCGTTTTGTTTCAGCCACTCACTATTCAGGACTTGTTTTATGCAATTGGCAATTTAAGTGACACAGTGTCATTTCTGATCCTGGATTAGACGGCTGAAGTATTTTAAAGAGAAGAGGCGAGAACAACAGACAGAAAACAATGCCATTCTGCTGCAAAGATACATTTCTCCTACAGCTCATCATCAAATTCCATGGAATTTTTGTAGGCATGAACAGCGGTTCAAATACTGTCAAAATGTCAGTAAAAAAATTCTACTGTACCACAGGTATTAAAAAAGTATATTAAAAATTTAGATTTCTTTTACCAACTGACCTCATATGTCTGCATACACACCCATATTTGTACAGGGACGTGTGTAGATGCAAAGCCAGAAAAAAAAAAATAACCTTATGCAAATACCATATGTACAAACAGTTTCTAGGCATTTACTGTAAAAATATACAATTTTGCAATCCCTCTGCAAAGTTTGAGGATGTTACTCTTTATTGTGCAGAATCTCTAAATGCTGCCTTGATTTAGTACTCTGTAAGCAGTCCAAAATCCTTGTCAAAAAATGTTAAGAGTGCTGAACTTTTATTGTCAATTTCCTTAAAGTTGATGTTCAGAATCAAATAATATTTAGCCACTGCAGTGATACCCAATTATTTCTACTTTTGTCCAGGACATTGGAGTGCTCTAGAGAGCCTCGGTAATATGAGTGAAAATTTATGAGTCATTTCTGTTAACAGAAGCTCTAAGATAAAACCGGCTATTCCAGCATGGGTATTTCCAAAAAAGGGTGACAGTCATCCCAGACATTTTGGGACTGGGCAGCACTGCCCTATGTTGTTTCCCTCTCACTGCTTTACAACTCTCATGCTGAGGGCTGAACAGCTCCATTGCCCCAGGATTTCAAGGCTGCGGAAAAGCAAAGCTTGAAAGTGCATCCTTCCCACAAGTCCTCCCTACATCAGCAGATTCCAGAGCTAACAAACAGTGCAGGTTAGGGTTCTTTTTCACCTCGTTGATGATCTAATGCTCTCTTCCATTTGACCAAAACAGGAAGAATGGTTTTAAAATAGGGAAAGTGAATGCCTTCAGTGGAATATTTAGATTCTGAAGAGTTATCAAATACAATTGTCACATGGGTGGGAGACTTTCCCCATAGAGCTTGCAAGATGATATTGCAAAAAGACTACTTATAAGGGTAATATTAGGCAATAGTCATATTTTTAGCAACATTTTAAGTAATTCAACATCTGGAAGTAAGGAGACAGAATCACTCCCAAGTGATTCACACTGTAGAATCTGCTTTGTAGGCCAGAGTTTGGGATGCTCTCTGCTATCAGTAGTTATTTCTGCAACAGTGTGATACCATGAATCATTCAGCACCAGTGTTTCGTGCTTTCTCAACAGCCTGAACCCATGTCAGATCTTTCTCAGAACCCAACCACAATGGCAAAGACTGCACAGTAGGGTCTTCAGACATGAGACTGTCTCAACTTAGAAAATAACCTTGTCCACAAAACTAATGGTGAAGAATTCCTCAACTTTTTTCTCAGCTGTGTGGCATTCCTTTGACAGTGTGGGGAGAGGAGGAAGTCTGTGGCCCTAAACAGGTAATGGTGTGAGTTAAATGGTAGCAGTTCTCCTGCTGGAAGACCTCATGCAGTTTTTCAATCCCTCTTTCTTGGTTATTTTTATTTAGGTAAGTGAAATATAAATTAACAAAAGAATTACTGAGCATTTTGGAAACAAATTTCAAGATTTTACAACTAGCTGATATACAAAATGCTGATCTTGTCTGTTTACAAAATACTGAAGAAATGAGATTCTGATTGCATTTGTTGAGAAATGGATGACTCTCATTTAAATTTGAAGAATTTATTTTTCCCTGACCAAAACCATGCTCACAGCACATTATATCCCTTGCATCCAGGTTTTGGTTTTTTTTTCCATAAATGAAAGCCCTGGTAGGGTAGGATTGATATCAAGATCAAGATTAAAATAAATTAAACCCTCCCCTTCCACAGCTGGATGCTACAGCATCCATGGGGCCACTGCTGGGGCCTCCAGTCAAAGCCAGCAATTCACTGACACAACAAATCAGAGGGGGACACTGGCAGCTGGTTAGGCACAGGACAAAACTTTGAATTCCTGCTTTTTATCATTTTATCTCATCACCTTGTCATGGAGGTAGCATTTTATTGGTAAACTTTGGAAGTCAGAAAATAACATTGTGTAGAAAAGTGGTGTGAATTAAGTGCTTATAATTGTGAGCAGGCTGAGATTTTAAATACCTCTGCAGATGGTAGAACAGGAGATGGGTACCAGAATGTATTCTTTTTTTAAAATTTATTTTGGTTTGTGTTTGGGTTGTTTTTTGTTTAAACTGCTGCAGGTTGTGTAGTTCATTTGCAATTAAAGTACCAAAGACCAAGCAGCCACAGGAACACAGTCATTTCCGATTGTGGCAGTGAAAGACAAGAATGTTGAAATTTCAGTAAATGTTATTCACAGTCTCTTACTTATCAAAAGAACCATGCTATTTAGAGGTAACTAATGGATAAAATATGAACAAAGATTAAACTACAAAGGCTAAAAAGGATTATTTAGAGCATTGCCATTATGCAAAGTCCTGACATTAATATTTAGACACTCATGAACACTTACATAACTGCAGCTTATTTTTAATGGTTTTCTGTCTTGCTTTGACAACAGGCTGACAAAATGTAATTTAGGACTATAAGCTGTGAGCCCCACATGGAGAAGAAAAGCCTGTAATTCACATCATGCCCAGGCTTTTAAGACTTAAGAGACTATAGCAATTGTATGGCAGAGTGCAGCTTGCAGGGCAATATCCATTTACATGCCATTTGAGCACCTCAGGCTACACGAAGCGCTGCAGAGTGCATCATTAAAAAAATAGGATGAAAAGAAGCCAGTTTAGTTACAAGTGAGCTGACATGAAGGCAAATTAATTCATAAGGTAAGAGGAAGAAAGGAAGTCCTGGTTTTGTCAGTGCGGCCACTGACTCGGGCACATCTGTGACTTCACTTTGTGTTGTTGATTCATTGGGCCAGATTTTCTGTCCTTCCCTTGGTATAAAACTGCAGGAAGGAGGTAAAGCATCAAATCAGTGTTTCCCAGGCAAATAGAAAAGCAAGCAGAGCCAATGTTTTTTAAAAACCCACAGTTTGTGTGTACTAGAAAATCAAGGTTATTAGTTAACATTTGTTTTTTCCTCATTCAGCCTGAAGTTAATAATTATTAAGCCTGCTTTGAGAAAGACAGGGCCAGGGCTTGACCCCTGCTAAGCATGGATGTCACCAGTAATTAGCCAGGGCTGCCCCTGATGTGGTCCCTGGGAACTCAGCGTGGCTGACAGGCTGTGGAGGTGCTGCTGCAGCACCTGAGTGGCTGATCTGCCCCTGGTTTGTGTTGCTGCAGCTGTTTTCCACTTGGATGAATCTGTTTGTGGTTCCCTGAAAAAGACCCTCAGACTCCTGTGCATGATTGTGCTCTGAAGTTTGAAGGTGAAGCACTGCTCCTGCTGTCCACACTCAGGTGCAAGGAGTCAGGCACACAGGGCTGAGGCCAGGTGGCTGCTGCAAAGAGAGGAGCCCCAGTCACTCTGGGGTGAGGGCTGATGGTGCCTTGGAATGGCTGCCTAGAACAGACATTAGACAGAGTTAAAGAATAAAGTAGATGTTTATTAAAGGCCTTCAATAGGTACACCTTGGGCAGTGCAAAAGCCTCGCAGAGACTGCACCCAAGGTGGATCACAATCATGAGTTTTTCAGACAGATATATTTGGTCTATTTGCATATCAGGGGGGAGTTGTCCAATTGCAGCTTCAGGTAATGAAGTCATATTCCCTCAGTTTGCTCCCCCCAATTCACTTTTGTTTATACTTTTCGGGGCCTGAGGCTGTATGGGTGACCTTGGTTCTCAGGCCTGGAAGGATTGTTTTGTCTGACCAAAATGTGAAGAGAGCTTATTAACTCTATATGGAGTTCAAAGTTATACTCTAATGCAGTACAGGATCTGAAAAATATAAAAACTAAAAACTGAAGGCATCACTGATGCTGCTGCAGTGCTGGGTCTTGTCCAAGGGTTGCTGGTGGGGTGGCCTCCTCTCAGCTAGTCCTCTCAGGAGCCAGTGGCCTCTGAGGAGTTCAGTAGGAGTCCCATCTCTTTGCTTGTTGTAGTATGCCCTGTTTGTCTCCAGTTTTATGGCTGCATGATTTGGCCTTGAAAAATATGCATAAAATAAGTGTTTATATTCCCACTCTAACAAAAGTTGGCTTTACTCAGGGATTGCAAGCAAGAGAGAGTGAGTACAAAAGTAAGGTCAAGACAGAAGATCACACTTAAATGCACAGTCAACATATCTGTCATCAGTCAGGGTCTGTTGCTGCATTACGTTTCCAACCTACTTCTCAACTAAACTGCCAGTGGAGACTCATTGTGGCATGTTGGTCTGTGTCTTGTATACTCTGGGAGAGACCTCAGACATTGTTTCTCTCCTCCTCCCAGAGCTCATCAGGGAACTGAGCAAGGCTTTGGTTCAGTGCCAAAGTTCAAAAGTTTGGTTCAGTTCTCCTTAGCCAAGCCCTGGAGCCTGGGCTGTAGAGCACCAGCACTTTCCACTCCTCTTTTACAGGTAATGAGCTCTCAGGTGGGCTGTTTGCTTTATGTCAGCTTTGCAATAACTGGTTTAATCAACATCTTAATCCACTGTGGCTGGCTACAGCTGGAGGGAAGTAATAGACAAGATTATTAGCCCTCTGTATGGCCTCCAGGCCTGCCTACCTAGTGCTTTCCAGACCAGCACAGGTGTCCTGAATCTGGCTGAGACCTGGCTTTTCCTTTTGTTGATGGAGCCTTTCTTAGGAAAACAGCTCTCTAGAAGGTGCTTTGTGGCTTCACAGCTTCACCAAATTGCTAACTGAGGTGGTGTAGTTCATCTCCATAGGTGAAAGAGGCCTGATAACAGTGGTGACATCCTAAAGAGGCGTTGGCCTCATTATCCATGCAAATTGTGGGAGGGATATGGGACAATCTTGGTGGATTAGTCTGGGAGAAGAAGGATGGGCACCCATGCTTTCTGCTGAGGCTGTTGGAAAACACCCTTACCCTAAAGATACACTTGAGATTTCCACAGGATTGTATCACTTGGGTCATCCTACACCTTGTTTAAGAATCATTCGGGCAGTCAGCCCAAGGATGTGATCTTAAGACATGATGTGATCATAGGACTGCCTCCCTCAGCTCCTGCTGCCAGCAGGTAACATGGGCTTCTCCTGAAGGACTGACCCTTCCAGATCAAACACTGCTGCAGAGAAGACAGTGACTGATGGCTCTTTGTGGTGTTAATGCAAAGTGTGGTGGTGCAACTTCATGAGCCTCAACATGCCACTATGTTAGTGTCAAAAAATGACTATAAGAAAAAATCACTTCAGAGCTGACAGTTGTAATTTCTTTCTTCACTCCTTGCTATAAAGATAAATCCTTCCTCTCCCATCTTTTTCTGCTCATCTTTACTGAGAGGACTTGTGTCTTGAAGACATTTTTAATAGGGAGCTGGAAGCCTCCTGTTTGACGTGTGACAGGCAAAGGAAATCACTCAATGCAGAATTAACTTGACAGAGATCAGGCTGACCTGGTCCTGCAGCTGGAGCAGGTCCTGTTATGGCTCTGTCAGTAAAGAGGGATTAGACAGAAAATCTGGGGAGCCTGAGCTGGGGTTGCTCACAGAAACAGCACCAAATGATGTGGTGGCTTTTCCCAAACAGCTGGGAAAAGCCACATTGCTCTACACAGAGCCATAGGAAACAAAAAAGACACTTCTGGTTCTCCACCCATTAAGGGTATTGTAAAGAGCATGTCATAAGCCTGGAGGGTGTCTGCCACATCCCTGCCCAGGGCTGCTGCTTTGGAGCAACAAAGAATGATGAAACGAGGTGAGCAAACCATCAACTAGAAAGAAGACTAGTATTTTCTGCACAGAAAGTGGAGAAAGTGATTGAGGGTGCTTGCTAAGGCTGTATGAGGATGTCACCTTGGGTGTGCAAAGTTTCAGCTTCTCTAGACTGCAGGATGGGAAGAACTGCCCCTGAGACAGCCACTCTGCCTGAGAAAGCCCCAGAGACAGCCATGGCTGCTAGTGATCTTATGCCTGAGAACATGATGTGATGTGACATTACAGAACTGAGCTAATGAACTCCCTCCACGATGACACCAGGTAAAACTCACAGGTCATGAGACTGGGCAGCTGCTGCCTGCTCTTGGACCAGGAGCCTAAATCCTACCAGAAATACTGATTCTGGGAAGTAGGAGGCAAGAAACTTTTGAGCCTTCACTGACATCTTGGCAAAATATGGCAAATTATAAGGTTTTAAAATATGTACTAGGAATTCTATTGTGCTAATAATATTAGTGACCTTTTGGTTAGGCTGGGAAGGGCAAGGAGGAGGTTGGTGACAGCCCTACAAGAGGCCCACCAGAGCCAGTCACCGTCTTGTGCAGCAGCTGATATCAGCCCTTGTTGGGTGGTTCTGACTCAGACTCAGCAGAAGCACATCTGTGATAATTCTGTCGCTAACAGAAGTTTCTAAGCAGTGCATCTGTTATAGAGGCACTGCTTATATTTTTATGTGTGTAAAAACATAAGTGTATTACTCCAGTTCTGGACAAACTATGCAAAAGCCACAGGCAGACTAGCTGTCAGCCCAAGCACTTCAGCAGAATTGGAAAAGGGATGATGAGCTGCTGGGGACTGCACTCATTTTGCCTGGGCTCTTAGGAAACTGGTTGTTGGTGCTGTTTGTGAAGTTTATGTCAGTGCCATATTCTCAACACAAGGTAGTCCATTACATATCAGATCACAAATCAATTATGTGCAAATGCTGTGTGCCACAGAGAGACTTCTGCTCATTTCCTGTGTGAAACTGTTTGTTTATTTTCTTCAAAACCTGTAGACTGGAAATTCAGGCTTCTAAATTGAATGTAATTCATCCACCACAGCAGGATAGCTATCATATTCCCCACAAAACCATCTGCAGTAATAAAAATACAACATAAAACCCAGGCCTCACAGTGAAAAGTCCAGTTCATTTTTAAACCTTCTTCTTTGCAATAGTGATAGTCTTCACTTTCTCTCACTTACTGGTACTGAGCTCAGATATGTCTGCCACACTAGTTTAACATTCTCTTTGGAATATGAAAAATATTTGCTACCAGTGATATATTGTTATTAACCTGCCAAAGAAGGACTCCTTCCATCATATGATAGCTGCTGCTTTCTTCTGTCATTCTGAGTTTTTTAACTTCTTTGTTTATGATGGCCTGGGCACCAGAGGAAGGGAATTATTTTGAGATGCTGCAGAGTAAGATATTTCAAGGGTGTTTGGCTGTAGGAATGTTGATCTGCTGGAGGGTAGGAGGGCCAAGGCTGGGCCAAGGCCAGTTGTGTCATGTTCCACAAGATGAAGTGATGAGTCCTTCACTTGTGCCACAACTTCCCCAGGCAGTGCCACAGGCTGGGGGCAGAGGGGCTGGGAAGGGGCTCGTTGGAAAGGACCTGAAGGTGCTGGCTGACAGTGGCTGGATGAACATGAGCCACTGTGTGCCCAGGTGAATAAGAAGGCCAGTGGCATCCTGGCCTGCATCAGAAACAGTGTGGCCAGAAGGACCAGGGCAGTGATTGTCCCCCTCTGAAGGTCACAACTTGAATTCAGTTCAGTGTCCAGTTTTGGGCCCCTCACTACACAAAGGACTGGTGTCCAGAGAAGGGTAATGGAACTGGTGAAGGGTGTGGAGAATAAGTCCTATGAGGAGCAGCTCAGGGAGTTGGGCTGGTTTAGCCTGGAAAAAAAGGAGGCTCAGAGATGACCTTTTCACTCTCTACAACTGCCTAAAAGGAGTTTGTAGTGAGGAGAGGGACAGACTCCTCTTCCAAGTAATAATCTATATGACAAGAGGAAATGGCTTCAAATTGTGCCAAGGGATGTTTAGAAAAAACTTCACTAAAATGTTTGTCAGGCATTGGAACAGGGGGACTCGGGGAAGTGGTGGAGTCACTACCCCTAGAGGTATTTAAAAGATATGTAGATGTGGCTTTTAGTTTAATGGTGCATTTGGCAGTGCCAGGTTAATGGACTTTATGATCTTAGAGGTCTTTTCCAGCATAAACAATTCCATAACTATTTGTTTTAAGCATTTCCTTCCTTGACCACTCCTCAGCTGCCAGACCACAGGGCAGCATGGAGCAAGGAAGCCCCACATGAGTCTTGTTCCCACCATGGTCTGCAGAGCAGCACAAGTAACCAGTGAGAGCCCTTGCTGTCCAAATGCCTGAAACTTCACTCCTTCCTAAGGTCCTGAACTCAGCTGGGGCATCCTCACACTACAAGCTTGAAGCTTCATTGTGTCAATGGAAATTGAGTCTTTCTGGGGGAAGAAAAAGCTTTTGTTTGGGTCCATGAACATCCTCTGAGTCCAGTTCATTAGGTTTCCAGCAGCCAATTTTGCCTTGGATTTCATCAGGGATTTATCTTGATACTCTCTGGGTCATTTCCTTGGCTTTACCTGCTGGCGTCAGGACTGTGGCTAGAGGCAAATTGATTCTCTGATGTCCCTGCAAATGAATTAAAAAATCATTTCAAATACAGTTGAGAAAGGTTTTTCAGGTTCCTGTGAACAGCGACCTTTCAATGCTAAATGATTCTGGCTCCAAATATTTTCCTTGACAATACCTTGAAAATAAACACAGTCTCATAAAATCATTTAACTTGAGTAAGACTGAATGCATAATTGCTGTTCATAATAAATGAATAATCCAATGAAGGAAATTTTAGCATTAGCTCTGTTTTAATTTTCAAAATAGAAAATTATATCAAATAGGCAAATGGAATTGCTTTTCTAACACAGAAATTACAGGGATGGATTTCCCCCTCCTTTACATGGACCTGGAGTCCCTCTGGGTGAGTGTAGTATCTGTAAGGGAAGACCCTAACTTACAGGTTCATGTGTAACCAACCCCAGGCCTGCTGCAGTCAGTAGGATGTTGCCCTTCACTTTGGGATGCGCAGACTCTGAGTTTTAGATGCACATTTTCCTTTAAAGTCATTGCACACCAGTTAATTGTTTGTGTGTGTATGTGTGTGTGTATGTGGACCAGATGCACAGATTTGCAGACCCCAGAGGATTTCAATGATTTCAAAGGATGTGATGTAAAATTCTGTACACTAAATTTATTTCTTCCCATGCAACTGTGTACAATCAGTTCTAATAGGAACTAGACACTTCCTGCATGTCTGTTTTTTAATGGAATCTGCTAAGTTTTACAAGGGCCATATTTAGCTGTACATCCTCTCAACTGTTAACTGTATTATCCTTTTAAGGAAGTCATTAGCTGCTCACTAAACACTCTTCCTATAGTGGTTTTACAATGCATGCACACTGAAATGTGGTTCTCTGCAGGCTAAATATCTCTCTGTAGTAAAAGAGTTCATATGTATGTGACTGGAATAAATGAGGAGAACCTCTAAAATGTATGGCACAATTAGCAAATGATTCCTTCCTCTCTGGCCTCCAACAGCTCCTAAGACAAACTTCATATACTCAAACAATTTCCTTTTTTTAAAACATCTGATTCTAGGACTTTTGCTCATGCCACCCAGACATTATATTTTTTGCTACATTTTTTTTCAACTTGAAGGAGAGAAATGATTTTCAGATCCTGAGTGGTTCATCATTTGCAGCTGAAGCTGTTTTCTTCCATGTGCCATTCTGGACTAGCTTCCACCTTTTATCTCACACCATTCTATTAGGCTTTGCATGTTCAAAGTGGAATAATCAACTTTCAGCCTAAAAGGTCTATTTTAATTTAAAGGGGAAATAAAGCGAGGAAAACCATAAGTGAAATCTCCATGAAGAAGTTCACTGCACTTCCTCTTAATGAAAACAAACTGGAGGCTGCCTCTGGCAAATGCAAGGTTTGTTTTAATGTGAGTGTACAGGAAAGACCTTACTCCTTGAACCTGCCACAGTCCTGCTCTGTGAAGTCTGCATAAAGTTTACATGGGGGTTACAAATCAGGAAGAGAGAGCACTGAAATAAATGGTCTCTACTTCCTATGGGATAATGGCATTGTACTCTGCCAAACTACAAGTTGGATTTTTGCTGTACCTCTTATTCCCTTGAATAATCAAATACCAAGAAACTAGAATCCACATTTCTTTCTTACCTGCATCCACTTCTTTACAAAATCAAAAAATAAAGAAAAGACCCCACCAATTCTTACTTTCCAATGTATATGTTTTTGTCCTAAGTTTTGTGGTTCTTCCTCCCTCTAACCGAGACTTGTGGAAGTATGTGAGCAAGTGCCTAAACAATTTCAAGCATTCCCACATCAGGAAAACTTCCCTTTCCAACTTTGTGGGACTCTGTAGCCCCTGGAGACAGGTCAGTGGTAAGGAGAACTGCCCATTGGCTTGCATAATCCACCTACTCTGCTGTTCACTTTTGTGGACTTCTCCCACAGCAGTGGTAGACAGCAGACAAAAACAAATGGCAGAAAAATTATTCTACCTTACATTTTTGAGAGTTTTGATGTTTGGACAGTGTGTGTGCTCAGAATAGAGAAGCAACAAGGCTTAGGCTCATCCTTGGATGCTGGTGGCATTGTGACCTCAGTGTGACTTCTGCTTTGATGTTCTCTAACCAGCCCAGGGGCCAGGGAAGTGGGAAGGAGCTGGTAAGTCTTGTCTTCAGTCTGGCAAAACGACACCTCACTCTCAGCCTCTGTGAATTCAAGGGGCCACGCCACATCATTTATTCCCAAAAATGCAAATCCCAGGAGTCTGATAACTGGGAAAATCCAGAGTAAAACATGAAAAAACGTTCTAGAGAGTTTGTCCTTCATCTGCATTTTTAGGAGGTGTGATCAAACTCTCGTGGTTGTTATCCTAACATTTGGCATCCATTAAAGACAATATTTATTTTCATCATCCACATAAACAGGATCTTTCTTTTATTCCCTCCCTTCTGAAAGAAAAAAATACTGGCTGATATGTTTTTAGGAAACTAACAAGAACAAGAGTGCATACAAAGCTGGATATGTCCACTTCCCACAAAGCTCTAGTGTGTTCTGGTGTTTGTAGAACTTGGTCCTTTATGAATGAAAACAAGAGAAATTCATTTAATTCAATATGACTTAAAGCAAAGATTCCTGGAGAAACAATGTAAGAACAATGAAAAGAAAATATTAAATTTTTTACAGAAATTATGGAAATAAACTACTTTTCAAAAAGTCCCCAAGCTTCAAAAAAACTACTTTTCAAAAAAATCCCCAAGCCTCTTTTCAAAAAATAGTCAGAACTTAATTTTTTAAAAATTCTCCTACATTTTGTTTTGCTAGTTGGAGACTACATCTGTTGACAGAGCAAAGAAAATCTCAGGATGGCCATGTGTGTAGCAGACATGATTCCAGTTGCACAGAGGACTGTCATCTCCATGTTAGGCTTCCAGGGAGAACCCAAGGGCCTCATTCACAGCTTGGACCTCCCCCAAACTAGGCCCTGCATAAATTCCCTGAGACACGCACAGCCAATTTACTTTTAAGAGCAGAAATATACAACAAGTCATTATTATTATTGTTCAATAGGAAATGGATGCGGAGGGTACGGTTTTGATTAAGGAGCAGTTTACCTCTACTGCATGAAGGAATAAATGACTACACAGAGAGTGGAGCAATGGGGAAATCAGTCTTTTTGGTGGAGATCTTCAGTCTAAAAGCCAAAGTTTGTTGTTTAGGGTAAAGGCAAGACCCCTGTGTTGTGGAGCTGGTGGAGAAACCATTGTGCACTGACTCTTGGCAGATACAAAGAATGAGACCACCTTGCTTCTTGACCAGTGACTTCTGACAATACTTTTAACCAGAGCCCTTGGGCAACTGCAGGCTTGGTTACAAAAAAGGAAACAAACCACAACTTTTTTACAATGGAGGGTCACAGAGACTTTCATGATTTTTGCTGGGACCTGCTGATCAATAGACTCATAAATGACCTAGACACATACGTGGGCAGCAAGATAGGGAATTTTCTGATGATAGTAAGTATTGAGGATAGCAAGGCACCCTGCATTTGCCAGGGCAGAGTTATAAAGTTCAACCTGACGCATAAAACACACGAGATATAAACTGAACACACCTCGCCTAGTGGCAGTGCTGGTAGGTCTAGACTGCCAATGGTGTGTCGTATGCATAACTGCACTGTAAATAGATTTATTTCAGTTTATCTTTTAATTAAATTCATGTCTATAAGCTGCAAAACCCAAATACTTCCTGTGGACTCAGAAGGGCTGTGCCGGATGGAATGACGTTCTTCAGCTTTGAATCAGATCTCATGGCCAGTATGATTAAGAAAGGCTAAAACATCTGGAAAACAGCTGATGATGATGTCCCCCCAGGGGACATCATCAAAATATCCTGAAAGAATATTTTTGTTGTAGAAGCAAGGCCAGTGTTACACATACAGAAGTAATTTTTTCTTGGGAAAATAAAAATCTGTCTTCATCCAGAAGTTTTTTTCTTCTCTCTATTAAAATTCAGGGGAAAAATTGAAATAGCAATTCCTGCTTTTTCAGATAATGAAAACAAATGCCTACTAATATGTCCATATTTAGACAGGACAGCATACTTGGGGGATGTAGTCACTCATCTGGTATCAAGGGTTCCTTTGTTTGCAGAAGCAAAAATAGCATTTGAACAACCCTCATGGACACTTGGGCCTTCAAGCATAATGTAGCTGTAATTGTAAGTAGTTCAAACCCCCTTTGAAATTCATGTTGAGATTCAGCTCTTAAAAAAGTTTCTGGAGAGGCTGGCTCAGGAGGGCCTTGCAGGGTGTTGGGTGTCCATCAGCCAGATGTCCCTGAGTTCATGCCCAGAGCTGTGCCCCTGGGCAGTGCAGTGGCTCAGGCAATGGCCAGCAGCCTTCCACAAGACAGCCCTCACTAGCCTTGCCTCTTACTTGGACAGAGAGACAACTGGACATCACAAGTGCACATCAACACTCCTTCCACAAAGGAAGAGTGACCTGCTGCTCTTGTCCTTAAGGCCTGAACTCATTTCCTCCCTGGCAGAGTCAGGCACTTCCTCTTGTTCAGGGACACAGGCTCTGCTCTCCATGGCCATATGCTCATGGGATGGCACAGAGCTGGCATGTCACCAGCACAGCTGGCCAGGACAGAAGCAGCACAGCTAGACAGCTCCTTGACCTCAGTAATAAAGGCAGTAACACCTCAAAACCTTTCTGAAGAGCATTTCCACCCTTCTCACTCTCTGGCAGTCCCAATCTCCTCTCAATAGACTGGAATGCATGGGCCTGGCTCCTTCAGCTTAACAATGTGAGACCTCGGCAGCTGCTCTCTGTAAATTCTTACCTGACTCTCCAAGGACATGGAGGTCATGGGTCAGCTTCCTAGGCAGGCAGTAGGAAAAATATAAGCTGATGAGTTTTAAGATGGAGCTTGATCCTTTTAGTAAAGGACTTCAATGAGTTGTTGGGCCACTTTTTAGCAACCTGGGAGACCCAGGTTCCTAGGAAGCTATAGGCTCTGTGTTTTTCTGTCTGTATGGTACCAGCTGCATTCCCAGAGGATGACGGGTGGCATCAAACAGCTGAATCATGGAATGTTGTACAGTCACAGAAATGCTGGCCAGTGCTGTTTTCAGATATTAACCTTTGATGATGGCATTTAGTCAATCATTGCTCACACTATGGCAGCACTATGTCTCCTCCTTATTCCTCATTATGGGTATTGTCGAGTTGTCTTCTATTTCTCAGGCAGCTTTCTCTACTTCTTTTACATTTCCAAGAGGAAACCAATGAATCAATTTGCCTTAAACCAACTTTTTTTCAGCATGTTATTTCAACATGTTCCATTATATCTTGTGGTCAGCAGCCCCTTGTGCCTGCCTCCACGAGATTAAATTTTCCCTTCATGGCAGTATTAAGTTTATACAGTCCTGCCATTACCTGCTGTGTCTCCAATGTGAGTCAGGTAATTTTGGCAGAGTCTCAGAAGCAGGCATGATTGGTTGCAGCAATTTCTGGCACATGGTAAGTACCAAATTCCAACTTGCCAGAAGCAATCATCTCTTTAATGCAGTTAGTCTACATTCAAGGTAAGGGAACTGAGAACATGGCAAGGAAACTGGAGAGCCACAATCCAAAATTTTGTGTAGTTAGAGACATGAGATCCCATGCTGCAAAGATTGGACAAGATATCTAATGCTACATCACTTCAGACCCTCTTCACATCCTCATGCAGTTCTGCTGAAGCCATGAACAGTCCATGTGGCTTCTAGTATTTGGAGTTTCAGGATTTTTTGCCTGAGTTTCAAACAGTTACCAGAATGTAATGGGAAATGTGATCACAAGGGGTCCGGACTTGGTAGCTTTCCTATTTAGTTAATAAACCCATTTATTTAAACGTAGCAATTTCCTGTGGTCTGCAGCATATTTCCAGAAAGGAAACTCAAGAGCTGCTGTACAACTGCTGTCTATAAGCAGCACCACAGAAAGACAATACACAAGCCACTTTCATTTATTTCACAATTCGGAAGTAATCACACTCCTTTGTAGTCATGTGCTTTTTACTCAAAGCTCTCTGTGTACTTCCCCTCAACACAAAGTCACGTTCTGTTACTAAAATTAATGCTTCCTGAATAGTGATCTCATGCTAGAAAAGCTGGCAACACCACTGACTCAGAGCCACCCTCATACATCTCTTTACCCAGTCACCACCTTGCCAGACATCATTCTTGCCAGAACCTGCCCTAAGGTGCAAGTTGACCCATGCAGTGTCCATGCCCCAGCACCCTACCCAAGGTTCCTAATGATCTGCTTTGTTTCCAGCTCCATAGCACAGCACTCACACTATCTTTCTCCATAAAGAGGTACCCAAAAGAAGTTTTGATTCAGTGTCTCCAAGCTGAGTGTAGGCCTAATGCCCTCTTGATTTCCAACCATTAGTTAAATTCCCACCTGGTACTTCAGTGGTGTTTATTTAAAACAATAACAAACTCTCAAAACAGTGTAGCATCCTGTTGTCCAAAGCCAATCCATTTATGAAGAAGAGCATCATCACTCAAGACTACAAAAATAAATAGAAAAGGATAGTTACTTGGGGTATGTTACAACTGGTTGCCAGCTCCAGGCAGCTCGTGCTGCGCCATCAGACTTCTCAGAGTTCATCCCTATAACACCGATTAAATCAGTTGTCAGTAATCTGGCTAAAGATGGCCTGTGGGGATGAGTTAAAACAGGGTAAAAAAAAATACAGCAATAAAGGAAAGTGAATCTGAGAAATTATGCATAACAGTAAACAGCAAGAAACCTGGCTCCTCTTTTCAACACCATAAACGGTTATGAAAATTCATGTGATCATTATAGGGGTGGAGGGAGCGCACACAGGAATAATCAAATACTTACAATCCAAATTCTTGCAGATTTCAGCTGCTAATGCAGGCACTGCTGTGCCGACTTCTCATCTTGCTGGCCCTGGGTGAGCCTACACTCCAAAGTACAGGGTAGTTTGGCATGGGAAAGTCTGGAAAGGGATCTAGAAAACATGTTTGCAAAGATATTATTTAAGACACAGAAATTCAAACTAGCAAATTTGTGGTCATATTTTATCGTAATACTTGTATTTATTGCTTACACAGAAAATGGACTAATTAACAATTCTTCCTGAATCCACAGTAACTGAAACTATTTGCACTGCCCTGGGTATGCACAGTGACTCTGAAGCCAAGCTGAAGTTTGAATTTCTAGCCAAGGCTTTTCACTGAGACCTTTGCCAGTGCAGGCTTTGGAGTGAAACAATCTCCCCATCCTTCTATGGAAAGACTATCTCTTAATCCCTGAATATCTCATATCCTCTCTTCTGTTCCCTGTTGTTCCCACACCATCTGTGCACATGCTTCCATCAAGACTTATGATTCCTTGCCAGTGGCAAATACTCCTGATGAGGAACTGATGGGAGTAAGCAGAGCAGGTCCCAACTGAAGGGAAAAATATCGCCCAGAGTCAAGCACCTGAGGCCAGCCCCAGTCTTACCCACACTGCTGGATACAAACAAGACACCTCATTCAGGCTGGCTAGTAGTGAGGCAGGAGCAGGTTAGGTACCTGCAGACTTCCACAGGCTGCTGTGGTGGGCACCCAGCTGAGCAGGTCCTGCCTCCATCCATCCCAGCAGCCACAGACAGGGTGTGCTCACCCACAGCAGCTGGAGGTGCTCAGAGCTGGGGATGAGCAAGCATGCCAGTAGCCTAGAAGTTGGAAAAATATTGACACATGGATGGACTTTAATTTCTGCAGGCAAACTCTAAATATCACTCCATTGAGGGCAATTGCATACTGTTCCTGCTTTTCCAATTAGTCTGAGGTAATTTCATTGGAAAGCGTTTAGATGCTCAGGTGGGGGTTTTTGTGGTTTTCTCTGAAGCATGGACTGGGAGGGACTTTTAACTGGTTTCTGAGGGTTCCTCCAAGGAGCTCCATGGGCAGAGCGTCTGAAGGCTGCTGAGCATCACTGTGTGGATGCTGTTTAACATACATGTGGTGTTAGCAGTGCTATCCCTCCATACACAGCAGAGCAGGCTGTCTTTCATCTGCCTTTCCAAGCCATCACAGCATTTTTTTTCTGCTTTTAGCCTTAGAAAAGATTGGAATAATTTCTCTGAGGGCAGCTTGGTTATGGATCTAAACCTTAGCTTCATTTGGTGTAGGAATCCGAACAAAAGGAAAGTGGCATTACAGAAAACTTGTCTTCATACAATCATAGCTGTCTTCCCTTCTTCTCAGGCTTAGGATTTGTATTTCAGTTAACTCTGCATTTCTAACTGTCTTTTTGATTTAACAGGATTGACAGAGAAGAGCTGTCATAAATTGTTTCACCATCCTTTTTTTTTAAAATTCTAAATCAAACAAACTTTGGAGGAAACTTTTACAAACAAAAAAAAAATCTTTAATGAAACTTGGAGAACTGTCTTGTCCCAGTTTCACACTGATTTCTGGAGCAGTCACTCACACATAAAAATATGAGTGTAAAATGCTGAACAGGATTTGGTTCAGGAAAACTTCATCTAACCTCTGAAGAAAGTATGTCAAGAAAAGTATGTTTATATTACGAATGCTAAATATAAATATAAATAGAAATATAAGATTTTTCAGGCCAATATTAATACCCAGAATGTTAAAAGGTGGTCCACTGTGTCCATTTCATGCAATAGAAAAACTGACAAGTGATTGCTGCTACCATTTTCCTCATGCTTGTGTCCAAATCACCTCCTCTGTTTGCAAATGCTTTGGGAGAGGTTGCTTAAGAAGAGGTGTGAAGTAAAACCCAGCTCATAAGACATTAACACTTGTTGTCTCCAGAAGAGCAAGGACAATGACAATTAGATTTGGCCATTGACAATGGAGCAGCTAATCACCAAAGCTAAAATCAGATTACCCAAAATGAAAATCTTGCCTGGCTGCAGCTGAGTTTCAGATGTTCTTATTGTAAGTGTACCAAGAGGAATTGCAATCCTGTTATTCAGACAAGGACCAAAAGCCCAAATCAAATACCAGACAGATTAAACTGTGGCTTCCCAAGTCCCCTCCCTCCTGCTGAGCCCAGAGCCAGGCACTGCCCTTCTTTGGCCACCTCCTGCCAGGCACTGTCTTTGGCTCTCCACCAGCACCCTCTGAGCCAACTCACAACACCCAACCTGCAGATCCAGTTTAAAAGACAATGTAAATGCAAACTGAAAACTTTTTGTCTCATTGGTCTCTTGAGCTTTTCCATTCTTTGTGTTCACACATTGATTGCAAGATGGCACACAAATTCTACAATAAATTTTATCCTCTGCTGGACAGGCATGCTGCGGTCAGAGATGGTGCAATATCATGTTGGCAAACATTTGGGCTCCTTGGTATTTTTGTAAATTTATTAATATTCAGCCAAAGTTTGCAGAAGGGTTTAACTAAAAGGTCAATGAAAGAATATCTGCATATTGTAAATCTAATAATCAGAGAAGATGTAATTTGTGTAAATTTGTAAAAAAGCCAAAGTAAACACGTTAAAGAAATTGCTCATATATCTGAGGCTAGAAGTGGGGTAATAAAAATAGAAATTATGTACACAGGACCTATTGTGGTATAGAAACTTAACCTCAACATATTGATTGAAGCAGTTCTTTTCCCTGAATTAATATATGCCTACAAGTGAGTATTTGTTTTAGGAAAGTTAAATAGAAAGGCCATGAATAAATATAAAGGCTGAGATGAAATAGCCATCTGGACTACATTAGTCCAAAATGCATAATTGAAGCAAAGAGAGCATACATCCTTTGATCCAGTCACGCACAACTGAAATGAAAGTCAATGGGCAATTCCTCTTATCAAATCGTCGGAGAAGAGTTTGCAGCACATGTGAGTGAGAGGGACCACTGGAGACATCCAGCTGGGGCCACCTCTGCAGCAGAAGGACTCCAGGAACACAGCCACAGGTGTCCTCGTATCTGGTGCTAAATCAGGCCAGGACTTCAGTGCAAGTTCTAGCTAGGCTTACGTTTAAACTGCTAAATCCATGTGTCCAGCCTTGGCATCTCTGCAGTTTCTGCACAATTAGCAGCAGAACTATATGGCAGGGCAAGATTGAGCTTGGCTCTGTGCAGCTGGAAGAGGTGGGGTGGCGTTGCAGTGCCCCATTCAGCCATGGTGGGGACACCCAGTGTCCCGTAGTGAGCGAGGCTGGGCAGCCAAACAAGGAAACATCAGCCCCTTTTAATCCAGATTGGTCTTGCAAGCAATGGCATGGAGAGGGGGCATGCAGTGTTGTCCTGCTGCCTTAGAGTATCCTCCATTTGGTTAAAGGTGAGGACATGGGAAAGGGATTGCCAAAAAATAATTATGGGAATGACAGCCTGTACTTCCAGAGCTTGAATTCTGCCTCAGCCTTTGAATCCAGGGCTGGCTCTGGTTTTCCAAAGTGCACAGATGCATCTAACATTAAGGTGAAGGAGCGGACGGAATTGAGGTCATTGAATAGGATTTGTAACCTAACACTGAAATCCCAGAAAACTCCTGAATGAGCTATAAACTAATCAGAAACTGCCTTCAGTAAGCTCTACTTCTCTGAGCACCTCCTTGCCCAGGCCATTAACAGCCCACCATCGAACCGAAGCCTAGAGCAGGTGGCTCTGCCTCCTGGCTCCTGGGTCTCTTGGTCAAAGATCATCTCTTTGTCAGGGCAACAAGTACCCCTGGTCCTAGATCAACAGTGTTGTGCTGGCAGAAGTCCAGTGTCTAAGCATAAGGAACTTTTCACTGCTGTAGATGGCTTGAGGGAACCGACTAGGGGGACAGGGAGTGGCAGGGGGCTGGTAGTCAGGATATAGCAGGGGGCCAGGAGGCAGCAGCATCTGCTCAAGAGCCAAGCAGGAATAAGATGCCTGTTGATTTGGTGATGGGCAGCACACTGCCCGAGTGAGGAGACAGCAGTGCTCAGGAAAGCAAAGCTTGCTCAAGGCAACCTCTGATTAGTTTTTTGCTTACTCAGGAGCTAGCTGGGATTTCAACAGCTGGTTCAACCACAGTGAACCAAACTGTCTCCTAGCAGAGCCCTGTTTGGAAAGGGAGAAGAAGAAATTTAGTTGAATCCAAGGAAATAATTTTTCAAGATCCCATTGTCAACCGCCAGCCTCCTGAATAGCTTTTCCATTTCTCCTGTGCTCCTCAGTTCTGTGCCTGTGGTTAATGTGATGGGTTTATGAACAGCCCTTCTGTGCCGAGAACAACAGCTCTGTGACCAACAGCATAATATTATCTAATAATCTTTCTTCATTATTTTACCAGCTCACAGAGCAAGGGAAATTATATGTAATTGTTCATATATATATATACACACATACCTATATATATGTATGTATTTTCTGGCATTACAACATGAAATATTCATGTGGAGAGTTTTTCCATTATTTCCCAAGCTCAAGCAGAAATGTCTTAGATGGGTTTGTCTGACTGGCATTATGTAGATAATGTTATAGTTTTTAAAGGATTGAGATGCTAATTCCAGGAAAAAAATAATAATTAAAAAAATATAATAATAATAATAAAAAAAAACAATGCCAGAGCCTGCTGATTCTGAGAGTGGGAAACTTTTAAAAGTTAAATTTTCAAATCCTTAAGAAAACTCTTCATTGAGTAACTTCCAGAATGAGACGGACCCATTCCAACTAGTTCTGTTATGCAGTGGCAAGACTGCCTGAGTAATTGAGAGATGTCCTTGATATGGCTCTCTAAATGCTATCAAAAATTATATAACAAGTCCTGTGACATACTGGTCATGATGGATGCTCTTTGGTAACAACCACCAGTCAAGTGAATGTGTGTGCTCTCTTCCAGTTAGTTAGGAAAGTCCGTGTGCCAGGCCATTATAAACTGAGTACAGACCCAGCAGTAAAGAAAGGGCAGCTGAAAAAATACACTATGCCTTTGAATAACAGATCTGAGTCCTGACAGCTCCCTTATTTAAATCAAATCTCCAAGCTAGAAAATAAGATGAAACAAGTTTTCTCTCAGGGACTGCATCACCCACTATTCTGTCCATCCTCTCACTGGAGGATGTCTTCCCCCTGTCCTCAACCCTTTGGAAGAACACTTTTTTTTTTTTTTTTTTTTTTTTTTTTTTTTTTTTTTTTTTTTTTTTTTTCATTTGCATATCACTATATTAAATGAATAAAACTCGCACAAGAGTTCAGAAGAAAAGAGGATGCCCCATATCCCAAGCACTCCTCTTTCCCACGCAGCATGGCCACCCTCCTGCACTGTCCATCTGCCAAGTAAAACTCAACATCTTGGAGACAAATAGCAAGGGGGAAAGATTTTTCATGAGAAATGGTGAATTTTCAGAGCAAACACTATGTTCATATTTGTCAGGAACAAAAAGTACCATTTATAGCCACGTGCGGCTGAATATAAATGAGTTTGCACAGCTGAGTTAACTTTAACCCTGCTGGGGAGGAAGAGATTTAGCTTAACTGGAAAACCCCACATGAGATTTCCCTAGCCACAGCCCCATGCACTCCTATACTGGCCCTTTTGGTCACACCACTGTAACCTGCCAGCAGCCTGAAAGATTTGTAAAAGAAACACCAGACTCCAGGACCAGGGGAAAGATATACAGTTGAACATTTTTTCCACCCAAACAAATCCAAGCCCAAATGTATTTGCAAACCTACCAGGAAAGCCCTTATCCAGACTTCATTGTGGTTCCATGAAATCTGAATATATTGTCTGAAAATAATGTCAGGGTGACCCATCTGCAACAGGAAGGGTGAAGTCAGAGGGCGAGGTAAACAAACACAATTGCTACCTTTTGTCCCATTTCCGAGCCAGTCTCTCAGGGTCTATAGTTTCTCATCTAGAGATGTGGCTTCAAGTTCCTGCTCTGACCCACCTATTCCTATAGGTGTTTCTGATGGAGCTGGCTGGTTTCTTGGCCTGCTCTAGCACTCACAGCACCTCTGTCCTCCCTGAGGTAGCTGACTCTTTTCCTTGGTCAACAAGACCCTGTTTCACTCCTGCAGCCTCCCACTCAAGCCTGGTTTGGGGCCCCCTGGTAGGACTCCCCATTGCTGATGTGGATCTGTGTGAGAGAGAGGATGTCTGCATGTGACAGTGGCTGAGCGTGCCACTTGCTGCCTCCATGCCCTCGTGGGGAAGCCCAGGGGTCTCTCTGATGAGGATCAAGCTCTGCCACTTTCTTCATCATTTGTCGAGGAACAGCTGGAGATACTCAGGACACACTCTGATCAGCTGATATGGACTATCAGTCAAACACAGGCTGCCAGAGGAAAGATTAAGAGATAGAAAAGAAGGGGAAAACAATATATCTGGGATTTGTCCTCTTTCCACCCAGTGCATGATGCCTGAGTTGAGTTTCAAGGCTTTGTACATGTGCCTGGCTGCCAGCTGAGAGCAGGAGCAGCAGCTGGGCTGTGACATCCTGCAGTGCTGGGGGTGCACAAGCTCCAGAGCAGTGGGAAGATAGGAGGTCCCAAACTTTCCAGGCATGGCTCTGGCTGGGCCCACTCAGGAAGGCAGCAGCTGCCCTACAAGGAAAGGTGTGGCTGTAGGCTGGGAGAGCTGATGCAGTCATCCCTGTTGTGCTGGTAGGTCTGATGTTGTTGGGGGACATTGATCTCTGATATCGGACAAGGCACCAGATGACAACCTTGCATTGAGCAACTTCTTCCCCCCTGCCCCCTCAGTGAGAAACAGGTTTGAAAGAGAACATCTTCAGGATAGTGCATCTTCTAGTTCATCCTTTGAGTCAAAGCTAGTCAATTGCGGGTGTAAATAGGCAACCTGAGTAACTTGGACTTAGAATTCACTTGGATGGGTGAGTACGTGGGTGGATGGATGGATCCACCTTTGTTAAAGCTTCCCTGGCCTTGGTAGCCTTGTCCTAGATCAGCAGCTGTCCACATCTGGATCTTGCTTGCTGACAGCTGGAAAGACTGAAACAGGCTGTGATTCACCTAAGAGTTGGACAGGATGATCCTTCTGGGTCACTTCCAACTCAGAATATATGATTCTGATGGAGGAGCTTCTCCAGATTTTTAGTCTGTCCAAGGCCATTTCAACATCAACCAATTTCTTAAAGTACATGCAATCCCCGGAGGGAAGGTGGAGCCCTGGACTCAGCAGGGGAGCTGGCAGGCACGTGTTTAGTCCTTGATCCCAAATCAAGAGAATAAATGCAGGAAAGCAAAGAAAAGTTTTCCACAGGAAAAAGGGAGGGGGAAGAGTCAACTTGCACACATTTTTACATCGAGATGCACTTGTCAAGAGCCATGAAACCAACACTTCACTAAGAAAGCAGAAGCCGTGAAGGGCTCATTTGCTGACAGGCTCAGTCTCCCGTGGCTGTTGAACTCGAGACCTACAGGGAAGTGAAGTACAATCATTTATATTGTTCAAAAAAACCACTGGGCTTTATCAGAGCCTGCCACAGGAGTACAGACACCTACAGATCTGGGAGTGTAGCTCAGATCAATGGCAAGACTAGAAAGGAGGGAAAACTTCCCTGGGGGTATTGAAAGCAAAACAGCCCCCCCAATCTTCAAAGGCAGCTTAGCAAGAGAAACAGATCCCACAAGCTGATTTCTGCAGGCACTGCTTATCTTTTCCAGTGCTGGAGGTTTCACACTTTAAAGACTCACTTCCTCTACAGTGCTCACACAACATCAATATAATATTTCCCCTTCCTCCCTGGTGTCTTCCAGTCTCCCATGTCTTACCCAGATCACAAACACTGTTTGTGGGCTCTTCTGCAGAGTCACTCCTTCTCATGGACAAACAACAAATAACTGCAAATCATTCCCAAGGTTTGTTTTCCCAGTGCTGCCAGATTTTTTCAAGACATTTTATAAAAACCATGCAAAATGACTCGTCCTGACCCATGGGCAGCAATGCCTGTAGCTCATGGCAAGGCAGCTGTTAACAGCAGCCTGCTGTTCTCTCCTCTCCCATTCCACCTATTCAGGTCTCTGTCTGTCTGTCCCTGCCTGGTCTGTCCACGCACAGCCCCAGGCTTTTGGGCAGTCAGGAGTCTGGCAGAGGTGGCATGAGAAACCAGACAAAAACCCTGCTCTTCATCCCTTCACATGCATCCATGAAAATGGTACAGATAGTAGTCCTGATATGTTCCTTGTTTTCAGAATGCTGTCATGGTCTGGGAATGCACAGCTCTGCATCTTTCTAAGCCATCCTTCCTTTAAAGAAAGTTGAAAGCCCGCTGTTTTGCATGTCATGTGCAGAGACAGGCAGAACAGACTGGGTCCTCTGCAGAAGAAAGACAATACAAGAAAATTAGTAACATTTGGGGCGATTTTACCCAACATATTAAGAGCTGTAGTTCTGACAAAAGACAAATTGCCAGTAACTGAAGATGGCATAACAAGAAGAACCTAAAATATCCTATGCATGTATGTTGGCTCAGTAAATTATCTAATTTCTGGTTTTTCTATCTTTGGTCCCTGCCTATCCACAGCACTACTTCATGCAATAATAAAATGTTTTCTAAATAAAGCTCCAAGCCCAAAGACCCCATTTTGGGTAAATTAACGGAAGTAAACAAGCAAGTAGCTAACTGGAGCTAATTATATATCTGCCAGCAGCCTTGCTTTTAAGCACCTTACAGGTGAACATTTTAATTACTTAATGTGCTCTATTGTTCTTGATTTAGATATAAGAAAAATAACATTGATCCAATCCTTTTTTTATTTTTACACACTGGAATTGGAAGGCAAGTGGCTTTGTAAGGGGATTATGCATGCATTAATCCTCTTTAGCTATGATAAAGTTCTCTGTTTCCTAGTGAGGTTGTTTAACCCTCTTCTAACAGCTGAAGGAAGCTGGAGAAGATGAGTTACAGCTTGGGAGAGTCAAAAGCAGAAAGAAAGAAACATTTGTTTCCTATATTTTGCCTTGCTGAATATTGCTTATCAAAATAGTAGGAATAGTCTCAAATTTACAAAGTCCTGTAAGAAAGCAGGTGAATGTCATTCCAGCATGGAACCCTTTGTTTCCTTTTTTATGCTGTAAAGGGCTCAGAGTATCAGCAGCATCCTAAAGGCACACTATCAGGAAGGGGGGTGACATGTAATTCCCATCTCATCAGGTGGAATTATCCATTGCTGAGGTAGAGTATTCCTGCATCTAGAAAACAGCATCATGCTATGAGGACCAATGGGGAAAAGAGATGCATGCCTCAAATCAGTGGAGCACCAGGAGCATGTACCTGGACTCATCTTTTGTAATTTGGGTGCTTGCAGGAGGTGATGCAATGTGAAGGCTGGTGTAGCTACCCGCCTGCTGTCAGCAGAGAAGGCTCCTTTGGAGGGCACCTGCAACTTTAGAGAATGATTAAACCATCTAGAAACTCCCTTGCTCTCTGAAGGTGCCTGTAGAATATTCTTGACTGGCAAGGAAGCCTATGGGGACTCTGCACCTAATGAAGGCTCTTCTGTGGATTGTCTTGAGTGGAGATGAATCCAAGCATCCCATCCTGCTGCTGCATGACGGGAAATTACATGGTTGCTGAGGGAGAAGAGTGAAAGGTCATTGTTAGGGGAGCAGAACAGAGGCTGATCCAGACTGTCACTAGGACACATCTGTCACCCACTCAATGCTGAAGCCTTGTGGGACCATATTAGGTAGATAGTGATAGGAAGGATAGAGATGTGCCAGGAACTCAGCTCAGAAACAAAGGCTTTATTTTAGTTCCTTTTTCTTTTCACTTTAAAATGGCTTTTATCCTCTTATCAAGTTCAAAAAGTAATTAGTCCTTAATGAAAGATCTCTGATGCGTCAAGGCAGAAGAGCATGGCTGATGAAAACAAATACCAGGGTCTGACAAGTTCAAGAACAGTATTTAAAAAGCAGAAATTAAAACTTTTTAACCTGGTAAAAACACTTGGGTCATCATTTCTTTAATTCTTGCTATAACAAAACAGGGAACATCCTGATGCAAAGATCAGCTCACTCAGCAACTACAATAAATGCAAAACCAAAACCAATAGGGCCTTAAGGTCCTGGTGTCAGTGGCAGGCCTTTATCAAATTATCCACTCTTACAAATTAGTTTCTTCATACAGGAAGGCATTGTATGCCTGGGTAAAAAACCCACAGCAAACAGGTTTCTCTGGAGCTGTCCATCCAAGAACTGTACACAACACTGCGGGTGGGGTCTCAGCAGAGCACAGCAGAGGGGCAGAATCCTCTCCCTTGCCCTGCTGGTCATGCTGCTTTGGATGCAGCCCAGGACACATTTCCCTTTCTGGGCTGCGAGCCCACATTGCTGGGTCATGTCCAGTTTTTCATTCACCCTACCCCCCAAGTCCTCCTCCACAGGGCTGCTCTGAAAGAGTTCTCCCAGTTTGTATGCAAGATCTTCTACTCTGCCCTATGTGTGTTGATCCACATTTAGCAAACCCTAATTTTACAACAGCCAAGGCACTGGCCATAAAAGCTCACTGGAAAAGGTAGGTAAATTGAAGTAAGCCAGTGAAACAAAATGAAATGAAGATCAGAATATAAGAATGGAGGTGGTATCATCCTGTTGCATTTTACACTATATTTTCATTTTTAAGGACTAAGAGATGTGGATAACATTCATAGATTTACTACACAAGCCCTTTTTTAGGAAGTCCCATGGTAATTTTCAGGTAACAACATGGAACCCAAAGGTCTGGGATTTTACTCTTCTCTTTGTCTTCAGCTTCCTGAGGAAATGTAGACAAGTGACTTACCCTTTGTCCCTATTTCTATTCTTTAACGTGAACATACTGGCCACTCCCCCCATCAAGTTTGCAATGACCTATGCATTGTTTCAAAGAAATTCCTTCAACATGGAAGTGGTACAAGAAAAAAACAAAACTCTACAGCATGAAAGATCATTACTGGTAATCATGTTACCATCCCTGTGAGAAGCACTGGGTCTGAATGAACAGCGTGTGCTGCTGAAACCCAGAGTCGCCAAGTGGAACATTTCACCCTGAGAGATATTTTGGGATGTTTAGAGAACATGTCACCAGGAAATTGCAATTCAGCTCTATCTGGTTTCCCCGGCCCAACCTCTGTCCTGCAATTCCAGATGCATTTTAAATGTGGGCAAACGGAATGCATAGATGTGGATTTGGGAGCCAAATATGGCAAAGTCAGCAAAAGGGCAGAAATAATAGTATTTAAAATGTTACAAGCATCATTTTGCATCACCTACAACCCTTACAGCACATAAATAAGAAAAAACCACAACCCTGAATGTCTCAGCTAATGTAATAAAAGGTCTTGGTTTTCTGCCAGGTTATTTATTTGATTAATGGAAAAATATGACTCTTAGCAACATCTTTCACTGTATTCTTTTTGCTCTCCATTAAGTACTGAAGTCAGGCTACAACAAAAACCAATACAGGCTTACCTATATTAGTGGCCACACTATGCAGAACCAGACTGAGAAGAGCAAGGACACTATTTCCTCCTGCAAGGAATGATGATTGCAATTTCTTCTTCCAGCTGACCATATAAAAGTTAAATTATGTTTTTTTTCCTCAATAGCCATCTTAGTGTTAATAGATAGAAGTCATAGTAATTGGTACAAGCTGGGTACCTTGTTGAGGTTTGCGACCAGAAGGATTTTCCAAATCTTTAGAAAAAAATGACACTTCAAGGAGAAATGCGAATTCTTTGCAGATGGTATGAAGATCTGAATGCTTGCTGATAAATACTCCGAGTCATCCAAAACTCTGAGCCACATAAACACATGAAGCAATAACAATCTGCACGCAGTGGCTTCCCTGTCCCAAAGAGATTGGCAAGGATAAGGGACAGGCTCATCTGAGCAAAGAGAATAACTCACAACTTCATGGCTACAGCCACAAACTCAAGGGAATGGGCAGCACCAGAGATCATGCCCTGGTTCAGCTGAGTTCCTGGGAGCAAAAACCAAACCACCTTTTCAAACAGCAGTCATCCTATCCCTCCCAGTGCCCTGCACAAAGGCCAGTGGGAACAGGAAGAAAGCCATAAGAACCCTGCCCAGAGCTTCATCCCATAGATCCTCAGCAGAAAAGAGTACTCCCTTCAAATGTGGAAGGTACTCAGACAAGAAATTGGTAGTCTGTGTATGGTGGAAACCAGAAGTCTATTGCTCTTGCTCTCCAAAGACTAGAGCTATCATTTAATGCTTTAAATAAGTCTTCTCAAAGCTACTAATTTGATTTTATTTTGCTTTGGTTATTCTCTAGCAAGTCTTGACAACAGGGCCACTTTGCAGGACTGTGCACATGGCACTTGTAATTAAAGTCAACGGGAGTTATGAAATCTTTAAAACCAAGCCTGGGTGGCTAAAGCCAGTAGCCCAAAATTAGAAGCAACATTTGAAAATCCAGGTCACATTCTTTGTGTGCTTGTGTTACAGCATCACCTAGGGGCTGCAACTGAGATTAATGCTTACTCCTGGACCTTCCAAGGCTACTACAGGCTTGGATGCTTCCATATGTTCAGTTCCAATGTGCTGTAGTCATTGTCACAGAGACTGTACTGAACCAGGCTCTGAGCTTTTTGATGAGAAAGTTCATCTGGTAGATTTGTATGTACATATACAAATGCACACAACTATTTCATGCATTGTTTTTTGAGCAAGAACCACTGAAATGCTGAACTAGAGGGCACAGCAGTAGTAGAACATACTTTGGATCACAGCCACAGGAATGCTGCTGCTGTAAATTCCCCTACTCTAAAAACATTAAATAAGCCATCCAGTTATTTTATGATCATCTGAAAACTGAGATCCTCAAAAACTATGAAAATTGAACCCATGTGCATCCTTAGTATAGTCTGGCACTCACATTGTTGCTGATTATAGGAATTCAATGTTTACAATTTGCATTCTTTCCCACACTTCTTTTTTTTTTTCTGCATGGAAGTAAAAACTCGCTTCGTCTTACCATAATATAATTTAGACTGTTGAGGGCAAGACTGCTCCTTTGTGAGAAAAACAAAATCCATGCATGAGAGACCAATTCTTGTCTTTCACTGAGAAATGATGGAAATAGAAGATGATACAGTTCAAATTAAAGACAGAGGAAGGAGATGGTAATAAAAATTGACACCTCAAATTTCCAAAATCTCTTGAGATAATCATGACTTGGACTCAGAGTATGAAGGAATATAATAAATTTTGCTGAACAGCTGTCCAAAGTGAACAGAGACATCACAAACATTCAACAGAAGACTTGTGCAGGATCTACTCTTTGTGATGTTCTTCAGATGGATAGTGTAATTGCTAAAAGCAACAGCAAATGTAGAATCACCCAGAAACAAACAAATAAACAAACCAAACAAAAGTACTTTTTCCAGACCCAAAATGGGTTCCTAGAGCCACCTTCATGGTTTATGCATACAGCTCTCATGTACAGGCAGGTTACTGGCTTCATTGGTACAATATAAAACCTGAGCAAGTATGAAAGCCTACTTATCATCTTCACACTGCCAATGGTAAGCCCTCTGGCCCCAGCTGTGCTGACATGTCTGAAAGGTGTATCACTTAGTCCAAAAAAAGCTGGAAGTAGCAGAGCCTGACTATCAGCTGGCTTCAGGGGCGGCTCATACAAATTAAAGCAGCACAAGGGAAGGCACCTGGGGTGCACCTGCAGCTACAGCACTGACAGATGACTGAGAAGGCATAAAGCTAACAGACCATGGACACTGCTGAGCATAAGCCAGGAGGCTGGTTGTCCTTGTACTTTTCAGTCCACTGTATGAAGAGCTTATGGGTTTCTAGTCCTACTTTCTTTGAGCAATATTTAAGTGCCCAATTCCAGACCAGCCACGCTAAAGCAAAAGTGAATAACATGGGCAGGTTGTTTGTCCAAAACACATCTCCACTCAACTGGGAAACTGCACCTTTAGGGAACTACTTGAATTTGCTGAATTAGGACCGAGGCCTGCCATGTCTCCAGAGAACAAAACTGTGGTGTGGATAAGAAGGCAGATCATACCTGCAGACATAGGGAGCGAGAGTACTGCAGGAGGTATTTTGAGCATACAAAAAATAAAATCAGCTCAGAAACCTCTGGTTAAACCTAATTGTGTATTCCCTAGAGTACTCCAGCATATACCAGAGGGAACAAATGGCTCAGAATAGTGCATTGCTCCATGCATACATTAAAAGGATGTAGCTGAATGTGAGCACTCAGACACTAAAGTAGGCACACCAACACCTATTTCAAACACAAAGCCTTTGGCTCCAGCTTCTAGTCTGGGCGAAATCATATGATCTTAATAGTGTGCAAGTTGTGCCACAGCATGACTGAGCACAAATAAAGCCAGTAGACCCATCTGACACTGATGATTAAGCTCCACCCTCAACAGCAACTACCAAGACATAAAACAAAGATTGGTAGTTCAAATGTAGTGGACCTCCATGCTTAAAAAGGAGCACATTTTTAAAGTGTTGCTTCTTAAACAAAGTTTTTTCTACTTTTACATTTTTTTCCAAGTATTTTTAATGCTTTAATGAAGAATGAAAACATAAACACCCTCCCCATCCCCTTCTCCAATGTCATAAGCAGTGTTTTGAGAGAAGTGGCTCCTATAAAATTTTAAATCAGGTATTTTCCCACCATTCAGAAGAGGTTTAGAAACTGAACACTTGACTTTTAGGTGTTCTTCCCAGACTACAAGCTTAAGTCCTTAAGTTAGGCTACCCCTAACTTTACTACAACCTCAAAATATATGGCCTCTCTGTAAACCATTCAAAATGGCAAGTCATGTTGAAAAGGAAAGGAAAGCCCTTCCCAGCAAATCAGAAAGTCCCAGTATTCAATGTCTGTATGGAGAAGGAACTGAAGAAGAAAAGGAAAGCTATGCTGCTTTACAAACTACACATCTGGCTTTGAGGAGCAATCAGCAGCTCACAATAGGTTTCAGGTATAACAGAACTGGAAACTGCTTTGGCCTCCACTGCTGAGAGTTCCCACAACAGCAAAGTGTTTTAGACACTCAGTGGCACCTTTATACTGGCTGTTTACTTGCTGACTGCCTGTCCTACAGTCCTGGTACAGGAGGCCTTCTTTCTTCCTTGGTCTGTCATGAGACCATCTTGCAACTCAGCTCTCCCCATCCAATAATAAATAAAACCCAAAAATAACAAGACAAGAACTTATCCTGTACACTAGAAAAACTTCAGATAGGATAATGTAACTGTTCTTGCTATCAGATCTGCTGCTCCAAAATAATAAATTACAGCAAAACCTCAGAGTGCACTGTAGGCTGCTCAGGAATGACTGCATTTGTCAAAATGCATTTACTTAGAATAAAACATAACAGTTTCTAAAGACAGTATGTCATAATTTCCTATGCCTTACAGGTACAGACAAACACACATACTGGTGACATGGGTTGATTTACTCAATTATTGCAAAATACATTGCTTTGCAATCAATACAGAGCAATTCTATTCAAAATTATTAAATATGCGTAACATCTGTGTCCTCTTGTGATAATAAAGAAAAAATAAAGTTTTAACAGCTGGAACAAGTGATGATCTTCACAGAAGAGTAACAAAAGAATTGGTCGAAACCATGCTCAAAATTTTAATTAGATGTGGTGTATGATCTATGCAGCAACATGACAACTGAAGTTCAGTGCTCAACCTCTTGCTTGTACACCTCTACTTTAAAACTCTCCATTTTTATTTAATCTACTACCTAAGGTTCTTGCCACTACCCTCTGCTTATACCACACTGCCTCAAATTAGCCTCCCTTCAATGACTGACATTGATGGACAGCCTCTGGAGGGCCAATTCCAATCTCTCCATAGCAGCATGGGACATCACTGGAGGACAGAGAAAGGGAAAAACATCAGAAGCAGGAAAGTAGGAATGAGAGGCTGTGACAGAACAAGCAGTTCAAAACAGGACAGTGCATGACTGTTACAAAACACTGTTCAAGCAGCAGAAATCACACATGGATGCTTGTTGTTAAACAGCTCAGTGATTTGTCATTATAGGTGTTACAATATACAGAATTCAGCAACAGCACGGTAATTGATAAAACTGAGATCACTAATTTTACAGCAGTGATCAAAAGCACCTTTCCAATGTGTGCAAAGCTCACATCCAAAGTGATGGGCTGAAAATACAGTTGTCAGTCAGGGGAGGACTTGTGAGAACACATGTGAATTCCAGCCAGAACTGCTGATAGAGGAGACAAAGTGTCATTTACCAAGCAGCATTTGAATAGTTTACTTAAGTTTCCCTTGTCCCTAGCCATGCCTCTTTTAAAGTAAAGTAAGAAAAAACCCCAACATACCCAAGCAAAAAAACCCCCAAAAACCCAAAAAACCTCAAAACAACAACCAAACCCCCCAAAGAAAACAAGAAAACCCAGCATCCTCCCAACCCCCCCAAAGCAAAAATCACACAACAACCAAAAGAACCAAATCAAACACAAATGTTTAAAATAAAAAGACTTAATTGGAAATAACTTAAATGTGTTGTCAAACAACATTTCTTCAAGGCCAAGCTGTTGTAATAGTATACAGAAGTCAGCTTCCAACAAGATGACACCTCAATATTTCTCTTTCCAATATTTTTAGGGGGCAGTTCAGCAATGTGCGCACCAGGTCTGCATTTATGAAAACGTGTGCTTGTCCCCACAGGAAGGTAGATGTTGTACTTCAGCATCTGTTTACACAGGAAAGCTTTGTATACATAGTTGGTGTCTGTACCCTTTGCAAGTACAAAATAGGCTCTCACATTGGAAAACCATGGTACTTAAAATACCTAAACCATTAGATTTCAAACATCTTACTTTGGTATTGAATCAATAGAAAATTTACAATGCCATTCTTCAGTCTTACACAGACTGAGTTTTTAACCAAGGAAATAAAAGAAGTAACAAGTCTCAGTATTCAAAGAAATCTACAAATACATTCATCAATATGTAGTACATTACAAATAAAAAGGCAACATATGTAATTGCTATAGTGTGAATGGAAACCAAGTAGTAGGAGAGCCTGAAAGTCTTCCTAACATATTTTTTCATGTTATATTACATGCCACTGCAGCAATGATGATATAGCAGCTTCTACTACATTACTTTTCAAGTTGTACACTCTGTGTTTGATTGAAAAGCAGGGTAGGAAATTAAAGGCCTCTGAGGAGCTCAGCAGCAACACTTAAGTGCATTGAAAACATTGATAATCTGTGGCACATAGGAAGTGATGGATTACACAGGATATTTTCTTCTATTTACAGTATCATACACTTGTATAAAGTCTCTGCTGCATTTTTTCTTTAGTACCTAGCCTGTGGCAAATCACAGTAACATTAGTCAAAGAAAAAGGAAATCCCATTTTCTCATAAAGACTAAGAAACTAATGGGTATTAGTTATCCTTGCTTAAGCTACCTAGCCCTCTGAATGCCTTGAATACCAAAATTTAATTGGCACTAAAACATTTTGATAACTTAATACAGAAACTGATTGCTCATGATTTCTTACCTCTTGACTTAATTATTACATTCACTGCTGGAGAATTATCCACTTTGCTAGATGTCACAATTAATATATTAAAAAACCCCAAAAGAACATCCAGACAAAAACTAAATCACTCCTCTCAAAAAAACAAAAAAACTGCAAGAAAGGGTGACTTTGCTGTTGAGTATCTGATGCATGATAGGAAACACCACAGCAATGGGGTCTATCACAGTGACATCGTGCTGCCTCTCAGACACCAAAGACTACAGCAAGTCTTCACAAATAATTATGTTCATGAAGATAGTAAGCAACTTAACTTCAGCAAAAAACTGCCTTATCACCAAGCTCAGTAGGGCATCTGAGCCTTCAAAGCAGTTTCTGATATCAGTCTGAAAACAATTGGATTTCTGGGTCCAGCTAGGATGGAAGCAAATAGAAGGAAGTAGGAAGAAACACTGTACACAATGTGGCACAGATGAAAAAAAGACAAATTTACAAAACACACTACAATAGAGGAGGAAAAACAATGAAATAACATGACCTCTGTCACAGAGAACAGGAGGCTTGGCCCTCTACTATGAAGCAGATTATTATATATGTATTTTAAAAACTTTAAAAAAAATGAAAATGTATGACTCAAGCAGGATGACAATGTAGAACAAAAAAACTTCTGTGTTTGAGTATCAATTTCACATCCTTTACAAGAAAACTGGACCATTTCCTTTCTGGTAAAACCCCGACATAAGGCCTAAAGAGACTTTAAACAAAAGAAAGCAATATGAAATTTTTAAATACTAACACTTGCATGGGAAAGTTTTGTTGTGAGACTGAGAAAGAAGGGCAGAGTAGCCAAAAGGGTTGCATACTCTTCTAGAAAACAACACAATAAATTAACCAAACAAAAAAAATCCAATCAACTATGCCAACTGACTATCACTTCACTAACCTTTGGGTTTAAGTCCTCAACTCAGATATAAAAAATGAACTTGCAACACCTGAACACAAAACAGAGAGTACCTGCTATGATAAAACATTATTTTCCAGTATACCCTTCATGAACTTTTGGTGCCACATGCTGAAGAAACTAGATTTACGTCAGTGAATGGCAAGTGTCGTCAAGCAACGATCTGCACTACACTGGTGGCTCCATCTTCATCATCCTTCTCTTCAACACCTCCTTTTTTAAACTTTAATTTAAAAATGGATCTTCCATTTGGTAATTCAGAGCCAGGTCTGATATTCTTTGTCACTTCTGGTCACACTGTAGGATGTCTTTAGATACCATTCTTATTTCTTGCCAATTCCATTTGATACTTTTGATTTGGAGTGTCGATTTCTTCTTCTAGATGAATGGCTTTCACTATTGACTGAATGTTTTGGTGGACTATTGTCAGCACCTGCTGAGAAACAAATATTTATTTAATACATATACCTATTTATATAGGTGACATTGTCAAGCTCCTATCTGAAAGGCAGTAGGGCTTTTTAGAGCTACAGTGTTTACAGTATGGATTATTTCAGGCAATAATACAAACTGGTTGATACTTGTACTCCATCTAGTGGCCTATTTTTTTTAAAGCAAGTCTTAAGATTCCTGTAAAATTCTTCTCCTCCCTCCCCCCAAAATCAGAAGTTTGCTATAGCAGAGTACAGTGGTAAAACATCTTTCATTTTAAATCATAGCAATAATTAAACCTCCCCATTTTTCTAAGTGGCAGGTACTACTATCAGAAATTAAGAAACATGTAAGCAAAGTCTTTTAAGGATCTTTTAAGAGTACATTTGTAGATTTCAGTCTTTCCAATGATAAAATATATTTTATTCTGATAAAAAAATGGGAGGCAGTGAGCACCAAAACAAGAAGTCAAGAACAAAATGTGAAAGAAGCTGAAACCTGTAATTGACGAAGTAACAGGAAGGTATGGAGAAAGGATTTTTTAAAATCAGATTTCTCCAGCATGCATAAATTGGAAAAACATTCTGAGTGCAAATAATTTTTCTCCCAACTATAAAAGTCTACAAATTCACTAAACTGAGAATAAACATCCAGAAAAATGAAGCATGAAATATAAAGAAGATCTGCTGTAGGTGCTTTTCAAGCATATGATACATAAGAAATATTTTTAATTTTACAAACACCTGCAACATAGACCCTGACAGATAACTTCCAGGTGTGAGTTTTTGATATTCAATAAGCAAGACCACACCAAAAAGCTAATGGAGGAGGCAGATAACTGACCTCTAGTGTAGGGAAAAGAAGTCAGAAAGAAGCTGCCTTTGCATAGTGCAGAGAAAGCTGCTTATGATCATCAGCACTGAACTGACAAGGCAAGTATTAGTAAACACAAGGTCCAGGGCACATGGCTGACTATTCCTTAACAAGGAGAAATAAAAGTACAGCAAATCAAACATGCAATGTTCAGAGAGAAAACCTGTCCATAACAGTTATGAAATGCAAAATGCCTGACACCTACAATAACTGCCTGGAGTAACAACAGAAAAAAACCCAGTTGACACATTAAAAAATAAATACATTTTCAAGAATCAGAATTTGAAAGGGAGTAAAGAAAAATAGCTTAGCGGATGATTTATCTGCATTGGTCCTGCAGGGATGTTAAAATAAGCCCAGCTGAAACTAGGTAAGTTTCTCAAGCCTCATTTTCTAGCACTGAGCCTTATTGATACCATTTCAGGAATACAGCTACAGAAGTACCAATACCTCTGCTGAATTTAGACTGAAGCCAGGAAGCATCTGGACTGTATGGACTGTCTTCACTTTCTGATAAGGTCTGCAAAAACAAGGACACGTCATTGGGATGTTGGAGGTTCTTGTTATCAGTACTCTTCCCTTTTGCAACTGGATTTATAAACTGGCAGAAGTCCTCATAAAACATTCAGACATTGCTTCAGACTTTTCCCTTCCTAGTTAGAAGGCACCACATAGATGGTACAGTAAGAACTCACCACTTGCCACGTGATCTGTTGTGTAACCAAGTATTCTTAATATTCCCCTAGCATTCCACCTGTACAATGGGAACATTAGCTAACCATTCATCCTTGAATGCTTTGCTAAAATTACAGCCTCATTTTGAGTAACTAAGAGGACAGCATTCTTTAGAAACCACAGTGTAATTTGGGATCTGTCCAAAGCCTGCTCAATTCAGAGTTCTTTCTATTGACTTCAGTCACACTCTAGACCACCCCCCTTATCCCCATTTATGCTAACTCTGGTAAAGAATTTCAATATCTAGGAGCTTTGGAATCTTAACTCTGGAATTAAAAAAACCAAAAAACCCCACAGGTTTCTGTTATATAAGTACCTTTTCTCGGTGGCCGTAGTACTCTGCGTACCAAACCATACCATATAAACACAAGAAAGTTGTAAAGGCCTACACAAGGGAGGAGAAGAAAAAGAACATCAAAAAATCTGTAAAACTTTTTCCAAATTCCTTGCTGATTCAAAGTTTCAGAGTCCCTGGAGATGCCACATTTAGACTTTCATGCTCTGTCTCTCCCTGTATCTTTTCTCAGGATGAGTAAGACTCGTGCATCAACTTCAAGCTACACACAGAGCCTGCCACCATGGGGTATGCAGAACAATTCTCAATGGGAGCAGGAAAATACATCCAGATCACCCACAGGAAATAGTGCCAGTAGGATTTCTGTCCACACTCTGTACAGATGTCACACAAAGGCAGCTGGTAGGCAATTGTAGGTATATTATCAGGAACCATTGGTCTGGGAGAAAACCAAATTCTCCTTCTCCCTGCCCTATGCTTCAGGCTAGATTACATATTTGTTTTTGTGGTACTCTGATCTGAGAAGCAATTCAATACTTTTCTCCTCTGAAGTATCAGGAATAAAATCACCACGCTAAATAACAGAACAATAAATTCTGACTCCCCATCACCTGTTCAAACTGTTACCAATTAGAAGGGAGAAGCCTATTATAAATGCCAGCCTATTATAAATGCCTTATTTTTCACTGAGCATGAAAAATGTGTTTGGCATCAGAGTTACAAGTCTGGCAAGACAAATGTCCATTTACTGTTATAAAATGGGCATTTCATGCTGCATTTGCAGTAATCACACTGAAGTACAGAAAGTTACAGGCTTAGTGAGAATGATTTGCTTGATAAATGAGGGTTGTTTATGTAGTTGTAAGACTTCAGTGTGGCACAACACGCATTGCTTATTAACACTATCCATTAACTCCTGTTCATCTCCAGCAGGCATTACCAAAGCTAGGCTCAACTGAACTGACATCATCCCTCACAAAGATAAAGCATCCTATAACTACTGTTTGTTTCATTGTTAAGCACCAGTAATCTGCTATGTCTCGAAGAAATGAGAAAATAAGTTATTCTAGTCCCTTCAAAGTGAGTTCTATGCAATCTAGCATTTGTTTTTACTAGGACATGCATAAATCTCTTTACCAGCATTGCCCCACAATGATCCCCTGCTGCCAGTGTTCCAGAGAGGAAGCTATTTAGAATGCTCTCAATGCTTTTGTCATGCTTTATGTTTCACATGAGAAATCTCACTTACCACACAGAGAAGCCAAAACACAACATACAGTATTTGTGTTTTGGAAAAAAGATCTTGTCCAAACTTTATGCACACAATAGCTTCAAGGAAGGCAATTACTCTGTGGGTAAATGAAAGCAGAGGGGAGAGTGATTAAAAACATGAAGGATTTAACTCACATGTTCTCAACTCAGACCTCAGACTGTCAACTCTAAACAAGCACTATCCTCTAGTGAGTCCACACCTCCCTGACACCACCATTAACTGAAATTCTTTGACAAATGTCCTTTTTTTTCTATACTTTTCTCAGCATAAACAGCACATAAAAAGTGATTGACTGGCATTTCACTGTTCCATGGGGCACCAGGGAATAAGGAGTGTATGCCAATGGCAGAGAATCTTCAATTGTGCCTACCACTGTGCTTCAGCTCTCATCACATAGAAGTTTCTTTTCCATGCTGAACACCCAACAGACTCCCCTGATGGATGAACTAGAACTGTGCTTTACGTCTCCACTAGATGCAAACGTACAATTCTAAATTGTCTAGTTTGCTTGCTTCACATGTACTTCCCATATTTTCACATATGAGAAAATTCATATGAAACAACAATTCAAATTCTCTGAGAATCCATGCATTTGCTCTGTTTTATCTGTAAACTCAGGTCCACATGACAACCTCAGAGGATTTAGGGAGAAATGTGAGAGGGAAAAAATGCAGTTTTTACTTCCCTCTCAGACATTAAAAGAATCAAAAAAAGTATCTCCATCTCTCTCCCTGCTACCAGGTGTTTCCACCTTTTCAGGTTCAAAGCTATTAAGACTTGTCCATTACTTGTATAGGAATCCAAAGTTTCTATTGTCTGCCATGGAAATAAATTTAGTTTGTATAGGTCCTGAAAATTACATATGTTTAACAATACAAGTGTAGAAAAGTGGCACTAAAAACCTGCATTAAAAGTGTAGAAAATGGACTCATCTCAATCTGAAGCAAATCATGAAAAACACTAATAAATTTAGAGTGTAATACTTAGCTTGCTCAATAGAGAATATAAGAATATCTGAGCAATGCATGAAAACTCCTCACCTATGTGCAGACACACTTAACACGAGATTAAGTGTTCCAGTCTCCCAAGCTTGACACAGAGGACACATTCCCTACCAGCACTCTCCATTACTAGTTCACAAAAATGCCACTATTGCCTTCAGAGAAGACTCATTTTCCTCCATGAAAGAGGAAGAAAAATGTGTGCTTGACTAAACCACTGGTATTGCAGAGATGGTCCTGGTGCAAGTGATAAATCACAGCTTTTTCAGTACTATTTAATGTGACTTTCAGCATGATGAGTGAGGCCAAAACTTAAATTCATGGCAGTAACGTCCAACTGGCCAATATACAAATCAATGAGATGCGTATTAGTAAAAAAATGAGAGCAGTATTACTCTCTTGGGTCACTAATTATTTTTCTTTCTTGGTTTTATATTATTCTCACTGATCCAGCTGCACAGTAAAAAATCATGAAACCAAACTACAGGAGTGGGAAGAGAAAGACCAAGATCAGGAAACAAGCATAGGGTTATGATACACTCAAACAAACAAAACAATAGACTATTTTCAATAAGGACTCGAAAAATTACAGCTGTTTGCCCTGAATTTATACATTCTTTCTGTTATTCCTGTCAAGAATACTTGGGTTAAGCACATTTTACAATAGGACAGCTATTACAGTTGATGAAGTGGCAAATCAAGAGAAAGAAGGATGTAAAAGGTGTTAGTGTCCTACTGAAGGGAGAGGAGAGCACTCCATTGAAGTAAATATGGTAAGTTTTCATCCAAGCAAAACAGTCTTGCAACATCCTAACAGATACTCCTTTTTGAAGGGCTTCATCTTAATGAAAATAATGCAGTTTCAGCAGGGCTGTTGCATTGGCCTTGTTTATGCTTTACATTGCTTACTGTACATCCATCAAGAGTTGCAATAGTTATGTCAAGATGAAAAGAAACAGTTTTGTACTAATGAAAGGCACTAATTTTAATTATATCCATAGTTAGGGTGATTAAGACTCCACTTGTGCCTTTAGAAGTGTGTTGGTTACCGCAGATATGAATGTTCTATACACTTCTTTTATTTGCTCCAGAAATTATATTCTAGATAGCTAAATTACTGGAAGATTTCCTCTTTTTCTGCAATCAACAGGACCTCCTAGTGATGCTCTGGTTTTTCTTCTGCAGATCACAGAAGTAAGCAGTAGGAAGAAGAATACTTATTCCATACACATGTCCCACTCTTAGATCAGACTGTGGGTGAATGTTCTATTGCAGTTCTTGTTAAGCAATCCTACAGACATATTTGGGTATCTATTTATTGACACACATGACATTAATGTGTTCAGTGAGAGCTCTGGACCAAGCATGATAGGTTCTATAATCCTTAACAATTTTTCAGAAACAACCATGCCAACTCTTCATTTAAATGTATCCTATAAGAGAAAAAGAGATTGCAGCCAAGGTCACCATGGCTCATAGTACACTCATAGAAATACTGGATAACCATGGCTTGCTTCACTGTCTTCTGCTGTGATGCTGCTAACAGCAGCAATGTCCACCTTGGCAGCCAGGGAAGCATTACTCTCACAACCATCAAGCAAAGGCAAGCTGTAGAGGCAAGAGTTTGCCCTTCTCACCTGATTGAGAATATGGGCAGAAAGGCCAATGGTACTTTGAAGAAGCCTAGTCTTATCCAGTAGTTCCTAGTTCTTTCTTCTGTTGTCCTTACTCATTCTATCCTTTCCCATGTTCTACCTCCAAATTCAGAATTTCCCTTTCCTCTGAATTTGCAAAACCAAAATAAACCAAGGACTGGCTTCCTGGGGAACTGCCTGTTCCTGTGCTGGACCCATCCTTAACACTTGTCCACGTGCCTCAGGAATGCAGCAAGAACACTTACCCAAACACCCAGCACTGAGTTCCCACTCTCTTGCACTGTGTGTCTGTGAGGTAAGCATAGTATTGCCTGAGAAGAGAAGCAAGAAAATTCTTCAGTGAAGCTGAAAGTCCCCAAAATGTTTACATTTAGAAAAAAACTTTGTGTTACAGATTTATCTATAGTGAAAATGAAGTGCTGATGGTTAAATTAACATGCAATCATTCTGGATGTCTACCAGATGGCTTCAATTCTAGTAGGACAGATTACCACATATATCAAATAGCTTGAGACAACACAGAAAACAATCCTGAGAGCAAGGACTGGGAAAGTACCCAAACTAGTAGGCTAGTAACATTTATCTCCTGCATCTCTGCTGAGTCTCCAATTCTTACAGGCAAACTGCAACAGTTCAAAAATAATTAGAGAATCCCTATTTTTTTTTCCACAGTTTGTCTTTTATTTATTAAAAACTGCATTTTCTTGAGAAATGTGGGTCTGAATCTTGCAAGAATGTGGCTATTCCACATCCTGTTTGAAAGGTCTAACCACTGGCATATTTTCCTCCCAAGAACAGTAGAATTTTTCACTATTTTGAAAACAGTATGGAGACCATTCTGCTTGGCTCTCTATGTTCCAGAAATTTAGGAGTTTAGAGAGGTGAATTCCAAAGAACTGGAATCAAATTTCCTGTTCTCAGTTTCTGATTTCCACTGACAGCTGGGGAAGACAAGTGTTATTAGTCCAACAATACAAGGACTGCTAAAGAATAAAGACTTCTATGGATGTGCAAGTGCTACAAAGAAAACCAAAAACTCTTACAAATTCACCTATATAACAGCTCACAGGGTGTTTAGTGTGGTTTAATTAATAGTGTGAAATCACTGCACATAACTAGAGACAGTATTTGAGGAATAAACCAATTCATGGCTGCCATTTAACTGTCCAAGATAACATCACTTTGGACATGAACAGGGAATTCTCTGCCTCTGACTTCAGATCTGTGTAAATTCTGTCTACCTCCAACTATGTAATGGGGAAAAAAAGAAAATTAAGGGCCTTTGCTAGCAAGGTAAAATTGCAAGCATGACCAAAACCACATTCATGTTCCTATACAGCTGTTAATGCTGCATACATACTGTTCTCTTCTCACAATAAGCTACTGCTTGATCACAGTAAGGAGCTGTTATAAAAACCAACAGCTCTATTTTTCCTCATCTACACCTTTAGGAGCACCTGACTCATTAACTTGAATACTTTCACATGCAGTCCTCAAGGATAACATATGCAGCTAAGTCACAAAACAGGGAGATGCTACTATACAAACAGGAGAAGAACAGACTGGCTCTGCATCCCTACGGCAACACAGTTGTTAATGTATATTTTACCTCATTAGTTTATCTGTCAGGAAATACATTTTACTGACAAGACATGATTGATTTGCATTTCATGGTGGCAAAAGCATACATTTTGTGAAACATGCCATACTTATTCACAAACTATATGTAGTTCTTGGATGCCTAAATGTTAAAGCTACTTTAAACTGAAAAAAAACCCCAAAACAAAAGAATTACCTTACAGTGGGTGCTGTAATGATTCCTATGAAGAGAATTCTCCCCCAGCTTAAAGGGTGGCTTGCTTGGAACACAAAGATATGTTTCAAAAAGAATGTGTTCAACTCAGTTAGCTAGATTAAAAAAAAAGCTCGTTAATAGTGTTCAACTTATATAACTCCTAATGAGTTAGTACAGAAAATGTGCAAAGATTAATATGGAAACTAAAGCATAGAAAGAAATCTATGTTCTACTATAACCCTGTTGGTAAGATTGACCAAAAGAGAAATTCCTGCTCTGCCTTTTGCTAGGACAAGCAAGTAATATAGGAGTAAAACAAAGATTTCTCCTCTAGAAACCTATATGATTTACTTACTCTCTTACAGAAGAGAGTATTTACTCTCTTCTGATAACTTGCATATCCTAAATCAGGTACAAATGACCAAGGCAATTTTGGGAGAGAAGTGGAAGAGATCATATATTTAAAAAAACCCCAAACCTCAAACAACTATATCAAATATGTATGGATTTCCTTTAAAACACTAAATTAGGAAATTAAAAACAAATTCATAAAAGTTTTAGTTTTAAGTTTTTAAAGCACTTGTGACGCTAGAGTCTTGCTGGATCAGTGACAGTATTCTGAGTATCATTGATCCATTCAACAGTCAATGGGAAATAAAAAAATAAAAAAAAGCCTAAAGCAAAACAAACACCCCCCACCACATCAACACAACAAAACCAAAATAAATTAAAGTTCCACCACCCAAACCACTGCCTAGCAGTTTTTAAATGCATGCCAATTGCAAAAAGCCCATGTAGCAATCTGTAACATTTGGTTTTTTCCAGAGATTCTGTAATTACACTCCTGAACTACCACATAACTCCTGTGAAAGTGCCCTGTCCAATTCTGCATTATCAATAAATTTAATTGAGTATTTCAATAACAGGCATACATTCCATCAGAATAACTTTTAGTCCAACATAGCCAACCAGTAACTGAGCTGATAGCAGCTTTGATTTCACAGGATTTATTTCTTACCTGCCAAATAATCATGAAAAGGTAGACTCCAGCTACTCTCTGAAATGAAGACTTTGGATCAAACCAGCGGACGTAGGTCCAGCTGGCTGGGGTGAACTGTAATACAGCTCTTTTGATTTTCCCTGTGGTTGTGTGAATGTCCCTGGGAAAAAAAATAATGGCTGGAGTAAATACAAGGAATATGCCAGAAGGAAAAAACAAAAAAGCAACAGCCCTGTTACAGATGTCTCTGACGAGCAATCACTTTTTTTTTAATCAACAGCATAGATATTCTCAGACACAACTATGTACTAGGCAAGGGGGAATTCAGAAAAATAATCTTATTAAGCATTTCAGTCAAGGTGCATATTCTGCTAAAGAAGTCCACCCTTCTCTATCCTTAGTCAATAACTCAGTGACTAACTACAAATAAATTTATCATTCCCTTCAAAGAAATGAGGACATCAATTCTGCAACTTCCTTGGAAAATCTAGAGGTTATTTCTTCCTAGTCTATGTTGCTACTGCTCTAACCCCAAACACTCCTTGTTCTGGAGCTCACTGACATCAATCCTTCAAGAATCTGTCAGATTCATTATTCATTATTTGTATAAGGGGCTAGCTCCTTTATAAGGTTTAATAATACTACACCTCCAGCACACATAAGCCCTGCTGTTCTGATATCAGATGTGTGCAGACCTCCTGGAGAGGTGTGATAGCACTGTTAGAAGCTAGAAAGCATTTAAATTCCATTTTGAAAGGGGATTTTAATGCAGGCTCCTCTGACATGTATTACTGATTCTTGCTTTTGGTAATATTACTTCAGATGAGCAACACCATCCAAAGGACACAAAATCTAAGAAAAACTCAGAGCTTTCTCTTCTGAAGACTAGCAGGACTAGAAGCCAGTTTTTACCCTGTTATTTCTCTGGCCCTTCTGCCCCTCCCCCCCCCCCAAAAAAAAAAAAAAAAAAGAAAAAAAAGAAAAAAAAGCCCCCTCAGATTTGGTATTTCCAATATTTGTGTTCTTCTAGGCCAGAGAGAGCTTAGGCAAGGGAGAATCTTCTAAACTTTAAGATCTGTATTTATTAAATGAAAAAAGGGAAGGAGAAAGGGGAAGGAAATTAAAAGGGTGCAAGCAAAAGCTTCTCATTTTTGCAGCACGTTAAAGGTCAGAAAAATCTACTCATGCATATAAAAGAACATGAGGAAAAATTATCCCACAAAGACAGTAAAGACTAGTTGTACCATAGCTAGTCTGCAGTTTAAACTTTCAGTGAACTCTCTAAAGCCAGAAGGACCATCAATTCTGATAGAAATGCAGGAAAACTGAATTCAAACTAAAGGCTGGATTGTTCTTAGAGTAATTAACAAATCTGTGAGTAAAAAAAGAAAGCAGTACACAAATTCATACAAGGTACCAATTTTGAAGCCAAGATCTGAGTTCCTCTTCCATCTCTCCGGGGAATTTACTGCACTTGAGCCTGTTTAATCTACGCCACTGGTAATGTGCAGATATCCATGCCTGCTACCAGCTAGCAGGGAACAAGGCAGGAGAGAGGCAAAAAGCTATGGAAGAAACCACACCTGGACAGCTAGGAACTGACACTAGGCCAAAAGCTGTTGCCCTTTAACACAACAAATGCCTCTTTATTTTACAGTTACTCCATTTATTTCAGAAGGTCAGCAATAAAATAAGACAATTCACAGCACAGGAACCATCAGCTCCATGTCCCTACTGCAATTACAGCTAGTGCTGACAGATTGCCACACTAATGCATCACCAAGGTGAGCCCAAACCCAGTTTAAAAATATACAATAAGAAAACCATCACCATTAGTTTTGCTCCATGACTTCCTCAAAGTTTTATGTATACAGAATAAACTGAAAATGCAAATAGCTTTATTATTTTCTATTGTCCATTGGCATCAACGCTTGTAACTTAAAATTGCAATAGAAAATCATATATACAGTCACATTTACAAACACATGCTGTACAGGAACATTACTATGACATTGATATTTAACATTTAAAATAAAATTACAGCACTGTCAGCACAGGCAGATTCCATGCTAGTTTTATACATGCAAAACAATGTTTACCAAGCTTAAATTTAGACCTACTTGAAGCTTGCCCAGTGATAGGTCCTCATCTCCAAGAAACGACAAACTACCATGCCCAACCAGATGCCACCCCCGTTACAAAGCAGGATGTCCAAAATGACTTGATCCCACCAGCATTCAGCAAAATTAGGCAGAAGGTGCATGAAGAAGAGCTACAGAATACAGCAAAAAGATTCTGGGTGAGCAACAGCATAGAATTCATATAAATTCACTTTTAAAGTACACATTCAAAAATCAGCTTTTCAGTACACAGCATACTTCAAGGGCATGAGCCACAGCCAATGAAATTAGATGGGCATCCTTCCTTTAACTTCAGAAAGCCTTGAACAGAACCACACAAAACATCAGGAGTTTCCTTCTCACTGTTTCCTACTGAGACTATATTGTATATAAGGATAGCACACAGCTGTTGGCCTCTCAAAGATGAAACGTGATACATTATAGAAATATATAAAACAAACAGAACTACTGCGTTTCTTGGAGAAAATAAGGTGGTTTGTGCTTTAAAAAAAAAATTAAGAGAATCTTTGTTTCATTTTTGCTAAATAGTTTCAAGTAGCACGTTTTCTAAACCAGCAACAAGATACAGCAAGTAAAATGGATGCATTTGTTACAGCTGCCAGAACTAAAGCACGATGGTATTCAAGACATAAGATGTCTCTACTTCAAAACTCTATTTTCAGGAAATTTAGTGACTGTAAAAAAATTAAGAGTTCAACCACATTTCAGACAATATTTCAGCAAGCTTTGCTGCTGTACTTCATCAAGAAATTAAGAGGACATTTCCACTCTACTGATGCACTGAGAGGAACAACTGGGCAGAGTTAAGGCAAGATATAAACACATTTTACTGAGAGCTAGAAATGGATTCACTGTCTCTCTTTCTCCCTTAAGAAAAATAATTGTATTATCCTATTCTATGAGAAAAATCACTGCAATCCAAAAATAGACTGGAAAAGTTACCTAGGAAGTCAAGACAGCCATGTGTTAAGCAGTCCCTCTGCAATGCTTAAAGAGATAATTAACAAAACACATAGCAAACTAAAGAATGCACCTCCAAAAAAACTGACAATTCTTGTCAGTTAATGTACATACATTGTGGCTGAAGATTATTGGTATGATTTTGTAATAAAGTTTCCTTTATTAAGAGATGTAAGCATAACGTACTGAAAAACAAAAAAACAGATTTGAGAAAAGGAACAAGAAGAATGTTTTCTGTATACAACAAGAATGAATGCTGGCCCATTTATAGTACATTACAGTAACTAATACTGGCAATGAAAATTCCTATGAAAATTCTTGCAAAATTGTATCAAAACCACTTGTTTTTCTTTGACAAAGCTATGTGAATTTCAATCTTTTCCAAAAATGAAATCTGAGTTTCTCTTCAGGACTCAAGTGATACAGTGTTGTTCATTACTCTGCTAAAGTTTCCCTTTTATTTTTTTCATTAGCCTACAAATACCAGGCAAAGACACCAGAAGTTACAGATAATGAGGCAGCAAAACCCGGAGCACAGGTGTTTGCCCAACAGACTCAGGTTCTCTAGCTGCTTTCTCAGAAAGAGAGACCAAGGTCTGTCTGCCTCTCAATTTTAATCCCATGGTATGAAGCACGAGCCAAGTTTTCCATTTCAGAACAAGAAGCCGGCTGAAATTTGTTAATGCTAATGGGAGATGCTCAGCTAAATCCCTGTGTAACTGCCCTGGTAACTTCTGGAGGTTTCTAATTACTCTCGTGAATTATCTAATTCATCAAAAGTGTATTTGAGTGGTGATAACATATCTGTGTTTTGAACCTTGTCCAACACATTGCCTGTTCTAATAATCTGCCTTCCAACAAGGGGAATACTTCACACCTGATACTGTGTCAAATTGAAGACGAGGGTTGTATGATGAACAATAAGAGTACCAGTGAAAGAAATCCAAGCATATTCTTTTCCAGAGGGAAAAAATGAGTACAATAACCAGCTAAGACGTTTTCTGTCAATGGGTACTTGTGAAATCCTAATCTTAAGCAATTTCAAAATCACTTAGAAAGCACAGTATCCTTCAATGCCACAGAGCAAAAACATGTTTTGAAGAGGAACCCATGGCACCAGGATTTTCAAACTCGAAAGTTCAATTTTAGACAAACAAATCCTTATCTATGTTTCTAAATTATAAATGCTTTGTCAGATAAGCCAAGCATTCTCAAGACAGCAAGCTTTACAGAAAACTGATTTTAAAGACTAAGTTCAGGTGTTCACATGAAGAAGATCCCACAACTCCATTTCACTTGTACATTATGCATGACTAGACACAATGTGTGTGATGTTGTACATGAGGTAAAAGGACTATGAGAGTAGATCACAGATATTGCAAGGTGAAAAAGGAGAACAGTTGCTCTGAATCAGGAAATATGTGAAGTAGAAGAAGTAGCATGATCCCCATAACAGTAGAAAATTATGAATGGCACAAATAGGCTGACCTAAACTTCCTTTGTAATCAAGGAGTAATAAATCACTTACCTAAAATGCAGCTTGCTGTTGTCTGCTCATTCAGCTGCATCAATTAGTCAGCATCTGGTTTATAAGACTTAAAATGTAAATCTATACTGAGAACTAGAGAGCCATCCTTCTAGTACATTCACTCTTCCCCCAAGAACAATTCACATCTCATAGCTTTGCTGATAATTAAGATAAAGGAGAGGCCTACCTCAGTGAGCTCCCAGGTGATGCTAATAGTCCAGCACAGCCCATAACTGCGGATCAGCAAAGCCTTCATAGCCCAGCCCCAGAAATGTCCAAAAGCAAATATATCAAAGTGGCTGAGGATTCTCTCCCAGGTGATAACATGACAGTTCACTGCATACTCCTGTTAAGAAAAGGAAAAAAAAAACAGAACAAAATTGCTCCTTCAACACACAACTTCAGAAAGAAGAAACATCTTTCCATCCAGTGCAATAAGCCTGGAATTATAAGGGTATTAAAATACCCTTATTTTCTTATCCTTCTAAACTGTGGCAGAAAACTTCCAGTATTAAGACTTGCTCCCATCACAGTACAGCTCTAATTTAAAGGGAAATAGAATAAACTTTGGTGCCTGAAGAAGTGCATATTTCCTAAGTGACAGAGAAGCAACAAATACAACAAAATCAGGACAATAAAACCAGCAAACAATACTCCAGAAAATTCTTATTTGCCTATCTTTGGAGTCTTGACTTGAAATAACCACCTTTCCCCACATTCATGCTCTCTTCTCAGGTTTGGTTCTTCACCCGAGATTCAGGTGGTTGAGAGTCTTTTGCCCTCTGAAAGCCCTGAGCCAGGTCACAAGAAAGAAGCAGAGTCTTCAAGGTCTTGTTTTTCAAGGTTTCTCGTGTTGTTTATTATTTCATATCTCACAATTTTTTCCATGCCCAGCCAAGATCTGAGCAGCAGCTAAGACACAAAGTGACTCCCCCCTTGATCTGAAGTCACCACCCTCTTACACAGATAATTACGTGCCTGTTATTTACATTTACGTGCCAATACCTATCACTTATACTTTGACCCAATCCCTTAAACTACTTTGTGCCCCCATCACATCAGAAAATGGATGCCAAGGGAGAACAAGAAGAACCCAGGGCACTGCCCTAAATCCTCCATCTTGTTCCCCATTCGCCTCCATTCTAAGAACTCCTAAACTACAAAATTTTCCACCTGGTGACAAACTACACTACTGTCTGTCACACCTTTGTGACTTGTAATTCCTCTCTCAGTGTTACAAGTTTTTTCCCATGGGCTGAAGTCAAGACTGTGTCTTCCTGGGCTCTGTGCCAGGGTCTACTACAACCCCCCTGTACAGATTCCAACCTCCCCTGTACAGATCTCAAACCTTCTTGCTCGGGTCCCAGACCTCTCTGCCAAGGTCTATGACCTTCCAGGGTGACCAAAGGGATCCCCTGGACTCCAACACCACCTGATCATCAGATGTAGCTTATTAGTGGCTAATCCTCCCCCGTTTCTGATGTAATGTTACTCATGTCAATGTTTACTTGAGTATCTTTTGTGCCTTATTTTCCTCATGAAACCAATTTCCCAGAACCCATTCATATTGAGGATGTTCAGTCACAGGCTTGGATTGAAAAAAAAATTTAGGAAAAGATTGAAGGGAACTTGCAAACATTTTTTCACAGATGAGCAGCAGATTCCTTAAGAATACTATTTAATATTCTAGTCACAAATGACAAAGGAACAGGGTTCTTATAACATGTTGTACAGTAATTGCTAGAAATCACTGCCCAACAAGAAAAAATAAAAATTGTTAGCCATCAGAAAGCTGCAGCTGTGGGATTCTGTCTCATCACTGGGCACAAACTGAACTATTCCTAACAGGAAACACATATTTTAAAAAATCCCTGCTCTTCAATCCTCCTAAAATACACATTGCCACCTGCAGGTGACAACACAGCACTGCTCAGTGCTGTTGAATCAAGAATTCTCTTTCAGGCCAGAACTATTGCTAATCCTGCACAAATGAACACAAATGATCAAGCTGAAAAGGAGATAGTACGGAAATATTTAAAGCCTGGCCACCACAAAGAGAAGAATGCACAATTTCATATAAATCTTTCTATCAGCAGGCAGCTAAGTCCCACAATGGGATGATAGGAGTTGTGTAGGTTACTATAAGTAACCCTTACTGCTGGTGCTTTCTTATGCCTGCTTGCGCTGCTGGTCACAGAAAGGTGCACCACCTGTTCTAAGGCTTGTAAACCTGCAGCTTTAGTGCACCAAGAGAACTGAAACTGGCTCCTTTGCCAGCATGAGAAGCACGGAATATACCACAGTATGTGCAGGCTCCTTGCTGCATCATGATACTCCAAAAGTAAGGTTTTTTTCCAGAGCTCTTACTTTTTTGCTTTTATTTTTACTGAGGCTTTTTCCTCTCTGTCTCATTTTTCCTGCTGCAGTTCTGCCAGCCATACAGTGAAATGTGTTGAACTTTTTTTTATATCCAAGCAACTTTGCTAGTCCTGTCAAAGTGACCAAGCTGCAGCCTTCATTACAGCTACACTTTAAAATTTTACTCCAACTTTAAATGACAATATCTGGATTGCAAAGCAGACCAGAGCAAGTTTCCTCTGACTGCTACAGTCAGGGAATCTGCTGTACTGTGGTTCTGTGCCGGGAGTAATACTAGTCCTCCCCTAGTTAGAATCTATTTCTAATTTAAATGACAGGAGAGCCAGGTGAATCTGACAAACCAACAGACTCTGTCTCAGCACCCTTTTGTTGCTCAACAACACCACTGACCCCTCTGCTGGGACTCCATTTAGCCATGTGTCCTCCCCCCAGCCTAAGGGCAGGCTGCCCTCACCTCCCCACCAGCACAGGTGGTTCCTGAAGAACCCAAAGTCACAGCCCTAGAGTTGCACAGCACATACTGCTGACAGGCTGAGGTGCAATACCTGAAGCATCCAGTTTTCCAGGCAAGGAGCCTGCATGCAGCCCTCACTATCAATCAAACGAATGTGAACTTCCTGCACTGTCAAGATTTCCATTCCCCAATCTGCTACAGGGCAGGAGTTTGCAGCCACTGCTGATGAGGTGCTGTGCATTGGTTTGCACGAGCAATAAATTGCCACGTGTGAAAGACAACCTCCATTCCCCTACACATAGGGCATGAGCCCTATAAAAGCACCTAGTATACAACAGGTAACCATGGTGGACAGATGCACAAAGGTCAAGGGAGCATGTTGGTCAGATGGTAAGAGTAATTTAAAGTGATAGTGAGGAGGGCAAGATTGGCACCTCTTGCCTCCTCATGCAGTAACCCTCTTCTGCTTGGTGCCCAGCTGCTCACACTGTGTTCAACTTGCCTCCCCACATAACTTACACCCTTCTCCCAGGCCTCCTTTTATAGCCTCAGCTCCCTGTGTTCATGTCCCTACCTCAAGGGGAATGTTCTCAGTATGGAAAACTCTGCAAGCTGCTCAGTAAACAGAAAAACAAGCCTGGCTTTCTATGCCACTCCAGATTATGGTCTATGGAAATAATTTCTCAATGGTAACAGCGTTAGTGCTCAGCTGCTGACTGACTGGAAGGGAGTAGAGTCCTGCAGTTGCCACACAAACACGTACTCCACAAGCTCCATAGCTCAACAGTAACGTACTTAGTTCAGAGCAACAAGATGAGACCAAAGTTCTTTGAGTGCAGCCCTATGGCATCAAAAACCCTGATGTGGGACACATACCATACAGGCTTCATTTATATACTGCCTTACTAAGTCTATTTTCAGTATCTATGGTCATATCTATTACCAAAAAAGAATCCAAAGCCACTCCACTGCAAACACATATCATATTCCAAATTGCACAGTCATCCAAACATCTACATTAGAAAAAAAAAAATACTGAGACGACTGTTTTTCGACTGACTGACAGACGACTGACACCAGCTGATTTCAATGTAAATATTGTCCTTGACAAAAAGGACTTAATGACTCTGTCAAGTATAGGCACAAAATTGCATTGCTCATGCCACCAAATGCAGATTTATCCATTACCAGTCATATAAAACCTGTCTAAAGTATGTACAATAAAGTGCCACGGATACATACCATAATATCTGCTTCCCTTGTGGCATATCGTAGATTAGGGTCCAGCCAGTACATCACTGCTTTTACCTGCTCAAAGTTAAGGAAGAGCACGAACACCAGGAACAGAAAATAGAGCACACTGAGACCTGCAAAAAGACTCAGTTTTAAAATCACGTTCACTCGCAAAACTGCTTGGAACACAGACTCCAAAAAGCTACTTTCAAACAGTTGTTATACAAATGAATTTCTATATGCAGCAGCTACATGCAGAAAAGCTGAAGAGACACCAGTCAGATGACAATGTCTGAGCACTCAGCCCTTCATATCCCCTCCTGTGACAAGTGATGTAATACATGCTTAACTGAATGAACACCATCAAAACAAAATCAGTCTAATCAATTTGGACATGTGTAGTACAAGGCTGTGATCAGGAAGCTCCTTAGTAAGAGATACATTAAGATCCAGGATTGCATTAGCTCTGTCCCTTTGCTTTAAGTATTTTTGGTCTCATTAACACAAGCCCCTAAACCTTTGCACAGATTTCAACGTAAAGATCAATTTAATAATGTCACCTGGAAATTCTATTGTACTGGCAATAAAGAGTAATTATAAATATAAACTAATGCATGTCTGAGTCACTTCTGTGAGGTGGAAAATTTGCTGCTTGAACCTTTTGAAGATAAATATGATTATTATTTATTTTCACATGACTATAAATTATGAAATACAATTGCATTTGGGAGTACCATTTCTCTCCTCCAGTCTGAATAAGGATTTTGTTTCTTTAAAGAAAAACTTATTAGAAGTTGAGTCCTCGGTGTAGGTCTGTGGGTATCTGAACCTTTGTTGGAACCATATCTTTACATTATTCACAAGCTCACAGATACCCAAGACCTCATTTGGAAGAGGCATGTAAACACTATTTCCATAGCCTCAAACGTATTTGTATCCTGCAGCAATGTCACGGAAGGCAGAAAGATTAATGTGAATAAACTTAGGATCTGCCATTCAAAATAAACTGCAGCAATTCTAGAAAGGCCTTTTAAACTATAACCAGGACACACATGTTGATGGCCCCAATGTACACCAGAAAGCAACTTTTGTTCTGAGACACACACACACGCACAGGAAGCATCTATATGGTCCTGTGCAGTCCCTCCCAGACACACGAGGGGAACAGATGTCACCCTGCTAAAGGAAGCACAGCCTGCAGGCCAGGGGGCATCTGGAAATGTTGAGAACACACCAGTCCTGCCCTTTATCTATCGAAGGGGTCTGAGAACTGAAGCACAGCTAAATGAACCACGCCAGAAGAAGCAGACTTACACAGGGAAAAATGTTGCCCCTGATTTTGCATGCAGCCTTTTCCCAGAAATACAGGAGTCAAGTTCTAAGAGTATCAACATTGAGAATGACCTTTTACTCTACATGTGGTGAAACTTTAAATGAGCAGTAGGACTTGTATTTCCCAAACTTCCCAAGAAGCAGGTTTGTTTAACGAGTACTGTCTAATCAGCAGTATCCTCTCAATGTCAACAGATGAGCAATCAGCTACTTTGGGAAGCTACTTATTTTTAGATATAAGGTGGCAGGAGAGAGGAACATTCAGTCTGCCTAAAAATAATCAAATGTGCAGTCTAGCATATGTTCTGTGAGCCCTGCATTATTTGAAAATAAAATTCCTCATAATTTTGCTGTGTAATTCTGATGTTTAAGGAGCAGGATTTCACTTGTTAGTTTTATAGCTAACAGAATTATTTTTCAAACTATGAATGCAATTGATATTTACAGGTACTTCTAATGACATAAGAATATGAATATATATATCTCAAGAATCTTAATAATTTTAACAACTATAATTTTAATAATTTTAATAATTTTATTAACTATGCAATGATGCAATTTAATAAACATATAAAGTAATAGCATATTTTGCCAGTAATGAAAAGAAACCACCTACTCAAGTGGATTTAGAAGTCAGACAATATATGCAGTAGCTGGGGTTGGAAGAGCTGATAGTAGGAAAGGTGTGGGGGAAGGAGATTGGGAAGCACAAAACAGGATTAAAACATAGTATCAGAATGAATGATCCCTTTTTGGTGATTTTATTTACACCATCCTGACAGAGTACTATAAGGATATTCCCAAACATAACTAAGAATAGACTATAGGCAACTGCTCAGGAGTGGGAGGAAAGTAACATTCGCACAAGTTTGATGCACAATTATGTTTCGTGACAATTCCATTCATCAGAAAGTTAAAAAGGCAGGTCCTGCAAAATCAATGTAGAAGTCAGAAATACAAACTTACCAAAAACCATCCTCCATAGAGCAGGGTGAGGACGTGTAAAGGGTCCTATAGACAGCAAACGAAAAGCTTATTAGGACACAGTCAGTAAGAACCACAAAATTTATGTTTGAGTATATTGCATATGACTACTTGGAACGAGCATGGATCAGTTCATCAAACTATGTAATACACCTGAAAGCTGGAGCTCTGTTTTTGTTTTTTTTTTTTTTTAAAAGTAACAGCATATTTCAGAGTGGAAAAAGGAGACTGCCATTTGGTGGTAACATGAAGACAATTTTTCATTGTTTTTATGGAGTCATATCCAGAACAGTAGTATGCTGTTTGTTCAGCAGACACCACATCTCAGGTGTCACCTGAGGATGTCCTGACCTGGTTTCCAGACTGCAGTTTGCTCCCAGTTAAGATATCCCATACGAATTTGTCTGTGTTAACAAAGAAACATGGCACTGAGCCTTCAGACCGACAAGAAATGTTACCAAACAGGCCTCCTGAAATTTCCAAACTGAACATCATATATAGCTGACAAGAGGGAAGACACTGGTGCTCTTTACCACTGCCAAATTATTTACTTTAGAGCCAGTGATGAAACTGATTTATTCGACTAAAAACCTCTCAGCTAATGTGAGCAGCAGAGAAGATAAATCTGGTTAAACTGGAAAACATCTAAAGATGAATCATACATTTAGGTAGCAAGAAGCGGCTCAACAAATATTTTCAGCACACACTGCAGACCATTCTTTCACCACTGTATGCATAAAGCTCATTTTTTCTGGCATTCAGTTTTTAAGGCAGAACTTTGTGAAAAGTGTGCATACAGGATTTTTAACATATGGGAAAAACACATCCCAACACTTCAGTACAAAGCTGCCTTGAACAAACACAATCACTGTTTTTTCCTGAACACTACCAATTGTGAGACAGTTTAGACTTGATCCAAGAATTATGATTTTGCTGACAGCTATAAGTAAAAAATTAAAAAATCAAAACAAACAAACAGGTAGAAGCACTTCTTCCACAGAATTAAGTTACACACAAATGTTCTTATGTTTTTACACTTTCTGCTCCTCGAACAACCACCAAAACTTTTGTCCAACTTCAACTTTTACTGAGCAACTGTGGTTTTACATTGTAAATGCAACTTAAACCATTTCTATCACTATCTTCTGGTAAGGTGTTGCATCTGAGAATTTTTAGAATTACATTTCTGTTGAAACACACTGAGGCAAAGTCGTCCTAAACATTATTTAAGGGTCTGTTAGCATTGTTACTTAGCAATCTGAGCTGCAACTGCACATCTGCAAATAGGACACTGGTTTTGAGAACTTGGCTTCCTTGTTAAATACAGACTATAAATAACAAGCTATAAATAACACTTATCTCTGCTCGAGTATGACTACAACTCATTTTAGACTGTTCCTTAATATAAAATAATTCAAATGAGTGAAGAAAAAATACACTGAAAATTGGTCTTTAAATAAAAGTCAAAGTAAATATAGTGGCAATAAAGAGAATTTCACATTTAAAAAACTTGAAGTATAAGTTATATAAATCTTACTCACCATTAGGAAAAGCTAGAACACTGATGATTAGAAAGAAGAAAATCACAGAGAGGATACCCCTCCAAATATTATCCTCTGGTACAGAATCATCCCTAAAGAGACAGACAACACAGTATTAAAGTACATTATAAGGATGAAGTCAATAGGCTCTCAAGACATATTAAACAAAGAATACATAAAAATTAAAAATAAGAAATATGCATGCTCATTATGTAACAAGAGAGAGTAATTGCACTGAATGATTTTCACAGTACACTTCTGGGTGTCCCTTTATTACAGGAGGGTTAAATATTTAGTAAACACATGCAAGTCACAGCATGTGTTAGAAGTGGCACATAGCATTGTTAGAAGTGAATGTAGAAGCAATGACCAAATTTAATATAAGGTGAAAAAAAATCTTCCTGCGTTAATGTTTATAAGAAACAACATCAAATTACTTTTTATACAGCAACTTTTACTTTTACACCTAAACTAAAACCTCTGGAAGCCTGGATGTAATTCCTAGGTTTCCCTCTACTGTTTTGGTGCTACTTGCAATACCCTTCACTTCCCTTTGCCTATCCCCAACACTAAATGCTTGAGATGAGCACAGAAATAATGATTACAATCAGTCTTTAGAAATAATGAATGTACAGCTCGAATCTCTAACAGAAACACACCACAACTTAAAAGACCCAAGGAAAAATATCTATTTTCTTTTAGATCTATTAAGCCAAAGTTCCAAATATAAAATGCATTATTTGTGCTACTGTTATAGCCAGAAGAGAGACCTAAGAAAAAGTTTGGAGTGCCAAGGCAAACTTGAGAGAGCCCTTTCTTTTCAGGCAGGTAGAATAGGGTAGCAAGATTAACAAAATAGCCCTCACCTAATTTTTCTAACCAGCAGACAGCTTCTAAGATACTTTAGTAATACAAACAAACTTCAGACTATCATCATTTAAACACTGAATACTTCATAATGTATCACCCACCACAACTGAAGTCAAAGTTTTACTATCTGCCTAGTTTTCATGTACTTATGATCAGTTTATTCATTTAAGTATATTTCTTTATTTGTTCACAACATGGTAACAAAAGAATTCCCAGCAAACTTTAAAGGTATAAAGCTCTTCCTGGCAAAGCATCTGTCACATTTCTGGATGGTTCAGTAAAGAATCTATGACAGCATAAATGCTCTCCACATTAGATACTTGCTGCAGTTACAAACTATTTCTCACTTAGCCAGATTATTTTCCTTTTCCTCAAAACTGAACCTTAACAGCTCCCCAGCAGGCCTTCATCACTGTGAGGCATTTAAACACTGAGTTAGTTTAAATGTATGGAAGGAAAAAGTGCATTAAACATGAATGGTTTCCCTGCAGGCCTTAGGGACTCCCCACAGCATTTCTTTAAAAGCAGCTGAGTTCAGCTTTACCAGTCATTTTCCAGCAGCCATGCTGCACAGGCTGACACTATACCAGCTATAAACCCCAAGTCCCAGAGCTCAGCTTTGGCTCCCTTGACAATCCCAAGACCTTACGTCATCGCAGTGCACCTCCTAGCCAGAGCCTCCAGCTCTGACAGCTCAGACAGCAAAACCATATCCCTCTTTTAACACATGCAAATACTTTATGGGAATATGCTTTCATGGCTGCCACCAAGAGGATGAACTTTTTTTTTTTTTTTAGATAGAACAAATAACTACAGTTGCATCACATCAATTCATCACAGCCAACAAAGAAGTGAAAGACATTGTAATCACATCACTTAATTGCTGTGCCAGGTGGTATATAAGGTCCTCACCTTTGCATATCAGGATTCTAAGTACTACTCAGCTTCAGGAAAGCTGCCCTAGTCATGTTGGCACCACTTCCCCCCAAAATCAACAAAGATGTATGCAGTGTTAAACTGCTTTTCATTCCATCTGAGTGGCATGACATTTTGTTTTTGGCTTGCACATACATTTCACAAGGGATAGACACCCAATCTTCTCGCCAGAAGCAGGTAAGAACAGGTGGGAGCAAGAAACTTGCTGCTGCACACTAGCTGGTATAAGAATTATAATGTTTACCTGGAAGAACTATATCAGGGAATGCCAAAGGAAAAGATGCAATCACAACAAGCTGCAACTGGGAAAATGTGCTAAATCATCTCCTCACTTAGCCCCAGAAACGTTGACTCTGATTTTGAAATACAAGCATTCATGCAGCAAAACCAAGGCTTCTAATGCTTATGTGGGAGGACAGATGAAAATTCTCTCAATTTTAACCCACTTTACGAGGGCATTTTTCCATTCTGTGGCTTTTTAGAGATAAAAAAAAAAAACAACAAAAAACCACCAAAGTGCATAATAACAGCATAATCTTTACCCCTCTTATGTTCTTTTCCAGAGCACTAGATTAAAAATTTAACTAGTGAGTTAACATCACAAGAAGAGAGGATACTCAACTGAGGAAAAAATAGCTATAATACCAAATTTGGAATGTGGGAGAGGGAGGAAAAAAAATTATTGCATAAACTCAACCAAACCTAAATACACAACAGCCAGTTTAATCAAGCCCATTAATCAAGGGACATGGAAGACAAAAGCCCTACGTCCTCACAAGTTTTACTCCTGCTTCCACAAACCCCTGCAGCTTCGTACCAGAAGCTACTAGTCTGTCACCTTCCTCAGTCCTGTTGTTGTGTCCCACAAAACAGCCCTTCCAGGACTCACTCCTACTAGTTGCCTCTGGGCTCAGAGAGGGCCACAGCTCTCTCTAGGGTGGAAGAGGGCAGGGAAAGCTCGAGCCACTCCACACCTCTGCCCCAAGGTGCAGGATAGAGACAGAGGAGCCTGTGTCTGGCTCATTCAGCAAGAAACAACCAAGGAAGCTGCAGCCATTGTCAGAAGGCCTAGAAGGATGTGCTTTAAAAAACAGAACTCTCAATTCCCTACTTTAACACAGAAAAATTAAACACACATTTCTTTCTCTGGATTATTATTATCATACCTGAAGATTACTGCTGTTTCACCGTTATCTGTCAGCTCAAAGACTGTAGCAGCTGCTCTCAGTGATCCTAAGGAGGGCTTCATGCTATGTATGGCTTGCTACACACAAGGGAAAAGTGTTTGCTAAGTTTCTTGGAACCCTCACAGAATTATAGAAGAGACAACAAGACTTTAAGGAACACAGAATTTCCTCTGCCTACAGTGAAGTTCCTGAAAAAATAAATTTTTACTTCACAACATCAGCATGAATCTATCATAGAAAATCCCCCACTCAACAAACTGACCAGGAGAGCTGCGGAACAACTGACAGCACAGGGGAAGCAAAGAATCACTTGTGACATCTTACAGGGAAGTCTACAGTGCTCTGTGCCCAGCAAGTGGGAAAATAAACATCACCTTATTGCACGAGTCAGTGTAGACTCAATGCAATAAGGTGATTGAAAGGATCACAGACTGTAAAAGCACGTGGGAAAGTATCTCCTCTCCCCCAGTTTCTCAATGAGAAAATGTATGTGTATGGTTTGGATGGTGTCTCAAATGAGGCCCAGAGGCAGCACTCTGATATCACTCAGGAGATCTATGAAGCTCCTACAATAGCTGAAACTAGCAGAAGGAGGAGAGGGGAGAAAATAAAATCAGAGTACCTTCCACAACCTGAGGAGAAATAGAGAAGAGTTAAAGAGAAGTCAAATGGTATTTAAACACAGGAAGTGAGGCAGAAATAGACAGGGAGGGAAGAAAATTACACTGAAGAAGTCAGTTAGAAAGACAGCATAACAAATGGAAAGACAAACCAGCAATGCTCTTGGAAAAATGCAAACAAACATCCCAGAAGTGAAGCAATTTTCTTTGGGCCTGGAAGACTCCAAAGCGCTGAAATTGCTTCTTAGCTCATCCTCTGGTTGAAAGAATTAATGGCAAAATTCCTTCCCCAAAGGTGAGCAATCAATTCCATTAATCCTTCAGAATGACATTGTGATGAGAAGCTAGTAGTGACTCAGAAGTCTGACCTAAATTAGCCCTTCAGGGAGAAAAGTGAGCAGGAAGGGGATGAGGAGCGCTTGTAGCAAAGGTCTGTAATTAAACATTGTAGCAGAGCACAGAAATATGTCTATGATTTTGGAGTTAAGGGATCCAAGTAGAACAAGGGATGTGCTCACCAAAAGCATCTTCCTTGGGGCCATACACATGTTGAAACAAGAAAAGGCACACCTCAGACTGTTTGCAGTTACACTGTTTTACTTTTCCTTATGCTCCTGTCTCAGCTCAAGCCACTATTTCACAGCTGATAAAAACTATATATTTGGATTCTTAGAATAAAACGTAAGATTACACACTGAACCGTGTATCAGACTTAGTGACAAATAAAAGTGACAAACACTTTCTTACATCAAACAAAGAGCTATCATGAATTAATGTTTTAAGGTGACTTTTAAGGGAGTGATTCACCACTGTAAGAGTTTAAGCCACAAGACCACTGAAATCTGTGACTGCGTACACACAATACCACAAAGGTTTAAATGAGCCTAAAATCACATTGTACTACCTAGCCAAAACCTCTCAGAAACCACTGCCTACAGACTACACAACTTACTCTAAAGGGGGATTATGCAACCATCTTCACATCCAGTAGGAGACAATAAAAAGTACGCACAACTTCAAAAAAACAGACAAGATACCCATCAGACGGCACCGCTATACCCTTTGTTTTCAAGTAAGAAAAATCTGTCCATTCCTAGCAGCATCGCCATGAATGGCTGCAGGGGTGATGCCCTGTGGTGTGCAAAGGATGTGGCCAAGCCCATCAATGCCAGGGCCTGAGCCAGCCTGACTCTGGCTACAGACAGGGTGCAGGGTACAGAATCGATGCCACAGAACAGTCACACCCGTCTACATGACTGATACCACTGCAGAGCAGCTCGACAGCCTAATAAAGCCCATTTTTGGCAACTCCTTGAAACACGCGTTATAGCAGAGACTTTAGCAGAGATCCTCAGAGCGATTAACGAGTTCTCAGGAAAGGCGGTAGGTATGATAACAGCTCTGCAGAGAAGGGGAGGGTGCCCGCTCTCCAGCACGGGCCTGCCGAGCCGGGGAGCGCACCACAGGCACGGCCCGGCCCTGGAGGAACCCCACGGGCCCTGCTGGCCCCGGGCCGGGCACCGACCCGACCCTCCCCAGGCCCTGCCCGGGGCGGGGCTGCGGCTCCCCGCGCACCTGGTGAAGGCGAAGGCCATGAGGCTGAGGATGGTGAAGCTGAGCAGAGTGATGGTGTGTGGGCGGTAGAAGAACTCCAGCGTGATGTCCTCCACCTGCTGCTCGTTGATCATGCGGAAGTGCAGGCGGTAGTTCACGTCGTCCTTGCTGAGGGTCCGGCTCCCCACACACGACACCATCTCGCCGGCTTCTCTCGCCTCGTCCTCAGCGCGGCTGTGGGTTGCGCGGGGCAGGGCGGCGCGAACAAGCCCGGCCCGGCCCGGCCCGAACAAGCCCAGCCCGGCTCGAATCAGCCCCGCCGGCCCGTGCCGCGTCCCGCCGAGCGCAGCCGAGCCGAGCCGCGCGCGGCCGCGCCGCGCCCGCCGCGCCGAGGGGCGGAGATGGCCCTGCCGCGCCCACGGGGCGAGGGAGAGAGCAACGGAGCGCGGGAGGGGGGGAGGCGGCGCCGCGCCGCCCCGTTAGGACACGCAAAGAGAAGGGCGCTGCTGTCTGCTTCCCCCCTTGTTTCCTCCCGAGTGGTCTCGCCCGGGCCGGGCCGGGCCGGGCCGCGGGGCGCGCACGTGGGTCCAGGCTGGGCCGTGCGGGGCAGGTGAGGCGGGGGGGTTCCCGCTGCTCCCGCTGCTCCCGCCGGGCAGTGCTGCCCCTTCTCCCGCAGGGCGCAGGCAGCCGCTGACTGTGTGTACACAGTCACGGGAACCCTGCGAGGGGAGCGCGGCGAGCGCGGCCCAGCCCAGCCTCTCCGCCCTGTGGTGGCTGTACGCGGGGGACCCCGTGTCCCTGGGCGTGTTTAGGTCCTGGCTGGGCATTTCCCCTGCTCCCGAGGGAACGGCTGTTGGTACAGGGCGGCCTTCACAGCCGGCTCCTCCGTTTGAAGCCTTAAGGCAGCTCCGCGATGCTTTGTAGTGAGGGATCGCTGTAAGGCCCAGGGGATTCGTGCTCCCGGCTCTGAGGCGAGGCAGGCCGCGCCCGTGTCTCTCCGCGCCCTTTTCCTCCCCGTAGGATGCTGTGCTGAGGCGGGCGATGGCGATGTGGGCTCGGCAGGCCTCCCGCTGGTGTTGCCTGCTGAACACGGCCTGTGCTGTTGGGTTGAGGAGCGGTGGCGGCCCCGGGCGGGCCTGCCGTGGGTTTCCCCCCGTGGCCGCTGGAAAGGAGCGGGCTCTGTGCAGACTGCAGGCCTACACACAGGTGTCTGCAGGGGGCTGCTCCTCGCCCGACAGCGCCAAGGGCGGATCCTTATCTTCTCCAGAAAGTAACCTGCCTTCAGTACAACAGGAACGAGCAAAAGCAGAAACATTACCTGATCTGAATGCAAAAATACTGGACGAAGGTAAGAGGCTTTGAGGGATACCAAAATCTCCCAAATCTTTGTATTGTGTTGTCAGTATGCTGCTGTTTAAGCCCAGCTGAGTTCTCCTTTTTTGCCCTGTTTGCCAAAAATATATACCTGGAGGTCCTGAGTTTCACTTCGGATTAGCGTCGTAGTTAATTCTGATATTTTTGGTCAATGTAGCATGCCTTTTAAGTGAGATAAAGGTATAATGTTTTGGGTAGAAATGTAGGTCTGGAGCTGCCGTTTGAAGGAGTTTTCATAACCCTATCTGCATATGATGAGCGTTTGCCTTACCCTCACAGATGTGCCGGTACAAACTGAAAAGGGTTTTTTTGTTTGGTTGGTTTTTTGGGAGGCGGGAGGCGTTGGGTGGTTTTTGTTTTTTGTTTTTATTTTGAGCGAGGCTGGGAGATTCCACGCCTGAAGCAGCTCACACTACACTGCCTTTTGAGGGATCAAGGATGACCAACAGGAGGTAGTGGTGTGAAGCCTCCTTAAGCACTGCCCTGATGAGAAATGCTCGCCCAACTATCTCCTGAGGAAAGGAAATAAGTAAAACGGCACCTCGGTGCTCTTGCCCTGAGGAAATTTACTCACTTTTTTTCCCTACTTTTATATGCAAACGAGGATTATTATATTTCCATCCTTTGAAATCGGGTATGCTGAGGAAACTTGCTGTGAATTACTTATCAGAATTGTATATTCAGATTCTGCTTTGAGCCCAGCCAACCTGGATTGTATAGAACTTACTATTTGGTGTGTCTCAGAGCTGCGACGGAGATCTCTGTGTGTAGCTGGTTCTGAAACATGCTGCACCAAAACGATGGTATGTGGCTGCACCTGCGATGCAGTTTATCCTCATGCTGGATTTTTATCTGCCAGCAGACAGACTGGAGAATGTGTTTGTGTGTAGCATTTTGCCCAGTTGACAGTCTATATAATGGAATAAACATAATTGATAATTTTGGGGGGTTTTGGTGACTTGAAGTATGATTCCCAATAAGAAGTATAAACACCTGAAAGTGGTAATAAATGACATGCATGTATCTGGAAAAGACTTTATTGTATATTGGTTTGGTCCTCAACAAGTTGAAAAAAACCCCTTGATATTCCTATGGATTCCTAGAGAGTTCCTGTTCTATGTGTAAGTGTTGCTGAAAACATTTTACTGTGCTTTTGTTTCTGAGGCTGTGAGAAAAAGACAAGACCTTCTACAGCTATCAAGCTAGTCTGTGCAGTTTTCTGGAGCATTAGGCACATCCTAATTACTTTGGAATCTGTCACAGTAGAGTTGGTGTGCTTTTGTTTCTTGACATGGAACAGTGTTACCCTGCTCTCTAGGAGGCCATTATACAAAGGTATAGAGCACAGAAAATCCCCTTCCTGAAGAGTTTATAATCAGGGCAGCTGATCAGTAATCAAACTGGTGATTGATCTGGATGCTAGAAGGTAGCCTGCAAACAGTAATCCTAATCTTGCTGCTGTGAGCTCTTATCGTTGGAAAAATAGATCTGTTTAGAGATTTATTTTAAAAGACACTGAATTCTGTGGCTCAGAACCCTTAAGAGAAAAACATAATAATGTTCCCTTTGAAACCTTAGTGAGTAGGAAATTATTCCTTTTGCTATTAGAGATAGTGGCAGTCAGCTGCCTTTCTGTAATGAATAAGACATAATAGCTTGGCTGGAGTTGGCTACGAAATACATTGAAAGTTAAAACAGCTGCATTTCAGGCATCACATTCAAGAGACACAAAATAGTGGGCTTGTCAGGTTATGAAAAATAATCTTTGCAGTAGCCTTTTATCTGGCTGTGATCAGGCAAGAATGCATTTGTGAAGACACATAAAAGACAATCCTTTTCCAGAGGGTGATGTGATCTGTTGTCTGCAGTGGTCCAGGCAGCAGGCTGAAGGCAGGCTTGTTGGGTACTACTCTCAGATTTGGCCATATGAGTAAAAGTTGATGGACAGTGACCAGCAGATGGAACAGAGGCAAAAACTGGGAGCAGAGTCTATGTTTTTATGTTTTCAAATAAAAGGTTGGCACAGTGTTCTTGCATTTTGAAAGGGATTTTAAGAGATCTGTGTAGCATTGGGTGGGAGCAACTTTGTCTTTGACAAAATGTATTTAAGTCTTCTATATTTATTTCTTAGATTGGGATGACATCCCACCTTCATCTGCTTTGGAAGTGATTTCTGAGGAAGAAGCTGTACAAATCATTGCAGAACCACTTATCCCTCTTCAGTCTTCCACACTCCGAGATTATGTTGATCACTCAGAAACCCTTGCGAAACTCGTCCACCTCGGTATGTGTGATTTTCTTTGTGTGATCTGCCTGTGGCAGGAGCTTTGGAGATCCTGTAATCTGTGCTTTGCTCCTACTGGTTACCATGTAAACTTGAAAATGGGAGCAGTCACCAATGGTAAAAAGCTGCAGAATGTTATCCAGTGTAAATGGACAAAAAGAGAGGAGTGTGTCATTAGCAGTGCCACACTACTGGGAAAAAAAGCTGGCTGGTGGTAGTCCTTTAGTGCTGTGGGAGTTAGAAGGAGGCATCTCCCCTGGCTTCAGGAGATGGGGATTGCTATGTAGCCTAAATTGGTCTTTCTTCTTTTGGGCTGGTTAAGGATGCTTTCATTTGCTGCAAAACAACTTGCAGCTCTCCATCCTTGGAAGGAAGGAGAAAGAATGGTTGCTATGCATAATCTTAGGAGTGAGGCACAGCACATTGGAGAGGCAAGAGGGAAGGGATTGACGAGAACCTTCCTTCTCATCAAAAAACCATTTGGACTACAGAGATACCTTAGTTCAAGCTTCCTGACCACCTTATTGCCCAAACATGCAGGGAAGACTAGAAGGAGGTTGGAGAAATTATTATTTGGGAGAAATTATTATCTGTCTCCATGTAGTAAGAAATTGCTGTGTGTGAGTCGGTATACAAAGTCACTTCACTGCAAAATTGTCCTCTTCCCTTTTATAACAGATTTGGAAATTTCATGCACACATACTTCTGTGCAACAAGAGCAGGTCTCTAAATGTGGGACATGCAGTATTCACTGCAAATGTCTTCCTTCAAAAAATAAACTCAGCAAATCTTCTAAAATGACTGCTTATTTTATCTGAAGTCTTTTCACAATATACAAGGTGTTGTAGCCTTGCTGTGTTGAGTAATTAAATTATGCAAAATCGGTGCAAAAAATTGAATAGTTCTAGAAATTCCAACATGCCTTTATGAAACATTTACAGAAAGCAGGGTCTGTGTTTAATTAAAAAAAAAAAAATCTAATTTTATTTGTTGTAGGAGTTGACTTATCCCAAGTGGAGAAACGTCAAAAGGCAGGTCAGCTCTTACTGACCTTGGACTTTGAAAAAGATGTAAAAAAAATACTTCTGTTTCTTAAGGATGTGGGTATAAAAGACAATCAATTGGGACCATTCCTGACCAAAAATCCATACATCCTTGGTGAAGATCTGGAAGCTTTAGAAACCAGGTAAGCCTTTCAAGTAGTACCAGGGTGTTAAGCCCTTTGGCTTGAAGATCTGGTTTCCCAATTGGTTTAACCTTGTCTGAAGGAGCCTGTGCTGCCTGCTGCCTCCTTTCTCAGTCAATCCCTGACTCTGTGTTCTTGTGCCTCCCCTTTTGTTGGCACTAACATGTGATGGTATCATAAGTCAATACCTTCATGTACCTCTATTAACAAATTTTACTGTCCATCCCTGTCTCTCTGCCACAGAGGAGGTAGCTTGCCATCTTAGGCCACTTGCTTTACTTGTGTCACCTTTCTTTCCAAAATGACATCCCTGAGGCTTTACATAAATCCATAGAACAATATTAATCTCTTCAGTCACGGTTTGAAACCTCATGAATTCTGCAATCAAGGAAGCAGACCAGATCTCTTCTGTGTTGACATCTTATAACAGCAGGAGGTTTTGGTGACGTTTTTTTCCTATTGTCCAGCTGAAACTCAACACAACACTACAGTGAACTAATTTGTGTGTGTGTATGTGTTCATTCACACTTGTATGGCCCTAAACTGTTCTTCAGTCCTTAAAATGAAGTTTTATTTATAATATTACTCCTAATTCGATAGCGTTTTTTTTCAGAACAACTCCTGTGTGTGTATGTGCATTTTTAATGAACTCAAAACTTCCCAGTACTCCAGAGAAGAAAGTCTGTCATCTTGGCTCTTGCATGTAGTAGCATTTCTGTCTGAAACAGAAATTTGAAAGTACAGATATTTTGAAACAGACACATGAGTAGACTCTTGTATAACAGAGACCTAACTTCTTCCCCCTTTGTTCTTCTAATCTCATGTTCAATAAGTGAGCTTTCAGAAACAATATCTAAAAAAATAGCCAGTGTCATTTACCAGCAGCAGTTTTGAGCCTAGATATCAAAGCATATTCTGAAGAGAAGCTTGGGGGGGGGGGGGGGGTGTGATAAATATGCTAACGCTTCCATGAAGTCAGATTTACTTTTCAGTGACGGTCCTCTGGCACCAGCTGGTTAGTGAGGTGGGGGCTGAACAGAGCAATCTGATTTCTTCTTCATTTTCTGCAGTATGATTCTTCTGTTAGTTCGACACTGGTGAATGATTTCCTGCAGGCTTTAAAGTAAGTGTGCTGTAAAGGCTGTGAAGTGTTTCTCAAATAGCTGTGTTTTGAAAGCTAAGTATCACCTTTGCATAAACAGTTTGGTGCAGATGGACGTGGTATTGATTACATCACTCTGGAATGTTTTATTGCTATGGATTCTATGTTGCCAGGAAACAAAACACAAATTTCAATAGGTTTGGCATTTGATTTCAGATAAACACTGTAAAAATCAAAACATTCCATAATTCCTAACAATTTTGACAGTTGCAAATCAGTGTCTGTACTGCAGCTGCACCAGATGCTTTGTTTTATGCTGGTGCTAATGATGACTTAAAATTGCTAACATGCTACATAGAACTGCTGAGCCTGTAGTAGAATGAGGGCTAACCTTGGTGCCAGTACTCACAGATGTGTCTCAGACTTTGGCCAGGTTGGAGAGTTGTGTTCCTTTAATATATTTGTTTCTAGAGTCAGATTACTACAATCTTGCCATCCCTTTTAAGTTTCTTGCCTTTCCAGGAAGAAATGCTTCAGGTATTCATCTTAATGACTTGTTAAAAGAAAACAAGTGGAGTCAGGACAGCCAAAATATTTGATTTTTAATCTGCTCATTTAGCAGTTTCTGGGATGCTTGGAAGCTGTGCCAGTTCCATTGTCATTGTTTGAAGCCTAGGGTGCTACGTTCTGTGTTGGGTGTCTGCTCAGTTAGGAATTACTCCTCTAGAGCTTGTTCTTATATCTTCCATCTGGGAGTTTTTGGCTTGTGATAACTTAATTTCTGAGGATTTGTGGAAAGAGGGAAGTTGTACTGACTGGAAGGTATTTTTTTTTTCTCTCCACAAGACATAGTTTAACAGAAAGCCCATTTTTTTGCTGAATATCTGCTTCTGCAGAATATTCTGCAACTCATTTAGTCTCTTAATTACTACCAGATAAACAAATTCTTGTATGGTCTAAGTTGATCTGACTGCAAATACTTCTCATATTACAATTACTCTCATCTATAACCAGAGGAAGCCTCTCCAAATCATAGTTTAGTTGTTTAGTACATGGTAGTATGTGGATTGTGTCTCTTTATGTCTGTATTTCCCTCTTCATGCCTCTTTTTCTGGGAGCTATGGTAATCATCTACTGCAAGGGGTACTTGAAATAGATTTCACTTTCACTGAAATCACCAGAGTTTGGAAAAAGTTTTGACTTGGAATGAAAGCAAGCAAGCTCTGTTAAATATCAAAACTTTAGTCTACTCCTCTTGCTTTCTGACAACCAGATGTTTGTTACTCACTTGTTAGACCAGTGATTGAAAGTAGAAACCTATTTGCAGCAAGTGTAACTTCAGCTGATGTAGAAATGTCTTTTTGGGCAATATATCTACACACAGCATCATTGTATGATATTTCTACTCCAATGCTATTGGCAAAACAAGAATGCATGAGGTATAGTACTTCATTCTTTCAGCAGTAGAAATGGAATTCATTAAAATAGCAAAAGGCTGTATATATCTTCTTGTCCATACACTATGATGACCTATTAATGTGTATGCAATCTAGGAGACAGGCTGGTAGTTAAATGTAGGTTAACATAGTTATCTGCTTAAGTACAGCTGGAAGGAATTAAAATCTGTCTTCAGTATTGACATTCTGCTCTGAGGTTTATTTTACTTTTAATTAATTGGAAGGGAGGGTATTTTGCTTTTACGATAACTGCAGATTTCATCCTAATTATTTTTGGCAGGGTTGCATGTTAACACTAGAACATCTGTCCATTTATAAGATATCACTGAGGAATTTAAGTGATCACTGAATAAATGGAGGCAATAAAATTTTCATCACTGGATTTTATTTTGTTTTTGTTCTCTTTCTAGAGTGGCTTACCTAAAATCAAAAAAATTCAGTCAGTCAGAAATTGCTCAGATAGTCTCAAGAGCTCCATATTTGCTGTTGTTTTCAGTGGAAAGACTGGATAACAGATTGGGTTTCTTCAAAAATGAACTTGGTCTCAGTGTAAAAAAGGTAAGGACTGAAGTCTTCAGGTATTTTGTTAGTGGCAGTTATAAGGTCTTGAAATACAAGTGTTTAGAGGTTATAACAAAGATTGTGTTATCATCAGTAGTGTCACTAGAGAGTTACAGGAGGTAACATGGTTTTAACTGTCTATGGAAGTGATATGGACACCTAATATTCAGAGGACCTGAAACAGTTTCTGAAG